>NW_027555625.1:55631279-56888779 GCF_003287225.1 Phascolarctos cinereus | reverse complement strand
ACAACTCATAAAGGCCTACCTATTCCATCTTTACATGTAGAGCAGTAGGACATAGTTCCCCTGATTCTACTCTAGAGTATGGGGAGTTTATGAGAGGGTAGCCACACAATCCAGCTTTTTGGAAGGAATTCACAGTTCACAAAACATCAGAGCTATCAGGGACCTTAGAACACAGAACGTCAGAGCTGGGAGGGCCATTAGAACAGAGAAGGTCAGAGCTGGGAGGGCCCTTAGAACACAGAATGTCAGAGCTGGGAGGGCCATTAGGACAGAGAAGGTCAGAGCTGGGAGGGCACTTAGAACACAGAATGTCAGAGCTGGGAGGAACGTTGAGGCCCAGAGATGGGAGGAAGTCTAGAACACAATGTTAGAACTAAAAGGGACCTTAGGACACAGAATGTTGGAGCTTCCTCCTTCTAGTGAAGGATACTTAATATAGAATAGGTTGGTAGTGGAAAGGACTTTGAGCACAAAATGTTAGAATTGGAAATGGGTTTAGAATACGAATGTCAGAGTTGAGAGGGACCGCAGAACCCAGGATGTCAGAGCTGGGAGGGCTCTTTGAATAGAGAATGCCAGAACTTGGAGTGCCCTTAGAACAGAGAATACCAGAACTTGGAGTGCCCTTAGAGCAGAGAATGTCTGAACTTGGAGGGCCCTTAGAACATAGAATGTCAGAGCTTCGTCCTTCCAGAGAAAGAAGCTTACTATAGAGAATGTGTTGGAAAGGACTTTGAACATAAAATGTTAGAGGTGGAAATGATTTTAGAACAGAGAATATCAGCTCAGGAAGCAACCTCAGTCATGGGATGGTAGGCTTACAAGGGATCAAAGCCACCCCCAAGTCGAATCTCCTCATTTAACAAACGAGAAAACTGAAAAGCTGAAAGACGAGGTGACTTCGAGGCAGGAAGTAGCAGAGCCTAGATTAGAACTCAGGTCCCATAATGTTAGGGTCGGCCCTCCAGGTTCGTGGTTCTTCCTATTGTACGATGCTGCTCTGCCCAAGGTCGTGTGTTCAGTTTTAGGACCAATACTAGAACCCAGGTCTTCTAATGCCTAGCCCAGTTTCCTGGACACTAGGAAAGAAAGAAACAAACATTTATTTAGCAGATTCTATGTGCCAAGAGCTTTACGAATATGGTCTCATTTGACCCTCATGACAGTCCTGGGAGGCAGCTACTATTATTTCCCCTATTTTTGTAGTAGGGGAAACTGAAGTAAACATTGGTTAAATGACTTGTCCAAGGTCATAGAGCTAGTAAGTGCCTGAGGCTGGATTTGAACTCAGGTCTTCCTGACTCTAGGCCTGGTGCTCTATCCATTGGGACATCTAGCTGCCTAGACTGTTTTTGAAAACTGACATGTCAAACTCAAAGTTTCCCTTAGTATTTTAGTCCATACAGTGGATTCTGTTACCAAGAAATTGAACCTCAAATTTCCCATTAAATCATAAGATCCCATAGTTAAAACTGAGAGGGACTTTAGAGACTAGTCCAACTGGTCCTTCTATTCATTTCACAAATGAAGAAACTGAGGCCTGGAGAGGGAAAGTGACCTACTTGCCCATAATCACACAGGTAGTAAGTGAGAGAGTGGAGATTTGAACCCTTCTTATGATTTATAGAATCAGCAAATTGTATTTTCTTTGACGTGAGAACAACAGCAGAGACCAGCTGGGTGGCGCCACAGTGCATAGAGCGCTGGGCCTTGAGTCAGGAGAATCATCTTCCTGAGTGCAAATCCCATCTTTGACACTTAACTAGCTGAGCCATCCTGGGCAAGTCACTTAACTGAGGCCAGCCTCAGTTTCCTCGTCTGTAAAGTGGGGATAATAACAGCACCAACCTCCCAGGTATGTTGTGAGGAGAGCACTTTGCCAACTTTGAAATGCTACTAAATGCAAGCCATTATAAGCTATCATTATCCCCTCGTTGTGCAGACAAGGAAATTCCATTCTATCTATTCCAATTCAACCCCAGAAACATTTTTTTGTGTAAGGTCCTTGGCAGAAAGGAGGAAATGACTTATCCTGGGTCACACAGAGAGTTTGCAGAACCCAGGAGCTTTCTTTACGACATCCTCATTCAGAATCCACTTTTATAGTCTATTCAACAAAGATACTCGAGCAGGCCCCACCTCCATGCCTGGCTTCCTAATCCCAAAGACAGTGATCCTTTTGAAGAGGGAGGTGTTTGGGACAGGTAACCCTTAGTCTTAAGAAAATTTGGAACCAAAAGTTTTAAAAACACATGTTTAAAATAATATCTAGCTACTCAGAGATGCAAAACTTTATCTTTTTTTTTTTTACACTAGTATTCTTTCAGTGATGGTCAATGTCTCTGAATCATGGACCATCACGATCGCTGGAGAAGTATGACCATGGTTGTTTTAAAGGGCGTTGGAGAAATATATGGTCAGTATAAGTAGGCTTCAGTACTTTACCAATATGGCTTATGCACAACAAGTTGTATTAACATATAAAACAAGAAACGGTAGGATTGTAATAACAGGTAGCTTTATCATGAAAAAAGAGCAATGGATGTCAGTCTGTTTCACTGCTATCACATAATTTTGGGGGTAATATAAATGTTTCATTTATACTTTTTCTATATTATTTCCAATGATTCCTACTTCTCACTTCCAAATACAATTCTTTGAAAAGTACAAAAAGCAAAATAAATGAACACATTGATTATGTCTTATAAAAAAAATTAAAGATGAGTTTTTGTCCATTAAAAACATTTAAAGCACAGTGGATACCTTGTATACAAGTAAATCCTAGGATCGTTAAGCTAGAGCTGGAAGAAATCTTAGAATCTACCTAATTCAACCCTTTAATTTTATAGATGAGGAAACTGAGGCCCAGAGAGGTTAAAGGATTTTTTTTTTTAGTTAGGCAATGGGGTTAAGTGACTTTACCCAGGGTCACACAGATAGTGTTACGTGTCTGAGGCAGGATTTGAAGTCAGGTGCTCCTGAATCCAGAGTCAGTGCTCTATTCACTGTGCCACCTAGCTGCCCCAAAGGATTTTCTTAAGGTCACACAGGTCATGAGTGTCAGAAGTGAGGTCCAAACTTCCAAAGCCAGTGTCTTTCTCATTATACAGCACTCCCTCTGGGTGAGGGTTTATCAAGACTTACTAAATACAGGATTGAATCTGGTTTATAGTAAACCCTCAAGTGCAAATTCATTCATTTATTCACCATTTACTAAATATAGACCATGTGCAAAAAACTGTGGAAGGGCTAGGGGTAAGATATACACACAGATAACTAAAACCCATGATAGTACTTGGCAGATGCACTAGAGACCATATGTTGTGTGAAAAACTAGGGGCAGCTAGGAGGTGCAGTGGATACAGCACTGGCCCTGGAGTCAGGAGAACCTGAGGGCAAATCTGGCCTCAGACACATAACACTTACTAGCCATGTGACCCTGGGCAGGTCACTTAAGCCCAATTACCTTCTTCCCACCCCCTCAAAAAAAAAAAAAGGAAAGAAAGAAAAAACTAGGGAGAAAGTCCTTGAACATTAAAGGATGGGTAGAGAGTCAATTGAAGAAGAAGTTAATAAATGAACCAATGTGTATCTGCCAGGACATACGCTCCCATTATACCAAGAACCTAGTAACTGGATAGGACATCCCCTCTTTAATATTTTCCCTACTCCATACTGGCTTTTCAAATTCTGAAAGGCATCATGGCATACTGGAAAGAGCCCAGGGATTGGAGGGCAGAAGGCTTGGGTGGCTTTAGGCAAGTCATATCACCTCAATGGGCCTCAGTTTCCCCATCTGCAAAATAAGGGTAGTAATACCCAGAGTAGTTGGTAGATCAGAGGAACAGCTGCACGTCATCAAAAATTGCTATATAAATAGACGATTATTATTAATCTGCCTTTGGGGTATGGCTCAGAGCTTATCTTCTCTATCCAGACTTTCAGACCCTCTTTGCTTAAGGTATTCTTTCCATCTTTTGAACTCCTAGCATTTATTGTCTGGACCACTCAGGGATGCCTATCTTGTTATGGGTCAATGTTCTGGCCCTTCGCCTGAAATATAAATTCTTTGAGGACAGAAATTCTGTCTTGAGGCATCTAGATGGAAAAGGGAATAGAGTACCTTACGTGGAGACAGCGGTATCTGAGGTTGAAGCGTTATCTCAAACACTTCTTAGCTGTGAGATCCTAGCCAAGTTACTTAACTTCTCCCAGCCTCAGTTTCTTCATCTATAAATTGGGGATAATAATCACATCTATCTCCCAGGGTTATTGTGATGAACAAATGAAGTAAAATGTGTAAGTGCTTTGTAAAACTTAAAGCTCTATATAAATGTTAGCTATTATCCTGAGTTCTTATTAAAGTGGTGTGTATCTCACACACCATGGAACACACTGCCTTTTCCATCCTAGCTCCTCAACTGGGAGGCAGAACAGCAGCATAGAAAGAGCCTTGGACTGGAAGTCAGGAGACGTGGTTTCATGCCCTGAGGCTTCTCTGGGCCTCAGTTTCCTCCTCTTTAAAATGAGAGGGTTGGACTTAAATGGTTTTTAAGGTTCCTTTGAGATTTAAGAAATTATACATTTTGCCAGCTGGGTATAATGAAAATGAAGGATCATTAATTTTGTGAGATGATATGAAATATTGTCATGAGTATACTAATATTTCACTTCATGGATAGTGATAATAATAATAATCCATGTTATGGGATATTCGATGGTCAGTGACTGGCATGCATCTCCCACATCCGTCTCATGGAGGGGAAAGAGGACAGGTCTTGGCATCAGAAAGCCCAGGGCCCAGGTCCCACCTCTGCTGCATCCTGGCTGTGTGACCCCAGGAAGTCACTTATTCTCGCAGTGTCCCAGCCAGCTCCCTGGGGACTCCTAATTGCAGAGTAGACATTAATCTTCACTGGAGAAACTTTCCTCATTGGCTTTCCCATTCCCAATGAAATCATAGGTCTGAGCCAAAAAAACAGAAAAAGATGGCTTAGTCTTCCATCTGCCTCCTGTCCTTAATGGTGTCTCCTTATTCAGGCTGTGGGGGATGCAGGTCCTTGACAACCTAATTAATATCTCACGAGAGGGGTTCTTGGTGTTCATGAGAACATATTCTATCACATAATATCAAATGAACGTGCTTGAACGAAGACCACTGGGGATTCCTTTAGTTTGCTGATCACACCCAAGTGTTTTATTCTACTCTCCCCCCTTCACGCACACGTGACCTGCACATTTTTAGGCCTGTCTTTAACTGCTGTGTGGTTAATCCCTCCCAACTGCAGGAAGCCTAGATATTTATAGGTTTCCCTTTGCATGAAGGCTTTGATGATCAAGAGTCAGACAGCCCGTATGTCCTAGCAAGTTGTCCTATCTCCACTAATCATACGAAATCTTAGTATTTAGAACTACAAGAAATCTTTATTTTATGGATGAAACTGAGATTAAGAGAGGGAAATGACTTGCCCTAGGTCATAAAAGTATGTAGCAAAGGCAGGATTTGAATCTAGGTCCTTTGATTCCAAAGTCAATGCTCTTTCCTTTATTGTTGTTAAGTCATTTTTCAGTCATGTCTGACTCTTTGTGACCCTATTGGGGGTTTTCTTGGCAAAGATACTGGAGTGGTTTTGCCATTTCCTTCTCCAGCTCATTTGACAGATGAGGAAATTGAGGCAAATAGAGTGAAGTGACTTACCCAGGGTCACACAGCTAGTTAATGTCTGAGACCAGATTTGAACTCATGAAGAAGAATCTCCCCAACTCCAGGCCTGACACTATGATGCTACCTAGATGCTCACAGTCATAGTTAGAGTTGGGATTTGCAACCCAAGTCCACCATGATATCCACTATGGAGTACAGACAGGACAATACAGAGTCACCATTTCTCCAAAACAACTTACAGGATTTATGGCACGCAGAAATTACCTTCTAGTCGGAACGTTCTCCCTTCTTCTCTGCCTATTGGCCTCCAACCCCACCTTCAAGGCCCATGTCAAATCCCATCTCCTCTGGTCAGCCGTGAGTCTCTCTACTCCAGTCCACCCTCCCCTCAGACATAAAACTGATCTTCCTACAGCCCAAGTCTGACTATCCCCCTCCCCTTCTCCCCTGCCATTCCATAAACTCCAGTGGCTCCCTATCCTCTATTTTGACATTCAAAGCCCTTCATAACTCATCCCTCTCCTACCTTTCTAGTCTTCTTATGCTTTATTCATTCTAGTAACAATGGCTCCCTTTCTGCTCTTTGCATAGGACACTCCATCTCTGTGGATCATCTGGGCATTTCCACTGGCAGTCCTCCAAGCCTAGAATTCTCTCCCTCCTCTCATCTCCTGGGCTTCCTTCCAGTCCCAGCTAAAATTCCACCTTCTATGAGAAGCCGTTTTCTGATTCCTCCTAATACTAGTATCTTCCCTTCTGCTGTTTATCACTCATTTATTCTGTCTATATCTTGTTTGTTCATTTGCAGGTTGGCTCCTACATTAGACTGTGAGTTCCTTGAGAACAGGGATTTTTCTTTGCCTTTTGGTCCTTGATCTTCTATTTTGTGTAATAACAGCTCATCATGCCTGGACTTCTGTGATATCCTTCTGGTCGGCATCCCCATCTCAAGTCTCTCTACTATAGTCCAATGACTTCTCAACACAAAAGTCTTTTGCCTTTCTTTGTATCCTTAGCACTTAATGCAGTGCTGACACATAGTAAGTGCTTAATCAATGCTTGCTGACAGATGTCATGAGACATTATGTAACAGTATGAAGACAGCAGCAGTTATCAGCCCATGTGCCTAGGGATAGAGGCATTACACCTACTTCTACATTTCTAGAAAATATTAAAAGAATGGTCTGTCCTTACGTGCATTACAGTTGTCCTTGATGAAAACATGAGAAGGGAATAGATAGGTCTTCATGCTTGACTTTTTTTGCAATAGACCATGTCTTCATAGTCACATGATTGACTGGGAGATATATGGAATATAAAATTTTTTTGTGTCAATTGTTTCATTGATTTTTAATAAAGCACTTGATTTGGTAGGAAAAATGTAGTCTTAAAGGTTTTCCTCCAAAAAGGTGTCTCTAACACACATATGAATCATGCCAAATTCCCTCAGGTGTATAACTTTGTTCAGTTCTGAGTTGAGTATCAACACCAAGTGAGGCATGAGAAATGCTCTACCAGGTGTTTTTCAATGTTATACAGTGTCTACAAAAGAAAGATTTCCACCCATTGGGTTCACATGTGGTTCACAAAATTCTCCTTTTTGTAGATGACATTAAGTCAATAGAATCGAGCCCTAGGACACTGTAACTCTCTTCAGTGAAATATATTATTTTTCAAAAGAGATAATCTTACCCATCCATACTACAAAAACAAAATGTATCAAAAGCACATATTGTTCATATCACACCATGTAGTCACCTGGAAAGCCTATTAAATTAGTCTATCTTTTTATACATTGGACTGATAGTAAATGGACAATGAATTGGGTCAGGGATTAAATGTTATTCAGTCTTTTCAGTCATGTCTTATTTTTTGTCACCCCATTTGGGTTTTCTTGGCAAAGATACTGGAGTGGTTTGCCATTTGCTTCTCCAGTTCATTTTACAGATGAGGAAACTGAGTCCAATAAGGTTAAATGACTTGCCCAGTGTCACACAGCTAGTGAGTGTCTGAGGTCAAATTTGAACTCAGGTCTTCCTGACTCCAGCTGTGGGGCACTCTATCCTCTGTGCCACCTAGCTGAACAGGAAGAGGATATTAAGCTAGATTGGCAAAGCTGTGCTGTACTTTTTTAAACACTCATCTTTTAACCTCAGTATTTTCCTGGTAATGCTATACAACTGCAAATCATACAATGTCATAGTTTTGAAAGGAAGCTCAGAATAAAAGATATTAGGAAATCTTTTTCACATCCCCCTATTTTATATATAAGACCCCAAATATCATCTTTTGAGCCCCTTCATTTTACATTTAAGGAAACTGAGGTCTGGAGAGAAGTGCCCTACCCAAGGTTAGCTGGCAAACTCAGGTCTTCTAACTAAATTGATTTCTCTTTCCATCACCAGCTGATGCCTTTTTTCCCATAAAGATTCATATTTTCATCCTCTTTAGCTGCCCATGTAGTGGAAATTCCCCAGGATATAATGATGGGGCAGAATGTCATTCTTAGGTCTGTAAAGATGGAGCAATCACGTATTTGCAGGTGCATTCCTGAGAAGTCAGGTCATCTCAGCCACCCCTTCTAGACAGGTTCATCCTTTCACTTCCTCCTCGATGCTCTTCCTTCTAGCATATATCACTCTGGACTGATGGTTTACATCTTTCTATAAGCAAGAGTACCTTTGGCTTAATAGACCAAAGGAGGGATGCAAGAAATTTTACTGCCTAGAACACTCTAAGTTTACTAAGCAGTTTTGGCTGTAGTTTAAAAAAAAGGCACTTAATCTCTTTCCTATCCATTTTTAAGCTATGTTTTTTCAGAGCTGATATCCCTGGACTGTATCTTCTTGGACTTTGTTTATGCGGCTCTGAGGTGGAGTTTTTTCTGGTCAAATGTAATTTAGCGCATATATATCAAAGAGAGGAAATGGGTGGAGAATTCTGGGAACCCAGGATTCTATACACAGCTAATGTTTTGCTACTGTGACCTGATCTGACAGGTTTCCCATCCACTGTCCCGGGAGGAGGAGAGGATGGGATGGCTTTTTTTTTCTTTAAAGTTCCTACCTTCTAATATTAGGCTCTGGTTGGGAGAATGGAAGATGTATGGTTTTGCTGAGGAATACTCAAGAATTCAAATTGACCCAGCACATTCTTCAGCACACCTACTCAGTTCAGGAAAAGAACAGTAACTGAATAAGGGGAGAAAACGTTTCACAGAATACCAGAATGTCAGATGAAAGGTTGCTAAGAGACTATCTCGTCCGACCCTTCCATTTTACAGAAGAAAGAAAGCGTTCGAATGGTTACTTCAGTTAGTACAGGGGAAAGAGCATGGCTCTGCACTCAGAGGCTGTTGTTAATGTTGTCCAAATGCTTCAGTCGTGTCTGACTCTTTGTGACCCCATTTGGGGTTTTCTTGGCAAAGATACTGGAGTGGTTTGCCATTGCCTTCTCCTGCTCATTTGACAGATGAAGAAACTGAGGCAGAGAGGGTTAAGTGACTTGCCCAGGGTCACACTGCTAGTAAGTGTCTGAGGCCAGATTTGAACTCAGGTCTTCCTGAATCCAAGGCTGGAGCTCTAGCCACTGCACCATCTAGCTGCCCCTGGCATAATGTCTTTTGACGTTTCATCGTTCTTTTATTTCAAACTCTGTTGCTGTTCATGATTCACTGACAATGTGCCTGCATGCTATTGATAGAAATGTGGTCTCCTCGATAGAATGTAAGCTCCTTGAAGGCAGGCACTGTTTCCATTTTTTCCCCCTTCTTATCCTCAATGCCTCGCATAGTGTTTGGCACATAGCAGGTGCTTGATTAATATTTGCTTGACTGATAGATATGGAACACACAGAGACTCCTATTTTTGTGCTATCTGCATCCTAGGATTGTTGTTAGACTAGAATTTTGTAAGCCTTAAGGCACTGTGGAAATGTGGCATGTGATCATAGCTAGACCAAGTTTCCTCATCTGTAGAATGAAGAGGGTGAACTCAATGGGCCTGGATGGTTTCTTCCTGCTTTGTCTGTGACCATGGCGACTATGACCACTATATCATCAATACCTCCAGTGGGAAAATCCTTATTGAATGGATGCAATGTATTCAGGGTCCAGTTTTCCAAAGTGGTCTGACCTGAATTTATGGTTGCCCAAATCACTTAAGTATCTTGTAGGTGGATGCCATAATTGTATTGAGACTATGACATCTCTAATTAAAACAAAAATGACCAAATAAAAAACCTTCCAAACAACCTATGTTTCATGTTGGCCTTCACAAATATAGCAGAAGCACTAGGAGGAGGAAGGTCATTCCACTTCTTCTTTCTTCCTTATCATAAGACAACTTTGTAGTCTTCCAGATTGTGACTCCACAAGGGCCATATTGGATGTCTGAAGTTTGTGCTTCAGGCAGGCCCTCTCCTCTACTCCTTCTTGTTGCTTCATCTTTTTCTTGATCCCTCTTCTGGTCTCCTTCCTTCCTCTATCATCTCTTTTGTTCTTTTTGTTCCTCTTTCTTAATCCCCCCTTTTCTTCTCCTTCCTATTCTTCCTTCCTTATTTCCTTCCTTCCTTTCTTTTTCTTCCCTCCTTCCTTTCTTCTTTCCTGGAGTTTTCCCTTCTTTCTTTCCTCTCTCTTCACATTTCTTTCCTTCCTTCTTTTCTTCCTTCCATTTTCCTTTTCTCTTCCTTCTTTTCCTCCCTTCCTTTTGGCAGTTTCCCTTCTTTCTTCCCTCCCTCCCCTTTCATATTTCCTTCCTTCCTTCCTTCCTTCCTTCCTTCCTTCCTTCCTTCCTTCCTTCCTTCCTTCCTTTCTTCTTTCCTTCTTCCTTCCTTCCTTCCTTCCTTCCTCCCCTTCCTTCCTTCCTCCCCTTCCTTCCTCCTTCCTTCCTTCCTTCCTTCCTTCCTTCCTTCCTTCCTTCCTTCCTTCCTTCCTTCCTTCCTTCCTTCCTTCCTTCCTTTCTTTCTTTCTTTCTTTCTTTCTTTCTTTCTTTCTTTCTTTCTTTCTTTCTTTCTTTCTTTCTTCTTTCTTCCTTCCTTCCTTCCTTCCTTCCTTCCTTCTTCCTTCCTTCCTTTCTTTCTTTCTTTCTTTCTTTCTTTCTTTCTTTCTTTCTTTCTTTCTTTCTTTCTTTCTTTCTTTCTTTCTTTCTTTCTTTCTTTCTTTCTTTCTTTCTTTCTTTCTTTCTTTCCATTTTCCTTCCTTTCTACCATTTTCCACAGCATAGTCAGCCATTCCATAGTGATCAGGTATATAAGCTGCTTCTTTTGCTATTATGAATTAAATTTCTAGTAATAGTTTTATATAGATGGTATTTTCCCCTGTGTCAATAGAGTCTAATTTCATGGGGGAGATTATTGGTCCATAGGATAAGAAGAGGGTTTTTTTCAATTTGTTTTTTGTTTTGGGTTTGGGTTTTTTTTCTGCATAAGGTCATATGACTTTGCAAGAGTTAACTTGGAGATTAGCAGTAGTGGTTGTTGTCACCTTCAGGTACCACAAAGATGAAATGCACACAAAAAATTAATATGTCTTTATTCTTTTTAAAAAAATCCCTGTATAAAAAATGAATTTCTATCTGCTACCACTACAAAGTTCATTATAAAATTTCTCCAGTAAAATTTTTATCCACAAGACATAACAGCAATTTTAAAACTCTGATTTTAAAAGACTGGAAGCCTTCTAATACTATATTTAAAAACTCTATAAGTGCATAAGTGTATTTGTTTGTGTATAAATATAAATATACACGTACATATATTACATATTTTCCTTCTCTCTTCCTTCCCTTCCTTTCAGCAGTTTCCCTTCTTTCTTCGCTCTCTCCCCTTTCATATTTCCTTCCTTCCTTCCTGAAATTTTCCCTTCTCTCCTTCCCTTCCTCACATTTCATGCTTCCTTCCCCTCCTCTTTCTTTCTTTCCTCTCTCTGGGACAGTATTTTCCATGTGGGGTGTTGAGTAAACCTTATCTCTCCTATACCCTTAGAGGATCACTTTCATGTCCCAGCTCACATCAACCTCTTTCTGGAAGTCTTTCCTAACCCCACAACCCATGGCAATCTATCTATCTGAGGCTAGATTTGAACTCAAAAGAGGATGAGTCTTCTTGATTCTAAGCCCAGTGCTCTAACCATTGCACCACCTAGCTTCCTCAATGCGAGTAGATACACATCATTTATTCCTATAATGTAAGATTAGGATAGAAGGAATAGGATTAGGGTGTATGCACACACATTTTGTTTCTTTTTTTTAATGTGGGTTGAGGAGTGTGGGCCCCCTAGATGCTAAGCCTGTTGTTTGGTCATTGTGCTTCTGGGGGCTTCCCTCTAGTGCAAAGGGCTCTGGGTAGATTAGGACTGTGGGGGAATCCCTTCTTCTGGGTAGAACCATGGAAGACTATGCTGTGGCATATGGATGTAGTGGGATAGTATTGTTCAATAAGGGATGATGATGAATTAGGGAAAAGTGGGAAGGCCTATATGAGGCAATGTGGAATCACCTATCCGGATCCCAAACAACAATATATATGTTGGCTATAACTAGTTAAATAAAGACAACTCACATTCATGTAGATCTTTAGTGGGATAGGGATTAAATCTGGATTTCATTAATATTGTGAATTCCTTCTACCAATCATTCAATCAATAAACTTTTTTTTAAGTGTCTGCTGCATGCTAGGCATTGTGCTAAATGCTAGGGATCCAAAAAGAGGTAAAATGAGCTCACAGTCTCACGGAGGAATGCCTTCCTTGCAACCTAGTGCAGTGGATAGAGTGTTGGACTTGGAATCAGTAAGACCTGAGATTGAGTCCTGCCTCAGACAGTGACCAAGTCACTTCATGAGAATCTCTTTTTATATATCAGAGATAATAATAATGGTGCTTACGAGGATGAGATTGCATATGTAACGTTCTATATAAATGTTAGTTATTATTATTATAGCACTGTTGTTATTACCTAGAGCAATAATAATAATAATAATAATTCTGTCCAGGATCAGAAGAGGGACCGGAACTCAGGCCTTTTGTAAATAGAGCTCTAAGTTTTGCAGCGCACTTCCATCACAACAATGCTATAAGACAGGTAGTACAAGTAGCCGTGATAGATGAGAAAGCTGACATTTAGAGAGGTTAAGTTGTGAACTCAGTTATTCCCTGCCTGCAGGCATGGGGTAGATTCTACTCCACCATGCAAAGAAAAAAAGCAGCAGCAGCAGTAGCAGCAACCACCTCTGAAACTGCCACCAAATCACTTAGAAGAAAAACATGCCAAAAATTCATAAGAGGACATGGAAACAAATAAGATGATTTACTTAAGATATTGTTCAATTTAATGCACATATTTTATTTATTTTATTTTTAAAAATAATTTATTTTTAGTTTTCAACGTTCACTTCTATAAGATTTTAAGCTAAATTTTATCTCCCTCCCTCTTCTTCTCCACCCCTCCTAAGACAGCATGCAATCTGATACAGGCTCTAATTACATTCATGGTAAACATATTTTCCCATTATTCACGATGTGGAGAACAATTAGAACTAAAGGGAGGAACCATAAGAAAGAAGCAATAAAACAAAACAACATATAGTATGCTTCCATCTGTATTCAGATTCCATAGTTCTTCCTCTGAATGTGGATAGCATTTTCCATCATGAGTCTTTTGGAGGTGTTTTAGATCCTTGCTTTGCCGAGAAGAGCTAAGTCTATCAAAATCAGTCATCGCACAGTGTCACTGTTACTGTATACAATGTTCTCCTGGTTCTGCTCATTTCACTCTACATCAGTTCATATAAGTCCAGTTTTTTTTTTTGAAGTCTGCCTGCTCATCATTTCTTATAGAACAATAGTATTCCATTACATTCATATACCACAACTTGTTCAGCCATTCCCCAATGGATGGGTATCCCTTCAATTTCCAATTTTTTTTCACTGCAGTAAGAGCTGCTATAAATATTTTTTGTACATGTGGGTCTTTTCCCCACTTTTATTAATGTACATACTTTAAAACAAAGAGTGAGTAATGGAAGTAGGTAGGTTGCTCAGTGGATGGTGCCCTAGAAACTCAAGGAAACCTGAGTTCAAATCTAGCCTCAGACACTCATTAGCTATGTAACCCTGGGCAAGTCACTTAACCTCTGTAACCTTTTCTCATCCGTAAAATGAGGACAATAATATCACCTACCTTCCAGGGTTATTATGAAGATCAAATGAGATAATATTTGTGTAACACTCTGCAAACCTCAAAGTGCTATATAAATACTATAAGTGTTATATAAATATTAGCTGTTATCATCATGTGAAATAGTTTTAAAAAATTCTTGTTTGTATTTGGTGATAGTTACTAAATGACTACTTCTCCTACTACAAAGGCACTGCCGCCTGTAGAGCCCCAAATTTAGTAATCTAGGTACACAGGTTATGCAGAGAAATGGTAGGTAGATAGATGGGACTTGCAGTGGATAGAGCCCTGGACCTGGAGTCAAGAAGACTCAGATTAAATCCAGCCTCAGACACTTACTGGGCAGCTAAGTGTCATAGTGGATAGAGTACTGGGCTTGTAATCAAGAAGACTCATCTTCATGAGTTAAAATCCAGCTGCAGACACTAGCAGTGTGACCCTGGGCAAGTCACTTAACCTGTTTGCCTCAGTTTCCTCATTTGTCAAATGAGCTGGAGAAGGAAATGGCAAAACTACTCCAGTATCTTTGCGAAGAAAACTCCCAAAAGGGTCACAGAGAGTAAGATATGATTGAACAACAAACAACATATACTCTCACTTGTGGTTCCAAGAAACTGTAACAGATGCAGCAGCCATACCCTGGTAAAACCATTTCAGACAGGCTAAACAGGCCGCACAGCCATCAGTGAGTTAGGGAGCTGTCCACCCCAGCCATGTGAAGACTGCCCTTGGCGGAATGAGTCAATGAGAACAATTTGTTCCAATGGTCATGAAGGCAGCTGAAGCAGGTGCTGTGGAAGGCTTAGAGCTTGGTTAGATATCAAAGGTGCGAGGGTCATCCACTGCATCCCAGGCCAATGCCAGTCGTCTTGACTTTTGTCTTGCCACTGGACTTCGATGACTCAGGAAGAGAGAGTAAGGCTGATGACTTTGCAAAACTGTGCCTCACTTCAATCCAATTCCCCGCAAGTCAAAACATCCATCACCTGTGATGTCATTGGTTCTCTTTGAAAAGGGTGAACAACAGCTTACTATGTTTGGGTACTGTGCTAAGCTTTGAGGATACAAAGAAAGGCAAAAAAAAAAATGGCCCCTGCCCTCATTGAGCTCACAATCTAATGGTGGGAGGCAACATGCAAATAACTATGTACAAACAGGATCTATAGAGAGTAGGTGGAAGGTCATCTCAGAAAAAAGGAGTGGAGATTTGAGGGGAGGGAACTGGGAAAGCCTTCTTGCAGAAGATGGGATTTGAACTGAGTCTTGAAGGAAGCCAGAGAATCCAGGATGTAGAGGTGAAGACGGAGCATGTTCCAGGGGGGTAAGCCTGCGCAAAAGCACAGAGTTGGGGGATGGGACACCATGCGTGAGGAACATCGAATAAAGCAGTGTAGCTGGATTGTAGGGTTTGTGGGGAGGGGTAAAGTAGCAGAAGACTAGGAAGGTGGGAAGAAGCCAGGGACCGGTGGGCTGTAAGTATCAAAGAGAACAGTATTTTTAATAGATGCTGCCATGTGATATACTAATAATCTCTAAGTCACATGAAATAAAAAGTTTTCAAAATATAGAGACCTAGTGGGAAAAATCAAAACCATGTGAAATTAGGATGAAACACACACCTTCCTCTTCCTGTTTGCTGTTGGCTTTGTTCTGAAGGGGCTTTCAGCAAGCATACAGAAGCTGAGCTCATATCCTTCATTTTATTCAATTGCAAAAATCAGTCTTTTGATCCATTTGGGAGTCAAAGTTTGTAAACCATTAAACAAGACAAGGACTTTTAGCACTCTTTCTATCTGAACTCCAAACTAAGGAAAAGGGGAATGAGACGGTAACAATTAAGTCAATAAATTTTCTCTGTTCAATCATTTTTTGGTCGTTCCTGACTCTCAGTGATCCCATTTGGGGTTTTCTTGGCCATGATACTGGAGTGGTGTGCCATTTCCTTCTCCAGCTCATTTGACAGATGAGGAACTGAGGCAAACAGGATTAAGGGACTTGCCCAGGGTCACACAGCTAGTAAGTGTCTGAGGCTGGATTTGAACCCATAAAGTGAGTTTTCCTGATTTTAAGCCCAGTGATCCATCCACTGAGCCACCTAGCTGCCTCAATAAGGCAATAAATGAGGTAATTGAAAAGGCAATAGGCAATAAATAAAAATTGTCTCAATACTGAACAAGGAAATAAATTTTGATTAAGCTCCTACTATATGCCAGGCACTTTGCTAAGCTCTGGGGGTATAAAAATAGGCTAAAGACAATCCTTACCCTTGAGGAGCTTACAATCTAATGGGGGAGATGAAGTGCAAAGAATAACAATAAGAATAAATTAACCCTGGCTGAGAATGGTGCAGCTAGAAAGAAAAAGATGTCTGACCCTAAAAGAAGTTAGACAGCTAAGGATTTTAGTGAAAACAGGAACTTTAGTGAAGTTACTTCTTCCCATTGCTAAAGGTCATTTAGGGGACGTGCCCTACCGGTCATCTAGGATGTGCCTTGCCTTAGACAAGCCAGCTAGGCTGGGAAAAGCAGGGAGCAGAAGGGAACAGAGATGACAGAAATGCATGAGGGCTGCAGGGGAGCTTCCAGATCATCTAGTCCCACCCCCTTTTTTTTTTTACAGAGGGGGAAACTGAGGCCCTGATGGGAAAATGACAGGCCTCAGGATCCATGGTTAAGAAGTCATCAGCATGTGAACCTGGGTTTCCAGGTGTAGGGTGCCTTCTGCTTCACCAGATCAGAATCATAGACCTTCTAGAATTGGGATGGAGCTGGTCTAATGCTCTCATTTTACAGATGAGGAGACTGAGGCTCTGAGAGGGGCAGAGACTTGCCTGAGTGAGGCTAGTGACTTTGCACAGTCCTCCACTTAAATCGAAGTCAATTGCAAGTCATGTCATCATCTCTCTGATGTCATGGTCCTCTTCCAGAACCAAGGACAAACACAAACAGTAACTGCTTCTCTTTTGGCCAGCAACCCTGAGGGTCTTCCCCTCCCAGTTTGATTTTTTTTTTTTTTGATTAAAGGGGCCATCCCTTGACTCACTTCTTAAAGAGGTCTATTCACTGAATGGGTGTTTCCTCATTCAAAGTGAGAACCTGTTAAAGACCTTAGCTTAAAAGGGCCAGGGTCTCCCAGTGCATCCTGGGCCATCTCCAGTCATCCTGATGAATATCTGGCCACTGTACCCAGTTGGCTCTGGAGGAGAAAGTGAGGCTGGTGACCTTGCACAGCCCTCCCTCCCTCAAATCAAAGTCAATTGCAAGTCATGTCATCACCTCCCTGATGTCATGGTCCTCTTCCAGAATGAAGGGTAAACACAAAAGAGGTGGGACTAGAATATAGATTTTCAGATTCTTAGTAAACCTTTCTTTTGCTATGT
Organism: Phascolarctos cinereus; assembly: GCF_003287225.1. Taxonomy (NCBI): domain Eukaryota; kingdom Metazoa; phylum Chordata; class Mammalia; order Diprotodontia; family Phascolarctidae; genus Phascolarctos; species Phascolarctos cinereus. The sequence continues at coordinate 56,871,561 of NW_027555625.1, read as the reverse complement.
GGTAAGGAACCAACATTTCTGGTTTGTTTAGGGTTTTTTTTTTGTTGTTATTTTTGTTTTTAGTTTCAATTTCTATTACTGTCTTACTGATTTCTTCTTAGGGCCTTAGTTGGTCCATCCACAAAGTGAATGAGAATAATTCCAGGGGTCAGGCCAGGTGATATTCTCTCTCTCTCTCTCTCTCTCTCTCTCTCTCTCTCTCTCTCTCTCTGTCTGTCTGTCTGTCTCTCTCCTCTCTGTGTCTCTCTCTGTCTCTATTTGTCTTTCTCTGTCTCTCTGATTCTGTCTCTGTCTTTTTCTCTCTCTCTTAGTCTTTCTCTCTTCCTCTTCTCTCTCCTCTCCTTTCCTCTCCTTCTCTCTCTCCTTCTCTCTCTTTCTCTTTCTCTTTCCCTCCCTCCCTGTTTTTCTCTCACCACCTCCTCCTCTCTCTGTCTCTCTCTTTATTGTTATTGGTCTGTCTCTGTCTCTCTGTTTCTGTCTGTTTTTCTCTACCTCTCTGCCTGCCTCTCTCAGTCTCTTTGTCTATCTCTTTCTTCCTCTTCTCTGTGTTTTTCCCTAACACTTTTCCAGTTGTGTGGTCATTTAATCCCTAGCAAAATAGTAGAAATAGAAAGACACAATTCTGCTGTTGAGTTTAGAGACAGTTATCCCTTCCACATTGTGACTCTCCCCATCACCGTTTTGATATATTGAGGGTTGGCATAAGAAATTAACTGGGAATTTTTTGGGAGTTTTGTGGAAGCCACAGATGACACAGAGCCTATGACCAAATACTTAACCCAAATTTTACAATAAGGTATTGTGAATACCCCATAAAAGAAAAATTAAAAAAAAATCAGACTTCTCTGGTGTGAAGGGAGGGCAAAAAAAATTTCCAAGAACTTTCCAGGTTATGGGGGCACCGTGCCCCATGTGTGGAAGGAATACTGTAGTCATGATTTTTTTCTTCTCTTCCATGGGAACACTTTTCCACCTGTTGTCATGCTAGGCACAAACCAAGTGGATCATGAATTCAGAGTGAGGAGTTACAGACCTAGGAAGCTCTAGAAGAGCCAAAAAGATCAAGACAATCAAGTAGATACGAACACAAAGGATGAAACCATAAATGAGGACCAGTTAGACAAGCTGATGCATGAATACACATGGGAAGCACAGTGGGGGGAGCACAGGACTTGGAATTAGGAACATATGAGTCCAGGACACTTACTAGTTGTGTGACCCTGGGCAAGTCATTTAACTTCAGCTTGCCTCAGTTTCCCCATCTATAAAATGGAGAGAATGATGGTGCCCCCCCCACTCTGGTTGTTGTGAGATCCAAATGAAACAATATATGTGAAGTGCTTTGCAAACCTTAAAATGCTATCTAAATATTAGTTATTATTATTGTTGTGATGGCAAGATAAACCATAGCTCAGAATATAGATAGGCATACAAGAACCTGGTGGATGGAAGTACAAGAGGACAGGGTTAAGTGGTAAGATCGATGTCCAGGCAAATGGTTAGAATCAAGAGATCCCTAGAAGCTGTAGCATGAGGGCACAAGAGAGCACAGACACGAAGCATAAATGACTGGAAATGACCTTGGAACCTAAGCCAACCCTTTATTCATCTGGATTCCTCTTCTTTGCTCCTTTCCCCTTCTGACTTCAGAATTTCTATCAGCTGTACCATGAGGGACATGTCAATGTTATTTAATCATCTATTCATTCAGCCAACATCTTTAAGTTCCATTGATGTCCAGGTAAGACACGGTCCTTGCTCTCCTGGAGCTCATAGTCCAGGAAAAAGGCAGATAATTACAGTATTTTACAATCAGATCATCTGTTATGGTTCCTGGTACTAAGATCCATGATTCTATGAAAGTCACTTGGCCCAGAGGTGCCAAGGCCAGCATTTAGCTCAGTGCCCGGCTCAGTGCCCGGAACACTGACTGCCTGGGCCATTGACCCTCTTGCGGAGCCCTTCTGCTCGCTCATTAGAGAAGCTCCAGTAGCTTCGGCAACATGGTGGAGAAACACTGGGCTTGGAGTCATAGGATCTGAACTTGACCCCTGCCTCTTCCTTCTTATGACCTCTATGATTCAGAGCAAACCACTTCACCATCTCCATCCCCCATTTCCTTCCCTGCAAAACAATAGAGTTGAATTGGATGACTTTCCAGTTCCTGATCCTTTGATGTCAAGTTCTGTCTTGGTGTCCTAGTGGAAAGACCTGCCTTGGGGTCCGAAGGTCTGAGTTCTGATACCAATTCTGTCTCTGAGCACTTGTGGACATACACATGGGGGATGCTGGCCCAGCCACCTACCCCCCTGCAAGAGTGAGGCTTGCAGGCCCTCGGAGAGGCAACCTGGGAAACCAGGCGAAATGTGCTTTCTCATATTCTCCTTGAGGGGAAGGGAGAAGCACCATAAGAAGTAGCCTTTTCAGCAACTTGAGGACATTTGTTTCCCCCTTCATTTTTTTTCTTTTGCAATTGTGACATGTCTCCACGAAATGGGCCACAGGAAGGAAGGCTTTGTTCGAGAAGTTATTTTCTGCACATCCCTTTATACCCTGGATTTCACAACAGGGGTGAATTTAGGTTGAATTTGAAGGAGTATAATCACTCGGGCACTAGGCCCTTGAAAGCAACCAGAATTTGGGGTACGTAGGCCCGGAGGGGGCAATGAGAGCTTGGGTAGGATTTCGCCCATGGTTCTTTATTTTCCCCCAAGGTGGCAGAGATGAGAAATAGGTGGGAAAGTAAGCCTGGCTTTCCCATCTTTAATGGAAAAAGAACCCAAGGCTCACACACTAGTGTAATATAGGGAAAAGAGCTTGGGATATTGGGTTTGCTCATTGAATTTGAAACTGGATTCTGCTGCTTATAATCTTGGTCAAATACTTTAGCTTCTCTGGGTCTTAGTTTACTCCTCCATAAAATGGGGGAGAGGGTATGAAGGAGACCAGTATAGTTATCTCTATTTACAAATTAGGAAACTGAGTCTCAGAGGGGTTGAATGATTTGTCTAAGGCCAGGAAGCAATGAAGCCAAGACTCCAACACAGTCCCCTGACAGCAAAGTCACAGATTGACATGCTGTACTAGAATGCCTCCCAATTAGCCTCTGGAAAGGAGCCAGACAGGAAAGGTCAGCTCTAATGAAATTCTGCAGTAGGGAAGTCACCAGCATAGGGGAGGCCTGGAGGAATGCTAGTCCTGACATTGCTGCTTCAGCAGCGTGACCCCTTCCCCTTCAGTGAAGGTCAGGGAACTTCAGAGTTTCCTCAGCTAGACAGTTCTTGGGTAAACAAAAAACAGAAAACCAAAGACATTAACTCTGCTCTTGATAAACACCAAAAGAAAAACATTGGAATTTCCATATACACACGCAGGAAGAAAAAGATAGTTATATAGGAATCTGCAAATCCCTATTATAAACAGCTTTTTTAAAAAAAGGTATATAATAAACCCATCCTGTTACTTTTATTTTGTTGTCTTTTTTTGGGAGACAATCAGGGTTAAGAGATTTGCTCAGGGTCACACAGCTAATTTGTGTTTGAAGCTGGATTTGAACTCAGGTCCTCTTGACTCCAAGGTTGGTCAGCTCTACCTAGCTGACCTCATCCTGTTACTCTCAAAGCTCTTCTGCTGTTTTTGGTCTTCTTTCCGGCCTTCCTTCTGTTTTCTTCTATGCATTTTTTAAAAAACAATTCAGTGATTCTGTACACAGTAACAGCAATATTGTGTGATGACTGACTTTGTTAGACTTGGCTCTTCTCAGCAATGCAATGTTCTAAGACAATTCCAAAAGACTGGTAATGGAAAATGCTATCCACCAGAGAAAGAACTATGGAATCTGAATGCAGATCAAAGCATGCTCTTTTCTCTTTTTGTTGATTTTTGTTTTTTTCTTTCTCATTGTTTTTCCCTTTTGTTCTGATTCTTCTTTCACAATGTGACCAATGTAGAAATGTTTACTATGATCATACATGTATAGCCTGTATCAGATTGCCCATCTTGGGGAGGGAGAATGGAAAATGGGTGGAAAATTTAGAACTCAAAAACCTTACAACAGCAAATGTTGAAAACTAAAAATAAATAAATTTTAAAAAATGTTTCTGTGATGGATTCCATTTGCTTTCTTTTTTGTGGGGGCAATACTATTGCTAATCTTCTTTTCTCTGTCTTCCCCATCCCCCACCATAAAAAAAGAAAAACAAAACCCTTGTAATCAATATGTACATTCACTCACAACCAATACGCACATTCACCATCTTTAAAAATGTATGTCTTGGGGCAGCTAGGTGGCACAGTGGATAGAGCACTGGCCCTGGATTCAGGAGGACCTGAGTTCAAATCCGGCCTCAGACACATAACACTTACTAGCTGTGTGACCCTGGGCAAGTCACTTAACCCCATTGCCTAGCCAAAAAAAAAAAAAATTTAAAAAAAAGTATGTCTTGTTCACATTTGAGTCCAACACTTCTCTGGAAGGAGGCAGATAGTTTCCTTTATCTCAGTACTTTCGAGTTGTGGTTGGTTACTGCATTGATCAGAGAGCTTGCCTCTTTAAATGTTCATTTATTTATCTATCTACCTACTTATTCATTTATTTATTTATTCATCAATTTATTTATTTATTCATTCATTTATCTATTTGCTTATCTATCTATCTATCTATTTATTTATTATTGCAACATTGTTGTGGTCCTACTTTTGCTCACTTCATTTTGCATCAGTTCATACAAGCCTTTCCAGGTTTCTCTGAAAATACCCCCTTTGTCATTTCTTAAGGCACGGTAACATTCCATTTCCTTTATATACTATAAGTTGTTTATCTATTCCTCAATGAGCAGATACCCCCTTAACTTCCAGTTTGGGGAGCACAATGATGCTCTTGTTGTTGAGTTATTTTTCAGTCGTGTCCAACTCCTGGTGACCCCATTTGGGGTTTTCTTGGCAAAGATACCGGAGTGGTTTGCCATTTCCTTCTCTGGCTCCTTTTACAGATGAGGAAACTGAGGCAAACAGAGTAAAGTGACTTGCCCAATACACAGCTATTAAGTGTCTGAGGTTGGATTTGAACTCAGGAAGATGAGTCTTCCGGATTCCAGGCCCCACACTCCATTCACTATACCACCTAGCTGCCCCTCAATGAAATGAGTTGCTGTAATTTATTTTTGTACTTATAGGTCCTTCTCCTCTTTCTTTAATCTCTTTGGGGTATGGACCTTGTAGCAGTATGATGGGGTCAAAGGATATACACAGTTTACTAGCTTTTTTGGGCTTAGTTCCAAATTGCTTTCCAGAAAAGTTAGATCTGATCACAGCCCCACCAATACTGCATTAGCGCTCCCATCTACGCAAAGTCCCTTGATAATTGTCATCTTTCTTTTTTGTCATTTTTGCCCATCTGATGACTGTGAAGGGTTGTCTAACAATTTTTTAAGTTTACATTTCTCTCAGTATTAGTAATTCGGAGCATCTTTTTCACATAGTTGCTGATAGATTGCATCTCTTCCTTTGTGAACTGCTTTTTTATTTCAGTCAAGTCCATTCAAGTCAAAAAACATTTATCAGATGCTTACTTTGACCTAGGTATCATGCTGGAAATACAAATAGAGGCCAAAAGAAAGTGAGTCATTGACCTCAGGAAGTTTATATCCCAGAGAGAGAAGATGACATATAAAATGGAGCTAAAACGTGATCTGGAAGGGAAGGAGAGGAGAGAATTGTGGCAGGGTTTACAAATAGAACATCAGTTGGCCCTCACAACAACGCGATGAAGTGTTAAAATCCCCATTTTATAGCTAAGGAAACTGAGGCTAAGTTCAAATCCAACCTTGTCCAGGGTCACACAGCTAGTAAATGTCTGAGGCTGGATTTGAACTCATGAAGATGAGTCTTCTTGATTTCAAGCACAGTGCTCTATCCACTGAGCCAACTAGCTGCCTCGTATTTATTCTTAATTAGTATAAAATTATTTTATTCTTTACTGCTTTTAGTATAGTTTGAGATCTGGTATTGGTAGGTCCCTTCTTTTCTACTTTTAAAATTATTTCCTTGAGATTCTTGATCTTTTTTCTTATTGATGTATTTGATTATTATTTTTTTCTACTTTGATGTTGTCTTTCTATTATTTTATTTTTAATATTTTATTAAATATATAATATTTTATTAAAATATCATATTTATATACCTTTCTATTATTTTATTAAAATATCATAATATTTTATATACCTTTCTATTATTTTTCTACCTTCAATAGTTTTATTGCTATGATTTTGAATAAGTAATTTAATTTAGGTAATATTGCCAGTTTGATTATATTGGCTTATCCTACTTATGAGCCCTTAATATTTTTCCACCTGACCACATCTGTCTTTATTTTGTAAAGAATATCTTGTTGTTGTGTTCATCTAATTGCCATGTATAGCTTTATAGGTAGACTTCCAAGTATTTTATACATTTTTTTTTACCTTATCTTAAATGGAATTTTCCTTTCTATTTATTTTTTCTGGGATTTGTTGGTAATATACAGAAATGTCGATGATTTTTGTGGATTTATTTCACATCCTGCTACTTTGCTGAAGTTATTTTTTCAATTAAGTTTTATTTCAATCTCTAAGGTGTTCTAAACATGCCATCGTATTATATCTAAACAGCTATTACTGCTTTTTAATCTTTGTCTCTAATCATCAAATTCTTTTTGTTGTCATATTGCTATAGGTTGGCATTTCTAGAACTATATCGATAGAAGTATCAATAATAGAAATCCTTGTTTCAGCCCCAATCTCATAGAAAAAATCTCTAGTATTTTTCTATTACATGTAATGCTGCCTCTTGATTTTAGGTAAAAAGTATTTGTCATATTAAGTAAAGGTCCATTTTTTTTTGTTCGCTAGTTTCAATTGTGTCTGACTCTTTGTGAACCCATTTTGGAGTTTTCTTGGTAAAGATACTGAAGTGGTTTGCCGTTTCCTTCTCTAGCTCATTTCAGAGTTAAGTGACTTTCTCAGGATCACATAGCTAGTAAGAGTCTGAGTCTGGATTTAAGCTCGTGAAGACTAGTCTTCTTGATTCCAGGCCTGGCACTTTATCCACTGTACCACCTAGCTGCCCTAAGGTCTTTATTCTTGTGCTTTTAATAGAAATAGATATTATATTTTGTCAAAAAGCTTTTTTAAAGCATCTGTGGATGTAATAATGTAATTTTTAAAGCAATTTTTGTTAATCGTATTTATTACAGTTTTCCTAATATTTAACAAATCCAGTATTCCTGATATAACTACAACCTGGTGATAGTATATAATCTCTTTGATGTGTTGCTGTAGCCTCTTAGCTAGTATTTAGTTTAACATATTTGCGTCAATATTCACGTAGATTTATCTATGTAGTGTAATTTTACTGTTTGTTTCTCCCTGGTGAGGTATCAGGACGATATTTATATCATAGAAGTTATTTGGCATCTAAACAAAGCTTGTCCTTTCCCTAGAAGGTAAAGAAATCTGTCTTCAAGATTTAATTGGCCCAGGGATCTGAGGTCCAAATCTATTGCTATTGACACCCCATCCTGATGTCTTCAGACCAGTGTGGTATGACATATTTATCACCTAAGGGCATAAAAGACCGACTGATGTGGAGTTGGGAGCTTTCACACTTGGCAGGTGTTCCAAAGCCTTGTGAGTCAATATATCTTGTCTTGTTAAAGAGAAATGTTTCTGTATAGAGATCAGCGTAAGGTGCAGAATCTACAACGCTATATTCTTATGAAACATCACTTCTGTGCAATGACTAAGTAAACCTCTTCTTATTGAATAATGTATGATGTCTTATTTCCAAGAAAGCCTGAGCTACAAGGGAAATGGGCAGAGTCAACTTCTATTCATATTTTTTCAATAGTTTGTGTAATATTGAAACTAATTGTTCTTTTAATATTTGATATGATTTGCTTTCAAATTCATCCAGTCTTAGGCTGTTTTACTTTGGAAGTTTATTTATGGTTTTTTCAAGTTCCTCTCCTGAAATTGGGTTATTTAAGTTCTTTTGTTTCACAACAAATTTCTCTTGTAAGAGAACAAATATCTTGTTCTGTTATCTGAGTATCTTGTAAATATTTATACATTTCACTTACATTGTCAGTTTGTTGGCTTATAATTTGGCAAAATGGTTTCTAATAATTTCCTTTGTTCTTTATTTATTGAGAATTCTCTTTTTTCACTTTTGATACTGGCAATTTGATTTTCCTCTCTTGAAATCCACACTCACTAGTGGTTAGTCAATTCAGTAGTTTATTGTTATTATTTTTTGCTTTCAATATTAACTTCTTTGATTTTCAGAATTTTTATTTTGTTGTTTAGTTGGGATTTTTTGATTTGCTGTTTTTCTAGCTTTTAAAAAGTTGCATGTCTACTTGATTCATTGTTCTTTTTCTCTTGTTGATGAAAGTGTTTCGAGATATAAATGTTTCCCTATGAACTACTTTAGCTTCATCCCCAACGTATTGGTGTGCTGTCTCATTTTTGTCATTTTCTTTGATGAAATTTCTGTTTGTTATTTAACTCATCAATTCTTTAAGATTAAGTTATTTGGTCTTTAATTTTTAATGCTTTCATAAGATGCCTTTTATTGCATATACTTTTTATTGCATTGTGTCCAGCAAAAAGATTGTTTACTATTCCTAATTCTCTTCATTTGTTTGTCACAGCTGAAGATACGAAGATTCCCTTCTATTCCCATTCAGTATTCACAAGCGATCTACCATACTTGGCTTTTCTAAGATTCAAGTCCTTAACTTCTTTCTTGTTTAGCCTTTTCTTAGATTTATCTCATTCTGAAAGGTGATACATCAAGGTCCCTGTACACTATTATTTTATTGTTTATTTCTCCTAGTAAAATGATTGATTTTCCCCTTTATTTAGATGCTATACCACTTGTTGCATATATATTAGTATTTTATTAATGTTTGTTCATGGTAGCTTTCAGTACAATATAATTCCCCCATTTATCTCTTTTACTTGTCTATTTCTGCTGATTCCTTGTCTAAGAAAGATCATGATTGCTACCTCCGCTTTTTAAAAATTTACATGAGGCTGAACAGATTTTGTTCTAGATTCCTGTTTTGATTCTGTGTGAATCTTTATGTTTTAAGTATGTTTCTAGCCAACAGTACATTTATAATCCATTCTGCTCCCTTCCTCCAGCTTTTGGGTGAATTCTTTCTATTTGAATTTACAGTTATGATTGTGGATTGTTTATTTCCCACTATCCTACTTTCTTATCCTTATTTGTCTCTTTGTTCCCTTTCCCCATTTTTATGAAAAAGGGGATGGTAAGAGAGAAGCAGTGTGCTCAACGCTAGTGATTTATAATTGATGTACTACATTGGTTCCCTGCCCCTTCTCTATGCCCAGTTCCCAATTGCAAGTTTCTAACCCTATCTTCCTTTTAATTCCTTTTTCTTGTTTCATCCTCCAAAATTGGAGGTGATTTTGCTTATGACTAATTCTTCTTTATTAATCTGCCCCCTGCCCCTTCCCTGTTTCCCTGTTGAGTTTAATGGGTCAAACTTTTGGATCGAACTCTTTGTATAGGTTAGTGTGCGTTTAACCCTCCTCTGTTTGGTTAAGGTGAAAGTGAGGTTCCAGTTTCAGCCACTGCCCTCAATCTCTTCTTCTAGGTTTATATAGTCTTCCTTTTGTGCACCCAGATTATGTGGGCTAGTAAGTTCTGTCTCCTTCCCACCCCCTTTTTTCCTAGTGTTGTCTTTTTTTCTTCACTCTTCTCTCTTTCCTTAAACTCATCAGACAGAGGTCTGTACACAAGGTTTGTTGATCTGACCAAAGACTCTGATGCTGTCCGTCATGAGGGCACGTGGAAGATCATTGCAAAATTTTGTTCCCTGGAGAAGTCCATCAGTATTGTACTATGGTTCCACAACTGCGTGCTTTCACGGGTTCTGGATAATGGACGATACTCACGCTTTCCCAGTCACCAATGGAGTGAAGTAGAGAGTGTGCTTGCTTCCGTGCTTTTTAGCATGATGTTTTTAGCAACATCATCAGATGCCTTCCATGTAGTTGAAAATTGCATCAAGGTCAGGTATTGCACTGATGGGAAATTATGTAACTTGAAAAGGCTACAAGCCAAGAAATATTAAAGTGGAGGGAGAGTTGGTGAGTGACTTTTTTGCAGATGATTGTGCGCTCAATGAAGCAGCATTTCTCTGCTGCTTATGCTAATTTGAACCTGACAAATAACGCCAAAAAAACAGAGATTCTCCACCAACCAGCACCACCCCATACATACATGGAGCAATTGATCACAGCAAATGGAGACATTTTGAATGCTGTGCATTCACTTCCCTTGGCAGCATCTCTTCCAAGGATGTATGCACAGATGATGAGGTTAACGCATGCATTGTCAGAACTAGCTCAGCGTTTGGGAGGGTCCAAAAAGTGTGAAGGAACAGACTGAAGGTCTACGGAGCCGTTGTGCTGATCTCATTGTTGTAGGCCTGTGAAACCTGAACAGTCTACCAGTGCCATGCCAGGAAACTGAATTGCTTTCATTTGAATTGTCTTAGGAAGATCCTGAAGATCACCCGGCAAGATAAAGTACTGGATGCTGAAGTTATTTCTTGAGCTCAACTGCCAAGCCTCAAATACTACTACAAAGAACACAACTCTGATGGGCTGGCCACATTGTTCAAATGCCCAAAGTACATTTGTCTAAAAGACTATTTTACAGGGAATTTGTGCAAGGCAAGTGCTTACATGGAGGTCAGAAGAAGTGATACAATGACACTCTCAAGGTCTCTCTGAAGAACTTTGGAATTGATTGTGAGATGTGGGAGACACTGGCACAGGACTGCTTGGTATGGCATGCCCACATCAAAGAAAGTGCTGTGCTCTATGAGCAAAGCAGAATTGAAGTAGCTCAAAAGAAATGCAAGATGTACAAATTTAGAGACATCTCTACTCCAAATGTTCGTGTAGACTATGTGTGCCCAACCTGTGGTACAGCCTTCCAAACTCGTGTTGGTCCGATCAGCCATAGTCAGACACGTTGTACCTTGACTCTAACATCATGATGTCATTTTGGTCCTCTTTCAGCACAAAGGACAACGACTGTAACCAAACTCATGGCACCGTAACAAAATCAATCCCAGCCCTTCTGTTTTATTTAACTACTCCTTCTTTGATCTTTGAAGGCATTAGAGCTCATAGGAGATGCTTGTTTCTTTACAGGGATTAGAATATAAACAATCAATGAACATACAGTACTTTTCAATTATTCAGTTACTCAGTTAGTGCTGTGGACAGAGTGCTGGGTCTGGAGTTAAGAGGACCTGAGTTCAAATATAGCCATAGACACTAGCCATGTGACCCTGGGCAAGTCACTTAATCTCTGTTTGCCTTAGTTTCTCCAACCATAGAATGGAGATAATAAGAGTGTCTACCTCGCAGAGTTGTTGTGAGGATCAAATGAGAAAATAGTTATAAAGCACTTAATACAGTGCTTGGCACATAGTAAATGCTATATAAAGTTAACTATTATTAATCATTGCATTCTCCAGCTCATAACTTCCTCGAGTTGAATAGGAAGAGGAGTGCAGATTGGATTGTCTTCAGGGAGGATCTTTGAGGGGAGGAACTGTTTCGGCTTCTATCTTTGTATCCCCAGAACATAACTCAGTGCCTGGCATGTAGCAGGCACTTAATAAGTGCATGTTGATTGATTAAAGAAAGCCAAAGCCATGCCTTTGGTGGTCAGGAGATTTGGACATTGGGAGTTGCTTAGACTGTGAAGGTCTGAGGGAATGCTTAATCATCACTTCAACAGTCCCACTAATTCTTCAACTCTTTTTTTTTTTGGGGGGGCGGAGGTGGAGTATAATGAGCATAATGGGCTGCATAAGATGTTTCCTCTTTTCTGTCTTTGTGTGACCCTTTGGATACTTTAACCATTTTGGTGTCTTAACCATTTTACATGGAGGAAATAGCTATCTTTTACTTTATATCTGCATTGTATATTGAGTACTTTCTCTAGAAGGGTCTCATGTGTATTTTGGGGAGACCCTACACATATCTAATTTTTGTTTTACAGATTTCCTTTAAATTCTATTCAAGGCTATGGCCAAAGAGCCAGCATGTGAGAGAGGAATGTGTCCCCAAGAGCATGCTCAGAAATATTTAACGATTGGTTCTCGGAAAAAAAAAAAAGTACATGCATTTTAAAGTTTAATCTGCACCATTTTCTCTGCCACTTTCTTGAGTCTAGAACAGTGGTAGGGAAACTGTGGCCTCAAGTGGGGCCCTTTGACTGAATCCAGACTTCACAGAACAAATCTTTTTATTAAGGGGATTTTTTTCATTGCTTATTTTTGTTTTATTAGGGGATCTGGACTTTAGATAATTATAACGAAGCCCTGGTTTGTAACATTAACTGATTTCCAGAGTGAAAATACTAGCATTGAAAATTTTACAATCTGCCCTTGGGAGCCAGTTCAAGCTGGCTCCTGCACACCCCTGTTTGTCCCCTTTTTGGGGGTTAGGGCCTCCCCCAGGATAAATCAGGGTCCATATTCATGTGAGCCCCTTGGTGTTAGGGGAACCCCTGGGCCTTGCATCCCAAGTCCTTTGGCTGTCATTCACACCTCCTCCAGGGAGCTATCTGTTCATTCCTTTTTCAGTTCCCCTGGTATTTGTGTTCTCTCTGCATCACAGAATCCCCCCTTTCCTTCAGAATACAGTTCAAACATCACCTTCTATATAAAATTTTTACTGAAGCCTTCAACTGCAACTGCGTTTTCCCATAATTACTTGGCATTTCACTCACTTGTATTTATTTTACTTAAACTTATTCTGTGTATACTTTTTATGTAGCTGTCTCCTCTGAATAAAATCTAAGCTCTTAAAGAGTCAAGATTGCTTCATTATTTGTATTTACATCCCTAGTGCCTAACATAATGCCCAGCACATAGTAGGTGCTTGATAAAAAGTTGTTGATTGATTGCATTGATTCTAAAAAATTCAACACTTATTAGGCTCCTACTAAGAAGCCACCAAAGTTAGAGGTGTGAGGAGAGGACACTGGTAGATGCAGGTTCACTGCCCACAGGATAAAATGAGCACTGATAGACTGAGAAGAAGGATAGAGAGGAGCCAGGTGGGGCTAGGCCAGGAAGGAGCTCACCTGGGTTGCAGCTGTTGGCAAGAGGAAGTGTGGCATCTGGTAGCTTCCTGTTTTAACTATTCTTGTTAACTAGTTACTAAATTCAGTTTTTTTCTGTACTGCTAAAGGACGTCAAGTCCTATTGAAATGTAAAATTTTAAAAATTATATGATCTTTAAAAATCATTACTTGAAATTCTTATAGACTTTAAAATTTGATATCCCGGAGTAAAACTCTGGTTGCCCTTCCCTAGTTACAGGTCTGGCAATAGGCATCCACTAAAAATTCTTGAGTGGGTGATTGCTCAGCCTTTTTTCAGTCTGATTCTTCGTGACCCCATTTGGGGTTTTCTTGACAAAGATCGTGGAGTGGTTTGCCATGTTCTTTTCTAGCTCATTTTACAGATGAGGAAATTGAGGCAATCAGGCTTAAGTGACTTGCCCAGGGTCACACAGCTAGTGTCTGAGGCCAGATTTGAACTCATAAAGATGAGTCTTCCTGATTCCAAACCCGATGTTTTATCCATTGCACCACCTAGCTGCCACTTGAGTGGATGGTGATATAGTTAAATATATGCTATAGAAGGTATTTTTTCTTAACAGGTATATTCTTCCTTTTCTTCTTCTTCCTCTTATTGTTCTTCTTCCTTTTCTTCTTCTTCTTCTTCTTCTTCTTCCTCTTCTTCTTCTTCTCCTCCTCCTCCTTCTCCTCCTTCTCCTTCTCCCCCCTCCTTCTCCTCCTCCTCCTCCTCCTTCTCCTCCCTCCTCCTCCCTCCCCTCCTTCTCCTCCCTCCTTCTCCTCCCTCCTCCTCCCCCTCCTTCTCCTCCCTCCTTCTCCTCCCTCCTCCTCCCCCTCCTCCTCCCCTCTCCTCCCCCCTCCTCCCCCCCTTCTTCTCCTCCCTCCTTCTCCTCCCTCCTCCTCCTCCCCCTCCTCCCCCTCCTCCTCCTTTTTAATTAGGATCTTTAGTTCACATTGCTGTTACCCATCCTTTGTGTATTTGTGGATAGATATCTGGGGCCATGTATTTTATTGCTGGTTCTCTTCTTGGCCACCTTCCTTCTGTTATTCTTCTTACTGCCTGTATTACCAGCCTTAGCAGATTTTTGTGTTCAGTTTTCTTTATTCTCCTCCCTCTTATGTTTAAAGCCCTCCTATATTAGATTTGTTTGGATTCCAGGCAAATATGTTTTATTGTCCTTTATTGAATGTACCCCACCCCTGGACAAGAACCTATCATTTTCATACATCACACTTTTATTCAGTTGGTCAATTACCAAATTTGCCTTCTGATTACTGTTCTGAATCCTCTATTTTCTTTCTTTCTTTCTTTCTCTCTTCCTTCCTTCCTTCCTTCCTTCCTTCCTTCCTTCCTTCCTTCCTTCCTTCCTTCCTTCCTTCCTTCCTTTCTCTTTCTTTCTTTCCTTCTTTCTTTCTTTCTCTTTCTTTCTTTCTTTCTTTTTCTTTCTTTCTTTCTTTCTTTCTTTCTTTCTTTCTTTCTTTCTTTCTTTCTTTCTTTCTTTCCTAGACAATGGGGTTAAGTGACTTGCCCAGGGTCACTCAGCGTGAATTCTCTATTTTTAACTGCCAGTAAGAATGACTGTCTTCTTTCCATAGGCAGCTCCTTTAGTTTAAACTCTGTGGAATAAGATGCCCTTTCCAGCTTACCCTGGTTCACCTGAAATTTCACTGTGTTATTTAACTGAGCCTTGGTTAACCCCCAACACCTTCCTCCATCTTGCTGTCTCCTCCTTGCTCTGATTGGAGGACCAGAGTGGAGCACTAAACTCCCCAAATTTTTCTCTACAGAGCACAAGATTTGGATTTTCCAACTCATTCTCTACCTTCTATCTCCAACAGAACCATAGAATCTGACACGAAGAAGGGACCTCATTGGTCATGCAGTCTAATCCCTGCTTCAACAGCAGTCTTCTATACAACCTGACAAATGGGCATTCAGACTTTGCTTGGACACCATCAGTGATGAAGAGCTCCTGCCCTGGGGCAGCTAGGTGGTACAGTGGAAAGAGCATTGGCCCTGGAGTCAGGAGGACCTGAGTTCAAATATGGCCTCAGACAGCTTACTAGCTGTATGACCCTGGGCAAGTCACTTAACCCCCATTACCGCTCAAATTTTAAAAAAAAACAACAAACAGAAAAGCTCGTTTCCCTTTTGGATAGGGCTAATTGTGAGGAAGTTTTTCCCTACTTGAAGCTTAAATCTGCCTCTCAGCAACCTCTAGTCTACACGAACTTTTGCCTAACCACTCCGTTTGTTGACATTCCACACTTGTGAAGTTAATTTTTTTAAACAATATTATAATGAAGAGGGGTCAGACTTATCTTGCCTGGCCACAGAGGGGGAACTGAGTGAAAACCCTTCAAATATTTGAAGATAGCTAACCCCTGGTTTCTAAACTGGTCACCATCCTGGTCTTTCCCCTCTTTTTGCTTGGGGTTGCCCAGTCTTGTAGGCTAATAGAAAAAGAGAACTTGGAGTTTCTCTTGAAGTTACCTTGTCTCCAGTCAAGTACAATTGAATATTCAAGCTAAGGCAACTCTCTCTGCAGTGCTGCATTCCATTACTTGCTCTGCTGTGGTTATTGTCAGATATTTTTATTTTGTGTCCCTGTATCCCTGGTCCTAGATCAGTAAATCAGAATCAGTGTGATGTGATGGATAGAGTGCTGGAATTGGAGTCAGGTAGGTTTATGTTTAAATCTCACCTCTGATACTTACCAGCTTACTCGATATTGGCAAGTCACCTAATCTCACTGAGCCTAATTTTCCTCATCTCTAGAATGGAGATAATAATAATGGGGCAATGAGATGGTACAGTGGATAGAGTGCCTGATCTGGAGTCAGGAAGACCTGAGTTCAAGTCTGGTCTCAGAAACATTATTAGATGGGTGACCCTGGGCAAATCAGTTAGCTGCCTCAGTTTCCTCAACTGTAAAATAGGAATAATAATAGCATTTCCCTTCCAGGGTTGTTGTGAGGATCAAATGAGATAATAATTCTGAAGTGCCTGGCACATAACAAGCAATTATATAAATTATATTATTATTAAAATGAGGATAATATTAATAATCTATATACCATAGAATTGTGAGACTGAAACTCAAATGAGATAATGCATTTAAGGTAGCAAAATAATATGTAAATATTAGTAATTCTTATTTGCTCCCTTACTTGGGAGAGGAGGAAGAAGAGAGGACACATCTGAACAGTGCTGGGAGGTAGGGTAGAATGTGTGATAGTGCTATTACTAAAAAAGATGAAAGGTTCCTAGTCTCTCCTGCCTTACCAGCTGCTCATCAGACATTTCCAACTGGATATTCTGTTCAAAATAGGACCTCATTATCTTTCTCCCTAAATCCTCCCACTTCTGAACTTCCCTTTTTGTTGAGGACCCCACCATTTCCTCAGTCATCCAGGTTCTCAACCCTGGTGTCCTCTTCAACCCTGCTCTCTCCCTTATCTCACATATGCAGTAAGTTGTCTCGTCCTCTACAACAATCTTTCATTTCCCCCCTTCATTCCCTTTTTTCTGCCACTGTATTTCAGGACCTAACTTAATTGATCTCTCTGCCTCAAGGCTCTGTCCTTTGAACTATGCCCATGTTGCTTTTTACTCTCATCCCCAGTACCTTCCTTATCATAAACAACAGAATCTGATTCACTGCCTATTATGTGCAAGACAGTTTGAGGTACTTTGGGGGAAGCAGAAAGGGCCAAGATGTGCTTTCTGAGACCTGGAAAGACTCACATGAACTGATGCTGAGTGAAGTGGGCAGAACCAGGAGAACATTGCGCACAGCAAGAGCAACATTGGGCAATGACCAACTTTGATAGACTTAGCTCTTCTCAGCAATACAATGATCTAAGACAATCCCAAAAGACTCATGGTGGAAAATGCTATCCACATCCAGAGAAAGAACTATGGAGTCTGAATGCAGATGAAAGCATACTATTTAATCTCTTTTTTTTCTTTCTCATAGTTTTTTCTTTTTGTTCTGGTTCTTCTTTCACAACATGACTATTGTGGAAATATGTTTAATATATTATACATGTATAGCCTATGTTAGATTACATGCCATCTTGGGTAGGGAGGAGGGGAAGGAGGGAAAAAATTTAGAATTCAAAATCTTATAAAAGTGCATGTTGAAAACAAAAAATAAATATATTTAATAAAAAAAGAAAAAAGATTCCTGGATTCAGTTGGTTTCAGATTGGATGACATGACACATAGGGAGTCAAAAAAGTACGTCCTGGTTGAGTATTCACGGTCATAGTTTCCTCTAACTCTTTTTATTGATGTAGTTTATTTTTTTACATCACCAAAATTTTCCCCCGTGTCCCTCTGCCTTCACCTTCTCAGGAAGGCATTTCATAGCAAACAATTTTCTTAAAGACAAAATAAATAAGAAAGATTAAAAAAATCAACAAAAACTTATCAATATGTCAAAAAAGTCTGAAAATATGTAAAATGTACCACATCCATGGACTTCCTATTTTGGCAAAGTGGTTGCAGAGGGGCATGTCTTCTCCTATTTCATCTTTGGTGCCATGCTTGGGTTTCAAAATTTTTTTTTTTTGGAATTTTGCAATGTTCACTTTTGATTTCTTTGAGGGGAAGGGGTTGTTTTTTCCATTTTCATTGTTATGGTCATTGTATATGTTGTTTTCTTGGCTCTGCTTACTTTACTCAGCATCAGTTCATGCAGATCTTTCCATGCTTCTCTGTGTAGTTATCATATTCATAATTTTATACAATACAGTAATATTGTATTATATTCATGTGCCACATTTTGCTTAGCCATTTCCCCTACTTGGTGTGAAAAACTAACTCTATTTCCCTTAATCCTATCCCACCTCCCCCTTTATTCTATTTTTTCTTTTCATCCTGTTCCTCCTCAGAAGTGTTTGCCTCTGATTACCCCCTTTCCCAATCTGCCCTCCTCTTTATCATTCCCCTGCTCTCTTGTCCCCTTCTCCCTTTATTTTCCTGTAGGGTAAGACAGATTTCCATACCCAACTGAGTGTGTAGAGACATGGATATTTTAGAGGCAGCTAGGTGGTGAAGAGGTTAGAATGGTAGACTTGGAGTCAGGAAGACCTGAATTCAAATCTAGCTTCAGATGCTTACTAGCTCTATGATCCTGGGCAAGCCAATTAACTTCTTCCTGCCTCAGTTTCCTCATATGTAAAATGGAAATAATAATAGCACCTGTCTCCCAGAGTTTCTATGAGAATAAAATGAAATATATTTGTAAAGCACCATATAAATGCTAGCTGTTATTTATTTGCATAATTTGAAATTGCTTTACAAAATAGTTGTGCTGCATCATAGCTCCATCAATAATGGTCTAGTGTGCCTATCTTTTCACAACCCCTCCAACATTGATTATTGCCATCTACTGTCACCTTTGCCAGATTTCTTTCTGTGTATGAGTTGAACTCAACATCTCCTAACTCCCTCCTACCTTTCCAGTCTTCTTACATGTTACTTCCCAGCTTCCTGGTTGTTCTGTGAACAAGACACTCAGTCTCCTAGTCCAGGCATTTTCTCTGACTGGCTTTCATGCCTGGAATGATCTCCCTCCTCAACTCTGCCTACTGACTTCCTTTAAATCCCAACTGAAATCCCATATTTTGTAGGAAGCCTTTCCCAACCCTTCTTAATTCTACTGCCTTTCCTGTGTTATTTCATATTTATCATATATATATATATATATAATATATATATATATATATATATATATATAGAGCTTGCTCTCTATATATTTATTTGCATGTTGTTTCCCTCATTAGACTGTAAGCTCCTTGAAGGCAGGGACTGTCTTTGGCCTCTTTTTGTATCCTCCAGTACTTAACACAGTGTCCAGCACACAGTGGGTGCTTAATAAATGTTTTCTGATTGATTTGTGTGTTCCTTTTCAACTCTTAAGTTCTATGGTTCTGTGACTTTGTAGGTGACAAAACCAGGTGACATGTACTCCCATCCTGGACCAGTGATTAGTGACAAGCAACGATTTCTCTTTTTACTTGACCACTAAGGATAAAAAGAGATCAAAGGGTCTAAACTTGTATCTCCTGTGCTCTGTTCCCGATAGGTGTTTCTTCTTCCCCCATGACTCAGGCCACAGGACTTTCCCCAGTTCCCTGATATAGGAGATCTCATTGATAGGAAATGGGTCCTGCTATTCAGTTTCCATTTATCTCACTTTTTTTTTCATCCCATTGCTCCTAGACATCATTGAAAACACTTTTATGGGAAATTCTGGTGCTTCAAGCTTTCAGAATGTATGGTGAATCAAAGAAGGGAATAGTGGTTGACATTACCCTTGAAAGGGTACATTCCAGAACTGGACAATTTCCATAAATTAGGTTGAGCAAATTCCTGTAACTCAAGATGACTTGGTAGAGTTTAGGGAGTCAGAAATACCTGGGGATATTTCCCCTTTGTTTTGCTCTCCCAAATCTCCAAGTATACAATGACACAATATGAAGATTACTCTAGAGACCCAGGCCAGTGCTGTCTAAGATGGCCTGTCCCTTGATGTATCTTTCATGCCCTTGGGATAAGATTTGGTATTGTGGAGGAAACACAAATGCCCTTAAGATGCTTGTATTCTGACGGTTCCTGGGTGGATAACATTGACCCAGATGGCACAGGTAACCAAACAGAGGCCAAATGACATTGGTTTTCATCCTGGGACTGAACAACACCAAATGAATGTATTGGCTTGGTATATGATGGGGATGGGGGAGTGTCCTTTTCTGATTTCCCCAGTTACTACCCCGAGCCCAATTTCATTGTGTTTATTTTATATTTCTTCATCTATATGTGTCTTGTTTCTGTCGGTAGAATGTAAGATCTATGAGGTGAGGGACAATTTCCTTTTTGTGTCTTCAGTACTTAGCACACAACAGGTGCTTAATACAAGGTCGTTCAATTGAAATGAATTAAACTAGCTGGGAGAGAGACCAAGATGTTAGCAGGATCTTTGAATTTGAGACACATTAGAGTTCTGGGACTCAATAGTCCTGAGTCTAGTCACTGTTTTGCCATGACTTTGCTGTATGACCTTGGGCAGACCCTTCCTCTCTCTGGGCCTGATCTTCCTTACCTGTAACATGAGGAGGCTAGTTTAGCTGATTTCTAAGATTCTTTCCAGCCCTTATGGCTTGTGATGCATCTATGAGATGAATGGTTCTGCCTGGAGAAATCAGTGACTGGAGGAGAGAATTTCTTCCACAGTAAGTCTTTCAATTGCCCAACCTATAGAAGTAGGCATATAGCATGCCCAGCTCTCAGCAAAACTGAAGAGGTGGAGTTTGCCTTTGGCGCCCTTGGTCTCCCCTATTTTAATCCCTTCAGGTGTTGGCAGATGTTTAACAACTGGGTATCCTCCTCTCATCTCCACCCCCAAAAATACACACGCACTTTAAAGTTTTGTCTGCAACATTTTCTCCATAATTTTATTAAGTCTATACAATAAATCAAGTCCTGATTAATTGGTAGTGTCGGCCAATTTCTGAAGTGTAAATGCTCGTACTGAAAATTTAACAATCAGCTCTCAAGAACAGGTTTGAGCCGTCTTGAGCTGGCTCTAGTCTGCCCCTATAAGAAATCTGTCCCCCTCATTCTTTTCTTTTCTTGTATCAAAAGTGATTTCAGGAAAAGATCTGATATTAGTTGAAAAATTATTTTAAACAACTTAGTGAAAAAATAAGTTGTTTCATGAACACCCTCCTTCCCTGGTTCCTCATTAAGGTCTGGAGCAGGGGTGGGGGGACCTGTGTCCTCAAAGCCACATGTGGCCTTCTAGGTCCTCAGGTGCGGCCTTTTGACTGAGTCCAAATTTTACAAAACAAGTCCTTTATTAAGGAGATTTGTTCTGCGAAGTTTGGATTCAAAGGGCTGTCCTTGAGGACCTAGAGGGCCTCATGCAGCCTCGAGGCCCCGGGTTCCCCACCCCTGGTCTGGAGACTAGAAAATTAAGTAAGCAGAGTGCAAGCTCTGGCACATGCTACTGAGCTGGAAAGTCTTTGAGCATGAACATGGCAATACACCATGTGTCTTTTATCCAATGCCAAAATTCAATTCACTTTTGGCCAGGAATCAGAAGGGAATAAGCATTTATATAGTTACTACTATGTGACAGGCACTGTATTACGTGCCTTGCAAATATAATCCCATTTGATCCTTACAATAACCCTGAGAGGCAGGTGCTATTATTATCTTCATTTTGCAGTTGAAGAAACTGAGGTAAACCAATGTGACTCGACCTGACCATGTCTGCCCAGCTAGGTGCCTGAGGCCAGATTTCAACTCAGGTCTTCCTGACTCCAAGATCAGTGCTTTATCCATTGTATCACCAGCTTTTTCTAATTGTTAAGGCAGCTCTAGTTGTTAAGGAAATGATTCTGCGCATTTGTGCCAATGTCATCCAAATTGAAACCACCTAAGTGTAAGTATCTTGAGGACAGGAAACATGTCTGCTGCAGTACCTCAAATAGGGTTTTATACATAATAGGTGACAGTGAAATGCAGAGAGGCTTATGACTAGAAGTTTGGTAACCAGGTAAGGGATGGTTTTGTTCATAGGAACGTACATGTGGATCCATATATAGGGGTAAAGTCTTCTTCTGAAGTATGGACTTTGGTGTTAGAAAGAACTTGAATCCTGAAGTATGAATTGGTCACTCTGTTAAGTCTCCTCCGTTAGACTGTGATCTCCTTGAGAACAAAGACCGTCTTTTGTCTTTCCTTGCAGCCCCAGTCCTTAGCACAATGCCTGG
Organism: Phascolarctos cinereus; assembly: GCF_003287225.1. Lineage (NCBI taxonomy): Eukaryota > Metazoa > Chordata > Mammalia > Diprotodontia > Phascolarctidae > Phascolarctos > Phascolarctos cinereus. The sequence goes on along the minus strand of NW_027555625.1, from coordinate 56,849,598 downwards.
CACATTGTTATTGAGTCGTTTCAGTTATGTCCAACTCTTTCTGACCCCATTTGAGGTTTTCTTGGCAAAGACACTGGAGTGGTTTGCCGTTTCCTTCTCCAGCTCATTTGACAGATGACAAAACTGAGCAAACAGGGTTAAGTGACCTGCCTAGGTTCACACAGCTAGGAAGTGTCTGAGGCTGGATTTGAATTCAGGTCCTCTTGACTGTAGGGCCAGTGCTCTATCCACTGCACCACCTAGCTGCCATTGGAACACAGTAGGTGCTTAATAAATATATACTAACTGACTGTGTTATGCTAGTTATTTGCATTTTAAGTATCACCTCTTGCTGAGGAAAAGAAAGTTATCTTCTCTATTAAAGTTTTTGAAAGCTGGAGAAGGACTTTCCAAGGCTCTAACATAGACTAAGTAAATGGCTTCCACTTTAAGCCATGTGTAGGGTACCACGCTGGTGTCTATATATTGACCTTACCACATTCAAGGTGAATGTACAGTAGTGGTCTATGGCTTGGAGATCCTTAAGATACATGATAGAGGAACTACTGGGAGAAGCCAGAATCCCAGAATGTGTTGTCTGTCTCTCCGTATGCTCCCAAGACACTCATTAGTATACTTACACAATAGAAAAGGGGAAAAAAAGCACAAAAGAATAGAAGCTTTAGGGGATTTTTGTTTAGTCAATCAATCAAATCTCAATGATTAATTGCCCACTGTGTGAGAGGGACTGGATTACAGAAGCTTCTGAGGACACTTGACAATAATGTCACAGCTAATGATATATATCAATTTGAGTAGACCAGGGGTGGGGAACCTGCACCACATGTGGCCCTCTAGGTCCTCAAGTGCAGCCCTTTGAATCCAACTTCACAGCACAAATCCCCTTCATAAAAGGATTTGTTCTGTAAAACTTGGACTCAGCCAAAAGGCTGCACCCAAGGACACAGATGGCCACATGTGGCCTCAAGGTTGCAGGGTTTCCCACCCCTGAACTAGACCAAGCAAGGCTCCAGGGCAAGGAGTAGATGAGGGTAAGAGACCTTGGAAAGCTAGAGCCTTGTTTGGAGAGTTTTAGCAGGATGATGAAGGGACTATCACAGATAATCTGCTGAAAAAATGAAGGACATAGGGCACGATCACAGTATTCGAAGATCTGGCCATGTGTCATGTGAATGAATGGAGGCATGGCTGGTAGAAGGAAGGCCAGTTTGGTGGTATGGTGGTATAGAGTGGTATATAGTGGCATAAAATATAGTATAGAGTGATAGACTTGGAGTCAGGAAGACTAGAGTTTTAATCCTGCCTCAGGCCCTTACTAGATTTGTGACTCTGGGTAACTCATTTAACTTCTCTCAGCCTTAGTTTCATCATCTGTAAAGTGGGGATAATAATAGCACCTACCTCCCAAGGTTATTTTAAGGATCAAATGAGGTATGTAAAATGCTTTGTAAAACTTAAAACACTGTGTAAATGCTTGTTATGATGACGATGGTGATAATGCTTATGCTCCACATATCCCAATGGGAGGGAAAACTAAGTCTGGCACCAATATGGTGAGTCCCTGGGAAATGCTTGATGACCAGGCCCTCTCAAGACGGGTAAACTAAACCAAGTTAGAAATTCATCAGTAGCGGTGATCAGCCTGTGAGTGGCTGCCGAATTTCTAGGCAAGGAGAAATAGAGAGAGCCAGTCTCAAAACAAAACAAAACAAAACCTCAAATCAGATATCCAGCAAGACAGAACAATCATACTGGTCTGGGGTTTCCAGGCATTCTTCCTTTTCTGCGTGTCTGGTTGTATAACTGATCCCTGGAAGGTATACACGGGGGACTTTTTTGTATCTGCTGCCCTTGCATTTAGCTCATAAATTCTTAGAACTGTAAAGAGCCTTGGAGGCCATCTGGTCTAACCTCATAATTCACATATTAAAAAACTGAAGCCCAGAGAGTTAACTCACCCAAGGTCACATAGAGAGTAAGTAGCAGAACCTGGATTTGAATCTTGATCTTCTGAAACCCAATCTAGCACTCCTTGTACCATGCCAGTCTTACTCTGAACATTTAAACATTAAAATAGTTGCATGTGTTGGTTCAATTTCAAATTCACATTCGTAATATGTTTTCACATCAGGAACACATTCCCTTTCCCAACAATTCTTTGAAAATCATTTATACTGGGTAGTCACCAACTCTGATTCTGCCATTTTGAATTTTGAGTTTTTAACTCAATGCTTCAATCAGCTTGGTTGAAGTAATATCAACCAGTGGCTGTCCCTTCACCCCCTCACTGTGGAGCAGTAGAAACGATTACATTTCTATCCATAAAAGTTTTCTTAGCATTGAAACTATATTAAAGAGGCAGTTTTATGGCTTGGAAGGAGCTCTGGTTTTGAAGTTACGTGACCTGGGTTCAAATCTAGACTCTGCTGTTTACTATTTGAGTGTAAGTCATTTCATCTTAGTTGAGGAAGAAAAGGGAAAAAAAGAGCAAAACCAATCAATAGATTGAAAAAGTCTGAAAATGCGTGCAATATTCCAGATCCTTGGGCCTCTCATCTCTGCAAAGGATTGAGAGGATTGGTCTTCTCACGTCTCTTTTTTTGTGGCCATGCCTGTTTTTTGTAATTTTGCAACATTCACTTTCAGTTGGTCCGTCATTGTCGCTCTGTCCATTGATGTTGTTGTAGTCATTTCACATATATTTTCTTGGCTCCACTTAACTTCACTCTACATTAGTTCATGGAAGTCTTCCCATGACCCTCCTGGCTGTACTTCTAACTTATGGTACTTGCCCTAGCATGGAACTCTTCTCACTGTCTGGGACCTTCTCGCTCTGGAACACCCATCCACTCTTGAAGTCTTCTCACCAGGATCATCCATCTATCTGCCATGCTGACTCCTTTATCTCATTGGTGAGTTCCTTTTGGGGCCTCCATTTTGGGGAGGGGCCCCACTCTGCCCAACCTTCATTCCCTTTCCAGCTCTCCTTCTGGCTCTTCAGACTTAACTTCATGCCTCAGATTCAGTCTTACCCTGAAACCTCCTTTTCAGCTCCGTTTTTCTGTGTTACTTTCCCCCATTAGCGTGTAAGGTACTTGAGGGCAGGAACTGTTTTCTTTTGGCTTGTATTTGTAGCCCCAGCACTTAGCATAATACCTGGCTAATCACTTAATACATTTTTATTGCCTTACCCTGTCTCATCACACTTCTCTATATTCATCATGTTTGTAATTTCTTGTTATTGAGTAGTTTTTCAGTCCTGTTTGACTCTTCATGACTCCATTTGGGGTTTTCTTGGCAAATACCAGAGTGGTTTGCCCTTCCTTTCTCCAGCTCATTTTGCAGATGAGAAAACTGAGGCAAAGGGGGTGAAGTGACTAGTTCAGAGTACACAGCTGATAAGTATCTGAGGCCAGATTTGAACTCAAGAAGATGAGTCTTCCTGACTCCAGGCCTGGCACTCTATCCACTCTACCAAACTTCTTACAACATGTTAATACATTCCATTGCATTCATGTAATATGATTTGTTTAGCCATTACCTAACTGATGGGCGCCTACTTTATTTCCATTTTTTTTGCAACCACAAAAAGTGTTGCTATATATGTGGTGCTGTACATGCGTGTTTTCTTCTTGCCAGTGACTCCCTTGGGGTACACACTTAGTAATGCCATAGCAGTTTAGGAGAGGGTAACATCACGTCAAGCTGGAGTGCTTGAGGAGATGAGTCCTGAAGGATGAGTCTGGTTTAGATAGGCAGGAAGGAGAAAGGACATTTCATTTGAATTCAACAGTGAATGCAAAGACTGGCAAGCATGAGGCTTTCTATTTTGAGGGAACAGGGAAGAGGGCAATGCAACTGGAGGGGTGGAGTCTACATAAAGGAGAAGGGGGACAGGCAGAAAACAGATCATAGAAGGTCTTGAATGCCATGATAAGGAACTTGGATCTTATTGTCTAGTGAGTGGGCAGCCATGGGAGTTTTTTTTTTTTGGGGGGAGCGAGGGTTATCCAGTATTGGTTTGAGACAAAATGGCAGGGAAAGAAGGTTGTTTAAAGAGCTCATGACTTTGAGGGATTTCCCAAGCAGCTCTGAGCTGATCATGTTTCTATTTTTATGTCCTTAGTTTTGGCTTAAAAGTGATTTTGAAATCCTTCTTTCAGGGCCTCGTTTGTTGTGGAAGAGATCTGTAGGGCAAAAATCCTAGTGACTGTTGCCAGCCTGCTTTTGCTGTTTATGAGCTGGGTCACAAGGAGAGTTGATATGGGAAGCTAGGAAACTGGCCAGAGAGAACAGGGGAGAGAGTTATTTTTTTTTTTCTGGCAGATGGTTAAAGAGAGGAGAAATTGGGTTTAGTAACAGGGGAAGGAGAAAGGCTAATCAGTTTAAAATTTTTATTTAATAGCCTAGGGAGAGGACAAAGCAGAATGGTTCTAGGAATGGGAGAAGTGATAGTGGTAGTGGGAAGAGCTTGAGGCTGATTTTGGGAAAGCAATGAATAGCAGCAGAACTAGGCATTGTTGTGCCAGATGCCTTCTCAGAACCTCAGCACAGCGGAGAAGTCAAGCAGAAGTCTCTTGAGTTCCTTCAATTATCAGGCAGTGCATATGAGTGGTTTTATCTCTCAGGCTCCTATCTGTGTATATCTGCGTAGCAGACTAGTAGAATTGGGAACAGAAGGCTTGTGTTTGAATCTCTCTCTCTCTCTCTCTCTCTCCCTCTCTCTCTCTCTCTGTGCTTGGGGTTAAATGACTTGCCCAGGGTCACATAGGTAGTAAGTATCTGAGACTGGATTTCAACTCAGGTCCTCCTGACTTCAGAGCTGGGTCTCCATTCACTTCATCACCTAGCTGCCCCAGTGTTTGGATCTTAACTCTGGTAGTTTCCAGTTGTTGATAATTTGTTTAATTTTTTCTGGGTCTCAGTTTGCTCCTCTGAAGATTGGATTAGGTGATCTCCAAAGTCTCTCCTAGTTCTAAGTCCTATGAACCTGGAGTCTTTCTTCTCCTATCTGCCACTGTTGTTGTTCGTCCTTCAAATCTCGAAGAAGACCATGACATCAGGGAGGTGATGCCATGACATGCAAGTAAATAAACTTGCAGTCAAAAGATCTGAGCTTGAGTCCTGGCTTCACCACTAATCCATCTTGGAGCCTCAGTTTTCTCATCTGTAAAATGGGGACAAAATTAGCTTCCTTATTTACCTACTGATTTGTTATAAGAATCAAATTAAGTAATTAATATATATATTTACACATATACATACCTATATGTATATCTGTGTATGTATGAATTGATTTGTCACTGAGGAGCCCTTTAACATGATGCTCTTGTTATTATCATAATACCCACCACTCAGTGGTGACTGAGAAACTTAGAAGTACTTGGAGTTCTCTCTGACTTCAACTTCTATGTTGGTGGACTGCTAGGTGGTATAGTGGATAGAACACTGGACATGCAGCCAAGACAACATGAATTTCAGTCTTGCCACTTATCAGTTGTGTGACCTTGGGCAAGTTATTTAACCACTCCCTGCCTCAGTTTTCTCATCTGTAAAATGGCAATAAAAAACAGCACCTATCTCTCATTGTTGTGAGGATGAAACGAGGTGACATATGTAATGTGTTTTGCAAACCTTAACATGTAAAGTGAAATGCTAGCTTTTGTTATATTATATTAATTTATGTATTAATATTGTGGAGATATAGGAAGTTAGATGGCACAGTGGATAGAGTGCCAGGCCTGGAGTTAGGAAGACTCATCTGAGTTCAAATCTGGCCTCAGACACTAGCTGTGTGACCCTGGGCAAGTCACTTAACCCTGTTTGCCTCAGTTTCCTCATCTGTAAAATGAGCTGGAGAAGGAAATGGCAAACCATTCTTGCATCTTTGCCAAGAAAACCCCAAATGAGGCCACAAAGAGTTGGCCACAATTGAACAACTTGTTTGTATGGTTATTTACATGTTGTTTCCCTCATTAGAATACCAGCGCTTTGAAAACAGGGACCATGGTTTGCCTTTCCACGTGTCCTCAGCTTTTAGCACTGTGCCTGGCAAGCAGTAGTCAATTAATGAATGGGTCTTAATTGACTGACATAACGGTTAATTTTTATATGTAAGGGTAAGAACAGAGGTGTGCTGGACATAGTTGCAACTTGAGAACCTGTTGTTAAATTTTCACTCTGAACATTTTGACGTCAGAAATCAGTAATTGCTTCATATCAGAGTTTGATTTATTGTTTTGTGGTTAGTCTAAACTTAAGAAAGTGCTAATAAAAAGTGTATGCACATATGTCCACTCAGAGCTGATAGTTAAACATTTACCAGCACACCCCTATATTGTTCTATAAACTTTGCTTGAGCTCAGCAGGAAGACCCAAGGAATGAAGTTATCACCAGACCAGAGGCCTGGTGACTGAGGGATAATAATAATAATAATAATAACAATAATAATAACAACTGACATTTATATAATGAAGACTTACAAAGTGCTTTACATCTAATGCTTCACCCCTGGGTGGGGTATTGGTTGTTGAGTAAATCATTAAAGTTACTCCACCCCATATAAAGTAAGTAATAAAATGCTTTGATTGCTTTAACAATGGGAGAACAAGCCTCAATCCTCTGACCAACCAAAACTTTACATTAAGTATGAAAAGTCCTTGGATGAACTGGTGTGATATTCACAGGAAAGATGTTTGGACTGGTTGGAGAGACCTAGCCATGGCCTATGCGTATCCTTTAAAACAGCAGACCAGTATCAAACTGAGGGATCGAGACAATGTTACAACTGAATCCCCAGAAAGGAAGTTGCTTGGGGTGGGGTGAGGAGAGGGGAGAACACTTGGCCTTGGTCTTGGTCTCCTTCCCTTGAGTCCTGCTGACCAGAGAAGAATTCATGAACTTGGGAGCTCCGGACGACTTTCTATCTTCCCGTTGACATCTTGGCAGTATCTCTGTAGAACCGAGGGTCATATTGGAAGTCAAGGAATCTGATCTTTCCATACTCTGTGCCAAAAAAACTACCACCATTTACATCCCAATAAAGTGACTTGGTTGTGATGAAAAAACAATTACAGCTTTATACACAAATATACAGCTCTATAAGGAGTCCAGGAAAGAAGCTTCACTGTAAATATGGGCTCTCTAAACTTAAGCTCACTTTCCAATGGAATCTGCATGTGCTGGTGAGAGTGTCTCAGATTTTTGGAGAAACTTTAATACCAATTTATATCCTATTATATGATTAAAAGCTAGCCCTGGAGTGCTGATGGGTTATAATAATGGTCATGCTCTGAGCACCTGACTCAATAGGGCAAGTAGGGGATTGAGATTACCCACTTAGATCCTCCAGTCCTTCCTTATCAAGTTTTCATCCAGTTAAAGATGGGAGGAAACCAAGGCCAGACTACAAGTGCTCTCTTCCCCTAAGTGACTTGATTGATTTACTGAATCAACAACCCACCCTTGCACATATTTTCCCAAATTATCTTTAAATTCATAACAAAAACCCCTAATAATGACCTATAGTCCTTTAAAAGAGGGAAAAAACATATTTGAAAATTTTGTTTCACTTTCTCCAAACCATTTCAAGTGGAGATTTCCACTTGTTTCCTTGATTTTCTTGTTTGACTGGCCCATCCAATGGAATCGATTTGTATTTTCAGTCATTTAGCACTTAAACAATTGTAATGCATAAAAACAGGTTTTAACAAAGACATGAGCCAAATAAGATGTGGGTCTGATATTGTGACTAGAGAGCTAAGATTGGAGCCACCTGAATTCCAATCTTGCCTCTGATACACATAGTCCATGTGACCCTGAGGGACTCACTTACCTCTCAGATACCCAGACAGTATTTTCAAGGTGCAGAAAATGTGTTGATTTGCATTGGTCGAAGGGAGTTTCCTCATTGGGACTTCCCAATATCAATGGAGTCTTGGGTCTAGTCTAAAAAGAAAAAAAGAGTCAAAGAATGAAGCTGCGGGTGGGATGGGGGTGAAAGAAGCTTCTCTCTTCTTTCCCCACCCAGTTGTTAAAGCCTAGATGAAATACTATCCTTTTCAAGAATCTTTCTCCAATTTACCTCCCATGACCCAGACCTCCCATAGAATATCATATCATTTGCCCCATTTCTAATGCCCCTGTTGTTTGTCCCCTTATTGTGCCATGCTTTATATTATAAGTTTGAGTCTTGTGTGTTATGCAGAGAGGTATTTAATAAATGTTTGCAGCCTTGCACTCTGTCACAGTGTATAGGCTCAGGCATATACACTTAACATATACACTTAATAGCATATATTATTGCAAGGATGCTCGTTAAAAAAAATCCATGAACTTCTGGAGATACTGCAGCTGCAGCTTAGATTCTGCAGAACTGGTCCTCATTCTCCTCTCCTGGTCATGGCATATCATGCCCTATGCATCAAGAGCTTGAGATGTGGGGCAGGATGTTTTTTCTGTCTGGTTTGTAGTTGCCCTTGTTAAATAGAGTTCATCTAATCTAAATCCTTCATTCCATAGAGGAGGAAGGGGAGGCCCAGGAAGAGGAGAAGGGGCCCCGCCCATTCTCACCAGCTTCAAATCCAGGTCCTCTGACTATAGCATGTGATCTGGGTCAGAGAATCACATTCTCATGGTTATGCAAATCCGACCTTGGGTTGGACCAAGTTCCTTGCTGGAGAAACTGTCAGCAACATTAAAGTCAGGGATGGCTGAGCTAAAAAAAAATTATTTTTTTTGAGAAGCAGTGTCACATGTTAGTTACCAAAACCAAGGCAAGAAATACATTTCAAAATGTAGCACTGGAGATTCCCCTACCTCTCTCCTCTTCCTCTCTCCACCCCCTCAATAATTCCAGTTGCTGTTTTGAGAGGTCCTTGACAGAAATTTAGGTCCCTAATTAGAGTTATGGACAGGTCACCGACTGTATAGCTTTTCTAATAATAAGATTAAAACTTAGAAACTACTCATAACAATAGCCAGCATTTATTTAGCCCTTTAGGGTGTACAAAGCATGTTGTGTACGTTAAGATAACAGATTTAGAAAGGGAAAGGAATGAATGAAAGCATTTAATAAATGTTTACTATGTGCCAGGCACTGTGCTAAGCATTGAGGAGACAAATATAAGCAAACAAGACAGTTCCTGCCCCCAAGGAGCTTACATTCTAATAGGGAAAGATAATACAAATAGGGGTGTGGTGGGCAGGGAATAATCTTTTGGACAGGGAAGTCAGGAATGATGATGGGAGTTATAGGGCAAAATGATTGGTATGTCCATTCTAGGAATGGGAGTGTGGATTTGAATACTTTTCTCAGAGCTACACTTGGAAAGTGGGAGGAGGGTAAGACCAGGCAAGATAAAGTTAATGCTTACCAATCAGGGCCTAGGGTCCCAGAGAAAGGAGTGTTAGTCCAGATAGGAACAGGATGCTACAGAGCAGGTGGTGTGACAAGGGACCTCTGAGGTCATCTAGTCTCATATCTTTATTTTGCAGATTAGGAAACTGAGGCTCAGATAAATGAAATTACACGCCCAAGATCCCCTAGCTAGAAAGCACTGGAGGTGGGATTTGAACTCATGTTTTCCTGGGTGCAATTCCATCAGTCTACTCACAGACCAAAGGGCAGGTAGGGTAGCACAGTGGATAGAGTGCCAGGCCTAGAGTCAGAAAGACTTGAGTTCAAATCCAACCTCAGACACTTAGCTGTGTGACCCTGGGCAAGTCACTTAACTTGTTTGACTCAGTTTCCTCATCTGTAAAATGAACTGGAGAAGGAAATAGCAAGAAGGAAATGGCCAAGAATACCCCAAATGGGGTTATGCAGAGTCTGACATAACTGAAATGACTGGACAATAACACTCATAGCCCTGTTTGACTTTCATGTGCCAGTTATAACAAAGCTTAGAAATATAGATTTTGTGTAAGTGACATCGAAATTTTCTGTGAATGAGGATGACCTCCCATGAGTTCAGGTTTTGAATCTTATTCATTATATCATGGTGCAAGAGACTTGGGGAGTACACTGAAAATAATAACTGTCCATTAAGTACCTGTTGGATTGAATTAATCTGAACTGAGTTGAAACTCTAGGAAGATATGAAATTCAACTAAAGGTTTCAGTGCAATGTTTTAATGGAAGAAATATTTGGGGCTTAATTAAGACCTGAGTTCAAATCCGTCACTTACAAGCTCTTTGATCTTGGCTATAGAACACTTCATCTATCTTGCCCTCAGTTTCCTTAGCTGTAAAACCAGGAGATTAGGATATATGGTTTCTCTAAGGTCTTTTTCATCTTTAAATTCTATAATCTAGAAGCTTAGTGGGCAGAGTATTAAACCAAGAAGACAAAGTGATGCAAACATACAAATACATTCCTAAATCACTGCTTTCCTTGTTAGGGGTCTCAGAGTTTCAGAGCTAGAGGAGAAGAGCTAAGATTCCTCCTTTGGATCCTTGGGATTTCCTAGTTTCTTCCCTATAAAAAAAGGGGTTGCGCTGGCTCCGCTCTAATGGCCCTTTGTTGAATCTTGTAGTTGCTATGGCTAAGAGAGGTAGGTCCTAAGACTAGGTAATACCTAGTAATACCTTGGCCACCAGATTGCCTGCGGTTTTAATTTCAATAACCCAAGGGGGTCACCAATCTTCCACAGTCTCAACTTGTTCTCAAGTCCCAGATACCATAGCCATAGCAGGCACTGTGCTAAGAGCTTTATAGATATTATATCTTTTGATCCTTGCAATAACACTGCCAGGTATGTGCTATTATGCCCATTTTGCAGATGAGAAGACTGGGGCAAAAAGAGGTTAAATGAGCTTGCCCAGGGTCACATGGCTAGTAAGTGTTTGAGGCCAGATATGAATTCAGTTCTGCCTGACTCCAGGCTCAGCACTCTATCCACTAAGCCACCTAGCTGGCCCTGTGGTAATGGGTTTCCCCCCCAGGTATTTTATTGCAAGGGGTTTTATAGTACAGTAGAAAGAGTATTTGCTTTGCATTTAGTGTACCTGGGTTTAAATCCTGCCCTTGACACTTACTAGTTGTGTAATATTGGGCAAGTTCATTCATTCATTCAACAAACATTTACTAAACATCTACTATGTGCCAGACATTGTGTTATGCACTAGATACAAAAAGAGTTAAAAGCTATCCCCTGCCCTCAGGGAGCTTACACTTCACATTTCTGATCCTTTGTAATTTCATATGCAAAGTGAAAGATCTGATCCCTTCCCACTCTAAATCGGTGCTCCTATGATCTTCTGGGCCCCTGTATTGACTGAGCGGCTAGTGGCCAGTGAGTAAGGAATAATGATTCCCTGGAACCAGATGCTGACATCAAACCTATACCACATGCCAAGAAGTTGCCCCACAAATTGCTTTTTGGGAAAAGCATCTACTAGAGCCAGAGGTGACAAATTAAAGACCTGGCAACTGCTTTTGCGAAACCAGCAGGCTGTGAATGGTTTTTCCATTTTAAAATACATCAAAGGTTTATTGTAACATTATAATAATCCCCTAGCACACAGGAGATGATCAGCCTTGGAATTAGCAACAGTATACTTTTCAGTGAGTTTTGATGTAACTACTCACTTGCTTTCTTGACTTCAAGTCAAAGCGATTTTTACAAAGCCTTAACAACCTGGGCACAAGAGTGGGAGTTCTCTCCTTAAAAGAACAGGATTGTGACAGCCGCAACGAAAATTCTGACTTTAAGGACGAGGAAATCATGGGTGGAAGTGAATGTAAATTTCTACTTCATATGTCCTATAGGATGGCACTTGCCTAATGCCTTTAGCAGGAGTATGATCTCATAGTGATTTGGGATAATGTTTTACAAGTGGGTGCAATTGCTAGGTGGCACAATGGATAGAGAGTTGTGACAGGAATCAGGAAGACCCTAGTTCAAATCTAGCCTCAGACACTTACTAGCTGTGTGATGTTGGGCAAGTAACTTAATAACCTCTATCTGCCTCAGTTTCCTCCACTGTAAAATGGGGATTGTAATAGCACCTATTTTGCAGAGTTGTTTTGAAGATTAATTGAAATAACATCTGTAAAGAACTCAGCATAGTGCATGGAACATAGTAGGGACTTAATAAATGTTTATTCCATTTCTCCTCTCTAAGGCGGGGTTCTTAACTTGGGATCCATAAATAAAAGAAAATTATGACTGCCTTTCAATATAATTGGTTTCCTTTGTAATCCTGTGTATTTTTTAGAAACATCATTCTGAGAAAGGATTTATAGGTTTCAAACTGTTAAGTGGGTCAATGAAACAAAAATGGTTGAGAACCCATGCTCTAAGGAGTAGTTCAACCCTGTCTGTTGGTCATAGACCCACTGTAGCTCCCACCTTCCCTTACCTCACACCCACTACTCCTGATATTTCTGAAACTGCTAATATGAATGCCACCAATTTGTGATAATAGATCACAGTCAAGTTGACATCGAATCATTAATGGCTAGTCTTTGGGTCTGGCCAGTCAACAAGTTTTAATGTGTGTAAAGTACTTCATAAGCTTATCTAATTTATCCTCATAGTAGCCCTCTGAGGTAGGTGTTATTGTTATCCCCATTTTACAGATCCAAAAAAGGCCCAAAACAGCTTTGTCCAAGGTCATACGGCTAGTTAAATTTTAAATGAAATCAAATTAATTAATTTTAAATTATCCATAGTATTCTATCTACTTGCCATGCAGGTTGCTTAGGTAGTGAAAGGGGGCTTAGATGGGCCCCATAGGACTTAAGCAGATCCCTACCACAGGGAGGGATGAGGAATTCAAAGATTCTCTTTGAGACTGCTGGCTAGTCAGGAAGGTAGGGATGGAGTAGACTCTGGGACTTCCATTGTAATAACAACCTATGAGGAGCATTCATTTATAAAATCAGGGAATCTCATACTTACAAGGGACCTCAGAGGCTGTCAAGTTTAATCCAGACTTAAATAGGAATCCCCTTGGCAATGCTCCTGACAGCTGGTTATCCAGCCTTTGGCTAAGGGAAACTCATGCCCTCTGAAGCAGCCCAGTGCCACTTTGGGGCAGCTTTAATTATTGCAAAAATTTTTTCTTTCAAGGAGTCAGATTCTGATGTCCTGCAACATCCTCCCACTCCTCTAAGTTCTGTTCTTGGGGACCAATCAGAATAAGCCTAATCTGTCTTTCATATGATGACTGTGCAAAGGCTTGAAGACAATAATGGTATTTCCCCTTGGTCTTCCCATCTTGCTTCAAGAGAGCCACATATGACATGATCATAGGGTTCCTCCTGGTCACGTTGCTCAGCACCTTTCCTCAAATGTGGGGTCCAGTAATGAACACAATTCTCTAGGTATGACCTGAACAGGACATAGAGCAGTGGGTGGGAGCCCTCTGGTCCTGGACCCTATACACAGACTCTCTCTCTTTTTTTTAAAATTTAAACATTTTTATTTAAAGTTTTGAGTTACAAATTTTGTCCTTTTCTACTCTCTTCCTTTCTCCTCTCCCTGAGATGGTTAGCAATCAGATATAGGTTATATATGTGCAATTATGTAAAACATTTCCATATTAGTCATTTTGTACAAGAAAACAAATAAAAGAAAAAGAATAAAAGAAAGAAAGTGAAAAATAGCATGCTTCAGTCTGTATTCAAACAATATCAGTTCTTTCTCTGGAGGCAGATAGCATGTTTCATCATCAGGCTTTTGGGATTGTCTTGGATCATTGTATTGCTGATAATAGGTAAGTCATTCACAATTCTTCATCATATAATATAGCTGTTACTGTGTATAATATTCTCCTGGTTCTGTTCACCTCACTTTGCATCAGTTCATGTAAGCCTTTCCAGGTTTTCCTGAAATCATGCTCTTGACATGCATTACAATTGCAGTCCATTAGTTTACACATATCTTTTTGCAGAAAAAAAAGATGTTATCTAGTGATGTCTCCTTTCATTTTGTACTTAAGAAGTTGAGTTTTTGAAATCAGGCTTCAGACATAACACATACTCTTGATCGATTCCACCCTCTTAGATTTGGCCCAACATCTTAACCAGTCAAGATCTTTTTGGATGCTGATATAAAGTCAGTTGGCATATTAGTTATTTTACTTGGCTTTGTGCTATCTGCAAATTTGATAAGCAGACCATCTAAGACTGTGTCCAAACATTGGTATACATTTTGAAGTACAGAGCCAAGCACAGATTGTTGGAGGAGAGACTTTAGTAGTGACCTCCTATCAACTTGGCATTGAATCATTAACAACAAGACTTTTGGTACAGTCACGAGTTCGAATACCACTTCAGACACTTACCAGCTGGGTGATCGTGGGCAAGTCACTTAACCTTGTTTGACTCAGTTTCCTCATGTATAAAATGAGCTGGAGAAGGAAATTGCAAACCACTCCAGTGTCTTTGCTAAGAAAACCCCTAATAGGATCACAAAGAATTGGAGTGACTGAAATGATTGAACAACAAAAACTCTATTATCATATAGTTCACATCTCTTTAGCTTGTCCATAATGGCAGCATGAGAAACTTTGTCAAATGCTTTGTTCAAAGCCTAGGTGAACCAGACCCTACAAGTTCTTATTTTTTTAGTCTACTTACTGCTTCAATAACTCTAATCACTAATTACTCTTTAGTTAGGTAACACAATGTATAGAGTGCTGGACCTGGAGTCATGAAACCTTGAATTCAAATATGGCCTCAGATACTTACCAGTCGTGTGACCTTAGACAAATCATTTTTTTTAAACGATTGGAATTAAGTGACTTGCCCAGGGTCACACAGCTAGTAACTGTCAAGTGTTTGGTCTGAGGCTGGATTTGAACTCAGGTCCTCCTGACTTCAGAGCCAGTGCTCTATCCACTGTGCCACCTAGCTGCCCCTGACAAATCAATTTTGTTTGCTTCAGTTTCTTCATCTATAAAATGGGGATGATAATACCACCTATCTCCCAGGGTTGTTTTGAAATAAAAATGAGATAATATTTGTAAGCGCTTGGCAAACCTGAAAGTACCATATGAATGCTAGCTATTATTATTATTACTAAAATGAGATTATAATGGCATGATCTACTCTTAATGAAGCCATGCTGACTCTTTGTTATCACCACTTTTTCTTTTTGCTTTTTGGTGAGGCAATTGGGAGTGAAGTGAATTGCCCAGGGCCTACTTTCTTTGTAGATGCTCATTAACCATCCATTTAATGATATATATTCCAAAAATTTGCCAGTAATAGAAATCAAACTCACTAGGTTGTAGTACACAGTTTTAACTCCTTATTAGCTTTTTGTTTTGTCCTTCATGGCTTGAAGTTTCTTTTTCTTGGCAGGAAAACAAAGGGAAAGAAGGAAAAAAAATTATTGAACAAATATTTCCTGAATGCCTATGTTCCCATATGTGATCTTTCATGTTCTGCCCACTATGAATAAGATGGCCTCCAAATTGAAGTCCCCTCCATGAAGAGACAGCCAATGAAGTCAAGGTGAAGGGCCATACCTGCTGCTGAAGGCTCAGCCAGATGTGGCCAATCAGAAGTCCTCAACAAAGAGGCAAAGTCAAAGGCAGGAGAATGGGATGGGATCAGGGGACATGATTTTCTGTCTGCACTCCTTTGCAATCTGGCTTTTGATTTAGTCACTTAAATGATGAGTATCACTCAGAAGTGGATAACTCTCTCTTAATCGCCAAATGTGATTGTCTTTTCTCATTCTTCATCCTTCTTGGTTTTTTCTGCAGCATTGACTACTCTCTCTTCTTGGATACTCCCTCTTCTCTGTATTTTTTTTTTTGACTCCTCTCTTTTTTGGTTCTCCTCCTGCCTGAATGGCCACTTCTGCTCAGTCTCTTTTGCTGAATGTTCATTTGTATCTTACCTCATAACTATGAGCATACCTCAAAGTTCCATCCTGCCCCCTATCCTCTTTTCTCTCTACACTCTCTTTGTGACCTCTTCAGCCCATAAGGATTGAACTATTACCTCTCTATGGATGACTCATAAATCTATGTATCCAGCCCCAGTATCTCCTTGGCTCCACGCCATATCTCCAACTGTCCATTGGACAGAACTCATTTGCCTTCACCACAAACCTTCCCTTCTTCCGAACTTCCCTGGTGTTGTCAAGGCCGCTGCCATTCTTCTAGTCTCCCAGGTTTGTAACCGTACAGTTAACCTTGACTTCTCCCTCTCTCAATCAGCTTGTTTAGTATGTTGCCAGTTTTCATTTCTATGTCTCATATGCACCCCCTTTTTTACTACTCTCCCCCCACATTCATTCAGGTCCTCACTAATTGGTTTAATTCCCTTAGCTTCCCCCCCTCCAATCCTTTGCTACTCAAGCAATTTTCTTCAAGTATAAACTGAGTCCTAAGGGTGGGCTGGGGCCAACTTACATAGGCTCACAAGCTGATTGTTAAATTTCCAACATGAGCACTTACACTTTGGAAATCAGTGAATGTTAGAAATCAGCACTCGCTTTATTATTTTGTTGGTTGTCTAGACTTACAAAAGTGATATAGAAAATATGAACGATGCAGATTCAACTTTGAAATGTGGTATGTTTTCTGAGAGATGAGTAGCCATTTACCAGAACACCCCTGGTTCTGATCATGACCCTCCTCTCCTCCACTGACTCACTGCTGCCTCTAGGACAAAATATAAACTCCTTTGTTTGCTTAGGCTTAAAAGTATTTCCATAAAACTTTGTACCTATGTTTGTATAGACATTTAAATCTTTACAGGCATGTGGTTGCTCTTGTCATTGTTTGGCAATTATATCATTAATGCTTTATAACGGAACTCCACTTGAAATTTGTGAGAACTTGCTGTAGAACTGTTAAGCTGATGGCTCATTCATAACATGAGTGACATTATTTCTGGGTAACTGACCGCTCCTAGTAATGAAGGGTGGTAAGCAAGGTACTCCATAACATCTCTCGTATGTGACTAGCAGGATGGTGGTATCCTTAACAATAATAAGGAAGTTCAATGTGAATTCTATCAAACATTTAAAGAACAATTAATTCCCATACTATATAGACTATTTGGAAAAATAGATGAAGAAGGAGTCTTACCAAATTCCTTTTATGATACAAATATGGTGCTGGTACCTAAACCAGGAAGAGTCAAAATAGAGAAAAAAAATTATAGACCAATTTCTCTAATGAATATAGATGCAAAAATTTTAAACAAAATGCTAGTGAATAAATTGCAGCAGCTTATCACAAGAATAATACACAATGACCAGGTAGGATTTATACCAGGAATGCAGGGTTGGTTCAATATTAGGAAAACTGTCAGCATAATTGAGCATATCAACACCAAAACCAACAGAAACCACATGATCATCTCAATAGATGCAGAAAAAGCTTTTGATAAAATACAACACCCATTCCTATTAAAAAACACTAGAAAGCATAGGTATAAATGGAATGTTCCTTAAAATAATGAATAGCACATATTTATCTTCAGCAAGCATTATATGTAATGGGGACAGGCTAGAAGCATTTCCAATAAGATCGGCAGTGAAACAAGGATGTCCATTATCACCACCGTTACTCAATATTGTACTGGAAACGTTAGCTTTAGCAATAAGAGAAGAAAAAGAAATTGAAGGCATTAGAATAGGCAAAGAAGAAACAAAACTATCACTCTTTGCAGATGACATGATGATATACTTAGAGAATCCTAAAGAATCAAGTAAAAAACTACTTGAAATAATAAACAACTTTAGCAAAGTTGCAGGCTATAAAATAAACCCACATAAATCATCAGCATTTCTATATATTACCAACAAAGCCCAACAGCAAGAGATAGAAAGAGAAATCCCATTTAAACTTACTGTAGACATTATAAAATATTTAGGAGTCTACCTACAGAAACAAACCCAGGAACTCTATGAACACAATTACAAAACACTTTTCACAGAAATAATATCAGATCTAAATAACTGGAAAAACATCAGTTGCTCATGGGTAGGCTGAGCTAATATAATAAAAATGATGATCCTACCTAAGCTAATTTACTTATTAGGTACCATACCAATCAAACTACCAAAAAATTATTTTATAGAGCTAGAAAAAATAATAACAAGATTCATTTGGAAAAAGAAAACATCCAGAATATCAAAGGAACTAATGAAAAGAAATGCAGGGGAAGGTGGCCTAGCCATTCCAGATGTTAAATTGTATCATAAAGCAGCAATCATCAAAACTGCTTGGTACTGGCTAAGAAATAGGGAGGTGTGTCAGTGGAATAGGTTAAATATGCAAGACACAATAGTCAATGACTACAGTAATCTATTATTTGATAAACCCAAAGACCCCAGTTTCTGGGATAAGAACCCACTCTTTAAAAAAAAACTGCTGGGAAAACTGGAAAAGAGTATGGCAGAAACTAGGCATAGACCCAAATCTCACACCATATACCAAAATAAAGTCAAAATGGGTTCATGACTTAGATATAAAGGCTGATACCATAAGTAAACTGGGAGAACAAGGAATAGTTTACCTATCAGATCTATGGAGAACAGAAGAATTCACAACCAAACAGGAGACAGAGAACATTTTGAAAAGCAAAATGGATAATTTTGATTACATTAAGTTGAAAAGTTTTGGCACAAACAAAGCCAATGCAACTAAGATTAGAAGGAAGGTAGAAAATTGGGAAAGAATTTTTACAACCAGTCTCTCTGATAAAGGCCTCATTTCTAAAATATACAGAGAATTAAGACAAATTTATAAGAACACAAGCCATTCCCCAATTGATAAATGGTCAAAGGATATGAACAGACAGTTCTCAGATGAAGAAATTAAAGCCATCTATAGTCATATGAAAAAATGCTCTAAATCGTTATTGATTAGAGAAATGCAAATCAAAACGACTCTGAGATACCACATCACACCTATCAGATTGGCCAACATGACGAAACAGGAAAATGATAAATGTTGGAGAAGATGTGGGAAAATTGGAGCACTAATCCATTGTTGGTGGAGTTGTGAAATGATCTAACCATTTTGGAGAGCAATTTGGAACTGTGCCCAAAAGGCTACAAAAATGTGCATACCCTTTGATCCAGCAATAGCACTTCTAGGGCTATATCCCAAAGATATCAAACAAATGGAAAAAGGACCCACATGTACAAAAATGTTCATAGCAGCTCTTTTTGTAGTGGCAAAGAATTGGAAATCGAGAGGATGCCCATCAGTTGGGGAATGGCTGAGCAAGTTGTGGTATATGAATGTAATGGAATACTATTGTGCTATAAGAAATGATGAACAGGCTGACTTCAGAAAAACCTGGAAAGACTTATATGGTCTGATGCTGAGTGAAGTGAGCAGAACCAAGAGGACTTTGTACACAATAGCAACCACGTTATGTGACGACTAATATTGTTAAACTGAACCCTTCTCAGCATTACAAGGATCCAAGACATCTCCAGAGGCCTCGGGGTGGAAAATGCTGTCCACATCCAAAGAAAGAACTATGGAAGTCAAATCACTATCACTTATTTTTAACTTTGTTGAGTTTTGTTTCATCTTTCTGACGGTTCCTTCTCTTAGTTTTAATTTTTACTTACAACTTCACTAATGTGAAAATATGTTTAATAGGAATGTAAATGTAAAGCCAGTATCAGATTGTGCACTGTCTTGGGGAGGGAGGGGGGAGGAAGGGGGAGAAAAATTTTCAACTCAAAAGCATATGGAAGTGACTGTTGATAAATCAAAATAAACGAATAAAATAAAAAAAAATAAGGAAGTTCAGAAGAGGGGAGAGTTTGAGATGCCTCTGGGATATCCAATTTGTTATTTGTTATTTTTTATTTTTTTTTCCATATGCTTTTGAGTTGAAAATTTTTCTCCCTTTTTCTTCCCCCTACCCTCCCCAAGATGGCACAATCCGATATAGGCTTTACATTTACATACCCATTAAACATATTTTCACATTAGTGAAGTTGTAAGTAAAAAT
Source organism: Phascolarctos cinereus (assembly GCF_003287225.1). Lineage (NCBI taxonomy): Eukaryota > Metazoa > Chordata > Mammalia > Diprotodontia > Phascolarctidae > Phascolarctos > Phascolarctos cinereus. The sequence goes on along the minus strand of NW_027555625.1, from coordinate 56,829,648 downwards.
TAAAACCAATAGGAGGAACCATCAGAAAGATGAAACAAAACTCAACAAAAGGTAAAAATAAGTGAGAGTGATTCGACTTCCATAGTTCTTTCTTTGGATGTGGACAGCCTTTTCCATCCCGAGGCCTCTGGAGATGTCTTAGATCCTTGTAATGCTGAGAAGGGTTCAGTTTAACATTCTTAGTCATTGCATAACGTGGCTGCTATTGTGTACAAAGTCCTCTTGGTTCTGCTCACTTCACTCAGCATCAGACCATATAAGTCTTTCCAGGTTTTTCTGAAGTCAGCCTGTTCATCATTTCTTATAGCACAATAGTATTCCATTACATTCATTCATATACTACAACTTGCTAAGCCATTCCCCAATTGATGGTCATCCTCTCAATTTCCAATTCTTTGCCACCACAAAAAGAGCTGCTATGAATATTTTTGTACATGTGGGTCCTTTTCCCATTTGTTTGATATCTTTGGGATATAGCCCTAGAAGTGCTATTGCTGGATCAAAGGGTATGCACGTTTTTGTAGCCCTTTGGGCATAGTTCCAAATTGTTCTCCAAAATGGTGAGATCATTTCACAACTCCACCAACAATGTATTAGCGTTCCAGTTTTCCCACGTCCTCTCCAACATTTATTGTTTTCCTGTTTCGTCATGTTGGCCAATCTGATAGGTGTGATGTGGTACCTCAGAGTTGTTTTGATTTGCATTTCTCTAATGGGATATCCAATTTGAGGTGTCCAATAGATGCTGGTGAAATAGGACTCGAGTGCAGGGGTGACATGAGTGGGATCTGTGCCCAGAGGACCTGGGTTTTAACCCTGGTTTTTCTAGATACTGCATATTACACCCTCAACTCCTCATTGTCACTCACCCCATATATCCAATCAGTTACCAAATCTTGTCTTTTCTACCTTCAGAAATCTGTGGTATAAGTAGCCTTCTCTCTACTAACATAGTCACCACCTAGTTCAGACCATCATCACCTCTTGCTTAGATTATTGTAAAAGCCAATTCACTTGTGAATGAATGACTGAGAAACCATTGATCAAGCACTTACTGTGTTCCGGGCATTGTGCTCAGTACCAACACAAAAAGAGACAATCCTCGTCCTCACAGAGTTCATACTTTAATAGGGATGAATAACACATACAGAGCATAGATGACTAGGACAAGGTATTTTGGTCTGGGAAGTCATAAGGAAGGTGAATAGAGCCATCCAGATTTGTATGACTAATGACATTTTCCCTCTAGGCCTTGACCCATATTTATGTGTGATAATCACCCTATATCTGTGTTAACTCCCTACTAGGCTATAAATTCCATTTGGCCATGGATTGTATCTTGGCTAAATTTTGTGTCTTCTTCCCAACCTGAGTGTAGTGCCATACACACAGTAGTACTTAATAAATATTTGTTGTGAGAATGAATGACTCACATTTGTGGTGCATTGCTACTACAGAGATAGAAAATGTTGTCTTTTCTGTGCTGTGATTTGTTAGTGCTTCGTAATACTTTCATGTTATCCATTTGGCCATCTTTTGGGGCTTTCAAGGCTTATTCCTTTAAAAATTTGAGGAAGTAAAAATCAAAGTGTTTCATTAATGTAATCTCAAGCAAGGTACTCCACACACTGGAAAAGCTTACTGTATATAGATGACTCCTAGGACAATAGAAATATAATTGATAACACACTGCCTCATCTGTGGATGATGAGAGATAGAAAATCCAAAATCACTCCTGGAAATCCCCAGTTTCGAAGCCACCCACTGAAAATTTTTCTGTATGACACAATACAGTATTTCAGAGGAAGATTGAGTGGCTGCTAAAGAGGAAGAAAACACCTAGCAGACCTCGAAAGATGAAAACTATTCAAAACCTAGTGCTAATGTGGATGATGGATGGCTCATCTTTGATCTCGCCTACTTTCTCCTTCTCCTTGCTGCTAGGCTCCATGAATTTTCAAATTTAAGGATCTATTTCACATGAATACGTTGGCAACTCTAGTATTTTTACCCAAGGTCACAGGACTTGAAGATGGAAGGGGCCATAGAGACTACCTGGTATAATGGCCTTCTTCTATAGAAGAAGAAATGGAGGTCCTAGAGGTGTGAAATGTTTTGCCCAAGGTCACAAAGGTATTTTGTGGCACAGCCAGCATTCAGGCTCCAGTCGTCTGACTACAGGTCCAATGTTATAATAGTGATTATCCTGAGTACCAGACCTGTATCACCAGTTCCCACATGGATATCTCAAACTGGATGTCTCATAGAGCAAAGATGTGTTAATTTTCTTTTATCTCTTTATAGGATATGAAAAATTTCTCCTTGTTGGAATTAGAGGGACAACTGACTGCTTTAGGCTCTGTCATTTCTTTTCAACCATGAAGGAGCTTCCTTGGTTAAACTGGAAAGGTCAACACCATTGACTAGGTAAAGACTGGCTGAATTCTTGATGACCCTTTAAAGGCTGAGCTCACCTGCTCTTCAGTGAGTCCAGACAGGAACAGTTTTGTAGAATGACTGCTGTGCTTATACCAGAGGGGAACATGGGAAGAGAGAGAGTTGACAGTAAACTCAAGAGATGACCAGCTTTGGCACTGGAGAATCAAGGTACAGAGAAGAACAGACCTTGGGAACCTATTTGAGCCACTTGTCCAGCAGAGATGCTACAGAGGCTTGGAAGTGGGGGAAAATATAGGGAAGGGAGGAGCTGATAAAGGACATTAAGGCCCTGGAGTACTGGAGACATAAAATGATTTTTACCACAAATGTTCCCTACATATGTGCCTCTCTACCACTTCCTCTAAGTTTGTGGCCACACTTCCTATGGGCACTGTATATATTCATGGAAGAGAGGACCATGAAGTTGCTGAAATTTTGAAGCTATTACTCTAACTATGAAATCCTAAGAAATGCCTTTGCTTTGAGCTAATTGTGTTAACTCTCTATTAATGGGAATCCCACTGGTGGGAACTTGTGAACTATTTTTATGTGGGGTACCTACAGAGTACTTTAGAACCGGGAGTAGTAGCCACCCTCTGAGAAACTCAAGTCAGTAAACATTTGCATTAAGCAAATTGAGTACCAGGCACTAAGTTAAGCAGTGGGGATAAAATAAAGACCAAAAAATTATGATTCTTGCTCTAAGGAATTTTATAGTTTAAAGTAGCTCTAAGAAGGTGCTATGTTTCATTTCATCCCCTCGATTCAGACCTGGTCAATGAGAATTAATCCAAGCACTTTAGCACTATACTAGAGTCACATTTTTGGTTTGGCCATGAAGGCAACAACTTATACATCTGTGGGCTGAACAACTCTCTGGCGGCCAGTTGGGACACTGTAGCTTTTTAGGAAGGCTAACAGTACAGATATCACAGAGACTAACAGAGTTGGTCTGGTGACTCAAGTAGAACACTACATACTGTACTTCCTGGCTGGATAATTAATACAGTTGTATGTTGTTTTCTATGAGTTTAAGGAAGGCAGCCCTCACATCATACAATCCAAGGGTTCCAAGTGGAAGATCAGCATCATATTTTTATCCTCTACATTCCTAAAATAGTACTTTACACCGATATGGTACTCTATAAATGTTTTATTTCAACTAAAAAGATGTAATCAGCCAGCCAACAAATATTTATTAAATGCTAGGCACTGAGCTAAGTTCTGGTAACACAAAAAAGATAGAAACATGGTCTTGGACCTCAAGGAGCTCCCATTCTAATGAGACAAAACACTTAAACAACTATGTACATCCAAGCTACATACAGTGTGAATGGGAGGTAATCTCGGAGGGAAAGCTTTAGAAATGGGGCTTGGGGAAAGGGGACTGGGAAAGTCCCCTTTGAGTAGTGTCTTCAAGAAAGCCAAGGAAGCCGGGAGGCAGAGGTCAGGATTGAGAGCATTCCAGGCCAGGGGGAATAGCAAGTGAAAAAGCATGGAGTTGGGAGATAGAATGTTGCAGGTGAGAAAAAGCAAGAAGACCAGTGTCATTGGATCATGGAGTATGGGGAGGGAAGTAAAGTCTAAGGACACAGGAAAGGGACAAAGTGTTCAGGTCATAAAGGACTTTAGAACCAAACGTAAGATCTTATCATTGATCCTGGAGACAATAGGGGACCACTGAGTCGTGGGGAGGTGTATAACATGGCGAGACCTGCACTTTTAAAAAACCACCATAGCAGCCAAGTGGAGAATGGACTGGAGTGGGGAGAGACTTAAAGTAGGGAGACCAACCCAAAGTCTATAGAAAGAGTCCAAGCTTAAGATAATGAGAGCCTGTGCCAGGGAGGTGTCTGTTTGAGTGGAGAGAAGAGGATATATGTGAGAAATGTTGTCAAGGCAGAAAATGCTCAGATCTGGCAAAAGATTGGATATGGGGGTATTCACCCAAGGATGACCCTGAGGCTGCCAGCCTGGGTAACTTCAAGGACAGTGGTGCCCTTGATAGCAGTGCCTAAGGTAATTAGGAAGATGGCATGATTTAGGGGTGAAAGATAATGAGTTCTGTTTTGACTTGTCAAGTTCGAGATGCCTCCGGAACATATGTCCAATAGGCAATTGAAGATGTGAGACTGGAGGTCAGCAGAGAGGTTAGGGCTGTCCAAATAGATCTGAGCATCATGACAATTGAAGCCATGGGAACTGATGACACCATCAAGCAAGACAGTGTATAGGATGAAGATAAGAGGACCCAGGATCGATGAGTAGTTGCTTTAAAATCCTTAGGACCCAAAATGAGATCAGTAGAGTCCTGGATCTGGAAATATGGGGAACTTGATGTCTACTTTCAATCATCGAAGAGCCAACATGTGCAAAAGACATTGGCTTTATCTGTATGGTTCTGGAGGGCAAAACTGGGATGAATGAAGGGAAGATACACTCAGACAGATTTCAGCTCAATATAACGTCCTAGGGCTCTCATAAAACATAAAAGCCTCATGTGATTGGTTACCTGGATGTATTCAAGAAGAGTCTCATGACTGCTTATCATGTGGTAGAGGGGATTTGTCAGTAGAGAAGAGGGTTGGATGGGGGCACCCTCCAAGGTTCCTTCTAGCTTCAGGATTCAGAGATTCTGTGATAATCTTCTGCTCTGAACAATTCCAAATCCACGTGTTAGTGAAGCTGCAAGATCTGAGAGCGAGGAGGAGAAGCCTAATTTGTTTCAGATCTTAGAGTCCACATGTTTCACCCTTCCTCCATCTTACAAGTTTTAAGCATAATGTTCCTAAAGCATATGTGTGACCATGCCACTATTTCCTGAAGAATCTCCATTGCTTATTGCTTCTAGGACAAAATCCCAATGCCTCAGCTTGACATTTAATGTCCTTCACAGCTGGCTTCTGCCCCATCTTCTCATCCTTATTTCACTTCCTTTCACTCACTACTCTCCAGGCAAGCTTGATCTTCTCCTAAGTCTGAATTCCATGTCCCAACTTGGTACCTTTGCACACGCTCTGCCCCCTGCCTGGAGTACAGTCTCCTTACCTCTGTTCCTTAGAATCTTTAGCCTTCTTCAAGGCTCAGAGCAGGTGCATCTCCTAAGAGAAGTCTTTACTGATCCCCTTAATTACATCATTCCCCTCTGTTGCTGTTGCTCTTTCCCTCCCCAGATTATATTTACCTCCCTGTGTAAATGTCACATTCTCCCGGTGGGACATAAACTCTCTAAGAGAAAGGAATAATATAAGATGATATGATATAATGCCATGCAATATAATAAGATATAATACTATATAATAGAATGTAATTGGTGTGAGGAGACATAACATGATATGACTTGATATGATATGTTATATTTACCTAAACTATATTGTATTTACCTCTCTGTATAAATGTCATATCATCCCAGTAGAATGTAAGCTCCCCAAGGGCAAGTAATAATATATGATATGATGTAATATGATACAACATGATATGACACAATATAATACAATGTAACATACAGTTGTAGTGGGGAGTCATAACATAAGATAATATGGAATGGCATGGCATGACATGATATCATATAATATAATATAATATTTAATTATATTTACCTCCCTGTGTAAAAGTCACTTCCCCCAGCAGGATGGAAGGTCCTTGAGAGAAAGGGCTATTTTTTTTTTTTAAGGATCGGGTGCCTTGCACATAAGGGGTGGTATTTAATTCATACTTGTTAACTAAATGCTCCAATGTGTTTATATACTGAGTAGATGAGGGTAGCAAGATACACTATTAGGCAAGGGGAGTTATTGATGTTGATAAAGCTATGAATGCTTAAAACAGTTCTCATTTTAAAATCAATTTCACCTATAGCTTTCTTAAAAATAAAAGTGTCTCCAGTGCCAGACTAGCTTGTTCCTTAGGTAGATACACATACCTCAGTTTGGAGAGTTGTTTCATCTTCCTCTTCCTCATATGCCTCAGGGGCTATGGAAGAACATTGGGGAGCTCCTGATGCCTCAGACTGGGAGCCTTCTCTCCCTCTCACCAGTAAAGAATCCTTTGACACCTCCTACTCAGCCAGAGGTTTGGGGAACATTAGTGATCAGGAAGGCAGGGACTGTCTGATCTTTGTTTTTGGCCCCCTGTGCCTTGTAAATGCTGCATCATCATCTAAATCATTTTAACATTTGGGGAATGTTTTATACTTGATCCTCACAGCAACCTTGTGAGGGAGATGCTGGTATTATCCCCATTTTACAGATGAGGAAACTGAGACATAGAGCGGTTAGGTGACTTGTCCAGGGCCACACAGCTAAAGAGTGTCTGAGGCATAATTTGAACTCATGTCTTTCTGACTCTGAGTCCTGTGCTCTCTCCATTTTGCCACCTAACTGATTGAAGATGTTTGTTAGAGATTCTTGGGGTGCTGTGACCATCATGGATTCAACTATTTTCTTTCTCTGCTTTAACTATTCCATGCCTGTTTCCATCCTCACCCATTTTACTTACACTGTTTTTGTATCAGTGAGAAATATTTAATGTACACAAGATACAAAGAAAGGAAGAAAATAAGCATTTATTAAGCTCCTATTACATGCCAGACACTATGTTAAGCACTTCAGAAATATCATCTCCTTTGATCCTCATAACAGCCCTGCAAGGTAGTTGCTGTTAGTATCCCCATTTTACAGTTGACAACACTGAGGCAGACATGTTAAATGACTTGCCCAGGGTCACTCAGCTAGTACGTGTCTGAGGCTGAATTTGAACTCATGTCTTCCTGAATACAGACTTAGCACTCTATCCATTATGTCATCTAGCTGCCTCTAAGGATTAGATTTAACTTTCAGAGGAGTATCTGGGGCAGTGTAAATGATATGCCTTCTCCTTTCCAGATGATCAAAGTTTTAAACCTTCATTCCAGCAAACTGAACTCATCACATATCAAATTTGCTGTTTGATTTATAAAGTGATTATAAATAAGTTTGATTTATAAAGCAACATTCTGCCTGTTTGGTTAATTCTTTATGTTTGTCCAAGCCCACATAATTTACAGGAAGGTGAATCTTCCTGACTCCAGTCCCTGCGCTCTATCCACTGTGCCACCACTCAGAAAGACCTGAGTTCAAATGTGACATCAGATAGTTAACAGCTGTGTGACCCTGGGCAAGTCACTTAACCCAGTTTGCCTTAGTTTCGTTATCTGTCAAATGAGCTGGAGAAGGAAATGGCAAACCACTCCAGTATCTTTGCCAAGAAAACTCCAAATGGGGTCATGAAGAGTTGAACACTACTGAACAACAGATGCCTTAATAAAGGTTTATTGGTTGATTGATATATGGCCAGAGGACTATATGAGGAGTCAGAATACTTGGGTTCAGATCTGAGGTATGCTACAGAGAGGCAGTTTAGGCTCAATATAAGGAAAAATGTTTCCAATAATTACTTGGTATTTGTCCTTCATTCTCAAAGAGGACCATGACATCAGGAAGATGATGTCATGACTTGCAAGTGAATTGGATTTAAGTGAGGGAAGGCTGTACAAGGTCACCAGCCTCACCCTCTCCTCTGGCTCCAGTGGCAAGACATGGATCAGGCCTGCTGGAGAGGGCCCCCCAACAGTTGGTTAACCAAAGGCAGAATGGGATCCTGTTGAGGTAGAAGATTTTCCCTCACCAGAATTCTTCAAGAGGAAGTCAGATGAGTCCTTTTCAGGGCTGTGGAGAGGATTCCTGTTCTCTTTAACCTCTGTAAACTAGGCTGGAGGGTACCTGCTGCCTGTTTGAATGGTCCCTACCTCTGGGCATTTTTAAATACAGTAAAACTTTATTTAAAAGCATAAATGATTCTCTGCTTATGGGTCACACAAAAAAGCTATCATTGACCACTAGTAGACTAGTTGAGCTTTGAGGTAATGGAATCACAGAATCACAGAGCTGACAGGGACTTCCGAGGCCTCTTAGTCCAACACGCACCTATACAAGAATCCATTTTAGAACTCTCCTTTTGGTTCAAAGAAGCCTAGTGGAAGGCTCTGTTCCCCGTTCATTTGGGATACCTGCTCCTTGGGTTTCTCTTGGCAGTAATCATTAGCCTTAGCTCATTCAGGGCTTTAGAATTGCTGGCATAATTCTAACAGGACCATTCTCTTGTTTTAATGTTCATTATTTTCTCTAGGTTTCATGTATGTTGCAAACCATCCTTCACTTTGTCTCTGGGAAGCTCACCATATCAGTGCTGTGCTTAATGTATACATTCAATTATTTTAGCTCTCCTGTGGCTCAGAACTCCAGAACTCAAGCTATCCATTAGCTTGTGTGCACCGCCATGACGAGCCCTTCAGCACTCTTAATATTTTATTAGATGAAGAATACCAGTTTCAGGGACAGCTAGGTGGTGCAGTGGATAGAGCACTGGCCCTGGATTCAGGAGGACCTGAGTTCAAATCCGGCCTCAGACACATAACACTTTCTAGCTGTGTGACCCTGGGCAAGCCACTTAACACCATTGCCTAAACAAAAAACAAAGAAACAAAAAAAGAATACCAGTTTCCTAAAGGACAAATTTTAGTTACTTGAATCACGTGGATCTGGTCTTTCATAAAAAGTCATTATCACCTTGAAAGAATAGAAACGCCTATGCAGAGATGAGCACAGATGTATATTTTGTGAACTGCAAGTCTGTCAGGCAGTACAGACTCTAAAAGAAGCCTTGCATTGGTTTTTTTTTTGGGGGGGCTCTGCAATGAGGTTAAATGACTTGCCCAGGGTCACACAGCTAGTAAGTGTTATGTGTCTGAGGCCAGATTTTGAACTCAGGTCCTACTTGAATTTAGGACTGGTACTCTATCCACTGCACCACCTAGCTGCCCCTGAAGCCTTGCATTGTTAAGAGAGAACTATCTCCCACTGAGTTCATGTGGTAGGTCACTGCTGCCAAATAAACCTATCACAGTGCAGAAATTGTAGAGGTTAAAAACTTAGGTTTTATTATGCTTAAGCACAGGCTCACGGGGTAGAAAAAGAACCCTGAACAAATATTGGAGTTTCTGGCAAAATCTTTGTAGAGAAAATGATGTCAGAGAGCAGAGAAATTTTTTTAAGCCTATTAACAATCTTTATGGCTTCTTGGGCCATAAAGGTCACACAGGCCTAGTCAAAGAGACTCATTATCTCATGCTGCTTTCGATTAAGGTTGAAGAAACTATGAACTAATTAGTAAAAAGGCTGTTACAGATTTAAACACTGAGCGTACAAAGTCCTTTACTCAAAAAACTACAAGGCTACATTTTAAAGAAGTCACAATGAGTTAATTGAGGGGCAGAGATTTATATGTCACTAAGATAATCAAAGGCTTGTCATCAGGAAAATCATTCCACAAATAAAATCTTTTAGGAGGTTTTAAAGATGCTTCCTTCCTTCCTTCCCATCTTCCTTTTATTTGGTTTCTTATCTCAGGAATGTCAAAAATCTTCCCCTACTATTATCATTCTATGAGTCAGATTTTAGTAGGTGAGGTTAATATTAACAGGAAACAGTCTTCAGTTAGCCAAATATTTCAGGAGGAATTACATAATTCAATTGAATAAAAGGAAAATGAAATATTTCTATAATTCTATTAACTCTATATACTGCAAACATTTGAGGGATGGTAGTGGTAATGCGAAGCCTTTGGAATTTAGGTTACATGTACTATCAGGAAATTATAGTATAATTGACTATGAAGGAACCTTCAAGGTCAAGGTAGTCTAGCTTATCACCAAATGAAGTTATCTCTTTTACTACACATGTGGCAGGTGCAAATCCAACCTCTGAACATCTCCAATCATGGTCACAGTCATAGGATTTAGAGCAGGAAAGCACCATACACTTCTAGAACATCCCCATTGCAAATTATTCTAACTTTTAGTTTTATATATATACTTTCCATGATATTAAAAGTTGGCCTTCTTTGCCTATGCTGTGCATTTTTAAAAGCATAACTGAGTGTTATTGTTGTTGTTGTATGGTCATTTCAGTCATATCTGACTCTTATGACCCCATGTGGGGTTTTCTTGGCAGAGATACTGGATTGGTTTGCCATTTCCTTCTCTAGCTCATTTTACAGATGAGGAAACTGAGGCAAACCAGGTTAAGTGATTGCTAGGAAGTATCTGAGGCCAGATTTGAACTCAGAGAGATAACTCTAGGCCCAGCATTCTATCCACTGTGCCACCACTTAGTGTTATACTTTGTCAAAGACTTTCTCTATATCTATTTATACAATTATGTGGTTTGGGGTATTTTTGTTTTTAATGTGATTATGCTCATTGTTTTCCTAATATTAAACCACAATAAACCATTACTTTGACATCTCACCCACAGTGCTAGTATTAACAATGATTAAGATTAGATTACACGAAAGCACTGAACTGTGTGCCAGTGACTGTGCTAAGTGCTGAGAATTCAAACACAAATAAAAAGAGAGAGAATCTCTGTCCTCCAGGAGTTTATGCTACTGGATAAAGACAAGGAACAGGGAGCTGAAAAGCAGGGTTGGAGAGGAAGTTAATCTGGAGAATCCCAGGCTGAGACACGGGTTAGGAGCGAGCACGGTAGGATGCGTATTTCCTCAAATGGAGGTTCTGGGGAGGAACTCATCAATTGGAAGAAGAAGCGACAAGCAAGAAAGTATTGCCAGTCTGAGATGGTTTAAGGTGGAGGTGGAAAAGTCATCTGGGGAACTGTGTTTGAGTCTATTTAGATGAACTGATGCAAAGTGAAGTGAGCAGAACCACACCAGGAGAACACCGTACACAGTAACAGCACTATTGTTTGATGAAGAACTGTGAATAACTTAGCTCTTCTCAGCAATACAATGATCCAAGACAATCCCAAAGGACTAATGATGAAGCACACTGTCTGTCTCCAGAGAAAGAATTGATATTTTTTGAATATAGACTGAAGCATGCTATTTTTCACTTTCTTTCTTTCATTCCTTTTCTTTTGAGTTTTCCCATACGAAAAGACTGATATGGAAATGTTTTTACATGATTGCACATGTCTAATCTATATCTGATTGCTTACCATCTCAGGGAAAGGGGAGGGGAGGGACAGAATTTGGAATGCAAAACATCAAAAAAAATGTTAAAATCGTTTTAACATGCAATTTGGGAAAAATATATTTAAAAAAGAAATTAGCATGGTTGGTGTGCTCACTTCCTCAAAAACTGTTAAGTTAAAACCATACAATCATTTATTGGATGTCTACTATATGCAATACTCTATATTAGGCATGGAAATGAATAGGATGTGGATATGAAATATATAAGATGTGTTTGCTGCCATCATGAAAGCGGAAAGAACACTGGAGTTGGCATTAGAGGACCTGGGTTTGCATCCCAGCTCTTCCAATTAGCTATGTCAGCTTAGCCAATCATTTAGTGATGTGGTTATTAAATTGTATTATTAAATAAAGGCTTAATTTATACTAGTTTATTAAATTATTATTAGTGATGTGGTTATTAAATTGTATTATTAAATAAAGGCTTAATTTATACTAGTTTATTAAATTATTATTAATATTATTGATTTAATTGTTAAATTGAATTGTTATTAAAGTTTCCTCATTTATAAAATGAGGGGGTTGAAGCTCAAATCCCTCATTTTGTAGTTGTTATTGAACTTGACTTCAAAGGTCCCTTCTAAGTTTAAAACTATGATCTCATAATCCTATAAACCTGAACGGTTGGGAGAATGATAGTAGTACTGATAGACAAAGAAGAGACTTGGAGAAGGAACATGAGTTTTGGGGGGCACATCATGAGCTTGGTTATGAATATTTGTATTTGAATTTAAAGCAGAATAATTAAATAGAGATGTTTAAGTAGGCAACCGGAGACTAGGACTGTAAGTGATATTAGAAATGTAGATGTTTAGCTTATAAGAGATTATTGAAACTGCAAAAAATTAATGAACTATTTTAAGGAAAGACTGTTTAGACAAAGAGAAGAAAGAGAAGATTGATTCTAATTCCTATTAGTTAGTACCCTCCCAGGGTTGTTGTAAGGATCAAATGAGATAATATTTCTAAAGCCTTTAATAGAGTGCTGGGCACATAGTAGGAGCCATATAAATATTATTATTATTATTATTATTATTATTATTATTATTATTATTAGATGAGTTAGACAAAAAAAATTCTAAGTTGCAGATGAACTAAAATACTGTGCTTTCATGAATGCCAAAAGAGAAAAGAGTTTAAGGACTCAGTCAATAGTATGAAAGGATGCAGAGAAATCAACATGCATGGGGACACAGAAGAAGACACTGAATTCGGCAATAAGGAAGTCACTGATGGCAGTTTCTTCAGAGCCATTTTAATAGAATGGCAGGAACCAGAGATGGACTGGTAGAAGGAATGAATAGTGAGAAAAAGGAAACAGTAGGTAGAGATCATAGTTTCAAGATGTCTGAGAGTGCCAAAAAGGATAACAGAAGAGGCTACAGGATGAAGAGGTGTGTGGTTCCCCCCCCCCAAGTTAGGGGATATTCTACATTTACATTTGAAAGCAGAAAGAAAGGAACCAGTGGAGAGGTTGAAAATGCACAATCTGGGTCTCTTAGAAAGTTGGAAAATGAGTGAAATCATAGCATGACATTATAGGACACATTCTCCAAGCCTTAAATCAAGAAAAGGAAGTAGTGAGTGGGGGGAATCACCAAAGTTGCATTTTTAGATGTTAGGATTGGGGCAAATTGTGTCCTGATTGACTCATAAACAGGCAATAAAGACTTAGTGGATAACATCTCAGAACTTATTTTAATTGTATTAGGCAGTCCATTGAGAAAAAATCTCATAATGTAAAGAGTGACACCTACTGCCAACATCAAGATGTTTTTGACTTTTAGTTCAGAAGAAAGTGCTAAGAAAATTCTCATTAAAAGCAATTGTTCCACCAACATCTTTGGAGAAAACTGTTAAATACCACTAATCATATCTGCTTGTTGAAAGAAAGTCTATTAAAATCTTGATTGTCATTTACTATAGTTCCTCAAGGAAAGGCTGGATGGCCTCTAGATTGGACATGTGGTGAAGTATTGTTCAGTACTGAAGTCACAGAATACTGGATTCAGAGCTGGACAAGAGCTCAGAGGTCTTCGCTTAACTGACTAAGGGTACTGATGCTGAGAGATTAAGTGGCTTGCCAACGGTAACATGCATCCTGGGCCATCACCGGTTGTCCTGACTGTTGTATTGCCACTGGACTCCAGTGATTCTGGAGAAGAGAGTGAGGCTGATGACTTTCCCCAACCTGGCCTCACTTAAATCCAATTCGCTAGGAAGTCACGACATCACCCTCCTGATGTCACTGGTCCTCTTCAAGAGCAAAAGATGAGTAACAGCTAGTAATTGCCTGAGGCAGGATTTGAACTCAGCCCAGATCCCTTCTGTCTTTGAGATTCTGCTGTTCTGTGACCTCTGTTACAGATGTGATAGTGATGGTAACCTCAGCAGTGTCATTGGGGAGGGAGTGGGATGGACAGGATAAGCAAACTTCTGCAAACAAGTAAGATTCCATACTAACTAGTCATCATGCATGCATGAATAGTAGTCAATTCAGAAAGTAGCCTCCTTATTATTTTACTTCAAACAACTCAATCTAGACCTTGAAGAATTGGGATTTGGATAGATAAAGGAGAAAAGGAGGCCTAACATATAATAGGTATCAAAAGCAATCATAAACTGATGGGTTGAAGACCTTGGGATTAGGCTGCCTCTATGCCAGGCTAGTAGGTAGGCACTAGAATCCTGCAGTGACTAATGGTGTGGAGGCAGTCTTGGATTCTTGGAGGCAACAGCAGTGGCATCTAAGCTCTAACAAGTTCTACTGATACAAAACAGCTTCAAGTACCATTCTGGCAGAGGGCTGGGCACCAGTGACTCCATGGGTCCACTGTCCTCCACCAGCCTCCTTGCTGAGTTTGAGGTTTTCATTTCTATGAGGCAGTATTACCAGGCAATGCCACTAGGAGTTTGACTACTAGGTGATATCTTGTTTTTGGCCATGACAACTCATGAATTATGTTCTGTTATATCTGGGGTGGGGGGTTGGGGGGGCAGGGTTTTTTTTTTTAAGTGGAGGGAGTATCCCACTTAAGAAATCGTGACTCTGGGGAATTACTATACAAACTGTGGTATATGATTGTGATGGAATATTATTGTGCTATAAGAAATGACAAGCAGGAAGATTTCAGAAAAACCTGGAAAGACTTACATGAAGTGATGCAAAGTGAAATGAACAGAACCAGAAGAATGTTGTATGTAGTAACAGCATTATTGTACGATGAAGAATTGTGAATGACTTAGCTATTTTCAGCAATAGAATGATCCAAGACAATCCCAAAGAGCTCATGATGAAGCATTCTATCCACCTGTAGAGAAAGAACCAATACTGTCTGAATACAGACTGAAGCATGGTATTTTTTACTTTATTGTTTTCATTCATTCTTTTTAAAAATTTGAGTCTTCTTGTACAAAATGTCTAATATGGAAATGTTTTACATGGTTGCACATGTATAAACTATATTAGATTGCTTACTGTGGGAGGGGGAGAAGAAGGAAAGCGGAAAGGATAGAATGTGGAGCTCAAAACTTAAAAAATGTTTTAACATGTAATTGGGAAAAATAAAATATTACATATGAACATATTGGGGAAAAATAAAAGTATCATGATATCAGCTAAAAAAAAATCACGAACCTTTTGAAGTTTTTTTTTTTGAGTAGGGTGGGAGGTAAGGGAATTAGGGTTAAGTGATTTGCCAAAGGTCACACAGCTAGTAAGTGTCAAGTGTCTGAGGCTGGTTGAATTGTAGTGGGAGAGACTTGTGATGGGTAGACCAACCAGGAGGCAATTGAAATAGTCTAGGCATGAGATGGTTAGGACCTACACCAGGATGGCAGCAGTATCTGAAGACAGAAGGGGGCTTATGCAAAAGGTATTACATTGACAGACCTTAGCAACTGTTTGGAAATGGGAGGTGAGAATGAAGAGTAAAGGATGACACCCAGGTTGTCCACCTGGGGCTGGAATAATTGTGTTAGTCCAGACAGTAATAGGGAAATTTTAAAGAGGGCAGGGTTTGGGTGGAAATATAATGTCCCCAGAAAGACATTGTAATTTAAAGATGTATCCTAGAACAGAAGAAGGAAAGGAGAGTCCTGGTGGATAGATGCAAAGGAAGTCTTCCATTTAAGTCTTTTTCCAGTAGTGCATTGCCACAGAGTTGCTGATCTGATTGACTGATTGTCAATCTTGGATGCCAACTTTGAGTAAAGAATCTGTGGAAATGAAATAGAGAACAGTTAAGTTTCAGTGGTGGCACTGGGTGCTGGTGGTGAAATACATGGCAGGGATATGCCCTTGATAGCAGAGGGCCAGTCAAGTGCTTGGCTAGAAAGACAGGTCCTGGGTGGATGCCAAAAAGGAAGAAAGGGCTTTTAAGACAAACATCACCTGCCTGACATTTTCCCTTAGCTCCACAATTGTCTTTTAAGATCCCCCAGCTAATAAGATCCCCCAGATGACTGTTATTTAACAAAAGGTAGACAGCATTCATTTGGGGAATAATTAAAAGCAGCTCTATTCTTACCGCTAATTTTGATGACAAGCAAAAATGGACATTAATCCAAATAGTTCATGGGGCTTTGATTTTGCTGCAGTGATCTGTACAGCAGAAAAAAATCTTTTAGAACTATTCTAAGGTGACCAATAAACCCCTTTATACTAAGTCCACCTCTCTACAGGTGTAGCTCTATCAGGGCAATAGAAATATACATTACTAATATTTTGTCCAGCTCTCCTCCCTCCCCACCCCATCACCAGCAACAACCACAATGTAGCCCATATAAACAGTCGGAAAAGACTGTTCCCTCTCTTATTCTTTTTAAATTTTTTTTATTTTTTATTTTTATTTTTTTTTGTTTGGCTAGGCAATGGGGGTCACAAATTGCCCAGGGTCACACAGCTAGTAAGTGTTATGTGTCTGAGGCTGGATTTGAACTCAGGTCCTCCTGAATCCAGGGCCGGTGCCACTTCACCACCTAGCTGCCCCCCTCTCTTATTCTTTCAAGCAGTGCTGTGAATTGGCTGATTCATCACTCAGCATCCGCTTTCCTTCCTCTTCCCCTCTCCCTTTTCTTCCTTTTCCTCCCTCCCCTCCATTAACTTTTCCTTCCCTTTCTTCCTCTCCCCTCCTCTTCCCTTCTTTTCCCTTCCCACCCTTTCCTTCCACTGGTCCACAATAATCCTATGAATCAAGCAAGGTATAAAGTAGCCTCTTAGCAATTCCTGTGGATAGCTGTACTTTATACTTTAGGTTTATTACCTCAATTGATCCTTACAACAACCCTGTGAAGCAGGTACAATTACTCTTATTATTCTTATTTTATAGATAAGGAAATGAAGGTTCAGAGAAATTCAGTGACTTGCCCAGTCATAGCGAGGAGGTGTAGAAGGAGGATTTCACACACAGGCACACACACACACACACACACACACACACACACACACACACACACACACACACACACTGGTCTGTCTCCCTGGCCTCTAAATCCAGCACTCTTTGCATCATATCACAATAAAAGATTCAATTATGGCTAAGTCTAACTGTAAAGCACTTTTAGAAATGCTCATCTTAATTTGCTGTTGTTCACTTGGCAGTGACTCCACTCTTTTTAGCTGGAAATATTTTTACTGACACTTCCCTATAAACACTTATTTTAATGATCCCCTTTGTGAGGGGCAAGGTATTTTGTAAAGGGAATACAAAGCTCTTTACATAGAGAAGCTCAATTTGATTCTTACAACAAATCTATGAGGTGTTGTGTAATGAGTGCAAGTGTTCATCTTCCCATTTTATAGATAAGAAAACTGAGGCCTGGAGCAGTTAAATGATTTGACAAAGATTGCACAGCTATTGAGTCATTGGATGAGGTCTGGAGCTCTTGTTTTCCACTATTACTGCTGCTGCCCCACTCATTTCTATAGCCCTTTCAAATCACCTTCACGACAATCCTGTGAGAAAGTTGCGCAGCCCCCATTACCTGGGGAGCTTTGGAAAACTCAGTTCCCCTTTCTGAGCCTCAGTTTCCTCTTTTGTAAAACGACGAGGTAAGGCTAAATGAGTCTGAGTCTCAAACAGTCCTTGGGTAAAAGCCCTACTCACAGAGTTAAGAAGTGAG
This sequence comes from Phascolarctos cinereus, assembly GCF_003287225.1. Classification (NCBI taxonomy): domain Eukaryota; kingdom Metazoa; phylum Chordata; class Mammalia; order Diprotodontia; family Phascolarctidae; genus Phascolarctos; species Phascolarctos cinereus. Next base: position 56,811,996 of record NW_027555625.1, on the reverse strand, counting down.
CCCAGATTCCAAACTGCTCAAAGGAATTGGAGGGGGTATGGGGGACTGGAGTAGAAAAATGACACCTTACATTTATATATGCTTTACATTTGGAAAAGCTTTCCTTAAAGCTTTCTTCTTAGAACAGCCTTGTGAGCGATATGATACTAGTATTAATCCCTTCATTTTACAGATAAGAAAAGTGAAGCTTAGATTCAAATTGCTTGCAGAAAGTCATAGAATAGTCCTATTGAGGTCACTTGACTCCAAGGCCAATCCTCTTATCACCACATCCTGCTGCTCTCAGATACATTATCTACTGACACAAAAAATAACACATTTTAACCTAGTGATTCCTTTTTTGGAGTTGGGGGTGGCAGGAAATCAATCCGATTGACAATTCAGTGTAAACTGGTTATGTCACATTAGATTGTAGAAATGCTTTCCATTAATGACTCGACCAAGAGCCTAGAGAAGCCCTAAGAAGACATCCAGTCCACTTCAAGTTCAAAGTCAATGCCTAAGAGTCCTTCCGCTGAGCTGGGTCAAGGGATAAGCTGGTGGGACCACTTTTCATAGGCTGTCTTCCAGGTTAGGGAGGTTTATCTCTGGCTGCCTTTTTTAGCTGTGGAACTCTTCAGTTAAAGAGGGAAGTAAACAGTCTAAATTTCCTTGGTCAAGCCTGACACGGAATCTCTACTTAATGAATTCCTGTCGTGTCATTGGGTGGGGTATCCCCCAGCCCCATGAAGCTAGTCTGCTTTGAGGGTCACTGTATATGTGTGTGTGTGTGTGTGTGTGTGTGTGTGTGGTTTTTTTTTTTTTGCTTTTTGGTGAGGCAATTGGGGTTAAGTGACTTGCCCAGGGTCACACAGATAGTAAGTGTCATGTGTCTGAGACGATTTGAACTCATGTCCTCCTGACTTCAAGGCCAGAGCTCTATCCACTGTGCCACACATATACACATATGTGTATATTATATATGTGTATATATGTATATGTGTATATATGCATATATGTGTGTGGCTATATATCCATATATGTGTATCTATCTATCTTTAGATTTGGATCTGGAAGCTCAAGGATGGACAAATATATAGGATTATATAGGATGGACAAAACTGAAATCCAGAGACATTTGCCTGAGGACACACAGGTGGTGGGGAAGGGAGGCATTACAGTTTGTTCCAAATTGAAGTTTGTGGTATGCATTTATGCTTCTAAGAACTCCTTGGCCGCCTTTAGAGCTGTGAAAAGTGGCTTTTATCTTGAGAGGCTGAATGACTTTGGGGCTCAGAGATCACTAACTCCCTCATTTTGCAGAGGGGAGGCCCAGGGAGCCTGAAATGACTTTTCTGAGGTCACACAATTAGTGTGTGCTCAGATTACTTAAAAATCAGGTTTCATATTTCGATTCGTATTCCTCCGCTCTCCCATGCATTAGGGTAAATTTTAAGACCTTCTAAGGACCCACGGGAACAGCAGTGGAAGAGGGTTTACTAGCTGCCCCTAAAAGTTTCCTTCTTGGTTCCCCGACCCCTAATTCTTTCGAGCAGCTTTGGGATCTGGGTTCACTTCTTAACTCTGTGAGCAGGACTTTCACCCAAGGACTCTTTGGGACTCAGAACTCATTTAGTTCTACCTCCTCATTTTACAAAAGGAGGAAACTGAGGCTCAGAGAGGCTCATCAGGTAGTGGGGGCTGCTCAGCTTAAAAAAAAACCATACGGGCCTTTTAACTGATATATTTTATTTATATGTAAATAACATTTACATTTTTTAATTTATAAAAATAAATACCATCTTCCTACTCCCCCTGCCCCCTGCCTCTCTTCCTGGGAACAAGTGAACAAAGCATCCCCCCAGGAAGGCTCAGGTGGAGGCTTATTTCCAGCCGCCGGGCAAACGCCAGTGCGTCGTCGGGTCGCCGGTGGAGGCGGTTCCGTGACCTGCTCGGGTTCTACTTTTCCTCCTGGCAGAGTTAGTTGAGGGTCTCTGGGCTCTGACCTCCGGGAAATTCCCGCCTCCGCCTCCGCCTCCGCTTGGGCCCAGCTGACTCGAGTCACTTTCGGCCGTAGCATCCCACCCCTCAAATCCCTGCTGCCGCCCGGGACCCCCGCCGCCCCCAGCTGGTTCGAGTCTCTGGAGCCTCCCACGGCTGCCGCCCCTCAGTCCTCACGCGGCTCGGGCCCCGGAGTCCTGGATGAGGAACGGGGAACCCTCGTTAGGAGGGGGAAGCCCCTGCAGCCAGCTCCACGGTCAAAGTCACAGCCCCTGCTGCCTCCTAGACTGGACCGGTTTCTCGGAAAAGCAGCGCTTAGAAGAAGGGTCTCCGCATGGCGGGCACCCATTGGTCCAGTCCTCCCCTTCCGTCGCCAGCCATTGGTCCGAGCCGCTATCAGTCGGGTCAGGGGGTGGGATGGTCGGGACACTCCCCGAGCTCATATACGGCCCCGCCCGGGGCTACTGTCACCCTCTGGGCCCCTGGACTACCCAATTACTCGCTAGCTCCTGACAATCGCAGCGGCGAAAGCTGCTCCAGGCTGGGACCTTTTTCTGACGACTTCTGGCTAACAGGTAGGGACTCTCCTCTCGCCCTTTCTTCTGAGGCTTTCCAAGGAAAAGAATTGACAATGGGTCCTTATCCAGCCCAGCTCGGTCTAGTGTCCCCCGATATAATGGGCAGAATAAATGACTATATACATATATATTATTTATATGTAGTGGCATTACATTTGGAGACAGAGGACTTGGGTACCAATCTTAGCCATGCTGTTATTGCCAACTTATTCCTCAAGCGTAGAATGAGGGGATTGGTCTGAAGGCTCTCTCTAAATGTCCTTTCTAGCTTTGTTATCCTGTATTAGCCTATGATCAGGGGCTCCACTGAGAGAGGCCAAACGTCCAGAAAGAGGAAAGGTATAGTCCTACTGTCCTTTGGCCCGGTTAGACATAGAAAATAACTGTGTTCGGTTCTAAATGTCATATTTGGGGGGCATTGACAAGCTGGGGCCCTCCAGAGGAGGGCAACCAGAGGACATTAACGAACCTCAGTATCAGGGCAGGTGAGATCTGCTGGAAAAGATTGGGAATATTTAAACGAGAGAAGAGAGGACTTGGGGGTGGTGAACATAATAGTTGTCTTCCTATATTTAAAAGACTTTATGAGAGAGTTTAGATTTGTTTTGCTTGGTGAGGGTTGCGGAGTAGGGTGGGGTTGGAGGCAGAAAGGAGCAAAGATTGGAAAATTGCAAAGAGGCTAATTCAGGCTTCCTATCGGGGAAAAGGTTCTAACAATTAGCACATCTATTCAAGAGTGGAATGGGTGGCCTTGAGAAGTAGTGGATTTTTCCTCACTTAGGCATCTTCAAACTAAGACTGAATGATCACTTGTTGGGTTATCGTAGTAGAGATTCTCATTCAGGTAGAGATTAGATTAGTGACCTCTGGGGTCTCTCAGCTCTGAGATTCTGGGAATCTATCTTTCCGAGTCCTTGCTAAGTCGATATTCTTTGTTTTAAGGCTCTTGTTGGCTCTGACATTCTGTGTTCTATGTCTCTTCTCACTCCGACATTCTTTCTCTAGTCTATAAGTCATTTGACATCTTGAGACCTCATTTTCCTCATCTTTTAAAATGAAGAGATTTGACTTAATATTTCAGGTCCTTTCTAATTCTAAATCCCCTGATTGAAAGATGGATCGGTGCCTATATATTGTATTTCTCCCTTCCGCTCTCTGCCTCTGTAATGGTCAAAGTTCAAGGATTTGGAAGTACTTTTTTTGTTGATTCATAATGAGGTAAGCTCCCTGAAGGCAAGGAGTAATCTAAACTTTATCTATTTCTCTGTGCTACAGGAGCTTTGCAAGTACAAAAGTTTTAAGTTGTTGAAGTATGCCTATCTTTTCAGCCTATCTTTGTTAGTGCCCAGCTCTGAGAAGTTTGTTCTTTGTTTTTTTTTTCTGCTTGTGCAACTATTTTAAAAAAATTAATACTTTAACTTCCCTTTTGGAAGTGGGATTTGAACTCTGCTCAGGGTAGCATAGTGAAGGAACTAGTCTTATGTTTTCTGTCTTTTCAAACTACAGAGCCAGAGGAAAGAAACTGCTTTGTCTTCCTCTTGTACTCCTGGATTCTTCTTTCATAGAGTCACAGATCATATGAGCTAGTAGGGATAAAAGAGACCACTTATTCCAGCCCCTTCATTTTATAGATGAGAAAACTGAGACTCCAAAAGGCCAAATTACTTGCCCAAAGTCACACAGCCAGTTAAATGTGATACAGAAATCTGAACTCTAGTTTTTTGACTCTCTTTCTAGGGATTATCTCTCTGTTACCATATAGCCTTTGAATACCCTTCCTTCTGCTCTTCTCTCTATCCCTCAGGAAGGCTCTGCTAGACCTGCGTGCTGTGTCCTGTTACAAACTACCCTTACCACTCTGTCAGTGGGTAAAGGCTTCTGATAAATTAATTAACAAAAGTTGTGCTGGCATCTTCCAACTGGTTTAACATGTCTTCTCTGGTAGATGGCTGAATCACAGTTTCAGGCATCATTGGGTTGGCCCTTGGGAGAAAGACTTTTATCAACTAATTAATTAATTATTTGGGGGCTTGGAGTGGTTTCTGGGCCTCCAAGTGTCCATACTGTACAAATGAGATGAGATGTTCCTACTCAGGGATGCCTTAGACCTAGTCAGAAAGCTGTGGATCAAAAAGGCATCCTCAGTATTGACTATTTTCTTGAGAAGATTCACTTGAAGCTGTCAAGTGTGGTGTGGTGTGGGTGTGTGTGTGTGTGTGTGTGTGTGTGTGTGTGTGTGTGTATATGTGTGTGAACAGAATCAAAACACTTTAAAAATGAGGCAGGTAAGGCTATTGTGTAGAAATCTTTCTAGTTTGACAACATGGAGTAAAGAACCACACTTTTCCTGCCTGTATTAGTGGAATTTCTACCTGATCTCAAACTGACCTGGCTGACCCAATGCCACTTTTCTAAGTGTGCTCCCTGAGAGCATCTGATTTAGGAAAGGTGCTGTCCATAAGGAAATCACCAACCCTCACCTATCTTTGGCACCCTTGTCCATGGCTAACATGTGGTGATTTGTGATGGAGATAAAAATGAAATATGGTACTGTTCTCTTCCCTCCCTCAAGTGTGACAAAGAGCGGGAAACTGTGTCCCAGACCTTTTTTTTGTCTTTGAAGGGGAAATGGATCGCCCTGCCATAGAGATCAGGGAATGGGGAAAGAAAAGAAAGACTTAGAGAAATAATCACTCTATTTCCCCCCATGCCTAAGCATATGTCTGCTTTTAAAAAAGGCAGTTTTGTCTATATACTTCCTCCTTTTCCTACCCTCCCCAAACCTTAAATCTCACCGAAGTGATTTTCATTGTCTAAATAATCCTCCATACATATCCTCCAGTTCCTCAACACTCTGTGGAGTTGATCTGGGATTTCAAAGGCTGTCTGTGAAGTTCAGATTTTGGCCCCACTCAGCTGGAGGGGCTTTAATTTCAAGCAGTGTATTTATTGTGCATCTGTTGACTGAGAAGCAGTCTAGTTAAACTCAAAGAGCCTCTTCCCCCATGATGTATTTTTTCCCCAAGAGCAACTCATGAAGATCATCTACTAATGTGTGGAGGGACTGTGTTTCATTGGTGGAGGGGTATCCCCACTGATGAAATCATGTGTCTTCTTTAACACCTAAATAATATTCTTTTAGGGAGTTTTTGTTTGCCAAAGGAATTGTGAATAGACCATCTCCCTCATGACAGAATTTAGAATTGGAAGGGATCTTAGAAATCTAAGATCTAGTCCAACACAGATGAGGAAACTGAGGTCCAGAGAGGGCTGAGAGAGACTTGACTAGGGTTTTGTACCCAGGAAGTGGAAAAGCTCTGAGTTAAACTCAGGTCCTTGGATTCCAAAAGCAGCATTTGCATTACTACACAACACCTTCCTTTATTTAATGTGCTGGCCTTTCTATCATCTAGTATCCAAAACTAAATTTAAGGTTATTATATGAAGATGAACTTACTTATCTGGACCAGGTAAGCTCTTCTTTCGCCCTCTCCCTCCAAGTCTCCAATGGCTTTCTGAACCTTGGATAGAGGTCCATTATTGGTATCTGGCTCTTGGCAGACTCCAGGACTTTTTTCCAGTAGTGGAATGGATTTTAAGTCCAGAGAAGGGCCCATGAATATAGGCTACAATGAAGACCATGAAAAAAATTCATTCCAGTGGGATTTGGGGAAGTCTCTGATTCATAGTTAGAGATATCAGATATGTTTCTGATTTTTCTAAAAAGTTTTCAAAGAAGTCAGCATTTATCATGGATAAAAAGTTTACATAATAGGATAAAAAAAATGGAGAAAATAGAAAAAAATTACTTATTCTAGGTTACCACTTACCATATATATGACTGTTGTGTGAGAATTATAAAATTTTGAGATGGAAAAGATTTTATTGTTATTGTTGTTCAGTCATTTCAGTTGTCTCCTACTCTTCATGACCCCATTTGGAATTTTCTTGGCAAAGATACTAGAGTGGGTTGTCATTTCTTTCTCCAGGTTATTTTACAGATGATGAAACTGAGGCAAACAGGGTTAAGTGACTTGTCACACAGCTAGTTTTAGTATCTGAGGCCAGATTTGAACTCAGTCTTCCTGACTTCAGTCTATCCGTTAATCCATTTTACAGATGAGAAAATCGTGACTCAAGTCAAGTGACTTACATTAGTTTAGCACAGTGCCTGGCACATAATGGGTGTTTGATAAATGTTTATCCTTTTCCCCCTCTTCTTTCCTTCCACCTTTGCCTAGGGTCATGAAAGTAGTTAAGTAGCAAAATCAGGATTTGAATCTAGGCCTTCCCAATTTGGAGCAGCTTGGTGGCCCAGGATCTAGAGTGCTGGCCCTGGAGTCAGGAAGACCTGAGTTCAAATGTGGCTTCAGATACTAACTAGCAGTGTGACCCTGGGCAAATCACTTAACTGCCTCAGTTTCCTCTTCTGTAAAATGAGCTGGAGCAGGAATGGCAAATCACTCTAGCATCTTTGCCAAGAAAACCCTAAACGGAGTCATGAAGAGTTTTAAACAACTAATTGACTAACCAATAACTTCTTCCAAATTTAGAGGTCTTTCTAAACATTGTGCTTCCCTATCTTCCTAATATTTCAATCGCCTGAATTATGATAGAGGTTGTTACATCTAGGCATCAGCCAGGGGTGGGGAACTTTCGACCTCTAGGCCACATGTGGCCCTCTAGGTCCTCAAGTGTGGCAAAGGGTTGAACTTGAGCACCTAGAAGGCCACGGGTTCCCCACCCCTGCACCAGACTTTTTCTCCTTTTTTCATAGTAAATACAATGGTATTGCATCCCCTGCCAAGATTCGTATTTATCAACCTGATTTTAGGTCCTTTGATTTGGGTACTGCGCCCACTCCTCTCCACCACAATGTAGTAATGATTTCCTTCTCTGGGTTCACTGCTCCTGATCAACTTCTGTGTAAAATCACCTGAAATCATGGCTTGATTTTATAAGATATTTTACATATTTAATAGTAAAGTTATATACTTTCTCAGTGGTGAAATAGTAAATTTATTTGATTCTTTTAAATAAAAAGTTTGTCTACTTTACTCCCTCTCATATATACATAGGTTACCCATTAGACTGCAAGCTCCCTGAGGGCAAGAACTGTTTTTGCCTTTCTTTGTATCCCCAGCTCTTAGCATGGTGCCTGGCTAGTAGTAAGCATTTAATAAAGATTTTTTATAGCTGTTATTATCCCAGTTGAGCCTTGGTTGTTTTCCCAAGGAGAGGGTGCTTGGTGGCCTGTGAGTATGGTTTAATCCTTTTTGATTAAGGCACAGGGTTTTCTGAAATAAAACTGGAAATGTCTCATCAGTGCAAGAATGTTGAGGGCCAAGAAGAGGGCAAGAAGCTGAAGCAGTTTCTAAGCTTTCCTGGTAGAATGAGAGGGGGTAATAGGGGAAATTATGCACTCAGTCCAAAGGGTACCTGATATACAGGGTAAGACACACCTCTGCTGTCTAGTACATGGATTTCCAAGTTGGACAAGCTGTTTTGATGGTAGATCTGGGGAGCTTTACTACCTGACAGATTTGTAGGGATGTAGATTATTTCTAGGTAGGACTTGGCAGATAGGAAAAATTATTATCTTGAAATTAAGGAAGAGGAAGTTAGTTGTAAGTGCATGACCCTGTTTCTGAATTGTTCCTGCCAATGCACTGGGTTAGTATTGGTGCATATGTAAATTTATGGGTGCTCCAGATAGAATTTTGACCATGACAGTTAATAATGACAATAAAATCATAGAATTTCATTGCAGGAATCGCTGGGAGAAACTCTCAGTTTGGAATGGGAAGATTTGCATCTGAATCCTATCCCTTAGTAGCTATGTGGATTTGGGCAACTCACCTTACTACCTGAGGCTCCTTTTTCCTCTGTAAAAGGGAGGTTGTGAGGATAAGATGAGGAGCCGATGCTATCTAAAGAACTTCACAACACAAGACTCTCTCTATATGAGACATGATAATCTTAAACCACGATAATAATTGCTCCCATTTCTCTCATGCTCTAGGCAGGGCTTCCAAAGAGCATCCCTTTCAACAAGCGTATGTGAAGGAGGTAGTTAGCCTTCCATTTTACAGGTGAGGAGAGTAAGGCCCCAAGAGGGGAAACGACTTGCTCTCTAGTGGTGGAGCTAGAATTTCAACCCATTTCTCCTCTGACTAAATTCAGACCTCCTTCTTTTGGCCCACACTCCAACGAAAATTAAGATAAATCTGTATATATGCTGAAAACTTGGATCTGGCTTCTGCCTTTTATTACTTTGATGTAGTGCAGAGGACACTCATTGGACTGGGGGTTGGTGACCCAGCTTCAAGGCTGGGTCCAGCCAACTGTTGGATGATTTTGGGCAAGTCACCTTAATTTCCAGATCCAGCAGCTATAAAATAAATGCTGGGTGGGGTGGGGTGGGATGGAGCAGTGGAACTTTAAATAGCTCAGGGGTTCTTAATCTTTTTTGATATCATGCCTCTTCTTGGCAGTCCGATGGGTGACTTCTCAGAATATTTTTAATAAATGCATAAAATAAAGTACATAGGATTACAAAGGAAACTAATTATGTTGGAATACAGTCATCAAAATATTTTTCCTGTCCTGGTTCACAAGCTCTCTGAAATCCATTCTTTGGACATCAGGTTAAGAACCCTTAGTTTTAGGAGTAGCTAGGTGGTGCAGTGGATAGAGCATGGGCCCTGGAGTCAGGAGGATCTGAGTTCAAATCTACCCCCAGACACTTATTATCTGTGTGACCTGGGCAAGTTACTTAACCCTGATTGCCTTAAAAAAAAAAAAAGAAAAAAATCTCTTGGTCTTCAGGGCAACTAAATTTCCTTTCTGAAAACCCTGCAGGAGAGCCATAGTAAATATAAAATCCTAATGACTTTAGATAAGGACCCTCAATTGTATATTGTTCACCTTTTTCTCACCCTGATCGCTGAGTCTTCCAAATAGCAACAGTTTTTATGTTGATGAAATCCTTCTGTCCTCTATGAGACCTTTCCTTATTGTATGCATTGTGTTATTCTGTTCCAGGAGGCTGTTTAATTTTGTTTTATTGTTCTAGCATAGCTCCCCACATGATGCTGTCCCATCAGTGATAAAGCCCCCCCCCCTTTTTTCTTGGCTGTACAACTGTTTGACTCCTTGGTCAAGCCTGATTTGAAAGTCTATAGTTACAAGACAATGTGCTGAACAATGTAATCCTATTCCAAGTAAACCTGCATATAATAAAATTACAATGTTACCTCACACTTCCATAACACTTCTAAATTTATCAAATGTCTTCCGAACAATCCCACTAGTCCATGTCTTATTTTCATTTTGTAGATGAGGAATTTGAGTTTCAGAGAAGTGAAGTGAGTTAGCCAACATCATACAGCTGCTAAGTGTTGAGTCTGGAAGTTCAGTGTTCTTTCCATTCTCCCATACTGACTCTCACAGTGGGGAATGGATCATAGTGGATGACTTTTAGGAGCATAGAGCGGGGAGAGTTAAGAGATCTCAAGCCCTTAATTTTACTGGTATGGAACTTGGGATCAGTGAGATTATATCAGTCAGTCAGTCATTCATCAACCAGTTATGGTGGGTAGAACACTGGCTATCTCCAGGAGAAACAGAGAGCTGAAGTCTAAGTACCTACCTTTAGGAAATTTATAGTCTGGTAAAGGGAAAAGACATGAAGATAGAAAACTGACTTAAGGGATGTATAAGGACGCCAGAAAGGTGCTAAGTGAAGTATCCTCTGTAGTCCAAAGGGGGAGGTCGCTGCTGACCAGGAGAAACAGCGAAGGCTTCAGTGGAAGGCACAATTGAGACTGCATCTCCCCCCCCCAATCCATTGCCCCCTTTCATTGCTCTTTAAATTCATAAAGCAACAGGGGTGGATGAACTAAAGTATTTGGATGAGTCAGACAAAAGCAGTTTTGGCAGAAATTTGACTAGAAACTCTTTTTGTCCATCCAATGTAAGATGTCCTTACAATCCAGGTGGGTCTCCAGGCTACAGATATGCCCTGGAGATATATGGGCAGTGCTGACTCAGGGATTAATTTACTTCTGGATTGAATTGAATCATGCTGTATGTTGTGCTTTGTAACTATCGATTGTTGCCCGTCAGGAAGAGGTTATATTTTACTCCACAGAACACAAATGTTTTTTTTTGGGTGGGCGTCTGGCCAACTGTTTAGGGGATTTCCAGCTGTTGTTCTTGTAAATGATGACTGCAAGATAATAAAGCATGATTGTCACCCATATGGTTCTTGGGAAAATGGACATGTTCTGGCATGGTGCTTAGATTCCAAAGACTCTTCTTACAAGAGATAGATCTGAGAAGCTGGAGAGAGTTATTCCTGGTTTTTTTTTTTTCCTGTGGCTGGTCTATAGCCCAAATTGCTTAGAAAATGGTGCTAAAGAGATGAATAGGTTTGATCACTAACTCGACCAGTTGGCTTTATTCTGTTCTTGTATTTTGGTTATACGGCCCTGGTCCTGGCCAGCCACCTTCCAGGTGCATATGACTGGTATTATAAAGATACAGAAGAGACAGGTATTTTTAAATTATAATCAACTTATTCATCCAGCAGTTCTATTCAGCAAATGTTTAAGAAGTCATTACTATGTGCAAAAACGGTGTGCCAGGGGGCATCTAGGTGGTGCAGTGGATAGAGCACCAGCCCTGGATTCAGGAGGACCTGAGTTCAAATCTGGCCTCAGACACATAACACTTACTAGCTGTGTGACCCTGGGTAAGTCACTTAACCCCGTTATCTAACCATAAAAAAACAAAACAAAGCAAACTGGTGTGCCAGACCCTGGAAATACAAAGACAAAAATGAAATAATTCCTGCCCTCAAGGAGCTCATATTCTACAGGTGGGAGGCAGGGGCAATATTAAATGTACACGATTAAGTAAATGTAAAGTAAATGAAATAATTTCAAGAAGGAGAGAAAACTAGCAATTGGGTGGGATGGAGTAGGGTGGCACCATGTGAGTTGAATGGATGCACAGACATCTCTGTCTTAAAGTCACCCTGGTCAGTGTTGTGTTTTTAATAAACATGATTAATACATTATAACCAACTCCTAATGTAAGATCAGTCTACAGAAATAACAAAGTCCTGGGTCTGAATCTTAGCTCTGCTCTGTACTGGCTGTGTGATCTTGGGCAATATGCTTCACTTCTCTGGGACTTGGTTTCCTTTTACGTGAAATGATGGCTTTGGATGAGTTCCAAAGTCCCTTGCTGCTCTGAATCCTATGATCCTATAAATTGTGACTGCAGCATTTGCTGGTTTTGTGAACCTAGGCCAATTATGCCACCTCTTTGAGCCTCAGTTTCCTCAGATATAAAATGGGAATAATAATACTCACACTCCCTACCTAATAGGGTTACTATTAGAATAGCATTTTGTGAATATCCTAGCATTATGTAAACATGAATCAGTATTACTGTTGTTATTGTTCTAACGGAATTGACTCCCCCTGTAGTAATGTGTCACCTAATGTTTTCTTTTGAGGAGAATTAAAGATGATAGGTAGGATATGATATTATTGGGAGAGAAAAAAAAAACAAACTCAAAATCTCATGTTCTACCTATGAGATCAATGGTATCATTTTGGTAAGTCAGGGACAACATTTCATTCTATTTCTGAATTATAATCATCTAGTAATTCTATTCAGCAAACATTTATTAAGCCACTATTATGTCCAAAACATTGTGCCAGAACGCAAAGACAAAAATGAAATTATTCCTGCCTTCAAGGAGCTTACATTCTCTGGTGGGGTGGGATATTACATGTGCACATAAGTAAATAAATGTAACATAAAAAAAGTAATTTCAAGAAGGATAGATCACTAACAACTGAGTGAGGTTCAGGAAAACTCTTCAATAGGAGGAAGCACCTGAAAGATGCTCGGGCTTCTCCTAGGTAGAAGCAAGGAGTGAATGCATTAAAAAAAGATCATTGGATCTCAAATTTAGAGGTGAAAGGGACCCCAGAGGCCACTGAGTCTAATGTTCTCATTTTACGCTGAGGAAACTGAGCCCCAGAGATGTTGGGTGACTTGTCCAAAATCACACAGGTAGAAAGGTGGGATTAGTGTTGGCAGACTTTGGGGTTTTTCCTCTGTAAGTATGAAAGTAGCTTTTCCATTTCCTGGTCAGAGTGGCCCACAGGGTTGTATGGGGTGTTCAGGGAGGTTGAACACCAATGATGTGAGCCCTTTGCGGGGCTGCTCATCTGCCTTTGATATCTACCTTCACCCAACACTCACCCATGGTTCCAAGAAGTCGTAGTATGCACAATGGCCACTCAGGTAAAACTGTCTAAGGGGCAGAGAGGCTAAAGCAGGTTGAGAATAACTGACATATCTCAAGCCCATTGGTGAGTTGGGGGCAGTGTTTACTCCAGACATGTGAAGATGTTCCCCTCAACCCTCACTGAATGGGCTGATGGCAACAGTTTGTTCCAACGGCCATGAGGGCAGCTGAAGCAGGTGCGGTGGAGTGCTTAGAGCTTGGTCAGCATGGAAGACGCCAAGGTCATCCACTGCATCCCAGGCCATCACCAGTTGTCCTGACTTTTGTCCTGACATTGGCTGTCCATGACTCAGGAAGAGAGAGTGAGGCTTATGACTTTGTGCAACTGGCTGTCACTTAAATCCAATTCACACAGAAGTCAAGACATCACCCAGGACATCACCGGTCCTTTGAAAATGAAGGACTAACAAAAATAGCAACAGTAACAACAAAGTGGATTGGAATATTTGGACTTTGCTTTTGTCTATATTTTACTACAAAGCTGATAAAACCTGAAAAATTAATTTTTTCCTTAAAAAAAAATCAAGAGAATTTTCTTACATTTGGATGCTTGGAATTATGTAATTTGTAATAGTGGTGATTAAAAATCAGATTTCTTGTTTTTACTGAAGCATTTGATGTCATAGAGCCAACAACTGCCTCCTCCCTCCGTTGACTTCTCAGGTTTCTGGATTCTCCCTGTTCTCTGATGAGGGAAGCTTATATGTTTCTAGCCCCCATTTTCTAATATGGCATTTCTTGGTTGTTAGAACGCCTGGGAAGGAGGAAACTGTCTGGGAGTACTTGATCTTTGATTTCTTTCCTTTAGGATGTGTGACAGAAATAGCGGTAGACGGCTCCGGCAGTGGCTGATTGAACAAACTGACAGTAATATGTATCCTGGGCTCATCTGGGAAAATGAGGAGAAAAGCATGTTTCGGATCCCTTGGAAACATGCCGGCAAGCAGGATTATAATCAGGAGGTGGATGCTTCTATTTTCAAGGTATGGAGAGGCATTTCTTTCCTAAAGAAATCTGCCTGAATTGTGATCACTTTTCAATTTAGTGGGCGGGTTGAAATGTTTAATGATTAATTTTCTTTAAGTTCTTAAGTCTTCCAGTTGCTTTAAACAGAGTCCAGAAATTCAGAAATAACATTTTCTCTTATCTCCTTCTGTATTATATCTGTGGCATATATTTTGACACCAAGGATCTATCATTTCATGCATATGTTGGTATTCCCCACCTCTCCCCACAAACAGAGATGGCCACCCGTCCTTGTTTTCTTATCTTGTGTGATTCTTGTTTATGTGTTTCCCCAAATCCTTCATGGAGGACCCATCTACTATGCTAGAAGACTTCCTTTGATTCTGTTCATGTTTCATACATTCATCTGTTATCCGTTACTCCTATTCTATGAACAATCTCCTGCTTTTCTAATTATTATGCCCTTGATGGTGGGCTAGCAAAAAAAAACACTGAGAAATATTTCTTGGTTCCTAACCTAAAACCCGATACTATACATTTGAATTATTTTAGTGCTAACCAAGAATGCCAGATGAATTCTAAATGTTTGGTTTCTTCACTGAGTCAGTCCTACAACAGATATATATATATATGTGTGTGTGTGTATATGTATATGTGTGTATATGTATATGTATATATGTGTATATATGTATATGTATACATACATATATGTATATATGTATGTGTATACACCTACTAAGTATAAGAAAAAAACATTATTCAGTAATAATAGCTCTTGTTTATGGGGAGCTTAAGGTATATAAAGTGCTTTATAAACATTACTCATTTAATCTTCACAACAACCCTGGGAGTTAAGTGTTACTATTATCACCATTTTATAATTAAGGAAACTGATAAAGATGGAGGTCAAGCAACTTAAGAGTCACAAAGCTAGTAAGTGTGTAAGACTGGATTGGAACTCAAGTCTTCCTGATTCCAGGCCTAGCACTCAATCTACTGAGCCACCTAGCTACCTGGCTTAGTGTTAGAGGACCAGTGTTAAGAGTCAGGAAGACCTTGCCTCCTGTCTGGTTGAGTGACCCTAGGCAAGTCATTTAACCATGTTTGCCTCAGTTTCCTTGTCTATAAAATGAGCCGGAGAAGGAAATGGCAAACAACCCACTTAGTCGCTTGGTGCTTCCAGATAGCCTACGATTATTAACTTGCTGAGCAGGTGTGGGTCTGTATTGATAGAGAGAGTTTCCCACCTTGGAATTCCCTATATCAATAATATCTTATCTGTGGGGGAAAAAAAGTAAAGTCTTGTGTTAGACTGTCTCAGATACAAAAATGAATGAGATATGGGCTTATTTTCTAAGGTTCTTGAGCCATAGTTAATAAGATTCATATGATTCTAATTCATAAGATCGTGGGATTTGTCCTTGACTAAGATTTCTTTGCCTGTTTTTATATCAGCAGTGCTAATCCATATTTCTTTAGTGCTTTACAATTTATTAAATGATTTTCATATAAGACCTTATTTGCATCTCACAACTGCTCTGTGAAATAGTTACTGCAAATAATATTATTCCCATTATACAGATGGAGAATAAGAGGCTCATGGAAGTTAAGCCATGTGTCTAAGGCTGCACAGACATTATAGGTGAGAGAGGTGGAATGTGAATTCATGTCATCTGACAGCTATTACTCCACATAATGATTAATAGAAACATGTAGGATGAATCTGTGTGCTTTTACTATTTTGTTGGCTTAATAATCAACTTTAAAATCACTTAAAATCAATATTTATTATAGTGTTTTCTATAATGTTTTTGTAACTTTCACATAATATTTTAAGATTTAAAAATTGCTTCTCTCACTGCTAGCTTGGGAGGTAGAGAGTGAGAGTATTTCAATCCCCATTGACTTTGCCTAAGATAACACAGGTAGCCAGGGAGAGAGCTGGTACATGAACCCAGGTCTTCTGACTCTTTTGTACTTCCCCTAACTACATCATCCCTTTTGTAACTTGGATTCAGTGGGGCTGGATGACTTCTAACGTCCCTTCTAGCTCTGCCGTTGTCCTTCTGTGAACCATACCCCGAGCTCCGATTAAGAGTCAGGGCACAGACCCTTTGGGCCAGTGTTCCAGAGATTGTTTAGCCACAGGTAAAGGAACAAGTATGAGAATATAAGGTAGCATCTTTAAGCCAGATGGGGGATATGGAGCATGGAGAATGTCAATTACTGGCTTTCAGAGCACATGACAAATTGTAAGTGAAATTCGCACAGAATCCATCTGGATCTCTTAGTTCTCACCTCTCCACTTACGTTATCACTGCACGTTTCCTAGCCAGCTCTCTCAACAAGAAGGAATCAGCCCCTTTTGTATGTCCTGGACCCCTTTGGCAACAGATTGGTAAAACCTATGGACTCTTCAGAAGAATGTTTTTAAATACGTAAACCAAAATACAGAAACAAAATACAGAGGATTACAAAAGTGACCAATTACATTGAAATAGTTATGAAATGTTAAATAATAATAATAGCTAGCATTTAAGTATCACTTTAAGGCTTGCGAAGCTCTTTACAAATATCTCATGCAAACATAAATATTGTATTATACAATACAATATATAATGCCATATATTGCACAATGTGTTATACAAATATAAATATTTATTATACAATACAAAATACATATGTCATACAAATATTATCTCATATTATTCTACTTGATACAAGGCCATGGACCTCAGGTTAAGAATCCCAGCTTTACAATAGCAATATAGCAACAAACAGTTGTTAGCTCTACTGTGTGTAGGGGGCCTGTATTGGGCATTGGAAGCTATACAGAGTTTACATGAGATATTGTTCCCTGCCCTCAAGGAGATTATAGTCTACTGGGTCCATTCAAATGCCAGTAGCCATTTCCCTGTTCTGAATAGTAGCATTTTATGTTTGGTTGTAGGCATTTCTGCCAGTGGAACTGGGTTGTATTCCTTTATGGAGCTGAGCTGAGGTCTAAGCACCAAGTTAGATTATATCGGTCCAATCTTTAACCAATCAAGAATCATTGGTTTTAGAGCTGGGAAGGGATTTTAGAGAGCGGTTGGTCCAAATACCATATTTTACAGATGAGGAAGCTCAGGCTGGGAGAGAGGGTGTACTTATGTTTAAACAGGAAGTAAACAGAAGAGCTGAGATTTGAACTCAGGGCCTCTGACTCCAAATTCAGGGCTCCTACCAATCCCCACTGCTTTCTGACATAACAGCTAAGGAGTAAATTGATGACCTCGGCACATCTTGCCTTCACACTGTCATATCCTTGGCACCACCCAGACAAAACATCCCGTAGACTTGACCAGATGCCTCAGTATTGAGATCTCCTAAAATAAATGTTAATACTATCTCACAGCCCTACTTGATCACAATCTCCAAGAAGGTAGTGACCTCATCCTACTGACACTTTTCCTCTCTCTCAGTGCTGAGCATTTGTAGATGCTTAATTAGTGTAGCTTGAATTGAATGAAATTTAGAAAGCATGCTTGGACATTAGTTCTTCGGATCTTCAGGGTAACCCTGGAAAGGCAGCAGTTTAAGTGTTATTGTTTTCATTTTACAGATGGGCAAACTGAGGCCTGGAGAGGCAAAAGATCATTGCTGTATTCTAGCCCCAGGTCCTATAATCCTCCCTCTCTCTGGGCATTAGTTTCCTCATCTATAAAATGAGGGGATTGAATGGTGATCTCTCGATTCCCTTTCCCCTCTGAATGTGTAGACATTATTAGGGTACAGAGGAAAGAACACTTGTTCTGAGTCAGAAGACCTGGGTTCTATGGTCTCTTCTAATCCTTGTTACTTATGTGATCTTGGGGGCAGTCAGTGAATCTTCCCAAGCCTTGGTTTTCTTATCTGTAAAATGAAATAATTGGACTCTGAGATCTCTTCCAGCTCTAAATCTATGATCTGGTCCTACTCTGTTCTTGTTATCATCATCATCATCATCATCATCATCATCATCATCATCATCATCATTATTATTTTGAGGCAATAAGGATTAAGTGACTTGCACAAGGTCACGCAGCTAATAAGTATTTGAAGTCAGATTTGAACTTGGGTCCTCCTGAAGACTGGGACTCTATCCACTGCATCACCTAGCTTCCCCTGCACCCTTTTACAGATATGGAAACTGAGGCCCAAAAAGGGGAAACTAGTCTCACATAGCTATTTGATAGCTAGATGGTACAGAGGATACAGCTCTGGACTCAGTCAGGAAGAGCTGAGTTTAAATCTGGCCTCAGACACTAGCTGTGTGACCATGGGTGAGTCTGTTTGCCTCAGTTTCCTCATCTGTAAAATGGGGATAATAATGCCTCATACCTCCCAGGGTTGTTGTGAAGTTAAAATGAGATAATATTTATAAAATTCTTTGGAAAACTTCAAGTGCTATATACATGCTGCCGTTCTCGATTAGTCACAGAGCCAAGAGCAGAATCCAGGTCCCTCGGTGCTAAATCTGTTGCTTTTCCCATAGGCAGCTAGTGCTGCCTTAAGAGCCAGAACTCAGAGGGCAATCAGAATAGAGAATGATGCCTTTAACGTTACATTTCCTTGTTGTGTCTGTTTATTAAACTATGCCAGGGTTACAGCTGCTTTCCACAATGGCTGCTGTGGTACAGAGATATTGAGAAACAGCTCTGGCCTGGCAGTATCAGGACTCCTGGACTGCCTGGACTGTCCTCTCCTAGCTTTGTGACCCTGGCCAGGTTACTTGGCCTCTCTGGGTCTCAGTTTTCTGGTTTCAAGAGTTCTTTCCAGCTCTAGGGTCACTTTTAGATATGGTGGCCACACCACCATTCCAACTCTCTAGATGAAAAGTAAAAAATTCAGTCAAACATCCCAAGGTTTGGTCCCTACGAAGTGTGGAGAAGCTAAGATCTTGAGATGGACCAGCATCGGGAAGGCACAATCCTCCTGTGAAAGCTGAATTCTCTTTCTCACAAGCTGGCCTCCTAAGTATGTTTACATTGTGATTAGGAGGCCACAGAATAGTCAATTAAACCGTTTGAAACAAAATTTCACATTCACACTTCTGCTGCCTTCTCTCTCTGTCTCTGTCTCTGTCTCTGTCTCTGTCTCTGTCTCTGTCTCTGTCTCTGTCTCTGTCTCTGTCTCTGTCTCTGTCTCTCTCTCTCTCTCTCTCTCTCTCTCTCTCTGTCTCTCTGTCTCTCTGTCTCTCTGTCTCTCTCTGTCTCCCTCTGTCTCTCTCTCTCTGTCTGTCTGTCTCTGTCTGTCTGTCTGCTGTTAGTCTCTCTCTCCCCACTGGGATTTTTGGGGTTCCTATTCATCCTGATCCTGAGGTTTGGAGAGGTAAGAAACTAGAGGCTGCCCAAAAATGAGAAAAGGGAGACAAAAATTCATTGTCTTTTTAAAATAAAGCCTGGGTGTGGGGTTGGTGGGGGGGGGGTGCTATGTAAATGCAAAACACCTTTTTGTTAAAAATAGCAGGGGGATAGATAACTAAATTAAGACTATTTGCATAGTGTCCCTTACAGGCTAAATTGTTGCCAGGGTTGGGTTTTTAAAAAAATCGATAGAGGTTCAATGTGTGAAAAACTGTCATGAACTCCAGTAACTTCCTCTTTCTGCTCTTTAACCTCAAGGGGATTAAGGGCCTTTCGTATAGGGAGAGTCTGTATTAAAAGGTGGTAGGATACTATGGAAAGAGCCCTGAATTAGGAAGCTGGAGACCAGCATTTAGATCCTGGCTCACTGTGGTTTTCATGACCTCTCTCTGCCATTGTAGCTGTTAAGTGAAGCCAGCTTTGATGCAGTGAAGAGTTCATTGGCTCCAGCAGAAGATCTGGGTTCGAGTTCTATTCTGGGTGACCTTAGGCGAGTTAGCTTGGGAGTAGTGGATAGAGAGTTAGGCTTGGAGTCAGGAAGACCTTGGTCAAAATCCTGCCTCAGACACTCGTTAGCCGTGTGACTGTGGGTAAGTCTCTTCACTTCTCGGCTTCAGTTTCCCAGTTTGTAAAATGAAGGGGCTAGACTCGATGGCCTTTAAGGTCTCTTCCAGCTCTATATGATTCTCAGTTTTCAGGGCCTCAGTTTCCCTATCTGTAAAATGGGGGGTCTAACTAGATGGACTCTGAAGTCCAGCTCTAAGTCTATGATTCTAAGTCTTCTGGGCTTCAGTTTCCTTCATATGTAAAATGAGAGGATCAGGTAGGTGGCTTCTGAGAATTCTTCCAGCTTAAATCCATGATCATCCCATAACTAGATCCTCTTTTTTTTAAAAGCTAGGCAATGGGTTAAGTGACTTGCCCAGGGTCACACAGCTAGTAAGTGTTATGTGTCTGAGGCTGGATTTGAACTCAGGTCCTCCTGAATCCAGGGCCAGTACTCTGTTCACTGTACCAGCTAGCTGCTCCCCACTAGATCCTCTTAAAGGCCCTTCCTAGCTCCATTATGGGGGAAAGCTTTTTTGTAACTGAAAGAACCTTTGGCTGGGAGCCCAGAAGCCTGGGTCCTAGTGCTAGCTCTGTCATTAATGGGCCTAGGACCTTGTACAAGTCACTTCCCCTCCCTAGGCTTTAGTTTCCACCTGTGTAAAATGGCAGAAGGGGATGTGCTGCAGGAGAGGCTCTCTAGGGTTCCCACCAGTGTATTGGGTTGGTGTTTCCATGGCAGGCACTCTTGAATGATCTCAGAATTGGCCAGTGTACTGAATGTCTCCTTCTCCTTTTTTCCCCCCCTCTTCCTTCTTCTTCTTTTAGGCCTGGGCAGTTTTTAAAGGCAAGTTTAAAGAAGGGGACAAAGCTGAGCCGGCCACTTGGAAGACTAGGTTACGCTGTGCATTGAACAAGAGCCCAGACTTTGAGGAGGTGACAGATCGATCCCAACTGGACATTTCTGAGCCATACAAAGTTTACCGCATAGTTCCTGAAGAAGAGCAAAAATGTAACTATCCTTCAGGCACGAAAGTTTTTGTTTATTGCTCTGATTAATAATGATGATGATAACTAATATTTGTGTAGCCCATTAAGGTTTGTAATAAAATTTACATAAATCATCTCATTTCATCCTCACAACAACCCCAATGGGATGTTAACTCTATTTCATCCTCCTGAGGACTGGGGCTCTATCCACTGCATCACCTAGCTGCCCCTGCACCGTGTTATTTTACAGATGAGGAAACTGAGGCCCAAAAAGGGGGAACTAGTCTATAGGCAAAAGTTAAGTGACCTGCCCCAGAGTCACACAGCTAGTAATTGTCAGGGGTTGGATATGAACTAGAAGAGTCTGTTCCTTATTCCCTTGGGGAATCTTGAAAATTGCAAAAAATGGAATGTGGTAGAAAGAGATGTGTGTCAATCACGACCAGTCTGGCCATCTTTGGAATAACACTTTTCCAGTCTCTTGGTGGCTTCTTGGGAATGACTGGACCAGACAGATGATCACTGAGGTCCTTGCCAGCTCTAAAATTCCATTACAATATTTGAGAATGAATTAAAACTTTTAACAAAAGGAAGTTTACTTTTCAGGACAATTCAGTATGTCAATTAGAATGCTGGTGCAACAGACTGGAATTTTGTCTGGGAGCTTATTAGCATCCCCCTAGAGGCTCATGACCACACCTGCCTATAGGAAATAGATTCTTTAAAAATACATTTAGCACAGAAAGTCAGCTCTGGGTCTAGACTTGGTCTTTTTACTCATGTACAGGAATCAGTGATGACTTGATTGAGGAGGGACAATACTATTGATCTGTCCTGGCTTTACAGATTCTTTTGGATCTAAACTCTAAGAAGGAAGGAGTAAATCCTAAATGCATCCAATTGCAAGGACTTCTGAATAACTTTGGGAAGCTGCCTTTTTAGCTAAAAGTATGTAGCAGAATGAGCACTGGTTTGAGAGTCAAAGGACTTGGGTTTGAATCCTGACTCTGTTACTACCTACCAGTGGGATCTTGGGAAAATCACCTAGCATCCCTGGGCCTTGGTTTCCTGATCTGTAAAAAAGAGGGAGGTTGGACTAGATCAAAGATTCTTAACCTGATGTCCATGAACTTATTTAAAAATATTTTGATAACCCAATGTCAATATGAATGACTTCTCTTGTAATCCTATTTTTTAAAAATGCATTTAAAAACATGATTCTGAGAGGGGGTCCATAGGCTTTACCAGACTGTTGCCAAAGAAGTCTGTGACAAAAAAGGGTAAGAAATTCAAGGTTAGATGATCTCTAAGGACCCTTCCAGCTCCAAATTCTATAATTTTTGAAAGGACATGACAGCAGAATCAAAAAATCCCTGGACATCTATTCGGGACTGAAACCTAGAGTTTGTTGAATTCATCACTTACTAAGAGCATGACTTTGGCCAAATCACTTGACCTCTTAGGCCACCATTTCCTGGTATATCAAATAGGGACACTGTAGACTTAAGCTTCCTATTTCACAGAGTTGTTAGGAGGAAATCACTCTGTAAGCAGCAAAAGGCTATAGAAATGCAAACTATTTTTAATGGGGAGGGGAACATTATTCTGACGTTTGAGGCTTGCAAATGTCTACAAGGAGCTGTATAAACAGCAAAGCTCCGGAAATGTAAAAAAATACCCTGTTTAAAAAAAAACAAAAAGAAGCAGATTTGGGTTATCTGGGGTAAGGAAATGAATCATTTGCATATTGTCCAAACACCCAAACTTTCTTCCCTGCTCAAGCAATTTGCAAGCCTTACCCTTGCATGTGTAAACTTCCCAGAATTTCGTACCCAAGGAAAAAAAGTGGGAGGAGGTGACAGAGAGTCTAGTGGGGAGAATTTCTATGATTCCATCCAAAGTACAAGTGATTTAAACAAAATTTAGGTTGGCTTTCTTGGTTATATGTGTTGGGCTAAATCCTGTACTTCTCCTTTTTTTTCTTTTTGGGCTAGGCAATGGGGTTAAGTGACTTGCCCACGGTCACACAGCTAGTAAGTGTTATGTGTCTGAGGCCAGATTTGAACTCAGGTCCTCCTGAATCCAGGGCTGGTGCTCTATCTACTGCACCACCTAGCTGCCCCTAAATCCTGCACTTCTCTGTAGTCCTTTATGAGTAATTAATTTTTAACAAATGCTCTGTAGAAATAAGAGAGTCTCGTTCCTACACATGACTTAGGGAGGCAGGGCAGTGTAAAACAAGGGAGTTAGTGTCTGAAGACCTGGGTTCAAATTTGGCTTTGCCACTAACTAGCTGTTTAACCATGAGCAAATCCTTTGAATTCTCTGGAGTTTGGTTTTCCTGTCAATAAAATGAAGAAACTGGACTAGACAATAACTTTGAATCCTTCCTTTGAGACTTGTAGTACCCTAGTTTATTGGATATTAACCACTCACTTATTATAGGTGGGTCAGTTCACCTAGGATTCCTCCACCAATAGTCTATCACTTAGGAAATATGTCTTAGAGTGTCGCCCAGAGCTCGGAGTGGTTAAAAGCCTATTCCATGGTCACACAGTTAGTAAGGATAAGTTGGCAGGGTTTGAGGGGAAGACACCTCAAGTCAACGCTGTCTATTATGACACAGTGCCTTGCCTCCTAACAACCTGGGAGATTGAGACAATCTGGGAAAGAAATATCAGTTGCACTGGGGTGGGGAAATGTAATGAATTGCCCTATAGGTATTACTAGAAAAGCCTTCATTCATTTGGGCCCTTTGGGGAGCTGTTCCTAGCAAGTGAGGTTTAATTTTCTGCATAAGTGAACCTTTATGCATTATGTGTACAAGCATATATTCAGAAAGACTGAAAAGAGAGTTCCAGTCAATTTGATTTTTAAATTGCCAAATATAGTTGGCAGAACATCTTTATGTATCTTTAAGATGCTTAGCTTATAAACTTAACTCTTGTGTGATTATATTTAAGAAATTTCTAGAATGACTTTATAAAGACAAAGCAAAAAAGCTTTGTTATTTGAAGACAATAGAAAGGACAGTGTGGAATAGAAGGAGCCCTGGGCTTGGAGTTGTCTGAAGACCTGGTTTCCAGTTTGGACTCTGTCACTTAGCTTTATGACATTGTGCTGGGTTTTTAACCTCTCTTAGCCTCTCAGTTTCCTCGTCTATAACCTGATATTGATGCTTTCTTAACCTTTCAGTACATTGGACAACTGGTTTGCATAAGGGGAGGATGCTTCTACATTGGTAGTTCTATATGCCAATGAAATCCCCTCCCCACCAAAAAAACCTCCTGATCCTTATATTACCCTACATCTGAGTTTGACTACTAATAGTAACTCACATTCCTACAGAGCTCTAAGGTTTGTAAAATATTTTCTTCATAGCATCCCTATGGAGGAAGTAGGGCAAATATCACCCCATTTTATAGATGAGAAACCTGGGGCCCAGTGAAGTGATTTTTTTCATATAGTCAGAGCTAGAATATGAACATAAATCTGCTGGTGCCAAATTTACACCACCCTGCCCCTCAAGCAAAGCACTTTTTAAGTCTTGAAACACTGTATGAATGTTAATGGTTAGTGTTACTGAACACAAAACAATTTTGCCTTTGGTCAACGTACAGAATCATGGCTGAATCATTGTTTCTTTCCCAAACCAATAGACAAGCTAGTTCATTTATTTAAGATTATATCTGCTTGAAACTCAAATAAATTTAACATCAAGGGTCTTAAAATGCATTTCTTTATTTTGAAAAAATAATATGGATACAACATATCTTGACACAACAGATAAAGCTTAATGAATACCTAAACAAATCCCTCTATAAAGAACTTTGGCAGTAAATAATTCATTTATTGATTATTCGAAGAATGGAGGGCTGTGAGTGGCCTTTAACTTTGGCGGTGAGGCACTAACATTCACCACTGTGTTTGATCAGAGTTGTCTGACCTCTCAATGCTGACTCTATTTACACTGTACTTCGTCCCTGAGAATGTCGTCCTTTTAGCTTTTGCTCCTCCACTCCGTATCGCTGCTTATGTGTTTGCATTGGGTGTTATCTTGACTGAGTATATGGTGACTGGGCTCTATTTCTGATGTTTTTTTCTGGTTTTCTTTAGGCAAAATAGGAATGGCAAACAGCAGCACCATGAACGAGGTCACTGACATGAATTGTGGTCGATCTGAAATAGAGGATCTAATGAAAGAGGTAGGTTAACAACTGGCCTTCTGAGCTCTTATTCTCTGAAAACCTTCTCTTTTTGGTCTCCCTGGAGTCTGGCTTCCGCAGTTATCCCTTCCACATCGCAACTTTCCCCCTTGAGGTTTCGATGTAATATGGCTCAGCATAAGAAATTAAACGGGAATTTTTTGGGAGTTTTGCGGAAGGTGTAGACAACGTGTGAAGGCCAGCAGACAACACAGAAAAGGTTTAGAAACTCAGAAATCCATAAAACACATGTATAATTTTGTAATTGTGTAGTATCAATATATTTTATCTTTTAATACAATAATTCAGACTTCTTCTTTGGTAGGAAGAGAGGGCCGAAAAATTTTACATGGGGCGGTAGGGTTGGGGGATTGGGAATGCTGTGCCCTAACACCTCCCCTCCCCCCAAAATGTGAAAGGAATAATTGTAGTGCCTTTGCAAAGATGATGCCTTGAACTCTATTAAGTTCAGCTCATTGGATGGTTGATTGTATTGGGTCAGGTAATAAGACTTGATGACATTTATATAGTGCCTTAAGGTTTGCAAAGCACTTCATATGCAATCTCTCATAATACCAATTCTTTATCTGTAAATTTAGGGGACTGGATGAGATGACATCTATGGTTGCTTTTGGTTCCAAATCCTGGGATCTCTTGGTCCAATAATCCTATGGCTTAGTGCCACTCTGACATACTTTGGGATCAGATTGTCCTTGTGTGATATTGTTAATATATCACCAATAGAATTCATTTTTATGAATAACAATTTTATAAATAAAAATTAAATAATAAAATAATTTTATGACTAAAATTAATTTGATTCCTAATTGGCAATTTTATTGACATTGGCATCTCATTTGTCATGGGACTTGGTGCTTTATATTTGATGTACTAATATAATGTTTATCTGAAGGACAGATTTCTAGTAGTCTCAACCATCCAAAGTATAACCAAGAAGCTAGAAATCAATGAAAAGGAGCTCTGAGCAATGAAAAGGCTACCCCACCCCTTTCACTTGACAGAGATGGGGAAAGAGTTTCTCTTTATCTGTAAAATAAGGAGTCTCAATGAGGTGATGTTTATCAATGCATCTAGCTTTAAACCCTAGGATACTCTGGTCCTGTAGTTCTCTGACTTTCTCATTAAGACTACAATAACAGCTCTTTCATTTGACAGATATGAGGAAGGACCTGTTCTACATAGATAAAATTTCAAATTTAGAAATTATAAAAATACTCATGGGATTTTGAGCCAGAAGGAACCTTAGGGGGTCACCTAGTCCAATCATAATCATCTCATTTTACCAGATTTGGAAATGGAGGCCTCAAGAGGTAAAAGTGGCTTTTCTTGAGGTCACACAGGTTGTAACAAGCAGAGCTGGGATTCAAACCCAAGTTCTCTGACCCCGAATCTAGGGTGCTTTCCACCACCTCATGACTTCTCTCTAAAATGGAGAATATCCTTCCTTAACTTTTTGAATTGATGACATTGAGGCCAATTGAACCTTTTCTCGTTGAAAAGGTCATCATTATGGGTATCACTTATTATGCCCTTAGGGACAATTGAAGTATATGAGCCTAGCTGCCTGTATACTGAATGCCTCAATCCTTCTCTTTCTGAAGTCTCATGTCTGCTTTTTATAGTTTTCCTGCTTTCCTCCCTTGCTGTTAGACAACAATAAAAAATAACAGCTGGTAGCCTATGTACCTGCCTCTGGTGACAACTCTTCTAATTTGTTGTATTTAATCTTTTGTGGTCTGAGAAACCAGCTGGCCAAGCTTATTAAAATTGTGTATAAACTGAAGGTAAATAGGCTATGATTGAGAGCCATGTGTAAGGTCCTCCTGCATGTGAAGTCTTTAATGCCTGGGTCTTTTCACTACTCAGAGCTCCTTTTCATTGATTTCTACTTTCTTGGCTGTATTTTAGATTGGTTGAAGCTATTGGAAGTTTGTCCTTCAGATAAGCATTGTACTAGTACACTGAAAATAACACACCAAGTCCCATGTCAAATGAGGTGCCAATGCCAATAAAATTGCCAATTACCAACAAAAAAATTTTAGGCATAAAATTATTTTATTGTTTGTTATTTAAATTTTAATCATAAAATTATTACTTACAAAATGAATTTTGTTGGTAATATATACAAATACTGTCACACAGAAACAGTCAAGATGACACAAATCTTAATATAGTCCAAATAGACCATAGCCTTTGGTAGATAAGGGCTATTGAAGGTTCTTGAAGGGCCTTTGTGTTAATTCCTAATTGCTTATATAGTGTAGATGGAAGGGTTCTCCCTAAATTTCCTGTTTTCTGTGTGCTGTTTTCCACTGAATTATCTCAGAGGGGAAGACAAGTTGATTGCCACATTAGAATCACAGGAAAATCAAGTTGCCAAATGTTTTGTAATCAGATTTGTGACTTAAATTTCAGAAGCAGGGCAGAAATCTAGAGCAGGTGTTCATAGTAGAAATAAAGGGTTTTTTTTTTGTTTTTTGTTTTTTTGGCAAGTTACAGAGAACTTTGCTTTTAATTTACTACTTATTGGAGACCATGCCATATGAGGGTTAGTTGGAAAACAAAACAAAACAAAACAGAAAACCATGGTTGTTTTGAATGGAAAAGAGAAGATAAGGATGATGTAATAGTTTTCTTCAATCAGTCAACAGTTATTAAACACCTACTATGTGCCAGGCACTGTGCTAATCACCAGGGATACAGAGACAGACACAAAATAGCCCCCACTCCCAAGGAACTCACAGTCTAATGGGGAGACAACATGTAAATAACTGTGTACAAACAGATAGAAACAGGATAAACTGGAGAAACTCGCAGCGGTATTTGTTAAGTACTTACTATGAGCCAAGCAGTGTTTGAAGGTTTGGTATGTGGAAGGGGCATTCATTAAATTTGTATTACTTAGCTTCAGATAAAAGAGCTAGGATCAATAAGTGGGAGTGGTGGAGACAGCTGCCGATCAATATAAGAAAAGCACTTCCTGACAATCGAGCTATCCCAAGGGAGGTGATGAGGTCCTCATCATTCAGAGTCTTTAATCGGGAAGCTGTGTGGGTGGGGGCATTGTACCTGCTGTCGTGCTTCTTGGACTGGATGACCTTCCAGCTCAGAGGTCCTGTGATTCCGGGTCCTTGGGCTACGTCTGTGGACAGACACCAAAGTAACTGATTAGTTTTAATCAACCAAGTACCTGCTATGTTCCAGATACTGTGCTAGGTCCTGGAGGTTCAAATACAAAGAATGAAACATTCCTTCTCAAATGAGCTTACACTGGAATGGGGAAGATACTAAGTACCGGGGGCAGCTAGGTGGTGCTGTGGATAGAGCCCCGGCCCTGGAGTCAGGAGGACCTGAGTTCAAATCCGACCTCAGGCAGATAACACTCACTAGCTTTGTGACCCTGGGCAAGTCACTTAACCCCAATTGACTCACCAAAAAAAAAAGATGCTAAGCACCCACAAAATACACACATACACACATACACACACACACTATCACAAAGACAATAAATACACATATAAGTGTTTATAACTAAATGCTTACGTATACACACATATGCAAAATAGTTAAATATGAAGTCGTTTGAAAGGGAGGGCATTTACATTTGAGAGGAGGGGTTAAGAAGGTAAGTCCCCTTCATTCATTATCCCTTCCAATATCTCGACATTATATCTCCTGTTGCCATGCCGTGCCTTTGTATCGGCTTTCCCTCACGCTCAGAATGCACTGCCTTCTCACCACTTGGTGAGCCTTCTTGGAATCTTCATCTTCCTCCATTCAGGTACCACTTGCTGTATGGAGCCTCTCCTGACGCCCATTGGTGTTCTCCCTATCTTCAAGCCATCTTGTATGATTATCTATTTACATGTTCTGCCTTCCAGTGAGACAGGAACTTTCTCCAAAATTATTTTTTTTGTCCTTATCTCCCCAGTGCCTGGTTTGACACCTTAAGTATTGTTGTTTGGTCATTTTAAGGGTGTTTGACAGTTCTTGACCCCATGTGGAGTTTTCTTGGCAAAGATGCTGGAGTGGTTTGCCATTTCCTTCTCCAATGGGTCCAGTGGATCCATTTTGTCAGGCAATCAGAGGTTAAGTGATTTGCCCATGGTCACACAGCAAGGAAGGGTCCGAGACTGGATTTGAACTCAGGTCTTCCTGATTCCAGCCCCAGTGCTGTATCTACTGAGCCACCTTGACTATAGTAGGTCCTTAAAATAAATGTTTGTGGAATTAAATTGACTTCTGTGGGAAAATTCATTATTGTTGTTTCATGGAATTGACTAATCAATTCTTCTAAAGTGGATCATCTGTTATGTCAGGGTAGAGAACTGCTTGGAGGTATCTTAAACTCAATATGCTGCAAACTGAACTCATCTTTCCCCCCAGACCCTGCCCTCCTCCAAGCTAATTTATTTCTGTCAAGGGCACCCCCATCATTCTAGGCTCTCAGGTTTGTAGCTTCAGCATTGTCCTTGACTCTCAACCCACATGTGCAATCAGTGCCTAGTTCTTGTTATTTCTATCTTCCCAATAGCTCACACGTCAGTTACACAGAAACTACCCAAGCTCAGGCTTCATTGCCTCTCCTAGATCATTGCAACAACCCATTAATTGGTCTTCCTGCCTCTAGAGTCTTTCCACTCTAGTCCAGTCTTCACCCTGCTGCCAAAGTAAACACAGATTTGACCACGACTCCCCTACTCGTAAACTCCAGTGGCTTCCTATTGCCTCTAGGAAAATGATATAATCTCTGTTGAACTTTGAAAGCCCTCCCTTATCTGGCTCCAACCTACCTTTCCAGCTTCATTAGCCATTACTTCCCCTCTTGCCCTCTGAGATCCCACCAAACCAATCTTGTTTCTGTCCCTTGCATACAACGCTCCAAGTCCCATCTCTATGCCTTTGTACTGGCTGATCCCTATGTCTGGAATATACTTCCTCTGTACCTTTAACTCACAGAGCTCTTCTCTTCCTTTAAGATTCAGATCAGTCACCATCTTCTGTATGGTGCCTTTCCTGATCTCAACTGGTTACCCTTTACCTTTTTTGTTGTTCAGTCATTTCAGTTGTGTCTGACTCTTTGTGACCCCATTTGGAGTTTTCTTGGCACAGAAACTGGAGCAGTTTGCCATTTCCTTCTCCAACTCATTTTATAGATGAGGAAACTGAGGAAAAAAGGATGAAGTGATTTGTCCAGGGTCACACAGCTAGTAAGTGTCTGAGGCCAGATTTGAACTTGGGTTGTACCGATTCCAAGTCCAACACTCTATTCACTGTGCCACCTATCTGCCCCTACCCTTTAACTATTTTGTATATATTTGTATTTATTCGTTTTATTCTTATGCTGTACATATTGTTATGCACACTTGCTGTCTTCCCCATTAGAATAGAAGCTCTTTGTGAGTACAGATTGTTTCACTTTTGTACTTGTATCCTAGGTGTTGGTTATAGTGCCTGGTACATAATAGGTGCTTGATAAATACTTGTTGCTTGATATCTCAGAAGTGGAGAAAAAAAGTTCCTCTTGAAAACCAATTGCTAAACATGACATAAAGACGTTAATTATCAAAGTCTTCACTGAGTTACAAATTGAAAGTTAAATAATGGTGCTTTCCTTCCTTCCTCCTCCACTTCCACTCCACCATGTTGGGCAGCCCTTGGTAGATGAATACCTTGGCATAATCAAAAGGAGTCCTTCGCCCCAAGAGGCCTGTAGAAACCAACCAATTCCAGAATGGTGGATACAGCAATCTAGTGCAGGTGAGAAATAATATTTGTTGTATTTGCTACGAGATAGTGGTTCTCAACTTTTTTTGCTCTTCAAAACCCTCTTAACCACAAAAAGAAAATGGTGAACTCAGGGTAATTTAACACACTATAGTTACTTATTGCTCGAGGTGCTGTTGAAGAATTTTTAGTGCAAATCCTTTAGACCATCAGAATAAACTAGTAAATGGGAACTGCTGCTAAACTGTCTTTTGTTCTCCACAACATTCCGGAGAACATGCCATAACTTCTTGACTTCATTTGCTATTATAGTAGGAGAAAACATTTAAGGAAACTCTGATCATACCTGTGCTGCTAATGGGCAGGTGGCAGCCTTTCCCCTGTGAATGTGAGAGTGAATATTCAACTACCCCTACCCCTATTTTTCAAGGCAAGAGCCAGGTTTGAAAGCTTCGTATGTAATTTCAAAAAGGATGCTGACAGACATTATAGTGGCATTGAATGGTGTCAAGTGGACATGTGGATGTCTGGGGTGGGTAGAGGGGGACATGTGTGGTGAGATAGGGGGTAGAGAACCACTCTACCTCTTCAGTATAACTACATACAAAGAAAATCCTTACATTAGTCTTAGAGAATCATCCCTACTGAATTGCGTATTGGGGAAAATACATGGACAATGGACAAAGGTAGGTGGTTTCTGAATTCTTGAATGCAGGGGATAAGGTCATAGGGATTGAGAGGTAAGGGGGTTAAGAACAGCTGAACAGTCATATTCTTTAAGGGCTTGCCAAGATACTTGAGCACATCTAAAGAATCCCTCCCCACTGAACAGAGGAAGTATAAACCTCTATTCTAGTTTGGGTGAGACTTCGGTTTTCTGCTCTTATGAAACCATGAGTCTATGTTATGGCTGGGAGGAACACTCAGAATTCAGCGGAAGTCTATACTGTGAAAATTTTAAAGAAAACTTTTTTGTATTTTTTTTTTGGGGGAGAGGGAAGAATGTGTTGTCTGAACTTCTCTTGTATGGCTCTAAATTTATTTTTTTCTCCTTCTAATATTCTAATAGCCATACCCTTGATGACTGGGTACCCTGCTTATGAATCTCACCATTCAGGTAAAGTAGCAGATGGGCTGATTGTGTTAGTTGCCATGTCAGAGTCCTCTACTAAAGCTTTTCTCTCATACTTCTTCTTGGCCCAGTGTTGCCTAGAAATACTCCAAGGTTGTTTCCAAGGAATGTGTGGTGTTGTGACCTTTCAATCTGGAAAAGGCTTTCCGTATGAGCTTACCGTTGCTTAGCTTAGCTAGACCATGACCAACCGTTGGTAGAAAGTCTTGAGCCTTATACTTTTTTCCCCTTACGTGGTTATGTGGAAGCCTCCTAACCCGTATGGTCCTTTCTTAACTCTTGTGAGTTAACAAAACATCGTGTTGAAAAAAAAGTCTGGAAAGCAGATTAAGTTCCTTAAAGAAAAATGATTTAGAGCAAGAGGGTCTGTGAACTTAGAAAAAAATTTACATCTCTATTTCAAAAACCTCTAATTGAATTTTAGCATTTTTTTCAATTATTATTAAAAAAACCAAACTTCTTTTGAGAAGAGGTCCACAGTATTCTCCAAACTGCGAAAGGTGTCCATGACACCTACATGGTTAAGAACTCCTGGACTAGAGGCTAGTTAATATTGATTTCTCTATAACAGTTTTCTTTGATCATGCGTTGAGTGCCTCTATGAGTTGTTCAGTCTTTTTTAGTAGGGTCTGATCCTTCGGGACCCCATTTGGGGTTTTCTTGGCAAGGATACTAGAGTGGTTTTGCCATTTCCTTCTCCAGCTCATTTTACAGATGAAGAAACTGAGGCAAACAGGGTGAAGTGACTTGCCCAGTTTGGAGTTCATGGCTCTACCCTTCAATCAGAGGACTTTCCAAGGCACTCTTGTTAAACTCCTTCCTTTGACAAAGAAGGAGACTGAAGGAATGGGAGGTAGTTTTGTATTGAACTGTGCACAAACTGTTACCGAGTTCTTTGTGTAATCCTGGCTGACCGCCTGTGAGTTGGATCAAGTCTGGAGACCCTTTTCTCAACGCAGAGCTAATTGATTTATATGGTTAGTTGGTCAATAAGCATTTTGTTAGGTGGTTTGCGTCATTAGGTGCATTGTCATTAGTGCTGTGTTCAAAACAGCTAAGCTAATGGACTCCAATTTTCCTTCTTAGTCAGCTGACATTAACTTCTTTAGGGCCATGAAAACTGCTTTGCATAATGTGGGCTAGTGGAGTGTGATTTAAAAAATTCCCTTCAGCCTAGAGAGATGCACCAAATAGTATGTGTCCAGTCCTATAGAGGGACTGAATAGGTCAGTTGCGCATGTATAGGATGGGGGAGGTATGGCTAGACAACAATTTGTGTAGGAAAAGATTTGGAGGTTTGAGTGGAACCTTAATAATATTAAGATTATTATTAATAGAATTAGTATTAATTCTATTAACAATTGAGTATAATATTAAATTAATGCCATTAGTCAGTATGACACGTATGGCTTCATTAAAAGAACCCTAATATACAGAGAGCTAGGTCTGCTTAGATAACATCCAGAATATCATTTTCCGTTCTGGTTTCCCTATTTTAGGAGGGATATTGATGAATGAGGGCAGCTAGCTGGTGCAGTGGATAGAGCACCGGGCTTGGAATTAGGAAGACTCATCCTCAAATGTGTAAATTTCAACCACATCAATTTTGCCCAGGGTTCAAGAGATGGATGATATGGGGAAAAGACCACTTCCTTCCCCTCCCCAGTCCCCCAAACTGGATTTGGGATTGGAGAACTTGAGATTGAAATTCTTATTCTGTCTGTGGTCCAGGCCAATTCCTTCATCTCTTTGTGCCTCAGTTTTCTCATTGGTCAAATTAGCAGTTTGTACTGTTCAGGTATGGGTTGGATTAGATAGCCTCCAAAGACCCTTCTAACCCTAAAACGGAGTGGCTCTGCTCTCTATGGTCCTTGCTCATTCCACCTCTCTAGGCCATCTACAGGCTCATGGTGTTTGTTTCTCCTTTTTCCACAGCTTACTCCCAGATGATGATCAATTTTTATTACGGAGGCAAGCTAGTGGGCCACACCACCACCACTTACCCTGAGGGTTGCCGGATCTCCCTGAGCCTACCACCTCAGCACCTCGAGAAGATGTATGGCCCTGAAAGCTTGGAGCACATTCACTTCCCACCGGCAGATATCATCCAAAATGACCGTCAGAAGCAGGTCACCAAGAAACTGTTTGGCCACCTGGATCGAGGAGTCCTGTTACACAGCAACAAAAATGGCATCTTCATCAAGAGATTGTGCCAGGGGAGAGTCTTCTGCAGTGGGAACTCCATGATGTATAAGGACAGGCCCAACAAATTGGAACGAGATGAAGTGGTCAAGATTTTTGACACAAACCAGTTCTTCAGGGGTATGTATAAGGCTTAGTCTTACTCCTTGAACTTGAAATAGTGCCACCATCTTGTACCATTGAAATTTTAAGGGCTAAGTGGCATAGAGCTATGGTGTAGGGCCATAGGGAGATACAGACAGATGGGAATACTGGGTTCCAACCCACATTTCCATAGGGCTTACAAAGCACTTTCCTCCCAGTTCCCCCATGAGGTGAGTAATGCAAGTAACATTCAGCAAGTCAACAAGCATTTATGAAGCACCAGTCACGGTGCTTGGTTTTCAAAGAAGGAGATATGACCAACCCAGGGTCACATAACAAGTCAGATGAAAAGCAGAGATTTCCTGGCTCCCCATCCAGTGTTCTTTCTATTACACTACAACCACTCAGACTCTATGTAGTCTTTCACATCTGTTACCTTATTGGCCCTTCTCGAGAATCCTGTGAGATAACACAGGGTAGGTGTTTTTATTCCCATTTTATAGATGAGGAAAAGGAGACCTAGAAAGGAGAGAAGTGACTTGACTAAGGTCATACTGATCACACGTGGCAGAGATGGGTCTTGAACCTAGGTCTGTTGTTTAGTCGTGTCCTACTCTTAGTGGCCCCATTTGTTTTTTTTTTTTTTGGCAAAGACACTGGGCTTGTTTGCACATTTCCTTTTCTAGCTCATTGTACAGATGAGGAAAATGAGGCAAACAGGGTTAAACGACTTTGCCCAGATCATACAGCTAGTAAGTGTTTGAGGCCAGCTTTGAACTCTGGTCCTTCTGACTCCAGGCCTGGTGCTCTATCCACTGCTCCACCTAGCTCTTAGGTCTACCCACTCCTAATTTGATATCCATTCTACTATACAATGCCTTTCTCCTGTGACATTCATCATGACCCTTTGACCATGAACCCTTCTTGTGGCTGGATTTGAAAGCTGAGAGTTCACGTTGTGTGTTCAAGATTCAATCCAAGTAAATCTTTTTTGACCTGCCATGCACTTAATTGACATGCTAAGTACTGTGAAGATGTCGAGAAATACAAGGGATTTAATAAGAAAATGATTCTTGCCCTCATGGAGCTTACAGTCTCTTGGGAGAAGATTAGAACATACATATATGTTTGAAAAAAAAAAGTGCCTGTAAGATAGTTACCTGCTATGGGGGCAGCTAGGTGGCACGGTGTATAGAGCACCAGCCCTGAAGTCAGGAGAACCTGAGTTCAAATCTAGCCTCGGACCAAACACTTGACACTTACTAGCTGTGTGACCCTGGGGAAGTCACTTAGCTCCAATTGCCTAAAAAAAAAAGATAGTACATGCTAAGCACTAGATGAGAGTTATGGATGATTACAAATGATATAGGAAGCATGGGGCAGTGGGAAGAATGTTGGATTTGGAATCAGGTACCCTGGGCTCTCACTTCCTGACTCCCAGACTTACTAGCTTTGTGACTTTGAGTAAGGTCACAAGCACTTCATTTCTCTTAGACTCAGTTTCCTCGTCTGTAATATTTTTGCACCAGATCTGTGATTTCTTCAGTGTGGTGTTCTTTTTTTTTTTTAGAACATTTTTCCCTGCCAATGCAAATTTGCCACTGTTTGCAACTTATGGTATGAAAGAGCTGCCTGAGACACTGAGAGGCTGGGGGCCTGGGGCCACGTGTCAGAGGTGGACTTGAGCCCATGTTGTTCTGACTTCATGGCTGTGTCTTTAACCCCTCTGCCTCTCCATCTGTCATATGGTGCTAATGAAACTTCCCTTGCTTACCTTACAGGGCTGTGCAGGGGGAAATGTGCTCTGTAAACAATAAAGGGCCATAGAAATGTAAATTATTATAAGGAATTCAGTGTGCACAATGGGTCGGTCATTCAGGAAACTTTTATAGAAGAGGTGAGATTTGAGCTGAACATTGAAGGATGGATAAGATTGAAATAGAGTAGAAGGGGAAGGGAATTCTCAGTATCACTGAGTGGGAGAGCACAAGGCTTGTTTGGGGGCTTGACTGGAGCAAGTCTGCAAGCATTTATTAAATGCCTGCTATGTGCCAGACATGAGGTTTTTATTTATTTATTTGTTTTAGGGGAATAGCTGGGGATAAGGCTGGAAGGTTTCCATAGGTTTCCCCATGACTTGAAACATTCAGGGTCATTGTACTGTTATTTTCTTCTCAATAACAGTCATAACTAGGAATTCTAGCTCCTGGACAAATTCAGTTTGTGGGAGAAAAGGGGGAAACAAAGACCCCAGGATACACCACGGTGAGTTAGTACTACCATCACTACTGGTCCCAGAGCTAATCCTGGGTGCCCTTCATGGCATAGATCCTTAGGACAGACCAAGTGCTGGGAATGTACCCTGGACAGATGCAGTTGTGCCAGGATGGCAGCTGAGGTGGAGGGAGGGAGACCAGGTGATGGGTATGCCATTAACAAGACTCTTGGGGAGCAGAGTGGTGGTCTGGGGCTACTAAGAGTGAGGATATACTTCCTTCTGTGGCTGTGGAAGTCATCGATTGCAATATCGACCTCAGGGGTGGGGCAGGAGGCAGGGAGGACTCACCCTCTTTGCCCATGCCTTGAAATGTCCCTTTTTGCTTTTTGGACAGAACTGCAGCAGTTTTACAACAACCAAAGTCAGCTACCTGACAGTAGAGTGATGCTATGCTTCGGTGAGGAGTTCCCCGACATGGCTCCATTGCGCTCCAAACTCATCCTTGTTCAGGTGAGGAACAGTCCAGTCCGTCCTTAGCTAAGCATGCTTTCGAATTCTGTGGTGAATGGATGTTCTGACTGAATGAGTTAACGTATTTTGGCAAAGCACTTTGCAAACTTTAAAGTGTTACATAAATTCTGGCCATTATTTTGGATTTAACCTCCAATTCCTTGCTTAACTCCAGGTGGAGCAGCTCTATGTACGGCAGCTGAGGGATGAGGCCGGAAAAAACTGCAGCAATGCCCTCATGCTCCAGCCTCCAGAGGATATAGCCCAGCCCGATCAGGTCTTCAGATTCCAGGATATCTGTGGACCCCACCAAAGGCCCTTTTTTAGAGAAAATCAACAGATCACCGTCTAGAGAGCCCTTGTGCCCCTCCTTCATCCCACTGGGCCCCACCTCTTACCCCATTTCCCATCACTGTAGTATTAATAATATTGTTCTAGGCATTTTTTTTGGAGGGGGGATTCTGTGGGGAATTCATTTGGGGGGAACTATTCTGATCAGGTTCTTTATAAACCAAGGGTCTGAAAAGGTGAAGTATGAAAGAGGCATGGGTCATCTCTCTAACTATTCATTGATGCATTTTGGTAACTGGGACAGGACTGTCCTGATTTGTAGAAATTGTAGAGACAATCTGCTATTTTCTGCATTTGGTCTGATTGTCATTTGCACTGATTTTTTTTTCCTTCTGCATCTTGAGATTACTGATATTTCCAGTGTTTAGACATTGCTGTACAAATATTCACTGTTGGTAGCCCAACTACTTCAGCGGAAAGAGCAATGCACTTGGTCAGGAAGACCTGAATTAAAACCCTGCCTCAGATACTTACTAACTCTGTGACCCTGGGTGGGGGACGTGACCTCTCTCAGCCTCAATTTCCTTGTCTGTCAAATGGGGCTAGGATAGCACCCACCTCACATTGTTGTGAGGTTCACAGGAGATGACAAGCTATGTAGTTTGCAAGCTATGTAGATGCCAATGTTCAAGCTCTTTGTAAACTCTGATTAGTATTACCAGCGAGCAGCTGAGGAGATGCTTTGGTGAATGGCAGCCACCAGTAGCTAAGCTGTCTTCATCCTTTTATTTCAGTTCCATTGAAGAAATAAGCATTCATGAAGTGCCTCTTAGGGGTAAGGTGCCATGCTAGGCTCTGGGAATACCCAAAAACATTGCAGTAAGTCAGAATGGGCCCTGCCTTCAATGAGTTTACACTCTCCACTAGTTAAAACTGTAGGCTTGCTGTGGCTGGCTGCCCTTGCTGATTTCTGGATTGAAGTGCCTTGTTATTTTTAAAGCATTTTTAGAGGGATTTTGGATTTTTCAGACACTACCCCTGCCACGACAAAAGATTGTTGGAGCTGCGGTAGAAAGTGAGTCTGACCCAGCATTAGAAAAGACATGGATTCTAATGTCAGCTCTAGGTTTTGCCCCAACCAGCTGCATGCCATTAGACAACTTACTTCCCTTCATTTCTTTGTCTTTGAAATGAAAACATTGGTGAATGAGATGACATTTGAAGGGCTCTTTTCACTCTCCCATTCAGTGTCCTGAGGACCCTATCTAGCTATAAAAGGTTATCTCTAGCTCTGTTGTTCATAGATTTAAAATTTAAAGGGAACTTTCAGGTCATCTATTCCAATCTTCTCTTTTTACAGATGAAGAGGCAGGGCCAGGGAAGCCAAATAACTCGCCTGAGGTCACATGGATAATATGATAAAGGTGGTGCCGTAGTGGATAGAGTGCCAGGCCTGGAGTTCAAATCCAGCCTTCAACACATAGTAATTGTTTGACCTTAGGCAAGTCACTTTACCTCGTTTGCCTTAGTTTCCTCATCTGTAAAATAATCTGGAGAAGGAAATGGCAAACCACTCCAATATCTCTGCCACCCCAAATGGGGTCACAAAGAGTCAGATACGACTCAGATGATGCCGCAATAGTATTGAAGTCTGTCCTCTGCTTCCAAATCCTGCCTTACCCTATATTGCTGTTCTTTGGTCTAAGGCTTCCCAGTCCTAAAATTCTATGTTCCAACATCCCCTTCAACTCTTGATATCTTGGGATTCTGCAAATCGTTTTTGGCCTTTCCCAGCCAGTCAACAGTGTTCACCAGTCACTGGTACTTCTTGTTCATTCCCCCCAGCCTCTAGCAATAAATATGCAGTGGGGCCAGGTGATGTCTCTCTCAGGTCATGCAGTGGGCACTCCTGCCACACAGTATGCCTGGGTCAGTAAACCTTCTTGTCCCAGAGTCCAAGATAGATTCACTTTATAACAAATTCTATCCTATAGCAAACAGTGGCCTAATTAAAAGGGGGTCAATCCCATTTTAATGAATACAGTTTGGAAGTCATCATGCCAGTTCTCACTGAAGAGTTTATAATCTAATTAGAGAAGAAAAAAAATATACACATGAGTCAGAAAGAACATGAGATTTAGAGTGGGGAAATCTTGGTTCAAGTGTTGTCTCTGTTTCTTACTTGTGTTATTTCAGGGAAATCACTTCCCCTTTCTTTCATTTCTAGGGTCCTTATTCTAAATCCTGTAATTCTAAGAAGTAATTCTAGTGCCTACTATACTTTTGGTTCAGCACTGGGGAAACTGGTGCTTTCATTATCTGGATGTGAAGTCCTTGGCACTACCCTTGCCCTAACTACATTAAAAACAGGGGCAGAGGGGATATATGCTGACTTTTTCTCTACCACCTTCACTTAGGTTCTGAGTGAAGGGTAGGACAGGGGCTGGTGAGGTGCACAATGCCTTTCTTTGACATTTTCAGCCCTTTTTTAAATTCTCATCATCTTGTCTGGTTTCAGGAACTAGGAACAGACCCTTGGGATACATATATGTATATATGCTTTTGTATGTGTGTAAATAATAGCTATAAAAACACACACTTATATCAGCAAGGTTATTTACAGATCATAGTTAAATTGAGGCAATTATTGGGTGGTCATGGTGAACATTATAGGGAGGTTCTGATTTAAAATTTGAATAACCAAAGAGAAATAATTCACTTATTTTCTACTGTCATATTTTATGGGAGTGATGGGAAAATATTCTGGGGCTTAAGGAGCAAGAGTAAGATGTATATTTCTGTGTGTATATGTATATAAAGGAATATACCATTAGCAAAGGCTTTGTAACTCTTGAAAATTAGATTTTAACAGTAAAAAAAAATCAAACCTATTTTAAAAGTCTGATGTAAAGTAATAGCAGGTTCTAATCTGTGTTCTTTTCAGCTAAAAAAAATGAATGTTGAAATGTACATCTTTAATGTGCTAAATGAATATTTATTTTTATGTCCATTTAAAAAATTAGCTTGATTCCCTCTTCCCCTCACTCTGGCCTTGCAAATAAAATGTTATATTTTGTATTGCTTTGGCCTTCTATCTTTTTTGGGTAATTATTTGTGTTTTTTAAAAAATGTAATTTCTACCACATTCTGGGGACTTTGTAGGTCAAATTAAAAAAAAAACCCAAACCTGCCAATCTCTAAACCCTTATTAAGGAGGATTAAAAAAAATCTTTCCATCCATCTCTTCACACAGTGGTAGAATAGAAGGAGAATGACTCTGGAGTTAGAAAACTTGCCTTCAAATCCCCACTCATATTTGTTAGCTGTGGGACTTTCTTCTTTTTTGGGGGAAGGTTTGGGTCATTTATTTACCTTTTGCATTCAGAAAACTGGGAGGAAACAGGAATGAAATAAAGCCAGTTTTATAGAATAGAATTGGGAAAATAATATTTGCATTTTCAACCTCACTGGTGGTGAATTAAATTCTCTCTTTTTTCCCTTTCCCTCTCCCGGCTCTCTGCTTCCTCTTCTCTCTCTCTCTCTCTCTCTCTCTCTGTCTCTCTCTCTCTCTCTCTCTCTCTCTCTCCCTCCTGCGCTCCACATATACTCATATACATCTATATGTACATTTAACCAGCTTTTGAGGCAGATCTCTGCAGGCAGGGATAAGTGTTCTGTACCTTGGCTATGGAAGATGTCATCTCAGACAAATGACATTTATTTCCCTCCTTGGGAGGGACTGAAACTATCTTGAGCTCTGAGCCAGTCAGGGGCTCAAGCAGTGGCACAGAGATCTATCTGTCAGGAATTTTGGGACTGACATAAATCACTAAATACTTATAGAAATACTAGGAGCCAAGCACCGGGGATTCAGGTGCAAAGAGTGAAACAGTATTGAACTGCAAGAGGCTTATACACTATTGAGGGAGAAAAGAAGTGCATATAAAAAGAGACACTGCAAAAAATATAAAATGAATACATACAAATACACACAAAGTAGTTAAATATAAGGTAGCTTGGGAGGGAGGGCACTAGTAGTTGGGGGGCATTGGGGAAGACAATGGTGCCTGACCTGCATGGTAAAGGAAGGGAGGGACCTTTCTGAAAGTGGGGAGGGAATGCATTGTGGGTACATGGGCCAGCCAGTGCAGAGGCTGGGATAGAGGGGATGAAGTACTGTGTGTGAGGTACACAAAGAAAGGCACTTTGGCTGGATTGGAGGGCAGGAGGGGGGCATTGCAAGCCTCTGGAGTTGATTGAGTAGGAGAGTTCCATGGCCAGTTATGTGTTTAAGGAAAATGATCTTAGCAGCAGTATACAGAATGGACTATAGTAGAGAGAGACTTGGGGCAGGGAGACAAATTAGCAAGTTGTTGCAATAATATTGGGAAGAAGAGAGGTGAGGAGGACCTGAATCAAAGAGGTTACTGTGTGAGTAGAGAGAAGGGGTCAGATGCAAAAGATATTTTGAAGGTTGGAATGGTGAACTTTGGCAACTGATTGGAAATGTAAAATGAGGAAGAGTGAGGAATGGAGTCTAATGCCACAGTTATAAACTTGGACAGCTGGAAGGATGTTGGTGCCTTCAATAGCAACCTTAAGCACCAGAAATGTAGGGAATTTGGAAGAGGGGAGGATTGAGACAAAAGATAATGAGCCCAAACTTTGGTAGACTCATCTCTTCTTAGCAATGCAAGGATCCAAGACAACTCTAAACAAGTCTAAAGGACTCATGATGGAAAATGCTATCCACATCCAGAAAAAGAGCTGTGGAGTCTGAATGCAGATAGAAGCATAGTATTTGCTCTCTCTCTCTCGTTTCTTCATTTCTTCTTTTTCGTGGTTTCTCCCATTGGTTGCAATTCATTACAACATAACTAATGTGAAAATAGGTTCAATATGAATGTATATGTAGAGCCTATATCATTTCATGTCATCTTGGGGTGGGCGGAGGGTAGAGATGGGGAGAAAATTTGGAACTCAAAATCTTATGGAAGTGAATGTTGAAAACTAAAAATAAATAAATTTTAAAAAAAGATAGTGAGTCAATTCTAGACACATTGAATTTAAGATGTGTCTTCAGGAAATACACTTTGAAATGTCTGAAGCCAGTTGATGATGATGGTGATAATGATGTAGGAATGAAACCCAGAGGAGAGCCGGGATTATATATTAGGATAAATTAGGTCTGGTAGTCATTTGCCTAGTGATGCAGAGTGATGGGAGTTGAAACTGTAGAAGCAAGCCACAGTTGAAGGGATTGCTGGATGCAGCAGCCACAGTTGTGATATGCTGTTGTGAGGAAATGGAATGTTAGAGCCAGAGACTGGAGACTGTGCAGCTGAGAGCTGAGGTGCAGCAGCCTGTGGGTCAGCTGACTGAGACCTGGGTGGGGTGGCTGTCTCTGCTTTCAGTTAAGAGGCCAGAATGGGCTTGCATAGGGAGGAAGTGTTTGGGAACTGGGTAGGTCAGCAGAAATCTTGGTGGAGGGGTTTGAAGACTTTCCATTTGGAAAAACAGGTACTA
This sequence comes from Phascolarctos cinereus, assembly GCF_003287225.1. Lineage (NCBI taxonomy): Eukaryota > Metazoa > Chordata > Mammalia > Diprotodontia > Phascolarctidae > Phascolarctos > Phascolarctos cinereus. Next base: position 56,769,303 of record NW_027555625.1, on the reverse strand, counting down.
GACCATAAAGTATGGTCTCCTCTTCCTTTCCTGCCCTCCTTAGAAAAGCTACTTTTATAATTTCAGTTTAAATGATTTAAATTTCTTTTTCCTGCTAAATAAATCCTATTAATCTAACTGCTGTAGATCTTTGTATTGCCTTAATTGTCAACAGGTGGCTGCAGCAGGAGGGAAGAGTGTTTGGGTTATGGTAGACAGAGATACAGAAAGGACTAAGGTTTGAGTCCTGGTCCAAAAGTACCAAGCTTTTTCTTGCCTCAGGGCTGATTCAGATTGAGAGAGAGAATACCATAGTCTTGTTTTCTTAGTTATTTTATTTAATTTTTTTGGATGTACTTCCCAAAAGCTAGGCTAAAACCAGATCCAGGATTTTCCTTCCATTGTCCTATGTTAAAAATGAGTCAGAATACATTTTGGTATCTGGGAAAATGCTAGGATGTGGGGACATGGGATGTGCCTTCTTTTCCTTCCTCTACACTGTTTTCTGCAGAAGGGGAGTAAAACTCAGTTGCTAGAGAGTCAAGTCAATAAGCATTTCTTAAGCACTTACTATATGCCAGGCATTGGGCTAAGCACTGGAGATAAAGAAAGGCAAGAACCAGTCCTTGCCCTCATGTAGTTCACAATCTAATGGGAGGAGAAAAGGTATGATTAGAACTGACCATATTCCAAAGGTGGAGAACAGAGAAGAGAGTAAATACGCTTCATTTTTTGGCTTTACTTTTTACTTCAAACATATTCTCACACAGCTACAAATAGCAGTGACAGTCAAAACAATGTCTTCTGAAGCAGTCTCAGTTGTTTTATATAAACCTGTTTGAATAACTTAGTAATCGGTGGTCACAACCCCCCTTTGAAGTTTGGGCTTCGAAACCAAATGGCCAAAGGGCTCTTTTTATTTCCTCAAGAGCAGAGAAAGGAAGAAACACATGCTGGCTTACCTGTAATGAATAGTAGATTCATCTTATCTCAGCCTGATGGATTTATTCTTTAAAAATCTCCTAATACCATAGGAAGGCACTTGTAAGGACAGGTTTGGGCTTGAAATATCTGGATAATTGCCTTGACTCATTGCTTAGTTTTGTTAAAGGTGGATCTGGCCAAAGTGGCATTTCTGGCTAATAGCAGGCCCCATTTCTGCCGCAGACACATGCTCTTCAGAATATTTCTTCCATTCTAGAGGTTCTTAATCTTTTTTGTGTTATTGACCCCTTTGGCAGTCTGTTGAAGCCCATGGATCCCTTTATAGATTAATGTTTTAAAATATGTAATAAATGATTACAAAGGAAACCAGTTATATTGAGATGGCTATCAAAAAAATATTTTAAAAGTTCATAGACCTCAAATTAAGAACCTCTGAATTCCATTGAATGATGCCTCTTGCTGGTTAGCTCAGGTGATTAGTGGTGGTGGTGCAGAGTTAAAGGTCATAGATTCTGTTTCTCTGGGGTCCAGTCAGCTTTGTTCTGTTTGTGGGCTCCCTTGAACATCTCTCTCCATCAACAACGTGCATGAGTCAAGAGCCATTACGAGGAGAATCATGAAAGAAACAAGATAGATCAACAGGAATCTTACCAAAGTGAGGTCTCACTATCCCTGTGAAAGCTATACTTATCCTAGTCTCACAGTCTCTATAACAAATTGTTTACTCCTGCATAGAATGCTGTTCTTGGATGATATAAGCCCTATCAGTTCTTCAAGACCCAGATCATAGAATCGTGGAAAATTAGAGATGGAAGGGGCCTTAGGGATTGTCTTATCCAATCCCCTTCACTTGGAGAAATCGCTAGAGAAATCAAAGCCTCAGAAATGGAGGTGATTTGCCCAGGGTCACATAGCTTGTAAGGGATAGATTCCTGCCTCACACCCAGATCTTCTGACTGAAGTTGTCCTCAATCCCACCAACACACAATAATCATTCTTTTCTTCAAGAGGAAGCAGGTCAGAAGTCCTAGGTTCTGGTCATTATTCTTCTACTTATTGGTTGTATGTTCATGAACAAATCATTTCTCTCTCGGCCCTAATTTCCATAACTATTTAAGGTACTATCCCTTTCATCTATACATATTTTAGTTGCCGTAAGGGACAGAAAAGAGTATAAGGAAAACTGGTAAAAATCAGCTTAAGAAGAAACAGATACAATGTTAGGGAGAGACACAGATTGTCCTGAGGACCAGAGAACTGTCCCTCAAATAAGTGTTCTGAGGGAACCCATTTGAAGAGAGGACCATGACATGACTGATGTCATGATGGCTGCAGGACATTGTGGTCTATCAGCTCATTTGATATGACAGTTTTCAGGGTTTTAAGGTTTTAAGTTATAACCTTCATTTAAAATTTATAATTATAAATGAAGGTTATAATTCATAATTATAAGTAAAAAAACTATTTGGGGACTATGGAAAAGATTATATAAAGACTTCTACAGACATACTTGACAGAAATGTGTTTTATTTTACATTTTGCGTGTGTTACAGATGTGTCCCTGATTATGGTGAAACCCTGGTTTGAGTCATTAGAAGGTAGAGGCAGAAAAAGAGTGGACAAAGAAAAGAGGAAGAAAAGACAGACGGCAATGAGAAAATCTGCTTATAGAAGATAGAATACAGAAGATGACAGCAGTAGAGCTAAGAGGAGGACTTCGCAGTGTTTTTTTTTTTTTTCAGGGAGCTGTGCTGATTAGAAGAAAGAGTACTTTGTTAAGAGCTGTTTGGCTCATGGAAGAATCTTAAATCATGTCGTATGGTAGGGTTTCTGTTCTTATTTAGGGGATTAGATGTGTCTGCATCTGCGTGACCCCATTTGTGGTTTTCTTGGCAAAGATACTGGAGTGGTTTGCCATTTCCTTCTCCAACTCATTTTACAGATGAGGAAGCTGAGGCAAACAAGATTAAGTAACTTGTCCAAAGTCACACAGTGAGTAAGGATCTGAGGCGGGATCTGAACTCATAAAGATGAATCTTCCTGATTTCAAGTCCAATGCTCTATTCATTGTGCCACCTAGCTGTCTCAATCTTATAATAGAGTTGCCAAAAAGAAAAAGAAAAGCAACTAAAAGAAAAAAAAAGAGGATCATTGAAGCATTTAAAAAATATGCATATGAGAAGAAAAGAAAAGCCAGAAGGGAACATTGATAAGCAAGATAGCTTCCAAAATTAGATGCTGAATTTATGATTATATTTAACTACTGTCCTGTTTCTATACTGTTTGAGCGTGATATTAAAACCTAGGTGAACATTTCACAGAGTTTTTCTGACCACGAATGCTTGGGGCAGGATTGAGAGAAGGAAGACCAACCCCAAGGGGTGAGATATTATTTCCCAGCTTGAGCTGGATAGGAATTGAGCCAATGAGAGTTTACTACTAGTGACAATAATTGTCCAAGTTACAAAAATGTTCAGCTCATACCACAGGACTTTCTCTTCTGAATTTGGAAGACAGAGAGAGGTGTATGAGGAAGTGAACCCCAAAGCTTCCAGGCTGGGGAGGAGAGAGGTTGAGGCAGTTTTTGTCTCAGAGTACTTTGGGGCTGAAGGCTGCTGTGGTTGCTGCGAGCCAAGTTAACCCCCAGACACTGACATAAGGAATGCTGTTTATGGACTTCAATCAGCAGCTAACTGGTGCCAAATCCTCAGGCTCTGCATGGCACATGCTCTTCAGGGCTGTATCACCCCTTTGAAGCTTCTAATCAGTCCACCCTATTTGATTCATTCTTGCCCTGCTCAGGATGCAATTAGGGAAAGTACTGAATGACATAGTAGAAAATATCAGATTAGACTAGGAATCAGGGGGATGGGCTCTAGACCCAACTCGGCCACCTAGTAACCTTGTGACTTCAGGCAAGTCATTTCCTCTCAATGGGCCTCAGTTTCTCCATTTGGAAAATGAAGATTTTAGTGATCTTCAAGATATCTTTTAGCTCTATTGTTAAAAGGTTCTATTATTTCCATTTTATAGTTGAGAAAACTGAATCATAGCAGCTAAAAGCTTGCCTATGGCCAAATCCAAACAATGTCTAGGTTTTGAAGTGGCTCTCACAAAATCCTGAGTCTTTTATTTATCTTTCAGCATTTACAGTATCACTCCTTAAGGACAGGCATTTGCTTTCATTTTGGTTTTGGAATCCTCAGGGGCTGGTATAGTGCCATGCATATAATAATCTTTGTTGAAGTGAAAAAAATTAACTCTAGACCATTGGCCTTAGTTCATAGTGGCATAGATTTAAACCTGGAAGAGACTGTGGGGGCCACTGATGCTTGGGTGAAGTGACTTGTCCCAGAAGGGACCTTGGTGGACGTTGATGCTTGGGTTAAGTGACTTGTCCCAGGTCACATAGGTAGTAAATTTCAGAGGTGGAGGCTCTGATTCCCCAAGTCCTTTTTTTTTTTTATTGCCCTGGCTTCAGGACCTGGATTTAGGGCCCCAGGGGGAGTTGTGTGTTGATTTTATTAGATGTTATAAGAAGCTACAAAGATGTTTGGCTTTAAGCATTGGAGTTTTCTAGAGGAAAAGTATTTCTGCTTGGACCTAGTGAAACATCTGTTTTTGAGTAATTGGCACTCCCCTTGATAAAACATAGCTATTTAGCATGAAGAGCTTGTCATGCAAACACCTCTTCAAGCTTATTTTTGGTCTCTTTCCCCTTTTATGACATCTATGGGCCAAGTGAAACTCAGGAAAATGAAAGTGTTGGCAAGGAATTTGATGACAAACATTGCAGCCTTAGAGTGGGGCTGGAAATCTTTTCTCACATCATTGACTAGGTGGATATTCAAGCTAGAGAGATACCCTGGGAACTGATAAAGGGCTTCCTCCCTCAGCCATTCCAGAGAATAAATAATGTGAATGCTCACAGGACAAATGACCCAATGATGCAAATGGTTAAGTTAACAAATGTTTCTTAGTCAATTACTCTATACAATCCTCTCTACTTGGCACTTCCTAGGAAGTCTAGGACTCGATGCCTTCTCTCACAAATGGTGGGAGATATAAAATGTGTCCACATGGATTTCTAGATGAAGGAAAGAAGGAAAGAAAAAAGAAAGGAAGGAAGGAAGGAGACAAGCATTTATTAAACATCTATTAGGTGTCAGGCACTATGTCATTGTCCTACAAATAGTATCTCCTTTGATCCTCACAACAATACTGGGAGGTGTTTTTATAATCCCCATTTTGCAGTTGAGAAAACTGAGGCAGACAGAACTTAAAGGATTTGCCCAGGGTCATGCAAGCTAGTAAATATCTGGGGTCAAATTTGAACTCAGTACCTTCAAACTCCAGGTCCAGTAGTCTACCCATTTGCCCCATCTAGCTGCCCAGAGGAATATGACGAAGGATGATAAGGAGGTTCAATAGCATACTTCAGGACACGGGGTTGTTGTCATCAGATGTTTCAAATGCATAAGGAACAGAATTCTGGTTAAGTAGCTAGTTGGCACAGTAATAGTTTGTTGGATTTGAACTCAGGCAAATCTTAGTTCAAATCCTGCCTTAGACACTTAGCTACTGTGGGACCCTCTTGGCCAAGTCCCTTAGCTGCTCTCTGCCTCAGTTTCCACATATACAAAATGAAGAGGTGGCTACCAATTCAATGGCCACCAACACCCCTTCCAGTTTTAAATCTATGATCCAATGAAAGAGGGCCGGTGATATAGATTTAGTTCTTTTCAATTAATTCAACACAAATTATTCCATGAATGGCACTGCATCAGTCACTGAAGATTCAAAGACTGAAATGAAAACCAGCACCTGCCTTCAGGGAATTTACATTCTACTAAATTTATCTCCAATGTCCTAAGGAGCTGCTACTGCTGTTTCAGCCAGGACTAAGTGTAGAGTCAGAAGACCAGGATTATGGGACAGAATCATGACCCATAAGGCAGCCTAATCAACTTGACGAAATTACTGGGAGTTGAGCCTTTTTTTGGGGGGAACTTTGATTATGATCTCCCTATAGATATGGAAAAACATACCTATTAATGGCTTCCCTTTAGAGGCTGAAGATATTATTTGGGCCTTCCATTCACACATGATTGAGGATGAGGGATTGATCCACAGTATTAGCTGAAGCTGTTGTGAACTGGAATTATCTCTTTCTACTGAGTCTAAAAAAGGGAATTACACACACACACAGATACACACACACACAAACACATATACATATATATTTTATATAAGATTTTAACTTTGTATGTTATATGTTCAAATTAGGAGATTTGGACACTTGCCAATTAAGAGAAATTCCATTTAAAATGACTACAAAATGTATAAAATACTTGGGAGTCTGCCTTCCAAGATATACATAAGAGCTATGGAAATACAACTACAAACAATTGTTCACAGAAATACAGACAGAAATAATTGGAAAAATATTAATTGCTCATAGGTGGAATAAGGCAATAGAACAATAATAATAATATAACCCAAATTAATTTACTTATTTTGATGACATATCAATTAAGTTATCAAACGATTGCTTTATAAAACTAGAGAAAATAAAGTTCTCATGGAGGGAAAAAAGGTCAAGAAGCTCAAGAGAAATAAGGAAAAGAAATGGGAATAAAAGAGACCTAGCAGTGCCAGATCTCAAACTAAAATCCGAAGCAGAAATTATTAAAACAATTCATTATTAGTTAAAATAATAGAGAGGTCAGCTAGTGGAACAGATTAGATATATAGCATGTAGAAACAAATGTATACAATCACCTAGTATTTGATAAACATGAGGATCCTAGCTAATGGGATAAGAATTATTTGTCACTATTTGACAAAAACCGCTAAGATAATATAACATCTGTGTGGAAGAAATTAGCTTTAGACCTCCTTCATGATACAAAGATAAGTTCTAAATGGATATGTGACCTAGATATAAAAAGTCACCTCATAAAAAACTTAGAGAAATATGAAAAAATTATCTACCAGATTTGCAGGAGAAAAGTTCATGGCCAAACAAGGAATAGAGAAGGTCAAAGAAGATAAAACAGATAATCTTGATTACATAAAGTTAAAAAGTTTTTGCAGAAACAAGTCTAATAAAACTAAAATTAAATGGGAAACAAAAGTCAATTATGAAAAAAATCTTGTGAGAAATTTTTCTATAAAGGTCTCATTTACAAGATATATAAAATAGATTAAATTTACAATAATAAGAGCCATTCCCCAATTGATAAATTGTCTAATGAACAAGCAGTTTTCAAGGTAAGAAACTTAAGCTATTTATAATCATATTTTAAAAATGCTTCATACCACTATTAATTAGAAAATTGAAAATTAAAGGAATTCTGAGATTCTACTTCCTACCATTTAGAGGGGGCAGAGATGATCAAAAATGAAAATGACAAATATTGGAGGGGCTGTGGGAAAACAGGCATGTTGATGCACTGTTGGTAGACCTGTGAATAGGTGCAACTGTTCTAGAAAGCAATTCGGAATTATACACAAAGAGTTAGTAGACAAGTACATGCCCTTTGAACCAGCTATAATACTGCAAACTTATTTCCAGAACAGGTCAAATAAAGAGGAAAAGGTCTTTATATACAAAAATATTTATAGCAGTTCTTTTTGTTGTGGCAAAAAACTAGAAACTAAGAGTGTGCCAATCAATTGAATAAATTGTGGTATATATAGATGTGATGGAGTACTACTGTGCTATAAGAAATGAGGAAATAGATGATTTCCAAAAAGATGTGGAGAGACTTATATAAATGGATGCAGAGTGAGTGAAGTCAGCAAAGCCAGAAAAACAATTTATATGATGACATTAGTATTATAAAAATGAACAATTTTGAAGACTTTTTATAAACTCATGAAGAATGAATTGAGAAGAACAATTTATACAACAACAGCATTGTAAAGGCATGCAACTTTGAAAACTGTAACAATGCTAATCAATGTACAAGGATCATCCATGATTCCAGAGGACAGATGATGATACATGCTATCTATTTCAGAGAGAGGTGATGGATTTAGAGTGTAGAATGATACATACATGCATGCATACATACACATATACATACATATATATGTATGTGTATACAACTTTTATGTATGTATATGCAATATAATGTATATGTGTAATTAGTATATAGCCTTTGAGGGAATTTGGTTTACTTGATTGTACGTATTTGATATGAGAAATTTGTTTTTCTTTCTCTCCCTACCACCAAAGGTAGGCGGAGGAAGGGAGGGAGAAAAAATAGGCTTGAGCAGGTGGTGTTATACATGTGAAATGTTGTATACACTTTCATATGAAATCCATGTATTATTAGAAATTTTACAAAGTTGCTACGTAGCCCAAATGAGGCAGCTTAGTAAAGAAAATAGGAAACCATAAAGAGGTGTGGCAATGTCGTCTGTTATCATAGTGTTATATTTTATTACATAACACAACATTGTGATAGGATGTTTATATAAAAAGTATATGCTTCAATGTAACATTTCTATGGTGTTTTAAGGTTTGCAAAGTGGTTTACACTGATTATTTCACTTGAAATTCACAACCTTGTATTTTAATTCCCATTTTATAGATTAGGAAACTGAGACTCAGAGGTTTAATGACTTGTACAGCTATTGTGTCAGAGGTAGTGGTTGAACCTAGGTACTCCTTATGTTAGGTCCAGTATCTTCTATACCACTTCATTGATCCAAGGACAGCGTGTGGTTTCTCTGTGCTTTAGAGGGTAGTCTCCAAGAGTTTTTGTCACTGAGAAATTCATCCCTGTGTGGCTAGCCTGGGGAAGATCATCTCCAAATTCATCGAGATTTGTCTTTTGATGTCCTTAAACAAAGCATTTTGTTGTGTTCATATTGGAAGCCTTTCTGGCTCAGTAGAGAATTGCCAGAAATTATGTTTTTCTGAGGTTCAAACCTTAGAACTCTGGGATACCACCTCATACCTGTCAGATTGGCAAAGTGACCCCCCCCCAAAAAAAAAGAAAGGAAAATGATCAATGCTGAAGGGGATGTGGGAAAACAAGTACATGAATGTACTGTTGGTAGAACTGTGAACTGGCAATTCTGGAAAGCAATTAAGACTATGTGATTATGCCCAGTAAGCTATTAAACTCTCTATCCATTTTTACTCAGAGGAAAAGGAACCAAATATACAAAAAACATTTGCAGCAGCTTTGTTTGCAGTGGCAAAGAATTAGAAATTGAGGGACTGCCTATCGACTGGGATATGGCTGAACAAGTTATGGCATATGAATGTGATGGAATACTCTTGTGCTGTAAAAAATGACAAATGGAATAGTTTCACAGAAACCTAGAAGACTTCCATGAACTGATGCAGAACCATACAGAAGTGAGCAGCACCAGGAGAACAATTTACATAATGACAACAGTATTGGAAAGATAAGCAACTTTGAAAGACTTGAGAACTCTAATTAACATAATAACCAACCACAACTCTGGATGACTCATGATGAAACATGGTACCCATCTCCTGTTAGGTGAAGGACTCAGAATGCAGAATGAGACATGTTCGTCGGCTATAACCAATGAGGGAATTTGTTTTGATTGATTATGCTTGTTTGTTACAAGATTGATTTCTCAATGGGGAAGGGGAGAGGAGGTGGGAGGGAGAGAAGGCAGACCTTTTAAAAATAAAATATTTATTTCAACAAACAAAAAATAAATTAGACTTTACTGGCAAAGCTCCCAGGAAGTCAAAGTCACTTCTATATCATAATGTATTATCATCATCATCATTACCATCATCAACATAATTTTATGAAGCCCCTGGAATGTCTATTGAGAAATGAGGATGGTGACATTTCCCAATGTTGATTTTTTTCCCCTTTAAAAACTTGGAGAGAAATTGAGGGAGGAAAAGGAAAGGAGACTGAGAATAGGGCTGGGATTGAATTCCCAAGGCTCTCCTGAACTTGTAGAGGACAATGGTCCGTTGTTGCTTTCCCAGAGCAGGTTTCATAAGAAACATGTGAATGACAAAGGCTGCCTCCCAAAGAGATGCAAGGAGTGCATGTAATGAAAGATCGTGCATACTCTATGAAAAGCTGAGAGGTTGTACTGTCCGAGATTTTCTGACTCCTAACCCACCCAATCTGGGCACAGGCCCAGTCCTCAGTCCTTTGTGTTAGGCAAAGGAATGTGTTCTGCCCAAGTATCTATCTTAGATCCCTGGTTTAATAAACAAACAAGCAAAAACAATTGTTGGCTTTATGGATTTAAATACATAGCGTAGTAATGTAATGTAGCCTTCCAAACCAAATAAGAAGATGCTGTTTGGTTTCTACCCCGTGTGTGTGTGTGTGTGTGTGTGTGTGTGTGTGTGTGTGTGTGTGTGTGTAGAAACATACACATAGACTTCTGGGAGCTAAGATGTTGGAGTAAGCAGTAAGTCGCCGTAAATCTCCCATTGGTTGTTGTCCTTAGTTCTTGAAGAGGACCAAAGTGACATCACTATGCTAGAGTGAAGTTACAGTGGGTCTGACTGTGGCTGATCAGACCAGTGTGAGCTCGGAATGTTCTACCATAGCTCGGGCACAAATAGCCCATGTGAACATCTGGGTGGATTCTCTAAATTTGCACATCTCGCATTTCTTTTGAGCTACTTCAATTCTGCTTTGCTCATAGAGCACAGTGCCTTCTCTGATGTGGGCACTCCATGCTGGGAGATCCTGTGTCAGTGTCTCCCATGTCACACAATCAATTCCAAAGTTCTTAAGAGAGACCTTGAGAATGTCCTTGTATCACTTCTTCTGACCACCATGTGAGTGCTTGCCCTGTGTGAGGTTCTCCATAAATAGTCTTTTAGGCAAGTGTACATTTTGCATTCGAACAATGTGGCCAGCCCATCGAAGCTGTGCTCTCTGAAGCAGAGTTTGAATGCTTGGCAGTTTAGCTTGAGAAAGGACCTCAGTGTCTCGTATCTTATCCTGCCAAGTGATCTTCAGAATCTTTTTAAGACAATTTAAATGGAAGCAATTCAGTTTGCTGGCATGGAGCTGGTATACCATTCAGGTTTCACAGGCATACAACAATGAGGTCAGCACAATGCCTCTGTAGATCATCAGTTTGGTAGGAAGTCTAATACTTCTCTCCCATAATTTCCTTTGGAGCCTCCCAAACACTGGCAATGCATGCGTCGACTTCATCCTCTATGTGTACATCTCTGGAAAATACACTGTCAAGGTAAGCAAACTTATCTACAGCATTCTAAACTTCTCCATTTGCTGTAATGAATGGTTCCACTTATGGATGGTGTGGTGGTGGCTGATGGAGTACTTGTGTTTTCTTGGCGTTAGTTGTTAGATCAAAATTAGCACAAGCATCAGAGAATTGACCCATACTTTGTTCCATCTCAGCTTCAGAGGCTGCATTGAGTGCAAAATCATCTGCAAACAGAAAATCATGTACCAATACTCTCTTCTCTTTGATCTTGGCTTGTAGCCTTTACAAGTTGAAGAATTTACCAGCAGTAGCTGACCTTGATGCTGTCTGTGTTCATCCTCATTGAAAGCGTTTGACAACATGGCTGAAAACATCATTCTAAAAAGCATGAGAGCAAACACACAGGTCTGTTTCACTCCACTGGGAAAACATGAGAGCACTGTCCATTCTCCAGAACCCAGGCAAGCATTCTGTTGTCAGGTTGATGTACAATATCGATAAACTTCTCTGAGCAGCCAAATTTTGACATAATTTTCCTTAAGTCCTTGTGATTGGCAGCATCAAAGGCCCTGGTCAGATCTACAAATGCTGTGTGCAGACCTCAGACTCTTGAGGGGTGGCCCGTGCATTTGTGGTTGTAGTGCCTTCAAACTTCATGCTCCTATGGCCTTTGAACTGTTGTAGGTGTCTCACAGTCTCAGCAGGACTTAGTAGTTTCATTTACAAGTCATTTGGACCTGGATTTCCTCCCTTTGGGCCACTTTCCATCATGGTTTAGATGGACAACTTCCCTGTAACTTAGAATCTTCCAGTTTTACCTGGGGCACTTGGAGTTGATTGAATTGTCATCTATTGTCATATAGCCAGTACATATGAGAGGCGTAGGATTTGGATCCAGGTCTTCCTGACACCAGGAGTGTTTATAAATGATTATAGAATCCCAGAGTTGGAAAAGGCCTTAGAGGTCAACCAGTTTATCCCTTACTAAATGCACAAATCTTGCCCACAGTACTCAAAGCAGAGGTTCACTTCATCCATGCTCTACTTGAACACTCTCAGTGACAGGAAGCTCACTATCTCCCCAGCAAGATGGCTCTTGTTGTTGCAAAGTTCTTTGTTATACTGAACCCCCAAATCTATCTTCTTCTAACTTCTACTCATTGTACCTGGATCTGCCCTCTGGGACCAAGCACAAGAAGTCTCTTTCTTTCAGCTTGACCCTGCTCAAAAGTGTGCAACATCCATCTTTTTAGGATTTTTGTCAATCAGTCAGTCAACAATCATTTATTAAGTGCTTACCATATGCCAGGCACTGTGATAAAGTGCTGTGGCTATCAAGACAAACCCCCCACAGTTTCTGGCCTTAGGGAGCTCCCATTCTAACAGGGGACACACCATGTAAGAATTGTACACTCGAAATACATGCAGTGTAGCTGGAAGGGAATCTCCAAGAAAAGATTCTGGCAGGAGAGGAGCCCGGGGCAGCAGAGCTGTGGCTGTTGGAGTCCATCATGGTGCACTGGGATTGCTTTCTTAAGGACACCATACCTATTAGCTAAAGGACACTGTATAGACACTGCTGTCATTTTTGAATGTGTTTTGGGCTTGGAGTCAAGAAGACTCATCTTTATGAGTTCAAATCCAGCCTCAGACACTTACTAGCTGTGTAACCTTGGGCAAATCATTTCACCTCATTTGCCTCAGTTTCCTCATCTGTAAAATGAGCAGAAAATGGCAAACCACTCCAGTATCTGCCAAGAAAACTCCAAATGGAGTCACAAAGAGTGTTGTTATTCAGTTGAAACAACTGAATAATGACAACAACAGCAAAAGAGAACACCGATGCTCCTCGTGGACTCCCTCCACTAATGCAGATTACCACCAGACTGTGACTCAGTAAGTCAGTCTCAGGGAATTGCTTAAGGTATACAGGGGTTAAATGACTTGTGTCAGAGGTGGTATCTGAGCCCAGCATCCGGTGCACTGTACCAGCCTCTCTATTTTGTCTTTCATATTTAAAAAAAAATTGTTACTTTCTTATGGCAATGGAGTATTAGGCTAAGAGTCAGCAAGAACAGAGTTCAAATCATGCATCAGACACTTATTAGTTGCATAACCAGGGCAAATTAATTGGCATCTTTCAGCCTCAGTTTACTCTTCTGTAAAATGGGGATGATAAAAGCACCTACCTCTCAGGATTATTGAGAGGATCCAGTTAGATAAGACAGTAAAGCACTTTGCAAATCGTAAAGGGTTATACAAATACTGGCTATTATTTAAGCACCATATAAATGAGAGCAGTTAGTATCATTACTCTCCATTAAAATCTTCCTTGCAGATGAGTCTGGGCTCTTGAAGGCTATACCAATAGAGAACAGTCTCTGGAAGTTTCCTACCAACCTGGAAAGGCCATAAGTACAGCTGGTGATAGATTGCGTATCAGACCCTGAAGGACTGGCTGAAGTACAGACAGGATCAGCCTTGGAGGACAGGCCATTGGGTGATGTTATTTATTTTTGGCCATAGCAACTAGGTTGTGAAGCCATTAAGCATTCATTAAGTGCCTACTATGTTCCTGGCACTGTGCTAAGCACTGTGAGAAAAGGAAGCCCCTGCCTTCAGTGAGCTCATTGTCCAATGAGGGGCACGACATAGAAACAACCATGGACGAACAAGGTCTGCACAGATAAATCTCAGGCAAAGGTATTCAGGGGGCCTGGGGAAGGCTTTGTGCAGAAGGTAGGACTTCAGCTGAGACCTAAATGAAGTCAGGGACGTCAAGAGACAGGGATGAGGAGAGGAAGCATTCCAGGCATGGGGGGCTGTCAGAGAAAACACCCAGAGAGGAGAGATGGAGTGTCTTGGACAAGGAGCAGCCAGGAGGCCAGGGTCGCTGGATTGCAGAGTAGGTGGTACAGTTGGATAGATGGCAAGACTTGGAGTAAAGAAGACCTGAGTTCAAATTCAGCCTCAGACACTTACTAGCTATGTGACCCTGGAGAAGTCACTGAAACCATGTCTGCCTCAGTTTCCTCATCTACAAAATGGGGATAACAGTAGTACTTCTCTCCCAGGGTAGTTGTGAGGTTAAAATGAGATAAATTTGTAAAGTTCTTTGCAAACTTCAAAGTGCTACATTGTTGTTTCAGTCGTGTCTAACTCTCTGTGACCCCATTTGGAGTTTTATTGGCAAAGATACTAGAGTGGTTTGCCATTTCCTTCTCCAGCTCATTTTACAGACGAGGATACTGAGCCAAACAGGATTAGGTGACTTACCCAGGGTCACACAGCTAGTAAATATCTGAGGCTGGATTTGAACTCAGCTCTTCCTGACTCCAGTCCTGGCACTCAAAAGTGCTATGTAAATGCTAGTTGTTGTTGTATGTAGGAGAGCCAGATTATGAAGCCCTTTGAAAGTCAGAGGATTTTATATTCGATCTTGTAGGCCATAGGAGCAGCTTGAATGGAAGGTGGGGGTTGATATGGTTAGGTCTGCACTTTAGGAAGATCGATTTCATAGCTGAGTGGAGGATGAACTGGAGTTACTAGAAAACCCGTAACTAGGGAGGGGAGGCCTGGGGTCTGCCTTAGGAAGGGAGCACACCAAGTACGAAATCACAGATTTCTTGAACCACAGTAACATGCATTTATTGATTGCTTCATTTTGTCGATAGTATTTAGTGGTTAGGGGTACATCAAGAAACAGTCATAGAGCCTTTACTGTGGTCCAGGCAGCCTTGAAAACTCTTCCTATCTGTAAATACCCCCTCCCCTGGACACCCCCACATGTTGCCTACTTTGTGAAAGAGATAGAGAAATTATGATTTGAAAGTAGATTTAAAGAAGAAAAGCACATTTTAATAACAACTCAAGTTTCTTCAGCGCTTTAAGAGAGATAAGCAAACAACCATCTTTGCCTCACTTCTTACCTAGCCTTAAACACTAAATGGGTGTTGCCTTAGTCAAAATGAGACCTGGGAAAGACCTTAACTTAAAGAAGCCAAGGTCTCCCACTGCATAGGGGCCATCTCCAGTCATCCTGATCTCCATGTTGCCACTGGACCCAGATGTCTCTGGAGGAGAAAGTGAGGCTGGTGACTTTGCACACCTCTGCCTCACTTAAATCCAATTCACTTGTATGTCATGACATCACCTTCCTGATGTCATGGTCCTGTTTGAGAATGAAGGACAAACAATAACATGGTTTGCAAAGTGCTTTCCTCACAATAACTCTGTGACGTGGTTAGGGCAAATATTATCCCATTTTATAGAGAAGGAAAATGAGATTAAGTGACTTGCCAATTATTTTAGGGCTAGTAAATGCCTAAGGTGACATTTGAAACCAGGTCTCCAGGTCCCATATTACCACTAAATCATACTGCCTACTGTATTATAAGGGATTTGCCCATATTTAGAGAGGGGCCATTGGTAACTTCCCAGGACTCTTAGCTCAAGAGAAGGAACAGAATTTGGAAGGAATAGAGAACGAGGCCTACCTAGGTCTGGTTTTTTTTTTTTATGCCTTTGTGACCTTGGGAAAATCACTTTCCATCTCCAGGCTTCTGTTTCTTCACTTGTAAGACAGAAAGAGATAGGAAACTAAGCCCTTTCCAGCTCTAACATTCCACACGTTCTAAGGCCCTTCCCAGCTCTGGCATTCTATGCTATGAGTAAACTCCCTCCAGCCCAGATATTCTAATGAATTAAGAAGATGGAAAGAAAAATCCCTCCTGAAGGAGGATTGTGACCCCAAGACTTCTCAATCTGGGAAAAACAATCACAGTCTGCAGGTCACAAGCAGATTATTATCTTTTCATCCAGTATTTCCTTTCTGTGACTATAAAGCTCTTTTGCCTTCAGAGAGGCCCAGGGCCCCTCATTCACTCAGAGGAGCAACTGCTGGTCTCCCATGCTAAAATAAGGCATTGAGCAATCTGGCCCGTTGGAAACTGTGACCCTGAAATACATATGGCTGTTTATTTTATAACCCTTGCACACGTTCTCCAAACCTTGGTGGAGGCCAGAGCCAAAAAGGAGATAAAGGGTGGAGGAGGCAGACGGACCTGAGCTAAAGTCCTTTCTGAATATCTCCACTGTAAGAGTTTCATGGGTTATTTCATCACTGAACCAAATCAGGCTTCAGGCTGGGCCCCCTGGTAAGTATCCTTATTAGTACAAACAATCAATTAACCATGATTTATTAAGTGCTATGTGGCAGGCACTGTGTTCAACCTTGGAAATACAAAGACAAAAGTAGAAATTGTCCTTACCTTCAAGCAATTTATATTCAAATGGGGAAGACAACACATACATATATATGACAGAACATGTCCAACTCAAAGGTAGGCTGACCTTGGAGAGGAAGGTTAGGGAAAGGAGGGACCAGGAAAGGTTTTATGCAGAAGATGGAGCTTAAGTTTGGCTTTGAAGGAGGCGGAGGTGGTGTGTGACCTCCAAGATCATCTAATCTGACCCTCACATAGAATCACAGACCTTCCAGTTGGAAGGCACTTTGGAAAACATCTAGTCTTTGCACACCCCACTCCTCCTCATTTTACAGATGATGAAATGAGACCCTAGAAATTAAGTGACAGCCCCAGATTTGTGCTCTTTCCATCATAACAATGCTAGGAGGTATTGGCAGCTTATTTTCTATATGGGGAAATGAAAGAAGGATAGATTGACTCAGGCAGCAAATAACAGGGCCTAGATTTGAATCTAGATCCTCTGACTTCAAATCTATTTTTCCTGTCCCTGTGTTTTCTCCCAACAATCAAGGTTCCCAAATATATACTTTTTAAATTGGTGATCTCATCACCTCCCATTGATTCAATGATCATCTGTCTGCAGATCTATTTATCCATCCCTAACCTTTTTTCTGACTTACAATGTTCAATCTTTAATCTCCAACTGCCTATTGGACATCTTGAACTGGATCTTTCATGGATGTCTTAAATTCAACATGTCCCAAACTGACCTCATTATCTTCTCCCTCCCACCATACCCTCCTTTCTTCCTAACTTCTCTGTTATTATTGAGGGTATCACCATCCTTCTGGACGCTCAGGCTCAAACCCTTGCTGTTTTTGACTCTCTCTCTCTCTCTCTCTCTCTCTCTCTCTCTCTCTCTTCTCTCTCCTCCCTCCCTCTCTCTCTGTCTCTCTCTCTCTCTCTCGCTCTCTCGCTCTCTCTCTCTCTCTCTCTGTCTCTCTCTCTCTCTCTCTCTCTCTCTCTCTCTCTCTCTCTCCCCCTCTCCCTCTCTCTCCCTCTCCCTCTCTCTCTCTCTCTCTCTCTCTCTCTCTCTCTCTCTCTCTCTCTCTTCTCCCTCTCCTCCTCTCCTCCCTCCCTCTCTCTCTCTCTCTCTCTCTCTCTCTCTCCTCTCTCTCTCTCTCTCTCTCTCTCTCTCTCCTCTCTCTCTCTCTCTCTCTCTCTCTCCCTCCTCTCCTCCCTCCCTCTCTCTCTCTCCCTCTCTCTCTCTCTCTCTCTCTCTCTCTGTCTCTCTCCCTCTCTCTCTCTCTCTCTCTCTCTCTCTCTCTGTCTGTCTCTGTCTCTCTCACACTGCTCACCACCAAATCAAGTCCAGTCATTTCTACCTTCATAATATCTCTTGTGTATATAACCCTGTCTCTCCTCTCACTCTGCTGTCACCCTGGAGCAGGCTGATGGTTGGTCTCTCTGCCTCAAGTTTCTCCCTACTTCAGTCCATCCTCCACTCAACTACCAAATGGATCTTCTTGAAGATTAGGTCTGACCATGTCATGTCCCTATTCGATAAACTCCAGTGGTTCCCAATCACTTCCAGGATCAAATATAAAATCCTCTTTTTGGCTTTTAAAGTCTTTCATTTTTCAGGGATTTCTGAAATGCAGGATGCCTGAGATACTTGCTCACTCATCAGACTGGCAAAATTGACAAAAAAGAAACTAGTAATTGTTGGAGGGCATTATGGGGAAAAATGCCTGGTGGAGCTATGAATGTTGATGGAGCCATGCATTGGGTCAGCTATTCTGGAGAATAATTTGGAAAAAAAAATATGTAAAGAAAAATCTATAGCACCTCTTTTTGTGGTGGTAAAGAATTGGAAACGAATGAGGCTTCTATCATTTGAGGATTGGTTGAACAAATTATGATGCATTCCATTGTGAATGTAATGGAATGGCACTGTGATGTAAGAAATTCCAAAATTATTCATTTCAGAAAGACCTGAGAATACCTGTGTGGATTGATAGAGAGTGAAGTTAGTGGAACTAGGTGAATGATTTTTATCATAGCAACGACATCGTTAAAATAAATAACTTCAAGACTTAACAACTCAGCTGAACAATGCAATGGTTAACCACTGTTGAGCGTCTCCATGATGAATAATGCTACTCACCTCCAGATGGAGAGGCTGATGAACTGAATATGAAGAGTGACACTCGTGTGTTTTGGAGATGACCAATGTGGAATTTGGTTTTGCTGACTAATACATTTGTTACAAGTGTTTTTTGTTTTTCTTTTTTGACCGGAAGGTGGGAGGAAGAAAGGAGAAAAGATAAATGCTTATTAATTAAAAAAAAGTGAGAAGTGATTTGCCAAAGGTCATACAGATATTAAGTAGTGATTCATGATTTGAACACAGGCTCTTTGACCCCCAAATTGAGCTCTCTTTCTATAATACCACTTCGGGCAAAGTCAACTAAGATGAACAAAATGGAAGGGTGGCAGGCCGAGTACGATGAGCTATGAATCAGAGCTGTGAATCAGAGCCCCTGGGCCTCAGTTTCTTCAACTGTAAAATGAGGGGTTCAGACATGATGGAATTTAGGGCCACTTTTAGCTCTAGTCCTGTGATCTTGAGTTTCTGTATCCATTTGAGTAGGAGGGGAGAACTTGGGACATCACCACTCAAATTGTGAGTGGGAGAGGCCCAGACACTATCCTGAAAAGGGTGGGCCATTTAGAGACCCAAGGAGACCTCAAGGCCAGTGCTGAGGAAGTTACTATTAGACCAGGGAACATGTCAGGGCCAGTCTGGGGAGGAGCTTACCTGGGATTCTGCTACTGGAGAGAGGAAGTGTGTAGGTTAGAAATTGACTTAAATGTGGCCAGTTGGCAATAGCTGATAAGGAACTTCCTCCCAGGTGCAGATCTGGGCCCTCAGATAGGCAGCCATCTGGAGGGGAGGGGCCAATTTGAGGAGCACATAGAGGTCACATGCCCCTTGGAGCTCCCCAGACCTGACAGAACCACCATCCACCTTCCTACAGGCTGCTTCTCTGGGGTTACTCAGCACACCTCCACAGACAGTGGAAAATGGAGGCTAGCCACATTCATTACATACCTTTCTAGTCTTTTTACACCTTACACTCCCCAGGTACCCTTCAATCCAGTGACACCAGCTGCTTTGCTGTTCCTTGAACAAGATAAGCCATCTCCTGACCCTGGGTGTTTCCAGTAGCTGTCCCCATGCCTGGAATGTTGTCCCTCTTCATCTCTACCTCCTGGCTTCTTTTAAGTCCCAGCTAAAATCTCATCTTCTTTAGATAGCCTTTCCTGATCCCTCAATTCTTCTCCTTAAGAGGTATTGCAATCATTCTTGAGATTTGATTGGCTCAGGAGACTAAGGCTGATTAAATGTTGCTGGTCTATGTTCAGAAACCTCAAGCAGTTGTAGACCTCCATGCCCTGGGCTGCTTCATAACCAGGTGGGGGTTTGGCCTTCTCAGAATCTCAGCATCAGAGAATCTCAGAGGTAGAAAGGACCTGAGAAGCCATCTACTCCACACCCAACCCTCCCCCTACATTTCTGATAGATGACAATCCAGCTTCCCTACCAAGGGGAACCTGGTTCCTCCCACTTGGGCCAGGCAGAGCAATTCAACAAATTCAATACATATTCATGAAGTTCTTATATACACAAATAAAATCCATCTTTCATAAAACTTTTCTTCCATACCTAAAGATTGAGATTGTATCTCCCTTAAGATTATATCTCCTTCTCTTCTTTAGAGATAAAGAACAGGAGTCTTCATAGCATTTGCTTATCTCCTTCCTCAGCTCCTTCAGTTTTTGGCCATGTTGATTGTTTCCCAGTTCTGTCTCCATCTCAGTCCTTCTTCCTTGTTTAAGCTAGTTTGTCCATGTCCTTCCTAAAAAGTGATGCACAGAAGACAGTATGATAGATGTGGTCTAACCATAGGGACATGCTGCCTCTTGCTAGTGACTCCCATTTGGAACGTGGAGACCTCCCTGCAAATAGAGTTGTGAGGGAAAGATTGGTGGGACTCCCAGAAGAAAAAGTTGCTGGTTTCCAGGCATGGTTAGATGCTCAGACCAACTTAGCTTGGACATTTTATGGGAAAGCTGGGGCCTCATTGGGTGCCATAAATTGGATAGAACTCTGGCTTAGGAAATGGCTCATTATCTGAAGTAGCCAGACCAAAGGTTGCAGTAATTTACAAGATGAACACACCTCCAGCTGTGGTTTACACGAAAACCAGTTTTCTGGATGCCCCCAGTAAAAAGTGAAAGAACCTCATCTATTTTATTTGAAATGGGTAGAAAGATCTTTGATGTGGCTTTACAACCAACTTCTCTCCACCATTCTTTCCTCCCCTTTGATCCTCAACCTTTCAACTATGTATAATGTGACTTTCTTAGACATTTCTCCTCTGCAAGGACGGTAGTATTGAACTACATGTGCAGATTTGGAGAAAGCAGCTGAGGAGTGCTCGGCTCGAGGTTATATTCTAGACCTCCACTCTGTCTTTGTATGACCTTGGGCATTTCACTTTCTTTCAGGAAGTTTCAATTTCCCCCTTCATAAAATAAAGGAGTTAGTCTCCATCAACTGTTCATAAACTTATTTGAAAATATTTTGGTAACTGTGTTTCAATGTAATTGCTTTTCTATGTAATGCTATGTATTTTATTTTATGCATTTAAGACCGTTATTCTGAGAAGGGGCCCATAGACGTCACCAGACTGCCACAGGGCTCCAAGAAACAAACTAAATAGACTAGATGATGTTTCTAAAGTCCCTTCCTTCTCTGATTCGATCGTCAGGTCAGATCTGATCCTAAGATCTATAATCAAAGGAGAGCGTCATAGGTATCACAACATAGATATGTTGACTTCCTTTCTCACTGGAGCTCAAAGTCCGCCTCCATCTGTCTTTTCATCTTTGTGGAAGTCTTATTCATGTCCTTCTGTAGATCCATACAGTTAGTGAGCAGCAGAGCTGAGGTTTGACTCCAGGTCTCTTGACACCAAAATTCATTCCACTCTACTGCCTACTGGCTCCTCCATGAAGCCTTCCCTTATCCTCTTAGCTGAATGTAATCTCTCCTAGATGACCATGTCTAGCTCTTTCTTTTATCCCATTCCATTCTACTTTATATCCAGGGGAGTGCTCTTAATGACTGGGAAAGTGTTAAATTTTCAGTGTGAGTATTTATACCTTAGAAATCAGCAAATACTATAAGTCAGAGCTAAATTAATTTTTTTTATTGTTTAGACTTAATAGAGTGATGGAGAAAATGTTAATAACATGGATTAAACTTAATCTGTCTACATTTTATCCCTTGGAAAGCTGGTTGTTAAAACATTTACCATCACACCATTGCTTATATCATACTTACTTAGGTGCAAATAGGGTATAAATCTCCCTTTTCATCCTTCCCCTATTACAAAAAAATTTTTTTTGAATTGAATTGGAGCAGTTGCAAGGGAAGGAACTGATTTCAAAAGTCTTGCATCTCCTCCAGCAGGCAGAAATACAAAGGGCTTTTTTTTTTTCCTCTCTCTCAGTGATTTAGCTCAGAAAACAGATTCATTTAGGAAGGACATTGCAGCAAGGGCCTCTTGGTGTGCAGGTAAGGGATGCTGGCAATTGTGAAACAAAAGGTGATTCCCTAAATTAGCTCTTTCTCTTCCTCATTCCTCTTTAGCAATGACCACACTTCTTCCACACTGAGCTGTAAAGCCCTCTGTAGGCAGCCATATGTCACATCGACTATACAGGTTGACCTGAACAGTTCCCTTAGTGTTGCAGGGAGATGCCCATTGCTTCCTTCTCCACAAGGCAGAGCACTGTAGGAAAAAGAGCAATTGGCTTGGAGTCAGAGAACCTACATTGGAATTCTAGCTCTTCTTATTAATTATTACCTATGTAGCTTTGGCAAGTTACCCCTATAAGCCTCAATTTTCCTCATCTGTAATATAACAGATTGGACCCAGTGTCCCCCCTGGATCTTCTGCACTGGGATACCTCCTTTCAGAATTAGGATGCAAATGCCTAACTCCATGGAGACTTCTCGTCCATTGAGAGTAGGGATTATTTCATGCATACTTTGTATTCTCAGTGCCTAGCAAATAGGCGGTAATTAATAAGTGTTTATTGACTAATTAATTGGTGCCATGCCTCTTACACTCCAGCCTTCACCTCTTTCCTGTCACCCTAGCTAGTTCCCTGGGAATTCTGATTGGTTAGTGTTCGAAATATTTGGTGTAATTTGGACCTAGTATGCTGCTCCTCGGATACCTTCATGCTATACTCTCATGTTCCCATGTCATCTCTTGCCTTGGGGTCCTGGGCTTAGAAGGCTAGAGAAAATGCAGAGATCTGAGAGTGATGCTTGGTGAGACGTTGCACTCACACTGATCCTGGGCACCTTCATTTCCTTATCTTCACTCTGGGTGAGGGAGGACCCACCTTACTCCCATTAACTGTCCAGCTCATCTAAGGTTTCTTTTATCCCTATGTCGGGAGGGAGGAGTTAAGTGAGGAGTTAATTCTGCCTCAGTAGTGCAAGCCGCTTCTTGATATACAAACGAACTGCCCCCTCCACTGTACACTGTACTTTCATTGATAGCAATTGTATTTTTTCTTCTCGTAGTTCTCCTACTCTCTCTTTATAAAGAAGAGGATGGTGAGAGAAGAGTAGATTCAACACCAGTTCTCTAAATCTACTTACCCTTTTTTCTTTCCTTTACCCAGAATCCGATTATAGGTTCTTCTTCTTTCTTACTTCTCTTTTAAGCCCCAATTTTAAATCTACCCTTGTTAAAGTTTCCCTTAAAACTAATCCTTCCCTTAATGTCTGCCTCTTAACCCCCTTTTCTCTTCTCCCTTTCTTCTCTTATGTCCTTGTTGAGTAAAATGTACCTAGCTCTGTGTATATTTAGTCCCCAATAACTTCGTGCTTATATTTACCTTTTTATACTTCTCTTGTCTCCTGTGTTTATATTTCAAAGTTTCTATTTAGTACTGGTCTTTTCATCAGGAATGCTTGAAAATCCTCTATTTTATTAAAGGTCCACTTTGTTTCTCCTGCAGGATTATACTCAGTTTTGTTACGTAAGACACTCTTGGGTATAAACCTATTTCTTTTTGTCTTCTAGAATATCATATTCCAAGTTCTATGTGTCTTTAGTATGGTGCTGCTGTATGTTATATGATCCTGACAGTGGTTACTCAGTACTTGAATTATTTCTTTCTAGCTGCTTGAAGTATTTTTTCTTTGACCTAAAAGCTCTAGATTTTGTCTATGGTATTCATTTTGGGATCTTTTTTGGAAGGTAATCAATGGATTTTTTCTATTTCTACTTTGTTTTCTGGCTCCAAGAGATCTTGGAAGTTTTCTTTATTTTTTAAAAATTTCTTGAAATATGATGTCTAGGCTCTTTTTTTTTGTTATGGCATTCAGATAATCCAATGAGTCTTAAATTATATCTCCTTGATCTGTTTTCTAGGTCAATGTGATGTTAAAAAAAGCTTGAGAGACATAATTTCTGGGTAATTTAATCATTTTATTAATAAGGCCAGCAGGTTATTAATAAATGGATGGTCATTTGGCCATCTCCCTTAGACCAAAGACAATCATGCCTGCAGATTCAGTTTATATACCTTTCAAAGCTGTAGATGGTCCATCAAATATCAATCAGATCTAATTGGTTAAGTGATTGGAGGTGGGGGATATTAAAATTAAGGGCTGAGATATCTCTTAGATAGGGGAACTATCTGTATACCAGACCACTCATAGTTTTAGGCTATCAGTTCAAAGAACATATACTCCACCCAAGCCTGAGCAGAACACAGTGGGCTTCCCCCCTAGATCAAATTCCTTGCAAGGTTAGGTGGGGTCTGACCAAGATGAGGAGAGTAAATGCAATTTCATTATTGTTAATGTTCTTCAGGCTAAACTTTTTTTTTTTTTTTTGCTTAGGCAATCAGGGTTAAGTGATTTGCCCAGGGCCACACAGCTAGTGAATGTCAAGTGTCTGAGGTCACATTTGAACTCAGGTCCTCTTGACTCCAAGGCTGGAACTCTATCCATTGCATCACCCGGCTGCCCTCAGACAAAACTTTTAAAGGACTTTAGAAGTAGGGGAGAGCCCTGAATCTCCACCCTCCAATTATTGGTTACTAAATCATTTATCACAATCAATTTTTTTTTTGCTGTGAGATACCTAATATTTTGTTCTATTTCTCAGTCTTTTGACTTTGCTTTACTGCTACTTCTTATGGAGTCATTTTCTTGTACTTGATACAGTCTAATTTTTAGGTTTTTTTAAACTTGTGTAAGGTTTTGTACCTCTTGCTCTAGGTCATTAATCTCTTTCCAAATCTTTCTTTCATTCTTATTTGGTCTTTAAAATCATTTCTAGTTCTCTTTTACCCCCACCCCACCAGCCTCTCTCTCTCTCTGAAATTCTTCCAGGAATTCTAGTCGGATTTATGCCAAAGCTGTATTTTTCTTTGAGGCTTTGCTTGTAGATATTTTGTAGACATTTTTTTTCTTCTAGGTTTGTGTCTTGAGCATCGCTGTCACCATAATAGCTTTTCATGGTGAGAATTTTTTTATTTGTTTGTTCATTCTTCTAGCCTACTTTTTGACTTTGGACTTTATATTGGGCCAAACTTTATGCACTTTAGGAGAAATGTCTAAGTTGAACTTTTGTTCTATATGTTCTTCTGCTACTTTCTTGGAAGATATGGAGTATTAAGTTATTCTAGGATCTCAGAGACAAACTGAGGGCCTACAAGTTTTCAGTGCTCCCAAAGTGGTTTGATCTGGGGCAAAATCTGACCATGCTCCTCTTGGTCTAACCTTTGCAAATTCCTGACCTGAGTTTGGGCCTGTGCAACACTCCTGTAGATTTGCCCATGGTTGGAAGTTCCAGTAGACTCTTATTGGATTCAGCCACTCTCAACTAGCTAGAAATCTCTGTAGGTCCAAGGTGACAGAACTACAGGCTCCTCTTTCATTTGGTATTTCTGCCCTGGTTATTCTAATGTAGTCTTTAGATCGGGTTGGAGACTGGAGTTGAGATTCTGTTCCATTTCTGGAAAAGAGTTACATGGTTACTGTTCTCTTCTGAACTTGTTCTTCTCTCAATAGATAGCCTAGTTTCCCTGACCACATCCCACTTTAGAACTCCACCCCTAGGCACAGGTGTACTTTTAAGTCTGTCCTGCATCTGTGGCTTAGAACTAGGTAGTGGACGACAGAGTGGCCAGTTAGCACTTGTTCTAACATCTCACAGAAGGTCAGGCTCCCTTGTATGGGTGAGACCTTTTCTTACCCTGGTGCACAGCCTCTCCCTACACTGGGATGCTTCTTGAGGTGCCCCTATTATCTATAGATCTCTCTGTCTGTCTCCCTGTGCTGTCCTGGGCTGGAAAAATGACTCACTGTCATTTTCTTCCTTGACTTTCCCAATTGGGATTTGGTTTATTATTTCCATAATACAGGAGAGAAAACTGAGACTCAGAGATACAAAGGAGCTTGTCCCAGCTCATATGCCCAAGAAAAAGGAGATGAAGTGGGGAGGGATGCTGACTATACTAATAAAACGACTGTCTACATGGACTATTTAGCACTGATTCTCAAAATGTGGTTCAGAGGTCTCTGGGGGTCCCTGTGATCCTTTTAGGGGGTCTACAAGGTCAAAACTATTTTTATATTAATATTGGGACAGATTAACTTTTACTGTGGTAAATATCTATAGATGTAACCCACATAAACAAAAGCTTTTTTTTTTGGAGGGGGAGGAGCTTTTAAATGTATAGAGGGATCCTAACACCAAAAAGTTTGAGAACTTCTAATTTAAAAGAAAACCTTCCCTTGTTCCAAAATACCTCCCAACCTGTGCCTGAAGTGGCCCCATCAGTGATTCATTTCTTTGAATCTTAAAGGCTTTTCATACTTTAAGGATCCCCCTTTATTCAGTGTACATATTCTCAGAGAAACTCCTGCATTTTTTCAATTGTAAGCTCCTTGACAGTCCGTATTATTTCATTCTTTGTATTATTTCCATTAATTATTTGAGTTAGTATCTCCAGTGTCTTGCACAGTGCCTGGCACATAGTCGGTGCACATAAATGCTTATTGATTGATTACTTAGCAGCAAACACATTTTATCCCTTTTCCCCAGATGCAGAATGAACACTAACTTCAGGATCTGTTTCCACATTTTGCCTGGAGTAGCTCTTGGACAATTTGATAGAACTGCAAAAGAAAGAAGACATGGAGTTATTGGGAGTTCTGAGCTGAGCCCATAAAAGGCTCTTTTCTGAGTACCCTCTCTCAGTTCCTCTTTCTCAGTCAACCACAGAATGTGTGATGTTCAATATTTATCCTCTGAGCCCAAATGAAGGCATGCCCTGTAGGGATTACAGGCTGCAGATAGGGATGAGGGACGGGTTCCTGGTCTGGAAACTCTCTTGGAACTGGTCGGACCCAAGAAGATCCTGGCATTATGTATGGGAAAGGACTTAAGAAGTGAAGGGCCATGGTGGCTATGGGAAAAAGCACTGGGTGTTCAGGTGGAAACTTTAAGCCTGTAACAGAACAGCTCTTGTGAGGCTGAGTAAAAAGTGAGACTGACAAACTGCACAGGTCTGGATGGTGAATGGATGACATATTTGATTGGAGAGAAAGCATCTCTCAGGCTCTCTACTGATTCAGAATGGCTTCATATCCTGTCTCTTATGGTGGTTTTTCTCATGATAGATTTCTTCATGTAACTATAACAGCCTGGCAGGGTGGGGAGGAGGCAGTTTGGCCTCATGAAAAGCAGAAGTGTCCGACGTACTACTTGCTGTCTGCATACAAGCTGGCTATGCTCCCTACTGCTTCCAGATCTAGACAAATGTAATTGGGAAACATTTGATGAGTATTGAATAATATTCATTGAATATTTAATAACATTCATTTAATATTATATTGAATATAATGTTCATTAAATAGTGAAACAATTATAAACACAATAAAATATAGACAATATTAATTTATGGTTTTCTAAGTCAATATGTGGCTTGTGGGTATCCTTATGTCCCCTTTAGTTGCCCTGTTCTTTTGGACTGAGGCATCACTGGTGGAAAGGGCTCTTTTTGTTGTTATTTTGTTGTTTTTTCAGCTGTGTCCAACTCTTTGTGAACCCATTTGGGGTTTTCTTGGCAAATATACTGGAGTGGTTTGCTATTTCCTTCTCCAGATCATTTGACAGATGAGGAAACTGAGGCAAACAGGGTTAAGTGACTTGCCCACACAGCTAGTAAGTGTCTGAGGCCAGATTTGAACTCAGGTCTTCCCAATGGCAGGGTTAGCCCTCTCTCCTCTGTGCCACCCAATGTGCTCCTCATTAGATCTCCTAGACTCTTTTGTACTTCTCCTCCTCTTGTGACAGTGATTTCTAGCTTTATTTAAAGCTTTGAAAAAATCTGTTAAGTTTTATTCTGTTGGTTTTGACCTAGCATCTCAGTCTGTGGACATATTTTTGAATCTTGCTTCTGTAATCCAATTCATTAATTGTTCTTCTCAGTTTTTTTTGGATGGATTGGAAAAGACATGCTTTCTCTGTGTTTCATGCAAATCATAGGATGACAGACTCACAAAGCTGAAGTTGCTTTAGAAACTGTTTAATATACTGGTCAGATATGTGGAATCCTTCTTAGTGTTCAAAAACACGACAGGTGAAAAATTCTCTCCACCTACAGAGAGAGAACTGATAAACTCTGAGTGCAGATTAAAGCATAATTTTTCTGCTTTATTTTTCTTGCCTTTTTTTTGGCAACATGGCTAATATGGAAATGTTTTGCATAACTTCACATGTATAATTAATATCATTTTGTTTGTCTTTTCAATGGGTGGGGAAAGGAAAGGAAAGAGGGAGAGAATTTAGAACTCAAAAATGAATATGAAAAATAAAAATAAAAGAAGCATCACTGGTCCATCACATAATAGCATTTGCACTCTTAGTAGTATATCAATATTTTGATGGTTTCCTGATTTAATTGATAATTTATTGACAATACGTAATAGTGCTTTAAGGTTTGCGAAGCATTTTGTGTATATTATCTCATTTAATCCTTACAAAAGCTTTCTGAGGTAGGTTACTGTTGTTTTTGTTCGTCCTTTGCTCTCGAAGAGGACCATGACATATTGAAGGTGATGTTATGACTTGCAAGTGGATTGGATTTAAATGAGGGAGGGCTGTGTAAAATCACCATCCTCATTCTCTCCTTCAGAGCCATCTGGATCTAGGTGGGTAGTACTATTATTACAAGTTAGGAAATTGAGGCTTAGAAAGATTAAACTTTGGCGATGAACTCAATGTACGTCAATGTATGACAACCTAAAATAAATCATTTTCCTCCTCTGCATCTTTGTTTCGCCAATTTTAATATAAGGTAAAGTTGGATTTAAAATCATCAAAATCAAAGCTAATCACTTCCTTATAAAAAACCCTCTAAAAAGACCATAACATGACCCATCAATAAGAAGCCATCAGCTTCCATGATAAAACACAATCGATGGTTTTGGACCCAAGTTAGCCTCCATCTTACTATGTTTCTAGACAATGCATTATTTTCTTACCTGGCTCTTGTCCACTATTTGCAGTTCATTTATTGACATAGACTTAAGGTACATTGGGGGAATAGATACAACATTGCCCTTCTTTATACATTGATATGAGGAGTATAATATAGAAAACACAACTAGCTTGTGTTACCTTGGATAAATCATCTCCCTGTATGTAATTCCATTTTGTCAGTGATCCAGGTTTCCTCTGTAATTGTTAAAAGCAGCTTCCCAGTTTTGGTCATAAGGGTGAAATTAGTGGCTGAACCCACAGGGTCACCAGCACCGTTCAGATTACGTCTAAAGACTTTCTAAGAGCCTCCTTCCATACTCGGTAATGGGGAGTTCCAGGGTGATGACAACTCCAGATTACGAAGGTGTTGTCATTTTCAGAACTCCACTGCAAAACCACAATGGATAGATTTCTGTAGGACTGAGCAATTTTGGGGTGACCCCCAGTCAACGATAGCAAGCTTATTCTTTATTCTCCCTTACCAATGGAACACTTGACACTCAGGTGACATAAGCCAGCGTGCTGCCTTTCCTTCAAGCAGAAAGTTAGTGGGAAATGCACTTCCCCTACTCAGGGTGTGGGTGTCTAGAGCTGCCAGGACATTTGGAATTTTTTTTTAAACCTTTAGCCCACTATCTCCTGAAGCAGCCCATTCCACTTTTGCATCATTTCTAATTACCAGGGAATTTTTCTTCACAATAATCTGAAATTTAACCCTTCGCAATTCTTATCCACAGTTGCTAGTTGTGCCCTCAACAGTCAATCAGAGTAAACCTATTCCATCTTCCAGGTAATAGCCCTTCAGACTTGAAGAAAGTTATCCTTTTCCCCTGAGTCTTTTCCAGGATAAACGTTGCTAGTGCCTTTAGCAGATTTGAATACGGCAGGGAATTGAGGTCTTTCACTATTCTGTTGCTTTTTCAGAACAGTCTCTTTCCCATCAAACCAGGCTAATTCATCACTTCAACTGCTTTTCACATTGTTCATTTCTAAGGTATGTATCACGAAAAGTAACTACCTAAAAAGTCATTTCTTTGATGCTTCAAGAACCTGTGATTTCATCGGTGTAGGTGTTCCCATTGCTGGAGCATACCTGAGCCTCCAAGGGGTCATTGTGGCCTGAAAATTTTATCGCCAATTCTTTTGTGATGAGTTTTTCCAATATGAAGCAAATCGATGAAATGCCTAGGCCTGTATTTGAAGCCTTTGCAGACTGGTAGGACCTAAGAGAATTTGTAGTCTACTAGCATAGCATTAAAGATCTCCATGCCTAAGTGGAGGGCTGCCTCAGAGAGGAGTCCTTTGGCACGATAGAATGAGAACTCTTAGGACAAAAATGGTGGCTGTAATTTGTTCTAACAGTCAGTCAGTCAATAAGCATGTATTAAATGCTTGTTATGTGTCTGGCACTGGGCTAAGTGCTGGGGATTCAAAGAAATACAAAAAAATCTCCTAGTCCTGCCCTCAAGGAACTTATTTTCTAACGGGAGAGATAACAGAAAAAGCTAGGTACATTCAAGATGTATGTAAAGACTAGATGGAAGGCCATGGAGAGGGAAAGGCATTAGTAGTTTGCTTAGTCTCATTTCAGTCTCAACCAGGCTTCATCTGGGTTAAGTCACAAGCCACTTCTTTCTTTCTGTCTGTCCTGACAACCCTTGCCCCCTCCTCTGACTGTGCACTCTGCTTCAAATCTGTTTCACTTTATCCCCTTAGCTGAGATGGCTGCTTAAGAACTCTCTCCTTCTGAATACTTGCCACATAATCCTGAGAAAGTTATTTGTTGCCCATCTTCCTCTTTGTTTTGAGGTTAACATGGCATTTCCTCTTGATGGGTTTGATCTTGGGTGGTGATGTAGTCATGGCTGAAAAGAGATTTCCATTAAAAACCACGTTTTTCCAGTTGCTCAGAATTTTCTTAAAAAAAAAATCCCTATTATTCTGAATTATGTATTTGGGTTCCATCTAAATGTAAGTTCCCATTTGGAAAATCTGAGTTAAATTCATAAACAGATGGTCTTGAGTTATATGGAAATTAGAAGAAGGTGTATGTCTTTTTCATTTAAGAATTATCATAATCTGAAATGTCAAACTTCGATGGCAGCCACTCCTCTCCCCTAGCTCCATGTTTTACTTCCTCTTAAGAGGCTCAGGTAGCCGACATACTACTTTATAATTTACTATCTGACCTCTTAATCTCTCTGGGCCTCAGTTTTCTTATCTGTAAAATAAGGGGGTTCAACTAGTCTAAAAGGTCTAAAAGATCTCTTACAGCTTTAAATCTGTGATTCTATGACTCGGTGAAGCCTGGGTTTGAATAAAATATTGGACTCAGTGAGGAATCTATAGGATAATAAGTGTACCTTAGGGGGCTCAGATTCATTTGGGAACTTCTGAGGTCATCTAAACTCAGCTCAAAACGGCTAAGAGAACAGAAAAGGAAAAACGTATTGTGAAAGTAAAACAATTAGTAAAGGAATAAGAAAGTACTTTCAATACACATACTCTGGGGATTAGGGTTTTATCTCTGGGTCCACAGTGGGGAAAGCCATCTCTTCTAAGACCGAAGTGACAACATGGGGAGAACATTACAGATGACTCCTGTGTGGCTAGACCAAAAGTTGGGAGGACCTCTTCATGCAGTATCTGAATATCTTCTCTGTGTCCTGTTGCTTTCCACTGTTTCGATCAAAGAAAGAGGTCCTCTTTAGAAGGTACTAGGTAGCACAGTAGAGTGTTGGAGCTGAGTTTAAATCTAGCCTCAGACATTTATTAGCTGCGTAACCCTGGGCAAGTCACTCAACCTTCGTCTGCCTCAGTTTCCTCAACTATAAAATGGGAATAATAATAGCCGCACCCTCCTTGGATTACCATGAGGATGAAATGTATTATTTTTTTGAAACAAATCTTAAAGCAGTATATAAATGCCAGCTATTATTATTATTATCATCATTAATTATCCTCTCTCACCTACTCTCAGGTTGCTCCTGACAGCTAATAGGCAACATAGTTTCCTTTTCTACACTAGTTGCTCCCATATTCATCTTCTTTATCTGAATATTTCTTCTATTCTTTGCAGAAGTTGCTGCTGCTGCTGCTGTTGCCCCATCCTGCTGGCACAGTCTCACTGCACTGTGAGAATATGTATTAAACTGACCACTTGAGCCTGGAACCTCACAGGATGGACATAAGTGAGGGACAGATCTTGTTACTCCGTGCTTGAGTATAGTGTGGGGAAGGCTCCAGGGATGAGTGGTTTGGCAAATCTCAGAATAAATGGATTTAGGAAATGCCAAGGTCCTTAAACAAAACAAAACAAAACAAAACAAAACAAAACAAAACAAAACAAAACAAAATGGAACTATCTTTATTATGAACTTGACAAACATCAACAAAAAGGAACGTGTAAAAAGAAGAATAGACAAGAAGATTGTCTATGAAACCATGAGCCTCTATTATGCACAATTTAAAAAAATTATGTAGTAAAATTAACACGGTAGTGCAAACACAGTCTTGCTTCTCTGTTTCTTTTTGAATTTTTTCTGCCCTCTTCTGAATATTTAAAAAATATTAAAAATATTTAAAATATCCTTTTCCCTCCCCTAACATTTCAGGTGGTGCAGTGGATAGAGTGCTAGACTTGGAGTCAGGAAGACCTGAGTTCAAATCCTTCCTCAGACATTTGCCCTGACAAGTGGTCATTTAGGTCTTACTTGAAGACTCCCTGTGACGGAAAACTCATTGCTTTTCAAAGCAGTCCACTTTCAGGCTGTTTTCGTTGTTAGGAATGTAACAAATATCTTCTAGCCCTATTCTTTTAGGGCCAGGCAGGCTACATATCCCTTCAAGGTAGGTGGGTACCCTAAGGATTTTGTGGGATGGTCTCTTTCCTCTGCAATCAGATGGAGCCACAAATGCTACGTTTGATTGGATGCAGGTGCCCTAGGACATCTCACAAATCAGTCTTCATATTTGACCATCATACTACCTCTTTCTCTCTGCAATGTTTGTTACCTTCTGTAACCTTCTGTTACTTTCTCTCTGTATGTTATTTTCAAATAAGATGGTAGAATTGGTAGCCATAAAGGAGGATTCTGGTCCAGCCTCAACACTTTAGAGATGAGACAGATGAAGCTCAGAGAGATGTGGCAACTTGCCCATGGTCATGGTGAGTGGTAGAGTTCAGGTTTTCCTTCAGGTCATCAGAACCTGAAATCATTGATCTTTCTTTTACACCACTGGGCATTAGAAATTCACAGGATCATGAATGTTGCTGCTCTGATTTGTATGTCTCTGCTAATGCTAAAACACAAACCTTCTGAGTCTTAAAGAGATACTACCTTTATGTTGTCTGAAGCATAGTCAGTCAGTTAAGTCAACAAGTATTTATTAAGGGATAACCAGGGATACAAAGAAAGGCAAAAATGTGGCCCTTGCCCTCAAATTGCTTACAGTTTAATGACAACAAGTAAACTTTTATATATAAATATGGTAGAAAGTAGTCTCAGAGGAAAAGTACTAGTCGGGGAGGGGAGTCCTACTTCCTGCAGAAGGTGGGATTCAAATTGAGTGTTGAAGGAAGCCAGGAAAGCCAAGAGGTGGAGGTGAGGAGGCAGTGGATTCCAGGCATAAAGGACAGCCAGTGCAAAGCATGGGGTTTGGAAATGGAG
Organism: Phascolarctos cinereus; assembly: GCF_003287225.1. Lineage (NCBI taxonomy): Eukaryota > Metazoa > Chordata > Mammalia > Diprotodontia > Phascolarctidae > Phascolarctos > Phascolarctos cinereus. Next base: position 56,735,640 of record NW_027555625.1, on the reverse strand, counting down.
TGATGTGTATGAGGAACAGCAAAAAGGCCAGGGTTGTTGGGCTTTAGACTATAAGGGGAGGAGTAAACTGGAAGAAGACTGGAAAGGTAGGAAGGAGGAGAGTAGTGAAAGACATTTAAAGTTAAATAGAAGACTTTGTATTTGATTGTGGAGGTAAATGAGAGGCTTTGGAGTTTATTGAGTAGGGGCGATATGGGTCATAGATTTGTCAGGCGTCAGACCCTGAACACATACTAGGATCCAGAGTAGTCTGCAGCCACCACCATCTCAGTTCCTCAGGGTGAGGGGATTCAGAGATCTGGTAAGAAGCAGTGGGGCACAGGGGAAAAACCTAAAGAACTCTCTGCTGGAAGTCAGGATACCTGGGCTGTAGTTGGAGAGGTGGCTGTATGCAAACAGAGAGCTTCTGTCTCGAATTCTATCCAATTCAATAAATATTTGTTGAAACGAACTGTATACCTATTATCTGCAAAGCATCATACTATGGAATCATGAGCTGCCATCATCATCATCATCATCATCATCATCATCATCATTGTTATCATCATCATTGTCATCATCATCATCGTCATCATCATCATTGTTGTTATCATCATTATCATCATCATCATCATCATTATGTTAGGCACTGGGGGAATGCAAAGATGGATAAGACCTTTCCTCTGCCTTTAAGGAACTTCCAACTGAATGGAAGTGGATACAACATACACACAAGGAACTAGAATATGAAATGGGATATGATAAAAGATGTGTAAGCCAGATTCTGTGTGAGAATTGAGAAAGGGATAATAATTACTGAAGAGAAGGAAAGGATCAGGGAAGGAACAATAGCATTTGAGATGAATCTTGAAGGTCAGATGGGCTTTCAACAGGTGGAGATGAGAGGGAACATAGAGGAGAGCATATAGCATAGGGGAGGGCATGGACAAAGGTAGAAGCTGGAAAATATGGGGTGTGTCTAGGAGACAGTGACTAGTCCAGTTTGACTAGATTATAGAAAGGAAGGGAACAAGAATTTATTAAGTGCCTACTATGTGCCAGGCACTATTCTAAGAACCTCACAAATACCTCATTTGATCCTCACATCAACCCAGGGGAAAGGACGTCTCATTTCTACTTTACAATTGAGGAAACTGAGGCAGTCAGTTTCCTGATCTGTAAAGGGAGTTATACTTGGTACAGAGAAAAGAATTCTGGGTCTGGAGTCAGAGGATTAGAGATTGAATCCTGGCTTTGTGACTGATGGACTATGTGTCTTTGAGTTGGTCACTTCCACTTGGTTACTTTATTTGTAAAATTAAGAAGCTTTCATTAGATGATTTTCAAGTCTCTTCCAGCTCCAAATCTATGATCCTCTGAGCCCTAAGCTTCCTTCTAGCTCTGACATCCTATGAGAGAACATTTTCTTTTGGTTATGTCATAGGAAAACCTGATTCTCCTGGCTGATGCTTCTATTTTTCACCATTTTTCAAACCAGAAGTGGTGTGGACGCCATGGTGGCTTTACCACATACCTTCACTAAGCATGCTCAGTAGCTACATGTGGGTTTAGCCTCAAATGGAAGTTTCTTCTTGGTTTTTAATCCTTCCATTCTTTGAGTTTTAACTGTGACTCAGCCATTGGTTTCTGCCCCCTTCATCCTCAATCTTCTCTCTCTGACTGTAATCCCTGTTTATAAAGAGGGCAAAGGGAACTCATGAGAAGTAGCTATGATGACTTGGAATCTAAAGCTTTGGTTTCTAGTTCCAGCTCTGTGACCTTAAGCGAGCCACTCTACTTTTTAGAGTCTCAGTTTCTTCATTCATGAAAAGGTGGGGGCAATAATAAGGCACTATACGGTTGTTGTCCTTCATGCCTATGTCACTCTCCTTCCTCATCTCTGACTCCTCAGGATTCTAGGCAACTGTTTCTTTATAATAGCAGCATCAACAACAACTTTAATTTAATTTAATTTAATAAATAACAACTTTATTGGTATCTTTTTAAAAAAGTTAATCTCACTTACATTTCTCAACATATATTTTCTCTCACCTCCATTAAAAGAGTCATACTTTTTAACCAACTGATCTTTTCTCTGTTTCCCACTCCCAGTACTCCATCTGTGGTCTCTGTGTCTTTTAAGTCCTTTAAGATGCAGCTCAAACACTACTTTCTATTCTAAGTCTTTCCTGATGCTGACATCACTATCCCTTCACCTGCTGATGTCCTCATTTTCTATCTTGTATTTATTTGGTATTTAAATATTTTGTACATATTTATATGTACATATGCACGTATGATTAATTTAAGCTTCTTAAGAGTGGGAACTGTTTCATCCTTTCTATCTGTATCCCCAGTGCCTGACACATAGTAGGTGCTTAGTAATAATGTTTGTTGAACATTTTTAAAAAAAATGAACAAGTTTGAAAGAGCTAAGAACTCCAATTAATGCAATGACCAACCAGGATTCAAAAAGACCAATAATGAAACATACTACCTGCTTCTTGACAGAGAGGTGATGGACTAATATACAGAATAAGATTTATATTTTTGGACACAGCCTGTATGGGAATTTGTTTTGCTTGACTATACACATTTGTTACAAGGGTTTTCTTTTTCTTCCTCCTCTTCTCCTTCTTCTCTTTTTTCTCCTCCTTCTTCTCTTTTTCCTTCTTCTTCTCCTCCTCTTCCTCCTCCTCCTCCTCTTCTCCTCCTTCTCCTTCTCTTTCTCCTCCTCCTTCTCCTCCTCCTCCTCCTCTTCTCCTCCTTCTCCTTCTCTTTCTTCTCCTCCTTCTCCTTCTTCTCCTCCTCCTTCTCCTCCTCCTTCTTCTCCTCCTCCTCTTCTCCTTCTCCTTCTCTTTCTTCTCCTCCTCTTTTTTCTCTTCCTCCTCCTCCTTCTTCTCCTCCTCCTCCTCCACCTCTTCCTCCTCCTCCTCCTTCTCCTCTTCTCCTCCTTCTCCTTCTCTTTCTTCTCCTCCTTCTCTTTCTTCTCCTCCTCCTCTTCCTCCTCCTCCTCCTTCTTGTCCTCCTCCTCTTCTCCTTCCTTCTCTTTCTTCTCCTCCTCTTTTTTCTCTTCCTCCTCCTCCTTCTTCTCCTCCTCCTCCTCCACCTCTTCCTCCTCCTCCTCCTTCTCCTCTTCTCCTCCTTCTCCTTCTCTTTCTTCTCCTCCTTCTCTTTCTTCTCCTCCTCCTCTTCCTCCTCCTCCTCCTTCTTCTCCTCCTTCTCCTTCTCTTTCTTCTCCTCCTTCTCTTTCTTCTCCTCCTCCTTCTTCTCCTTCTCCTCCTCCTCCTCCTCCTCTTGTTCTTGTTCTCTTCTTCCCTCTTCTTCTCCTCTTCTTCCTCCTTCTCCTTTTGTTAGAAGGGAAGGTAGGAGGGAGGAAAAAATAAATGCTTGATAAATGAAAAACATTTAATTGAGAAGGCTCATGGGTTGATTGGTACTGCTGCCTGTTGACTGAATAATAGAACAAAGACAAAAAAGAGAGAGAGAGAGAAAAGCCAGTTCAGCAAAATTAACAAACACATCAACAAAATCTGACATTACATGTGATGTTCCACAACCACAGTCCCTCTACTTCTGCAAAGAAAGAAAGGAGGTCCAGTTGGCTTTCCTAGACGATATAGAGGAGTTGCCTATCTGTACTGATGATGAGAGTTTCCATACTGAGAGTTCCTCATGACAGTGAAATCCTAGGTCTGATTTGGGTAAAAACAGCAAATTAAATCCAATGCTTTCTTCAGTTTTTCATTGAGCTATAATTTCATTTATGGTATGGCTGTTCCTCACCCCCCCCCATACATACTAAGGCAGATCCCACCCCTCTACACCTTGGTCATGGTCTTCAGAAGTTTCCTTGGTAGAACTGATTGCTCTGCTGCCAATTTGGTAATCAGCCTCTCTGACCTTAGCTAGGCTGGTGATTGGCCAAGAGGCGTGCTGCTCATCACTAGAGTATGTCCAAAGTCCTTGAGTTAGGCAGGATGTGCAAGGGCCCTTTCTCTGCTGGCATAGCCTTGGAGAGCCCACGGTCATCTTAATGCTGCAGTGAGACATTAGAGTAGGAGGAGAAATGGAAGATGATGATGACAGTGGTGGTGGTGGTGATCCTGTTATTAAGAACAAATTGATTGTTACAAAAGGGGAGCAGGACTGATGATGATTCAGTCATTGACTTCATGTCATCCATTCAAGCCCCTCATTGAGCCTCTTGAGTAGTAAGAAGACAACAAAGAGCTAAAAGGCTTAGACTGGAGCAGATTTGATTCAGGAGGCGATGAGTTATTTTTTCAAAATAGCTGAAATGTTGAAGATGTTTAGTGGATCTGTGCCAATGAGTTGGCCAGGAATTCTCATCCAGATCCTGGAAAGTGTTCCTAACCTCACTGTGTGAACCAAACAGCCATTTGCATAAAATTACAGGCAAAAGCTCATTCAAGTAAATTCCGCAAAGCATTCAAATTGCCTTGCAATTATTGACATTTATGTTGTGTTCTAAGGTTTTCAAAGCATCTCTCATTAGAATATGGACTCCTTGAGGGCAAGATGTCTCTTTTTTGCCTTTCTTTGTGTCCTTAGAGCATAGCAAGTGCCCGACACATAGTAAGCACTTAATGAATACTTGCAGGGTGATTTGATTCTCCCAACAACCTTGTGAGGTAAGTACTATATTATCCTCATTTTACAGATGAGGTAATTGAGGTCAAGAGATGTCAGGTGTCTTTCTCCCCTTCTAATAAAAATGTCTTCTTGGCTTCAAATCCAGCACTCTAAAGTCATTGTTGTTCCGTTGTTTCAGTCTTGTCTGACTCTCCATGACCCCATTTGGGGTTTTCTTGGCAAAGATACTTGGCAGAGTGGTTTGCCATTTCCTTCTCCAGCTCATTTTACAGATGATGAAACTGAGGCAAACAGAGTTAAGTGACTTGCTCAGAGTCACACAGCAAGTAAGTGTCTGAGGCCAGATTTGGCCTTCATCTTCTTGATATCAGGACCAGCCCTCTATCCACTGGGCCACTTAGCTGCCCCTAGCCATTACGCCATGTAATAATGACATTTTCCTCAAATGACACTAATTTTTAGGAGCTAGATATGGAACAGCAATTGTCCAGCCTCCCTTAGAGAAGAATCAAAGGATTTTATCTTTAAGATCAAATATAAAATCCTCTCTGTGGATTTTCAATCTTTTCACAACCTGGCCCCCTTCCTACCTTTCCAGTCATCTGCCACCTTATTCTAAGGTACTAATTCCAACATTTTCCATTGACTCCTCTTATTCTAAGATTTATCCACATTGGCCTACCTGCCTTTCCTTGCACGCAGCCAGGGATGTGCTGGAGGCAGCTCAGTCAGTTAGTTGTTACATTTTCCTTGTGAATATTTACACCTGGCAAATGGGCACATGCTTGAAATCAGGACTTGGTCCAGAACTTTGCTGATTGTCTAGACTTAAGAAAGTGATGGAGAGACATTTAATCATAGCGATGGAATTTAAGGTAAGTCTTGCTTACTTTTTTTTTCAGAGAGACAGTTGTTAAACATTTACCAGCACATCACTATACATTACCCTCCCATCTCCTGACTGTCTGTTTTTTTACTGACTGTTTCTCTTCCCTGAAATGCTCTCTCTCTATTTTTACTTCTTGGCTTCCCTGGCTTTCTTCAAGTTTCAGCTAAAATCGTACTTTCTGCAGGACATCTTTCCTGGTACCCTTTAATGCCAGTGTCTTCCTTCTGAGATTATCCATATATATATATATATATATATATATATATATATATATATATATATATATATATATATATATATATATATGTATATACATGTATATGTATATGTGTGTATTTATCATATCACACACACACACACACACACACACACACACACACACACACACACACGTCCTGTTTGCCCAGAGTTGTTTGTGTGTTGTCTCTCCTATTAGAATGTGAGCTCCTTGAGGGCAGGGACTGTTTTTTCCTGTATTTGCATACTCAGAACTTAGCACAGTGCCTGGAATATGGTAGGTGCTTAATAAATACTTGTTGACTTGACTTGAAATGAACATCGTGCTCTGAATCCAGTAGGTATAAGTTAATAGTTATGATGCATACACAGTTCTTCCCTGCTTTATTCTTCTAAACTCTGGGTTATATTGGTTTCTTTCTTTCTTTCTTTCTTTCTTTCTTTCTTTCTTTCTTTCTTTCTTTCTTTCTTTCCTTTCTTTCTTTCTCTCTTCCTTCCTTCCTTCTTCTTCCTCCTTCCTTCCTTCCTTCCTTCCTCCCTCCCTCCGTCCCTCTCTCCTCCCTCCCTCCCTCCCTCCCTCCCTCTCTCTCTCTCTCTGTCTCTCTCTCTTTCTCTCTCTCTCTCTCTCTCTCTCTCTCTCTCTCTCTCTCTCTCTCTCTCTCTCTCTCTCTCTCTCTCTCTCTCTCTCTCTCTTAGTTATAGGATTTTAAACCAGAAGGGACCTTAGGGATCCCTTAGTCTAGTCCAACACTTTATTTGGTGATAAGGGAATGGGGGCTTGGACAGGGAAGTAACTTGCACAAGGCCAGGCAGATAATAAATAGCAAAACCAATATTCCATAAAATCACAGCTAGAACTCTGTTGCCATCTTGTCAAACACTTTCATTTTACAGATGGGGTTACTGAAGGCTAGGGAGGATAAGCTGAACGGCATCTTGACTTTCTCCCCACCTCTACCCCAACCTTGACCAAGAGACCTTTAACTTCTCCTTGCACCTCTTCTTCCCTTAAAACAAAGCTGTGGGTAGATCTGATCTAGATTCCCGGCATGCTATCTGTTATCTATTCTGACAACCCTACCTTGTATTCCTTGTTAACAGTCAGAGGTGTACAATGATAAGCAAGTCATTGAGTGTCAGGGAAAAACATCTGGGAGGCGAGATGCCTACCTTCTAGTACTGTCTCAGCCATGAAAGTACTGGGGGACCTTGGGAATGGTGCTTTTATACTCTGCCTTTTTCTCCTCTGTAAAATAGGGTACTTGGACTAGATCAAGGGTTCTTACCCAGGGTCCCGGGAACTTGTTGAAAAAATATTTAGCTAATTGTATTTCAATATAATTGGTTTCCTTTGTAATCCTATGTAAGTTTTTTTTAATGCATTAAAAAACACAATTCCGAGAAGGGACCTATAGGCTTCACCAGACTGGCAAAGGGGTCCTGGACGTAAAAAAGGTTAAAAACTTTTGGACAAGACGATTTGTGATCTCTTTGAGCTCTAAGAGTATAGGATTCTCTTTGAGATTCGAAGGAAAGCAGGAAACTGGAGGAAAAATTTCATAGCAAATTTCTCTGATAAAGGCCTCATTTCTCAAATATTTAGAAAACTGATACAAATTTTTTTTTGGAAATAGTATTTCTTCCAATTACATGTAAAGATAGTTTTCAAAGTTCATTGTTTATAAAATTTTGAGTTCCAAATTTTTTCTCCCTCCCTCCAGTGTCCTCTCCCCAATATAGCAAACTATTTAATATAGGTTATACTTGTGCAGTCATGCAAACATATTTCTGTATTAGTCATGTTGTGAAAGAGAAATAGAACAAAAGGGAAAAGCCGTGAAAAACAAAAAAAATGTGTAAATAATATTCTTTGATCTGCATTCAGACTCTATAGTTCTTTCTCTGGATGTGGACAGCATTTTCCATTATAAGACTTTTAGAATTGTCTCAGATCATTGTATTGCTAAGAAGAGCTAAGTCAATCACAGTTGATTATCACACATTATTGCTGTTACTGTGTACAATGTTCTCCTGGTTCTGCTTACTTTATTCAGCATTGAGAAATTATTCAAATTTATAAAACTATGGACCATTCCCCAGTTGATAAATGGTTAAAGGATATGATATTATTTTTTTTAAGTGAATGGTCAAAAATGGTTAATAAATTAGAGGGGAAAAAAGAATCCTATATTCTCAAAGCTCAAAGAAATCTCAAAGAGATCCCGCCCCTCCCCCAATCATTAAGAAGGCAAGAAATATATCAATTATACACGTGAAACATGTTTCCACAGTAGCCATGTTACCAAAAAAGCAAGAAAAATAAAGTTTAAAAATATGTTTCAATCTGCATTCAGGGTTAATCACTTCTTTCTCTGGAGGTAAATAGCATTTTTCATCATGAATCCTTTGGAATTGTCTTGAACCATGGTCATGATAGAAGAGCTAAGTTATTCATAGTTGATCATCATACAATATTGCTGTTACTACTGATGTTATTACTGATGCACAATGTTTCCTTGGTTCTGTTCATTTCACTTTCCATCAGTTACTATAAGTCTTCCTAGGTTTTTCTGAAACCATTCTGTTTATCATTTCTAATAGTATACCATCACAATTACGTACCACAACTTGTTCAGGTATTCTCCAATTGATAGACATCCCCTCAGTTTCCAATTTTTTGCTCCCACAAAAAGTGCTGCTATAAAATATTTCTATATATATATAGGTTCTTTTCCTTTTTGTTTGATCTTTTTAGGATATAGACCTAGTAGTGGTATTCCTGGGTCAAAAGATAGGGATGGTTTTGTAGCCTTTGGGGCATAGTTCCAAATTGTTCTCCAGAATGGTTGGATCACTTCACAACTCCACCAGTAGTGCACTAATGTCCCTAATTTCCCCATTCCTGCCAACATTGCTTACTTTCCTTTTCTGTCATGTTAGTCAATCTTATAGTTATGAAGTGGTAACTCAGAGTTTTAATTTTTATTTCTCTAATAAATAGTGATTTGGAAATTTTTTTTCAGATGACTAGAGATAACTTTGATTTCTTCTTCTGAAAACTTCTTGTTCATATTTTTGACCATTTATCAACTGGGGAAGAGTCCTTTTTAAAAAATAAATTTGACTGAGTTCTCTCTATATTTGAGAAATGAGGCCTTTATTTGAGAAACTTAATGTAAAATTTTCCTCCAGTTTCCTGCTTTCTTTCTCATGTTGGCTGAATTGGTCTAATTTGTGCAAAACCTTTTAAATTTAATGTAATCAAAATTATCCATTTTACTTACTGTGATCCTCTCTCTTCTTCAGTAATAAATTCTTTGCTCATCCGTAGATCTAGCAGGTAAACTATTCCATGCTCCCCTAATTTGCTTATGATATCACCCTTTATGTCTAAGTCTTGCACCCATTTTGATCTTACTTTGGTATAGGTGTGAAATGTTGGTTTACACCTACCTTCTGCCCAAGTGATTTCTAGTTTTCCCAGCAATTTTTGTCAAACAGCAAGTCCTTGTCCTAAAAGCTTGTAGCTTTGGGTTTAATCAAATATTAGATGACATTTACTACTGTGAATTGTGTACTTAATCTATTCCACTGATGCACCACTCTATTTCTTAGTCAGCACCAGATTGTTTTCATGATCACCATTTTGTAACACAGTTTGAAATCTGGTCCTGCTAGACCACCTTCCTTCACATTTTCTTTTCATTGATTCCTTTGATATTCTTGACTTTTTGTTCTTCTAGATGAATTTTATTATTATTTTTTCCTAGCTCTACTAATTTTTTTGGTAATTTGATTGGTATGGCACTGAACGAGTAAATTAGTATAGGTGGGATTGTTATTTTTTACTATGTTGTCTTGACCTACTGATGAACAATGAATATTTCTCCAATTGTTTATATCTGTCTTTATTTGTGGGAAAACTGTTTTGTAATTGTGTTCATATAGTTTCTAAGTTTGTCTTGGTAGGTAGACTCCCAAGTATCTTATATTCTCTGCAGTTATTTTAAATGTAATTTCTGTTTCTATCTCTTGCTGCTGGACTTTGCTGGCAATATATAGAAATGCTGATGCTTTGTGTGAGTTTATTTTATATCCTGGAACTTTGATAAAGTTAATTGCTTCAACTAGTTTTTAGTTAATTCTCTAAGATTTTCCAAGTATACTATCATATCATCTGCAAAGACTGACAGTTTTATTTCTTTATTGCCTATTCTAATTCCTTCAACTTCTTTTTCTTGTCTTATTGCTATAGCTAGCATTTGTAGTACAATATTGAATGGCAGTTGTGATAATGGATATCCTTACGTCACCCTCATTGGGAAGGCTTCTAGCTTATCCCCATCATAGATAATGCTGGCTGTTGGTTTTAGATAGATATTACTTATTTTAAGGAAAACTCCATTTATTCCTGTGCTTTCTAGTGTTTTTAGTAGGGAGGAATGTTGCATTTTGTCAAAAGTTTTTCTGCATCTGTTGAGATAATTATATGATTTTTGTTGATTTTGCTACTGATATGTTCTATTATGCTGATAGTTTTCCTAATATTAAACCAGCCCTGCATTCCTGGTATAAATCTCCCTGGGTCACAGTGTATGATCTTTGTTATATATTGCTATAATCACCTTGCTGGTATTTTATTTAAATTTTTGTTTGCATAAAATTCATTAGGGAAATTGGTCTATAGTTTTTTTCCCCTTTGCTTTTTTTGCTCTTCCTGGTTTAGGTATCAAATGGAATAGCTTCCCAATTCTGAAAGGAAAAGTTAATGAGTTACAGGAAGAAATAGACAGTAAAACTATATTGGTAGGGAACTTTGACTTTCCTCTCTCAAAGCTAGATAAATCTAATTATAAAATAAACAAGAAAGAAGTTAAGGAGATGAATAGAATTTTAGAAATTTGGATATGATAGACCTCTGGAGAAAACTGAATGGGGATAGAAAGAAGTATGCCTTTTTCTCAGCTATACATGGCACCTTCATAAAAATCGGCCATGTTGTAGGGTATAAAAACCTCACATACAAATGCAGAAAATTAGAAACATTAAATGCCTTCTTTTTAGATCATGATGCAATAAAAATTACATTCACTAAAGGGTCATGGAAGCATAGATTAAAAATTAATTGGAAACTAAATAATCCTAAGGAATGAGTGAATCAAAGAAATAGATCAAATCATAGAAGCAATCAATAATTTCATTAAAGAGAATGACAACAATGAGACAACATGCAAAAAATATATCTATAAATGCATACATCAATAAAATAAAGAGCAGATCAAAGAATTGGGCATGCAATTTTTAAAATGAGAAGAACAAATTAAAAAATTTTCAATTAAACACCAGAATGGAAATCCTGAAAAATCAAAGAAGTAATAAAATTGAAAGTTAAAAACCATTGAACTAATAATTTGATTTTAAAAAGGAAGAAAACCAAAGTACTGGTATCAAAAATGATGGATGGATATTTACAAAAATAGAAATCACCCAGACTAACGGAAGATGAAATAGAACACTTAAATTTTCTATCTTAGAAAAAAAACTGAGCAAGTCACAAATGAGTTTCCTAAAAAACATCTCCAGGACCAGAGGGATTCCCAAGTAAATTCTACCAAGCATTTATTAATTCCAATACTATATAAGCTATTTGGAAAACTAAGCAAAGAAAAAGTCCTACCAAATTCCTTTTATGATACAAATATGGTGCTGACAGTTAAACCAGGAAGAGCAAAAACAGGGAAAGAAAACTATAGACCAATTTCCCTAATGAATATTTTTTTTTGCAAAATTTTAAATAACATACTAGACAGGTGATTATTTTGTTTTCTTCAGTGAGCTTTTGCACCTCTTTTTCCATTTGGCTAATTCTGCTTTTTAAGGAGCTCCTCTCTTCAGTGAATATTTTTACCTCTTTTGCCATTTGGCCAATTCTGTTTTTTAAGGTCTTATTTTCCTCAGTGAGTGAGTGAGTGAGTGTGTGTGTGTGTGTGTGTGTGTGTGTGTGTGTGTGTGTGCCTCTTTTACCAAGCTATTGACTCTCTTTTTGTAATTTTCTTGCATCACTCCAATTTCCCCCTCCCCCAATTTTTCCTTTACCTCTCTTTTTTGATTTTTAAAATAGGTTTGGAGCTTTTCCAGGAATTCTTGTTGAGCTTATATCCAATTCACACTTTTTCTTTAGGTATTTGCTTGTAGCTGTTTTGACTTCGTTGTTTTCTTCTGAGTTTGTGTTTTGATCTTCCCTGTCAGCGTAGTAGCTTTTTATGGTCAAGTTCTTCTTTTATTTTTGTCTTTTTTACTCATTTTTTTCGGCCCACTTCTTGACTTTTAACTTTATGTTAAAGTTGAGCTGTGCTCCCAGGGTGGAGGGGGCATTGTCCCAGGCTTTAGCTTTTTTTGTGCTCCTGTATTCAGAGCTAATTCTGGGGGTCTATATGTTTTTGGTGCTCCAAAGCTGGTCTGATTGAAGGAGAGGTGCAGTCACTTTTCTCCCTGGCCTTTGCTCTGGTCTTTACCCAGGAAGAGACCTTCTTCTCCTGCAGCTGCAAGTGCTGGTGCTCCTCTTGGCCCTGGTACCGTGACCAGATCCTCTGCCCTCCTGCAGCCACAAGCACTAATGCTCCTTTCTGCCTTGGAACTGAGACCAAGGCCCCTGCTCCTTTGTGAGCAACCATAAGTGCCCTTTGCCACCCTGTGACTATGACCAGTGCTTCTACTTCCCTGCAGAAACAAGCACTTAACCATGGAGCTGTGACTGGGAACTGCCTATGGGCAATGCACCAGGGTGCTGCACTCAGTGCCCGCAAAGGGTCCCTTGTAATCTTTCTCTGACTAGTAATTGCTGGGCTGAGAGCTCCTGAAGCTTTTGCTGCTTCTGTCACAGCCACCTCCAAAGCTCGCTGTGGATGTTACCACCAAGTGTGCTGAGTTCTAAACTGGTGCCCATCCTGGTATCACAGACCTCTCCTGCCAACCTCCTAGGTTGTTTTGTGCTGGAAAAAATGTCTCACTCCAATCTTTTGTTTGCTCTTCCACTCCAGAATTCAATTTGAGACATTATTTTAAAGTTATTTGGAGAGGAATGTTGGAAGAGTTCAGCTAAGTTGTTGCCTGTACTCCACCATCTTGGCTCTGCCAAGAGTGTAGAATTCTTAAGTCACATGCAGCATATATGCATACTCATGTAGTCAATAAACATGTATTAAATGCCCATTATGTGCCAGTTGGTTAAAAAAATTATTAAGCACGCACTATGTGCTAGGCTTTGTGTTAAGTGCTGAGTATACAAAGAAAGACGAAAGCCCCTGCTCTCAAGGAGCTTGCAGTCTAATAAGGAAACAACATGCAAACAACTGTGTACAAACAAGCTATATACAAGATAAATAAGAAATTATCAACAGAGGGAGGGCTCTAGATTTGAGATGCATATGCACTCTTAAACAAAGAGTCAATACCTGACCCCAGAGGAGTCTCAGTGCTGGTTGTTCACACTTTATATGCAAGAATGGAAACACAATGGAGTTGGTTTGGGAAGTGGAGAACTTTCACAGAGGGGTGTTCAGTGCTGCTCTTTCTATGTCAGGCTACTTGCCATGTATGGCCATCAGTAACCTGGAGGTAATAGAATGAGAAAAATTTGCTTGTAATTTTGGGCATATAATTTGGCAAAATGGGACATTGACTTCTGACCTACTATCTATCTATCCATTCGCCTATTGTTTGTATATAAGCAGTATTAATAATAATGATGATTGACATTTATACAGTACTATTAGGTTTGTGGAGTGCTTTATATATATTATTGCATAAGCAGGAAAGCCAGTATTCTAATGAAAATCCATGAACTCCACATCTTCTGCTCGTACCCATTTTCAAGGCTGGCTCTGCCCTCCAGGATGGCAGCTTGCCATTCATCCTGGTCATCTGGAGGTGGAGAGACGGGTTCCATCTTAGCAGGAATTAACACCCTTATGTTTGATACAAAAAGAAATTGGAACTGAAGGAAATTCAGTGATTCCCAGAATCATAGTATCTCAAAGTTGGTAGGAGACCTTAGTCACCAACTACTTCAGCCTTGAAATCCATGCAGGAACCCCTTGTAGAGTATCCCTTAACAGATCCCATCAGGCATCTGTTGGATTGATTTGACCAACAGGTGGCTTGCATCCTCATGAGTCAGCATGTTTCATGGTCAGTCCCGTCCCTCTGTTCAATAACCCTAGGAGGTAGGTGCTATTATTATCACCATTTTACAGATGAGGAAACTGAGGCTGAGGAAGGTTAAGTGATTTGACTAAGGTCTTACAGCTAGGAAGTATCTGAGGCAGCATTGAAATTCAGGTCTTCCTGACTCCAACATTCTATCCAGCTTCCTGACAGAATTTCAGATATTTGAGTAGAGTTAGCATGGTATCCCTAGGTCTTCTCACAGGCGCATATAGCATACTAGAAATAGCAAAGGACTGGAAGTTATATATTGTCTCTCCCATAAGAATGTGAACTCCTCGGGAGCAAGAACTATGGGTTTGTTTCTCTTTGCATTTATTTCCAGCACTTAGCACGATGCCCAGCTCGAAGTAAGCCCCTGATAAAAGCTTGTTGACTGATTAACAGGATTGTTGAGCTGGAAGTTCTTGGCAGGCCTTACTCCATAAAATTTGAGTTGCTAATGTTATAAATTTCTCAGTCCAAACCAGTCCTGTGGCAGCCTGAGTCCACCTGCAATTGAGTAACCTCCCTTCCCCCTCCCGTCCTTTCCCCCTCCTCTCTTTCCTTTCTCCTTCCTCTCCCTCCCTTGACCTATGCCATATAAAGACAATGGAGGAGGATTGTGCAATGCTTGGGCTCATATTCTTTTTCGGATTCTGAGCCTTCCGGCCAGGGGGTCTTAGCTGGTAGTGCAGAGGGAGGAACCTTCACTAGAACTCTTAAAAAAAAAAACCTGAAAAAAAAAAGTGAGAAAGAGAGACAGGAAACCATGTCTTGTGTTCTCTGTCTCTGTCAAGCGTCTGTCTTGTGCTAATTTTGAACCAAGCTTTATTTTTCTTTATTTATAAACCATCGGCCTACTTGGGGAGAGTCTACTTTCTTCAGTGAAATGCTGTCTTAGGCCAATCCGAATGACAGAAGTGGAAGGCACCTTAGAGGTCATTTAGTACTGCCTCTCCTTTTTTTTTACAGAGGGGGAAACTGAGATCCGGAGAGGATAAGCCCATTGTTCAGTAAGTAGTTATTGCTGGCCTCACACAATGGCCTTCTGAATCTTTTGACTGGAAGTCCTGTGCTTTTTTGGACTCCATCACAATAGAGTGACTTCATAATTTGGTGACATGAGCCCACTGTCTGATGATTTTTAATCAAGACTTGTGCTTACTTCCTCTCTGTAGGTTTGAGGGGGCAAGGGCAGCACTGAAGAGGTTGACGATGTCATTCTAGGCTCTATGTGTGTAATTCATGCAGCTGAGACCACCTGAGCAGTGGTGACTTGGGTTATAGCCGCATAGACCAACGGCTAGATTTTCATCTGGTGTCAATAACTGTCTCAGGGCATTTAGCATGTGACCTACTCATTTGGGCTTTTCCCCATAAATATGCAACCAACCCTTTATTGAAATAACAGCATAATTATTCAAACATTATTAGTATTCCAATAATAAATTCAAGAGAAGATATAATTTGGAGTAAGGTTCAAAGGAATTCAAAGACCTAGGTATGAAAATGACAGAGCTATTAACAATAGTCATTTAGGCAGCTAGGTGGTGCAATGGATAGAGTGTTGGGCTTGAAGTTAGGTAGAACTGAATTCGAATCTGACCTCAGATACTTGCTAGCCGAGTGACCTTAGCAAGTCACTTCAACTGTTTGCTTCACATTTCCCATCTATAAAATGGGGATGATAAGAGCATCTACCTCCCAAGGTTGTTAGGATTAAATTAGATAATTGTGAAGGGCTTAGCACAGTGCCTGGCACACAGTAAGTGCCACATGAATGTTAGCTTTATTCTGTTAGTATAACAATGTTATACTAAATGTTAGCATTATTCTGACTAGCTCAAGATCTTTTATCCCTTATGTTAATAATAGTTCCCAAATTCTATAACACATTAAGGTTTACAAAACCTTCTTTTCAGAACAGCCCTTCCACTGTGTGACCCTGGACAAGTCATATAACCCCATTGCCACTGAATCCTTAGGATTTCTGGCCCTTCCATCCACTCTGTAGCTGAATTTAATCTTAGAGTACGAGCTCCTGTAGAGTAGGGACTATCTCATCTTTTCTGTGCTTAGCACAATGCTTGGCACATAGCAAATACTAATTAAATCCCTTTTGGTTTATTTGTTCATTCAGACACCTCTCTAAGCCTCATTTTTCTTATTTATAAAATTGGGGTGATGATAGAACTTATCTCCTAGGGTTGTTGTGAGGAGTTGAGATAATATTTGTAAAATGCTTTAAAAACCTTAAAATGCCAGGTAAATGTTACTTCCTCCTCCTCCTCCTCCTTCTCTTCTTCCTTCTTCTGCTACTCTTCCTCCTCTGCCACTCTTCTAGTCTCAAGTAAATCTACTCCTCACCCCATTTTACAGAGGAATAAACCTAGACAAAGTTTTAAGAAGAATAATCAAAGTTCACCCCACTTTCAGGATTCAGGCATAGCTCTCCTCAACCCCAAAGTCAAGACCATCAGAGATACATGGGATTACAATGATAGAAAAACAAACTTTTATTATTTTTCAAGGTGCTTTTTTGAAACAAGAAACAAAGGTCACATTTCCACTTTGATTTTATCTTAAAAAAAAAACCCAAAACAACTTTGTCTCATTTTCTCTATCTATTAAAAGGACAGGAGGAAAGGGAGGGGGTGGATTGAATAATCAGTGATTTTTTTTCTAGTTTCAATCTTCCTATTATGTGACAAGTATATGTATGCTGGTGAGCACTTACCTTCAAGTTAGAAGATCTGGTTTGAAATTCTTTCTCTGCCACTTATTAATTATGTGACCTTAGGCACATAAGAAGCAGGAAGAGGGCTACACTTGGAGTCAGATGATCTGGGCATAAATCCTAGTCTTTAAAACTTATTCTTGGGCGTTCAACTTCTCTGGGCCTCAGTTTCTTCATCTGTAAAATGAGGGGCTAGACTGGATGATCTTGTAAGTTGCTTCTGTTTCTTAATTTATAAACCTAATGTTGCCCTCTGGAGCCCCACACAAAAAGTGCCTTCAGAGCTTTCACTTCAAGGACCTGAAATTTTGACAGTGGACCTCCCCGAAGTGACATAGATTTTAGTCCTTCTCTGTCTTTCCTGAGACACCATGGCTGAAAAAATTCATCAATCTGGTGATGAGCTTCTCCCACTTATCTGTGTACATTTATGTTCTCCCTTCCCCCACCTTATTTTATACAAGAAGGAACTGAGGACTAAGGAGGTTTAAACAGCTTGCCCAGTGTTGCCCAGTTGATGGGAGGCAGAGCCAGGACTCTGCTGATTTCAAGTTCACTGCTCTTTGCACTATGCCCTGCTATCACATTTCAAAGTTAAGAAAGATTCTCAATTGGGTGTCCAGATAAGTACTAACTAGAAAAGTGTGGCCTTCCTAAGAAGGTACTGATTTGGTAATTCTTGGGTATATTTCCCGACTCTCCAGCCGTGGTGAAAGTGATCACCTGTCAGGCATGTTTTCCTGGGGATTCTTTTTCAGGTTTGGGTGGGGCCTTCAGGAGGAAAGCAGGCTCTTTGAGTTAAGGGATTGCTTTTATTTTTGTCTGCTTCTTTGTCTTATACTAATACTTGTTAACAAGCTGTTAAGAAACATAGAATAAGCAGGTAGTATGTGCCAGGCATTGTGTTAAGTGTGGAGGAAACAAACAAAGAAAAAACAATGATCTCTGCCCTCAGGAAGCATATGCTCTAGGGAGACTGAACTTGCAAACCATTACTTACACACAAAATATTTTGTAAATGGAGGTAATCTCAGAAAGGAAGACCCTGGAGGAAGAGTTTTTGAGAAGGAATAACAAAAGCTTTTGGCAGAGGGTAGGTTTTAAGTTAAATCTCCAAAAAGGCTAGAGACAGAGATAGGGAGGGAGAAGATTCCAGGGATAACAGAGATCCAGTGATAAGACATGGAGCTGGGGATGGAATGTTATGTAGGAAGAACAACACGGATAGTTATTGCTGGATATTTAGAGCCAATGGAGGGGAGTGAAGTGTCAGCAGATTGCAAAGGTAGGAAGAGCTTTTAGAGCCAAACAGAGGAATTCATATATCATCCCAGAAGTAATGGGTAGACAATGACGATTATTGAGTAAGGGAGTGAAATGGTCAGACTTTTGCATTAGGTCAATCTCTTTGGCAGCTGAGTGGAGAATAGAGTGGAGTTGGGGGAGACTTGAGGCAGGGAAATCTAGGGTATTGCAATAGTTTAAGATAAAGAGATGGTAGTCTGCACCAGGGTGGTGGCTAGGTGAGTGGAGAGAAGGAGATTTTTACAAGAGATGTCATGAAAAGTAGAAATGACAAGAAATGGCAAGAGATTGGATATGTGGGGTAAGAGTAGGGAATGAGTTGAGGATGATACCAAGGTTGCAAGCCAGGGGTACTGGAGAATGTAGCAACATAGAAGGATGTAATAGAGGAAGAGAGGAGAGTTTTTGGGGAAAGATAATGAGTAGTACTCAAATGCTTGTAGAATGTTGGATAGATGAATGAACTTGGTTAAGCTGGCCCTTGGACAACAGACACAAAGTTGGTCCATCATCAGGGCTGTACTGTAAGTCTTACCATCTTGATATGACCTGTCAGAGCTTGTGCCCACCTGACAGCCTTCAAGAACTCAGGGTCATCTCTGGGCCATGATGAGTGACTAGAGGAAGACTGTATTGGAGGCTTCTAGTTTTCCAGTATAAAATCCAAACAGAGGATTTTATACATTATCCTGCAGATAGTAGAGAACCTCTTGAGATTATTTAGTAGGGGAATAAAGTGGTTACCTGACATTAGGTTCATGTATGCATAATAAGGTATAGAGTGTCTTGCATCAGTGTGAGAAAACCACTTCATTATTCTCTCAAAAAAACATTTTATCATTCCAGCACTTAAGCTAGGACCCTGCATGCAGTGGGTATTTAACAGATGTTTGCTCAATTGAATTTAATTCAATTGTAATGCTAAAACAATGTATAAAATTTCACTTTAGAACCCCTTGATCTAGTTCTGTCTCCCAAGAATTGATTAATAGAAGGATACTCAGAGCTGGCAACTAGGATGGTGACAAGCCTTAAGTTCATGTCATTTAAGACTCTGTTGAAGAAACTGGTGATGTTTTGACTAGAAAAGAGAAGACTGGGATGGAGGGGCATGAGAATTTTGTTGTTGTTGAGCTGTTTCTGTTGTGCCTGACTCTTTGTGATCCCATTTGGAGTTTTCTTGGCAAAGATAACGGAATGGTTTGCCATTTCCTTCTCCAGCTTATTTTACAGATGAGGAAATTGAGGCAAACAGGGTGAAGTGACTAGTCCAGGGTCATAATAGCTAAGAAATGATTTACCTTCAAGTCATGACAAGGTTATTACTTTGGTCAGACTTGCATTTTGCCTCAGAGAAAAGAACTAGGAGTAATGAATTCCAAAGTAGCAAATTTGGGCGAGGAATGATCACGCCAATAATTAGAGCTATTCAGATGGAATGAGTTGCCTTGGGAGATGGTGAGGTTGGCTATAGCCCACGCCTGGAATGCTCTCCCTCTTCCTCTCTGCCTCCTGGCTTCCCCATCTGCCTTCAAGTTTCAGCTAAAGACTCACCTTTGGCAAGAAGCCTTTTCTAGTCCTCGATATTAGTGCCTTCCCTCCGCGGATTATCTCTAATTCATTGTGAGTACAGCCTTGTTTGTACATAATTGTTTCCATGTTGTCTGCCCATTAAATGCTTCATTAGAGATATTTAAGCAAAAGCTCACTAACTTTTTGGCAGGTATGTTGCAGAGGGAAATCTTATTCAGATTTGGGTAGATCTAGTGGCTGTTAGGGTCCCTGCCAATGGATATTTCATGATTCTGTGAGTTTAGGCGGCCACCTTGAAGCTCCATTAAAAGGACCTCACCTATTACTTTCTCTTCCGTCCTTATTTCTGTTTTAGTCCTTCTCATTCTTAATTTCGCTTTGTCTCAGGCCTGAGCACTGGTGAAGCGGGACGGTGAAGTTTCCAAAGCCTTGACTGTTAAGGTGTTTCCACAGTAACACAACAGGGGTGGGCTACATTATTAGTCACTTACCTTTTTGTAAAAAAGTGAACACATATTAACTTCCTAAATCTGGGTTTAGAGCCCACACCGAGGAACAAGAAACAGCTCAAAAGGAATCACACAGCAGTCCTGTTTTCCTGTGGCTTGGGAAAGGGGAACCGTGCAGGAACAGATTAGGTTTTGGAATGTCTCTTCACCTTTTGGTAAAGGAGCCAGGATAAGTCCAGGGCTGCAGTGAAATCTTGCTGATTTGACCCCCAGCTCAGAGCCCCTTGAAGGACTGGGTCCCTTTGTCCTTTATGTTGTCTCTACCTTTGCAATATTTCTCGTATTTGCTCCCCTCTCTCCTGACGCTGCCACAACCTTGGTCTTGGAACTCGTCACCTTGCACTTGGACTATTGCAGTCATCTGTGGCAGGCTCTCCCTGCCTCGAGTCTTTGCTTACTCTAAACTATCACATGCCCACATGACCTCTGGTCTGACCACGTCCTCTCCCTTCCCCTCCTCACTCCCTCGGTAAACATCAGTGGCTCCCTCTTACCTCCAGGATCAAATCCGAAGTCCTTTGTTTGGCTTTTAAAAGCCTTCATAACCTGACACCTCCCTGTCTTCCCAGTCTTCTTACACCCTGATCCCTACTACACAGTGGATTCCTTGCAATTTCTTAAACACAACACCTCATCTCCTAACTCTGGGCATTTCATTGCCTCTACTCCACGCCTGGAATGCTCTGCCTCTTCCTCTCTGCCTCCTGGCTTCCCTGTCTGCCTTCAGGTCTCAGCTAAAGTCCAACCTTTAGCAAGAGGCCTTTTCCAGTCTTCCTTAATCTTAGTGCCTTTCTTCTGTTGATTATCTCCAACTTATTGTGTCTAGAGTCTTGTTTGTACAACGTTATTTGCACATTGTACCCCCATTAGACTGTGAGCTCCTTTTGGGCAGGGACTGTCTTTTACCTTTCTTTGCATCCTTGGCTCTTAGCACAGTGCCAGGCACATAATTTGAGTCTGCTGTTCAGCCTTTCTGAATGGCTGCTATATTTGGGACCTTAAGATCATAGAACTGAGATCTAGAAAGGACTTTAAAGATAATCAAATTCAACTCCTGCTTTCCAGATGAGAAAACCAATGGGCAGATTGGGGAAATGACTTACCTTAGGTCATACAAGTAGAAAGTAGTAGAATTAATATTTAACCCCAGGTCTCTTGATTCCAAATCCATTGCATTCTTTGACTGAGGTCAAGGTATCTCGACATTTGTTGTTAATCATTCATTCGTATCTGACTTGCCATGACCCAATGGACTCGCTCATGGGGCTTCCTTGATAAAGGTACTGGAGTGGTTTTCCATTTACTTTTCCAGTATATCTCCATTTTACAGATGAGGAACTGAGGCAAGTAGGGGCTAAGTGACTTAACCCAGGGTTACACAGCTAGTAAATATCTAAGAGGATGACTGAAATATAGAAACGTGGAATTTCAGAGTCATAAGGAACCTTAGTGACAATCTAGTCTAACCCATTTCTGATAAAGAAGCACCACTAGGACACACCTGACAGGTAGTTCCACTAGCCATAGCTGAAGAGCTCTGCAGCCATCATAGCCAACAGTCTTCACAGGCACTAAGTGCAAGAATTCATAAGCGCTACCAAGTTAATACCTTTTTGGGAAAAGCACTCCTATTTGCTTTGTACTGACCACATATCTGAACACCCAGTGGCATTGAATATTTGCCCTAATTGCAGAGGGTGATAGCATATTAGAACAGTAAGAGTATTAGATTTAGAGCCAGGGAAGTTGGGTTTAAATCCATTATTCTCTCTAGCCTTCAGTTTCTTCCTGTGTAAAATAAGGGGAACCAAACGATCTATAAATTTCCTTGCAATTCTGAGTGGATGCTCTTATGTTCTTCTCACCACCCCAAGGGGCTTGGAGGGTCTTCCTAGTCTTTCTTTATCAGCCCTGGCCCCAAATCTAATATCCACTTCCACATTTTAATTCTCCACAATGCAAAAATATATCGCATCCCTCTGGCTTATGCAGATGTATAAACCACACATGCATGTTTTTTGGGCAGCCTCATTCACTCCCCACCCTGTTTTCCAACCCCATTGCTTTGCAGATGGGCTTCAACCAAAATACCTCCACCACACCCTTTCAAAACTAGTTTCTGTTCATTTAATCAGGATCTGTTCTGTGTAAAGCCGCTGACAGATGGTAACCTAGGGAGAGGTAAAAACACAAAGCCGTTGAGGCTCTATAGCCCCACTAGAAGGTATTTTGTGCATAATTAAAGTAGAAGTTCATCATAGAATTTCAGAGTTGAAAGAGATCACAGGTCATCTTGGCAATGTTATAACACTGAATTTCCCACCTCCGTGCCTTTGCCCAGCCTGACCTTTCCTCCTGATATACTCTTCCTCCATAATGTCCACATCCTGAATTCCCTGACTCTCTTCAAGTGTACTCTCAAGTACCACTTCTTACAAAAGGCATCATTTAATTAACAACTCTTCTCTGTATATATATATATATATACATATATATATATATATATATATTTTTTTTATCATGCCCCTTCATAGTAGATCATAAGCTTCTTGAGGGTAGGGGTTATTTTTGTACCCCCAGGACCTACCACCAAGCACATAGTAGGTGCTTAGTAAGTGTTGGAGTCTGTTTGACAACATTCCTGACCATCGGTCATCCAGTCACCACTTATAAGCCTAGAGCAGAGAGGAATCTACAATCTCTGGAGGCAGCTCATTATATCTTTGCAATAATATTCAAAATATAGAACATTAAATTGTATGGACCCTTAGCTATGACTAGTACAAGCCCTTCATTTTGCAAGTGGGGAAAATGACACCCAGAGAGAAGTGATTTGTCAAAGTCACTCATCTCTGAAGAATAAACTTCTCCATCTATGGAACCATCGTGTAAATTTTGTGGGGTTTCAAATTGAATAATGTGGTATTAATTTAAGTAGAATATTTCTGCTGGAATATTAGATTCTAGGAAATGAAGTTCCAATGCAACTTTTTCATTAAAAGGTTGGTGATTTCAGACAAAGCACCTTATTCTCTGGGGCTCACTTTCTCACATAGAAAGTGAGAGATTTGGACTAGGTCAGTCCCTCACTCAATAAGCATTAAGTGCTGGCTACACGTCAGGCACTACTCTAGGCACAAAGACAAGAATGAAACAGTCCATACCCACAAAGAGCTGACATTGTGTTGGGAGTGGAAGGGGAGCCAGTGGGTACACATAGAAGTGTATACAAATATATACGAAGTAAATTCAACGTAAGTTTGAAGATGAATCACTAATAGCTGTTAGTGTCCTGTAGCCTGGGAGGTAGTGCTTGAGATGAGCTTAGAAAGAAGCTAAAGATTCTAGGCATGAGCACAGCCCTATGTAGAGGCATGGAGATGGAAGATGAGCTGTCATGTGTGATGAACAGAGAGAAGACCAGTGTGGCTAAACTGAGAGTGAGTAAATGAAAGAGGCTCAGAGTAGTTTTCACCTTCTATCCAAATTATTGGAGGGAAAGGGATGAGAAGGTGGGAGGTAGGGTGCAGGGCAGGGGAAAGAGAGAGGGCAAGAGAATCCTCTTTTTCTATTTTTGTCAAATAATACAAGCCAAGTGCAATAATAGAATGGAAACCAATAGAACAGGCTAAATCATGGTGACCTGGTTAAGGGAGGCAGGAGGAGTAGGATGAGACACTCTCAAAGGGCCCTTCTGACTGTGGCAGCTGGGTAGCAAACTCCCTGGTCATCAAAGGCGATCAAACGAGATAATATTTGTAAAGCACTTAGCACAGATCATGGCACATAGTAGGTGCTTAACAAATGCTTGTTCCCTTCCTCATCTGCATTTGAGTTGAGAACCTTGGTGCTTTGCTTGGCCTGGGGTGTTGAGTATTTTGGATCTGAACAATTAAAGGTGTGTGGGGGTAGGATGAGGAAGGGAAAGTAGCCTTTCTAGTTGCCCTTCTCCCCACCCTCCACTTTACTTCCAACCACCAAGCACCCACACACTTTAATCTGAGTCTTTGGAGTTGAGAGTTGAGGGGTTATTATTACTATCTTTGTTGTTGAGGGGGAGTGTTCTTTCCAGGCTTTGCTCTGACATTTTGGGCCTCAGGTTTCCAAAGGAGGAGTGAAGGAAGAAAGGGGTGATCTTTTTAATAAGAGTCCATTCAGTAGTCTTTGTGAAGGGAGAGCTTCATGTTATAGACAGGGTCTATTGGTCAGAGTGGACAGTAGGAATACTGAGAATTATTTAATTAATTTTAATCTTCCCTTTACGACCACTTCATTAGTTATGGTGCATTAAAAAGCATGTTGACTCTAGAGTTAGAACTGATGTTTTGATGTTTATTACCGGTCTGACCTTTGGCAAATCACTTAATGTATCCCAGCCTCAGTTTCCATTATCTGTGAAAAGAAAGAGTTGGATGCAACATGGTAAAACGGGTTCAAATCCCATCTTTGTTGTTTACTGGGTGATGTTGGACCAGTCCCTCTCCTTGGACTCAGTTTCTTCATTTGTAGGAATATTAGATTCCTTTCAACTCTAGGCTTCTGATCATTTGCTCTTATGATCCTATGGCTACTGGATAAGGAAACAAGAGACCTAGGTTTGAGTTCAGTTTTCTTCTCCATCAAGTGAGAGGTTTGAGCTGTATAGTCACTAAGGTCTCCTTGATCTTTAGCATTCCATGAATTCTCTGAATCTATGAGATTCAAGAAAGAAGAAGAAAAAATGTTCCTTTCAGCTAAAAGGCAGAAAATTGTGAATATTTAGTAATTCTATGACCTAGTAGGTCAAAGCCTGCCAGAACTCTGCAAAGAACACAATGGATTTGTAATTAGAGACCCTGGGTTCAAATCTCACTTTTGTCTTACTATCTTTGTGACTTGGGGAAAGTTTCATCTCTTTTGCCTCAGTTTCCTCACATGTGAAATGGACATGTTTAAAATCTACCCTAACTCACAGAGGTATTGGAAGAATCAAATAAGACAACCTATGCAATCTTTTGCAAGGTTGAAAGGGTTTGAAAGATTTGACAATCTTTTGAAAACTTTGAAGGGCTGTAATAGGTATATAAATAGTTGTCAGAGCTTGGCTTCCTCATCTGCAAAACGTGGGGGCCTCTGAGGCTTCTTCCAGTTTTCAATCTGTGGTCATATGATTTTATGAGAGAGTTCTTAACTCTTGGTCCAGAACTGTTAAATATTTTGATAACTGGATTTCACTATCATTGGTTTCCTTTGTAATCCTGTGCGTTTTATTTTATGAATTCAAAAGCACTGCTAGGTCCTGAATAGTTTGAATGAGTCCCCTGAAGTCACTGTATGTGTTAGAATTTGCACTATTGGAATTATAAATATGTAAAACATGGTCAATAGTTCCAGCCCAATGGAAATAGAGCAGATTTGAATAATGAGACCACTTTGGGGAATTTTTTTTTTGTAATTTTTTATCTGCACTTATCAGGACCTGGCTGCACTCTTCAGATAAGGGGGACCTAGGCTTTAGCAGACAGCCAAAGAGGTCCATGATACCTACAAAAAAGGTTAAAAGAATTCTTCAACTGGATGATCTCTAAGATGATTTCTAGCTAAAAAATGGTCTTGCGATGTGTTCATCACCATCATTGTTATTAACCATGAAAATTCTGAAATTGAGACCATTCAGTCTTGTTGGCTTTGATCCAGATTCATATGAAGTCATAGAAATATCAAATAGTAACAGATTTCTGCTTCTTAGCTGGAATAAACATGTTTTCTTCCTCTTCAAAAAAAATAAAGGAAATATGGTCATTCTGCTGACTTGACATTTTAAAAAAAAGGATTTTAAAAAGTCCAGGGATGGTGCTGAGTTAGCAAATTGTCAGAGGTTTAATTGCTTAATAAACACAAGGTTGTTTTTTTTTAATTCACACAAATACTCAGACCTTTAGAAATCAAGGTCATAGTAAAAAATTCCTCTCTTTATTTCTTGGAGAAAAGGTTATTCTCTGAAGGAGGGGTGTCTGCAGGGTCTCAGCCTCCTGCTTCGCAAGGCCTGTGGCTCCCACAGCTGGTCCCAAAGGCCTCTCTTAACCTTTCTGAGAACACTTACTTCTGTGTCTCTGAGTTATTCAAGGACAAGACACCTGTTTCCAACCAACATGGGGAGGCGTATTCATTCAGGGCGTAGGGGATAGACCATCCCTGGATTTAGAATCAGACATTGTCGTTGTTCAGTCATGTCTGACTGTTTGTGATCCCGTGGGCTGTAGGACGCCAGGTCCTTTCATCCTTCGTTATCTCTCAAAGTCTGTCCAAATTCACATTTGTTGTTTCCGTGATACCATCCATCCATCTCATCCTCTGCCTTTTCCTTTTGCTTTCAATTTTACCACCTGTGTGACTTTGGGAAAGTCACTTAAATCTCTCCTGGTCTGAATTTCTTCATCTGTAAAAACGAAGCACTAGATGACCTTTAATGCCCCTTCCAGCTCTAAATCGGGAGCTGTTAACTTTTTAGTGTCATGGCCCCTTTGTGTCATCTGGTGAAGCCTATGGACCCTTCTCAGAGTCATGTTTTAAAATGCACAGAATAAAATTTGAAAGACTATTATTTGAAAGAAACCAATTATGTTGAAATATTGTTCTGAAACTATTAAAAAGACAAATTCATGGACCCTAAGTTAGGAACTCCTCAAGCTAAGTCTATGATCCTGGGATGCTACTGTATTTGGGCAGGGACCACTACAATAATGTAATAGAAAAAGAGTTTTTGAATGCTTGTAGCTGGGAAA
The DNA here is from genome assembly GCF_003287225.1 of Phascolarctos cinereus. Taxonomy (NCBI): domain Eukaryota; kingdom Metazoa; phylum Chordata; class Mammalia; order Diprotodontia; family Phascolarctidae; genus Phascolarctos; species Phascolarctos cinereus. The sequence goes on along the minus strand of NW_027555625.1, from coordinate 56,708,862 downwards.
GGTCATAATAATGATAGGAAAGAAGGAAGGAAACATTATTAAATGTCTGCTATGTGCTAGGCATTTTACAAATATTATCTTATTTGATCCTCAGAGCAAGTCTGAGAGGTAGATGCTATTATTATCTCCACTTTATAGTGAAAGAAACTGAGGCAGACAGAGGTCAAGTGACTTGCCCAAGGTCACATAGCTAACAAGTGTCTGAGCCACATTTGAACTCAGGTCTTTCAAACTCTAGACCTAGAGTTATATCCAATGCCCCTGATCTTGATATCTGAAACAAGGGATTTTTTCACTGACAGCAAAAGCAGTTGATGGAAGATGGGGATGGTCATTCAGAGGAGTATCTTACCGTCTATGTAGTTATGCTGTGAAAGGGCTTGGTTCAGTCTTCACCTCTTTCGAGTTTAAGCAGGAAAGAACAACCCTAGGAGAGGGTACCCTGATTGTGGTGGCCGTGGTGGCTGAGGATGGTTGCACAGTGCAGGCTATTCTTTTTGGTGAGAAAGATCATAGGCTTCACCCCCATTCCCCTTCATACCCTAATGGGGCACACTGGGACAAAGTCCTCATTTCTGCATGTAGAGGCAGCCAGGTAACCCAGTGGATAGAATAATAGGAAAAGTGCTTAGTAACTTGCCTGGAACATAATAGGTACTTAATGAGTGCTTCTTTCCTTCCTCCCTTCCCCCCCCTTCCTTCCTTCCTTCCTTCCTTCCTTCCTTCCTTCCTTCCTTCCTTCCTTCCTTCCTTCCTTCCTTCCTTCCTTCCTTCTTCCTTCCTCTCCTTCCTTCCTTCCTTCCTTCCTTCCTTCCTTTCCTTCCTTCCTTCCTTCCTTCCTTCTTCTTTCCTTCCTTCCTTCCTTCCTTCCTTCCTTCCTTCCTTCCTTCCTTCCTTCCTTCCTTCCTTCCTTCCTTCCTTCCTTCTTTCCTTCCTTCCTTCCTTCCTTCCTTCCTTCCTTCCTTCCTTCCTTCCTTCCTTCCTTCCTTCCTTCCTTCCTTCCTTCCTTCCTTCCCTCCTTCCCTCCTTCCCTCCTTCCCTCCTTCCCTCTTTCCCTCCTTCCCTCCTTCTTTCCTCCTTCCTTCCTTCCTTCCTTCCTTCCTTCCTTCCTTCCTTCCTTCCTTCCTTCCTTCCTTCCTTCCTTCCTTCCTTCCTTCCTTCTTTCCTTCCTTCCCTCCTTCCTTCACTAGTTTTGTTTCTGCTTCATAATTACAGATTATTTCTCAGTTTATACTTTGTATCTCTAGCACTTAGCAAGTGCCTCACAAATAGGAAGCCCTTAATAAGTACTTATTGACTTGACTTCCTCATAAACCCTTCCCTGAGGAAGGCAATGCAAGTATTACTACCCTCATTTTACAGATGAGGAAAATGGGCCCCCAATGAGGGTAACTTTCTTCCCTAATATTGCACAACTAGTGAGTATCAGAGCCAGGCCTGGGTCTTTTGGACCTGAATTCCAGTATTCTTCTTCTTCTTCTTTTTAATACAAATTTATTTATTTTTAGTTTTCAACATTTACTTCTGCAAGATTTTGAGTTCCAAAGTATCACCTCATCTCGCCCCTCTCCCCACCCCAATGAATTCCAGCATTCTTACCACTACTCATTTAGCACTTAGATTTATCAACAATTGATTGGAGCTGGATCCAAGAAATCACCTAGTCCAATTGTTTTCTAATCTTTCTGAGAATGCTGAGTGCCCCACTGGAGGCCACATAAAACTGTGGATCATACCAAAATTGTGGTCCACTAAGATTTTTAGATCTTCCCATTTTGCAGATCAGAAAATCGAGAACGAGAAAAGTTAAAGTCTTTGCCCAAAGTCATATAGTGAGTAAGTGGCAGAGCAAGAACCAGAGCCAGAACCCAGTTCAAACCAATTCTCTTCCCATTGGGCCATGTTGTTTCTCTTCCTTCTTCCCAATAAGACTGTAACTTCCTTTTAGGCCAGTACTATGCCTTTTAGGATCGTAGACCAAGAATTTGAAGGAGTCTTGGGAGTCATCTAGTCCAATCTCCTTATTTTACAAATGAAGAAACTGAGGACTAGAGAGATAGATTGACTTGCCCGAGGTCATAGAGGTAGTAAGACCCTGGACCTCTGACTCCAAATTCATTCATTCTACTCCACTAGAACTTCTTTAAAGTATTTTAAAATACATTTAATTAACATCATAGTCATTTCAATATTCCCCCCCATCAAGTTCTCCCCCATGGCAAAGAAAAAAAAATTAAGCAAAAACATCCCATAAAGTGACCACTTCTGACAATATACCGTCCTAGTGTTCTCCCATCTCTTTAGCAATAGGAGGAAATAAATATTTAATTATCTATTATTTGGTACTTTCCTTGGTGTTCAGTTACCCAGAGTTCTATTCCTTTTTTTTGTGATCTTTTCACTTATGTTGTTGTGGTCATTGAGTATTTTGTTCTCTTCATTCTGCTTATTTTTCTTTGTATCATTTAGTACAAATATTCCCAGGTTTCTTGGACTTTCTAATATTTATTATTTCTTACTTCACAATAGAGCAGCGAGTTAGTGCAGTTGATAGAGCATCAGGCTTGGCATCAGGAAGACTTCTTTTCTTGAGTTCAGATCTGGCCTCTAGACATTTAATAGCTGTGTGACTTTGGGCAAGTCTCTTAACCCTCTTTGCCTCAGTTTCCTCATCTGCTAAACGAGCCTGAGAAGAAAATGGAAAACCACTCCAGTATCTTTGCCAAGAAAACCACAAATGGGCTCACCAAGAGTCAGACACAACTGAAAAATGACTGACTAGCAACATGCACAATAATATTCCATTGCATTTGTATACCATCCTTTAGCTTGCCCTAGTTTATAGGGAAGTTCTCTGCTTCCACAAAGAGTACTTCTGTGAATATTTTGGTAAACACTGAACCTTTTTTACTATTTTGGACAATTTAGTCACTTTTCTTACTCCAAAGTGGTTGGACTATTCATGGCTCCACCAACAGTGCATTGGTGCGCCTATTCTCTTATCGCCCAACTAACATTGACTATTCTTATTTTTGTCGTATTTGCCAATTTTCATGATCTGAGGTGAAATCCCAGAGTTATAATCTGTTTCTCTTACTATTAATGACTTGGAACATATTTTCATGCGGTCATTGTAACTTCAAATTATTCTTTTGAAAACTGTTCCTATCCTTTTACCACTTATCTATGGTGGAATTGCTCTTGGTATTATATATTATGTCAATTCACTGTATATCTTGAATATCAAACTTTTATTAGTGATATATGCTGCAAGTATTTCCTCCACTTTATGGTTTCTCTTCTAATTCTACTTTGTTTATTTTATTTATACAAAACTTTTAAATCTTATATAGTCAAAATATCTATTTTATTCTTTATGACCTTTTCTATCCCTTATTTAGTTAAGGATTTCACCCCAACAGGAATGTGAAAAGTATCTGATCTCATTAACTTATTATTTTTCTTTAATTTTCAAGATGCATATACATTTTGTTTTTTCTTTTTTTTTAGCTTTTTTCTTTTAAAATTTTTATTTATTTTTAGTTTTCAACATTCACTTCCACAAGATTTTGAGTTCCAAATTTTCTTCCCTTCTCATCCCTCCCCACACCCAAAGATGGAATGCATTCTGTATACTCTTTCCTCTAATCCGACCTTCCTTCTATCTCTCTTATCCCCTTCCCCTTCTATTTTCCTATAGAGCAGGATAGATTTCTATACCTCATTTCCTGTATTTCTTATTTCCCAGGTGTATGTGAAAAAAATTTTTTTAAACATGTGTTTTTAAAACTTTGGGTCCAAATTTTCTCCCTCCCTTCCCACCCACCCTCATTGAAAAGGCAAGCAACTTGATACAGGTCATACATATGTAGTCATGCAAAATACTTCCATAGTCATCATGTTGTAAAAAACTATGTATATTTCCTTTCATCCTGTCCCGTCCCCCATTTATTCTATTTTCTCTTTTGACCCTGTCCCTCCTCAGAAGTATTTGCTTCTGATTACCCCCTCCCCCAATCTGCTCTCCCCTCTGTCATCTCCCTGCTGTCTTGTCCTCTTCCCCCCCTATTTTCCTGTAGGGTAAGACAGATTTCCATACCCAATTGAGTGTGTATGTTATTGCTCCTTAAGCCAAATCTAATGAGAATAAGATTCACTCATTCCCTCTCACCTTCCCCCATTTCCCCTCCACTGTAAAAGCCTTTTCTTGTCTGTTTCATGTGAGATAATTTACCCCATTCTACATCTCTCATTCTCCTTCTCCCAGTATAATCCTTTCTCACTCCTTAAATTTATTCTCCAGATATCACCCCTTCATCTTCAAATCACCCTGTGCCCTCTATCTATCCTTATATATATGTAGTATGTGTATATATGTATATCTGTGTGTATGTATATGTATATATATATATATATATACATATACATACACACACACATACATACATACACACATACATACATACATTTCATTTTTTCCCTCTAATTACTCTAATACTGACAAAGGTCTCATGAGTTACAAATATCTTTCCATGCAGAAATGTAAACAGTTCAACCTTAATAAGCCTCTCATGATTTTTCTTTCCTGTTTACCTCTTCATGTTTCACTTGAGTCTTGTACTTGAAAAGTCAAATTTTCTATTCAGCTCTGGTCTTCTCATCAAGAATGCTTGAAAGTCCCCTATCTCACTGAATGACCATTTTTTCCTCTGAAGGATTATACTCAGTTTTGCTGTATAGGTGATTCTTGGTTGTAATCCTATTTCCTTTGCCCTCTGGAATATTATATTCCATACCCTGCGGTCCTTTAATGTAGAAGCTGCTAAGTCTTGTGTTACCCTGATTATGTTTCCACAATACTTGAATTGTTTCTTTCTGGCTGCTTGCAATATTTTCTCTTTGACCTGGGAATTCTGAAATTTGGCTACAATATTCCTAAGAATTTTCCTTTGGGGATCTCTTTCAGGAGGTGATCAGTGGATTCTTTTCATTTCCATTTTGACCTCTGGTTCTAAAATATCAGTTTTCCTTGATAATTCCTTGAAAGATGATGTCTAGGCTCTTTTTTTGATCATGGCTTTCAGATAGTCCAATAATTTTAAAATTCTCTCCCCTGGATCTATTTTCCAGGTCAGTTTTTTTTTAATAAGATATTTTACATTGTTTTCTATTTTTTCATTCTTTTGGATTTGTTTTACAGTGTCTTGATTTCTCATAAAGTCATTAGCTTCCAATCGCTCCATTCTAATTTTTAAGGAAGTATTTTCTTCAATAAGCTTTTGGACTTCCTTTTCCATTTGGCCAATTTTGCTTTTTAGTGCATTCTTCTCCTCATTGGCTTTTTGGACCTCTTTTGCCATTTGGGTTAGGCTATTTTTTAAGGTATTATTTTCTTCAGTATTTTTTTGGGTCTTCTTTAGCAAGCTGTTGACTTGTTTTTCATGATTTTCTTGCATCACTCTCAGTTTTTCCTCTGCTTCTCTTACTTGCTTCTCAAAATCCTTTTTGAGCTCTTCCACGGCCTGGGACCAATTCATACTTTTCTTGGAGGCTTTGGATGTAGGAGTTTTGATTTTGTTGTCTTCTTCTGGTTGTATGTTTTGATCTTCTTTGTCACCAAAGTAAGATTCTATGGTCTGATTCTTTCTGTGTGACTTGCTCATGGTTCCAGCCAATTACTTGAGTTATAAACTCTTTGTTAAGGTAAGGGTCTGCTTCCAGTGTGGAGAATGTACTGCCCCAAGATTCAGGGGTTTTGGGCAGCTGTTTTCAGAGATACTTGTAGGGACCTGTAAATTTTCAGTTCTTCCAACGTGTTATGATCAAGGGCGAGGTGTTTTCTCCTTTCCTGGCCTGTGCTTTGGTCTATGAGAGAAGACAAGCACTCTTTTCTGCCTTGGAACTGTAAGGAGGATTCCCTCTCCACCACCATCACAAGCTCCACCATGCCAGCCCTCCCCATTGTTCCAGGACCACCACCTAGAGCTGTGACCCAGATCCAAGCACGGGCAAAGCAAAAAATTCCTGCCTCAGCACCAGCAAAGAGATCCCTGCAATCCCCCTCTGATCAGCCACTTGATTCCCCCTCAGTCTGTGGGCTTCTGGCCCAGGAAACAGCTGCTGCCCTGGGGCCAAGCTCGGGAACTGGAGCTGAGGCCACCTTGCTTCTCTCTCTCACAGCAGGCATAGACTTTTCCCACTGACCTTCTAAGTTGTCTTTGGCATTCATGGGTTGAGAAGTCTGGAAACCACCACAACTGCCTGTGATTCAGCCCTCTGAGGCCTGCTCCAGGTTCGCTGTGGCCTGCATGCTCCCGCCAAATTGCACTCCTTTTCCTGCCCGGCCCAATATACCTTTCTGATCAACCATCCAGATTGTCTTGGGCTGTAAATTTGTTTCACTCTGTCTTTTTGTGGGTTCTGCTGCTTTAGAATTTGTTTAGAGCCATTTTTTATAGGTATTTGGAGGGGTTTGAGGGAGAATTCAAGCAAGTAACTGCTTTTACGCCACCATCTTGGCTCTGCCCCCATGCACATACATTTTGAACATATTGAGGTATGTAGTATAAGATGGTGGTCTAAGCCCATTTTCTGCCAAATTGCTCTCCAGTTTTCCCACAAATTCTCGCCAAAAAGAAATCTTTCCTCAAGTAGTATATGTCCTTAGGTTCATCAGATGTTAGGCTACTATTTTCCATTGCTTCTCTTTCTTGGGTATCTAGCCTGCTCCACTGATCTTCCTTCCTTCCTTCCTTCCTTCCTTCCTTCCTTCCTTCCTTCCTTCCTTCCTTCTTCCTTCCTTCCTTCCTTCCTTCCTTCCTTCCTTCCTCTCTCTTTTTCTGGTGTCAAATTCCCTTAATGACTACTGCTTTTTAATATAGTTTGATCACTATGATTTATATTTATTCTCATTATATCCCTTGAAATTTAGGTTTTTTGTTTGTCCAAATAAGGGAATACACATTTATATAGTGCCTACTATGTGCCAGGCACTGAGCTAAGCATTTTAGAAATATTAAGTCATTTGATCCTCACAATGATCCTTGGAGGTAGGTGGTATTATTACCCCAATTTTATAGATGAGTGAACTGAGGCAAACAGAAGTTAAGTGACTTTTCCAGGGTAACACAGCTAGGAGTATCTGAGGTTGGATTTGACCTCAAGTTTTCTTAACTCCAGACTTAGAGTTCTTTTTGCTGTGCTACCAGCTGCCTCTAGTGAATTGTGCTGTTCCTTTGCCTGGTTCTATAAAGCATCTTGTTAGTGATTTACTGCAATAGGACTAAATCTGTAAGTTGATTTAAATGGTATTTATCATTTTTATTATATTGGCAAAGCCCAAACCCAAGTAATGAATATCATTTCAATTATTTGCTTCCCTTTATTTATGTAAACAATGTTTTGTAGTTGTATTTGTATAAATCTTACCAGTTTTTTTTTGTAGATTAACTCCCATGTATTTTATGCATGCTATGGTTATCTTGAATGGCATTTCTCTTATGTTGGTATGTCCTTCTCTCTTCCCCATAGCCACCTGTGCCTAGCTTGGTGGTTTGCAGATTAATGGATTGATTGGTCTACATGACATGATTTTCATGTTCTCAGGGTAATCTGACCTTTTCATTTCCTTCATGACCAGTTTAGGTGCCATGGGTGGCACCCAAAGAGGAAGCCTCTTTGTGGTTTCTGGCAAAGTGTTTTGTAATTGATCTAATTTGCACTAGAACCTCGACTTCAATGTTATTTTCTCTGAATATGAGAAAGCTGAGGCTCAAGTAGGTGGTCTCCATTCACCTGAGACACGAGGGGCCCAAGTTAGCTATCTATCCTGCAGCTGTCCTGGGTTCTTTCCTTTTACTGTTGATCACTAGTAACAATTGAGTTTGTAAAGTAGTAGGAAGCTTAGGAGACAACAACAACAATACTTCTAAGCATCTAAGCAGAGTCTACTGCCAGGCATTGGAAGAGAAACAAAATCTAGATAAGACTGTGTCCTTAAAAGACTTATAGTTTGGGATGGAGAATCAATCAATGAATTGATTAACCAACCAACATATATTAAGTGCTAGGCACTGTGCTAAACATTGGATAGAAAATAAAACACAAAAACTGTCCCTGCCCTCAAAGAGGTTGCATTCTGTCAGAAAAAGACAGCAACACATATAGCTGTAGTGCATAGGACTACAAAGTAAATGCATGCAAAATAAAAAACTCTGCTTTCTGAGGAGGAAGAGTCTTTGTTAATGGGAGGATCAGTGATGGCTCCTTGGAGGAAGAAGGATTTGAAACAGACTTTGATGAGTTTTCTGATTCTTTTTGCTCTACCACACCATCTCTTCAGTGATCTCTAGTCTCTGTTCCTCTGGGGTCAGGGCTCCCCAGAGTCCATCAGATTGGGCTAGTAAGCTTGGAAGACTATCTCTCTCTCTCTCTCTCTCTCTCTCTCTCTCTCTCTCTCTCTGGTGAGGGCAATTGAGGTTAAGTGACTTGCCCAGAGTCACATATCTAGTGAGTGTTGTGTATCTGAGACTGGATTTGAATTCAGGTCCTCCTGACTCCAGGGCTGGTGGTCTTTCCACTGCACCACTTCACTGCCCCTATAAGCCAATACTCTTAAAAGAAAGTTAGACAAGGGGGCAGCTAGGTGGTAGAGTGAATAAAGCTCTGGTCTTGGAGTCAGGAGGACCTGAGTTCAAATACAGCCTCAGACACTTAACACTAGCTGTGTGACCCTGGGCAAGTCACTTAACCCAGATCATCTCACCAAAAAAAAAAAAGAAAAGAAAAAAAAGAAAATTAGGCAAGTTGAAAGTGACATATTCTGTTCTAGGAGAGGTTTGTACATTCTTGGAGAAAAAAAGACTTTAGATAAAAAAAAAATCCACGTACTTTTCCCCAAAGCCTTCCCTTTTTCTTTCCCCACCTTGACCCAAGCCCTTTAAGTGATATTTGAGGTTATGGATTGAGCAGAAATCAGTGACATTTTAATCTGAAACTCAAGTACTTAATTCTTAGAAACACTCACTCTTTATTGACATTAGATAACATTTCTTTGGAGAGCCCAAAGATTCCTGCCCCTTTTCCCCTTCCCCCTTTGCTTCTGCTTGTTTAGATGTTGTTGACTTTTAATAATACTTGAGTGATTGACCCTTTTCGTCTTTGCCTGGATACATATCATGAAGCAATAGTTCACTCAGTGAGGTTTCTTAATTGGATGAGTTTACTTTTCCCACTCTGGAAGGTGGCAGGGAGTAGGACAGTGGGGCCTCACCAAAGGTTTCTGGGGCACACAGGCAGCTAATTTGCTGATGCACTGACTTTCTCACCATGTGACTAAGGGAGGAGCCTTCAAGCTCAAGCAAACTTCTCAGAATTTCAGGCCTTTTCTCATACTTCCCCCATACAACACCATGGCTGGCTTGGCCTGGAGGAATTGGCTAGGCCAGGGCTTGACAGCCTTTAAGAGATGGCAGACCCAGTCTTGGATCAGTTATTTCATCTGAAGTATTGCTGTATACAGTGATCTCCCCTTTATTCAGTTCAGCAATTCCACAGTCACTGAGTATCACACAAGAATAGGATTCGGAGTTGGAATGGACCTTTGATGTACAGGTGGCTTTTGTGGAAGAAAAGGCTAAAGAGTTGTCATGACTTCCAAAGGTCTCTCAGAGAATAAGAGGAATGATTAAATGGAAAAACTTATTGGAAATGGGGACAAGATGGCAAAGCAGCAGGGAGAAATAGAACTGAGCTCCTCCAAATAAGTCTTCTGCAGTGATCCAGATAACCAGTCTGAGACCTGATTGGGAAATCTAAGAAAATAATCACAGTGAGTCATTTTTCCAGCCCAGGTCAACACAGGAAGACAGATAGGTCTGCAGATGCTGGGGACAGAGTCTGGCTAGGGGTTCACTGTGCAGAGAATTTAAGCACATAGGAACTGAAAGAGTCCAAGGCTGTGTGCCAAGGCAAGAAGGGGTCTCAGACCCATAAACACCCTGACCTTGTGGACAATGTGGAATTGGTGTCAGTCAGTAGCTCTGTTGTTCACTACCCAGTTCTGGGTCACAGATCTATGACAGACCAAGGAACAGATCTACTTAGGAGTTGAGTTCAAGGCTAAGGAGCAGTTTAGGGCCCTAGACCCTGTACTGTGCTAGGAACAAGGCCAGAAGTGAACAGTAGCTATGTGGCTCTGATCCCAGAAGCAGAGCAGAGACTCAGTTCTCCTTTCCAACCCAAGCTGAAGCCTGTATCAGAAAAACAAGGCAAGAATAACAGACCAAAGGGAAGCCTGCGGTTCTGCCTCTTTGAACCTTGAGCGTTTTTCAGTTGGCTTATAGTAAATGAATCCAGCAACATTGTACTGACACTTCCAGACAGGGGCAAGCCAATAGTATGGTTGCTCAGCAGAGTTCACAGCAAGAGGGAAATGATTACACATTGTCCTGGGTCACACTAAAGATTCCAAGAGACAACGAGAGATATTAAAACAAAGTCAAAAGACTGAAAAAAAATGGGAACAATTATAAGATTTCTCATAGCAAAGACAAATGATCTGAAAAACAGATCGAAGAGAAAAATTTAAGTATCGTCTGAAAGTCATGACCTAAAAAAAGCCAGACATATTTCTTCTAAAAAAATACTTTATTTCACTAAATATTTCCCAATTACATATAAAAATCTTTTTTTTTTTTATTAAGGCGATTGGGGTTAAGTGACTTATCCCAGGGTCACACAGCCAGTAAGTGTAAAGTATTTGAACTCAGGTCCTCCTGACTTCAGGGCCAGTGGTTCATCCTCTGTGCCACCTAGCTGCCCCCATATAAAAATCTTTTTAACAATTATTTTTAAAAATTGTGATTTCCAAATTTTCTCCCTTGCTTTTCTTTCCCCTCCTTGAGAAGGCAAACAATTTGATATTGATTATAAATGTGAAGCCATGCAAAACATTTCCCCCTTATTATGCATATTGCAAAAGAAAACACAGACAAAATTTAAGAAAAATAAAGAAAGTTAAAGAAAAGCATGCTTCAATCTGCATTCAGAGTTCGTAATTTTTTTCTCTGTCAATGGATAGTATCCTTTGGAGTTGTCTTGGATCATTGTTTTGATCAGAGCTGCTAAGTTTTTCACAGTTGGTCATTGTTACATGATTGCTGTTATCGGGGACACTTTTTCCTTGGTTCTGCTCCCTTCACTTTGCATCAGTTCATGTAAGTCTTCCCAGGTTTTTCTGAAACTATTCTGCTCATCATTTCTTACAGCATAATAGTGTTCCATCACAATTATTTACCACAACTTGTTCAGTCATTCCCCAATTGCTGGGCATCCACCTTGATTTCTAATTCTTGGCCACCACAAAAAGAGCCGCTATAAATATTTTTTTGTACAAATAGGTCTTTTTCTCTTTTCTTCGATCTCTTGGGATATGGACTGATATCGTCTGGGTCAAAAGGTACACACAGTTTTTTAGGTTTTTTTTTTTTTGCTTTTTTGTTGAGGCAGTTGGGGTTGTGTGAAGTGGTATCTCAGAGTTTTAATTTGCATTTCTCCATCGGTAAAGATTTAGAGTATTTTTTCTGTGACTCTGATAGCTTTGATTTTTTTTTCTGAAAACTTTTTGTGTATGTCCTTTGACCATTTATCAACTGGGAATGGCTCTTATATATTTGAGAAATGAGGTCTTTATCAGAGAAACTTTCTATAAAAATCCACCCCCTCATTTTCTGTTTTCCTTCTGATTTTGGCTGCATTAGTTTTGTTTGTGGAAAAGCCTTTTAATTTCCTATAATCAAAACGATCTATTTTACTTCCTGTGAGCTTATCTATCTTTTGTTTGGTCATAAGCTCTTGCCTTATTCATAGATCTGACAGGTACATTTTCCCATGCTTCACTAATTTGCTTATCACATCATCCTTTATGTCTAAATCATTTATCCATTTTGACTTTATTTTGGTATACAGTATGACATATTGGTCTATGCCTAGTTTCTGCCAAACAACTTTTTAGTTTTCCCAGTAATTTTCATCAAATGTTGATTTCTTACCTGCAAAGTTTGGATCTTTGGGTTTGTAAAATACTCTATTACTTGACTATTTACTACTGTATGTTGTGTACCTAATCCATTCCAATGATCTACCAGTCTATTTCTTAGTCTATATCAGATTGTTTTGATGATTACCACTTTGTAATGCAGTTTGAAATCTGGAACTGCTAAAGCCTAGAAATATTTCAAGAAATGATAAATGAAAACTGTCCTGATCTCTTAGAATCACAGGACAAAGTAGAAACAGAATCTACTAGTCACGTTCTAAAAGAAACCCCAAAATGACAACTCCAAGAATGTTATAGCCCAAATATAGAGCTTTTAGGTCAAAGAAAAAATAAAAGGAAAGAATTTAAGTAGTGAGAAGATGATATAAGATTTAGAAGCCACAAAAATTACTCGAAATGCAATATTCCAGAAGGCAAAAGAGACAGTATTATAACAAAGAATAACCTACCCAATGAAACAATATAATCCTACAAGGGAAAAATGGATCTTTAATGAAATAGAAGACTTCCAAGATTTGCTGATGAAAAGACCAGAACTGAGCAGAAACTTTGAAATACAAACACAGGAGTTAAGAAAAATTAAAAAGGTAAACATGAGTGAGAAATCATAAAGGATTAAACAAAGATAAATTGTTTCCATTCTAATATGGTAAGAGGATGTACACATCTCCTTATAACTACCATGATCAGATGATCATAATTAGGAGTATACTAAAAACAGAGGGCCTGAGAATAGTATTGTTATGCTTAACAATTTTAAAGAAGAATGGAAATTGAGTGGGGGGAGGAGACAAAGGTAGAGGAAGGATAGGAAAATTATTTCATATAATTGTGATACATAAATAGAAGTCTATACAAACAAGGAGAGGGAGATTGACAGGGTGGGGAGAAGTGGAAAACAATTCAACTTCATTCTCATCTGAACTAGTCAGAAGAACAAAGAATATACACACAGCTGGGTACAGAAATACATTTTGTTCAACAAGGAAACAGGAGGGAAAAGGGAAAAAGGCAAAGTGGGGAATAAGAGGAGAAACAGATTAAAAGAGGGATTAATGGTAAACAAAACAAATTCTCAGGAAGGTGGATTTTGAAGAGAGACTTATAAGAAAATTGAAAAAGAATGAGAAGTTGTCATTGGGCTCTGGGTGAGGGAAAGAGAAGAGGGCAAATGCAGATTAAACCAAACCTAGCGTACTGATTATAAGTTCACACCTTCTTTCTCACCATTCTCTTTTTCTTTAAAAAGAGGGAATAGGAAACAAAGAGAAGAAATGTCTAAGATAAATAGTTGAAGGGCAGCACACAATTAATAATAATAATTATGAATGTGAATGGGATGAACTTACCCACAAAATGAAAGAACATAGCAAAATGAATTAGAAAACAGAATCTATTAATATGTTGCTTTATAAGAAACACAATCCAAATCGAAAGATGCACACATAGTTAAAGTAAGGGATCAGAACAAAACTGATTATATTTGAAGTGAAGTTAAAAAAAAAGCAGGCATAATAATTGTCATTTTAGACAAAGCAACAGCAGAAATAGACCTAACTAAAAGAAATAAATAGGCAAATTACATTTTGCTGAAAAATATCATAGACAATGAATTAATATCAATACAAAACACAGATGCACTAAATATAAATACTTAAAGGAAAATTTAAATTAGTTACAGAAAGAAATATACAATAAAACTATAATAGAGAACCTCAATTTACCCTTCTCATATTTAGATAAATCTAACAAGAAAGAAGTAAAGAACCTGGATAGAATTTTAGAAACTTTAGATATGATAAACACCTGGATGTTATTGATTGGTTGATTGTTGTCCTTCATTCTCGAAGAGGACCAAAATGACATCACTATGCCAGAGTCAAGTTTCAGTGTGTCCAATTGTGGCTGATCAGACCAATACGAGCTCAGAATACTCCACCATAGGTCAGGCACAAATAGTCCATGTGAACATTTGGGGTGGATTCTCTAAATTTAAGCATCTCATGTTTCTTTTGAACTACTTCAATTCTACTTTGCTCATAGAGCACAGCACCTTCTCTGATGCAGGCACGCTGGGCTGGGTGGTCCTGTGCCGGTGTCTCCCATGTCACACAATCAATTCCAAAGTTCTTAAGAGAGACCTTGAGAGTGTCTTTGTATTGCTTCTTCTGACCACCATACGAGTGCTTGTCCTGTGTGAGTTCTCCATAAAATTTTGCATTTTGCATTCAAACAATGTGGTCAGCCCATCATAATTGCACTCTGTGCAGCAGAGTTTGAATGTTTGCAAGTTTAATTTGAGAAAAGACTTTAGTGTCTGGTATCTTATCCTGCCAGGTGATCTTCAGAATCTTCCTAAGACAATTCAAATGAAAGTGATTCAGTTTCCTGGCATGGTGCTGGTACGCTGACCAAGTTTCACAGGCATACAACGACGAAGTCAGCACAATGGCTGTGTAAACTTTCAATTTGGTAGTCAGTCGAAAACGTCTTCTCTTTCACAATTTCCTTCTGAGACTCCCAAGCACTGAACTAGCTCTGGTAATGTGTGCACCAACCTCATTATCAATGTATACATCCCTAGAAAGTATACTAACAAGGTAAGAGAACTAATCCACAGCATTCAAAACTTCTCCATTTGCTGTAACCGATGGTTCCATGTAGGGGTGGTGTAGTGCTGGCTGAAGAACTCCCTGTGTTTTCTTGCTGTTCATTGTTAAACCAAAATTAGTACAAGCAGCAGAGAAATAATCCATACTTTGTTGCATCTCAGCTTCAGAGGCTGCATTGAGTGCACAATCATCTGCAAACAAAAAAATCATGCACCAACACTCCATCCACTTTGGTCTTGGTTTGTAGCCATTTCAAGTAGAAGAATTTACTGTCAGTGCAGTAGCTGACCTTGATGCCGTGTTCGTTTTCGTGGAAGGTGTTTGACAACGTGGCTGAAAACATCATGCTAAAAAAGCATGGGAGGAAACACACAGTCTTGTTTCATTCTATTGGTAACTGGGAAAGCACAAGAGCATTGTCTGTTTTCTAGAACCCGAGCAAGCATGCTGTTGGGAAATTGATGTAAATGCTGATGAATTTCTCTGGGCAATCAAATTTGGACATAATTTTCCATAAGCCCTCACAACTGACAGTATCAAAGGCGTTGGTCAAATCTACAAATGTTGTGTATAGACCTCTGTTCTACTTCTGGTATTTCTCCTGGAGTTTCTGGGCAGCAAACACCGTATCAATCATTCCTTGTCCCTTTCTGAAGCCACATTGGCTCTCAGGTAGATGACCATCTTACAGGTGAAGGATCAGCCTATTAAGGAGGACTCTGGAAAACATTTTGCAAGCAATGACTAAGAGAGAGGACCCCACCCCATCCGTGATTGTTATAGGACAATCGATTTCCTTTACCTTTATAGAGATGGACAATGGATGCATCCTGGTACTCCTGGGGGATAACCTCCTCTTGCCATATAACCCAGACAACTTCGGTCAGCTTTTGTATGAATAATGGACCACCTACCTTGTAAATCTGAGCTGGAATAGAATCAGCCCCAGGTACTTTGCCATCCAAAATGAACCTAATGGCATTCAAAACCTCTTCTTCAGTTGGAACGTCAGCTAGGGAGGGATTTATCTCCAACCTGAGATAAATAGTCAGTGGCTTCAGCATTGATTGATGAGGTCTGTTGAGAACACTATGGAATTATTCAGCCCATCTCTCTAGGATCTTGTCCTTATCACAAATTAATGTGGCTCCATTAGCACTGAGTAGTTGAGATGCACTGTAGGTATTTGGCCCATAAACAGCCTTCAGGCATCATAAAAGAGCTTTGGATTGTTACTATCAGCATAAAACTGAATTTCATCTGTCTTCTTACTGAACCAAGAATCCTGCATCTCACTAAGCTTTGATTGTACTTTACTTTTGATACACTGGGAGCTGTAGTCACAACATTTTAACTTTTTAAATGCTGCCTTCTTAGAGATGGATGAACTGTCCTGCTGGTAAACCCTGTGGAGTTCTCGTTTTTCATTTAGCAGCTTCTGAATTTCCCCAATATTTGCATTAAAACTGTCTTGATATTTGTGAGTATTCTGACCTAGATGAGCAAATGCAGTGCTATACACCAAATCTCTGAAAGCAGCCCATTCCTTTTCAGCTCCACTGTTGCCAACTGTGTGTTGGCTTAACTTTCCCTCTGAGTTAGCAACAAACTGTTCCCACTCAGAGAAGAACTTTAATTATTAGTTCTTCTGGTAGTAATTTTGCCTTGGGGCTTCTGCTTTTGTTGAATGTGAATATTTAGCTTAGAGAGAATAAATGTATGTTCAGGCTAGCGCTCTGCACCACACATTGCCTTCATCACTCTCACATCCTGTCTGTCTCTTCTTACAATCACATAGTCTATTAAATGCCAATGTTTGCTGTGAGGGTGCATCCATGAAGTTTTATTGTGTTTAGGTAAATAGAAGACAGTGCTGGTGACGAGAAGGTCATGAGATGCACAAGTCTTCAGTAGTAAGTGACCATTGCTGTTGCTGTTTCCAACTCCATTCCTCCCTAGGACTCCTTTCCAAGTCTGGTAGTATGAGCTTACTCTAACATTAAAGTCACCCAGAATTATTAGCTTGTCCTCTTTTGGCATATTGATGGTAATATGGTCTTCATAAAATTTTTCTTTGACCTCAGCAGTGTTCATCCTGGTGGGAGCACAGGCACTGGTGATGGTGGCATGGTGTTTTCCTGCAAGGAACAATTTCATTGTTATGACCTGTTGTTCACTCGTTTTGGTAGGCATACAAGCTTGTTGACTAGATTTGTTTTAATTGCAAAACCTATACCAGCTTCATGGAGCTGACCTTCACTGTGACCACTCCAGAAAAACGTGTATCCAGCTCCAGCTTCAGTAAACTGGTCTTTATTTGCCAGCTTTGTTTCACTCAGGGCTGCTATTTGAATATGATACCTTCTGAGTCCTCTTGCAGCAAAAGTTGTTTGTCTTTCAGGTCTACTGGAATTTGTGTTATCTACACATTCCATGTACCTGTGGTGAGTGGAATCGTCTTTGCAGATGTTTTTGTACATTTTTTGTGTTTCAAGAACAGTGTGAAATCCCCACCTGCCATAGTAATCAGGCCAGGGTCGGGTAAGCAGACAATTTTTAGGGCACCTTTTCTAGCCCCTTCCTCACACTAGGAGGTGTGAGCAGTGTGATCCTGAAAAGGCTGTTCAGATACCCAAGGGTCTGCCGAATCCCACTGCTACTTCCGGAAGACGCCCTTATGGCTTGGGCTGTCTGTGTGCAGAGTTGTGGCTACAGCTTCCAGTGTATCCACACCTGCTGCTTCATCACTTGCCTGTTGCCATAGGACTTTGAGATAAGTAAAAATAGTAAAATGGTATGGGTGATGTCTTTTGATTTGTGTGCAAATTGGATTTAAGTGAGGCAGAGTTGCACGAAGTCATTGGCCTCACTTTCTCCTCCAGAGTCATCACAGTCCTGTGGCAAGACAGAGTCAAGATGACTGGTGATGCCTGAAGATGCAGCAGATGACCTTGGCATCTTTGATGTCTAACCAAGCTCTAAGTGCTCCCACAGTTCCTACTTCAGCTGCCATTGGAATAAATTGTTCTCATCCATCCATTTCACCAGGATAAAGACTTATCTTTACATGCTTGGGGAAGACTACCTCCCCCTCCTCAACTCACTGATGGGTTCGAGACCCCTTGGTTACCCTCAACCTGGTTTCATCTATCTGCCAGAATGTTTTATTGGATGGGGGTCATTGCTTATGCTATAGCTTCTTGGAGCCACAGGTGAGAGTTGGGTGGAACAGGTGGACACCAAAGGTGGGAAGCAACCCTGAAAAGGGCTCAGCAGCCCTCACACCAGAGGTACTAGTCTTCACTGATTAGGCCGTATGCCCTGGAGATTATTGAATGGGAAATAAAAAGACTAAACATATTACTCAGCTATTTATGGTACCTTTATATGAATTGACCATGTACTACGGTATTAAAATCTCACAAATGAATTCAGAAAAGCAGAAATATTAAACACATCTTTTGTAGATACAATGTAATAAAGTTCTATTCAATAAACATCTGTTGAAGGAATTATTATGATTAACTGCAGACCAAATAACAATTCAAGGACAGTGGAACCACCAGACTGGGATCCTAACATCCCAGTCCTTGGTGTGCTTATAGAGGAGGTAGAAATGGCACCAAGATAGGAAAGAAGCCAGATTGGACCAAGTATATGTAGAGATTTGTGCCAGAGGCAATACATATGGGAGGGTACTGAGGTACTAGATATATAAAGCATCCAAAGGAGGGAAAGATGCCAAAAACATGAAAAAAATCTTGGACCTTATTCACACTAAAATGACAACAACAACAACAACAACAACACAAAGAAACCAAGGGAGTGTCAATAACTACTTATGTATTTGTTTAATGTCCCATCTATAATAATGATAATAACTAACATTTATATAGCAATTTAAGTTTGCAAAACACTTTATGTATATGAACTCATTTGATCCTCATAACAATCCCTAGGAGACAGGCACTGCAGTTATAGTTGAGAAAGCTGAGATGTTAAGTGAATTGCCCAGAATCATGTAGCTAGTGTCTGAGGCAGCATTAAAATTCAGGTCTTCTGGACTTCAAATTCCATACTCTATTCATTAAGCCACCTGTTCATGTATAAATATGCAGTACATAAATCAAAGGCCTCCTTGATGATAGTATTAGTAGGGAACAAACAGGATTTTGCAAGTGCTATTCAACAATAGATCATATCCTTTCCATTTCACAACTAATTGAAAGATGTAGAGGATATAAAATCTCATTGTGCTTATTGTTTGTTGATTATGAAATAGCATTTGATTTGAGATAACAAAATTCTGCCTTTGAACAGGCTATTTTCCAACAAAGTTTCTTCCATCCATGAAGATTTCTTGGAATATATAACCACAAAAATAACCCTAAGCACTTAATAAATGTTTTTCATTTGTTTAACAACCCTTTAGTAATAAACATTTGGAGAGACATAAAACAGAGAGATGTTTTCTCAACCAAAGGTATTTTCCACTGAGATGAAAGAAATTTAGCATAGAGTCCAGGTCAAAGAGCAATTCCTTGTGGATGCTTCAGCTTATGAATAACATTGTACTAATTTCATCAAGTCCCAGAACATTGAAGAGCTTCCTGGAAGCAATGTGTAATTGCTCAAAGGAGTTTGGTCCATCAATTCACATAGGAAGGATGAAGGGGATGAAAAATGTCTAGTGCCCAGATTTCACCATGTTTGTCCATTGGAACGTATTTCTGGGATAGACAATGCAGATAGATGATGAGTCGGGTTCACAGGAGAAAGTGAAGAAGGCCTCCAGCATATTGAGTAGGTCTCTTGTGTTAAACAGCAGTGGATATGGACGAGTCACACAGAATGATCGGTCAGGCATAGAAGAACACTTTTGTATTCTGTGACTTCAATGCAAAAGTAGGTACAAAGAAAGGAAGTGAAAAATATGTTGGAAAAAATGGCATATAAGTAAGAAATGAGAGAGAGCAAAGGTGGATAGACTATTCAGAAACCTCACACTTTTGTATCAAGAATACTTTCATTGAGAAGAGGATAGAGAGGTGTTGGGGATAGTGACCATCAAATAACTTCACAAAAATGAAATTCATTTTGTTTTAATAGTCAAAGAACAATTGGTTAGCAATGTAGCAAACATTTCTAAATCAGCTGTCTCTATAAAGCCAGATCAATGACTTGTTAGTACAAGGATTAAAATTAATACCAAATTAGAAGACTTGAAAACAGCTATTGTAACCCCACCCAACTCTCTCCTTCCTCTTGAATCTTCTCTTCCACGGACTAAATCCAGTTCCCCTTTTTTTAAGTGAAAATTTTTATATTTTTTCCAATTACATGTAAGAAAATTTTTAACATTTATTTTTAAAAATTTTGAGTTCCAAATTATCTCCTTCCTTCCTTTCCTTCCTCCCTCCTTGAGAAGGCAAACAATTTATTAATACATCATTTACCTGTATTGTCTATGTCAAATCATATTTCCATGTTAGCCAAGTTAGGAAAGAAAATACAGACCCCCCCCAAAAAAAAAGAAAAAGAAAAAGATAGTTTTTCAAAAGTATGTCTCAATCTGCTTTCAGACTCCATCGGTTCTTTCTCTGGAGGTGGATAGCATTTTCCATCATGAGTGCTTCCAAATCCTCCTAGATCGTTGTCTTGATCAAAGTAGCTAAATCTTTCACAGTTGATTATTGTTACAATGTTGCTGTTACTGTGTATGATGTTCTTCTGGTTCTGCCCCCTTCACTTTGTATCAGTTCGTATAAGTCTTTCCAGGTTTTTCTGTAAGTATCCTGATCATCACGTCTTACAGCACAATAGTATTCCATCACAGCCATATGCTGCAATTTGTCCAACTATTCCCCAGTTGATGGACATCCACTCAGTACACAATTTTTGCCACCACAGAAAGAGTTGCTATAAATACTTTTATACATATGGGTCCTTTTCCTCCCCCACCCCCAAATTGATGCTCATATAACAAAATTTCCAAGCTCTACGCCATCCTGATTTACTGTCTTTCTGCAGCTTTTGATGTTCTTGAAAACCCTCGGCTACTGAATACCCTCCCCTCTCTTAGCTTCAGGGACACCATATTCTTTTGCTTCTCCTCTTATTTTTTGAATAACTTTTTTCTTCTTTGTTGGCTTCTCATCTTTTTTTAGATCCTTAATGAGTATGTTTTCCAAAGATCTGTCCTTCATTCTTTTCTCTCTCTACTCTCTCTTCCTTGACAATTTTATTAGTTCGCTTGGCTTTGAGGTGCACAACTATGCAGGTGACTTCCCAATCGCTATCTCCATTCTTGACTTCACTTCTGAGCTCCAGGTCCACATCTCCAATCTTCTGTAGAACAAATGTATCTGCATACCCTGCCAGGACTTCCTACTCAAGATGTTTAAAGTGGATCTTATTTTCATGCACCCTAAACCTACTCTTCCTTCTGACTTCCCTATTTCTGTTGATGAGACGCTGTTCCCCTCTTCTTCCATGTTTGTTACTCTGGCCTTCCTTTTGAATCTTCTCTCTTTCTCACCTCTTGTATCTACTCAGTTACCAAGTCCTGCTGATGCTACCTCTGCAACACTTCTCTAGTCATCACTCTTTCTATTCCCTTTGCCATGAGCTTAGTACAGCTGATCACCTTTGTTCTGGACTATTGCGATAGCCTCCTCCCAGTTTTTCTTGCATTTACTCTTCACACTTGAATTCATTTTTCATACCCCTGCCAGAATAATCCCCCTGATGCATGGGTCTGATTGTTACTTTTCTGCTCAACAATCTCCAGTAGTTCCCTTCTGCTTATAAAGTCAGGTTCAAGCTCTTCTTCTTGGCATTCATTCCCCTCACAACCTAGTTCAAACATATCTCACACTACTCCCTTCCATGCACTCTACGTTCCATCCAAACTTATCAACTCTTTGCTTTCTGAATGCTACAAACTCCCATCCGCATGTTTTTTGTTCATGATGAAACCGATTCTTGAAATATCTTCCCTCCTCACATTCATCTGGTAAATTTATTTTTGTTTTTTATTTGTTTGTTTGTCTTTTTAGGCAATCAGGGTTAAGTGATTTGCCCAGGGTCACACAGCTAGTAAGTGTCTGAAGCCAGATTTGAACTCAGGTCCTCTTGACTCTAGGGCTGGTGCTCCATCCATTGTGCTACCTAGCTGCCCCACATCTGGTAAATTTATGCTTGGTTTTTAAAGTTTAACTTTAAAATGCATGGCTTCGTGTTTGACCCCTCTGATATAGAGGATGAACTGTGGCGGGCCTCTGGTTTATTCAGGGGTCACATACCTTTTCTTTCTTGGAGTGCTATGAAGCCAAGTAAGTTCATTACCTCCTGGGCAAGCCTGTGTCTGGGGTGGGGTCTCCTCCTATTTATGCCTTCTTTCCTTGTGTGATTTCAGAAAGTTGGAAGAGCAAGCTCTCTGAGGTCCAGTTACTTGAGATCATCCCGGAGTTTGCTTTTCTGGCAGCCAAGACTGATGCACTAGCAAAGGTCCAAGGAACAGCCCACAGGACTCAGCCTGTGGTTCAACCTGGAAAATGAGAGATTCTGTGTCCTGCAGCAAGGGGACAACTTGTCCATTGACTGTGCTATGTTCATAATTGAACTTATTGGAACAAACACTGTGTAGCAATTTCTTTGAGTCTGAGCCTACTCTCTCCAGGGACCAAGGAGGGAGTGTGCCCTTGGTTTTAGGAGAAATGCTTTGTAATGTCTGTTTTTTCTTAAATCTTCTTTTGTAAAAGCTAATCGATATTAATTGGTTAAATGAGACTGGGGTGCTTATCTGTGATGAATGATATAGTGGAGAACACACTGGAGTGGGAACAAGAGCTGAGTGTTAAAGAACTCCGCAACTCATCAGGGTACCCCCAAGACCAGGGAGGAAGGAAGATGTAATGAGTTGCCCTCTGGGGTTCCACCTGGGCACTGGGTAGAGCTCTGGGCCTGGAGTCAGAGGACCTGAGTTCAAATTCAGACTCAGACATTTACTAGCTGTATTACCCTGGACAAATCACTTAACTTCTGTTTGCCTCAGTTTCCTCAACCGCAAAATGGAGATAATAACAGCACCCACCTTGCAAGGATGTTGTAAGGATCAAATGAGGTAATATTCATGAAGTGATTGGCATAGTGCCTGGCACATTGTTGTTGTCCAGTCATGTCCAACTCTTTGTGAACCCCTTTGGGGTCTTCTTGGCAAAGATACTGGAGTGGTTTGCCATTTCCTTCTCCAGCTCATTTTACAGATGAGGAAACTGAGGCAAACAGGGTGAAGTGACTTGCCCAGGGTAATACAGCTAGTAAGTGCCTAAAACCATATTTGAACTCAGGAAGATGAGTCTTCCTGCCTGGCACTTTATCTACTTTATGCACTGTGCTCCTGACACATAGCAGGTGCTTTATAAATATGTATTCCCTTCTCTTATTGGTGCACCACACCTCACTCCAAATTGCCAGTGCAAATGAGAGTTGGGCTAAGGACTCCCAGAGTCTATAATTGCTATATGTGAAGCCTCTCTCCACGCTGTCAGGACTGGGCCCTCATTGGCTGGTTCCTCTGTGTAACTCTTACTCATCCTAGTAAACCCTAAGCTTCACCAAAGCAGAGACCCTATCATCCCTTGGACTCTAGACTCTAGCTCTTAATAAACATTTGTTCAATTTGTGTTTGTCTTCTCCTTCTCAGACTCAGCCCTCACCTCCATCCTTACCTACGGCTCTGAAGACATTACTTTCACTTGAATTGTCCCAAGGATCTATCCTAATGCCACACAATTCAATTGTTGCATTCTTTTTACTAGAAACCCAATTTATTTGCACAAAACAGCATGGGCAGGGCCTCCTGGTACTGCAAACAGTAATGAGAGCTTTGATGAATTGAGCATATTTGGGGACTTGATGCTGCCAGGTTTCTGGGCTTTGAGGAGGAAGAGATGGCCCCAGGTAGGATCACTGCCCACTAGTACTGATTCAGAGCTGCTTGGTTACGGGTCCCCTGTCCTTCCTCTTGTTCTCTGTGCCAGCCCTAATCTCATTCTGTATCTTTGCCTATTGAATTCCTCCACATCCTGAATCCTGAATCCCAGTCCATCTCCAGTCTTACCTTCTCAAGACCTTCTTGGATCCGTCTTTCCCAACTGTCAGTTATGACCTTCCCCCTTGGACCTATAGTAACAAAGCATTTATTGAGTAACATTATCTATTAGTCATTTTTCATAATCACAAAGTTGGAAGGGACTCACTTAGTTCAACCTAAATCTAAACAGGAACCCACCTTGACAACATTCTTAACAAGCGGTTATATCTGGAGGCCTGGGAGGGGGGTGCCATTACCCACTCTGGGCAGCCCTATCTGGGATAACTCTAATAATGAGAGAGTTTTTTTCCAACATCAACCACAATCTGCCTGCTCACAACTTCCTACAATTGTTCCTGGGGCCAAACAACACAAGCCTAATATCTCTTCCCTAAGGCAGCCTTTCAAAAACTTGATGAAAGTCCTCATGTTCTCCCTAAGACTTCTTTTCTCCAGAATAAATATACACAGTTTCTTCAACAGAGCCTTGTAGGGCCTGGTCTTCAATCTCCTTTCCTTCCTCAGGACACACTACTACACTTTCAACTCTGAGAAGATATAGACAGCATCTTGTTTAGACAAGCCTGGTGTCTCCTTCAGACTAGTACAGGGATCTGAATATAAAGGGTGCTTAAAAAATGTTCATTGGATGAATGGATGAGGAGATAGGTAGATGAATAATGCAGGAGGTTGGACCAGGTAAGTTTGAAAACTCTCTTCTAACTGTAAGAATTTCTAATTCTTAGGTCCTAGATGGTTTAACTATAACATCGTTGCCCGAAGGTGAGGTGCAAGGAATGGGGAGGCAGGTAAGGATTCTCTTCCAACTCTGATATTCTGTGATTCTTCAGTGATGCTATTGAGCACAAAGTTGTTCTGATTTTAATGACTTTGGGCTTAAAAACATTTTTTTTTCTTAAAGGAGGGCTTCCTCTCTGTCGGATATAGCTGGGGCAGGTGAACAGAACCTAAGGTGAGAAGAACAAAATCGGGGCATCAATAAAAAACTTGATGCACCCATCAGCATCCATCTTACAAATGGTTAAACATGTAAGCAGGGTGTCCCAAAAGTCTTGGTGCACTAAGACTTTAGGGACATCTGTATAGGATTTAGCTAACATCACATGATTTGACCCCACTTGCTCACTTTCCATTTCTAAATCTATGAGTAAAAGTCAGAGAAACATCCAAACTTTTTGGTTACCTCAGAGTTTCTCTTGTGGATTCAGTATGTTGTATTTGGACGATAGTTGCTATTTAAAGGGTGACATTTTAGTGATAACAGGATACTGACCTATGAAAACGTTCTTTCAAGATGATCAAGCATGATTAAAGGAAGTTAAAAAAGAGAAAATATTGTTGAAGTATCATTCCCTTTTATGAGCAATGAAAAGAGAAAGGGAGAGAGAGAGAGAAAGAGAAAGAGAGAGAGAGAGAGAGAGAGAGAGAAGAAGAGAGAGAGAGAGAGAAGAGAGAGAGAGAGAGAGAGAGAGAGAGAGAGATGGGGAGGGGGAAACATGGGGAAATATTGGTAGTATGAGCCCAGCTATATCTGAGAGAAAGGAAAAACACAATATGGCCAGAAACTAAACATGAGAAGTGTGAGGAGAGGCCATGAGCTTCTGGTAGGTGGGGACAGTCCATAATTAGTTCTGCTTGATTTAAGAATTCACCTAAAATATGAAAGTTTCTGCAACCCCGAGAAAAGCTTTCGTTGGTTAGAGGACTTCAACATTTCTGTTTTCTTATCTGCCTTTGTGGTTGGAATCTGGCCTCATGCTCACTGAATAGAACTTCCATAGTTGAATAAGTCTTGCCAAGGTAACAGACCAGGGACTGGGTTATAGACATGATAATAAATCATCTTTCTCTAGCTCTTTCAAATTGACAGAAGCTTTTCTTCACTACAGCCCTGTGAGGCTACAGGTGCATGTCTTATTAACTCCATTCTATAGGTCGTGAAGTGACTTGCCCAGGTTCTTGCAGCTAGTCAATGGCACTCAAACCTAGGTGCCCCAACGCTCAAGTTAGCATTCTTTGCGTGAAGCCAGAGATCCCGTTTCTAGATCCCCTTGTCTGGGGATCATGATGAGACTGTTATTCTCTGAGAAACTCATAGTATGTAATCAACCCAAATTCTAGAATAATTTAGAATCCCATTAAGCATTTCTTACCTTTAACAGAGATAAAGAAGGTTGCTGAATTGCTAAAAAAAAAAAATCCGAAAGCAATTGAAAAGATCTGGGTTGATCAGGTTGGGCAATTTAAATAATGTATAGCTCATGTGACCTGGTGGAAAACAGGTGTCTGGCGACCTGGCTTTGGGTCCAGGCTCTGTAACTTACTACCTATGTGACTTTTGCTAAATTTCTTCAATGTTCTGAATCTTCACCTCTTCCTCCATAAAGGGAGGATAGTAACCCATGGGGTTGCTGTGAGAATCAAATGAAAGAATTGAGTTGAAAGGGCTTTGAAACTGGTCAAGTATGCAACACCTATCCAGGGACCATTATGTTCCTCTGCAGGGCATCTCCAAAGTTTTAGTACAATTTAAAACTATGAAAGCTTAAAACTGCACTAAGACTTTTGGGACAGCTGAACATAGCGGGTGCTTAGTAAATGTCGAATGAATGGGTGGATAGATGAGGAGGTGGGTAGATGAATAATGGAGGAGGTTAGACTAAGTAGCTACAGAAAACCATTTTCTACTCTTGGTTTGTTTGTAGGAATAACATTTTTTTGCTAGCAGCCCAGATGATTATCACATGTTCCTAGGAACTGAAGCTTGAGGAAATTGAGGAGCAGCTTGGCGTAGAGGTTGTTATGCTAGACCTTGAGTCAGGAAGAGTTGAGTTCAGATCCTGTCTCTCATACTTATCAGCTGTGTGTCCTTCCCTGAATCTCAGTTTTTTCATTTGTAAAATGAGAAGGATAATAGTTGTTAGTACAAACCAGGAATCCTGTGAAGTGGTTACATTATTCAGATCCATGCTATGTATTTCCACTGGAAACCGATGACCTTATTATATTTGTTAAGCTAATTTTATTTTATTTTTAAAGAATAAATTTATTTATTTATTTTTAGTGTTCAATATTCACTTCCATAAGATTTTTTGAGTTCCAAATTTTCTCCACATTACTCCCCTCCCCTCACCCCAAGATGGTATGTAAATCGATACAGGCTCAACATGTACATTCATATTAAACCTTTTTTTACGTTGGTCATATTGTAAAGAAGAATTAGAACCAATGGGAGAAACCACAAGAAAGAAGAAACAAACAAACAAAAAACATAAAAAGAGAAAGAGTAAATAGTATGTGTCCATCTGTATTCAGACTCCACAGTTCTTTTTTTGGATGTGGATAGCATTTTCTATCATGAGTTTTTTAGAGTTGTCTTAGATCCTTGCATTGCTGAGAAGAGCTAAGCCTAAGTTAGTCATCACATAATGTGGCTGTTACTGTGCACAATGTTCTCCTGGCTCTGCTCACTTCATTCAGCATGAGTCCACGTGTGTCTTTCCAGATTTTTCTGAAGTCAGCCTGCTCGTCATTTCTTATAGCACAATAGTATTCCATTATATTCACATGCCACAACTTGTTCAGCCATTTGACCTTATTTTATTTAATTATAACTTTGAATGGTGGAAGTACAAACATATGTAACCTCTTCAGAGGACTGGTTATTTGCATTGATCAGACCTAGCTGTAGTACCTAACTTACAGGCTTGTTGGGAGCCTTAGGAGATAATTCATGTAAAGTGCTATAGGATAATTATTAATATTAAAGAAACTAGACATGGCCTAGGAAAGCTATCAAGCTGTGGGTGAATGAGAATTTATATAAAACTGGTAAGATTGCAGCTTTGGTGTTTCTGAAGAGCAAAACAGTTCCCTCTTTCCAGAGTGTTTTAAGGGTGATAAAGCAATTTCTTTCCTGAGGTTCAGAGAGGTGGATACTGATTCACTGTCAAACAGCTGGAAAATATTAAAATCCAGGTAAAAAACCACCAAACGAAGCATTCTTTCACTTTGCCTGGACATCTACACACTGATTTTTCATGGGATGAAGAGCTGAAAGGGACCATGGAAACAATCCTTTCACTTGACAAATGGATAAACTAAGGTCCTGAGATGTGAGGATCATTCCAATAGCTAGTTCAGTCAGCTATATCAATGAAATAGCATTTATTAAGCATCTTCTATGCGCCAGGCGCTGTGCTAAGGGCTGGGATTAGAAAGAAAGGCAAAAAACAATCTCTGCTCTCAAGACAGTCTGATGAGAGAGGAAACATGCGAACGACTATGAACAAGGAAGAAACAGACAGGCCATATCAGGGGTAATCTCAGAGGGAAGGCACTAAGGCTAAAGAGGACGAGGAAAGGTTTCATGTGGAAGATGGGACTCGAGTTGAAGTTTGAAGGAAGTCAGGGAAGCTTAGAGACAGAGATGTGGAGCAAAAGCATTCCAGGCATTGGGGAACAGCCAGTGAAAATGGCTATAGTTGCAGAGCTAGGGTTTGGTTACAAGTTTTCAGATTCCAAACCTGATACTCTTCCCAATATAACAATCATCTCTTGCTTTGTGCATTTTCTCCCTCCCATCATTCAATCAAACAATCAATTAAGGCACAGTTGTCAATTTAGCCCATCATCTCATCAAGCAATCCATCAATGAGTATTTCTTAAGCAATCAGTAGGTGGCCAGGTAGCCTTGTTAAGTGCAGGAGATACAAAGAGGCAAGTGAAACATTCCCTGCCCTTACAATCTGTCAGAAGACACACCATGTGCTCATGTAAGTATACACCCAAAATGGATACAGTTTTGTAGGGGAGGGCACTAGCAGCTGGAGGGATTGGGAAAGGCTTCATGAATAATGTATTCTTGGAGCCAAGTTGTGGGTGGAATCAGGGATTCCAAGAAGTAGAGATGAGAAAGGAGAAACATTCCTAAAGAAACTTCTTCTAGGGAGAGTAGTTTTGAGAGAAGGGGGGATCAGGCTTAAAATTCTGTTTTTTTAAACAGTTATTTTGCAAAAGAGTAAAGCTGAAATTAAGAAGAAAAAAAAGAAGAGTATTACAGTTATTGAAATCTGTAGCTTAAAATACTCTGTAACGGTTTGTGGGAATGTTCTGGGCACTGTTATGAAAGAAGGATTCTGGGTGATAGTAATAAACTGCAATATGAGAGGATCAACCCAGAGCCTCCTATGGGGTTAATGGGGTGGGATGTCACAATCAAGTCACTATCTGAGAGAATGAATGCTCCATTGGAGCATTCTGAGGGAGAGAAGGGTCAGAGTTTCATGCCCTGAGGGGGAAAATTAGGGACTTGGTTTTTACTAATCTTTCTTTTAATCTCCCTACCAGTTCTCACCTTTTTGCTGACTCTACAACTCTCTCTGTCTCTGTCTCTGTCTCTGTCTCTGTCTCTGTCTCTGTCTCTGTCTCTGTCTCTCTCTCTCTCTCTCTCTCTCTCTCTCTCTCTCTGTCTGTCTCTCTCTCTCTCTGTCTCTCTCTGTCTCTGTCTCTGTCTCTCTCTGTCTCTCTCTCTGTCTCTCTCTCACACACACACACACACACACACACGCACACACACATACACATACACACACACATTGCTTTATAAGCTTGACTCTTTACAGAAAGTTTTGCACTTTGATTGAAAAAAAATCCACTGCACCACTTCCTCAAAATTGTTAGCTCTTTCACCACTGGGAATGATAAAGATTGAGTAAAAATAGACACAGTCTGATTTGTTACTGGGCAAGGAACACAAGGCATCAT
Source organism: Phascolarctos cinereus (assembly GCF_003287225.1). NCBI lineage: Eukaryota > Metazoa > Chordata > Mammalia > Diprotodontia > Phascolarctidae > Phascolarctos > Phascolarctos cinereus. The sequence goes on along the minus strand of NW_027555625.1, from coordinate 56,679,308 downwards.
TAACAAGGAGAGGCACTGTAGTGATGTGGAAAATGTTCTGAAAGAGGGGTCAAGAGACTTGGGTTCAAATTCTGCTTGTTCCAGGCACTTGCTGCATGATCTTAGGCAAATGCTTGCCCTCTCTGTCTTTGGTTTCCCCTCTGTAATATTCAGGGTTCAGAATAGATCAGGAATCCATGGACCATAAAATTTGGGGCAGTCTATGTAGTAATTACATTTTATTTCAACATAATTTGTTTTCTGTATAATCTAGGTCTTTTGTGCATTTAAAAACGTTATTTTGAGAAGGGGTCCATAAGCTTCTTCAGACTGCCAGAGGAATCCGTGACACAAAAAAAGCATTAAGGACCCTTGAAATAGATTTCATCTCTAAGGTCCATTTCACTTCTTGTAATTTGTCAGTGTAGATACCCTTGTTGCATTTCCTAGTTCCTAGATTTCTCTAGGATTCCAGAGTGGGAAGGAAGCTTAGATATCTGAAGTCAGAAGACATGGGTTCCAGTCACTTTTGTAGGATTCACTCTGTGATCTTGAGCAAGACCTTGACTTTCTCATCTACAAAATGGGGATGATCATACTTAACAGTCCCTATCTCATAGAAAAGCCGCAAAATGCCACGTAATTTTTATTATGTAGTTCTGTCCTATTTTATGAATGAAGAAAGTGGGTAAATCTCTTTACCCTTGGGTCTTAATGACACACTTTGCTAGTGAGTGACAGTCGGAGCTAGTAGCCCCTACACTCTTGATTCCCTCTCTGTTCCACGTTTTTTTTTCCTACACCCTGAACAGCCTATGTCATTCCCTCTTCATTTCTCATTTCTTAATCTGGTTCTCCTTTTGTATGTTAGTTATTAGGATCTTGGGACTAGAGTCAGGAATATCTGAATTCAATTCCTGTCTCAAGTACATAATAGCTTTGTGACCCTTGATGAGTCATTTCATACACTTAAAAACATTATTTTAAGTAGGGGTCCATTAGCTTTGGCAGAGGAGTCCATGACCCCAAAAAGGTTCTCTTGGAATAGATCTGACTCAGCCTCAGTTTCCTTCTCTGTGCCATAAAGGGATTGAATTTAATGGCAGCTAAAGACCCTTCTGGCTCTAAATCTATGATGCTATGATCACATTTGGCTATATGCCCCATGATGTATGATCCCATGATTCTCTGACCATTTGACAGTGACAAGGACTTTGGTGGTGTGAACTTTCTTTTCCTGCTCTTCTGTAGCTATAACTAATGAAGAGGTGGGGGGGGGGGCTGTGGGATCCAGAGAGGCAGTTTCTAAGTTACATTACCTACAAAAATTGCTCCCCTGGGTGATGGCTGTAAGGGTCTATTCTGGTAACAATTAGCTGTCTGAGGAGCAGGGCTTTTAATGGAGCTCTTTGTGTTACTAGCTTATTGATAGCAAATGGCTGGGGTTCGGTTTTGGTGGTGGCAGGGATGGTAGGGCCCTTCTCTCCAAGAGCTGCTCTCTTTGATCATGACTCTGGAGGACAGGCTAGAGGGAAAACTGGTGGTCTAAGAGCACTGCAATTCCTGGGGATCTTGGCTTTTGGGCCCTACGCTGTCTATGCTGGGGTCTGAGTGGCGGTGGTGATAGTGGTGGTTTCACTGGCACATGTCACCTCATGTTTCTCCCTCAGGATGCCTACCTGTTTTAAGCTTGCTGTCAGTGGAGACTGGTTGACAATTGGTGTAGGGATGGTAACCCCTTCTTTACAGGGTTTACACTCTTGGATGATGCCTACAGAGGCCAAGTTGGGGGCAGGGCCAGTGATCTGGTAGGCATTCCAATTCCCAGCTTCTTGGGCTTTGGGTCTCTGGACCCAAAAGGGTCTGATGGGAGGTAGTAGCGAGTACATGTTTTTTCCTCCAATAGAATATAATCTTTTTTGAGGTCTGTATTGTTTCATTTTTGTCTCTTGTTTCTCCAGTGCTGGGCATGGTGCCTGGCACTTAGTAGGAACTTAATAAGTACTTATTGATTAATTCCATAATGTGCTACATTATATAATTAATTATATAATTGTGCTACATTAATTATATAATGTGCTACATTGGCAATATGTGCCTTTCTGTATGCTGGAGAAGGAAATGGCAAGAAAAGCCCAAATGGGGTTGTAAAGAGTGGGACATGACTGAAACGACTGAACAAAAAACACAAATAGTGATTTAAGGTTTGTAAAGTGCTTTATACCCCTCACCTCATTTGATCCTTACAACAACCTTGTTCTATCATAGAAGCATAGACTTACAGCTGGAAAGGACCTTGGATATCACCCAGCCCAATCCCTTCATTTGATCGATAAAGAAATTTGGGGGTTCTGTGACTTACACATGGTCATATCCCTAGCATGACTCATATGACAGGTATGGGTAAGAGATGAGATTCACATGTGGGTCCTTTTGTGTATGTGGTACTCTTTCCCCGCCACCATCATGCTGCTCGTAGTTTCCTTCTCTCTAAAATGGTACAGCTTGGTGAGTGGAATGGGATAAGATGAGAAATTTGGATTTGGTGTGAGAAGACTTGAGTTCAAATCTGGGCACTGGGAGAAGAGAACAGGCCTTCCAGATGGATATTTCAAATTGAGAAGGCCACAACTGAAGTGACCAAGAAAAGCGTTCTTCAGAATGTGGCATTTGAGGTGAGTCTTGAGGGAAGTCAGGGATTTTTAGTGGAGATGAAGAGGGAGAGCATTCCAGGCATGAGAGACAGCCACTGCATAGATTTGGGATATGTGTACGTGTGTGTGTATATATATATATATTTATACACACACACACACACACACACATATATGTATGTGTGTATGTGTGTGCGTATGTGTATGTATATCTATATGTGTGTGTGTATATATGTGTGTGTGTGTATATATATATACACACACACACACACACACATATTTTGAGGAGCAGCAAGGAGGCTAGTCTTTTTGTATCCATTGAGAATGTGTAGGGGAATACAGGAAGGCACCAGGTTGTGAAGAGCTTTAATTTTAAACAAAGAAATTTATATTTGATCCTAGAGGTAATAAGAAACCACTGGAATTTATCAAATGAGGGGGAGGGGATGTAATGATCAGGTTTGCTCTTTAGGAAATTTGCTTTAGCTGTTGAGTGGGAGGATGAATCAGAGTGGAGACAGACAAGGAGAATAAATAGGAACCTATTACAGTGGTCTGAAAGAGAAGTCTTATGGGTGGAGGATGTATGAATAGAGAAAAGGGGACAACTTTTATTAAGGTAGGAAAATAAGATTTGGCAACTGATTGAATATGTGGGTAGGAGAAGATTTGAGGATGACACCAAGGTTGAGAACCTGGGTGCCTGGAAGGATGGTGGTGCCTTTGACTCATCAGAAGATGGGTGGGTGAGTGGGTAGACAGATAACGAGTTCTGCTTTGGACAAGTTGAATTTCATTTCCATTGGACATCTAATTTGAAGTGTCCAACATGCAGTTGATGATGTGGGACTAGAGGTCAAGGGAAAAGTTAGGGATATGGTAAGACCCAATCCCTAGCCTGATGGAATTTATGATCCATGAAGCTGGAGGATCTTTAAAATCCCTTTCCACTCTCATACAGCTTCCAGTTTATAAGGGAAGATAAGAATCACAAGAATTTCGGAATTTTAGAGTTTGAAGGAGCTTGAGGTCATCTAGCCCACCCCACAACTGGATAAGAATCCCCCCTATAATATCACCAATAAGTGGTTATCCAGCTATTGCTTGGAGGATTTAATTAATTTGAACCCACTATCTCCCAAGGAGACCAATTTTGTTGGTTCTAATTGTTAGTAAATTTCTCTTTGTATTGAGTCAAAATGTGTTTTTCTGCAACTTCCCCCACTGAAACTGGTTCTACCCTCTGGGCCAACCAAAACACGTCTCACTGCTTTCACATGTGACAATCTTTGAAATAATTGAAGTTAGTTATTGTGTGTGTCTCCTGAAAATTGTCGTCGTCGTCATCATCATCATCATCATCATCATCATCATCATCATCATCTTCATCATCTTCTTCATCTCATCTTCTTCTTCTTCTTCTTCTTCTTCTTCTTCTTCTTCCTCTTTCTCCTCCTCCTACTTCTTCCTCTTTCTCCTCCTCCTATTCTTTTCCTCCTCCTCCTTCTTCTTCTTAACATCCCTAAGCCCTTTAACTGATCCTCTTATGCCATGACCTCAAGGTCCCTTAAAAAGTGGGGCACTGGATTTTAGATGCTCTCCAGCTTAACAAGGCACTTCCTGAAATGTGCTACCCAGGACTCAGGACACTATTCTTGATGTGATTTGAATAGTACAGACTTCAGCAGAATCCCCACCTTCCTTGTCCTGTATGCCATACCTCTTCTACCAAAGCCCATGATAGCAAGAACCATATCACACTTTCAGTTCATGCACTTCTTTCAAGCCATATACAGTAGTGTGCTAGAACTATCTGTGCCATGAGAGCCTATTGTGAAATTTTCAGTGAGACATTTTAGACCTCAGAAATCAGCAAATGATAAAAGTCAGGGTTTGATTTATTGTTTTCTTGATTGCCTGGTCTTAAGAAAGTGATGGAGAAAATGCTAATAATTCAGGTTAAACTTGACAGTGCATTATTTGCATGTTTGGTTATTTGTGGAGAGCTGGTTGTTAAACATTTACCAGCATATCACTGGTCACATTCTTCCTACTCACCCATTTTGTACATCTGCGATTGATTTTTTGAACCAAGTACTGGACTTTTCATTTATTATTTTAAAGTTTAATTTTATTAGAATCTACAAAGCATTGCAGTTGTTGAAACATTTTGTATATCGTGATTCTGTGAACCAACATGTTATAAATCCCACCTACCTTTGTGCTATGTATAGATTTGACAAATGTGCTTTCTGTACCTTCATAATAACAATAATAACTCATTTGTGTAGTGCTTTAAGGTTTACAAAATGTTTTCCTCATAACAATCCTGTGAAGTACCACAGATGAGGAAACTGAGGCAAAGAAAGGTTAAGTGAATTGCTCGGGCTCAGATACTACTGAATGTCAGGGCTAGGCATCAAAACCAGTTCTGCTGAGTTCAGGTTAGTGCTCTCTGTACAATATCAAGTTGTTGACTTTAAAAAATCTTAAAGGGTATAAGGGGTATAAAGGCAAGTTGTTGGGGAATTCCACCAGAAATCTCTCCCACCCCAGGTTTACATCAACCTTTAATGAGTATTCTTTGAGTCATTTAACAAGCTTTGAATTCATCTGTCTTGCTATCTAACTCATATTTCTCCAGTTTGTGTAAGGGGATAACACAGGAGACTAGCAAGTGCTTTGCTGAGACCTAGCCAAACTCTAATTTCAACATTCCTCTGACCTAGTATTTCTGTTAAAGGAAAACAAGAAGGTAGTCAGGCATGACTTCAATCAATCAATCAATAAACATTTATTGAATATCTACCATATGCCAAGCACTATATGCTTAAGTGCTAGGGATTCAAAAAAGAGGCAAAGGAAAAGTCCTTGCCCTCAAGGAGCTTACAATCTAATGGGAGAGACAACATGCAAGCACATATATAGACAAAACAAAACAAATAATGCAAGCTATATACAGGATGACAGGAAATAATCAACAGAAAGAAGGGACTGGAATTAAGGGGACTTCCTGTAGAAGGTGGGGTTTTAGAAGGGACTTAGGAAGCCAGGGAGGTCATTAGTTGGAGCAGAGGAGGGAGTGCGTTCCAGGCATGGTGGATAGCCAGAGTGAATGCCCTGAGTTAAGAGATGCGGCGTCTTGTTTGTGGAACAGCCGGGAGACCAGTGTCACCGGATCTTGGCAAACTTTGTAGACAAATAGCTACCGGCACAAATTAGAATAAGCTGCAGTTAGAGGACAGGAGCAAATGGGACTTGGCTAATGAACATAAGTTCAGATGTTGGCTTTGCCACTTAGCACCTATGTGGCCTGTCTGCAGTTTGCTCATCTCAAAAATGATGGGGTTGGACTAGATGACCCCTTAAGTTCCTCCCAGCTCTCAATCTATGCTTCTAAATAAAAGGCTATGAGTTATTAAAACAGAAAGACATTGCATAGAGCTGAGTAGATACTATAGAGAAGTCAGGGAGGGCGAGGTCAGAGAAAAGGAAGGCTATGGGACTGGGTAATTAGGAAGTTAATGGTGACTTGGAGAGGAAGGTTTTAGTGAGTAATGAGATCAAAGCCAGACTGTAGACAGCTGGGGAGCAGATGGGAGATACAGAAGGTGAGGCAGTGAATGTAGCCCCCTCTCACTGATCATGTCGGGCATTTTAAAGGAAAGGCAATAGCAGAATATAGAAGCTGGGATCTAAAGTGAGAAAATGACTCAAGAGAGCCCTGAACCTAGATCAAGTTCTAGTTCAACAATTTTGCTTCTCCTGGCAATACCTCAGTTTTCTTAGCTGTAAAATAAAGAGGTTGGTTTAGATAATTTCTAAAATCTAACATCATATTTTTAGCATGCCCTATCATTCTATACTCTTAACCTACATTTTATGTTAGCATTCTAGGTTTTAAGGTCCATCCCTACTCTGATATTCTGTATTCTAAAGCCCCTGGCATCACTCACATTCTAGGTTCTAAAGTCCCTCCTAGCTTGGATATTTGGGGTTCCAAAGACCCTTACAGCTCCGACATTCTGGGTTCTAGAGTCCATCCTATTGCTGACATTCTGGAGTCTAGGGTCTATCCCACTGTTGACATTCTGGATTCTGGGGTCCATCCCAGCTCTGACATTCTCTGTGGCTTGTGAAACAGAATTGTCTTAGAGAACATGAGCAAGGGCTTAAAGGGTCACATGATCCTTGGGGGCAGGAGCCAGAAAACAACAGGAACAATCTGAGGGAGAGGAACTTGGGATAAGCCCAACTTCTCTAAAAGTATTAAAAAACCCTGGGCCACAGAGCCCCTTGATTGCATGTCCTTTCTGCTTCTGGTGGCTTGGGTCTCTGACCGTTGAGACATCATGTTATCCTGACATTGTGCAATAAGCCACTTTGCACTTGGTATCACCCCCCCTCCCCTCCCACATTCTCCACCCACCCCCTCCTGCCTCCTTCCTTCACACTGAAAGGAAATTAAACCATCCGGGTGTGTAAAGGTTTTTGGTGAGAAAATGACTTCTGTGGTGTGGCTGTCATGGACATCTGCTCTCTCCTGGTCTCCATGGGAGATTCTTGTCTGGGTCAGTCCTAGGGAGGTCTTCTCTGGCACAATAGGGACTTAATATTGACTCTAGCCTGGGGGACCTAAATCAGGAGTAGATGAAAGATGAAGAAGTGGAGATAGTGAATGGAGGACACCTTCCTCACCCTCTGTCTACCACTGATCGCTTTAGGCATTATAAAGAAAAGTTGGGGAAAGTTGTTTGCTCCACTGCTATGTAGCACACCTGCTTTGTCCAATGGAGTGGTGACCTCAGAATCTCTTAGCATTAAAAGAGCTTTCACCAAACCCTCAGAGAAAGGGTGGAGAAGGCAAAGTTTGTCTTCCGTTCTCTGATGTTTTTATCTTTGTCTTTTAAAAGGATTCCTCCCAAGCGTCTTGTTTCTCTCTCCTATAGCGGTGTCCTCCTAACAAAAAAACCTGTAGTGGAGTTTCAGTCAAAGGTCACACGTTGGAAAATTAGTGACTCTGCAGTTTACTGATTGTGTGACCTTGAGAGTTAGCCCCTTTTGATTTCAGCTGCCTCATCTGTAAAATGAGGCGGTTGGAATGGACAGTCTCTAAGAGTCCTCTGACCCAAACTGAAATGTTTATCTCTTGGATTTGAGAGGACATAGAAGAATAGCGGATAGAGTATTAGGCTTGATGTCTGGAAGACCAAGGTTGGAGACCATCATGGCTGATTGTGTGTGGGAGTTGAAGTCAACATTTATTATTAGCTATGTGAACCTGGAAGTTGTTTGGCCACTCTGCCTCAGCTTCTTCAGCTGTTAAAATGAGAGGGCTGCACTCAGTGGTCTTTTCTACTTCTGCATCTCTAGCCCAGCCACTGACTTACTAGCTATGTGGCTGAAGGCACATTGTTGAGTTTTCCCAAGTCTCAGCCAATTTAGAGTTGGAAGCCACCTTAGAGATCTTCTAGTCCACACATTTAGCCCTAGATGAGGAGACCCAGGGTGATAGGAGTGAAAGGACTTTCCTCGGATCACAGAAGTAGCAAGTGACACAGCTGGAACTGAACCCCAGTACTCAGACTCCAAATCCAAGATTCTTTCCATTTTCTGTTTCTCAGAGTTCCTTGACCCCACCAATTGTACACAAATGCCTGTGTCTAGCTGAAGTCTCTATTTCTGGTCATAGGATGTAGAACTCTAGATGTCAGGGTTCCACTCATCTAGTCTGCTTTCACAGATGAGGAAACTGAGGCCCAGACTGATTAAGTGACTTGTCCAAGTTCATAAATGTAGGAAGTAGAAGAAATAGTATTTGAACTTGCTGACTTACCTCTTTTGTGATGCCTCCTTCCCTCTCTTATGTGAACTTGGCTTCTAGGAGCTACTGAACTGAGTTAACATCTTCAAGGAGACATTCCTGAAAACCAAGAGATTTCCTACAATATCAAATTCCAAAGGAAAACCTCACCTACTCTCATTGTTAAAGAGAGGAAAATGAGTCCCGTGTTAGACGACTTGTTTAATGTAGCATCTCTAAAGAGAGACTGCCTCAATTCCTGCTACCAGGGATGGTCTGAGTCCTAGAGAGCACTCAGCTCTTTCTTCCCTTGGAATTTTATCATTACGTATTGCTGAAGGTGCCGCCTAGTACTTATGAGCCCCTATCCAGAGTGCCTCCCTCCTCCCCCATATCAATCAACCAGTTAACATCAATTAGCTTTTAAGAGAGGAAATTTACTAAGAGGGCATAGCAAGGAAAGTATTTACAAATCAGTCTCTCTGATCTGAGGGGTACACTCTCCCCTTACACACACACACACACACACAACACACACACACACCCCCCAATAAGCTCAAATTTAAAAGTACAATATTAGTGAGATACATATATAGAAAACATGTGGGGCTAAGGGGTATGTTGTGATACCTGACTGGCCTGTCAGTTACACAATGGTAAGGGAGGACAGATGGTTTGGTCCTATATTGACTTACTTTTTTTCTCTCTAAAAATCTTAGGAAGTCCACACCCCAGGTCAGACTGTATGCTTTATATTGGATGGCTTGAGACCAGAGGATCTTGCAGGTTCCTCAGAGTTTTAATGGCTCCTAATTCTATGAGTTCTCTCTTCCTACTTGAATGACTAAAGGAAATATGAATGCTGATTTGGTCTGGGTAATTATTGATCCATCAGAGCCCCCTTATGGGGGATTCGTTACTATATGGATCCAGATTTGTCTTTGATCAGTTCACAGTTCCTGATACATCGAAAGCTGACATTAATGAAAGCCTGATAAAGCATAATTAGCATGCAGGGGGCTGGGGGAGGAAGGGATCTTAGTCATATCCCCTGCCACTGAGCTTTCTCCGGGGTTTTCACTGTGAAAAAGCTATTGGGAATAAATCCGGGTGGAGTAATGCCTGCCTCCTTGCTGTTCCTCAGACATGACAGTCTATTTCTTGACTCCTTGCTTTTATACTGGTTGTCACCCCAGACTGGAGTGCTCCTGCTCCTCACCTCTGCCTTCCGGCTTCCTTCAAAATGTAGCTCAAATTCTGCTTTCTCGTAGGAGATCTTTCCTGGTCCTCCCCACTGATAGCAACTTCCCTCTGAGATGACCTCTCACCTTCTCTATATTATTTTGTATTTTGTGTGTCCGTATTCATTTGCATGCTATGTACTCCATTAGAATGTGAGCTCTTTGAAGACAGGAACTGTTTTTGCTTTTCTTTGCATCCTCAGAACTTAGCACAGAATGTGGTATATAGTGATTGCTTAGTAAACGTTTGCTGACTGACTGATTGACTTCTTGAGATTCTTTCCAAACTGGTGATTCTTTCCTTCCCTTCACCTGGATCTGAGTCTTTACTCCAATGCTTACTAGCCAGTCAATCAACCAATCAACATTTCTTAAACACCGACTATAGGGTAGCCTGAAGTGGGTAGAGTGCTGGCCCTGCAGTCAGGAAGACCTGAGTTCAAATCTAGCCTCAGACATGTATTAGATACCTATCGGTATTTGGAGATACCTATCCCAAGCCTCCTCCTTAAATGGAGGTTTAGAAGTTCATGGCTCCTCTCTCCAATCAGAGGGGCAGAGAGTAGGGATGAGGTGTGAGGACCAAGCTGGATTCATTTTTGCAGGATGATGAGGTTTCCCAAAGATGAGGTTCCTGGATCATGGAGGAAAAGTCAGAAAAGTCCCAAAGTAGCACAGCCAGGTGAAGAAAATGGTGTGACCCTGGGTAGGTCACTGTACCTTTGTGAACCTTAGTTTCTTTATCTGTAAAAAATGAGAATAATAACTACATTATCTACTTTTCAAGTTTGTTATGAGGAAAGCATTATGTAAACTTTAAAAAGGGATAGAAATTTGAACTACTATCTAGCTATTTATCAAGTGCCTAATTTATGACAAGTCCTGTCATTAGTGTTCAATGAGATATAAAGATAATTAAAACATCTGTTTGCCCTTTTTTCATTTGTAGGCAAATCTCTGCCTCTGTTCTATCATCTATCTGTAACACAGCCCCTTACTTTATTCAAACCAAAGAGTTTTTGCAAACCTTGAAGTCTTTCTCCTCTTCATGCAAATAGCACATAGATTTAGAAACTCATTCTTAAAATGTCCCTAAAAGGTGATCCATTTCAAGAGTGGCACCAGGGATGATGTCGGAGTTAGAGGGACTTTTAGAAGATGGAATGTAAGCATCTACCATATGCCAGGCGCTGGGTTAGACAAAGACAAAAATCAAAGTCTTGACCCTGAAAAAGCTTCTATTCTCTCTGGGAGGACAACATATCTCTATATAAATGGAGACAAACTATTGTTCAGTTGTTTCTAATTCTTTGTGACACTTTCCTTAGAGGGTCTCCCCCACTGCCTGTAATTTTGCACATGAGAGGGATTTCTTGCCTTTATTTATGCCCCCAGGGCTTTGTACAGTGCTTGGCACATAATAGGTCTTTAATAAATACTGACTTACAGGCCAGCCCTCTACATGAAAGCTTCCTGATCCTCCCAGGTGCTAGGACCTTCCCCCTTAAAATTACTGTGTACTTATTCTAGATATATTTGGTCTTGGAGAAGGAAATGGCAAACCACTCTGGCATCTTTGCCAAGAAAACCCCAAATGGGGTCACAAAGGGTCTGGGAACTTGTTCTTTTAAATATTTTGGTAATTGTATTTTAGTATTGTTGGTTTCCTTTATAAACCTTTCATGCATTTAAAAATGTGTTTCTGAGAAGGGCTCCATAGACTTCCCTAGATTCCCTCAAGGAACCAAGATCCCCCAAAGGCTAGAAGCCTTGTTCTAATGTCTCTGCCAACTCTGCCCTATTTATAGAATCTAAGAGCTGAAAAGAACCTCAGGGTTGTTAAGTCACACTGAGGTCATCTTCAGATTTAGCCTTCACCTGACTTAATAGGATTCATTACTGGTCTAGAACATTGCTTTTTTTTTCTTTTGGCTTCAGGTCTTCAAGGATCTTCAAGTTTGGAAAGTGGTGGAGCTGTGAAGTAGCCCAATCATTCTGGAAGGCAATTTGGTACCATATTGTGCCGCACCCCACCCCACCCCATCCCACCCCACCCCACCCCCAAGCTATTAAATCGTGCATACTCTTTGATCCAGAAAGATCACTCTTAGCTCTATAGAGATCAACAAAAGAGAAAAGGGATTTGTATGGACAAAAACATTTATGGCATCTGTTTTGTGGTAGCAAAGAATTGGAAACCGAGGGGATATTCATTAATTGGAGAATGGCTGGATAAGTTATGGTCTATGAAATGTGAGGGAATACTACTATAGTATAAGAAATAATGAAGGGAATGGTTTAAGAGAAAACCTAGAAAGACTTGCACAAACTAATGTAAGGTGAATTGAGTAGAATGAGGTAAACAAGCTATACAGCAGGGGCAGCTAGGTGGCACAGTGGATAGAGCACTGGTCCTGGAGTCAGGAGGACCCAAGTTCAAATCTGGCCTCAGATACTTGATACCTTACTACCTGTGTGACCGTGGGCAAGTCACTTAACCCCATCACCTAGCCAAAAACAATCCCCCCCCCCCAGTTTATACAGTAATGACAATATTGTAAAGATAATCAACTCTGAAAGACTCAGTGATTCTTATTAACTCAATAACCTACCACAATTCCAAAGAATTCATGATAAAAAAAAAGCTATTTGTTTCCGAACAGAGAATCGATGAGTTCAGATAGCAGATTGTCTCTCTACCCTCCCCCCACTCCATTGTGCTTTTCAATTAAGATTTAAATTCCTGGAGGGCAGAGACAGTTTCACTTTTGTCTCTGGATCTCCAGTGCCACGAAGAGTGCCTGGCACATAGTAGGTCCTTCATAATGCCTACTGATCAGTTAATTCATTGCCTTTCTGTGACTTCTCCTCACTACTCTTAGACCTGCCCTTTGGAACTACCTGGAATCACTGAATGAGTAGGAGCCAGAAGAGACTTTAGTGATCCTCTAATCCACCCCAGGGAGTTTGCTCCAGGTCATGGTTAATAAATAGAACTAAACCCAAGTCTTCAGAACCTAAATCCAGAATTTTTTGGCACTGCACACGGGGTAAGTCCCCTCCCTTTTTTACTTGGCACATCCTTCTCTAGGAAAAAGTAGAGTGGAAACTCTTTGAAGGCAGGGACTATTGTTGTTTTTGTGTCTTGGAACGCAGCATGGTTGACTGAATTGAACTCAACCCAGCTGTTGGCCCTTCTGCTACCGGAAGCCAAGAGTCCTATTCATCCTATGTCTTCTCTTCCTCATGATAAACAGCTAGAGTTATTTAACTGAGCCTTCTATGCCCTGGTTTCTGCTCTCACAAGGCTCAGAGATGGTTTGTAAGGGCTCGACAACATAACCATAAATATCTGTTGGGCTTTCTCTGTGCTTTTCTTTTCACAGACTGATAAATCACAAAAATGGATGAATTGATGTAGCAAATGGCAATTACAAACAGATGTTCATTGCAATTGACTCGAACCCTGCCTGGGTTTGGCTTGGTGGGGCCTTTGGCAGCTGAGTGTGTTGGGGACTGGAGAGGAGAATGTTTCTCACGATGCTTTACTTCTCCTTTCCTTAATAATGGAGGACCAGTAATGGAGAATCTCTGTGTTTGCAGATATCCAAGGGCCCTTTGGTGTTTGAAATGCTGATCTGTTGTGGGTTCCCGACTGTCTCAGGCTTTTTGAATGCAAACATTTGTGCCAGCACCTGGAGCTTATTTCTAGTACTGGTTGGGGTTGGTTGGGGCTGGGGTGGGGTGGTTGGTTTTGGGTATAGGCTTCCGTTCTTGACATCAAAGGGAGGATAGTCCTTATGTATCTTTGGATCATGGAATTATGAGTTGGAAGGGAACCCAGAGGAGGGACATAGAAGTTATTTTGATGAGAGTGGGTCAGTTTAAATAGCAGTAATGATAATAATAACATTCTTTTTGATGAGACTTGTGATTCCGTGGATCTCTGGGTCTATCAGTTTGAATTGGTAACTTTTCTACTACTTATAGTCCTGGAGACTTGTGTAGTGGCATGGCAGTTAAGTGACTTGCCCATTCATAAGCCAGCATGTGTGAGAGGCAGCTCTTCAACCCGGGTCTTTCTGAATCCAGGGCTAGTCCTTGGCTAGGCCAAAAACAGATTAGAAAGCGTTGGACTAAATGACTCCTAAAGTCCCTTCCATATCTAAATCTTACGATTATATAATGCAGTGATTAATGTGGCCATTTTATAGAAGGGGGGACAGAGGAAAGGGGTGCAAATTAAGCATGTGACTTTCCTGAAGTTAAATAGTTAGTGGAAGAACTGGAACTGGAACCTAGACACCCTGACCGAGTCCAAGGCTCTCTTCGCTGCGGGAGGCAGGCCACCCCAGTAATAAGTCATCTGCTTGTCTCTGAGCAAGGTCTGTCTACAACCACTGCAGAGAAAGGCACTCTGGTTCCCCAAGGGAGGCAGTGCCCTCTTCTGGTTATTCGTTCTGGACCTTCTTTAGCCCTCCTATTGACAGAATTGTAATGGACTATCTTGATGAGGGGGTGGGAAAGGAGCTCTAAGATCCCTCCCAGCTCCAAATCCTATAAAATAGGATATTAAATCTTTTGGGAAAGTGGGTATGGCACAGTGTCAGGTAGGTGACAGGTTTCCCACACAGTGACCAATCCTCTTTCTCTCTCTCTCCCCACACATCTATTTATCTATACATCTGTCTGTCCTGTCTGTCCACAATCCACCCATCCATCAGTCTGTCTGTCTACCCACACATCCATCCATCCATCTATCTATCTATCTATCTATCTATCTATCTATCTATCTATCTATCTATCTATCTATCTATCTATCTATCTATCTATCTATCTAATTATCTATCCATCCATCTATCCATCTATCTATCTATCTATCTATCTATCTATCTATCTATCTATCTATCTACCTACCTATCCAGACATCCAGACACACACATATGTATATCATACTATGTGGTGGCTCTCTAAAGCTTCTTACGCCAGATTTGAGCTGACGATCACAGGCTTTCTACCCAATGACCCCCCTCTGATTCAGCCCCCTATCACATTCTTGCTCGTCCTTTCTAGTTCTGACCACACAATCCTGTTATGTGTGTATATATGCTTGTATGTGTCTGTCTATCTTGTCTCCTCCAGCTAGGTTTAAATTCCTTGTGGGCAGGGACAGTTTCACTTTTGTCTTAGGATTTCCAAAGCCAAGCACAGTGCCTGGTGCATAGTAGGTGCTTAATAATGCCTACTGATGAGTTAATTGATTGCCTTTCTGTACGTGCCATGCACTGATCCTAGCTCTGCTCTCTGGAACATAATGGAGTCATTGAATATATGAGCCAGAAGGGATTTTTGTTGTTGTTCAATGGTGTCTGACTCTTTAGACAATACCATGCCAGTGCTGTCTATGGGATTTTCTTGGCAGAGATTCTGGAGTGGTTTGTCATTTCCTCCTCCAGTGGATTAAGGCAAACAGAGGTTAAGTGACTTGCCCAGGGTCACACAGCTGGTAAGTGTCCAAGGCTGACTCTAGGCCCAGAGCTCTATCTACTGAGCCACCTAGCTGCCTTTTGTGATTGTCTAATCCACCCCAGGGAAGCTGGAACTTAAACCTAAGCAAATCCGTATGTAGACCTGCGTGGTGAGCACAGTATTCTCACTTCCACCTTCAAGCCTGTGATCTTATTGTTCTCCCTAGGGAATGGCCTTCCTCCCTTCCAAACAGTGGTGGTTTTCCAATCTGTCAAAGCTCCCCTCTTTCCTGCAGGTTTCTCAGACTCATCCTTCCTAGCTTTTCCCCATCTTCCTTATTTCCCTTTGGTTAAGTCCTCCAGATCCTTTAAGGCCCATTTAGAATTTAGACCATAGGATTTTGAGCTGAAAGAGAGCCTTAGAGACAGTCTAGCTCAACTTACTTATTTTATAGAAGAGGAAACCGAGAGAAGAGTGATTTGTCCAATGTCACACAAGCCAGGATTCTCAATCCAATGCTTTGTCTACTCTGCTGCATGTCTTCCATTGTCCAACCTTTGCCATGAACATTTCTATAAATACCCCGACCACAATTATATTTATTAATATTTAATTATTTTAAAGTCATTTAGCCTCAGTGCCCCTACACAAATTACATTTTATATAATTAATATTTATTAATCATTATTATCATTTATTATTATATTATATATTGTTATCATAATTATTATTGATTAAGTAATTGTATATATTGACTGCCCCATTCACTGGGTACTTGGAACGTAAACACTCAAGATACTTAAACAATACATGATTTCATCTGTGTGATTGTTTCTTCCATGACCCTCATGAGGTGTTGCTCAGTTGTTCAGATGTGTCTGACTCTATGTGACTCCATGGACAAGTTTTCTCGGCAAAGATATTGGAGTGGTTGCCATTTCCTTTTCTAGTGTGTCCCCATTTTGCAGATAAGGAACTGAGGCAAACAGAAGTTAAGTGACTTACCCGGGATCACACAGCTAGCAATTGTCTGAGGCCAGATTTGAACTTGAATCTTCGTTAGCTGCCCATTAGGTGGTGCAAGGGATAGGGCACTCAGCCGGGAGGCTGTTACCATGGCTAAAAAAGAAAATATATCTCTTCACTGGTGGCCAACCGGAGAGGTGATGAGTCTCTCTAATCTGTTGCAAGAGCGGGTCTGTAGTGGGAATGTTTGACCTGAGTTCAAATCCCGTCACATTCATTTATTCTTGTTATTCTTTATTCCTCATTTTCACAGAGGACCAATGACACCACGGCTGATGTTTTGACATGCACGTGAATAGGATTTAAGTGCGGCAGAGCTGCACAAAGTCATCAGCCTCACTCTCTCTTCCAGAGTCATCAGAGTCCAGTAGCAGGACAAAAGTCAAGTCGACTGGCGATGGCCTGGGATGCAGTGGACGACCTGGGAGGCTTCAATGTCTGGCCAAGCTCTAAGTGCTCCACAGCGCCTGCTTCAGGCATCTTCATGGCTGTCGGTATAAGTTGTTCTCATCTGCCTGTTCCACCGAGGAAACTCTTCAGGTGCTTAAAGCAGGCATCCCTCTAACTCACCAAAGGGGTTGAGGCCTGGCACTTACCCTCAAGCTGGTTTAGCTCATCTGCCAAGATGGTTTTACCAGGGTGTGGCCACTGTGGGTGCTGTTGGAGCCACAGAAGAGACATTTGCCAACTGTAGATGGGTACCTCATTTAATCTCTCTGTGCTTCAATGTTCTTATCTGTAAAATGGGAATGATGATAACACCTACCTTACAGGGTTGTTATGAATTATAATTGAAATAACAGATAAAAATCACTTTGTCAGCTTTAAAGTTACATATAAATACAAGTTATTATTTTGATTATAGTCATAGATTCATAACAACAATAATAATACTGATCAATTCATATGTGTTTATGGTTATGAAATATTAACTATAGATAGAGAGGCAAGTATCTCTGATGTAAGTTGGTGTTAGCTGCCAGGTTTAATGTAGGAGGGTCTCAGATCTGGTGCTTTCTGGTGGAATACGTAGTAAGAAGGATTTGACAAAGTGTTATTGACTGGCCATAAGAAAAAGGAATGGGGAATTTTTTTGTCTTCTTTCTTCTTTGGGGAATGGGGCATGTTCGAGTTTTTGGTTACTAAAAGCTCTGGTCTTCTGCCCTGGGAACATTATTGTAGAAAGAGGAATGTGTGGGAGTGAGCCCCATGATATCCTGAAGGACAAACAGGTGGGAAGTGAATCCTCCTCTCTTCTCCCCCACTGCTCCCCCTCCCACTCCAGGAACAGCATCCGACCTGAGCCCCAGCTGGTAGCAGGGGAGGAAAGTCCCCGTCTAGTTTCTTTTTCTTGCAGCTGAAGGGGCAGACACAGGTATTTGTTCCTGAAACTTTGGGCTGTTCTAATTTTATACTGTGTGAGATTGAGACACGTAGCAAAGAAATGAAACAGAAGTCAAGGCTTTCCCTCTAAAGTTGTGGCCAGGGAGCAGGCAGAAGGGAAAGACTGCCTCAGTGGTCCAGCCATAGGTGGGTAGTTCTATGTTGGAGAGATGGTCATTTGGCAATGTGTAAGAGACAGGATGAGTTGATTTTTAAAATGTTCTCTAATCCACCTCCTACATAGCTGCCAAACTGTTATCCTGAAAACACAAATCTTTCTGTTATCCTCTTTACAAAAAAAAAAAACTTTCATGTGTCCGTATCGCCTCTAGGATAAAATAAGAAATCCTCAATCTGGCAGTGAAAGCCTTCCATAATGTTTACCAACTACTGAGATCTTAGCTTATATTAATCTCCACATTTCCTCTTTCCCAGACAAAGTAGAATTCCAAGTAGCTGCTCCCCAAACATGACATTCTACCTCCACCTTTGTACAAATCACTCCCATACTCCAATTCACTCCTTCCTCACCTCCACTACCTAGACTTCCCATTTTTTTTTTCAAAGCACAGCTCAGATGTGACACCTCCTACATGAGTCGATCCCTGATTTCCCCCCCTCTTATCCCCACCTCAGATTATTAGTTCTGTGTCTCTACTGACTTTATTTATATCTACTTTGTACTTACCTGTTTAGGGGTTGTATTCCCAGCCCCAGCCCAGGATAGGACGCAAGTTCCTTGAGGGTAGAGATGTTTTATTTTTGTCTTTGTTTTCCCAGTGCTTCACATAGTGATTTGAACATAGTAGGACCTTAAGAAATGCTTATTGGGTTGAATTAAATAGAACTGGATCACCTACCCTAGCATCTTAAAAATCAAGAAATGAGATCCAGCAATGGAAATTGACTATAACCCTGGTTTCCTGATTCCCCATTCCAAGCTGTCACCACTACAGCATGCTGTTGGCCAGTGACAGAACTTTAAATTCTAGGTCCCAGAACAAACATTTTGGAGAAAGCCTCCCTCTTTCTCTCTTATGAGTTACTTATTTACTTCCATTATTCAGAACCTTGCATGTAGTGGTGATAAATGCATGTTAAACTATTGACAGGATCTTGGGTACCCTGGGCCTCTGGCTCTGTGGTGGCTTAGAGTTTCCCTTCAGAGCCAGAACCTTGCTGCTCAGACATCCAGAGCTGAGGCTTACTATGTGCCTGCAACCTGGCTCAGTGTTGAGGATACACAGAAAGGTAAAAACCAAACCCGGTAACCCCAAACCCCAAACTGCCTTTGCCTTCAAGGGGCTCCCCTTCTGATGAAGAAGATGACATTTATGCCACTAGGTAGATACAAGGTATATGATATACAATGTTGATGAGAGAAATAATGAAAAGAAGTGGGTTCAGCAGGACCAGATCTCAAACTATACTACAAGCAGTAATTCTCAAGACAATTTGGTACTGTTCAAAACTAGAGGGACTGACTAAATTAGGGACACAACATACAGAGGAAAATATATCGAGTACTGTACCTTTGTTTTTGATAAACACAAAAACTCCAGTCACTGGCATAAGGACTCAGTATTTGACAAAAATAGCTGAGAAAATTGGACAGAAATATAGAAGAAATCAAATTTACATCAGCACATCATACCTTATGCAAAGATAAGGTCCTAATGGCTACAAGTCCTAGATAGAAAAGGTCACATCATAAATAAATTAAAGAAACATGGAAAAATACCTATATCAGATCTATAGAGAGGAAAAAACTTCATGACCAAATCAGAGAGGGAGAGGAGGATCACAGAGGAGAAAATGAATAATGTTAGTTACATGAAACTAAAAAGTTTTCACATAAACACATCCAGTAAAACTAAGATTTAATAGGAAACAACTGGGGACCAAAAAAAAAACCAAACCCCAAACACTTTTCAGTAAGTTTGTCTGATAAAGGTCTCGTTTCCAAGATATATTTTAATTTTAATCAGGAACTGATTCATATTTATAAGATTGAAAGCCATTCCCAATTGAAAAATGGCCTGAGGATATAAACAGACTCAAAGGAAGAAAACTAGGCCATCTTATAGCCAAATAGAAAAATGGCCCAAATGATTACTAATTAGAGAAATGCCAATTAAAGCAACTCTGAGATTCTATCTCTCACCCATCAAATTGGGAAAGATGACAAAAGTGGAAAATCAACCACATTGGAGGGGGCTGTGGGAAAATTGGGACAATCACACACTATTGGAGGACTTGTAAAAGGATATAACCACTCTGGCAAGTAATTTGGAATTATACACAAAAAGTTACTGAGCAATGTGTGTCTTTTGGCTCAGCTATACCATTCCTTGGCCTATACCCGATAGAGATCAAGGAAATAGGAAGAGGCACTATGTGGACAAAAAATATTGTAGCAATTCTTTTTAAGGTGGCAAAAAACTGGAAACTAAAGGGATGCCCATCCCCTGGAGAATGGCTAAATAAGTTGTGGTATATGAATGTGATGGAATACTATTGTTCTGTAAGAAACGAAGAAAGATGATTTCAGAAAGACATAGAAAGACAGAAGAAAAATTTATACTGTAACATCGATATTATAAAAACCATAATTTTGGAGACTTTTGTAAATTGGTGAAGAATGAAATGAGCAGAACCAGAATAATTTACATAATAACAACACTATGAAGACAACAATTATAAAAGCTGTAAGGACACTGATTGATAACATGATAATCCATGATTCTAGAGGACCAGTGAGGAAGTATGCTATCCATGTTAGAAAGGTGACAGATTTAAGGTATAGAAATATATATATGTGTGTGTGTGTGTATATGTATATCTATGTCTATATCTATGTATATATACACATACACATATACATATAAAAACATAAAACATGTATAAATATGCATATGGATATACAAATGTAAATATACATATATACATGTATATATGTGTTTGTGTGCATATATATACATACATACATATATATATATATATATATATATACAGTATACAAGCATTGAAGGGATTTGTTTTACTTGATTGTGAATATTTGTTATGAGGAATTTTTTTCTTTTTATTTTCAGTAAGCTGGAGGTTTGGAGGGAGATACAATAGGTTTCTGCTAATTAAAACTTAAAAAAATAGAATAGGAGTTTTGTTGCAGTTGTGAAATGTTTCATGCATTTCCAGATAATTGTTTTATTTTATTACAAGAGACTTCTCACAGAGTGAGGGTAATCTGTAGATGTTTGTGATGTAAAAACAGAAACATTAATGAAACTTTAAATAAAAAAATAAGTGAAATAGTCCAAAAATAGGAGGCATGCTAAGAGGGGAAGGTATTATCAGCTGGGGAGGGGGTGTGGGGACTAGAAAAGACCTCCTGGAAGAGGTGAGATTTGATCTGAGTCTTGAAAGAAGTCAGGGAAACTTAAAGGCAGAGATGAGGAGGGAGGGCATTCTAGGCATTGGGGACAGCCAGTGCAAAGGCACAGAGATGAGAGATGAGACATTGTTTTTTCAGGAACAGCAAATAGGCCAGCGATGCTGGAATATAGACTAGTGGTGCTGCACTTAGGGTGAGAAAGATCTAGATTCAAATCCTGGCTCAGGTATTTACTAACTGTATGACCCTGGGCAAGTCATTTAACTTTTCTGGGCCTCAGTTTCCTTAATTGTAAAATAAGGAGCCAAATGAAATGATCTCTAAGGAGTCTTCCAGTTCCAAGTCTGATGTGTTCTTTACTGGCTTTGGACAGTCAGTTAGGATGTGGAGTCACTAAGCATTTATTAAGTGCCTACTATGCTCCAGGTACTATGCATGAGGAGCTCACAATTGAGTTGGGTAGAGAGTACTCATGCATTATGGAGGTTGTATTATAATGATTCTGAGGTTATGGGGCTGCCTGATTGTCACTGATGAGAGCCAAGTCAACACTGACCACATTCTCCTTGTAGAGTGTAGACCTTGGAGGTCTCCTTCCAGGCCCACCTCCTATTTCTAATCCTGAATCCTTGATTTTCAAACACTATGACCTAGTTGCAGCTGGAGATAAATCAGAATGGGGCCAATAGTCACTGAGTCTGGATGGGAAAGACCCTAACTTGGACAAATGTAAGGGAAAGGAGTAGGAGATTTTGGTTGTGAATTCTAGCTCTGCCATATGCTACCTAGATGAGGTTTAAACTCTGATCCTCAGTTTCCTTATTTAGAAAATGGGGGTGGAGGTTGAACTAATGATTGATCATATCCTTTCTGGCTCTACATCCTATTAACAAGTCCAAGGAACCAAGATGGTGGGCACTTAGAGCCCTCTGTTTTCAGGGTGCTTTCATGCCAGCTTGTTGAGGATAGTAGCAAAATTTTTCTCAGAACTCCGCAGATTGTCTTAGGGTTTCCACAGACCAGCCAACTTGCATGATAAGGGCATCTGTCTTCCCCCAAACTTTAGCAAAAGAAGAATGACCTTCAACTGAATTTTCCCCTTGGAATGGGAGAGTTCAGAGGGGGATCTCATGTGGGCACTGGACACTTAGATTGGACCAGCTCTAAATTGCTGGAAACACCCATTGCTGCAGAGACATTGAGTCATTCTTTACATCATGTATCTCCCTGGGTAATACCCAAAGAAACCACAGGCAGCTTTGAAGACCACACCAAAGAAGCCTAGTGAGCAGTTAAGCCTTCATGCACTGTCTCTTCTAGACACTGATTAGAATATTTACTGACTTCATAAAATTCACGGTTGTAGCATGTTTGAAGGTTTGCACAGTGGGTTCCTCATAATGATCTCTCTCTTCCTCTCTCTCTCCGTGTCTCTCCATCTCTGTCTCTGTCTCTGTCTCCCTCTCTCTCTCCCCTCCCCTTCTCTCCCTCCTTCTCTCTATGTCTCTGTCTCTCTGTCTGTCTCTCCCCCTCCCTCTTCTCTCTCTCTCTCTCTCTCTCTCTCTCTCTGTGTCTCTCCATCTCTGTCTCTGTCTCCCTCCCTCTCCCCCCCCTTTTCCCCTCCTTATCTCTCTGTCTCTGTCTCTCTCTCGATATGTAAGTTGTGTAAGCATTGTCATCATCCCCATTTTACAGATGAAGAAACTGAAACTCAGTGGAGTTACAAGACCAACCCAACACCACACAGAGTCATAGCTAGGACCTGAACCTAGATCTTCTGCCTCTGAGGCCGATGCTCTTTCCATCATATTATGCTGCTTTTATCTGAGCCCTAGCTGGTCATGCTTATTACCTACAACATCTACTATGGCAGGTTCGTGTGCTGGAGTTAGAGTAAGGAAGATCTGAGTTCAAATTCCACCTCAGGCATTTACTAGCTGTGAGACCCTGGGTAAGTCGCTTAGACCTCTGAACCTCAGTTTCCTCATTAGTTTAAAAAAAGGATACTGCTAATAAAAAGTATAGTACTTATGGGGTTTTTGTGAGTATCAAATTAAATGATAACAATAACAACACCACAATGATGAGGATGACCAGCATTGATATAGCACTTTAGGAGTTACAGAACTCCTTACAGACAATTTCATTTAAGCAAGGCAGGTGATCTTATTATCCTCATTCTATAGCTGAAGAAACTAGGGGAGGGGAGGTAAAGTTAAGTGATTTGCCCAGGGTCACACAGCTAATTATAATGCATACAAAATTCTTTGCAAGCATCAGTGTATAACATAGATATTAGGTTTTGAAAATCTGTTATTTAGAAATAAGAAAATAGCACTTTTATTTCCTTCTTTGCTTGAGTGTGTGTGTTGACTTCCTTTTCTTAAAGTTTTGTAACAAGTCAATTTTAGAATGAAAAAAACAGACACATTCGATAAAGCATCAAGAGGCCTGTTTCTCCTTCCACCTTGGTTGCTGACAAACCTTATGATCTTGTGTAAGTTATTTTTTTTGTCTCTCTCGGACTCAGTTTCCCTACCTGTAAAATGAAAGGGTGGGATTAGGTGATCTCTCAGGTCCTTTCTGGCTCTGACAAGGTCTCTTCCGGATCTAACAGTCTGTGTTCTGAAGCCTTTTCTGGTTTGCAGCCTCTGCACTGAGGCTCCTTCCCACTCTGACAGCCAATATAACCAATATAGGATTTCGATAGAACTTTGCTCCTGCACAGCCCTGAGCTCTTTCCCTGACATGCTCCAACTATGTGAAGTCACAAACAGCATGATTAACATCAATACAAGCTTATTAATCAATACCTAAGACATTAGTATTGAGGGGACTTCCCTGAAGCTTAAAGAAAATTATCAGATTTGGTGGTGGAAGAATCACAAATTAAGAGCTAGAAAGGACCTCAAAAGACCACCTAGTTCAATCCCTTAATTTTATAGATAGTGAAACTTTGGCCTATGACATTGGTTTTATGTTTGTTTTGCTTGTTTTTGGCTAGGCAATGGGCTTGTGGCTTGCCCAGGGTCACACAGCTAGTAAGTCTCAAGTGTCTGAGGCCAGATTTGAACTCAGGTCCTCCTGACTCCAGGGGTGGAGCTCTATCCACTGTGCCACCTAGCTGCCCCATGGCCCATGACATTGGAGTGGAGCTACATGCTACAGGGTATTGGATTGGTGTCAGTAAGAACTGAGTTCAAATCCTGCCTCAGGCATTTACTAATTATGTGACCTTGATTCTGTTTGCCTCAGTTTCCTCATCTGCCAAATGGGAATAATAGTAGCAACTACCTTGTAGGGGTGTTGTGAGCACCAAATAAGATCCTTAAGGCTTCATATTGTTATTACTGTTTGGTTGTTTCAGATTCTTCATGACCCCATTTAAGGTTTTCTTGGCAAAAACACTGGAGTGGTTTGCCATTTCCTTCTCCAGCTCATTTTACAGACAAGGAAAGTGAGGCATATGAGGTTAAGTGACTTGCCCAGGGTCACGCAGCCAGTA
This sequence comes from Phascolarctos cinereus, assembly GCF_003287225.1. NCBI lineage: Eukaryota > Metazoa > Chordata > Mammalia > Diprotodontia > Phascolarctidae > Phascolarctos > Phascolarctos cinereus. The sequence continues at coordinate 56,654,854 of NW_027555625.1, read as the reverse complement.
AGTGTCTGAGGCAGGAGTTAAACTCAGGTCTTCCTGACTCCTAGCCTAGCACTCTCTCCACTGTGCCACCTAGCTGCCCTAAGGCTTCATATAAATGCAAAGAATTCTTATGTATCTTGCCAAGGCCATACAGATAACAAATGTGGGAGATGGGATTTTATCTCAGGCCCTCTGATTCCAGAGCTTTCCCTTTCCATTGGCCCATATGGCCTCCTTAGAAATGCTCTAGTTCAACTGAGGTTTGGGAGGACAGTTTGACTTGCCCAGATTCACAAATGCTGTGAATCACAGGCCTAAGGTTTGAAATCAGGTCTTCTAAATGCAAATCCAGTCTTTTGACCAGCCCACGCTGCCTCTCTCCTGGGCTACAGGAGGCCTGATTCCTTTCCATCTCTTAATATTCTATGACGTTTCTGTAAGTAAGTATTCCTTTGTACGTAGCACTGTTAATTCAAGAAGTTAATTACCTTCACGAGTAATACAGGCTGGCATGAGTTAATAGATGATAGCAGACAGTGAAGGGAAAATTCAGGTATATTCCTAACCTTTCTGATGTCATCTCTGTTATGCTTTCCCACCAAATGTCCCTGGTTGAGGCTATGAAGAGAGATACTATAGAGATGGTTGGACCACCCATTGATGGTCAAATCAGAAATTTAGAGATGAAGGAACTTATTGACCAACAAGTCTGACCCTCTCTTTTATAGATGAAGAAACTGAGGGTGAGAGTGGTGAAATAACTTCCTCAGCTTACACAGCTAGAAAGTGTCTGAGGTAAGATTGGAACTTGGGTCTTCTTGATTCCAGACTTGACATCTCTATGTCCCTCTTCTCAGATTGCCAGGATGCTCAATGTAGAGATGGGGGGTGGTGATGGAGAGGGATATAGCTGACAAGATCGTCCCCTTCCATCTCCTCAGCTGAGGTACTTTGCCATCTATATTTCCCTCCCCTCAACCCTGATGATTTCAAATGAATAAAAATGAATAGCATGTTCTCTTCCCCAAAAGGCTGGGACTGCCTGTGTGGGAGTCTTCCATTTGACTGGGACCACTGAGTCAGAGGGAAGCAGTGGGGCCTGCCCAACAACATGCAGGGAAGATGAGGGCACATGAATCTTGGGAATCCAAGGACCTAATTTTCCAGGAAGTAGGTTCTGAAACATAGCTTGGATTATCAGTTCTAGATTCTGTGATCCTGTGAACACTGAATAAGTTGGTTTGGTTAGGGGACAATTTGCATGTTGGGGAACACGCAGGGATGTGTTCATAAATGTTTAACAACTGGCTGTCTGAAAAAAAAACCAATGTGTGCGTAACATCCTTTTAAATGTAATTTGCCATATTGACATTTTCCCTACCACTCTCTTAAGTCTAGACAATCAACAAAGCCCTGATTTGTAGCGTTTGCTAATTTCCAAGGTATACATGCGCACACTGGAAATTTACCAATCGGCTTTTGCTACCTGGCATGAGCTGGTTCTAGCACATACCTGGAGCAGGTGAAAATCAAATAGAAAAGGAAGGTTAAGACCAAATTAGGAATGGTCTGGAATAGCATTTGAAAGAATTTGGACTTTATGTCTATAGGCAACAGAGAGTAATTGAACAATTTTTGTGCTGGAAATGGCCAGACAAAAATAGTTTTTCCTAGGCTGGAAGGTGTGGTGTCTAGAGCTCTGGGCCTGGTATCAGGAGGACCTGAATTTAAATCCAGCCTCAGACACTTACTAGCTCTGTGACCCTGGGCAAGTCACTTAACCTCATATGCCTCACTTTCCTTGTCTGTAAAATGAGCTGGAAAAGGAAATGGCAAACTGCTCCAGTATCTTTGCCAAGAAAACCCCAAATGGAGTCCCAAAGAGTCAAACACAAGTGAATGACAATAAAACATTGAGGATTAGCTCATGTTAGACCTGGAAGGAATGTTAAAGGCTACCTAGGCCACCCCCCCCCCCGCCATTTTATGGAGGAAGAGAATGAGGCTCAGAGGGGCCAAGTCACATAGCTGATGGGAGATATCAGCTAGCCCCTTGTTTCTGAAGCAGGCCATTTTGTAGTAATAGTGAAGGGAACTAACAATTCATACTCATTTGTGACATAGCCATAAAAGGAAGGGATAGGATTTTGAATGAAGAACCGAATCCATGTGGCTGAGAATATAATCCTTCCCTGATGAGATGGAAACAACTTTGCTATTTCCATTCTTCCCTCACCCCAACCGCATCACCAACACTTTGAGAATCTGAAATATAATAATAATGTGGTTCACCCATAAAACCAAGTAATATGAAGTGTGACTAAAGAGATGTGATTGATTTTTTAACAAACAGACCAGAGGTTCCTCATCGAAATGACTAGTGTTCTCCTGAGAAGCTCCATGTGCTCTAAGGAAGCTCCAGACCCCTAGGTGGGAGTGGTTTTCAGAACTTTCAGTACCTTCCCCTAGATCTCCTCCTGAGTGATGAATCTTTATCCTTTGAGGGTGGGCTTGTGTATTAGAATCAGTCACTGGTCAATGGGGGTAGAGGAAAGGTGGGAAGAAGGGAAGGAGGGTTTTTATTGATTAAAATAAGAAAGAATCACAGGTTATTGGGAGCCAAGTTTTATGAAAAGGTGGCGTTAGGGAAGCTGTGATGTGTTTTTGATATGACCGTCATCCCTAATGAGACTGATGTTCTTCAGTAGTTCATCAATTAGAAATATCATTAAGGAGTACACACTTTGGGGGAACAGTTCTCAGGCCATTTGGATAAATGCTGTTTTCCCAGATGACTGCTTGGAAAGAGGACAACGTTCCTCTGAGAGTGTACTCTGGAAATCTCTCTGTCTTTGTCTCTATTTGTCTTTATCTCTGTCTCTGTCTTTCTCTCTTTTCTCTCTTTCTATCTGTCTCTTCCTCCCTTTTTCTCCCTCCCTCCCTCCGATGAGCATTGCAGATAGACAGTGAACTAACCCCAGAGATGAGTAGAGGGAGTAGACTGGGCTCAATTCCATTTGAGAATGATGAAGGGTCCCAACCACCACCCTTCCAGGGAGAGTCTATTTCTGCGAATCATTGAACAATATAACCTCAGAAGAGTCAAACTCACAACGGCTGGTGGCCCAGAGGGCAGTTGGTGTGTGTGTAAGGATGCTCCAGCCTACTACAGATCTGATTAGTCTCATTGTAAAAGATACTAATGACCAGAAAAGGAGGTGGGCTGATCACGTGGTGAACATGAGAGACAACAGATAGATAATCTGAGTGTGATGTTGGCGCTCTTGAGATATTAAAAGGACCAGAGGAAGACCTTTAATTTGTTTCCTGGACGCTCTGTGGGAGACTGACAGATGCTAGATTCTGGGGATGCTGAATGAAAAGGCAGTGAGTTGTGGGGGTTTACAGCTCCCTGAAGCAGTGATTGATTATTTCCTCAGAGTCAGAAGACCTGGTTTCAAATTTCACCTCTGGCACTCACTACTTGAGTGACCTTGGGCAAATCACTCCACTCCACTTTTTTCAGCCTCAGTTTCCTGTTTTATAAAATGAGGAGAATTGGATTTGATGGCCTCTAAGGTCCCTTCCAGCTTTGAAATCTACAATCCTATCATACATAAATGGAAGTAGGTGGCACAGTGGATAGACTGCCTGACCTGGAGTCAGGAAAACTCATCTTCTTGAGTTCAAATCCAGCCTCCGACACTTACTGGGTGTGCCCCTGGTTAAGTCACTTAACCTTGTTTGCCTCAGTTTCCTCATCTGTAAAATGGGCAGGAGAAGGAAATGGCAAAGCACTCCAGTATCTTTGCCAAGAAAACCCCCAAATGGAGTCATAGAGAGTTGGATATGACTGAAAATGATTACATGACAAATCATATATAAGAGAACAATGAAGACAATTTTCTGATGCTTGTAATTTATGCACTGCTCTTGTCTGGAAAGCCAATCTTTTTCACTTCTATCATGTGTGTTTGTTTGAAAGAAGGAGAGTGTGAAGAAGCAGAGAGAGATTAGGTAGTTACCTAATGTGTGTGCAAGTAGCAGGAGTCAGTGTGTGTGTGTGTGTGTGTGTGTGTGTGTGTGCATGTGTGTGTGTGCATGCGTGAGTGTGCATGTGCACCTGTCAGCAGGGTACGAATCTTTGCACATAAATAGAATGTATACTTCAGGGTTGGATTTGCAATTTGAGGCTGCATTTCCTCATCAGCTTCCAAGCAAGATCACTCCAGAAATGATTAGCAGTAGGAAAATGCAGGTGTGGATCCTTAGAAGCATGGAGGTGCTCCCTTGGATGAATCTCCACTGAGGAAGGTTGGGGGTGATCAGGAATTAAGGCAGGACACAGAGGCAGCTGCCCTCAGCCAACATTCAGCTTGAGAAATTGAGGGTGCCAGATCACAATGTTGGCCCCCAAGAGGTGACTCCCTCCACATCATAGGGGCTGGATGAAAAGCTCTAACAAAGGCAGATACCCAATTAGCGTAGAAATGACTCATCTGTCGTGAGCTCCCTATGTAGGAAAAAAGAGTAGTATCTTGAGCATTCTCAGAGGCAGAGTGTTACAGTGAGGGAGCAGGTCCATGTCAACAGAAGGGCATGGGCATGCATTGCACATGATAGGAAGGGATAGGAGGTTATTATCTGTAACTGTAGAGGATATATATGCACATGGATGAGACCATGGATCCATTATTTTTATCTGGTATCTACAGAGAGAAGACTATGGAACTGGGAGTCAGGGAAGCTGAGTTTAACTATTAATAAGCCTGAGTGACCTTGGCCTTCTTCCTCACATGACCTTTTTTTTGGTTAGGTAATGGGGTTAAGTGACTTGCCCAGGGTCACACAGCTGGTAAGAGTTATGTGTTTGAGGCCGATTTGAATCAGGTCCTCCTGAGTCCAGGGCCAGTGCTCTATCCACTGCACCACCTAGCTGCCTACTCACATTACCTTCTAAGCCTCAACATCTGTAAAATGAGCAGATTTGATGACATGATTTCTGAATTCCTTTTCACTGTAATGATTCTATGGAAAATGCTGCTCATACATTTGACTTTTTTTTTCACCCATGCATAAACTGAAGTATTTTTGATTTCTTTGTAGGCAGCTTGAAAACAACAACAACATAAAAACATTTTCAGGATCTCTTCTCTGGAATAGTGTCTAAGTGGAGGGAGGCAGTGGATCATTATGGCCTCTACAGGTGAAAGACCAATCTGAGCTGACCAACAGATGTGGTTTTTGGTGAGTGGGTTGTGGTGACCTATGAGATGAAATGAAATTTGATAGGCTTGGTCTAGTTCCCTTTCCAGCATGCTCACATCTCTAAACACAGCCCTGTCACTGGCCGTCTTAGAGAGCCTGGGGTCAGGACGTGAGGAGGGGCTTAGGAGCTATTGAACATGAATGCTTTTGTGAAGAGAGCCACTGAGCCAGAGGCCTTTAGGGAACATGGATCATTGGACTTGGAGGGTGGTGGGAGGCTTGCCTGGAGACAGTTTGGTTTCCGAGGTCTCAGAATCATGGGAGTTTAACAATTCAGAGCTAGAGGAGAGAGGATCAACTTGTATGATCCAGTTGGTATCAGAGCAGACATCAGCTTTCATTATAAAGGACTTTGAGCTTTCAAAGCACTTTACTTAAGTTACCTTGGTCCTCATGATCATCTTGTAATGTATGTGCTGTTTTAAATCCCCATTTAATAGCTTAAAAAACTGGGGTTAAGTGACTGACCCAGGGTCATACAGTTAGTAAGTGAAGATGTGAACCAATACCTTCCTGACTCCAAATCCAGCACTCTATCCCCTATGTCACCTAGCTGCTTAGGTACCCACTTATTGAATAGCTACCATGCTAGAATGTTGTGATAGGAGGTGCAGGAGATTTAAAATATAGATCTTTGCTTGCCATCTTAGCCCAAGAGCCATGTTTCCTTCCTATGCTTGGCCTTGAGGTAATGTACATTCAACTTCATTCTATTCTGTTCAATGCAATTAAGTCAAATTTGATTTAATTTTTTAAAATAATTATTAATACCCTTTTTGTTTAAAGCACTGTGTTGTGTAGGAGGAGCAAAGTTTGCTTAAGACACGGATCCTGTCCTTATGGAACTTACAGTCTAGTAGGGGGGAACCTCTGTTTTTAGGGCCAACCTTATGGGAATGATAGAGCCTACAAATGGAAGGGACCTCAAGATCATTTTGTCCAATCTTCTATAGCACCTGAGAAAGATTAACATATTTTTTATCTCTGCTTTATGGATGAGATCACTAAGGCCCAGAGAAATGAAGTGATTTGCCCAAGGTCAAGGATGATAAGTGGTGGACAGGTTGACCTTAATGCAGTGCTTTTTATAAAAACTTAGAGTGGGGGGAAAACATTTTTTGCAAGCTGGTTTCTGTTGGTTTGTCAGAATGACCAAAGTTTATGTCTGTCTGATCTCTGCAGCACCCACCCCAAGAGTGACATTTAGGGGGCAGCTAGGTGGTGCAGTGGATAGAGCACTGGCCCTGAAGTCAGGAGGACCTGAGTTCAAGTCCAGCCTCAGACCAAACACTTGACACTTACTAGCTGTGTGACCCTGGGCAAGTCACTTAACCCCAACTGCCTAACCAAAAAAAACCAAACCAAAACCCAAAAAGCAAAAAACAAAAAACAGGAGTGACATTTGGATGAAATAGCTAGGAGACTGGGTAGACTCACATTTCCACTCCAGCTCCCCTTTTCCCTTCTGAGAATTATGGAGGCAGACAGAAGGCAAGGTAATAAACACAGTCAAAAGAATGAGGGTATTCTGGTTTGCTTTCGTTAACATTTTCTTGGGCAACTAGGGACCATGGGCCCTGGGGTCAGGAAGAAAGATCTGAGTTTAAATCCAGGTTGAGACATTCAGATTATACCTATTAGCTCTGTGATTTTGGGCAAATTGCTTAACCTCTCTCAGATTCAGTTTCTGCAAATCTAAGATGGGGGTTGTTATGAAGATCAAAGTGCTTAGCACCGTGCCTGACCCACAAATTCATGTTCCTTTCAGTTCTCTGCCCCTATCTCCCTTAGTCTGATGTAATGCCTTTATTCCACTGGTTATGAGATGAAGAGCTGTTATCCAGACTTTGTCAGGGAGAGGCTTTTTAGTCACCACAGCTCTACTCTAGTAGGTAGGAAAAGAGAGCACCTCAAAAATGAGAAAGCTAAGTAATCCACAGTGGAGGTTGTGATGCAATGCCCAGCAAAGAGACATATATCCAGCAAAAAGGAGCAGAGAGTACTGTGATGACTTCATAAGTGGCTATTGTTAGCGTATGTGTTGATCTAATGGCATGTTTTCCCTATATGTGCGCTCATCATAGGTACGCTTCTTGTGTGTGACCCTTAATGATATGAGGCTGGATTTGAACTTAGGTCTTCTTGACCCCAAGTCCAATGTTCTATTCATCACACCATTTAGGTACCTGCTAGGAAAGGAAGTAGGGCATAGCATAAAATCTTTGAGACAAGATGGAGGAAGTTGAATGTGGTGTTAAGCTGTTAAAAGGTAATTAAATGATGCAAAGGTCTTAAGAAGGTATTTGGGATGCCCACAACTAGTTAATAAAAAAGGTGAGAATATCAAATATAGAGAGCTATGAAAATTTTGTTGTGGCTTGCACTGCGTGTGATTTTTGTATTTTTGCTTTGGTCCAGTGACTTATCTGTGTTCAAAGTAGAATCTGATCTCCCACCTAAGAGAAAAGACAAAGAGACTCCAGGAATGCCTCTCCAACACTCCAGATTATCAGGGACAACTACATGTGTAAAAAAAGAAATGGAAGCGGGGCTTAAATAGGAGGAAAGGATCTGAAATTGGGATGGTGAAGTAGAAATGTGTGCCTTGCCAAGAATTTGAAATGTAGAAGAATGACACAGAGGAAGAAGATGTGGAACTAAAAAAATTTAAAGATACCCAATTTGTGTTTGAAGAAGAGGGAATTGGATTTTCTGATGAGGTAGCAGCTGCTTATTCTCCGAGAATGATATGGAGACATGGAAGCTAACAGACAGGTGAGAGAGAACTCAATAAGAGTCAGGGAAAAAAACCAGAAGAGTAGTGATTGTTGGGTCTTCCTTCCAAGATACCAAGACATCTATTTGTCAAACCAATAACTATAGTAGAGAGGTCGGTTGTCTTCTTGGGCCATATGTCGAAGACATCATAATGAGCCTCCCAGTACCAGTCAAAATGTGACATTATCTCATGGACACAGATGCTGATGCTGAAAGGAGCCTAGAAAGTCTTGCCTTCCCTGTGGTCCATTCAAGACAAAGGATGCAGAAGATAAAACCTGGTTTGGGAAGCAATCAGCTGGATAATAAGATGGTGTCTGAGATTGGGATTCAGACATAGCTTAAAATGTAGGAATGGTAGACATCTGACCAGATGTGGAGGCAAAAGTATATTTGCCTGGTTCTTGTGAATCTCATCAAAAGTCCTTAAAAATGAAAAGGAAGTAGAGAGGAGAGGGGAAGCTGCTTATGTACATCCTCCAAGCTAGATAGCATAGAGAGTAGAGATGATATAGAAAAATGGATAGCAGGTGAGACACAATTTCACAGGACATGAAATCTAAGAAAAGCTTCAGCAGAGTGTCTATAACACAAGTGTCCTACACTTAGGTAACAAGCAAGGGAGGCTAGAAGTCCTAACGCAAAGAGGCAAATTTGACTTCATAGGTATCGCTGAGACGTGGTGGGATGAAGCCTGTGACTTGGTTTAGACTCCTGGTGGGCACAATTTATTAAAAAGAAAAGGTATTTGGTAAAAAGGAGATGTAAAGTAACACCATATATCAAGGTATGCCATGGGAGGAAATCCAGAAACCAAAAAAAGGAGACTTGGTGGGGAATAATTTGGGTGAAGATTGATGGAGGGAAAAACAAAAGATGTTGTCACTGAAGTATATTACAGAAAAATCAGGTAGAAAGAGGCACTTGATAAGGTATTTAGGAAAAGGAGCACAAGCCTGGCATAGAGGCATGGGGTACTAGGGGCAAGAAAGCTCAGTTATCTAAACATTTACTGCCATAAAGAAAGCCACTTAGAGGTTCTTGGTGTGCCTTAATGATAATTTTATTCTTCAAAAGGTAGAGGAAGCAACATAGAGTAATTCTATTCTGTATCTGACACTCATTAATAGGGGGGGATTATTTACTAGAGTGGAGATGAAAAAATTCTTAGCGGGAAACCACTATTCCACCCTAGAGTTTGTGAAAGAAGAGAGAGATAAGATGCAGAGGTGGGGAACCTGTAGCCTCAAGGCCACATGTGGCCCTCTAGGTCCTCAAGTGTGGCCCTTTGACTGAATCCAAACTTCATAGAACAAACCCCCTTCATAAAAGGATTTGTTCTGTAAAACTTGGACTCAATCAAAAGGCCACACCCAAGGACCTAGAAGGCCACATGTGGCCTGAAGGCTGCAGGTTCTCTACCCCTGAGCAGCCTTACCTGAATTAATGTAATGTGATCAGTGTAAGGGCAAATGAAGTTTTAAATGTGTGGAAAGGATACTTTAGGAGGTATGGATACCTCTGATTGGGTGAAGAAGAGACTATTATGAATGGCTGCCATGCCTCTGGGAGATTTAGGTAGCAAAGGAATTTCAGCAATTATTCAGTTCAGCAACAAATCAGTAAAGCTCTAGGAGCTTCCAGAATCTTGTGCCTACGTCAGAAGGCAGCAGCAAGAGTTTGATTGGTAGGGGCAGAGGGGCTGAGTCTGGAAGAAGTTCTACAATACACTTGGCCCCATTGACCATGTCATTAGAGAGCTAGATCAGGAAGAGAATACATGCAATGGAGAACTAAGAGACACACAGTTGAAAAATGAGACACACCTAGGACAAATAGGCATTAGCATTGACCTACAGTTTACAAGGGAATTGAGCTGCAGGGCTCAGAAGAGAGTTGCACCTAAGGGGAATTTCATGAAGACTCTATGAAGGAAAAGAACTATTCTTAGTAATGAAAGACAGTGAGTTTTGGTTACTTGTCCTCTGTAAGTTTGAGCCTTTTCTACCCACAGTGCTTATGAACACAAAGAGAAAGTGCACCCCTATGTGTTTTTTTTTTTGAGTGGTAATGTTGTTTCTGTAATGGTTGTTGTAGCTATATTTACTTAGTAAATACCTTTTCTCCAAGCTAATTAATTCTGGCTGAAAGTCAACGTGGAGCACACTGGTGGGGGCTCATGAGTGAGAGAATTAGAAACCTCAACTCCCCTCATGGTTACCCTCTCATGCTCTGGGGACTTGGCTGATCAGTGTAAATAAGAATTGGAGAAATAGTCCCAGATGGGATGCTACATGGTCACAAACTGACATGAACCCTGGATTTTGAGAAGAGTTCAAAGGAAGTATAGTTAGGTTTTCATTCACTAAAATCCCAGAGGAGAAATCAGTCAAAAAGGAATCTCAAGAATAAAATTCTGAAGACACATGGGGAAATCATTCTAATGAGAGGAAAAATGAGAATCGTCTAAAAAGATTGATCTGGATGCCCAGGGAGCTCACCTGTCAATTTAGATTTTTAAAAGATATACTGAGAAGATGGAAGCAAGAACAGCTGATAGATGGTGAATATAAGAACATGACTCAGTCCTGTAACAATCACATCAGAAGTGCTACCTTTAAGAATGAGCTGAGGCTACATGAAACTTTGGTGACTGGGTTGACTATAAATTGATGCTTGCAGAATTTAGTTTACATCACATTTTAGCTCTGAGGACCCACTGGTTAGTTTCTGGATCTGCTTTGTTACCTCTGTTTACTTAAGATGAGCTTGTCAAGTAACTAGGTATAGCTCCAGTGTTAATGGATGGTCTACAAATTTCAACTTTCCCCCACGGTTTACTGACTAGTTTATCATCCTCACCATCACTATTGTTGTCACTACTACATGGCTCAGTGTATAGAGTGCTGGGCCTGGACTCAGGAAGAGCTGAGTTCAATTCTTTCTTTAGACACTAGCTATATGAACTTGGGCAAGTTACTTAGTCTTCATTTGCCTCTGTTTCCTCATCTGTAAAATGGGGAATATAAATAGTATCTACCCTAGCAGGATGAGGACCAAATGAGAGAGTATTCGTAAAGAGCATAGCATAGTGCCTAGCATATTGTAAGCACTATATAAATGTTAACTACTACTACTACCACCACCACTACCACTACTACTATTACTACTACTACTACCACCATGACCACCATCACTGCTACCACTATTATTGCTACCATTACCACTACCGCTATCACTACTACCACTACTATTACTTCTACTACTACCACGACCACCACCATTGCTACTAGTATTGCTGCTACCACTACCACTACTATCACCACCACCATTATTGCCACCAGCACTATTACTACTATTATTACCAATACTACTACTACCACCACTACCACCACCATCACTACTACTACTATTGTTATTGCTACCACTACTACTACCACCACCACCACCATTATCATTACTACTACTACTACTTCTACTACTTACTACTTTTCCCATCTGCCCATCCTACCCCCAAATTTGAGTAGTAGACTGCTCCACAGTCCAAGTTTGCTTCGCTTTTCCTTTTCTCTTGGTAGAACGTGCTGTGCTGCAGACATTGAAGAACCTCTGCTCTTGGCACTGAGAATGTTAGCTTACTGGGCCAGGGCCAGGCTTCACTTCCTACTCTAAGTTTGGTCCAGAACTTGGTGTAGTGGAAATTTTCTCTGGCCTCTACTTTTAGCATCTTGTTATGGACTGACTCCCTTTGCTGCCTTCCCACTCCCTAGATCTATTTTTCCTCCATTTTTTCCTTAGAGCAGTGTAAAGGCTATCAGAAGCCCCGGGGCAGAGTCCAGATCACCCTGCCCTAGTTTCAGATGCTTTATACACTCTCCAACAACCTAGAATATGCAGTGTAGGCATCCCACCCTACTCTAGGCATCTCATTTAATTTCTGCCCCACCCCCAACTATAAAACAAATCCCCCAAATGTAATTACCATCTACCAAGAAGCCCAAGAAGTTGGAAGAGATAAGAAATACGGACTGGGGTTATGTTGAAGGTACTTCCCTTATAGTTAAATTCTCTTCAATTGCTCAGGCAGAGCTTGGCTTCTGCTGTCCTGGTGCAGTATAGGAAACACTGGACTTTGAATAAGAGGATCCAGGTTCTAATTCTGACAACACTTGATTCCTGTGTGACTTTGGACAAATTCTAAGGAAATTTCTCTCTCTAGGGAGATGTCATCTCCTTTGTCAAAGACCAGGCTAGAAAATTTCATCCAGCTCTAAATCTGAGGATCTTTGTCAGCTACAGTTCCCACAAATGGAAAAGTGACTTCGAATAACACAGTCATTAGAGTCAATCTGTAATTCGTCTAAAGATAGCAGCTGTCCTTGAATGGAAGTCACAATAGGGGATTTTACCTGCATAAATAAACAACTCATCTTAGGTTGGGGCTCAGAGCCACAAACTGAAAAGCTCAACTATGCAAAACACACACCTCCACCCGGTTAAAAATACCTTCTGGGTGATCAGCCTCTTCTTCCTTTGCTGGGGAGAGCAAGAACTATCTTGGTAAATGTCTCACACCAGATGTAGCTGCTGGGTTACAATTTGCATAGGCTTTCCCCAAAGGTTCTAAGTAGTGTTCCGGCTAGTGATTACCTGGTGGATGGGTACTGTCCCCTAGTGGTTAGTCACCCCCAGGTACATAATGGGATGGGGGAAAAGAACTTGCCGGCTTGGAGGTTGGACCCTGGGTTCTAGTTGGGATCTGTCCCTCACTTCCTTTGTGAGCTTGGGTGGGGATCATAGATGTGGAACTGGGATGAGTCTTAGAAAACTGGCCCCCTCATTTAAAGAAAAGGAAACTGAGGCCCAGGGACTTTAAGTGACTTGCTTAGGTCTCATAGGGTAGGACTAAAGTTATTTTCTTTGTTGTTGTGGTCATTCAGTTGTGTCTGACTCTTCATGACCCCATTTGGGGTTTTCTTGGCAGAGATACTAGAGTGGTTTGCCATTTCCTTCTCCAGCTCATTTTATAGATGAGGAAACTGAGGAAAACAGGGTGGAGTGACTCGCCCAGGGTCACACAGCTAGTAAATTATTTATATTCTCTGTGAAACTTGGGCAATAGAAAGACCAGGTTAGTATAAAGAGTATTGGCTTAGGAGTCAGGAGAACTGAGGCTGTATGTCAACAGCCAAGACGCTTCATTCTGAGCCTCAGTCACTGGATCTCTAAAATTGGAGCAATAATACTTACTAACTTACTTTGGAAGTTACAGTTATAACTCAAGCTCTGCCATTAAGTCTCTACCCAGCCCAGGCAAGTCACTTTCCTTTCCTGTGTAATGGTTATTCTGTCTCTGAAAGACAGTGTGATCAGTAAAAGTAGCTGAAATAGAAACCAGGAGAACTGGTTCTAATTTGGACTCTGCCACTAACTTGCTGTATGACCCTAAGCAAGTCACTTCTCTTATCTTTCACCAAGGTCAGTGAACATAAGATCAGTATATTCCCTGGGTAACCTCCAGGGGAATAGTTACTTCATAGATTCCCTCATCTCATGAGTGTGGGCATGTCCTTCACTGGTACCAGTTGTGACCCATCTAAAGCTTCTCATCCTAAGTAAACCTGGACTGTGCCTTTCTAGAAATCTTCCACTGAGGAAGATGAATGCAGTATTTGCTCAAAGGAATTGGGGATCTCATCAATGTGGGTATTTCCTCCAAAGATGTAGAAATAACCCATGTAGGAATGCTGGCATTTTTGTCCTCTCTCCCTCCCTTTTCACTCTGAGGATGTCTGATTCAAAGATATGTATGGTGATGTGTGAGGGCTGGTGAGTGGGAGAAATAGAAGAAGCTGGAGAGGAGGAAAGACCAGGAAGGATCTATCGATGGCAATTAGGGAAAAGAAAGAGAGACTGGAAAATTTTGCCCTTATTCTGCTCTGGAGAGATGATTGGAAGGTGAGAACACCTTAGAGACTTTTCCTGGCCTGACTTGAGACTCTTGTTAATGTGGGGTTGAAATGACCTCTCATCTCATCTAGCCCTGGTACATTGGCTAAGTGACAGAATATCTCATTATGGTTTACTAGGTGTGAACAAAGCCATCACACTTCCCAAGGTGTAATGGGGAGTCTATGCAGACTGGCTGAAGTGAAGTGTGTAAAAAACTATTGAGCTATTTGGAATCAAATTGTTGAATGATGTGGGAGCTGGGAGAGAGTAATTCCATGAGTCCCTGAGAAGGAGTCATTTAGGAGTGGGGAGGGAGGGAGTGCTTTAGTCTTGCTCTTGATGTCCTTCCCTCTCCCCTCTTGGTCAGGGGAGGGCTTCATAAGCTTTGAAGGGCTCAGAGGATTTTGCACTACCCATCTTCTCATCGGTGTCCTGGATCCCTGCTGCATCCCTGGATGATGTATCCTTGGAACAGCTGATGGCAATGTCTGCACCCAGAACTCTGCAAGGAGTTGGGCAAAAAAGCTACACTATGCTTAAGGAGAACATCTTGAGTAGCCCACAAAGAGAAGAAGAAGAGGCTTCTGGAAACCAGGAGTTAGGCTTTACTCCTTTACCACATATGTTCTGTAAGCATGAGCCTACTTTCTTCTGGACTTCTGTGCTGGTGGGGGATTGTGTGAAAGACTTTGAGGGGGAGACGTTTCTTCTTACTTTACCGCGTTAGCAAATACCCCTTTTAGAAAACTAATTAAGGGTGGTTGATTCATGTATATCAACTTATATCAATTAAGTTATATCAATCATGGGGAGAAGAACATCAGTGAAGACTTGTAGCAATGGCGTTAGAGAGACACCTTCCCCCCCTGCCCCTGCAAGCTCTAGAGCCCAGAGAAGACATGGTAGCTACACTATGGGGCCAGACCCTGCTATGCAAGTGGCAGTTGGCATTGTAGCTTTAGGTCATGTGTTGCACATGCCCAACTGGTTGGCATGCTGTAGAGGTGTGAGGAAAACAGAAAGTAAGAGAGAGAGAGAGAGAGAGAGAGAGAGAGAGAGAGAGAGACAGACAGACAGACAGAGAGACAGAGAGACAGAGAGAAACAGAGAGAGACTGAGAGAGACAGACAGAGAGAGGCAGACAGAGAGAGAGACAGAAACAGAGAGAGACAGAGACAGAAACAGAGAGAGACAGAGAGAAACAGAGAGAGAGAGGCAGATAGACAGACAGAGACAGAGAGACAGAGAGAAACAGAGAGAGACTGAGAGAGACAGACAGAGAGACAGAGAGAGAGAGAGACAGAAACAGAGACAGAGACAGAAACAGAGGCAGACAGAGAGAAACAGAGAGAGAGAGGCAGATAGACAGACAGAGACAGAGAGACAGAGAGAAACAGAGAGAGACTGAGAGAGACAGACAGAGAGACAGAGACAGAGAGAGAGAGACAGAAACGGAGACAGAGACAGAAACAGAGGCAGACAGAGAGAAACAGAGAGAGACAGATAGACAGAGAGAAAGAGAGAGACTGAGAGAGACACACACACACACACACGAGAGAGAGAGAGAGAGAGAGAGAGAGAGAGAGAAGAGAGAGAGACAGACAGAGAGAGAGACAGAGAGAAACAGAGAGAGACTGAGAGAGACAGAGAGAGAGACAGAGAGAGAGACAGAAACAGAGAGACAGAGACAGAAACAGGCAGACAGAGAGAAACAGAGAGAGAGAGAGGCAGATAGACAGAGACAGAGAGAGAGACAGAGAGACAGAGAGAAACAGAGAGAGACTGAGAGAGACACAGAGAGAGACAGAGAGAAACAGAGAGACAGGAGAGAGAGAGGCAGAGACAGAGAGAAACAGAGAGAGACTGAGAGAGACTGAGAGAGAGAGAGAGAGACAGAAACAGAGAGAGACAGAGAGACAGAAACAGAGAGAGAGAGACAGAAACAGAGAGAGACAGAGACAGAAACAGAGGCAGACAGAGAGAAACAGAGAGAGAGAGACAGAGACAGAAACAGAGGCAGACAGAGAGAAACAGAGAGACAGAGAGAGAGAGAAAAACAGAGAGAGACTGAGAGAGACAGAGAGAGACACAGAGACAGAAACAGAGGCAGAGAGAAACAGAGAGAGAGAGGCAGATAGACAGACAGAGAGAGAGACAGAGAGAGAGACTGAGAGAGACAGAGAGACAGAGAGACAGAGAGAGACTGAGAGAGACAGAGAGAGAGACAGAGAGAGAGAGAAACAGAGAGAGACAGAGACAGAAACAGAGGCAGACAGAGAGAAACAGAGAGAGACAGATAGACAGAGAGAGAGACAGAGAGACAGAGAGAAACAGAGAGACTGAGAGACAGAGAGAGACAGAAACAGAGAGAGACAGAGACAGAAACAGAGGCAGACAGAGAGAAACAGAGAGAGAGAGGCAGATAGACAGAGACAGAGAGACAGAGGCAGAGAGATACACACACACAGACAGAGACAGACAGACAGACAGACAGACAGACACAGACACACACACACACACACACACACACACAGAAACAGAGCCAGCCAGCCAGCCAGAATTTCTTGTATCCATCCTCAAATGGCAAAGAAAGTGAAGCTAATAAAGATAGAGGACTCCTCATGTTGGGAACTATATAAATGACTCTTGGGATTTTCACGTATCATTCAGACTTATGGTTGCTCATTCAAACACTGCTTTGTTTTCTTCTTTCTTTTAATAAAACTCCTTTTTTCAGTAATATCATGACCTATGTATCTGTAAGTGAGTGGGTGCTTTCAACCAGGGAGTGGGGGAAGGGCGCTAGGCATTGAATCTCCGGTTTCCTGGGTGAAGGTTATAAGCTGAGGGAGTGAGAAATCCCCCAGAATGAATTTGAGCTCTCTGTGCCACCCTAGTCTATGACACAAGGGTTATAAAGATTTTTTTTTCCATGAGCTTGATGGAAAAGAGTCTTTATTTACATGATTTGGTCATGCTGTAATCAAAGTCTTCCCCTTCTGTGATCATACCCTAGCCCTGCTCTGGTCCATTTAAGCTACTTTGAGGGGCAGCTAGGTGGTACAGTGGATAGAGCACTGGCCCTGGAGTCAGGAGGGCCTGAGTTCAAATCCAGCCTCAGACACTTGACACTTACTAGCTGTGTGACCCTGGGCAAGTCACTTGACCCCATTGCCTAGCTCCTCCTCCCACCAAAAAAAAAAGCTACTTTGCGAGTGTTTCAATTTCCACTAGGGAAAAGTAACAAACAATCCTTAAAGAAAATAGGCTTTTATTAGGGGTACATTTTGTACCACCCAAGGGATGGTGACTTTAGACATCCATTTATAAAAAAGACACAATCAGCTCTCTGGAGGAGACAGGTACACTGGCTCCTGGTCTAGGGAGTGATGATCTTCATGCCTGGCAGGAGGACAGAAAGAGAAGTGATCCAGGTGAAAGGTGTCTCCTGCCCTGATCCTCGGGTTATACCAGAGTACTGGTCACCATTCCACTTCTTCAGTGTGGGGCACCTCAACTTTCCCACACAACAGAGTTGAGTAAATATCCGAAAGGGGGCCAGGGATGATAAAGGAAGTACATGGATTTGCCTGGGCACATCTGATTGGCTTCTCACCTCTGATGTCACAGGCAAGTAGGTACCAGTTAGCTAGGAAGCTAGATGCTTTTAGTTTTGAACACTCTAAGTAAAGAAGAATTCAGATATGGGAGGTAGGAAGTAGGATGTGATCCAAAGAAAGGGCAGGTTATGGTACCAGGCAGGAGGCAGAAGTGTCTTCAGAATAGACTGTCACCAGAAAGGGAAAAAAATTTTTTTTCTTTTTCTCTCTTATCATAGGTTTTCTTGGGCCACATTTTTACAGCTAGCTAACTACAACAGGTGGGTATTTTCATTTTGAATAAAAATCAGTGGTGTGTGTCAGACACATACTGAATCACATAGGAAGTTCTGTTTTTGACTGACATCCTTGGGCTATCTATAACATCTGGATAAAGGGATGGGTTCAGTTCAGTATCTGGTTATTTCCAGTTTTCCTGGAGTCAGGTCTAGTGTAAGCAGAAAATGTGACAGTGCTTGTGGTCAGAGACTGCTGACATATGTAATTTTTGACACATCCCCTGAATTATAGAACCATGAACTTGTGAAACCAGAAGACCTCCATAGTCTATGGAGGTCATTCTACGGAGGAGAAAATGGATGCCCAGAAGAAGTGACTTGTATAGGTTGTGAGTTAGTAAAACAATCACGATGGAATCACTCAAATAAAGTGGTTAAAATGTGGAATCTGGCTACCCTTCTCCAAGGGAGATTGCAATTTCTGCTTTTGTGTGAATCTGGAGGAAGACTGTGCCAGGTACATGCCCCTTCCCCCAATATTTCCAAGAAGCACAGCACTGAGCTAAGATTGTATGTTTTCATCACACCTCAAACATTGGTAGCCTAAGGGTGCCCTACTTTTGGAGGGGGGAAGGATGAATGACTTTTTCCTTGATTGCTCTGAAAGGAAGAATAGCACTTTCCAGCTTAGCTCTCTTCCATGAAATGTTGTTTATCCAAAAGACCATCACAAACAGTTAATGCCTCTCTTTATCAAAATAAACAGCACGGCATAGACCAGACCAAAGAATGCACAGAAATAAAGGAAACCTTTTGTAGCTCTGCTCCTAACCAGCTGTATTATCTTGAACAACTTAATTCACTTCTCTGACCTAAATTTCCTTACCGGTTAGTGGGTTGGGGTTGGATTAGGTCAGGAGTGGGAAACCTGTGTCCTGGGGTGATCTCTAAGGTGCTTCCCAAACTTGGACATTTTCTGATTCCATAAAAAACCTTGAGACCTTTTTTTCTTCCACTACTTTCATCATTCAAGAATCACAAAGGCTCTAAAAATAGCACATGACCAAAGGGCTAAAGGGCCCGTGGTGATGTAATATGTTATGAGATTTGTCTTGGAGGTAATGTGACCAAAAACAACAATAAACTCAGACTTCAAGATTAAAAAAAAAGAGAGAAATAAAGGAATTCTTTGCCTGTAAGAAAGATAAGCTCTCCACTCTAGCCAGGAAAGAGAGAGAGAGAGAGAGAGAGAGAGAGAGAGAGAGAGAGAAGAGAGGAGAGAGAGAGAGAGAGAGAGAGAGAGAGAGAGAGGAGAGAGAGAGGGAGAGAGAGAGAGAGAGAGAGAGAGAGAGAGAGAGAGGAGAGAGAAGAGAGAGAGAGAGAGAGAGAGAGAGAGAGAGAGAGAGAACAGTCTTACAAAGGGGAGTCTGCTCTTGCCAGCTTTTGGCGTTACTTTGGGTTTCCAGGCTAACAGGCATCTTCCTTCTATGGATTGGCAGTCCCTAAAGATCTCAGACAAACTGACTGTCCTCAAGTCACAATAAGACACATCTTCTCGGTTTGCTTAAAAGTGAAAAGTAAAAATACATGAACATTTATGAGTTATCACAGTGTGCTCTAGACAGCCCTCTAGGCACTATAATTATGGATGAAAAATCTGTAATTCTCATATTTGCTGCAATACTCACATCAGCTTATGATGATAGTATAGATATTGGTACTTAAGCATTCTACTTTGTACAATTTATCTCAGAAGTATTTGTCTGACTATAAGGAAGGAATCATACTGAAAAACAGACTGTATGAGATAATATATTAAAAAAAAAAACCCCAGACTGTATCATATCATTACAATCTAAAACAAAGTGAGAAAAAAATATGAATACTATGGTATGAAAAAGTCTTGGCTGGAATCTCTTTAGAGGTCCCCACAAATACAAAGAGCCCGGTGATTTTCCCAGATGAGGCTCCTACACAGAGCTTGTACTCTGAGGTAACTCCTTTAGAGGCTCCACACACTAATGAATAAGTTCCTTAGAGAATGTCTATTGTATTCCCTTAGGGCTTCAGGGTTGACTCAGAAGACTTGGGGGGGTATTTTTCTAATGTTATTACTTGCAAGCCCCGACTCGTGTGTTCCTTCTATGTTTAAGAATTGATATTAATTAGCCAGCCTTAATTAGCTTTTAGAAAAGGTATATTTACTAAGGTGATATGGAATGAACAGCTGGTACAAAACATGCCTCCCCCCACCCCCAAGACTGTGAAATACTCTTCCACCAGTACAGACAGAGGCCGGGGAAAGTGGACTCCAACTTAGCACATGTGTCAAAGGGGTAATTTGCAACTCTTGGATATCTCTTTGCTAGAGCCCTCAAGATATTTTCCTTAATTATGACCTGGATTTTCTTCTGGGCTTCTTGTTGAGTCTAGAGTCTGTGCCTGGTCTGCCTTTGTCTCCATGTGCAGACATTATGGTCAGCTGTTCTGGGGGATACTGCTGGAATACCAATCAAAAGACAGGGAGTCCAAAATCTTCTGGAAAAGCTTATGAAATTCTCCTTTAGTTGGATATAGAGGGGAAAGGATGAGACCTAGGGTAAGATCAAGACGGTCCCCCTCCTACCCCAGGACTTCCTTCTCAGAAAGTACTTTTTTCCTCTACCTTTTTTCTCTCTGCCACCAAACACTCCAACCTTTCTGAACTAGCTCCTGGTTGATGGATAGAATCTACGAGATATTATCAAGTCCCTTACCCAACTGTGATAAGTTTCCTAACACACCTGGCCAAACCATCTAAGGTGCTTCCTGAGCTCAGACATTTTCTGATTCCATGAAAGAGCTTGAGAGCTTTTTTTCTTCCACTGCTTTCATCATTCAAAAATCACAAAGGCTCTAAAAATAGCACATGACCAAAGGGCTAAAGGGCCCGCGGTGGTGACTTATTCAAGTTTGTTATTCTTGTTCCCATTCATTTAGAGTGTTAAGGTTTTCAAAGCACTTTGCCTTCTTTTCTTGTTTGATCTTCAAGACAACTCAGGGAGTGAGGTACAATGATAATTTCCATGTTCAGATGAGGTATTTTAGCCTGAGAAAGAGGTTAGGTAGCTTGTCCAAGGCCAAACAGCTAGTAATTGTATATGGTAGACATTTAATAAATGCTTGTTGAATTGATTTGAATTGAATACAGCGTTGTTTCCTCTCGAGTGAATGGCTACATTTTGGAGAGGTGACATGATGTAGTGGGAAGTCAGGGGACTAGGATTCATGTTCCAACTCTGATACTGACTCACTGTGTGACCTTGAACAAATTCCTAAACCTCTCTGTGCCTTTGGGCCATGCATAAAATGAAGATGTGGGACTTGATGGCTTGCAGGGTCCCTTCCAGCTCTAAATCCATCGTTTTATAATCTTCCTTCAGGGTCTCTGTTTTCAAATGACTAAAACGTATGGGTTGGATCAGGCCCTTTCAGCTCTGCCATGCTATTACCCATGAGATAACCTATGTGTGCAAAGGGCTTTGCAAACTTTCTAGCACTGTATAAATGCTAATGCTCATGGGTATTTGCAAGAATACCAGGAATGTGATAAAAATGAAAAATATGCCCTTTTATATCACATCCTTAAGATTATGTATATGGATATTATGGGGCAGGAGCAGAGGTGGCCTCTTGACAACAATGGACACACCTATCCTGCCTTAGTTTTCTTAGAAGTCCAAGGTTGCCCTGTGCAGAGATGTGGGTGATGCAGACTCAGGCTGCATTTGTAGGATGCTTAATGAGAGGCTAGATGGAGGTCTCTCATGAAGGGGATGAGCTACAGGAAAATTTACAATGGTAGAGTTTAAGGAGGAGAAGAAAGAGAAAGAAAGAAAGGAAGGAAGGAAGAAAAAAGGAGAAGAGAGAGAGAGAGACTGACTGACTGACTTAGTGGGATTCAGAGCTGGGAGCTTTGCCTTACTCCTCTCAGACTAGGACTTGGCTTTCTTCTGCTCCTGACAGTGCTGGCTCATTTGGACATCAAACCCCCAGCACTTTTTGGATACTGAGGCTTTTGCACTAGAGAGAAGAGGCCATGGGATCCTGAGGTTTATTGTAGAGGCAATGCTATCCCAGGCAGCTGGGCTTCATCAGTGATCCAGTGGGGAGGTTCTTAATGCCCTTTCTTTTCTATGACTTGTACTGTTGTGCAGGTGAGGGGGTCCGGGGAGCAGAGATGACCAGATTCAGAACCTTCTGACACTGAAGGGGTGAAAGGTGATCATTTTGGAAAATGGAGGATGTTTGCTACCTGATTGCGGCTCCTTGTTTATGATGTCTTTTGAATCATCCTCATAATAAGAATCACTAACAATAGTGCTTGGCCTGTGCTATCTTATTGAATCCTTGCAACAGACCTGTGAGGTAAATGCTGTTTGTTATCCCCATTGTCCAAATGGGAGAAACTGATTTGCGTTAGACTGGATAGCTAGTAAGCGTCTGAGATGAGATCTGAACTTACGTCTTCCTGGTCCAGAGCTCTATCCATTAGACCACTCATCTGCCTTTTAAGTTGTTGCTTTTGCTGTTGGCTACGTGGTGCAGTGGACAGACCTCTCGGCTTGGAGCTGGGAAGACTCATCTTCCTAAGTTTAAATTTGGCCTCAGACACTTAAGAGTTACGTTACCCTGAGTGAGTCACTTAATTCTGTTTGCCTCAGTTTCCTCATCTGTCAAATGAGCTGGAGAAGGAAATGGCAAGCCACTCCAGTATCTCTGCCAAGAAAACACCAAATGGGGTCACAAAGAGTCAGACGGGACTGAACAATATATATAACAACATATATACCAAAACAATTGCCTGTTAAGTAAATGTCCTTTGTGCTGCTATGATGTCATGGGCTGATTTTAGCCTTGCTCACCTGGGGTGGGGGTGGGAGGAAGGCAGAATATCAGCAGAAATGAAAGCTTATAACCACAAATTTGAGCAGATTATGGATCTATATGAATGCCAGGAATCTGAACGTCGAAGTTGGGTGAGATGCTGCTTATCTCCCCAGCTTAGAGTATTCTTCCTTGAAAGAAATGAAGGTATTCTATTTCCTCTTATCTTTCTAGTCTCTAATATCCTGGTAAGATCCTCGGATTTAGAGTTGGAAGAAGCCTTGCATATCATCTGGTTTCACACTTTCATTCTTCGTTGTTGTTGAATCATGTCAGTCACGTCTGACTCTCCATGACCCCATTTGAGGTTTTCTTGGCAAAGATACTGGAGCAGTTTGCCATTTCCTTCTCCAGCTCATTTTACAGATGAGGAAACTGAGGCAAATGGTTAGGTGACTTGACCAGGGTCACACAGCTAGGAAGTGTCTGGGGCTGGATTTGAACGCAAGCCTTCCTGGCTCCAGAGCCAGTACTCTATCCACTGTGCCACCTAGCTAACCCTTTTATTTGCAGATGAGAAAAAAATTGAAGCCTAGAAAGAAGTGACTTGTTCAAGGGCACCCAGTGAAGACTGGAGCTAACCAGGACCCAGGTTTTCTAATTCATGGTCTACTGCTGTTTCTGCCCGTCTGTATTGGTGCTCAGTAAAGAGTTGTGGCTGACGGTACTGTAAGATGTTTTCCATACTCTCTCCGTACTAGAACCTAGGCAACACCGAATACTGATAAAATGAACCGTGCTTCTAGTTAGCACAGACCTATTCAATGTTCAGGGTCTGTTGCAAACTTATGATTTTTATACCTTGGCTATATACTGTGTCCTCACTTTAGGGACACCCAGGTATTTCATTCCCTTCTATAGTAATATTCAGACAGCGGCCACCAACATCTGCATTTATGCCAATGCCAAATCCCCGAGGCCTTCTGACCATTTCCTCTTTCAGGGACAGAAGACACACATCAAAACCAGAAGAACCTAAAGCTGCCTAGTGAGAGCTAGAAAACTCTGACCACATTTAAAGGAAGAAGGAGTTTAGTTATATAAGAAGTTGGTTTAAGATGTGCTTCTGGTTTCGAGCATTTACGAGGAGGCCATGCGTCAGTGTGAAATGTATAATTCTCATAGAACAACTGGGGACACATTCCCCTGATGCTCTACTGTGTAGTAGCTTGTCTGGAAGGGCACATCTGCTATGCAAGAAAAGCATTTGTAATGGAAAAAAATAAAACAAACATGCAAGTTGAGCTCTACCCAATGGTCTTTGTAGCCTCAAAAATGCCCTGTATTGTACTCTGTATGTGGCTAAAGTGGTCTAACAGGGGAAAGAGAATTCTAGGCAACAGAGCTCTAAAGAAGGGAGGGAGTCAGGGATCATCCACTGGACACTTCCACTAGGAGTCAAGAGGGAGCTTTCTGCTTTGTTACTGTTGTTGTTTGAATTTTTTATTGATATCTCCCATTTTTGTATTTCCTACATTTATGCAACATATATCTCTCCCCTCCTCCTCCCAGAGAGTCTTTCCTTAAAAAAGAAAAACAAAAGAAAAAACCAGCCCAGCAAAATTAATCAACACATCAACCAAGTATACAGTTATGGTCCCAGACCTCCTCCAAGAAAGGAGGGAGGGACCGTCTCACATCTTCTTAGAACACTTGGTCATCATGATTTCACCACATTGAGTTTCGTTGTTGTTGTTGGTGATGTTATTTATGTTGTAGTCATTTGGGACATTTCTTCCCCGGTCCTGTTTATTTCACTTTACAACAATTCATAAATCTTCCCATGCTTCTCTGTATTCATTATATATGTCATTTCTTATAATGTGGCAGTTCCCATTGCTTTCATGTACCCTGACTCCTTTAGACATTCCCATTTGAGGAGCACCTAATCAATATTCTGTTGTGTGTTCAACCTTTCTATCTTTGACCTCCTTGAGGTATCTGGGTAGCATGACATCTCTAGGTCAAAGGGTTGGACATTTTAATCACTTTATTTGAGTGATTCCAAATTGCCTGCCCATTAACAATCATTTGTGTTCCTGCATTTCCACAATCCATCTGATTTTGACTATTTACATCTTTTTGTAGTCTTTGTGAATTCTTTGTGTGTGAGGTTGAATTTTCTTCATTTGCATTTCTTGTTAGTGATTTGAAGCAGTCTGTTACATGATTATCAACAGTCTGCAATTTTTCCTTTGAGAACTTGTAGCAAGGTGGTGCTGTGGATAGAGTGCTGGGCTTGGAGTCAGAAAGAACTGAGTTCAAATCTAGCCTTACTATTTTTACTAGCTGTGTGACTCTGGGCAAGTCACTTAACCATTTGCCTCAGTTTCCTCATTTGTAAAATGGGGATAATAATAGTACTTATTCTGCAGGGTTATTGTGAGGAGCAAATGAGACAATAATTGTAAAGTACTTAGCACAGTGCCTGATACCTAATGAGCAATATATAAATGTTAGCTGTTATTATTATTATAAAAAGTCTCTATTTGCCTCGATTTCTTTAGCTAAAAACGAGGATGATAGCATCTACCTCCCAAGGTTGTTGTGAAGATCAAATGAGGTAATAGTTGTAAAGTGCTTAGCATAGTTGCCTGACACATAGTAGGTACTATATAAATACTAGCTATTATTGTTGTTGTTACATCCTTTAGCTATTTATTTATTGGGAAATGGCCCTTGGTTTTATACATACATATTTGTATTAATGGTTTACATATCTTGGGTATCAGACCCTTATCGGAGATATTTGCTTCAAAAATTTCCTCCAGTTGACCACATCCCTTTTTACTCTAGTTGCACTAATTTTGTTTGCACAAAGCCTTTTCAATTTCATGTCTCCCATGCAAAGGACTCACAACGACACATGGAGTAACAAAAGATATATTGTAGAAAATACTGCATAGGTCATATGTAATGCCTGATTTCTAGCCATCCAGTTTTTGCCCATTTAATTCCTACCACATTTTTCAAGGCCCATTTTAAATGACATCTTCTCTACTGAGTCTTCCTTGATCTGTTTGGCCAGAAGTAATCTCTCCTTCCTGTGAGCTACCATAACTCATGCTGTGATTATCTATCCTGCATCTGCTTGTTGAATTCCCGCCTGCCATCGAAATCCCAACTCCAATTCCACTTCTAGAAAGCCTTCCCTCATCTCACCCAGTTAGTAATGACCTTTTCCCTTAGATCATGGTTCCTGCCACTTTAGCAAATTTATTATGTAGTGTTGTGTATTATAGTTTCCTAGAGTCCAAAGGAAATCTAAAACACATAGACTCAGAGTTGGACAATGCCTTAGACACCATCTAATCAAAGATTCAAAGAACCACAGATCTTAATCACCATCTAGTCCCACCAATATGTGAACAACAGTTCTTTAATATGTTCTAAAAATGGTCCCCCAGCCTTTGCCTGAAAACTTGCAGTGAGGTGTTAGTCAGTCAACCATTCAACAAGCATTTATTAAGTGCCTACTGTATGCCAGGCACTGTATAACATTCCATTTACTGTTGTTGGGAAGCGTTTCTTTATTTATCAGGCCTGCACAACATAGGGCCTGTGTCACTAGACACAGGCTGACGATGGTTGGTGGCCACGGATCACGTGACAGCTGCCTGAAATCCTTTGGAGGGCCACAAGCAGGTCGCGCCATATGCTGTGCATATATGCTTTACATGAAGCCTAAAGTTGCTTGTTTGCAACTTCCACCCCTCGTCCACAGAATCAACAATTAAATTTAACTCGACAAACATTAAGTGCCCATTGTCTATAAGAAATCAAGTCTAGGGATACACAAAATACAAAGAGCATACCATAAGCTTACATGCAACCAAACCTGCTCTCTGTGGCCGAGGAGGATAAGTCTAATTCCTCTTCTACTTGAAACCCTTTAAATACTGGAAGACAGCTGTCTTATTCACCTCCTAGCCTTCTCTAACTGAGGCTAAACAAACTCAGTTCCCTCAATTGATTCTTACGTGGCATGATATGGAGACCCTTTATTCTCCTGGTTGCCCTCCTCTGGGCACTCTCTAAACGATCAATGTCCTTCCTAAGCTGTGGCATTCAGAGTTGAACACAGAACTCCAGATATGGTCTGACCCCTAGCATAATCCCTTCTCTAGTTGTGTCCATGGTGCCTCTCTTTATGTAGACTAGACTAAGATGGTATTAGATCTTTGGGTGTGTCAAGTCAAATTGTTGACTCCTATTGACCTCAAAATCCTCTAAAACCCTAAGCCCTTTGCAGATGAGCAGCTGTCTCATCCCACACCCTCTATTTTGTGCTTGTAAGGTGGATTTTTTGAATCCCCATGTAAGCCATTAATATGTATTCATTCAGTATAGAGTATTCTAAAAGTCTTGGTGCATTTTAAGCTATTAAGGTTGAAAATGGCACTGAAAAGCACCCAGTGTTTCATCTTACTAGATTTGACCCAGGGCTCTAGCTTGTGAAGATCTTTTTGGATCCTAATTCTGTGATATCCCAGGTGCTTGCAGCTATCCCTCCCAGCTCTGTGCTCCCTCTGGATTTGATCATCTTTTCATCTGCTCCTTTAATCTAGTTATTGATAAAAATGCAGAAGAGTCCATTGCCAAGCCCCAGTACAAGGTGATACCAACCACTACTGACATCTCTTTGATCCTAATTCACCTAACTCTATTGTCATCTATCTCATATCTCTCTCGTTCATAAGAACAGCATGAGACGTGTTATTAAATTCTTTGATTAAAAATATTAGATTGTTGATCTTGAACAGGAAAGGACTCTAGGAATTATCAAGTCCAGTGAATCCCCTCATTTTACTGGTAAGGAAACTGAGGATAACTTGCCCACATAGTAGACAGAATCCAAACTCAGGTCTTCTTTGAGGAAGCTGGGTTACACGACCCTTCAATTCCGACAACCTGTGTCTCAAGGATGCTAAGTTGCATTGATCCTGGGAATGGTCCTGGCTCACGGGTGAAGTAGAAAATTGTGGACTTGCACGTTCCTATCATAGTTACCGTGTGGCTGATACTTCTGGGTTTGCACAATGTAACCTCCTAGACATAGGCAGGTGGTACCATGTTGCTATGCTGTGGATAAAGTACGGAACCTGGAGTTAGGGAGAACTGAGTTCAAACTCCTTCTTGGATATTACTTAACCATCACTTAACCTTTCTCAGCCTTGGTTAGGTCATCTGTAAAATGGGCACAATAATTGCACCTATCTAACTAGGTGGTTGTGAAAATCAAATGTGTCGTGATATGCAACCTAAAAGCACTAAATAAATGGGAGGGGGGAATTTTGTAGTAGTTATCTGGGGCTCAGATGGGATGAAATTTGGTGGGTTTCTGCTGATTAAGCAGGTGCTCTTGCTAACAACAATAAGCATTTATTAAGTGTTAACTATGTGTCACTGTGCTAAGCCCTGGGGATTCAAAGAAAGACAAAGAAGTCTATGCCATGAAGGAGTTCACACCAATTACAGGGTGAGACAACATGCCCGATGCCCGTGTACATACAAGAAATAGCCTGGATAAATAGGAGCTAATCTCAGAAGGAGATGGTGCACTAAGGAGATGGTGATGTGATAAACTGCCAAGGTGGAAGTAGAGAGAAGAGAAAGGAAACCCTTTGTCCCTCAAAGGAGAAATATGACTTGACTAGTCATTACCCCTTTTTTCAGTATTCATCATCTGAAGAAACCAAATTGGGGATGTGAGAGAGAAAGTACTCTCACCTCTATGACTGGACTTTTCACTCTCTCCCTCTTTCTATGGTTCTTCTCAGCAAATAATAGGACATTTTTATTATGTGGTCATACAGTAATAAGGTTTCAGGCTGGAAGGGACCTTAGAGGTCATCTAGTCCTCCCCCTTTATTTTATACAAGCTCAGAGAGGGGAAGGAGCTCACTCATGGTCACCTGGGTAGAAGGTGGCATAGCCTAGACTAGAAGCTTGATTCTTTGTCCAGTGTTCTTTCTACTATATACCACATCGTCCCATTTCTGCCTTTCATTCCTCATTCTTGGGTTGGGCCTTTTAGTCTGAGGTACAAAGGTATGACTGGACTTGGAATCAGAAGACCAGGGCTTGAATCATAGCTTTGCTATTCATTTCCCACGTGATCCTGGGTGAATCACTTCTCTCTGGGCCTTAGATTCATCATCTAAAAAAATGAGGGGCTGATGTTAGGGGATCCCTAAAAGCCCTTCTGGCTCTAACATTCCATGATCTGGTGCCTTATTTGCTTCCAAGGCAATAGTTATGGTTGCACTGTTGGCTGTGTGTGGATTGAGCCTGTGTACAATGAGGCACAAGTCTATACCTGCCCTGCCACTGGGGATGCAGATTCATCCACCACTCAGTTTGGTGGTGATGGAGGCATGTTTCTCTAGAATTGTATTGCTCATTCCCTCTTCATCCCTCCACCTTGACTAGGGATTTTCATAAATTGACTCTTCTACTTCTCTTCATCTTCATCTACTTCTCTTCATGTTATCTCCCCTATTGGACTAGCAGCTCCTTGAGGACAGGAACCATCTCTTATTCTTCTCTGCATTCCTTACAGCCTAGCACAGGGTCTTTCTTGCACATAGTAGGAGATTCTTGTTGAGTTAGTGAATGAAACTCTATATGAGGTGCTTAAACATTCAAACAAGCCCAGGCAGTGATCACATGTACATCCAGCTGTAGGCAATGGAAAGTCCACAGCTGGCTAGGCTCCAGGTGTGTGTGGGTTTCTCGACTTCCTTCTATAATGAGACAGGTGCATGGGGTGGGAGGCATCCTTCCTTTGGTGGCACACGTGATGTTTTCTATGTGTTCTGGCTATAACTTCCTTCACTCCACAAAGTCCAGTTACAAAATATGAAGTCCTCTGAAAGATATACCACCTCAATGCCCTCAAGCAAGTCACTCCCTTCTCTGGACCACAGTTCCATAGTCTGTAAAATGACGGGATTCACAAGATCCTTCATACCTCTCAATCCTATGGACTCATTCCTGATGGGTCCCACAACCAGGCCCCTCTCACCCAATTACAGGCATGCACATTAGTGCAGTTGATTCTGATGTTCAAAGAGCTATGGAAAAAGTCACAGACTTCCAGGGGTGGAGCCAAGATGGTGGAGTAGAGAAAGCTGAGGGCTCTCAACATTCCCCTCCAAACAAGTTTAAAATAATGTCTCAAATGGAATTCTGCAGTGGCAGAGCCAACAAAAGGTCAGTGAGACATTCTTGTGGCCCAAGACAATTTGGAGGTCAGAAAGAGAGATCTGTGATAAAGAGAGAGGAGGCTGTCCTGGAGTCCACTTGGATGAAACACCAGTGGCAGACACAGCAGCAGCTTTGGGAGCTCTCAAATCAGAGATGATAGGGCAACCTGGAAATTGGTCAGAAAGAGATCACAGGGGACCCCTGTGCAAGCACTATATGCAGGACCAGGCACTGTTTGGCAAGCCCAATGGGTCATAGTTCAAGGGAAGAAAAGAGCACTTTCCACTGAGAGGGAGTAGAAGCCCAAAGGGATCAGAGACCCTAACAAATAGTATAATTTCATTCTATGGGATCATGGACCTTTCCTGGCTAAGGACCAAATTGCAGACCAAGGAAGCAGTGACCACATCTGTCCCCAGATCACACGACTTTGGAAGCACCCCAAAATTCCAAACCCAAGAACTAGTTTTGAAAATAACAGTGTAAAAAAACCTGAAGCTTGAGAGAGATGCCCCCCCCCAATGCTGAGAACAAAGTCCAACGTTAACATAAACATAGAAATCAAGAAATAGGTGGGAAAATGAGGAAACAATAAAAAAAAACCTGACCATAAAAACTATTATGGAGACAGGGAACATTAAGACACAAACTCAGAAGAACACAGTGAAATCAAAACAGCTACAAGCAAAGCCTCAAAAGGAAAAAAAAATCCTGTGAATTAGACACAAACCCAACAAGAATTCCTAGAAGAGCTAAAAAAAATGATTTTCCAAATCAAATAAGAATTATGGAGGAAAAAATAGGTAAAGAAATGAAAGCAAAGGAAGAAAATCATGAAAAGAAAATTAATAGCTTGGTAAAAGAGGCACAAAAATACTGAAGAAAAGAACACATTTAAAAAATAGAATTAGTCAAATGGAGAAAGAGGTACAAAAGCTCACGGAAGAAAGTAATTCCTTAAAAATTAGAATTGGGCAAGTGGATGCTCCATGAGACACCAAGAAACAATAAAATAAAAACAAAAGAACGAAAGAGAAGTGAAATATTTTATTGGAAAAGACAACTGACCTGGAACACAGATTGAGGAGAGATAATTTAAGAATTATTGGATTACCTGAAAGCTATGATCAAAGAAAGAGCATACTGTACTGGATGCCATATTTCAAAAAATTGTCAAAGAAAACTGCCCCAGAGGATAAAGTGGAAATGGAAAGAATCCATTACCTAAGAGATCCCCAAATGAAATCTCCCATATTATATCATAGCCAAATTCCAGAGCTTCCAGGTCAGAGAGAAAATATAGCAGCCAGAAAGCAACCATTCAAATACCATGAAGCCCCAGTCAGAATCACAAAAGCTTTGATAGCTATCAGCTACCACATTAAAAAAAAAAAAAAGCAGGCTTGGAATGTGAGATTCCAGAAGGCAAAAGAGCTGAGATTACAACCAAAACTAACCTACCTCATAAAATTGAGTAGTTTTTCAAGGAACAGTAATGGATATTTAATGAAATAGAGGACTTCCAAGCATTCCTGATGAAAAGACCAGAGCCGAATTAAAAAAAAAAAATTTTTTTCTACAGCAGTAAGACAAGAAAAAAAATTGAAGGAATAAATATAGGCAATAAGGAAACAAAACTGTCACTCTTTGTAGATGCTATATTTAGGGAACCCAAGAGAACCAACTAAAAAAACTAGTTGAAACAACCAACAACATCAGCAAAGTTGCAGGATATAAAATAATCCCACATAAACCAGTGTTTCTATATACTACCGATAAGACCCAGTAGGAAGAAACAGAAAGAGAAATCCCATTTAAAATAACTACAGACAATATAAAATACTTGTGAGTCCACCTGCAAGACAAATCCAGGGATTATATGAACACAATTCCAAAACACTTTTCAGGCAAATAAAGATGATCTAAACAATTGGAAAAATATTAATTGCTTATGGGTAGACCAAGAAAAAATAATAAAAATGATAATTCTACCCAAGTTAACTTACTTATTCAGTGCCATACCAATCACACTACCAAAGAATTATTTCATAGACCTAGAAAAAATAGTAACAAAATATCAAGGGAATCAATGATAAAAAATGTTAAGGAAGGCAGACTTGGAGTTTCAGATTTCAAACCATATTACAAAGTGGTAATCATCAAAATCTGGTACTGATTAAGAAACAGAGTGGTGGATCAGTGGAATAGAGTAGGTATGCAATACACAGTAGAAAATGACTGTAATAATCTAGTGTTTGATAAACTCAAGGATCTAAGCTTTTGGGTTAAGAATTCAACATTTGACAAAAATTGCTGGGAAAACTGGAAAGCAGTTTGGCAGAAACTAGGCATAGACCAACACCTCATGCCATATACCAAGATAAGGTCAGACTGTATAAATTATTTAGAGACAAGGGTGATATAAGTCAATTATGGGAGCATATAAAAATGTACCTTTCAGATCTATGGATAAGGGAAAAGTTTATGACCAAACAAGAGATAGAGAGGATTATGGAAAGTACAATAGTTAATTCTGATTAAATGAAATGATTTTTGCACAAACAAAATGGATATAGCCAAAATTAGAAGGAAAACAGGAAATGGGGAGAATTTTTTGCAGCAAATTTCTCTGATAAACGCCTCATTTCTCGAATATATAGGGAACTAAGCAAAATTTATAAAAGTAAGAGCCATTTACCAGTTGATAAGTGATCAAAGGATATGAACAGGCAATTTCCAGAAGAAGAGATCAAAGCTGTCAATAGTCATAGGCAAAAATGCTCTGAAACATTGCTCATTACAGAAATGCAAATTAAAACAACTCTGAGATACCATTTCATTCCTATCGAATTGGCCAGCATGACAGAAAAGAAAAATGATAAACGCTGGAGGGATGAGAGAAAATTGGGACACTAATGCACTGTCGGCAGAGTTGTGAACTAGTCCAACCATTCTGAAGAATGATTTGGAACTATGCCCAAAGGACTATAAAATTGTGCACACCCATTGATTCAGCAATGTCACTACTAGCTCTGTATCCCAAAGAGATCAAAGAAAAGGGAAAAGCATCGATCTGTACAAAAATATATATAGCAGCTCTTTTTGTTGTGGCAAAGAATTGGAAATTGAGGGGATGCCCATCAATTATGGAATGGCTGAATAAGTTTTAGTATAGGATTGTGATGGAATACTATTGTGCTCTGAGAAATGATGAGCTTTCAAATGATGGTTTCAGAAAAACATGAGAAGACATATGAAATCTCCTGCAAAGTGAAGTGAGCAGAACTAGGAGAACATTGTATGCAGTAATGGCAACATTGTAAAGATGATCAACTGTGAAGCACTTAGCTATTCTAATTGAGACAATGATCCAAGACAATTCCAAAGGACACATGATGAAAAATACTGCCCACCTCCAGAGAAAGAACTAATGAACTCTGAATTCAGGTTGAAGCATACTTTAAAAAAAATTCTTTACCTTTATTGCTTTATTTTATTTGTGTTTTCTTTTGTAACATGGCTAATATGGAAATATGTTTTGCACAACCTCACGTGTATAATTGAAGTCACATTGTTTGCCAGTCAGTGAGAAAGATAGGAGGGAGGGAGGGAATTCGGAACTCAAAATTTTAGAAAATGATTGTTAAAATTTTTTACATATAATTGGGAAATATGTAATGAAATAAGTAAAAGCAAATTTTAAAAAATGAAAAAAAGAAAAAGTCACCAGCAGCATGAATCTCTGGTAAATAGTTGTAGGGACTCTACCCACTTTGAAAGAAAAAAAAGGCTAGATTCAGGGTTTAAGAAACAGTTATGTTAATTTGAAGAACACATTGAAAATTAAGCTAAGAAAAACTTCATTTTTTTCACTTGGTGGAAGTTAAAATTTTAGAGAATGAACTCATTAAAAAAAACTTATCCTTTTCCACAGGAAAATAAGAAATATTCATTATATTGAGGGAGGTTATAAAAAATATTAAATTATATCCAATATCCTTTGTGTTAAGAAGGCAAGAAAGTATGTAATCCATTTATCTATACACAATGGTTATATAAAAAAAGCATATAAAATATAAAAAAAAGTCACATAAAGTGTTGCTGCCTGTAGGGGTAAATTTCAGATGCCTGGAAAAGCTCATCATGGGTACTACATCTTTCCTTCACCACATTAACGTCTATTAGTTTATGCAAATTAATGTATGAATATGGTGAATGAAAGCCATTTTAGATGATTCGTAATTGTCGATATTATAATAACTAAGTAAAGAAGGGGGTCATTGTTTACTGCAGCTTGAGAGCAAGGGATAACCTACGGGTAGCCTATGTACCCACTTAATGTCAAGGGATCTGGGGGAAGGTCCTAAGCAGGCTAGGTGTCCTGTCCAGTCCATCCTTTCTAGGATTTATGGCAGGTCTTGGGATGAAAGTTATGCAAGCTGAGAAGGTGTGGATGGGCTGCAATCAGTGTCTTTGAAGGGAATGTCCACACTAGTGAGTTCATAGATCCAAGCATACTGCTACCACTGCTACCATTGCTGCTGTTGCTGCTGCTGCTGGTGGTTGATTAGCTTGATGAGATCTCTAGGAGGTGAATATATGTATCTTCCTCCTGGGGGTATGGACGTGCCCATTAACACCTTGTTGAGAGGGGGCAGAGCCAAGACAGCAGGGTGAAAGCAGTGACTTGCTTGAGTTCTCTCCCAAACCCCTCCAAAAAACTATAAAAAATGGCTCTAAACAAATTCTAAAGCAGCAGAGCCCACAAAAAAAACAGAGTGAACCAAATTTTCAGCCCAAGACAACTGGATGGTTGATTGGAAAGGTATATTACGCCGTGCTGGGAGCAGAGCACAGTGTGGCATGGGTGCGCGGGCCGCAGCTAACCTGGAGCAGGCCTCAGAGGACTGAATCGCAGGCAGCTGTGGCGGCTTCCAAACTCCTCAACCCAGGAACGCTAAAGACAACTTAGAAAGTCAGTGGGAAAAGTCTGCTTCTGTGGTGCTGAGAGAGGAGTGCAGGGTCTCGGATCCAGTTCCCTGAGAGCACAGAGCGCTAGGACCTGGGGGTGAAGGCTGCCTCCTGAGCTTCTGGCCCACAGACTGAGGGGGAATCCAGTGGCTGATCAGAGAGGGATTGCAGGGATCTCTTTGCCAGTGCTGAGGCAGGAATCTCTTGCTTTGCCCATGCTTGGATCTGGGTCACAGTTCTGGATAGTAGGGGTCCTGGGGTGAGGAGGAGCGCTGGCATGGTGGAGCTTGCAGTGTCTGTGGAGAGGAAACCTCACAGTTCCAGGACAGAAAGGAGTACTTGTGGTCACAGGCCAGGAAAGGAGTAAATAGTCCACCCCTTATCATACCACCTTGGAAGAACTGAAAATTTACAGGTACCTACAAGTATCTCTGAAAACAGCTGTACAAACCCCCAAAGCTTGGGACAGTACATTCTATACACTGGAAGCAGATGCTTACCGTAACAAAGAGTTTAAAACTCAAGTAATTGGCCAGGATCATGTGCAAGCAGCGCAAAAAGAGTCAGACTATATTATCTTACTTTGGTGACAAAGAAGATCAAAACATACAACCATAAGAAGACAACGAAGCCAAAGCTCCTACATCCAGAGCCTCCAAGAAAAATACGAATCAGTCCCAGGCCTTGGAAGAGCTCAAGAGGGATTTTGAGAAGCAAGAAAGGGAAGTAGAGGAAAAACTGGGAAGAGAAATGAGAATGATGCAAGAAAAATCATGAAAAACAAGTCAACAGCTTGCTAAAGGAGATCCAAAAAAATACTGAAGAAAATAACACCTTAAAAAATAGCCTAACCTAAATGGCAAAAGAGGTCCAAAAAGCCAATGAGGTGAAGAATGCCCTAAAAAGCAAAATTGGCCAAATGGAAAAGGAAGTCCAAAAGATTACTGAAGAAAATACTTCCTTAAAAATTAGAATAGAGCAATTGGAAGCTAGTGACTTTATGAGAAATCAAGACACTGTAAAACAAATCCAAAAGAACACCTTGTTGACCTTCCTTGAACTGAGGATATTTCCTGGCCCTGAGTGTTTGTAGGCACAAGTACACTTCATTTAGGATGAATGATGAAGTCTCAGAGATAGGGAATGATTGGTCTCTGTGCTTCAGGAATCTTTCCATTCCAGTCTATCTTTCACCTAGCTGGCAAATTGATCTTCCTAAAGTTCAGGGCTGAACTCATCACTCACCTCCATTTCCCTATTCCATCAACTCCTATGGCTCCCTATTACCTCAAGGATCAAATAGAAAAATCTGTTTGGCTTATAAAGTCCTTCATAACTTGGCTCCTTTCTACTTTTCCAGTCTTCTTTCACCTTACTCCACTCCCACCCCAATATGTTCTGGGCTGCAGGGACACTGGCCTCCATGCTGTTTCTCAAACAAGACACTCCATTTCCCTATTCTGAGTATTTTCACTGGCTGTCTCCCATTGCTGGGATTTTTGTCCCTCTCTATCTCTGCTTTCTGGCTCCCTGGGTTTCCTCTGAATCTCAGTGAAAGTCCTTCCTTCTGAAGGAGCCTTTCCTGGCCCTCCTTAATCTGAGTGCCTTCCCTCTGGGAGTATCTCTGATGTGTTCTTTCTATATCTTGTTTGTACGTATTTGTTTGAATGTATCTTCCCTATTAGCTTGTGAGCTCCTTGGGAGAAGGGACTATCTTGTGCCTTTTTTTTTTTTGTATCCCCAGTGCTTAGCACAATGCCCGGCACTTAGTAGGTGCTTAATAAATGCTTGTTGATTGACTGGCTCTCTCTGACCAGACCATGGACATTGACTGGATCTGTCTTGACTTGTCAGTTCAGTTACTTATTTGGGCTGAATCTGTAAAAGGAGGCGCAGACCTATTTCCATGGTATTAACAGAAAGACTGAGTCATTGAGTCAACAAGCGTCTGGTGCCTTCTTTGTGCCGGGTACTGTACTAAATGCTGGGGGACAAACAAAAGCAAAAGATAGTCCTTGTTCTCAAGGAGCTCACAGGCCTGATCAGAGGCTAATAGGAGAGAAAGAGAAGGAGGGAGGGACGGAGGGAAGAGAGAGAGAGGAGGGGGGGGAGAGAAAGAGAGAGAGAGAGAGAGAGAGAGAGAGAGAGAGAGAGAGAGAGAGAGAGAGACAGACAGACAGAGAGACACAGAGAGAGAGACACAGAGAGAGAGAGACACAGAGAGAGAGAGAGAGAGACAGAGACAAGAGAGAAGAGAGAGGGAGGGAGGGAAGGAAGGGGAGAGGGAGGGAGGGAGAGAGAGAGAGAGAGAGAGAGAGAGAGAGGAGAGAGAGAGAGAGAGAGAGAGGAGACAGAGAGAGAGACAGAGAAAGACAGAAAGAGACAGAGAGAGACATATATAGAGAGAGACAGAGAGGAGACAGAGACAGAGAGACAGAGACAGAGACAGACAGAGACACACAGAGAGAAACAGAGAGAGAGAAACAGAGACAGAAAGACAGAGAGAGAGAGACAGAGACCGAGAGAGATAGAGAGATACAGAGAGAGACAGAGACAGAGAGACAGAGACGGAGAGCGAGACACAAAGAGAGAGACAAAAAGAGAGACACAGAGAGACAGAGAGAGAGAGACAGATAGAGAGAGACAGAAAGAGA
Source organism: Phascolarctos cinereus (assembly GCF_003287225.1). Classification (NCBI taxonomy): domain Eukaryota; kingdom Metazoa; phylum Chordata; class Mammalia; order Diprotodontia; family Phascolarctidae; genus Phascolarctos; species Phascolarctos cinereus. The sequence continues at coordinate 56,617,279 of NW_027555625.1, read as the reverse complement.
CAGAAGCAGAGAGGGACAGAGAGAGAGACAGACAGAGACACACAGAGAGAAACAGACAGAGAGAGAGACAGAGACAGAGAGATAGAGAGATAGAGACAGAAACAGAGAGAGAGAGAGAGAGAGAGAGAGAGAGAGAGAGAGAGAGAGAGAGAGCTGAGAACAGATTAAAAAAAAAGAGAGACTTAAGAGGAGAACTAAGTCCAGGTCTTAGGGGTGGGTTAAGAAGCCTGAGCATCTCAGACTTCTTGTATATTCTTTCACCCATTCAATCCAGGAGGTGGCAGTGAGAAGCAGTGCTAGAGCATCTCAACATGGCCCTAGGAAAGGATGGGATCACAGGGCTGTGCATTCTGAGCAGAGGAGGGGAGAGGTCCCTGATTTAAGCTCTCAACCCTAGCCAGGGCGACAACATAATCTCTACGATCAAGCTGTGGCAGCCTTGGACAGGGATGAGGAATGAGAATTCCTGAAGCCCAGTCTTGTGCAGGAAGGCCAGGATCCTCCAGTATAGATCTGGATTCTTGCTTTTACTGGAGTTGGAAGGGCAATAAGGGATTAAGCCTTGATAGGAAGGAGTAAAAAACTTGAACTTTGACCTCTGCCTTATTTGGATGATGCAGGTTCATCTTTAGAAACTCCAAATCTATTTCCCTTCCAAAGAAAGTCTAAGTCTTTTTGTGGTTTTTCACAGTCATATCCGACTCTCCGTGACCCCTTTTGGGGTTTTCTTGGGAAAGATACTGGAGCAGTTTGCCATTTCCTTTTCTAGCTCATTTTTGGAGATGAGGAAACTGAGACAAACAGGATTAACTTGTCCAGGATCACATAGCTAGTAAGTATCTGAGGCTGGATTTGAACTCAGGAAGATGAGTGCTCCTGATTCCAAGTCCAGCGCTCTATCCACTGCACCACCTAGCTGCCAAGTCTTTAGGGTAGTATTATAAAGCTGGAGGCCAGTGTTTTGTGTAGGGCTCACCGGATATTACAGGGTTGGCACCTCACCGTAGGTTAAGTACCCCATTTTCTTTTCTTTTAATTTAAAAAAATTTGATTTATTCATTTTATCTTTATTTTATTTTTAATTTATGGAATAAAATAAGCATTTTCCTAACAATATAATAAAAAAGATGATTGCACATGAAACTGTATACTACTAACTTTAAATTCCTCTTGTTTTTGACAGTACTCCAAGCCCTTAAGGTACCATAAGCCTGGAAGTCTGTATAGGTTTCTGAGGGGTAGGGTGAAGGCAGGTTTCATCACAAAGGAATTGAAGAAAGATATTGACTGTTTATAGGCTACTGTGTATCCTTAGTATAGTTTCATATTTTCTGTAAGGTGAGATAAAAGCTGTCTTACACTCGATATGTATTATTATCTTGAGTGCTTATGAGAACTAGAGATCTTTTTACCCACACCTTTGGAGACATAGCTATATTCTGAGATTACTAGAGAAAATTATTGGTAGTGGCAAAATGAGCCAAAGAATTATATGACATTTGCAGGGCATCCTTAATATTGAATCTGGTCTCTGTAAACATAAAACCTCGGGCATTGACTTATGGATTACACCAACATTTTCTCCTGGAAATATATAATCATATATGGAAGTTAGGTACTCCAGAGACATTATGGAGAGAATTTAGTGGGCCAGCCTAGGTCGGGCCTGCTATATCATGAGCTTTTGTGGTTTGGTCTGGGAAAGTAACCAGTTATACTATGGATCAAGGAGGCTTTTGTGAGCTATATTTTTGAGGGCAATAGCAGTTGCTAACAGGTGATGTGTACAGTAAGCACTGTGACCATCTGGATGCAGTGCCAAAGAGAAGAAGGAAAAGGAACTGAGAGCAGAGGTAAAATTACAGGGGACCGACATCCACTGATTCAAGAAGAATCTTTCGAATCAGGGCTAACAAATTTTGCTTTATTGTCTTTACTGCCTACTCTAAAGCCCATTTAGTGATTTTTTTTTTTTACAATGGGCAGCGAAATTTTCTTCTATGGGACCCATGACTTTGATGGAATTCTTTTGTGTAAAACTGATAAATAGAAGTGTGTATTGAATAATTTTACATATATATATGTCTGTATTATATATGTATATACACACACCGACATACCTATTTGTGTCTAATGGTGGCCATGGTGGGGGGGAGGAAAGAAAGAAAAAACAACAAAAAAAGAAATTTACATGCTAATTTTGTTGTATATTTAAAAGGAATAGCAAGTTGTGCACAGTAGATTTGCAGTTTCATGTGCAATCATTTTTATTACACTGTTATAAAATGCTTATTTTATTACATAAATTAGAAATAAAATAAATCAAAATAAAATTAATGAGTAAAATATTTTTAAAATCAAAAGAAAAGAAAATGGGGTACTTAACCTACGGTGATGTGCTGAGGAAATTGCTACACAGTGTTTAGCAGATTTTTTTCATCTATAAAATGGAAAGGTTAGATTAGATTGTCTCCAAGGTCTCCTTGGGCCTAGATCTTATGATACATTGATCCTAAAATCTCTTTCATCATTTTATGACAATTTTCAAAACACATTCTTGCCCATGAAAGGTGAAATAGAGAATTGAGACAATTCCTATTATTCATTGAGCTGACATGTGCCTTCTTCAACCTTTCTCCCAGTTATCTGGATATTTCAAACCAAAGAGATTTCTGGTCTGCTGGATTTGGGCAAATGACTCTATTCTTCCTGGAAGAAGTACAATTTGGTTAAGACTTGAAGGATGGCAATGATCTGTAGGTAGATGGGAGACAGAGAATAATCGAAGTCAGAGACATAAAAACAGAAAAAGGTAAGCAGTGTAAGCCAACTTTAAGGAAGCAACAAGGCATTGTAAGGGAGAGATAGGGTGTTCTAGGTGGGTCAGACCTCCTCGACCACCACCACTCCTTAGAACCCAGAAGAGACATTGAGCCTAAAAGCCCAGGAATTGCAGTGACTCCCAGAACACCAGCCATGTTTCCATCTCGGCTCTTGTGACTGTGATTGAAGGAAGCAATCCTTGTGGGCAAAGGACCCACCATCTCTGCCACCACTAACAATAGCCATTAAGTCCAGAAGCCCTAGGGGCAGCAGTACTCCTCTCCAGCCCCATCCCCACCCCCACCCCCACCCCCACCCCCGGGCCACTTGCCCTGCTTCCAGCCTGACCTCTGCAGCCATCCTTCATGGGAGCAATCCTCGTGGGCAGGCAACCTGGCCACTTCCTCCGCAGGTGCTGCAGCCCCCACCTTTTCAGTAGCCTCAGCAAGTGAAGATGAGAAAAGGAACGTTCTCACCAACAAAGTTTTGGTCCTATCGAGAGATCCAACAATATAAACTGACTTGATTTTGCGCATAGTAATTACATTAAAGAAGATGCATTAGCGTTGACTTTGCTGCTGTACCCTTAGGACCTCTGGGCCTTTCCATCTGACTTGCAGGTGAACCCTTTATGTGTTGTCTGTCCAATCAGAATGTGAGACCAAGGACTGTCTTAACTTTGCTGTTTCTATCCCTGCCACTTAGCACAGTGCTTGGCACATAGTAAACATTTATTTTTTCTGTATTTTTGAATTCCTTTAAAAAAAATTATTGACATGTTTTGTTTTTACATCACATTTTACATTGCATTTACAGGTCATCCCAACTCTTTGAGAAGTCTCTTGTAGCAAGCTAAAATAATTATGTAAAATGAATAATACCGTGACTTTGAAAGTGCATGTAATATTTCACATATGCGGCATCCCTCTGCCTCTCTATTTTTTAATGAATAGAGGTCTACTTACTCTCCCTCCCACATGCACCCCATTAAAAAAAAGAAAAGAAAAACAAATTCCTGATAAGAAATATACAGTCAAGAAAAACAAATTCCGTCAATGGCTGTATGGACTATATACATATGTACATGTGTATATGTGCACGTATATATGAATATGAATATGTGTGTATATAGTTTGTATAAACACACACACACACACACACACACACACATATATATATATATATATTTGTTTCATTCTGTACCCTGAGTCAATCATTTCTCGATAATGGTGATAAAATATACTCAATGAGCATGTTTTATTTTCAGTCCTCTGGAATCATAGATGGCTATTGTGTTGATCACAGTTCTTAGAGCCTTCAAAATTATTTGTGGGGAAGCTAAGTGGTGTAGTGGATGCAGCTAGGTAGAGTGCTGGGCTTGCAATCAGGAATATGTGAGTTCAAATCCAGCCTCAGATACTTTTGTCAGCTTTGTGACCTGGGAAAAATCACTTAACCCCTGCTTGCCTCAGTTTCCTCATGTGTAAAATAGGAATAATGATAGACCTGCCTTGCAGGGTTGTTGTGAGAATCATTGTTGTTCTTCAGTCGTGTCCAACTCTTTATGACCTCATTCAGGGTTTTCTTGGCAGAGATACTGGAGTGGTTTGCCACTTTTTTTTTGCCAGCTCATTTTTACAGATGAGGAAACTGAGGCAAACAGGGTGAAGTGACTTGCCCGGGATCACACAGCTAAGTGTCTGAGGCCAGATTTGAACTCAGCAAGATGAATCTTTCCATGGTGCCACCTAGTGAGGATCAAATGAGAAAACATTTGTGAAGCTCTTAGCACAATGCCTGACACATAGTAAGTGCTATACAAATGTTGTTGCTCAGTCATTTCAGTTGTGTCCACTCTTGGTGACCCCGTTTAGAGTTTTCATGGCAAAGATACTGGAGTGCTTTGCCATTTCCTTCTCCAGCTCATTTTACAGATGAGGAAACCAAGGCAAACAGGGTTAAGTCACATAGCTTATAAATGTCTAAGACCAGATTTGAACCCAGGTCTGGCACTCTATCCACTGTGCCACTTTGCTGCCCATGTAAAAGTTATTATTATTACCTTTAAAGTGTTGTTTTGGTATAGACTGGTAGCATTCCATCACATTTATGGATCACAACTTATCCAGCAATTCCTCAGTTGTTGGATGTCCTGTTAATGTCTAGTTTTTTCCACCACAAAAGGAGCTATTATAAATATTTTTGTACATAAAAGATCCTTTCCTCTTTCTTTGATCTCTTTTGGGTAAAGAGCTAGCAGCGACACAGTTGTGCCAAAGGATACACAAATGTTCAGTAACTTTTTGTGTATAATTCCAAATTGCTTTTCAGAATGATTATACCTATTTTCAAGCCTATCATCATGACGATTTTCCCATACATGTATGATTTTTCATTTTCCAGCATCTTTGCCATTGTGATGGGTGAGAGTGGGGTCTCAAAATTACATTAATTCACATTTCTCTAATTAGTATCAATTTGAAGGGCTTTTGATAAATGAATTTATGTATTCACTTTGTGGCAACCTCTTGCTAATTAATTGGCTAGGACATTCAAAGACTGAGCATTAAGCTCCTACCAAGGGAAGAGAATAAGCATTTATATAGCACCTACTATGTGTCAGGCACTGTGCTAAGTGCTTTTTACAAATTTTATATAATTTGATCCTCAGAACAACCCTGTGAGGTAGGTGCTATTATTATCCATATTGTACGGTTGAGGAAACTGAGGCAAACAGAGGTTAAGTGACTTGTTCAAGGTCATACAGCTAGCAAGTGCCTGAAGCTATGTTTGAACTCAGTCCTCTTGACTCCCTGATTCCAAGCCCAGTACTCAATCCACTATACCACCAGCTATTTCTGGCTGCTTGCTGAATGGTCAAAGTTATGGTTGGTCTGAAAGAGATTTGGGTTTAAGTCTAGAATCTGTCACTAATTAGCTAGGTGACCTTTACAGATTATTATTCTAAGCTATTATGGCAATGGATTTTGGATTAATTCTTGATCCCGTAATCTATAGTTATTGGTACTTCTCTCTCTCTCTCTCTGTCTCTCTGTCTCTGTCTCTGTCTCTCTCTCTCTCTCTCTCTCTCTCTCTCTCTCTCTCTTGCAGTCAAAGAGCTCTTAACCTCTTTTTATGTGCATTACAGACTCCTCTGACAACAGTATAGGACCAGGGACCCCTATGGACCCCTTTTCATCATCATGTTTTTAAGTGCCTGGCACAAAATTAAATGCATAGGATTACAAAGGAAACCACAAGTTAGTGAAAATAAAGAAGTAATTTTTTTTCCCATCCAAGTTCATGGACCCTCTGAAATCTATCCATGGACCTCAGTCTACTGATTAGGAAAACAACAACAACAACAACTGAATAGATTCCTTGAACGTCAAAACTGGACAGATCCTTAGAGATCATTTAGTCCAATCCTCTCATTTGATAGAGGTGAAACTGAGGTTGAGAATGGACAAGTGGCTCATGCTAAGTCATACAGCAAAGTTGTGACAAGAAAAAGGGCAAGAAAGTCTCCTAGGTGCCAATGCCTTGTTGCTCAGTTATTTGACACTTTCAATGAGAAAAGTACACGTCCTCCTGCCCATGGCTCCTCCTACCCACAGTCATGGGGTATATGTTTAATTGTGATCTCCTGCCCTTTGCAGGGGATTTGGTGGTCGTGGTGGGGTTCTGAGTGTATGGGATTTGTTGTATGACGACGATATCTAGAAAAAGACACTTTCTGTTCTCTTACCTCATACAGCCTTCTCCGACCCCAATGAGTTCTACTGCCTTCCCTCTGCTATTTCCTATTTATCCTGTATATAGCTTGGTTTAAACATATTTCTTTGCATGTTATCCCCCTCATTAGAGCATAAGCTCCTTGAGGGCAGGGAATATCTTTGGAATTGCTAGTGCTTAGCGCAGTGCCTGGCACATAGTAGGTGCTTAATAAATGTTGATTGATAAAGATTGCTGGGCAGCTTCAGTCATGAGAATTAGAAATTTTCCATGTTCTACTGAGAAAGTAGAAACAACTTGTTTTTCCTGTAAATATAGAAATGACACTGTGGTTTCTCACCGTTTTTTACTTCCTTAAATATTCTGTGCCAGAGCCTCGCAGGGTGCACACAATTCCCTTTTCCAAGCTGACGCTAACTCCCTTTGGAAGGCTGCTGTCTCTCAAGACACTGGTTCGTTTGGTCCTATATCTACTCAGTCTCTGGTGATTATTGTTTCTTGTCTATGTTACCTTGGGAAAATCACTTCCTCCCAGTGGCCCTGTAAAATGAGGAGGTTGGAACTGATGATCTCTGAGGCTTCATCAAGCTCAAAAGCTCTCAGTTGTATAGTACATAATAGGAGCTGCTATTTTCTACGTGCAAAGTCCTGTGATTTGTGCAATTGCTGAGTACATAGTAGGAGCTACCCCAGCCAGCACTGAGCTCCCAAGTGGTTCCCTTCATGTGAGTGACAGCTGGTAAGGGTTGCAATCCCCACAGAAGCTAGTTAGTGCCATACAGATAAGAACTTTCAACTCTCTTCAGAGATGGCAGTCCACAGTGTGGTCTAATGGATAGAAAGCTAGATTGAGAGTCAGAAAGATCTGGATTCAGCTTTACTAGCTATGTGATGGGCAAATTGTTTAACCTTTCAGCCTCAGTTTCCTCATCTGTAAAATGGAGATGATAATACCCATGGTATACCTACCTTACCTTACAAGGTTGCTATAAATCTCAATTGATATCATGCAGGCAAAATTGGCAAAACAAACAAACAAAACCAAAACAAAATGAAAAAAATAATTGCATAAATTGCACTTATCTTGCAAATCTCACAGGTGGTAGAAAGGCCTTTATGTACATATCTCTTTGTATATATTAGGGCAACTAGGTGGTGTTGTGGATAGAAGACTGGGCCTGGAGTCAGGAAGACTCACCTTCCTGAATTCAAGCCTCTGATACTTATTAGCTGTATGACCCTAGGCAAGTCTCAGTTTCTTCATTTGTCAAATGAGCTGGAGAAGGAAAGGGTAACCACTCCAGTATCTTTGCCAAGAAAAAACCCAGATAGGGTCATGAAGAGCTGTAATGACTGAACAGCAGTCTTAAGAACCCAGACATGGTGCCTAGCATATAATATGGTAGGTGCTTAATAAATGGTTGTGATGTTGGGTTTTTTTTGTTTGCCTTTTGGTGAGGCAGTTGGGGTTAAGTGACTTGCCCAGGGTCACACACCTAGTAAGTGTCAAGTGTCTGAAGCCGAATTTGAACTCAGGTCCTCCTGACTCCAAGGCCAAGTGCTTAGCTCTACTCGCTGCGCCCCCTAGCTGCCCCAACAAATGCTTGTTGATTGATTGATAAATGCGTGGCAGTTTTATTTCACTCATAAACATAAATTTTACACCTTCTAGATACAAATCAATGAGAATTTTTAAAGCATTTACAAAGTGCTAATTGTTGAGAATACAAGTATAAACAAAACGTCTCTAGCCTCAAGGAGCTTACATTTTAATGCAGGAAGACAAAATAAAGAGAAATATTTTAAAATATTTAAATTTAAATTTAAAAAAATAAAAGTAAACTGAAAAGGGGGAAAGGGCAAGAGGTGGAGTTACCCAGCAACATGGCAGAGAAAGTCCAGGAGAGTCAGGAGTGAAGCCTGGAGAGGAATGAAGACTCAGAGGGATGGAAATTTGTATTAGGGCCAGGTATACACAAAACCACAGATTTCTGAAACAATAAAGCATTTACATTTTCAAAGTGCTTTTCCCATCCATTAACTTGTTGGATTTCCACCTCCCCCAAAAATTTTGTGAGGTTTCCAAAGCAGATATTCAGTAAATTGAGAATCAGAGATGATCATGGGTCCAGAAAGTAAGGGGAGCAGGACTAGAGAATTCAGATGTGGAGACTTATAAGCTGGTAACAAGGATCCACTGGAGCTCCCTGCATGGGACGGTGATATGATCAGATCCACACTAGAAAAATCATGACGGAAGCTGAATAGAAGATGGATTTGAGTGGGGAGAGACGAGAGGCAGGGAGATGAGGAAAAAGGCTATTGTAATTGTCCAGATAAGAGGTGAGGAGGACCTGAACTAAAGTGGTGGTGAGGTTATGTGAATGGAGAAAAGGGTATGGATATAAGAGATGAGGTGAAGACAGAAATAGCAGTGTATGTCCGTAGACTGGATGGGTGGGCTGAGTAAGAGAGAATGAAGCGTTGAGGTTATGAGCCTAGGGGACTGAGAAGATGGTGGTGCTCTTGCCTGGAACATGGAAGTTTGGAAGAAGGAAGGGTTTGGGAAGAAAGATAAAGAATTCTACATTAAAAATATAGATTTTTTAAAAATTAAAGACTTTTGTGGTCTATTTCACATTTTAAATTTGCAATGAGTTGTTTTAATAGTTCCAACTTCTCATTACTGAAAAGGTCTATTTAATACCAACACTCTGGTAGTTTTGCCATATGTATGTCATTGGGTCATGAAACAGAATACTCTCCAGTCTGCACTCTTGACTTTCCACAGTACTCTACTTCATGCCACAGAAGTAAAAGAACTTCACCCTGGAAGTTCATTCCATCCTTGGACTACTCACAAGGGAAAGACTTTTGTCCCTGAGGCCTCTCCTTCTGATTGGCTGGTTCCTCCCAGAACCTCCATTTTTTTTTTGTTTGTTTTTGGCTAGGCAATGGGGCTAAGTGACTTGCCCAGGGTCACACAGCTAGTAAGTCTTATGTGTCTGAGGCCGGATTTGAACTCGGGTAGTCCTGAATCTAGGGCTGGTACTCTATCCACTGTGCCACTCAGCTGCCCCCTAGAACCTCCATTTTTAGGGAGACCTGGGCCAACTCTGTCTTCATTCCCCTCCTGGCTATACTCTTCATTCTTCATGGAACTTTCCCTACCAAACTCTGTGTCCATCCCCAATTTTTCAGCTCCCTTTTGTTGTCTTCCTACATTAGAATGTAAGCTCCCTGAGAGTAGGAACTGCCTTTCTTTTTGCTTGTATTTGTATTCCCAGAACTTAGCTAGGTGCCTGGCATACAGTAAATGCTCATTAAGTATTTGTTGACCCCATTCTCTAAAAATTGGAAATGAACATCACCCAGAGGACAACAGAGTAGTCCAAGGTGTTTAGGAGATGTACCATAGTAACCAGTGAGGGATCTCAGAGAACAAGAGTAAAAAAAAATCTTCAGGAAATTATATGATGGAAAGAGAGGATGATCTGGTCAGTATATCAAGTTTGAGGGATGGCTGGTGGATAGCCTAAACACTCCAGGGTTATCCTCAAAATGTCAAGGGAAAGTGAAGAGGGCTTTCAGCACGTGGGGTGGAGCCCTCACGATGAAAGTACAGGAAAACATTGACAAGAGTCTCACAGAATAGGCTGACATGGATGAGTTGTGATCAGCATCATTGGAAAAAGTTAACAAATTGATTACAAATCCCTTTGAACATTAAAAACTTAACAGTGACATTAATACAAGCAACTGAAATCGCTTAGTAACTACTTACATTAAAATTAATTGATTTCAATGCACAAACTCTCATTATATTATTGCAGCTATTCCTTCTCAAAGGCCGTATCAGATTTCTTTGCCAATTCATTCTCATTCACTTTTTCTTACATCACTGTAGTTAGTATTACATTTTTTTTCTAGTATGGCTTCCCCTTTCTTCACCCATTTTTCATGATATCCTAAAGGTCATAAAGAATTATTTTAATAGCAACGATAGTAATATAAAGATAGTAGGGAATAATATACTCTTTTAAATTCCTTTATAAATGAATACTGATCGTCCCAATGGCAAAAGAGCTCTGATTTTGCAGTCATAGAACCTGGTTCCAATCCCATCTCTGCTGCTAAAGTACCATGTGTGATCTAGGGTGAATTGCTTAAACTTTATGGGCTTCAGTTTTCACCTCTGTAAAATAAAAGAGTTGGGTTGAATTCAATGATTTCAAAAGTTTGTTTTAAATTCTAAGTGCTGAGATTACATGGTGACTAATTCATTAGCGATAAAGCCTATGGTCTCTTGGGCACTGTCTCCCTCTAGTGACTATAGTGGAGATTACATGTTACTCTCTCTAAGCTCTCCCATGCATATTGTTAAGGTGTTAGAATCATAAAATCATAGAATCTTGTAGTTGGAAGGGACCCCAGAAGTTATATGCTCCAACCCGTGCCTGAGCAGTAACCCCCTTTATCACAGCCCTGCCAAATAGTCATGCATAGTCTCCTACAATTATGAACAGCTCACTAGCTCCCTGCCCCCATTACACATTCGGGGAGCCTCTAATTGTTAGAAAGTTTTCTCTTATATCGAGACAAATTCTTCTCACCAACTTACGTCCATTTACTCCTAGTTCCTCCCAACCAAGCAAATCAAGATTAATCCCTCTCAAAGGCATAACCTAGTAATTTGTGGTTTTGTTTGTGTTAACTACCTTCCTTTATAGACATATTCCAAAACATGTAAGCTGAAAAATTCACTATATATTTACCACTTCAGAATAGCTTTTAACCAAAATTGTAACACAGGCATCTCAAAAGCAAAAGGGCATAGGATTTCCTAATGCAGGGTGACAGTGGTGGTATGTATGGTTCATTGGAAATAGCCTTGGACAAGGTCCATGAGCTTAAGAGTCTGAGTGAATGAGTGTGGTCAAATTCAGCCCATAACCTCACTATACATTCATTTTCTTTATTACAAATATAATCCTAAAAACAAGGAGAATAAGCTGCATGTAATAATAAAAGCTAGCATTTATACAGAGATTTAAGATTTGCAAAGTACTTTTAAAAAAATTTATTTTATTTTCAATTCATGGAACAAAACAAGCATTTCCATTACACAGTACATTAAAAAACATGATTGCACATGAAACTGCAAATCTATCATGTAAAACTTGCTATTGCTTCCAAATATACAACAAAGGGATCATGTGAATTTCTGCCCCCTTTTTTTCTTCCTCCTCATCCCCCTCCCTGTCCTAGAGATGGCTACCTTTAGACACAAATAGGTTTATATACGTAAAATTATTTTATACATACTTTTATTCATCAATTTTTTCTCTGGATACAGAGAGCATCTTTCTTCATATGTCCTTTATTTTTAATTTGTGTATTTACAGTAGTCAAAATGACTTGGTCTCTCAAAGTCATTCTTAAAACAATATTGCTGTCAGTTTGTACAGTGTTCTTCTGGTTTCTGCTCACTTTACTTTTCATCATTTCATGCAAGTCTTCCCATGTCCTTCTAAGATCATTGAGCTCATCAATGCCTTTTCTTTTTCTTTCTTTCCTTCTTTCTTTCTTCCTTTCTTCCTTCCTTCCTTCCTTCCTTCCTTCCTTCCTTCCTTCCTTCCTTCCTTCTTCCTTCCTTCCTTCCTTCCTTCCTTCCTTCCTTCCTTCCTTCCTTTCTTTCTTTCTTTCTTTCTTTCTTTCTTTCTTTCTTTCTTTCTTTCTTTTCTTTCTTTCTTTCTTCAAAGTACTTTAGATCTTCCTTACACCCATGTACCCTGTGATCTGGTGGCACTGGCTGCCTCACTGTTCCTTGCACACAACACCTATCTCTTGACTCCAATAATTCTACTACCATGAATGTCCCCTGTGCCTGGAAAGTGCTCCCTCATCTCTGCCTCCTGGCTTCCCGGACTTCTGTCAGATCTCAGCTAAAGTCCTACCTTCTCCTAGAAGCCTTTCCCAGTCCTCCTTCATTGTAGTGCCTTTTCTCTGCTATTATCTCCAATTCACCCTGTTCAAATCCTGTTTGAATGTTGTTTCTGTGCATTGGACCTCGAGCTCTTTAAGAACAAGTCTGTCTTTTGTTTTCTTTGTATCCCTAGTGCTTAGCGCAGTGCCTGATGAATAGTAGATACTTAATAAATGCTAGGTGGCTGTCATATGTAAATCATTTGATCTTCATAAAAGCTTGGGGAGGCAAGTGCTAATATTACCTCCGTTTTATAGACAAGGAGAGGTGCCCAGAACTGTAGTTTGGAAGTGTCTGAGGCAGAATTTGAACTCATATCTTTCTATTTCTAAGTCAATCGCTTCATCCACTGGGCTACCTGGCTGCTTCTAGGCATTATTAATTGTAATATTGTCAACAATGGCCGTATGAATTAATGATTATAGTTATGCTATATGCAGCACAGCTGCAAAATCACAGAGTTCAACTTGCATCTCCACATGTAAACTGCCTCCCTAAGATTGGTGTCCCCCTGGGGGAAGCAAGCATCTACTGTCGTTTCACTCTCCTAGGCTTAATTGGGGCCAATGAGCAGGTGGCGCTTCATGAAGCTAGGCTTTGGTTTCTTCGTTTGTAAAATAATGGGGTTGGCCTAAAGGATTTCCAAGGCTCTTTGTCATTCTGACATTTCAGGGTTAAGGTCTCCTTCTGAATTTCTGTGATCCCTTCCAGTTCTGACATTCCTTGTTCCAAAGTGTCTATCATGTTGCAAGTGCTTCATAAATGATTCATTCTGTCCTATTGATATCTCTAAGGTCTCTCTCAACATTAACAGTCTATGTTCTAGGGGCCCTTCCAGCTCTGACATTCACTGTTCTAAGGTGCCTCCCAGCTCAAAAAGTCTGTGATTCCACTCTGAGGCAAGGAATCTCCACCCCAGTATCACTGGGATTCTCATGGTCCTCTTGTCAGGAAGTCCTGGTATTTCCTTCATAACAATGAGTTTCAAACCTTTTCATCCCCAAAGGTGACCTAGGCTAGTGCTTTGTAAAAAAAAAAAAGGATAAAAACGTCCATATTTTCATGCTATTGCTAGAGGGTCTGAAGGAAAGAGAGAGAGACAGAGCGACAGAGACAGAGACACACCCACAGAGACACACACAGAGAGACAGTCAGAGAGAGACAGAGACACAGAGATAGAGATAAACAGAGAGAACCAGAGAGACACACAGACACAGACTGGGGCATAGAGCTGGAGAAAGAGAGAGACAGAGACAGAGACAGCTAGAGATAGAGACAGAGACAGACACAGAGCTGGAGAAAGAGAGAGACAGAGACAGAGAGACAGAGACAGAGACAGAGACAGATACAGACACAGAGCTGGAGAAAGAGAGAGACAGAGAGATTCAGAGAAAAACGGAAAAATGGACAAGGAGGGGAGTAAGCAGGTAACTGGGGTAAGAGTGATGAGAAGAGGTAATGTGGTACAATAAAGACCACTAGACAGAAAACCTGGGTTTTTGTGTGTACACTGTCATTAGCTGTGTAGACTTGGGAAAGTTTCTTGTTAGACTCACTTTTGGCTTCCTATTCCATACAACGAGAAAAGGGGCTGTCTGGTAGATAATACCTAAAATTTGTCTTAAATCTAGTTCTCTACCATACAATGGAGGATAAAGCTATTCATCAGATGATCTTTAAAGTCCTGTTTTGGCCTCAGTTTCCTTCTGTGTAAAATAGGTGAGGATATCACTAGAAATTCCCTGAAGTCCTTCCTTCCCTTCTTATCATCATCTGAGGTCAGTAGGGAAATTTGACCGTGTAAATGTTTTTTACACTTACCAGCAGTGGCTTTTTACCCTTGGACATTCTTCATAGTGGCTTAACAGGATGGGACTTTTCCCAGCGTGGGGTCTTTTTCCTGATTTTGCTTCTCATCCACACTCATTAACCAAGCACCGGTCAATCCAACTTAACCCCTAGAGATTTCATCGCTGGCTTTATAGAGGCTGAGATGGAGGTGCAAGGAGGGGGGATGTCTTACCTGCCTCCGTGGATGGCTACCCAAAGTCCTCTACTTTGAGCGCCCTCTCAGCCTCCCAGGAACTCTTCTTTTCCACCCCAACTCATCCCCCCTCAACCCACAATCTTGCTCTGTTCTTTACTGCTCCAAACAACTAATCTGTGCTAACATATGAAGGATGACAAAGATACATTTTTACTTAAACAGGAGCTTTTTGGAGAAAGTAGCTTTACTCAAAAGATCTTAATAGTGGAATTCTTAGATATTAATGATGTTGTGGAAGGTCATTCAAGGTAAGGACTTGTTCACCTACTCTCAAATCACAGTCTACGTGGGGAGATGAAACTAGGATGATGTAGAGGGAAACCTAACAGACAAGGAGTTAGGAAATACACGTTCTAATCTCTAATGCGCCACTAAACTGGTGTACATTTTTGTATAAGTCACTTTACTATTCTGAGCCTCAGTTTCCTTATCTGTAAAATAGAGTCAACAATATACTATGTGTTTCAAAGGGTTGTTGTGAGGAAAGCCCCATTTCAATCGGAATGATGATTATTCCAGTTCTAACATTTTGTGGTTCTAAGCCTGTATAGAAAGAGGTCTCAGTGTAAAGAGTGACACGGTAGGGCAGTCTTTGTTAACATTCGTTGGAGTTAGTGGTGTGCTCTTTGTTGTGAAGGCTGCCAGGAATATGTGATCGATAACTGCATGCATTTCCCTTCAGGGAAGGATGAGACTAGCTTTGAGCTTCACAATCATTTCCTTGGCATCCATATGTTGACAGAAACATGGGCTTACATGATAGGATCAAGTAGGAAAGAAGCTTTTAGTGTGAGAGCATATTAAGTAGACAGCCAGGTCCTGATCAGTGTGAATGATGAATCACCTGGTGGGGATTAATCACTTATATTGAAATTTGCTCTATTCAGGGTGATAGTATATAAAATATGGTCATTGACTCCAGCACAATAGAATTTGTTGTTGCTGACTCTTTGTGACCCCATTTGGGGTCTTCTTGGAAGAGATACTGGAGTGGTTTGTGATTTCCTTCTCTAGCTCATTTTACAGATGAGGAAACTGAGGCATACAGGAAGAAATGACTTGCTGAGGGCCTCTCAACTAGTAAGTGTCTGAGGCCAGATTTGAACCTATGGAGATGAGTCTTCCTGGCTCCAGGCAACAATGCTCTGTGTGCTATGTCGCCACCTAGTGGCCGCTAATAGAATTACACAGTATGAATTTGAATAATGCAAACACTTCAGGCCGGCTCATTATTCCTACTAATGCGGACCCAGCTGCATACACAATACAGAGAACATAACTACAAACCATATTCAACTACCAACTGCACAGCAAGAGGAGCGGAGGAAGGGTGATGTCTTAGCTCTCATCGGCTGAAACCTTCAATATGATTCTACTTTCTCATGGCTCTGTATGTAGTGACATGGGAAGAGCGTTGGGTCTGGAGTCAGAGGACATGAGTCCAAATGCTGCCTTGTTACTTACAACGTGCATGACCCTGGGCAAATCACTTACTTTTCCTGGGCCATATGTAAAAGGACAGGGCTGGATTATTAGTCTCTGAGGCTCCTTCTAGTACAAAATCTATGACACTTTGATCTAACAAATATAACAGTTAATCAAATTTCTTATAAATCAACTTCCCCTTTTAAACTGATTGATGTAATGATACCAGAGGTGATTTCAGTAGAAAAAAATGGAGGGGGGTAGGGCTAAGATATAATTAAAAATCTCTCTTAAGGAGGCACCAATCTCTTTAAAAGGCACATATCAGAAGATAGGTTCATAGAGTTTAAAGCTGGAAGGGTCCTTACAGACCATTTAGCTCAGCTCTCTCATTTTACAGATAAGGAAACTGAGGCCTAGAGCTATGAAGTAACTTGCCCATGATCACACAGGTAAGAAGTAGAAGAGATGAGATTTGAACACAGGTGTTCCTATTCAAAATCTGATGCTCTTTTTTTCTAATAAAGTAATAGTAGTGATACTATTTGTATTTCCTTGCATGGGACTCATGGAACTATTCAAACTGTATAGGGAAACCACTGGAAATACTCTTGTCAATTTTTGTCTTTCTCTGACACTTAATATTTTTAGGTCAGTCTCAATTTGGGGGATTAGAGACACAGCCAGCCATTATCCCACAGCTGTTCCCTTTGACTTCACAGAAAAACTGGATTGGGAGTTGATTCCAGGCCTAATTTTGCTTCTAACTTTCTGTAAAGTGATCACTTCTGGGCTTCTTTGCTATAAAATGAGGAGAGGTAGACCCATTTCACCTGTCTCCTGGACTCAGTAATATCTTCCTGGGTGGTTTCCCCTCCAATTCATTCTCTACCCAGAAGCCAAAATCATCTTCTTAAAGTACCGTCTGAAAACATCCCACTCCCACCGAAGAATCTTCTCCCTCTTGCTTGGGGGGTGAAATAATAAGTTCTCCAGTTTGTCCTTTAAAACCTTCCATGATCTTCATCCAGCCAGCTTTTCCATGTAAGGCATCATTCCACTTCATGCATTCTACATCCGGCCAAACTGGTCCACTTGGCCGGTCCCTGAACTCAGCATCCTATCTCCTTCCTCCATGACTTTACACTGGTTGCACTCCATCCCTGGCATGTACTCATTCTTTGCTTCTTGAAGTTCTTCCTCCAAGACTCAGTTCAGGAGCCTGGTGCCTTCATGGATCTCCCTAATTGTTAGGATTCTCTCCCTTTATCCAACTATTTATATTGACTTCCCTGCTTGAATATTGTATCCCCCAGTAGAGTTCAAGCTAAAAGAATGCGGGAAGTGTTTTTCTTTGTGCCCATTACTTAAGAAATGGTTGTGGAATGAAGTTGTTGACTGAATTGACTCAAATCCATTGGAGCTCTAACATTCTACGATAATAATATGATTTAGTTAACTACATTTACTCGGTAACCTAGGCTCAGAACCTGTATTGTCTTTGAGAAGGAAAGGCAGGCCAGAGAGGGGAAGGAACTTCCTTAAGGTCTCGAAGGCAGAAAGGAGAGAATCATCAAATTTAGAAGGCACCTTAAAGAGTTTTCTTTAAGGGTTCTTTGCCTGGGGTCCATGAACTTAAAATTTTTTTTTGATAACTATTTCAATAAAATTGGCTTCCTTTGTAATTCCAGGTATTTTATTTTATATATTTAAAACATTATTCTGGGAAGGGGGCATAGGCTTCCTGACACTGTCAGAGTGCCCCATGAAACAAAAAGGTTAAGAAGCTTTGTTCTAGACTGAGCCTTTCATTTTACATAGGAGGAAACAGAGGTCAGCCTCCTGACAGGGTGTGACATGTGTTAACTGACTGTCTGCAGAATTCAGAAAGTATAGGATGATTCCTTAGAGACAACTCAGCTCTGTTCCTTTCAGCTCAAGATTCCTATAAATCCTGTGTGTGAGACCTGGACCACAGAGAAATGGTCTCCCTCCCAGTTGTCTGGCCTGACAGTGTTCTGTTGACTTTTCTCATTTTTTTTTGAGGCAATCAGGGTTAAGTGACTTGCCCAGGGTCACACAGATAGTAAGTATTATGTGTCTGAGGCTGGATTTGAGCTCAGATCCTCCTGAATGTGGGGCCGGTGATCTATCCACTGCGCCACCTAGCTGCCCCCTAGCCTTTCTCATTCTTAAATGATGTATATTCCCATCCTTGCCTCAAAGAGTTCTTTTCTTTCTTTTTCTTTTTGCCGATCTCCTCCTCCTCTTTCCCTCCCCTTCCTCCTCTTCCTTCTCTTTTCCTCCCCCTCCTCCTCCTCCTCCTCCTGTTCTTCCCCTCTTCTTCCTCCTCCCCTTTCCCCTCTTCCCACTCTTTCTTCCCCCTTCTCCCTCTCCTCCCCCTCTTCCTTCCCCATCTTCTTGCCTCCAGCTGGGAATCACCTGGGATCCTCTCAGGTCCTCCCTTTCCCTACTTACTGAGGGTAGTCTGCAGAGGGCAGCACCAAAACACGACAGTTCCTCCTGGGGTGATCTCAATATATCAAGCAGGACAAACGGCTTTAGGGGAAGCTGCTGGGAGTCCCCTGGGTGGGAAATGCCTTTGCTAGTGCAAGGAGCACAGCCCCTCTCTGCCTTCTCATCCTGTATGATTTTTGTCCGGGCCAATTTAGTTCAACAAACATTTATTCAACACCTACTATATGGAAGGTCATGTGTGGCTTTGAATAACAGGGCCCTTGACCTCAAGAAGCTTACAATCGAATGGGGGCAGAGAGCAGATATGATATATACACAAATGACTGTAATGTAGGTGATATATGATTAAAAGCAAAGACATGACCTGACAGAGAGGTCCAGGAGGATTTGAGGAAGAGGAAACACTTTAGGCCAGAAGGATCGAGAACAGCTTGCCTTAAATTCTTCCTGGAATCAATCAGTCAAGAAGCATTTTTAAAAGCTCTTACTATGTGCCAGGAGCTGAGGAAAGAGAGACAAAAATGAAATGGTCCCTGCCCTTGAGGAGCTTACATTCTACCTGGGGAGACAACATGCACACATACAACTACATACAAAAAAACACCAAAACAAAAACCAAAGGAGGTAGTTTGGAGGTGGGGGAAGCATGGTCAGAAGGCGGATCAGAAAAGGCCTTGTGTTAGAGGTGACGCTTGCGCTGAGTGAGATCGGCAGGAAATTTAGAATTCTGAGAGAAGATGAGGAGGGAATTCCAGGCACGGAGGAGAAAATCATGGCACTGGAGTGCCTGGGCAGTGTTGTTACATGTAGGTATATGCACGTGTGTGTGTGTGTGTGTGTGCGTGTGTGTGTGTGTGTGTGTGTATGTGTGTGTATATCTCATCATAATACATATCTAATGTAACACATAATAACCACATATGATCACAGCCTTTCTATAGTGCTTTAAAATGCTGTCTTTATGACGACCTTTAGAAATAGACAAGCTTTACTGCTCCAGTTTTATAAATAAGAAGGAAAGTAAGATAAGCAGAAGAGATTCTAGGGACATAGCTAGACAGATAGACAGATAGATAGACAGACAGGTAGATAGATAGATACAATACATGAACCAAATATATCTATATACATAGATTATATATCTTAATATGTCCTTTCTCTCTTTCTCTAATATGTATATATGCATATATATGTTTTTTACATAGGGGCAGCTACGTGGTGTAGTAGAGAGTGCTGGGCTTGGAGTCAGGAAAATCTGAGTTCAAATCCATCCTCAGATACCAGTTATGTGGCCCTGGACAAGTTACTTCAGCCTGTTTGCCTCAGTTTCCTCATCTGTCAAATGAGCTGGAAAAGGAAATGGCAAACTAAGATAACTCCCCCAAAATCAGTCAAACACAACTGAGCAACAAAAACTTTTACCCATTTCCTGTCTTTCCCCCAACCCCTTGATAGCATTGCCTGTGTGTGTGTGTGTGTGTGTGTGTGTGTGTGTGTGTATGTGTGTGTGTGTGTGAGAGAGAGAGAGAGAGAGAGAGAGAGAGAGAGAGAGAGAGAGAGAGAGAGAGAGAGACAGAGAGACAGAGACAGAGACAGAGACAGAGAGAGAGAGAGAGGAGACAGAGAAAGAGAGAGGAGAGACATACAGACACAGAGAGATAGAGACAGAGAGAACTCAGGAGCTGGTGGCTGGGTTCTGTCTTTACCTCCCCTGGAACCTCAAACATCTTCAAGTTTCATATTCTCCACTTGAAAATAAAATCGTCTTTGCCCCAGAGCCAGAGTCAGATTTTGGATGCGTCACTGGCTTCCAAGCACAAGACTTCACGCTCTCCACAGCAGGACATTTCATGTCATCAACATTTGCTTTTACACAAGAGAATAAATAGATTCTCTACCTAGAAACAGAGAGCCTGGATAGGGAGGCTGCTGAGGTACCCGCTGGGTTAACATTTTTGCTCCCTGTGTGGGGAGGCCAGATGACATTGTGGAAAAGGCCCTGGATTTGGAGTCAGGAATCCTGGTTTCCAATCTTCCTGCTAACCTCTGCCAGCTGGCAGACCAGGAGCTAGCCCTTCTCTGATTCTCAGTTACTTCATTTATAAAATAGTGATAATAACATACGTAGCCCAGCGATGAAGGCTTTAGAGAAAGGAGTAGTTGTTAATATTATTTGTTACTTTGAATCCATTTGATGAACAGTTTGTATATATCTTTGCTTTGGATAGCATGTAAGCCTCTTGAAGACCAGTGTTGGTTCTACTTTTTCTGTGTTACAGTGCCTGGCACATAGCAAATCCTAAAAAAAAATTCTCAGTTGATTAGTTGTTACAGAAAGTAATTGATACATATGGGTGCTTGACTGATAGAAACTATCAGTCTTGATTTCAGAAAGACAATCTGGAAAATTGTTTTTTAGGACGTAAAGGAAACTCTTAAGTTCCAGGTTGGAGCCAAGAGACCTGAGTATTTTGGGGTTTCTTAACCAAAGGGTCCCTGGGTAAATTTCAGGGGATGCTGTGAATTTGGATGGGAAAAATGCTTCTTTATTTTCACTAACCTCTAAGTGAAATGTAGCATTTCCTTCAATTGAGGGTTTTAAAAACATGATACTGAGAAGGGGACTGCCATTTTGACCAGAGAGTTACCCAGTGAGTCCAGGATACAAGAGGGTTAAGAATCCCTGGAAGAGAAGATCCCTAAGGTCCCTTCCAGCTCTGCAAGTCTAAGATTCTATGAAAACCTGCCCCATGCCTTCCTCTTCCCCATGGCCACCAAACCAGCCCTCCTGATCCAGTCCCCCCTCAAAGGTTTCCCTGAAGACTTTTAATTTCCAGACTTGAAGAAGGTGAGGCATGTTCTATGTGTCAGGTTAAATCACTCAGGAAGCACCTGCAAAATGTTAGAGAATAGGCTAGGAGCAAGCTGGGGCTGCCTGAGACATGGGCCGGCCAGGAAGAGTCAGCAGGCACTGAGTGCAGCAAGGCCTGAAGCCTGGAGATGAGAAACACATCCACAGTGTGGGGAGACTGTTTAGCAAACAGCTTTTCAACTCTGGTGGCCAAGGACTCCTTCTTGTAAATATACAGTTGCAGCTATGGACATCTTAAGGAGCTCTGTGTAATGATGATGTGTTTATGTCAGACTGAAACACATTTGGAGGCCAAGGAAGGGATGTAATAGGGCCAGGAGAATGATGGTATTTCTCCAAGAAACAGAGCCAGGGTAGAGGGACAGAGTGTGTGTGTGTGTGTGTGTGTGTGTGTGTGTGTGTGTGTGTGTGTGTGTGTGTGTGAGAGAGAGAGAGAGAGAGAGAGAGAGAGAGAGAGAGAGAGAGAGAGAGAGAGAGAGAAAGGGTTGCTGTTTGTCCTTCGTTCTTGTGGAGGACCATGATATCAGAAAGGTGACGCCACGAGTTGCAAGTGGATTGAATTTAAGTGAGGCAAGGCTGTGCAAAGTCACCAGCCTCACTTCCTCCTCTGGAGCCATCGGGGTAGCCTGACAAGATATGGCTCAGGATGACTGGAGATGGCCCTGATGCAGTGGGAGACCATGGCCTTTTAAAGTTAGCCTCTTTCCCAGGTCTCAGTTTGACTGAGGCAACACCCATTCAGTGATTAAGGATCAATATGGGAGGGAAGACCCTTAGTGTTTCTTGCCAAAACGGAAATAATTGCTACTTCATATTTATTCTGAGAAATTAGGGCTCAAACAATGAGCCCATGGGACCTATTATTGACCAATCAATGAGAGCTAGAGTGATTTGGGTTTAAGGCAAGGTCCTTAAGAAAGCTATCTAGCCAGTAAACCAAAAGGGAGAAGAAGGGGGAGAAGGAGAGGGAGGGAAGAAGAGGGAGAGGAAGAGCAAATGAGAGAGAGAGGGAGGAGAGAGGAGAGATTGGGTAGGAAAAAAATTTGTATCTGGAAGCAGGGGATCTGGGTTCACATCCTGCTACATTGTAACCCTGGACAAATCAATCCCTTCTTTGGGTCTAAATTTCTTCTCTTTTAAAATAAGGGTATTGGCCCCTCCCATTACATTCTGTAAATCTCAGAATCCACATTGAGATCAGAGGCAGGGAAGTCATAACTACTTTAGAGCCTGGACCCTATGAGCATAGCAGAAGAGCGCTCAGTTTATAGCCATGAAACCGACATTCAGATCCTAGCTTATTACCTGGGTGACCCTGGGCAAGGCAGTTCCCTTTTGTGGTCCTCAGTTTTCTCCTTTGTAAAAGGAGAAGGGACCCTCCAGCTCTACATCCAATTTTCCCAGAAGGGATAAGCCAATACACAAGGAGGTCCCCAAAATGATGTCTAACCAACAGAATTTCTTAGGTTCTAGACCTCCCTCAGTGGAGAGAGCCAAACAGGGATGTTGGGAGGCTCAAATGAAATTTTGTATAAGTACTTTGTAAAACTTAAAGAACTCTGTAAATGCCAGTTATTATTAGTTGTAGTTATTAGCCTCCAGTCCGGTCATAACTTCATTCCCTAAGCCGTTTCCTATACTCCTGCTGAGCTCAAGCAGTGTTAATAGAGCAATACAGAGATGTATGTTTTCTTTTGTCATTTTTCAATCATATCTGACTCTTCATCACCCCATTTGGGGTTTTCTTCTGTATGAAAACTTTCCTGATTCTCTCTCCTCCCGCCCTCACAAACTACTTCATATTTATTGTTTAGTTGTTTTCCATCATGTCCAACTCTTCGTCACCTCATTTGGAGTTTTCTTGGCAAAGATACTGGAGCAGTTTGCCATTTTCTTTTCCAGCTCGTTTTACAGAGGAGGAAACTGAGGCAAACAGGGTTAAGTGACTTGTCCAGGATCACACAGCTAGTAAATTTCTGAGACCAGAGAGCTTAGTTCTTCCCAACTCCAGGCCCTGAGCTCTATCCACTGGGCTACCTCACAGCCCCAAACATTTATTAAGCACCTACTACGTGCCAGGCATTGTGCTCGGCCCCAAGGATACAAATCAGAGAATGGAACAATCCCTACTCTCAAGGAGCCCGTGTCTTATCGGGGGAGACAACATGCACATATGAAAGTGTGAATATGAAGTAGCTGGGGAGGGAAGAAGCTGGTGGGCAATGTTGATTAGGAAAGGCTTGTGTATAAGCTGGTAATTGAGCTCAAGGAAGAGAGTCATTCTGTAAGGCAGAGGTAAGGAGAGTGTGCTTCCCAGGTATGAGGGATGGCCAGTCTAGGGCTAAGGCACTGTCTTCAATGGCTGGGCAAAAGAAGGGGAAGGGGCTCTGAAACATATATACAGATAAATCTAAGACAAAGTAAGTTGAGCAGAGAGAGGACAGTACCAGCTAAGGGGATTAAGGAAAGGTCTGAAGAGGAGACTGCACATGAGATGGTTTTTGAAGGAAGATAAGCCACAGAGGTAGAGATGAAAAGATGGATTCTTCCAGGGATGAGAGGCAGACTGTATGAACCGATGAGAGTTGGACGTGGTATGTAAAGCTCAAAGAACAACTTGTTGTCTTATCTGGCTGGAATGTAGTGCTCATGGAGGGAGGAATGGGAAATAGAGCTGCAAAGGGTGCTTGGAGATGATTGTGGAGTCTTTCAAATGCCTGGTTTTGGAGTTTGTGTTTCATCTTACAGTCAAGTCAAGTCAAGTCAAATCAACAAACATTTATTAAACGCTCACTGTGTGCTAAGCAGTGGCAGATAGGAGGCACTGTGGATAAAGTGCTGATGTCAGGAAGACTTATTTTCTTGAGTTCAAATCTTGCCTCACACACTTACTAGCTGTGTCACCCTGGGCAAGTCACTGATCCCTCTTTGATTCCTCATCTGTAAAATGAGCTAGAGGAGGAAACGGCAAACTACTTGAGTATCTTTGCCAAGAAAACTCCCAAATGGTGTTACAAAGAGTTGGACACAATTTAAAAAATGACTAACCAATGACATGATAAGGACTGTGGATACAAAGAAAGGAAAAGTAGGACCTCACAAGAAACTTGCATTCTAATGGGAGAGAATGACATGTGTATAAGTAGATAGACTCAAGGTATGTAGGGAGTCGATGGAAGACAGTCTGAGAGGGGCAGGCATTAGGAGCTGGGTGGGGGGTGGGATGGATGGGAACTGGGAAAAGTCTTCTGGAGCAGGTAAGATTTGAACTGAGTCTTGGAGTAAGTCCTAGAAGCAGAAGAGAGTCATTAAACATTTTTGAGTAAGGGAATGGCATGGTCAGATCTATGCCTGAATGCCAATTATAATATATTTCCATGTATTTCCTTAGACTTTTATTTTTAAACATTCTTTAACTTTTTGAAATGTGGAGTAGTAGAAAGAATGTCAGCCAGGAGACCTGACTTCTAATAGTGACTTTACTGCTAATAAACTGTATATAAGTAAGTCATTTCTTCCTGGACCTCAAGTTTTTCATTTATTAAATGGAGGTGTTAGACTGCTTTTTTTTTTTTTGGTAACCCTGCAGCATAGTGTTGAAAACATAGTGAGTACTCAGAGAAGGACACTTGACTATTCTGCTCCAGGCTAGGACTTGTGGTTTAATTCTATCTGCCAGCCTTTTGGGTTAACCCGTGAGTGAACCTATGTGTCTGGGACTGTTGAGGGACCTCCAGGAGGTGACCAAGGTTGCACTGAATCTAGGATCAGGCCCCTGGTTCCCCTTTAAGTCTTGGTCAAATCATTTCCCCTCTGGGCTTCAGTTTTCTCATCAGCAGGATAAGGATGTTGGATTAGATCGGTTCTAAAACTATGGCTGCTGTGATCTTCTAAACCTTTCAAGCCTGTGTTGTTCCAGGGACTGCATTTGTAATGAAAGGATCTGAGCCTGAAACTTACTACCTGGATGACCTTGGAAAAGTCACAACTCCTCTGACTTTCAGTTTTCTCATATGTAAAATAAATCTGTGTTAGATGATTCCTTTGATCCCTTCCCTTTCTGGCTTTGATTCTGACTTCTGGACTTCAATACCATGCCCCAGTAGCTGTCTAATTCTGGAATTTCCCTCCTCTCCTGGGGCCTTTTCACCCTGAAGCATATACTGGTCCAACAGCCTTCTTACCCTGGAATGGATTGACCTCTGCTATGCCATCCCTCTTGTCCCACTGGTGAGTTCCTCCTGGGGCCTCCATTTTGAAAAAGTACCCAGGCTGGTTAACCTTCTTTTTCCTGTTGGCTCTGCTTTTAACCTTGGGGACTCTACCACTATGCTCCAGAATATCTTCCTCCCCCTCTTCCACCACCTTTCAGCTCCCTTTGGTGTGTTACAATTCAAAATTCACAAGGGCAAAGACTTTCTTTTGGTTTGCATTCATGTGCCAAATTGTTAGCACATTACTCACCACATAGCATACCCTTAGTAAATATTTGTTGCCCCTCCTTGCTCTGTATTCATGATCCTAAGACTAGCATCCTCAGGACCATGTCAGCCTTTGGAGAGGGGGCCACAGGGTCATAGATTTAAATCTAGAAGAAACCTTAGAGATGATCTAGTCCAATTCCTTTATTTTACAGATGAGGAAACTGAGGTCCAGTGAGATTATATGGCTTGCCTTCAGTCACACAGAGGAGCCAGGAACTGATCTTATATCCTCAGATTTCAAGTTCATAGAACTTTCCTCAAGTCATGGCCTTTCCCTCACACTTCCCCTTTCATTCTCTACCATCTTTAACCCTTGGAGCACATTAGCTTGGCTTGCCACCCCTAGCTAGGAAATGGGTTGTTTGGCTTTGTAAGAATCTTGTAATAGTTAGCATTTATATAGCCCTTTAAGGTTTACCAAGCACTTTACACGTGCTATCTCATTGGGTAACATTTGAAAGAAAGAAACAAATAGTAAACACTTTGGCCCAGAGGGCTAGATTGAAAGATTTTAGAATTTAGAATTAGACAGAAAGTTTGAGATCATGTATTCTACTCCAACCTTCTCATTTTACAGATGTACCCTAAAGAGAGCAAGTGCTCTGCCTATTATCTAAGCCACCTCCACCGACTAGCTCTGAGATGTTGCCTCGGTGCAACTGAGAAATCATTAACATGATTAATGCCAATCATGAGCCCCACAGCTACTTCCATTTTTCCACCCTTCCTGGCAGCTTGGAGCCTCTCCCAGAAGTGCCTGAAGCCTCCCAGAATCTTCTTGACTCCTGGGGAAAGGTAGTACAAAGGATTCTTCTCTCCAAAGGCTGGAGAGTGAATGCGAGGAGGAGGGGAATCATGATTCCCTCCCTCCTTCCCTTAAAGTCTCCTGCTTTTGGTCTGCTTAGTTGGCGGTGCTGTTCCTAGCCCTGAAACTGCCAAAATCTGGGCAATTTGGTTTTGTGAAGTGCTCAGGGATAACACCGCCAGCTTTGTGTGTTCTCTAAATAAGCATTGGCACAGGACCTCCCTATGAGAAGTTTTAAGACCTTAGGCAAGTCTTTCCCAATCTGAGCCTCAGTTTTCCCATCTGTACAATGAGAGGATTGAACTAGATGATTTCTAAGAGTCTCATAATTCTAAATCCTATAAGATTAGGGTGCAGCTCTGGATCTGTTTTCATTCTCTAGGCATTCGTTGACTTATTCAACAAGCATTTATTAGCTTCCTATTGCATGCAGAACACTGCACTGTGGGGGATGCAGACTCTAAATAAGATATGCCTCTTGGCCTCCATTTAACTTGGTCTATTAAGCCTTGTCTTGACTAGTGACACCTTAGCTTGTCCCCTGTCTCCTTCCCCTCTGGAGGAGAAGATAACAATCTCTTTCCTGAGGGAGGGAACAGATGTGTTCCTGGAGCAAAGTCACCTTCTGGACTAAATTAAACCACACCAGGGCTGCAAAGAGACTCAGCTAAAGTTTCCTTGAGCTCCATATAACAGCAAGGGGGCTGTTTTTACCAGAGGCCCTGACACATAACAGAACCCATACATCAGTTGGGGGACTTTGATTCTGATAAGGATTGGCCTACCAATGACGGCAGTGCGAAGGTTTTACAGCCCTGACTTCCCTCCGCCCTCTGAATTGGGGGAGCTCTGGAGGCCACCAAAGGGACCTTATCAGTGCAGGAGGTATCCTGCAGCTGTCCCCAGAGGCTGCTGGCCTTGGATTCCTGCTGTGCTTTTCCTTGCACAGGGGACCTGGATGCTAACGTGGGTGTGAAAAAAGTCATCCCCTTACTGCTGTCTCTGATGGGCAGCAGAATGGAGTCTCCCCTGGCTGCTGGAGGTTTGCAGTGACTTGGGGTTGGGGGGAGTAGTTCAGCTGGTATAGAAAAGAACTAGGTAATCATATGTAAGTAATTTGCCCTTAATCCCCCACTACCATCAAGGTAAAGATGAAGGACTGTCCTTACCTCCTTTCATATATTTTTCTATGGATACCTTCTTGTAGCATGTTTAGACTGGGAGACATCTTAGAGGTTACCTGGTTCAGTTGGGGCTTGAGCTGGGACTCCCACCTATAACATACAGTAGTCAAAGCTCTTTGAAGACTGGGTTTTTGTCTTTGCCCACAGCAGTCACTTAATACATGCTTGTTGGACTATCTGGCTTTTGCAGGAATTGCTGCAATGAGGGATAATTTAGAATCTTCTGGGTACAGGAAGTGGGGAGGCAGTGGGGAGCTTTGCACTTCTGGACAGTGCTAATTATGCTCCTGACTTTATCCTCTGGGGCCAAACGAAAGAAATGCAATCCCTCTTCTGTATGATGACCCTTCAAATACTTGAAGACAAGGAATCTGTCCCCTTAAAGCCTTCTTTTTTCAAGTCAAGTCATCAAATCAACATTTTTAAGGTGTTTACTATGCACTGTGCTAAGTATTGGGGTTGCAAAGAAGGGCAAAAATATAGCACTTGCCCTCAAAAGGCTTGAAATCTAACAGAGAAAAACATGTAAATGAGAAGGTGAATACCCCAATTTTATAGTGAGATCCATACAGAATAAACAGGAGATGATTTCAGAGAGAAGGCACTTGAAGGAGGTGGAGATTTTCACTGACTTGAAGGAAGCTAAATATCCCCAGTTCCTTCCACTGATCCTCATGGGTTCAAGGCCCCTCATCACTCTAGTCCCTCTCCCCAGGTGTCCTAGAGCCTTGCCAGCAGCTTTCCTAAAGTGTCAAGTCCAGAACTGAATTTTTGTTATTGCTGAGTTGGTTCAGTCATGTCTGACTCTCCATGACCCCATTTGGGGTTTTCTTGGCAGAGATGCTGGAGTGGTTTGCCATTTCCTTCTCCAGCTCATTTAACAGATAAGGAAACTGAGGAAAATAGGGTTAAGTAACTTGCCCAGAGTCATACAGCTAATAAGTGTCTGAGGCTGGATTTGAACTCATGTCTTCCTGATTTCAGGCCCAGCACTCTATCCGTTGTGCCACCAAGCTGCCCCCCCCCCCATAATTAAATGCAGTACTCTAAATGTGGGACAATCACTTCCCTTGTTCTGCATAGCAAGACTGCTATTAAGGTAGTTTGAAATCATATGAGTTTTTTCAACAGCAGTATCATGCTGTCAGCATATTTTGGCCTTGACACCATAAGGTCGTAAGATTCAGAACTAGAATGAACCTTTGAGATTACCTAGTCCAATCCCCTCATTTTGCAGATAGCTCACAGGACTCGTGATCTTTTCCACATTGATGCTTGTCTGTCCATGAAGGTCCACTATCCTGTACTCCTGGAAATTATTTTTAACCGAAGTTTGGGGCTTGCTTCCCTGTTACATTTCATCTTACTGGATGAGGCCTATCCTTCTAGGCTATTGAGATAATTG
Organism: Phascolarctos cinereus; assembly: GCF_003287225.1. Classification (NCBI taxonomy): domain Eukaryota; kingdom Metazoa; phylum Chordata; class Mammalia; order Diprotodontia; family Phascolarctidae; genus Phascolarctos; species Phascolarctos cinereus. The sequence continues at coordinate 56,588,035 of NW_027555625.1, read as the reverse complement.
GGGTCTTAATTCTGCCATCTGGTCCTTTGGGTCTCCTCCTCTTCAAGATTGCCCTCTATGTTCATGGTAACCTGATTCCATTTGGATGGAAACCAGTGATGGTTTCCTGGGTCACCTGGATGTGGACATTAGACATGTGTGGCTAGAAAGGGAGGTAGGCCAGTCATATGTCATGGTGAGGAAGCTCGAGTGAATGACCTAAGGAGAGCAGCACAGGGAGGGCTCCCTTCTATTGGGTGGGCCTTCTGTGGAGGCTTTCCTTGTGGAATCACACAGGAGGAGAAGGCATGGATGAGTCACAATCTGTCCTAGTGGAGGGAATGCTCACACTAATGAGGGAAAGCTCTGGGTTCCTTCCCCTGGTTTCTTTCAAGACTGAGCTCCAGTGCCACCCTCTGCTTGAGGTCTTTCCTGGTTCCCACAACAGCTATTGCCTCATCTTCTCTCCCTACCTCCCCCAAAGTGACTTTCTTTCTGTTTGGCACATGCCTATAAATATATGTGATGTATCTCTCATTAGAATATAAGCTCCTTGAGGGCAGAGAGTTTTCTCTTTTGCCTTTGAATCCCCAGTGCCTAGCCCAGTGCCCAGCACATAGCAGGTGCTTAGCAAGTAATGATGATGATAATAATAGCTAGCATTTATATAGTGCTTTGAGGTTTGAGCACTGCTTTACAAATATGATCTCATTTTATCCTCACAATAACTCTGGAAGGTGGTGCTATCACCATCCTAATTTTACAGATGAGAAAACTGAGGCAGATAGGTTAAGACACTTAGGCTGGATTTGAACTCAGACCTTTCTGACTCCAGGTCCAGTGCCCAATCCACTGTGCCACCTAGTTGCTTCTAAGAAGTGCTTTTAACTTATTGATTGAGATCTCCAGTCTACTGGGGCTTTGAAGAAAGTACAAATGTTAGGGAAATACAGAGGAGAGTATACATTATGCTCACCCTTGCCCCGTGGTGATGACTCTGCTGGACGTCATTCCTTCTCTTCCACTACTTCCCCAGCCTGGTGATCCTAAGTCTCTGGAGAGATGCATAAAGTCATCTCCAAAGGAGAGTAACTAGCACATAGCTAGGAAAAGGGAAATGAATCTCTGGCAGAAATGGACAATGCATTCAGATCTATCAGGAGCTTGCTGACCTAGGGCCAGGCCATTTAATACACGAATCTAGCCCTCTACAGAGCTGGACATTTTGTGGCAAGAAAGAATGCAACATAAAAAACAAATAAAGCCTGAAGAAAAACATGGAATCAGTATATGGAGATTATGCAATACAACGGATGAAAAGTTAAAAAATCTAGGGTTTGTAAGCAGGGTGTTCTGAATGCTTGCTAGGACTTTATCAGTCTGTGGTGCACACCAGAGCTTTTGGGAATAGCCATCATACAGCTCTGGATTAAATCAGTTGGGCGAACACTTTTCTAAAAACTGTAGACTGGCCCAATGCTGTTCTCCTCATGTGACTTGTACTGGCTCCATCCATTTTCACCACTGCTATCCCCTCTGCATTCTGGCTGTCATCACTGTCACCACCCAAGGACATTGTGAAAGTACCTATCTGTGTGTGGCAGTCCAAGGAGCATGTGAGAGGGACCTTGATATCTCTCTAGTACATACTTAACTGAACACTCTACTCAAAGATATGACGATGGTCCATGGAAGCAATCCTTGGAACTGCCCCCAGGGAGGTCAACCAGTAGGCAGGATGAAAGTGGAGACTCAGTCTCTAGAGTGAGAGATGACAGATTCTGGCCAAACTCCATTAAAATCAAAGGCACAGTGGGGTTTTCTAGCTGGGGAGACAGGATAATGATAACTAATGATCCAAGATAGGCTGTTCTGTAGACAATTAGCTTTGTGCCAAATACATGCCTCCTCTGTGTAGGGTGGTTGATTGGTGAGGAAAGAAGCATATGTCATCAGATACAGTAAATGTTTTTCTTAAATACTTTCTCTTAGGGAGGGGTGTGTTTTGTGTGTGTGTGTGTGTGTGTGTGTGTGTGTGTGTGTGCGTGCATATGTGTACGTTTACTCACATGTTATTGGTATTAGAAGTGAAGGCCCAGTCCTTAGACCATGTACAACATACCCTACGTTGTTTCAATCCACATGGAGCTTTGCTGAGCCTGCTTCTGGGCATTTGAAATTTTCTCACTTCAGAGCATACATAGGTATGCTTTGACTTTTTTCTGCTGGATTATCAAACAGTGGCAAAAATTGGCTGCTAAACCAGAATTGATTCTACATACAAGACTCAGAGTAGGTAACTTCTTGACCAAGTCTTCCCTTAGTGGCTTTCAAGTGAAGAAGGCTGCTTTGGGCCACTGGGTAGAGGCAGTATCCTCTTTCTCCTACCTGGTTACCACTTGTCTGTGAATAAATGGCATGTCTGTTTCTTTTGTCTCTTATATGTTTATTTATTCTGGGCTGTAGGTGGAGTATCCTGAAATGGGAGTATCTTATGAGACCATGTGATCCAGTAAAGACATCTGAGGTCCCATCAACAATCTAAATCTCAGAGGCAGGGGCAACAGTAACTGGGTTTGCTAAGGAGCCAATACAACCCAACACAAGGGTCATTTGCTGCACATAGCCCAGAATGGAGCCAAGCCAGCTCATTGAGAGAATGACTCCTCCATCAGATAGGCCACATGCAGAAGTGAACTCTGGGAAAAGAGACAAGGACTCTTGGGGCCAGGAGGTCTCCACAGACCACACATGCACATCTTTGTACTTCATGTTTGAGCCCAATTAATCCAGGGACCTGTTATGTATGTAAAAGGGAGAGTGAGCCTCAAATTGAGGCTGGGGAGGAGGGAAGAATGTTTTGCATGAAAGACTTTAAGCTTGAGCTCACTCTTCTCAGGAGAATGGGAGCCCCCCATTTTGAGAAAAAAAATTTCTTTTTTGCATTTCCTTGCTATCCCTTCTTAGCAAATATCTCTTTGTAAAAGCTGATTGAAATCAACTAGTTAATCAATATTGGTGGAACGCACCAGATGAAAGCTAGTGCACCATAGTATAAGAAAACCCAGCCTTGTAAGGGTGTCTGTAGGAATTCCCTATTATATGGTTGAGTCAAAAACCCAAATAACTACAAAATCTATATAGAAATTTAGCTGGAAAGTAGATCATTACGCATAGAGGCAGTCAAGGAACATTTCATGAAGGGACTAGATTTAAAGGGGTCTTGGAATAATGGGTAGAACTTGTATAATGAGAGACAATTTGAAAGAACATTTCAGAGAGGGGGAACAGAATAAGCAAAGGTATGGAGATGAGAATATTGTGACTTTTGAGGAGGGGTAGGGCAGTGAGCAGAGCAGGGCTTGTGTAGGGGACTAAGGTTGGTATGAGTCCTCCCTTGTATAGACAACATCTATCTGGAACAAGAATACTCAGCTCAACTCTGTCTACACTAGCTGTCTACACTATAGATATACATTTTTAGTTTTCCTGGTATAAACTTAGGCTCAGAATCCTCCCCTACAAAACAAGTATTTTGATGAAAACCAAATGCACAGAAAATAAAAAGGGGAAAGGGTAGGTTTGGAAGGAGGGTGGGAGAGATATTACATTTCTTTAGGTTCTGCGTCCTGATTTTCATTAGACCCACCCTTATTTCTATCAGGGTCTGGTCAGGTGGGTTAATGTTTATTTTCATGTGTGGCTTAAATCCCTTATTCTTTAATCAAACAACAATCTCAGTCATTTGGAAAGGAGCAAATGGATCTCAGCAGCCTGTTGAGGGAAGGAGCTCATCAGTGCCTGGGGTTTTGTGAATATCATGCAAGACTTATATGGCAAAAAAAAAATATCCAGCTAAGTGTGGCTTTGATCTTTTCTTGGGGCCACCCAAGGCATCAAGTGACCAACCTCAAACCCAGCACTTCTCACTATCCCATATGCTTTCTCAGACCGGATCAATCAAAGCTGTCCAGAAACTCAGGACTGGGGGCTTTTCAAGGCTGAGGTTATACTTGGTAAATTTTAATCCAAACATTCTCAATCGGTCCAGTGAAATTTGAAATCTGATAATGAGGCACTCTCTGTAGGCTTTAGCCAGAGGTAGGGAAATTTGGAGGTGGAGAAAAGTGAAAAGGGTGGGATTGGGTTCCCCAAAAATAGGGGCGAGGGAAGCTTAAAATTATCTGAATCAGCTCAGTGACATCTGATCTTAGTATATCGTAGGATTTAGAGCTGGAAGAGACCTTAAAGAGAATTCTCCCTTTGTCCACCCCCAACCACCTTATTTCACAGAGGTGAGCATGGAAAGTGACCTGTCCAAAGCTACAAAGGAGCTAAAAAGCAGAGCTGAGTTTCCAGCTCAAGTCCATTGGCCCCAAATCCAGTGTTCTATTTGCCATGATTCCTTTGGACAGGGACTGTACTAGAGCAGGGATTCTTAATCTTTTTGTGCACCAGAGACCCTTTGGTAGTCTGGAAAAGTCTATGGACCCCTTCTCAGAAATTAAAGGTTAATTGAAAGAAATGTTAAATTTCAGCAAGAGGTTAGTGAAAATAAAAATGTACATTTTTCCCCCATTCAAATTCACGAACTCTCTGAAATCCATCCATTGATGCTTGGGGGTGGGGAGAAATCTGTGGACCCTCCCCCCCAAATTAAGAACCCCTGTATTGGATTGTCTGTGATTTGAAGGCTGGTTTCCCCAGCTCCCGGGGTTTAGTACAGAGAAGGAAAAAGCCTGTTCAGGGAGGTGGCACCCTAATTTAAAAAAAAAGAAAAAAGCCTACAGAAAAAGATATTTCCAAAAGACGGAGAGGAACACATTGCATAAGCTAGGAGGGCCGAGTAGTTTTCTGCCTGCCTTGCAAATCTTGAATTGAGCCTTACATTCCAAAGCCCTCTTTGCTTCACTCCCCTCCCCACCCCCAGTAAAGTATCTCAGCTTCCAGTAAAGTATCATTGGACAATTCTCCACTGAGTTGCAGAGCCCAGTTCGCAAACAGTATCTGCTGTTATTACATTAATTACAGCCATCTAACAGGAAATGTAAACAGGAAAATCCACTGAGGAGATAAAGGGCAAACTCCCCTCAGAAGGGGAGGCTGGCTGTGCTGGGAGGAATGGGGTTCCATCAGGGCACTGGAAAGGTCATTCTCTGCCTAACCTCTAGCCTCAGCCCTGAAGTGGTAATTGGCTTTGCTAGATAGCTATCACTCCCCAGCCTCTCCCCTCCCTGGGCTTGCAGGGGGTGGTTGGGCTCCCACATCACCAGAGGCCCTACCAGAAATGGAGCAAGTCAAAATGGCAGCCTTGTGGTTTTGCACAGGAAGGGTACATAGGAGGGAGGGAGGCAGGGGATGTTTCCATAGTAGCTTCCAGCTTCAAAGGACCTAGGAGATCATCTTTTCCAGCCCCTTCGTTTTATAAATGAAGAAATACACATGAATAGATTTAGAGCTGGAAGAGGCCTTAGAAAGAGTTATCTTGTCCAATTCCCCCAGTAATTTTACAGATCAATCATTAAATCAGTCAGTGTTTATTGAGTGCCTACTAGGACTTTGCTAGGCATTGGGGGTACAAAGAATAAAATGATAACAATGAGGCTCTCTCTGTAGCTTCAGTCAGGAGGGAAATCCGGGCGTGGAGAAAAGCTAAAAGGACAGGATCAAGTTTTCAAAAAATGGAGTTGGGGAGCTTAAAATTATCTGAATCAGCACAGTGACATCTGATCTTAGAATCAGAGGCTTGAAACCTGGAAAGGATCTTTGAGATCATTTTTTTTTTCCAACCACTTTATTTCACAGAGGTGAAAAGTGAGACCCAGACAGGGTAAGAAATGTTCATGCTAATAAAAGAGATAATGAGTCTATAGAAAAAACTATACAGCATAAATTTAAATGGTATACAGATATATACAGCCACTAAATACAAAGTGGGCAGCTAGGAGGCACCAGAGTTCATAGAGCACCAGCTCTGGATCAGGAGGGCTCATCTTCTTGAGTTCAAATCCAGCCTCAGACACTTACTAGCTGTGTGACCCTGGAAAAATCACTTAACCCTGTTTGCCTCAATTTCCCCATCTGTAAAATGAGCTGGAAAAGGAAATGGCAAGCCACTCCAGTATTTTTGTCAAGAAAACCCCAAACGGGGTGACGAAGAGTTGGACATGATTGCAAACGACTGAACAAGAAATACAAAGTAGTTTGTGAGGGTGGGAAGGGAGAGAATCAGGAAAGTCTTCACACCGAAGATCATGCCTGGGATGGAGGCTCTGAGAGCTACAGAGGTAACTAGCTTGCCTAAGGTCACAAGAGGAGTGATCCAGTGCCTTGGATGCCAAGTCTAACACTCTTTCTGCTCTAGCTGGCAGAGCCAGGAGTCAAACTCGAGGCTTCTAACTCCAAATCTGGTACTCTTCCATTAATAATAGCTAATAGCTAGCACTGAAATAGAGCCATATGGTTTGCAAACTGTTTTTACAAACACTGTCTCGTTTGATCTCATTCATGATTTGCATCATTAGATTGCAAACTCCTTGAGGACAGGAGCTGTCTTTTGCCTGTTTGTATCCCCAGCTCAATGCCTGGCACATAGTGGGTGCTTATTAAATGTTTATCAAATTGATTTGACCTTCACAGCAACTCTGTGAGGTAAAGACTATTATTATTCCCATTTTACAGATGAGGAAACTGAGGCAGACAGAGTTTAAAGTGACTCTCCCAGTATCACACAGCTCGTAAGGCTGGTGTTCCTGACTTCTGGTCCAACTATCTCTCTACTGCACCACTTAGATGCCCCTAGCATTAAACCTGGCTACTTTCTCAGATGGAGCCTGGCTCCCCTCATCTCTCCAGTGCTTTGAGTTTGAATACCACCCAGGCAGGAAGCTCACTTGGCCAGGTCTAGCTGGTTTCCCTCAGGTCCAAAGAGAAGGTCCTTTGAGAAAACACAAAGACGGTGTTTTCATTCACTCCTTTCCAGCAGGTGACAGGGTAAGGTAGAAGGGGGCTATGGGCAGGGCAGGCTGAGGGTGGAAAGGATCTGCAGTCCACCTGGGACAGCTAATCAAAGCCAGAGGATGGTGGCTTTGTGGCTAGTTAAAGCCCCGCCCTCTGAGGAATCCTTGGCCAATGGACGCAGAGGGCTGATTAAGTTCCCCTGGGATTGGCTCTGGGATGCTGCATCTCAAAACCTTCCTTGTTCTAGGGAACTCAACCCCGCCATCCCTAATTGCCACTGATAACCAGGGGCTACATTAAACTCCCAATTCCAAGCTCATTCATAGCTGCATTTTCTAAAACTCAGGCTGACTACGGAGCATTAGTGTCTCAGAAAGAGATGAACCTTTAGAGTTTGGGGTGGGCCTTGGTGCAATCCCATGGCCCACCCCATGAATAAGGAAAGGAGAGAAGAAGGAGAAATGTCAGAAGCAGCCTCAGAGAGCCTACTTGTCCTGGGTGTAATATAGCAGGGAAAAAAGTATAGGATTTAGAACCAGAGGGCGTAGGTTGAAATCTTTGTATTCTACTTGAGACTTGGATGACTTTATCAGTCACTTCCTTCTCTTTGCTTCAGTTTTCCCTTCTGTAAAATAGGGTTAGACTAGATCAGGGATCCTTAATTTGGGGTCTGTGGATGGATTTCAAGGGGTCTGTGAATTTGAATGGGAAAAAATTGCGTCTCTATCTTTGTCAACCTCTAACTGAAAGTTAGCATTTCCCCCAGTTATAGGCTTCTCCAGACTGTTGCCAAAGGAGTCCATGATACCAAAAATGTGAAGTATCCCTGGAGAGATGATCTTTTACGTTGCTTCCAGCTCTAAATCCTGTGATTACTGAGGAGTTTCTCTCCTACTGGGGGTTAGGGTATCTTCCCCTACTACCTAGCAAGTGATAATAAGCAGCTACTATATTCCAGGTATTGCTCTAAGCTTTGATGCTGGGAGGGTGGCATAGTGGAAAGGGTGTTAGATGTGGACTGATGGGATGTGGGTTCAAATCCCAGTTTTGTCATTTATTCATTGCACTGCCTTGGACAAATCATGTCACTTCTGTGACCCTCAGATGTTAACGATAATTCTTACTCTGCCAAGTAAATTTATTGGAATCACTTTGTTGATCTTAAAGTGCTTGAGAAAGGGAGACTGATTTTTATGACCTGGCTTAAAAACCAGGAATGGAGGAATAGAATTATTATTTTTTTCTTTTTTTGTTTTGGAGGCAGTCAGGATTAAGTGACTTGCCCAGAGCCACATAGCTAGTGAGTGTCTGAGGCTGGATTTGAATTCATATCTTCCTCACTCCACGGCCGGTGCTCTATCCACCATGCCACCTAACTGCCCCAAGGAACAGAATTATTAATTAGTTACACAGCTGAGGCAGGAGATGGTTCACAGTACCCTGCTGGAAAGAAAGGAAATGTGCTGGTTGTCTGCTTTAGTCATTAACCCTGAGCATGACCTAGGAGGTGTCAGAAAGAAACATTTCAAGTTGGAGGTTTAAAGAGTGAAGCATAGGGGCAGCTAGGTGGTGCAGTGGATAGAGCACACTGGCCCTGAAGTCAGGAGGACCTGAGTTCAAATCTGGCCTCAGACCAAACAATTGACATTTACTAGCTGTGTGACCCTGGGCAAGTCACTTAACCCCAATTGCCTAAAAAAAAAATATGAGGTATAGTTGCATCAGGTCCTGAGTGGAGGCAGATGCAGAGGTAGCCAGGGACCCCTGACAACAGAGGGAAGGCCCCAATACCCAGGAGTAGTCCTGGGGTGGGGGCAACAAGAAGTCAAAGGACAGCAGTGTAGCATAATAAAGGGGATAGGATCCTGGAACTTGAGTCAGGAAGACCTGAGTTCAAATGCCATCTTGGACCTTTGCTAGCCATGTGAACCTCAGTTTCCTTATGTAGAAAATGGGGATAATAATGCCCTTCACAGGGCTTCTACAAACCTTCAAGCCCTATAGAAACATTTTACTATTCCTTGATCCCTGGTGAAAAGGTTGCTATAGTGATAGAATGTCCCACTAAAAAACAATCCCATGAAATGTTTTAGCCTTAAAGTTCCAGTTGGACACTTTTGCTTCCCCCCTCCCCCCCCAAACGCTCATTTACATCTCTGGAGGTTCCCAGGCCCTTCAGCCTGCCTAACCCAGAAACACCCTGACTCCCTCTCTTTTTCTAATCCTCTCACCATCCAGGCCCTGTTACTGAGTCTTTGTTCTCCTTGTGGTTTTTCTGGCATTTATAGAGGAGTTTATAAAAAAAAGGAGATGCCAACACCATTTCCAACAGCCCCGGGCCGCTCTCGGGAGCAGCTCATACAGCGACGACTCGGGACCAAAGCTTCTCAGATCTTCAGAAGTCTGGCAGTGGGGCACAGCTCGGGACGCATCATGGAACTGGGGCCAGCTTTTCCTTCTGTCCGAGCCTCCTGGGAACTGAACTGAGCATAGAACTCTCTTTGAAGCCAATGGGAACTCCGTGCTCAGCTCAGATCTCCCGGGATACGCAGAAAGATGAAAACAGCAGCTCCCGAGGACCCGATGCTGGCAGGAACTGGAGCTTTCTGGGCAGACTTTTCAGCTGATCCCAGAAAGATGCCAGCGGGGCCCCTGCTTGGGCTAAAACCCGCAGCTACGACTCGCTTTGGGGTACTTCTCCGGAAGACCAATAGAGGGTGCTTCTCATTTTCTATGCTAGGACAGAGACACAGAAAGTTAGATCTCAGAGCTAGCATCTATCCCCTTATTTCATCATGAAAATTATAAGATCGATGGATTTTAGAGAGGCAAGGGGCCTTAATGAAGGTCATCCAGTCTGACCCCCTCACTTGACATATAAAGAAATTATGGCCCAATGTCTTACTCAATTTGATGAAAAAACTAATATTTAATAAGCACCTAGTATGTGCAAGATATTTGAGGCAGTTAGTGACTGATAGAGCGCTGTGCCTAGAGGGTCAGGAAGACCTGAGTTCAAGCTTGTCCTCAGACTCTTGCTAGCTGTGTGACCCCAGAGAAGCCACTCAACCTCTGTTTACCTCAGTTTCCTAGACTGTAAAATGGGAATAATAATAGCACCTACCTTGCAAGGTTATTATTAAGATAATATTTGTAAAAAGCACTTGGTGCAATGCCTGGCACATAGTAGGTGCTTAATGAATGCTTATTAACTTCTGTGAAGGCAAAAACAATCCCTGCCCTCAGGAGGGCAACATGTGTACAGATAAGAAATAATGGGAGTGGAATAAAACCAACTACATGTTATAGTAACCTTTGAGGAGAATCCTGTCAACTGAGGGGAGTGGGGAAGAGTTGGTGAAGGCTAAAGAGAGAAGCTGGCTCTTGAGTTGAGATTTGAAGGGAAATAATACTAATAAGCACTTATATGTTCTTTCAAGTGTTAAAAGCCCTTTACATATGTTATTTGATCCTTATAACAGCCTGGGAGGTGAGTGTTATTATTATCTCCATTTTATAGATGGAGGAAATTGAGGCAAACTGAGGTTATGTGACTTGCTTAGGGTCGCACAATTATGGGTGTGAAGGTGGGTAATTGGAAGAAGGTTGGAAGGGTAGGATCATGGGATCACAAGATTCAGAAGTAGAAAGAAACTCAGAGGACCATCTAACCCCATTCCTTCATCTTCCAGGTGAAGAAACAAAGGTCTGCAGGTTGAACAAAGTTCTGCTGTTAGCTAGTGGTGAATGGAGGATTAAAAGTTGGTCTTTGTGACTCCAAATTCAGTGCACTTTCCACAGAAGCCAGGTTATAGGGAGCTGTGAATGTCAGAGTAAGAATTTACATTTTATTTTAGAGGCAATAGGAGATTTCTGAAGTTTTTTGAGAAGGAAAATGACATGGCCAGGCTTATACCTTAGAGAGATTATTTTGGAACTGTGTGGAGAAAGAATTAAAAAAGAGAGAGATTGGAGGCAGAAAGACTATGAGGAGAGAAGAGCATGGTGACGAAGGATGACATGACCTTCAGAGCTTGGTAAGTGATGGATATTGAGGGTGCAGGAGATGAGGGAATCTGGGATGACTCTGAGATTACATACCTTGGTGACTGAGAAGTATGTGGAACCCTCTGCCTTCCCCAAAGAGAGAAGTCTGCTAGAAGTAGCAAAACTAAAAAAGTGATAGAGATAATGTTTGGTCCTATGGCTTCCAATAGAGACTTCTTGCTCCATGCTGTCCAAAGAACACTCATGGCACTGAAGTCTTTCCAAAGCATGTTGCTCTCAACAAGCTGAGGAGGTAGGTAGTACAAGAAATAAGCAGAGTGATTTATCCAAAGTCCAGCTTGGACAGCAGGCTTACAGGCTTTGCTTTAAGGAATTTTGGCTTGGGGCAGGGTTAGGCACATGATAATAGGAGCAATGGACTCATGAAGCAGGTGAGAAGCTGTGAGGGATAAAGGTGGATATATAGGGATCATTAATGGAGGGTTTTGAATACAGGTTGAGGTATGTGGGTCACCCAAAGGCATTGGGAGCCATTGTAGGCCTTTGAGCTGGGGAGTGACATGATGAAAACAGTGTCCTAGAGATAATAGTCAATGGCATTTATATAGCGCTGTAGGGACTGCATGGTCCCCAGAAAACAAGTGGGAGGTACAAGATTATTCTCCCCATTTTATAGAAAACTGAGGCTCAGAGAGGTTTGCCCTAGGCATGCCAACAGTGAGTTTTGGAGGTAGGATTTGAAGCCAGCTTTCTCCTGACTCTAAGATCGAAACACTTTCTGTAGGAAGCTTATTCTCATGGGCAATTATGGACATAATTCAATATGCATTTATATAATGTATAATTCATTATATATATATGATTATGCTAAGATAATTTATATAATATCTAATAATAATATGCATTAGATTATTTCATTTGATCCTCCCAACAACCCTGGGAAGTAGGTGCTATTATTATCCCCATTTTGCAGATGAGGAAATTGAGGCAAATAGAGGTTAAATGTCTTGCCACATCTGTCTGTCTGTCTATCTATCTATCTATCTATCTATCTATCTATCTATCTATCTATCTATCTATCTACCTATCTATAAGTATATAATTACAGTATATCATATAGGGGCAGCTAGGTGGCGCAGTGCATAGAGTTCTAGACCTGGAGTCAGGAAGGCTCACCTTTCTGAGTTTAAATCTGGACTCAGACACTTACTAGCTGTGTGACCCTGAGCAAGTCACTTAGCCCTGTTAGCCTCAGTTTCCTCATCTGTAAAATGAACTGAAGAAGGAAATGGCTAACTACTTCGGTATCTTTCCAAGGAAACCTCAAATGGAGTCAAGAAGAGTTGGATGTGACTGAAAACACTGAACAATAACAATATATAACATAATTATAATATGATATATGGATATAGATATAATGTATAGATGTCAAATATACACAATATTTATAGGCATAATCTAAAACATGCTGAATGATTATGGTAAAGTGCATAATACAGCTTGTGACACATAGCTGCTATATGAATGAGAGTTATTATTATTTTCATTTCCACTGTTGTAGTCATTGTGCATACTGTTTTTCTGGTTCTGCTTACTTTACCCTTTATCACATCATGTCAGTCTTTCCTTCTTCTCTATATTCACCATATTTCTCATTTCTTAAAGCACAGTAACATTCTATTACATTCGCGCACTACAATTTGCTTAACCATTTCCCACTAGTTTCAATTCATTGCTTCCCCAAAAAGTGATATAATCAAAATCTTGGTGTAGATTGAGCCTTTCTGGTGACCTTCTTGGGGTATAAGCCTACCAGTGATTCAAAGGTAGGTACATTTTGCTGGCTGAATCATTAAAAAAATTCTCTTTCCTACGAGTGTTGACATATACGGTCTCCTATCTCTGTGCAAGTGGCTTAATTTTAGAGGCGTCACTTCCCCCAACAGAAACCTTCATCTACACTACATAGTACAGACCCCAACAACTGTAAACAGGCATGTCTTAGGAGCTATTTTCAGAGGGAACCTGGTGTTTCTAAAGCAGAGGGGAGAATCTGGGTCTTGCCTTAGAGTTCTGCTGAGTCTAAGAGGCTTTTCTTATGTGCGTAATTGGAGAAGGCTTGGTATGCCCCAAATGTGTCTTTGTTAGGTCACCATTGGAGAATGCCAGGCCTGTTTACTCTTCTGGCTGAAAGCCCCTCTTGAAGTCAAATCTTGGAGGCCATCCAGAATCTGGTTGTCAAAGGAGACCCTGACCGGGCACATATTCCCATCACAAAGCATGTACTTTAGAGTCCTGGACTTGGAGTCAGAAGACCTGTGTTCAAATCTCAGTTCTGCTACTTAATGTTGAATCTTGGGTAAGGCACTTAACCTTTCATTTCATTCATTCATTCATTCATTCATTCATTCATTCATTCATTCATTCATTTAAAAACATATATTAAACACCTACTACATGTTAGGGAGTAAAGATACAAAACCAAAAATGAAACAACTTTTGCACTCCAAGAGTTTACATTTTTAGGGAAAAACAGTATATGCATGTAGAGAAAATTAAATGTAAATACAAAGCAGTTTCCTGGAAGGGGGTCACCAGCAATTTGGGGAGTGAGGAAAGATCTCCTATAGGATATAGCACTTGAATTGAGCTTTCAAAGAAACTAGGGTTTTTTTGAGATGGAGGTGATAGGGATGGCATCCCAGACATTGTGGATGGCCTGTTCATCATGCTTAGCACAGTGCCTGGCACATAGTAGGTACTTAATGAATGCTTGTTGTCTGTCTGCCGCCTGTGCAAAGGTCCGGAGATGGTGGAGGGAATGTTTCATACATGGAATATCAAGGAGACGAGTTTGGAAGGAGTATACAGTGTATGAAGTAGAGACGAATGAAATAATCCCAGAAAGGAGAGCCAAAGCCAGAGAGTGGAGGGCTTTAGAAGCCAAAGAGGAGTTTGAATTTTATCCCAGAAGCCATAGGGAGTCACTGGAGCCTCTTGAGAAAAGGAGTGACATAGCTCTACCTGCGCTTTAGGAACGACGGCTTGGCAACTGAATGAATATGAGCTGTGAGGGAGGAGAAAGAATCAAGGATGATTCTGAGGCTATAAATCTAGACGGGCAGATGGGCAGTTATGTGGCACCAGGGATAGAGCTCTGGGCCTGGAGTCAGGAAGATCTGAGTTCAAATCTGGCCTCAGACAAGTACTAGCTGTGTGACCCTGGGCAAGTCACTTCACCCTTTTTTGCCTCAGTTTCCTCAATTGTAAAATGATCTGGAGAAGGAAATGGCAGACCACTCCGGTATCTTTGCCAAGAAAACCCCAATGGGGTCACAAAGAGTTGGATATGATTGAAAACAACTGAACAGCAACAAATCAGGATGACTGAAAGGGTGGCGTATCAATTTCCTCATCTATTAAAAAAGGCTATGAATTGTAGCATATAAATTAATGGTTATATTATTGTGCTATAAGACAAAAGGAACATACAGATGATGAAGCATGCTACCCACCTTTTGAGAGGTCATGAGAGATGCAGAATAAGACATACATTTTTGGACATGATCAATGGGGGAGTTTGTTTTGCTTCCTATGCAGATTTGTTCTAAGAGATTTTTTTTTTCAACTGGAAGGAAATGGTGGGCAGCGATGTCTCATTCTCTTAAAGAGGGAACAGAAAGAAGAAATACAAAAGGAATCACAGACAAGCAGGACAGCTTTGAAAGTCACATATTGAATTCATTATGTAATTAAAAAGAAAAGTGAGCTGTGCATTAGACAGTTTCAAAGTTTTACATACAATGTCCTTTGGTTCTCCTGTATATGTAAATGCTCATTTTATTTGTTTTATCCTTTTTTCTAAGTTTGGAATAAGGAAAAAATAAAAGCAAAAAGAAACAAAGCATGTGAGGAATTCAGAGAAACAAGGGAAGACTTGTTAGATTAGCTATAAAGTGAATTAAATGGAACCAGGAAAACACAGTAGAACTACAACAATAAAATAAACGAAAATCTAACTTAAAGCCAAATGTTGAGCAATCACAATGACTACGAGAGCAGAGAAGAGAAATGGAAATAAAGACTTTTCCTTCTTTTCCTTGGACAGGTGGGTGACTGGAGGTGCAGTGATTGTATTTGCTAATCTACATGCCTGCTGTGTGGGTTGAGTTTGGTAAACTATTTGTTGCAAGTGAAAACCTGTGTGTGGGTGGGTGTTGTAAAAAAAGAAATTAATAGAACATTAATTTGAAAAAATAAAAATAGAAAAGGTCATACCTATGGTCATACTATTTCCTCCACCATTGTTTTCCTGCTTTCAGCCCAAAATAGCCAATCCAATTTTTGGTAAATCCTTCATCTCCCATGGGAGTTTAGGGCATAAGAGTTTCTCCATCATGCATGACCTACCTCATGGGGCTTTTGGGAGGACCAAATATGTAATGCACATATAAAGTAGTCTGCAAGCCATAAAGGGCCATAGAAATGCCTGCTGTTATTTTTATTAGCATGGTTATTAACATTGGGTCCTGCCTGAGAGAAAGGACCCTCAGCTGCCTGAAGCATTGCTCGCCCAGATGGGCCATGATTGCTGCCACAAAACCCGCTTCTGATTTGCTTTCTCCTTTGGCCTCTTTCCGCAGCCTTGGGCAGCTTTGGGGGGTAGTGCGCTTGGCAGTAGCCGTCTCTCCTGGCTGGGGAGCTTCAGGTTGGCTTCCAGGCACTTTCTACAGAGCATCTGTGGCAGAGCTGGATTCTGGCCCACTTTGCTGCCACGCCTTAGAAATGAGCCTTATTACACGAGAATGTGGTTTCAGGCTTGCCTTTCTCTCCTGGTCTGGTTGTGAAAAGCCAGTTCTGTTTGTCTTGTTTTTTTTCTTTTAGGGGATTGAGCCACCTAGATATTTTGTGTGTGTGTGTGTGTGTGTGTGTGTGTGTGTGTGTGTGTGTGTGTGTGTAGCCTCCTAAGAGGTTTATTAGGAGCTTTTTTTTTTTTAACAAGACTGGTAAATAGGCTGAAATACTAGGAGACTTGCAGGCATGAGGTTTGAAAATGGAACAAGGGTGGGGGCAAGAAATGAGCCTTTTATCTCCCTTCAGGGTGAAATACAACCCTTGTCTACCCCTCCCTCTTATTACCCAATTAGAAGGGAATTCAATATTCAGATGCCCTTTCTGCAGGTTTCCATGTTTCTCCCAAGGCTGGTTTAGGTTAAGAGGGGGAAAAAACAAATTGCCTTTTCTAACACCCTTGCAAATTCTGCAAAAATAAAGGAAAATGGTTTTATTGAAAAAAGAACAGTCTTCCTCTTTTAAAATATTGAGCATACCTAACATGGACCTGAGTAAACCAAACATGCTTCTAAAGATGATTCTGCTTAGCAGAAGTCACACAGACTCTCAACTCAGAGCTGTAACAGCAGAGAGGGTGATCGGATCAGCTCACCGGGCCCTCAGTGCCTTCCAGGCTCTCTCCACCAATGAGTCCAAACCTCTTGGAACAACAGCTGATGAGTCACCATGTGCTTACCAGGACTTTCACTGACACAAGTTATGTTGTTGTTCAGTCATTTTTCAGCTGTATCCTACTCTTTGTGATGCCATTTGGGGTTTTCTTGGCAAACATATTGGAGTGATTTGCCATTGTCTTCTCCAGCTCATTTTACAGATAAGAAAACTGAGGAAAATAGGGTTAACAGGTGACTTGCCCAGAGTCACACAGCTAGGAAGTGTCTGAGGCTGGATTTGAACTCATGAAAATGAGTCCTCCTGACCCCAGGCTCGGTGCTCTGTCCACTGTGCCACCTAGCTGCCCTTGGCTGCTCCTCAACTACCCAAGTATATATGGTGGACAGCAGGGAGACCCCCCCCCCAAGGGATTGCCTGCCACTCTTGAAGACCCAGGCTCTAAGGGTCTGTTGGAAATGAGTTTGACCTGTGTGTATCTGAAGTAATCATTGTGTAAGATAAAAAGCTATAATCAATATGTGTGGTTAGCTCTGTGGGAAGAACCACCTGGGTGAATGTGGTTAAGGTACATCTGGCTCCTTTGTAAAAGGGAGGGAGGACCCGGGTCAGCCCGTGGTTACACAAAGACCTCACTGGCCCTCTGTAAGGGCTGTGGCACCCACACGGTCTGTACAAAACTCTGCTGAAAGTGGGAATTTAAGGACAAGTGTATGTGGTTTGGGGCTATCGATATGTCCTGGTGGGGAGTTGCATCTTCCAGTAAGAGCAGTAGTGTGAAACAGATATACCCATAAAATGTCCTTTGCTCAGAGGGTGTGTGCTATGTGAGATGCATTAGAAGCTGAGATGGGGGTCTGATCCCCCCACCCCAGATCCAGTGTGACCTTGCCAAGGTTCATGGAAATGCAAGAAGCTTAGTATGATGCCTCCACTTTGAGTGAACTCGGAAAGCCAAGGTAAAGAGGTCTCAGTGACTAGCCCAGGAAAAATTCTTGTCCTTAAAATCTGGGTTGAACATCAGGCAAGGTGATCTTTTGCAATGTCTTACAGAGCCTTTGATACTAGCTGGGGCAGCCTCCATGAGTTCACTCAGGGCACCTGGTCACTGATGGTCTCATACTTATGGTATCCTTGGATCCAGATAGACAAGAAATTGTTTCAGCCAATGACATTTAACTACCTACAAGTAAAAAGCTCCATGTTATACAGATCCAGGTCCAGATCTCTACCACAGAGTACAAGCCTTTCTTCTAGGCAGGGGAAGAGAGACTCTGGTGAATTCTGCCTACATCAGAAAAATGGTGAGATTCACATCTAACTGGGCATGTGATCAGCCAAGGCAAACATCAAGTGAACTCAAGAATGCAACACCATGGGGCAGCTAGGTGGTGCAGTAGATAGAGCACCAGCCCTGGAGTCAGGAGGACCTGAGTTCAAATCTGGCCTTGGACACTTGACACTAACTGTGACCCTGGGCAAGTCACTTAACCCCATTGGCTAGTAAAAAAAAAAAAGAAGAATGTAACACCAGCTGAGATACTTCACAAAAAAGAAGACTCAGTTCTACACATTTGGGGCATGTAACAAGCTCCCACTAGAATCTCTACTGGTCCAGCTGTAGGACTGTCCCTTAATCTGGTCTGCAGAACTAGCATAACACCCCTCAAGGCACTGGAGGCTTCACACGCTACAACCAGGACTGTGTAAGTTTTTTGTGGTTGGGAAGTACACCAATAGAGATCCTTTTGATATCTACCTTGTCACGCTTCTACTCTGGGAACATCTAACAAATGATTTGTTATTGCTGTTGCTGATTTGTCTCTGTTGTGTCTGACTCTCTGTACCCCAGCTGGGGTTTTGTTGTCAGAGATGCTAGAGCGGTTTGCCATTTCCTTCTCCAGCTCATTTTGCATATAAGGCACTGAGGCAAACAGGATCAAGTGACTTGCCCAGGGTCACACAGCTAGTAAGTATCTAAGACCATATTTGAGCTTATGAAGATCAGTCTTTCCAACTCCAGGCCTAGCACTCTATCCACTGCACCACTCCCTGCCCTCTACTTTTCTTATTGTACCATATTATTAAATGCTTTTGCTTCAAATTAATAGTGCCATCTGGCTGAATATAAAGGGTCAACATATGAATGGGGGCTCTTGAGCTACGGTTTTAAGGAATATGTACCCATGAAGTATCTTCAATCTGGGGTAACCATCCGCAGGGGGAGAAATACACCCTGAGAGTTTTGTTTTGCTTTGGTGGGGAGGGGTGGCCCTTACTACACTAGAAAGTTTGTCCTTAACATTAAGCTTAAAGCCCCCTCTTTGCAACTTCCACCTAGTTCTGCTCTCTGGGGCCAAACAGAACAAGTTTAATCCATCTTCTATTAAATCGCTTTCCAAAAACTTGAAGGCTGAGGGTTAGTCACTACCCTGCCCCTGCAAATGACTTTATATCTTTTTTGTATCTATATTTTATTTACTTTTCTGTGTATGTGTTGTCTCTATCAAATAGAATATAAGCTCTTTGAGGTTGGAAACTATTTTGCTTTTGTCTTTTTTGTCCTTTTGCTTTGGTCACAGCACCTAGCACGTAGTAGGCACTTAACAAAGGCAGCCATCATAACTCCCATGTCTTCTCTTCTTCAGGCTAAACATCTCCAGCTCCTTCATCCCCTAGTTCTTATACATGATCTTCACACCTTTCACCATCCTGGTTGCTTTCATCTAAATAACCTCCCACTTCTCATTGTCCTGTCTAAAATGTTATGCCTAGGATTGAATACAATCCTCCTGCTGCGGTTTGCCCGCAGGAGAATAGAACAGAAAGATTACCTTCCTACTCTTGGACATTATGCACCTCACATTTGTATAGCAGTGTAAGGTTTACAAAGCATTTTACTCACAACTCTGCAAGGTAAGTAGTGGAAATATCCTTAGCCCATTTTGTAGATGAGAAAATTGAGGATCCGAGAGCTGAGTTGCCTAAGGTCCCACAGGTAGCATCATAAATGGGGCTCAAAGCTGGGTCTTCTGACTCAAGGTCTAGTGTTCACTGGGTCCATTCCCTCTCTTAAGACAGACAAATTATTAGAAAAATCAACAAAACAAAAAACACCTTGGCTTTTGAGCTCTCTTTTCTCTTCAAAAAGATTTATTTGGAGGGACAACCTACTAGTCCTCTCACTTGCCTGTTTTAAGTAGTCGAGAAGTTCTTCCTTGCATCCAATGGATATCTTTGCTCTCTTAGCTTGGGACCTATATCTTAGTACTCTATGGACTTGGAGAAGAAATAACTGAATTGTTCCTCATAAAAATGTAAGAGCTATCATTTAGAGTCAGCCAGTGGTGTATTTAGGCCAGTAGTCTTTCTGTCTGTGGGATGCTTTATGGCTTCTGGTAACTGTCTACCATGAGGGTGACCACAAAAATTTTGGAATGTACCACAAACATCCCCTAAGAGGACTTTTTGGATCTATCATCCCTGAGTTTATGTAAAGCCTTCTTACAACGATTGATAATGTCATTTAGATAATCCTATGTAATAGGATGTTATCCTACATAACAGATAATAGGATTTAGTGCTGGCAGGGAAATGAAAGATTGAGTCTAACCCCTAATTTCCTCATTTTACAGATGAGGAAACCAAGACCCAGAAATAGTAAGTGGTTTGACCAAGGGTCACACAGGTAGCAGAGAAGCTGGCTTCGAAGTGAAGATCTGAATTCAAGCTTTGGCAAATTTTGGCTCTGTGACTTAAGTCACTTAAACTCTCAGTGCCCTAATCTAATCTCTAAATTAGAGAGAAGATATCAGGTAAAGAGAGTTTCCTCATTTAGTACTTTCACTATTATCAATGAAATTGGAGGGCCATTCCCTGTCAGACCAGTAGTAATTGGAAGAGCCAGGATTTGAGCCCATGTTTTCTGATTTTGAATTGGGTATTCTTGGAACCACATCATGAGTTTTCATTTTTTGCCACCCCTTAGTGGAGCAAACACCACAGAGAGGCAATGTGGCACTATTATGACCCTGAACTTAGGCTTGGGTTTTAATCATGGCTCTGCCACCTTCCAGATGTCATGGTTCTCTTTGAGAATGAAGGACAAACAACAACTATATAATAGGTATGTAACTCTGGGAATGTCACTCCACTTGGTTCAGTTTCTTCATTTGTAAATAGGGAATCACTTAATCTTACCCTAAAGTGCTTTGTAAAGCTTGGTATAAATTTGCCTCCTCCAAAGCCCTCTTCCAATGGCTCATCAGGGCATGGGGGTGATTTTGAAGGTTCTGTTTACTGAGCACAAATTCTCCCAGAAGGGAAAGACTTCAAGTGACCAACTATGTATCTGTTATCTTGAGTACCAGCCCAGTTAAATTTAAGAGTCCTTGTCACCAGAGGGCTGGCTACCAAGTAATGACTTCTTTTGGCCACAGAAACTCATGAAACCATCTACTAATATTAGCTTTAGTATGAAATACTTTTAAGGTTTGCAAAACGCTTTATGTATATTATCTCATTTCATCTACGAAGGCACAAAAGAGCTGCAATCTGCATCTGTAGAAGGACTACCCATTCTGATGAGACCTTAGATGTTTTAAGCCCTGGAACATATAAATGTGAACTATATTATTCAATTTTCAATAATGATTTAACATTTATTTTTATTCAGTTTTTTATTAATAGCTTAACATCGAGCATCAATATAACCAACCAAATTTGCTTAATAACAATTTGCATTTAAATTAATTAAGTTCAACAATAAAGTATTATAACAAGTATTCAGTGTCTTTTCTACTCCCCCAAACCCCCGCCTAAAAACTTCCATGAGGATTCTTTATTTGTTCACTCCTTCTTATATACTTTTCCTCTTTCATGCTCATAGCTGGTAGGTCCTTCATTCTTCTGTCTCACTTTTGTCACTCATATTATTTCATAGAGCTCTTTCCAGATATCTTTGAACTAAGGTCCTCCTGACTCCAAAGCTAGCTCTCTATCCATTATACCATCCTCCCTAGATTAAAGAAAAAAATTCTAGAAATTTCTCTATCCTCCTGATGGCTTTAATTCCCCTTCTTGGGATTTCTAGCTCTAGAATGTAACTTTTGGACTGCTGCACTCAGTATTTTAGAGGTCAACCCATTACTGTTTCCCATAAATCTCCCTAGAATACCTTATATTTATTTTTTGTTTATTCTGCACATACTCGTATAGGTTTCCCCTATTAGAACATAAGCTCTCTGAAGGCAGGGATTGCTTCATTCTCGTCTTGGTGTACCAAGCGTGTGCGCTATTCATGGCATATAATGGATACCTAATAAGTGCTTGTTGATTAATTAATTGGTTGATTCATTTTATTGAACACTGGAAAGAAAGAACACTTGTTTAGAAGCCAAGAGAACTGGGTTAGAGTCTTGAATGTGTCATTAACTTTATGTATGGTTGCTCTAGCTACTTCCTTTTTCTGAGCCTCAGTGTCCTAATCTGTAAAATAAGTGGAGGGATAGGTGATGGTTGAATCAATTGATCTTCAAGGTCCCTTCTAACTCAAATGTCCTATGATTCTAGCTTTTGACTGCCATTTTACATTTCCCTTTTGACTTTGCAAAACTGGAAAAACCCACACAAAAAAACCAACTCAAAATACCAACCCCCCAGTCAAAGAGATTCCCTCAGGAGAGGCCTGCACTCTGTGCTCCCACTCTTAATCTGGGCTTCATTAGTTATCTCGGAAGCAGCTAAAGCCGTGAATGTCTCCTTTCCCATATTTTTGGCCAAGCTATATAGGGAAGGGGATTTCAAAGTAGATCCTTCCAAAAGCCAAAAGAAAAAGACATGGGAAAGTACAGCGAAGGGCAGACAGTGCCCTCTCATATCCTTTCCACATTTGTTTTTTTCCTTTTACAGATCACAAATAAATGTGTTAGCTTAATGAATGCCTGTAAGCACTTTACACTCTTTAGATGAATGGTAAAGACCTGGATGCTTATGTCAAGAAGAATTTTACCGAGCCACAGAAGCTCAGAGTAGGATTGGGCCCTGATACCCCATTGTGTGGGGTGTAGTCGGGGAAGCCGGACTGTTGAGTTGTGGGAGTGGAAATGCGGCAGCCAATGCCAATAACTCTACACCAAGGCACCAACCTCTTTCTCCCTCTGAGACTCTTTTGCAGGCAACAAATGAAAGTAGCAAGGGGCAGGCCTGCAGGCAGATATTACTCAGTTGATCAGTCATTTTTCAGTCAGCTCTGATTCTTCATGACCCCATTTGGGGTTTTCTTGGCGGAGACACCAGAGTGGTTTGCCATTTCCTCCTCCAGCTCATTTTACAGAGTAGGAAACTGAGGCAAACAGGGCAAAGTGACTTGCCCAGGGTCACCCAGCTACTAAGTGGCTGGATCCAGATTTGAACTCAGGTCTTCCTGACTCCAGGTCCAGCGCTCTATCTACTGCACCATTAAGTGGCTTAGATATTACTCAGTGGTCCTTCTCTATCATGATTGGGGAGTTGATATTAAAAGGAGAGAAAGCAAGAGTAGTGAGACTTTGGAAGTATGGTGTTCCTAGTTGGTTTTCCTTGTGGGATGGTATCTATTTTCTTGGGGAAGCAGGACAATGGAAAGCACAATGGATTCAGAGTCCTAAGACCTAAAACTTGACTGCTCATTACTACCTGATAATGTCTCAGCTCTCTTCCAGTTCTGAAGCCAGTAGAGCTAACCAATGCAGCCCAGCTTGAGGGTGGGAGCATACAGTCCAGGCTCCTCCTGGGTATCTCTCAGATTGAAAGTTGATTTGTTGTTTCATGGGTTTTTCCAGTTTTACTGAATCGAAAAGGAAATATGTAGGGTAGCAGATGAGGACTCTCAGCTGGAATTGGGGAACATTTGAGATGGAAACGGGCTTTCATTCCCTCAGTGCAACAGTCAAAAAACATATTTGTTTTAGAGACAAAGTCCAAGAAAGGAAACTGAAGTCATCAGGAGAACATAGTAACTTTTATATATGATCATTTTTATTCTTTAACATTAGGTAGTCAGTTTAGAGAGGATGGTGTAATATACAGAGAACTGGCTTTGGAGTCAGAAAACTATTGTTGTTCAGTCTATTTCAGTCATATCTGACTCTTCATGACCCCATTTTGGGGTTTTCTTGGCAAAGACACTAGAATGGTTTGCCATTTCCTTCTCCAGTTCATTTTATAGGCTAGGAAACTGAAGTAAACAGGGTGAAGTGACTTGCCCAGGGCCACATAGCTAATAAGTGTCTGAGGCTGGATTTGAACTCAGGTCTACTTGATCCCACCTTATTCACTGCACTACCTAGTTGCCCAGTCAGGAAGACCTGAGTTCAAAGAAATCAGGAAAGACCTGTATGAAATAATGAGAGTGATAAAATTTAAAGTAGAAGAATGAAGGATCTACAAACTATAAGCATATAAGAGGAAAAATGAAGAATGAATGAAAATCACTCAACTGAGGCATTTTTTAATAGGAAGTTCCCTACACCAATATAATAATGTTTTAAGATCTTCATTTCCACCAATAGAGGGAGAAGGAAAGAAGATCTAGGCTAGAGCTTTGGGTACTACCTATGATTCGGACAGTGCAAAATGGATGAAGGGCCTGGCCATCTAAACCAGCCTCCTCATTTTATACCAGCCCAGAGCTGGGATGAAATTTCTTCAATGTCACACAACTGGAAAGTAGCCAAGACAAAAGTAGGACCCAGGTCCTCAGTCTTCAAACCCTGTCCTAGTCCCACCCTATTATTATTATTATTATTATTATTATTATTATTATTATTATTTTGCTTTTAGGCCATTGGGTTAAGTGACTTGCCCAGGGTCACACATCTAGTAAGTGTCAGTATTTGGTCTGTGGCCAGATTTGAACTCAGGTCCTCTTGACCTCAGGGCCAGTGCTCTATCCACTGCGCCACCTAGCTGCCCCCTCCCATCCTATTATCGTGTGTTGTCTCTCATCTAGTCTAACCTAAACCTGAGCCAGAAGCCTTTCAACATGAGACACATAGTTTTCTCACAACATGGCTAATATGGAAATAGGTTGTGCATGACGGAACATGTACCTATATCAAATTGCTTGCCTTGTCAATGAATATTTGGAACTCAAAATTTAAAAAAAATGTTAGAATTTTTTACATATAACTAGAAAAAAAGATTTTTTTAAAAAAAATTAAAAATTAGACATTTTTTGACTCAATAAACATTTATTAAGCACCTACTATTTGCAGGGCTTTATGTCAGGGACTGGGAATTAAAAGATTAAAAAATAACATAGTTCCTGCTCTCAAGGAGCTTACTTTCAACCAGGGTAGGGAAATCCTACTGGAATACAGGTAAAAGCATCCTGATTTTGAACTCTCATCAAGGGAAACCACTATTTTTTTGCAGGAACCCATTTTGCATGTTTGGAGAGCTTCATCAGGAAGCTTTCCCTTCTCTCAAGCCTAATCTGCCTCTGGGCCATTTCACGCATTCCCTAGCTCTGCCCTTTGGAAGCCAAGCAAAACAAATCTAATCCCCCTCTTTCTCCATTATAGCTCATCAGATAGTTGAAGACAGCTTTCATGTCTCCCTTGAGTCCTCTTTTCTCCTTGCTAAACATCTCTACTTCCTTCCACTGATCCTCATATGTTCTTGCTTGGCATCTTTTCACTCTGCTGGTTGCCTTACCCTTGGATTTATTCCAACCTTGTCAAGGTTCTAATCTTAATAATTTGTTGTTGTTCAGTGGTTTCAGATGAGTTCGACTCTTTGTGGCCTTGTTTGGGGTTTTCTTGGCAAAGATACTAGAGTGTTTTGTCATTTTCTTCTCTAGCTCATTTTACAGATGAGGAAACTGAGGCAAATAGAGTTAAATGACTTGCTCAGGGTCACACATCCAGTAAGTGTCTGAGGCTGGATTTGAACTCAGGTCTTCCTGACTCCAGGCCTGGCACTCTATTCACAGCACCACCTAGCAGTCCAATCTTAATAATGCTGAAAGCTGAGAGGTTTGCTGTTCATTTGCATCCATCTCTTGGTGAACCTATTTGGGTTTTTCTTGGCAAAGATACTGAAGTGGCTTGCCATTTCCTTCTCCAGCTCATTTTACAGATGAGGAAACTGAGGCAAACAGGATTTAAGTAATCTATTTAGAGTCATACAGCTAGTAAGTTTATGAAGCCAGATTTGAACTCAAGAAGAGGAATCCTCTTCACTCAAGGGCTGGTACTTTACCCACTGCATCACCTAGCTGCCCCATTCTCACTAACACTAGTCCAAAACTGTGGAGATGATGTCAGCCTAAATGTTCCTGATAGCCTTGTTAAGTTATATAGGGAAAATACTGTTATTTGTGTTTTTCTTTTAGATGGAAAAACTGAGGCTGAAAGAGGTAAGTGATTTGCCAAAGGCCACAGGGCTTGGAATCTGAAATCAAGACTTTTAAAAATGCACTGTTTCAAATCCCAATTTGTGTCACCAGCATAATGATCTCCTTAATCTGCCTCACGTTGCTAATGCTCCCTGAAATTACTTTGAATTAACTTTTCAAAAATCACTTCTATATTTACTTCATTCTTATTTCTATCTCCTCCCGCCTTCTCCAGCAGATTGTCCTCACTATCAATCCCCTGCTCTAATCTTTATTCTCTCTCTATCTACTGGTTTCTTCGCTGATGGCTTTTACTTCCAAGTCTCCTTTTCTTAAAAAACCCTTAGTAGATCCCACTATTCCTGCTATGATCTTCTGTTGTTCTCCTTCCTTTCTTAGCCCAGTGTCTTGAAAAAGCCACATACACTGGGTGCCCCCATTTCATCTCTCACTCTTCCCTTAACCACCTGCAACCTGGCTTCCTACTTTGTCATTCAACTGAAATTGTTTTCTCCAAAGTTACTGATCATTTCTTATCTGGATGGTGCAGTAAACAGAGAATTGGACCTATAGTCAGGAAAAGCTGAGTTCATAATCCTGTCCCTGACACAGTAGCTGTGTGACCATGGACAGGCCTCAGCCTCTGTCTCCATTTCCTCCTCTGTAAAGTGGGGATAATAATTGCACCTACCCTTCAAGTTTGAAGACAAAATGCGATAATTCTTAAAAGCCCTTTGCAAAATTTGGAGAGATATATAAATGCTAGCTTAAAAACAAACAAACAAGCCAGTAACGATAAGATCCTGCCAAACAATGGCTTTTTCTCACTCCTCATCTTTCTTGATATCTCTACAATCTTTGCCAGCTTTGAATACACTCTCCTCCTGGGTACCATGTCTCTGGAGTTTGATGACCCTCCTCTCACCTGTCTGATTGCTTTTCTCGGTTTCCTTTGCTGATTCACAGTCCCAGTCACCCTTCAGAATTGTAGATATTCCCTAAAGCTCTTTTCCGTTCTCTTACCAGTGGATCTCATTATCTCTCCTGGGTCAATTATCATCCCTATTCTAATGATTCTAAACATATTTATCTAGTCCTAGTCTTTCTCCTAAACTCCAGTCCCACTCACAATCTGACATTTCCATCTGAATGTTCCATAGGTATCTCAAACTCAACTTGGCCAAAACATAACTGTCTTTCCTTCCAAACTCATCCTTCATATGAGCCTCACTATTACGATCGAGGGCACCTCCACCTGCCCAGTCATTCAGCTTCACAATCTCATTTCCATTCACTCCACATATTCAGTCAATTGGCAAATCTTGTCACTTTTATGTCGTGCTATCTATCTACTCACCATTCACTCAGGCACCATCCTAGTTCATGCCTTTACCACCTTTCACCTGGACTATTGGGGGCCATCTCCAGTTGTCCTGATCTATATCTGGTCACTGGACCCAGATGGTTCCAGAGGAGAGAGTGAGGCGCAGCCCTCCCTCACTTAAATCCGTTTCTTACGCAAGTCATGGCATCATCTTCCTGATGTCATGGTCCTCTTCAAGAATGAAGGCCAAACAACAAGAAGAACTTGAACTATTCCAATAATAGCCTTTTTGTTGAGCTCCCAGGCTCAAATGTCACTCCATTCCATCTCCCACACAGTCGCTTAAGTAATTTTCCTAAAGTGCAAGTCTAACCACGTTGCTCCCTCTCTACACCTTCTCAACAAACTCTTGCCTATAGGATAAAATATAAACTCTCATAACCTGACCCATTTCTACTTTTCCAGTCATAAATAATCTCTTCCTTACATTTTGCCATTCATCAGTACTGGACAATTTGCTGTTCTGCACATATAATACTCCATCTCCTTCCTTCACACCTTTGCATTGGCCAAATCCCCATGCGTAGAACATACTCCCTCCTCACCTTTACCTTTACTCTGCTTTCCTTCAAGACTCAGCTCAGGTGACAGCTTCTGCGTGAAGCCTGGCTGATCCAGCTAGCTGCTAGTGTCTTCCCTCCCAGCATACATGCTACATATGGGCATATGGGGTGTTCAGGTCAGACTAGCACCTCTGTTGTGAGCTCTTTTCAGGGCTGCTCATCCACCTTTGGTGTCCACCTGCCACCCAACTCTCACCAGTGGTTCTAAGAAGCTGTACCACGCACAGTGGTCACACCCTAGGAAATCTGTCTTGGCAGATGGGCTAAACCAGACGGAAGGTAACCAATAGTACTTAAACTCATTGGTAAGTTATGGGCATGTCTACCATAAGCATGTGAAGACTTCCTCTGCCAGAATGGGCAGATGAGAACAATTTGTTCCATCAGTCATGATAGTCAGACATGGAAGACACCAAGGTCATCAACTGCATCCTGGGCCATTGCCAGTGGTCTTGACTTTTTTTTCTAGCCACTGTACTATGAGGACTTTGGAAGAGTGAGTCAGATAACTTTGTGCAACTTTGCTTCACCTAAATCCAATTCATACATGATTCAAGACATCACTCATCATCTACTATTTTAACACACTGTACTCTGACCCCAACATCATAATGTCATTGGTCCTCTTTGAAAATGAAGGACAATGGGGCAGCTAGATGGTGCAGTAGATAGAGGACCAGCTCTGGAGTCAGGAGGAGCTGAGTTCAAATCTGGCCTCAGATACTTACTGGCTATGTGACCCTGGACAAGTCACTTAATCCCAATTGCCTAAAGAAAGAAAGAAAGAAAATGAAGCACATATCGCAACAACATAGTATACATAAACCTATAAACAGTTCAAATCTGGCCTCAGACACTTGACACTGGCTGTGTGACCCTGGGCAAGTCACTTAACCCTGATTGCCTCACCAAAAAGCAAAAAGCAAAAAAAAATAATATTAATAAGAACAATGACAATGATAATAGCATTTCTGTAATGCTTTAAGGTTTGCAAAGTACTTTAGACATGTTAACTGATAGAATAAGATGAAACCATCAAATTTGATCTCATTTAACAGATAGGAAAAAAGCTCAACTGAGAGAAGGACTCTGCCTTGCCGATGGTCACACAATTTCCAAGCTTTATTTTTCTCTCCTTGCCCCAAATGAGCCCTAGACATTGCACCAGCCCTGCACCACTAATACTCAGAGAACTTCCAAACAGGAGGTGTCAGGTATTATCCCCAAGGGATTCCAGAATCCTGAAGAAATCAACCCTTGTTTTAGAAGAAGGAATTGTCCTTCACAGTGGCTGCCAACCAGGGGCCTACAGAGGAACCTGCCTGTTTATACAGAGAAAATAGCAGTGACCTTCATTCTCATGTACCCCTGAGGATGGCTTTGACTTCAGAGGGTCCTAAGATTTAAAAGGCATTTAGTACACCCCTTTCAACTTACAGGTTAAATAACTGAAGCCCAGACAGGGAAAGTGATTTGCCCAAGGTCATGCAGATTGTAGATAGAAGAGTGAGGATTTGAACCCAGGTCTTCTGATTTCAAATGCAGTGCTGCTTCCACTATAGCCTGATGCTTGGGCCAGGGTCGTCTCACTTTTATAAGGAGCTAAGAAAAGAAACAAGGACTCTCCGGTTTTCTGTTCCTTCCTTCTGATGATTCACTCTGCTCATTTTCAGTCTCTGCCTTTGTCTTTCTTTGTCATCCACGTCAGTGGCAATTCAAAGACTGGCCTGGAGCCAGAGACATTTTCTTTCCTTGTGAGAACGAGAAAATAGGGTTATAAGTTCCAAAGCCTGGAAAGCACCTCAAAACCCATAAGTAGCTTGGAGAGCCCTGGCTCCTGAAATCCTCAGAGTAATGGTTGTTCAGCCGATCCAAGGCTGCCTCTTTTCCTGCAGCCACACAGACTTTAGCTCTTTTCCATTTCCTCCCCTCCCTCAGGGCCTTATTTGGCATTTAGAGTATGGTCCAAAAGATTCCTCTGCTTCTGTACTTCCTAGATGGCTTGGAGGGGATAGGTATCCCGAGGTCTGGGTTGGTGCAAGGAAAGGAGGCTGTGGAGGGCTGATTGGGGCATATTATTTCCCCACAAGGGGGTCATCACTATGTGTGGGATACTGAAAATGTCCCAAGTGTGCCATCATTCTCTTTGTCAGATTTAGCTAGAAGGGTGAATGGGTCTTTTATGGGTCACAGGGCAAATAATCTACTGCGATAGGGAGGGACAATTCCTAAGACTAAAAACAGATTGATTTCTTTTAGGCCCTGCTGTTCTACTAATGCAGCATTGATGGAGTTGTATACTGATCCAAACGTAATGGAGAGCAACTTGGAACTATGCCCAAAGGGCTATGAAACTGTGCATACCCTTTGATCCAGCAATATCACTACTAGATGTATATCCCAAAGAGGTCATAAAAAAGAGAAAAAGACCCTCATGTACAAAAATATTTATAGCAGCTCTTTTTGGCAAAGAATTAGAAATTGAGGGAATGCCTACCAACTGAGCAGTGACTGAACAAGTTATGGTATATGATTGTGATGGAATACTATTGTGCTATAAGAAATGTTGAGCAGGGTGGTTTCAGAAAAAAAAACTGAGAAGACTTACATGAACTGATGCAAAGTGAACTGAGCAGAACCAGATGAATATTGTACATAGTAACAGCAGTATTATATGACAGCCAACTGTGAGTGACTCAGCTATCTCAGCAATACAATGATCTGAGACAATTCCAAAGGACTCATAATGAAAAATGCTATCCATTCCCAGAGGGAGAACTGGTAGAGTCTAAATGCAGATCGAAGCATATTAAAAAAAATAACAACTTTATTTTTCTTGTTTTTTATTTTTGGTCTGAATTTTCTTTTATAACATGACTAATGTGGAAACATGTTTTGCATTATTGCACGTGTATGACCTATATCAAATTAGTGCTTTCCCAATGAGGAGGGAGGGAGAGAATTTGGAAGTCAAAATTTTAAAAAGTTAATGTTAAAAATTGTTTTTGTAATTGGGCAGATAAAATAATTAAATATTTAAATTAAATATTTAATTATATTAATATATCCACAGATAAATATATTATATATAAACATAAAATAGATATTACAATACAAATTATTATTATAAAATATTAAATTAATTTTAAAATATTTTAAATATTGTTAAAAAGATTCTACTCTTCTGTGGGAGACATTCAAACATGAAACCTCCTGGTTTGAAAGTTCTAGGAGGTGTCCTGGTACAGAACTAGATCAGGTAAATGTGATGGTTACTATGATAGGGAGAAGAAGGAGGACAGTTGATGGAACTCATGGAGGTATCCAATAATGTTTGCTGATTGCTATATCTGTAGTAGCCCAGAAAATCTTATTGCAAGCCTCTATGAAATACGAAGTCTACTTTTGCTAGGATATCTCTTTTATTCATTAGAATATTCCCAGAGCCACAACTAGGCCTTCTTTTTTTTTTTTCTTTTTAGGCAATTGGGGTTAAGTGACTTGCCCAGGGTCCATAACTAGGCATTCTTGCTCTTAGAGTAAATTCATTTGAAGAGGGATATCAGGAGCAACAGTGAAGAGTCCAACAGGACTGTAGGGTAGGATTGCCTTGGGAGAGGGCAGCCTATTGCCCAGAGAGTCAGGCCTTCACCCCGATTGGGGCAGAAGAAGCTAGCTGGAGGAGAAGGGCTCCACAGTAATCAGATCCTATACATAGTATTCTAGGTGTGTCTGTGCTGTATCACAGGGCAGCATGAGAAAGGATTACAAGGAAAAGTATGGGGACAATGGTTGATGAGGAAAGAAAATATGACCTCCTAAAGAAGGGAGTGTAACTCTTCTCAATTGTCAGGATCCAGGGACAAAATCCCTGACCATCTTGAATTCACTGTGGCTCTATATAATCCCACTCACTGGTACCCACCCTGCTACTTCGTGGGATTTCTCTTTTTAAAAGATCAGTCAACATTTATTAAGCATCTACTGCGTGCCAGGCACTGTGCTAAGCTCTGGGGATACAAAAAGGCAAAAGCCAGTTCCTGCCTTCAAATAGCTTACAATCAAAGTGAGAGAGACATTATGCAAACAAATACATACAAAGCAAATTATATACAGGATAAATAGGAAATAATTAACACAGGGAAAAGCTCTGGAATTAAGAGGGGTTGGGTTAGGGTTAGGGTTTCCTCTTGAGAGTGAGATTTTAGTTGGGGCTTAAAAGAAGCCAGAGAGGTCAGTCCTGTATCTGGTGCAGATATGACCCCAGATCCAAACAGATTGTAGCTTGAATGGAAACTGTAACTTTATAACCTGATTGACTTATAACTGTATATGCCACCTGGTTTGTAGGTAATAAAACAGCAACAGTATATTCTCATTTGAGAAAGCCCCATAAGAGGATTCGGATTAGAATTCCTGTAATGCCTTTCTTGTCTTTGTGGTAATAAAAGGTTTTACATTGTAAGGCTAATGTCCCAGTGGTCACTTTTATATATAGGTGTTTAATGGCACAGTTTAGTGCTGGGTCTATGTTTAAAATGACCTGAGTCCAAAAATGACCTCAGACATTTACTAGCTATATGGCCCTGGACAAGTTACTTACCCCCTGCTTCAGTTTCCCCAACTTCAAAATGGGGAAAATAATAGCACCTTCCTTCCACAGTTGTGAAGATTAAGTGAGGCTTAGCACAATGCCTGGCACATAGTAGGTGCTTAATAAATGTTTGTTTCTTTCCTTCTCACATACTAGGCTGTCTGACAGATAGCACTTATTTCTGCCCCAAAGGAGAGGGTTTGCAATTTGCTTTTGACCCCTTGAAGCTACCTGTTCCCACTTCTGCTTTGTCTGGGAGTAAGGGGTTTGGAGGAGGAAGAGGATCTGTGTAAAATTTATATCCCCTTCTTGATTTCAGGGGCTCTTTCATATCTATCCTTGAATATTCAGGCCTAGTATGCACTAGATGGCTAATAAGTGCTCATTGAATTGAATTGCTGACATGATGCATTACTACATGGGGTGGAGATGGGTAAGCAAGGAGGGATTGCTGAAGGAGTTATCCTTTAAATTGGATTTAGAGGACAGGTAGGGATTCAATAGACAGAAATTGAGGCAGAACAGAGATTAGCGAGAAGAGCATTCTGGGGACAGGAAACCTCTTTACTTCCAATCCAGGAGTGTGTCTGCGCCCCTCACTCCTTTGTGAGTGTATGTATTTGAATGTTCATGTGTAAAATTGTCATATGCAAGTAAGGGTCGGATGTTGTACTAACCTGACTGAGCCAGCAAAATGCTAACTGTGTCCATTATTCCAGGCTAATAGGACTTCTACTCATGATTTGGGGTTGAGCCAAGGTGAGGGTCCACACTTAAAAAAGACCAGAGCTGTTTATTGGCCAAGATACTTGTCTGGAACACGAGAACTCCCTCAGCTACCTCTGGCCCCAAGATTCCCAAACATAATCTGGTGATAGGGAATGGGGCGAACGTTATGGTGTGGCACGGTCTTCTGATGGGAAGTAACAGTCTTTCAAAGAAACGATGTTAACATTCAGCTGAACTACTGTTGACAGAAACAAGGTGATGGTCAGTGCCATAGCTTGGTCGGATTTCCCTACCTGTGGCCTTGATATTCAAGTGGAGAAAGAGCTATCCAAGGCAAGCAGATAAAGTCAGCTAAGTGTGCAGAGTTTGAGACAATTTCTTGCATCATGCCAGCAATTCAAATGACAAACAAGCAAACAAAACACAACATTCTGAAGAACTCATGGTAACACGTACGCACAGGGGGCTTAGCTATATCCCTAGCCCACTGAGTCTACAAGGCAGTGTTGTTCAGGGGAGAGGCAGTCCAAACTTGAGCTCTCTATCTATATCTTTGTAGTATATGTATTTGTATGGATAGATTATTGTATATATAAAACACATGACGCACATATACATATACCTATATGTATACACAAATATAGGCAGATGTATCTCATTTGATCTTCACAATAACCCTGGGAGGTAGGTGCTATTATTATCCCCATTTTATAGTTGAGACAACTGAGGCAGACAGGTTAAGTGACTGCCTGGTGTCACAAAGCTAGCAATCCCCAGAGGAAAGTGTCCAGTCAATTGGTCTTGCAGAGTCAAGGTTGAAAATTTAGGCCTAAGTAGCCTTCACTTGTTCATCTGTCTGTATGCTTTTGCATTTTTCAATTTAATTGTGGGTCATAGGGTGAGGGAAAAACCCAACAAAAAACCCAAAACTACTCGAAAAGCCAGAGGCAGAGACATTCTCAAGGTACCCAAGTGGACTGAGGAAGTGTGGGAACTCTCCTAAGAGAGTTGGTCTTTGTGAAACTCCCAGTCTAACTTCCTGGCCCATCACATTGGAATAAATACAGATAAGCTCTTGATAAGTGACTAAGCCTTAAGATGTTGATAAAGCTGAATGAAAAATGCTTAGGGTTTGGTCACTTATGGTCCTAGCGTTCCAGCTTCCTGCATGAGCTTAGCTGGTTGAGCTTACTCCAAATAACGGTTTCCATTGAGATGTTGGTAATTGGGTGGGGGAAAGTCCCTTGGATTATAAATAAGAAAACCAGAGTTTGCGGTCTAGTTCTGCCATTTTAAAACTGGGCAGTTCTCTCTCTGGCCTTCCATTTCTTCTTCTATAAAATGAAGGGATGTTCTAGATGAACTCCCTGCTTTAGAGGCCACCCTAAACAAAATCCTTGTAGAATACAGAAAGAACCTGAGATAGCCAGGTGATGTACTAATGATCCACTAAGATTATTTTTCTTACCTGTTAAATGGAAAGAGTTGTGACTCAGCTTAGGGGAAGACCAAGAAAATACAGAGCTAGGGAGGCAATATGATATAAAGGAAACAGCATTGACTTTAGAGTCAGAGGCCCTGGGTTCAAATCTTGCCTCTGTGTCTTACTATCTCAGTGACTTTAGACAAAACATTTAATATTATTCAGTTTCCCCATCTGTAAAATGAGGAGGTGAAACTAGAAGTTGCCTGAATTCCCTTCTAGCTCTCTAGTGTGATAATAACAATACAGGTGTCAGCAAACTACAGTTTACCGGCCGATTCTTTTGTTGTGTTGTTGATTAGTTATGTCTGACTCTTCCTAACCCCATTTGGGATAATGGCAAAGATACTGGAGTGGTTTGCCATTTCTTTCTCCATCTCATTTGACACACGAAGAAACTGAGGCAAGCAGGGTTAAGTGACTTGCTCAGGATTATACAGCTAATAAGTGTTAGAGGTCGGATTTGAACTCAGGTGTCCTCCTGGCTCCAGGGCTAGTACTCTCTCCACTGTGCCATCTAACTACCCCATTGGCCAACTCTAGAAGCTGCCACCAAACCCCAAGCATTTTTTGTTCAGCTTTATCAACTACAACCCACTGCTTGTTTTTGTATGGCCATGAGCTAAGAATAGTTTTTATATTTTTAAAACCTTATATTTCAATTTATTTTTAAATTTTTAAAACTTTATTTTAAAATGTAAAAACCATTCTTAGCTCACAGGCCATATAAAAGTAGGCAGAGGGCCAGATTTTGTCCAAGGGCTGTAGTTTGCTGATTTCTGTTCTAGATGAAAGGGAATTCTTCTACGCTACATTTCTCATAGGACTTTTTCTGATTCTCCTTTCTCCCAACTCCATCCTATCATCCATCTATGATCCTAATTTGTATACAGATTTCCTATGTTTTCTGCCATGGTTAAGGAAACTGAAGCGGAGACAGGGAAAGTAACTTAGATGTAGGTTATATGCGGTTAGTGGCAGAACTAGGGTTAAGTTCCTAAGGACTAGGAAATAATCAGCAGAGGTAGCATTAAGAGGGTGGGGAAAGGTCCTCTGTAGAAGGTGGGATTTTAGCTGGGGATTGAAGGAAGTCAGGGAAACCAGAAGCAGAGATGAGGAAGGAAAGAATCCAAGTCTGGTGTTGGGAAATGAAGAGTCTTGTGTGAGGGATACGCAAGTAGCTGAGTCCCTAAATAAGGGTATATGCATTGGTGGTGTAAGGTTTAAGAAGACTGGAAATGTAGATGGAGTAGTGGTGGTGGAGGAGGAGGTTGTGAAAGGTCTTAAACGCCAGTGCATTTTCTATTTGACCCTAGAGGCAATAGGGAGCCACTGGAATTTATTGAATGGAAGCAGGAGATAACATGATCAGATCTGTACCTTAGGAAGATCCATTTGACAATTTAATGGAGGATGGACTAGAGTAGGGAGAGACTTGAGGCAGGAGAGACTCCCCAGCAGGTTACTGCAATGGAGATGAGGGCCTGTACCAAGATGATGGTGGTGCCATTGGAGAGAAGGGAATGTATTTAAGATATGTTACAAAGGTGTTTGTATAGAGAATTAGATGCTGTTGGGAACATCAAGATGCCCTTGGAGATCTGTGCTAAATGATGAGAAGACACAATGCCTCTCAGATTGGGAATAAGTGGGGAAAATTGTAGGATCACAGATTTAGAGCTGGAAGGAATTTCAGAGGCTATTGAGTCTAACCCTCTCACTTTACAGATGAAGAAACTGAGGCTCAAAGAGATGGATCACGCAGCTAGTAATCTCTAGCTCAGCCCTGTGGCATAATAGAAAGAGTATTGGGTTAGGAGTCAGGCACGATCTTTGCCTTCCAGGATGTGATATTTTAGTTGGAGAGAAAAGTTATACACACCTGAAAAGGTAACTAAGCATGGTCAACGTCAAAACAAGGGGAAGGACGATAAATATTTTACGAGATTAGGTGAAGATGATCTAACTGTGGTCTGGAGTCATCATGGAAGAGTTGGAATTTGATCTGAGTCCTGAAACATAGGCAGGATTGGAACACTTAGAGAAGAGTAAGGTGGAAATAATGTGAGCAAGAGTATAGATTGAGGAATACTCATTAAAGTTGTTGGATTTAGGGCTAGAAAGTACTTTAGAACACAAACCATAGAATCTGGGAGCCAGAAAGGACCTTAGAAGACCTCTGGTCAGTCGCTCCTCTCAGGTTATGTCTGGGCAAAAGAACTTAGACCTATGTGACTGGAGGAGGCCATTTGTGAGGGGAGTGATGTTAAAACAAGGCTGTAGACATTGATTAGGACTAGACTGTGGGGTCCTGGAGTGACAGCCTTGGGAGTTTGGACATTATAAATCCACGGAAGCTTGTTGAACAAAGGAGTGAGATTATGAAAGAGGAATTTCAGAAAGATTAATTAGGAATAACTTGAAAAACAATGTCAAGTGCATGAGCCCTTCTGTGCATGTGCGAGGGGGGACAGTTTGGGTGGTGGTGGCTACATAAGACTGATGTTTAATGAGGTATATAATTATTTCCCAAAGGCAACATGTCAGTCATGTCATGCTGTGATTACCAAAATAAATGTCCTTGCTAAGCTTGTCAAACATTCTCTTCTAAGTGACCAAACAGGAGGGAGACTTGGCCTTAAGGCAGTCTAGCCTTCACCCAAGAATGCTAAAAAAGCTGACTTGCCAAGCTCAGTGATGGAACAATGAAAAGTGTGTGTACTTACACTTGTGCAAATGTGTTAGGGGCCAGTTAGTGTGGGGCAGGGACTTTCCTCAGAGTCGGCAAAAATGCAAAGCTAGATGGGGAGCTAGCCTTACTATTTTACAATTATCATGGTGGCCCCAGATAGGCATTTTGTTTGTAGAATCATGTAAGGTCAGAGCTGGAAAGGATCTTGGAAGAATACAGAATTTCAAAGAGGGGAGGGGACTTAGAACATAGAATATCAGTGCTTGATGGCACCTCAGAACATAGGACAGGATAGAATAGGATAGGATGGGATGGGATGGGATGGAATAGAATAGGATGAAATAAAAAAGGAGAGGACAAGACAGAACGGGATAGAATATAACAAAATGGAACAGGACAGACTAGACTAGACAAGAATAGAATAATATTTATTAGATTAGAATTATCCTTATTTTATTATTTTCATTTGAGAAAACTGAGTTAGATAGAGTTTAAGTGACAGTTAGTCAATGTCTAAAGCTGGATTTTAACTAAAAAATTTCTGATTCCAGGTGCAGTACTCTATCCACTGAGCCACCTAGCTGCCTGAAGAAGAACAGAACATAGAATTAAGGTAGACACACCAAAGACATTCATGCCTAAGCATGAATTCTTGGGATTCCAGTCCCATGAACAGGACAGTGTGATATCTGAGATATATGAGCAAATCTCAGATGACCATCACATTGCAGGCTTCACCTAGTGGTTGTCCAGCAAACAAATACTCTCTCAAACCTATGAGAATCAGGTCTGAGACTACCATAAGCCACATGGTGAGACCATTCATCTTTCCTGCTTTAAGTATTTGATATTGAGGGGAAGTTTGCTTCGCAGTCCCTCTCTTCAAACAGCCCCTAGGTATAACCGTTCTCTTGGCATAAGTGATGTTACCAACTCAGATTTGAAGAGGAGTCACCATAGCCTCTAGGAAGCTGCAATTTCAGACATTTTTAGAACTATCTGGGGTGTAGTGAGTAAGAGTTTTCATATTTTTTTCCTTCTCTGGATTCCATTCTGAAAACGTACTCCGATCTACAAGGTAAGTTTGTAGTCCTTTTGGGTCACACGGAGTTGAGAAGGATGTTATGATCTGAATGGGAATGGAGAATATGAACCAAAAGAAAAGAAAAGAAAAGAAAATTTCCATATCCTATGCGCTAGGCTAAATGAGATGAGATAGAACTTGGGCAGGCACTGAAAGGAAGGTTTAAAGGGGGAATTTAGGTCAGTCTACTCTCATATGGGCAGAGGGATTGAAGAGGACCTGGTCTGTGGAGCAGTTTGGGTCTAGAGTGTCACCTGGTGGCTAATGAAGAAACCTGCACTCTTTGTTGTCCTTCCAGCCCCACCTCCGGGAGGTACGTGGACATGACCTGATCATCTACTTGCCTTCTAGGGCCGATGTAAGGGAAATGATCCTATTGGTGGAAAGTTTGATCTGTGTAGCAGCCCAAAAGTCAATGCACTCTTAGACTTCAAGGGCAAGGAAGGCATAGCTTTCAGGAATAAGGAGGTGACACTATGATCTACAGGTATCAGATCTTATCTGGAATATTTGGTTCTCTTCTGGTGCCACTGTCTAAGAAGGAGATTGAGAAGATGAAGAGTGTCCAGAGGAAGACAGCCAAGACGGAGAAGAGCTTTTGGTCCTCAGGACATGGGCTGTCAAAGCTGGGAGGGTCTGTAAATATATAATGATCATATGTCACATGAGGAACAGTTGAAGTAACTGGGATTGTCCAGTCTGGAGAAGAGAAGATTTAGAGGGCATGTGATAGATGACTTTAAGTATTTGAAAGACTATCACATGAAAGAAGGATTACTTATTCTTTTTGGTCCCAGAGGGAAGAACGATAAGCAATGGTTGGAAGATGCAAAGAGGAAAATTTAATCTGATCAGGAAAAGAAAGAGCAACAACTTCTTAATGATCTGAACTTCCTAATACCATCCTGTTACTGGTCCTCCTTGTCTTACTTATGGATTATTGCAGTAGTCTGCTGGTGTGTCTACCTGTGTCAAGTATCTCCCCACTCCAATCCATTCTCCATCCAGCCACCAAAATGATTTTTTTCTAAAGCACAGGTCCCATCATGTCACCTCCCTACTCAATAAACTCCAGTAGCTCCCAATTGCCTCCAAGAGAAAATGTGAAATCCTCTGTTTGGCATTCAAAGCCCTTTGTATCCTGACCCTGTATTTCCCCTTATCCATGGAAGACCTTTTCAGTCTTTGTATACCTTATTCCTTGCCACTTACTTTTTGATCCAGTGACACTGCATATTCCTTGATATTCCTTGAACAAGATATCCCACCTCTTGACTCTGGCATTTTCTCTGACTGTCTCCCATGCTTGGAAAGCTCTCCCTCCTTGTCTCTACTGATTTGTCTCCCTGGCTTCCTTTAAGACCCAGCTAAACTCCTGCTTTCTACAGGAGGCCTTCCCTAACACCTCTTAATTCTGGCAACTTCCCTCTTTTACTCATCTCCTATTTGTGCTGTATGTAGCTTGTTTGTACGTATTTGTTTGCTTGTTGTCTCCCCACTAGACGCCGAGATCTTTGAGGGTAGGGGCTGCCTTTGCTTCTTTTTGTATCCCAGAGCTTAGCAAGGTGCCTGGAACACAGCATGTGCTTAATAAATATTTATTGGTTGATTGATTGATTGAACTGCACACAGGTGGAATGGATTGCCTCTTAAGGTAATGGATTCCCCCTTCTCATACACCTATTCAAGCAGAGGCTAGGTAGCCACTTGTGATATATGTTATAGTGGGGATTTTTTTTTCATATATGGGTTGGAAAAAATGGAAGCTTAGATCCCTGCAAACTCTGAAATTCTACAATTCCATCATTCTTCACATGTATTGTCTTCCCTTAAAGAATGTAAATTCTCTGTGGGCAGGGACTCTTATTGCCTTGGTTTCTCTGGTGCCTACTACACAGCATGGCAATGGAGCAGTCACTTCATAAATGCCTGCTGATTGAATGATTGATAGGAAAAACAATGGTCATTTAGATGGGTAAATACCAGGTCTATATAAAATTACACTAAATAATTTCAAGAAGGAGAAAGCATTAGCGATGAGAGGTATTCATGAAAGGTCTCATGCAAGAGAGGGCATCTGAGCTATGAAAGAATGGGGCAATCACTCGTATGAAAGGATGGAGAAGAGATCTCAAATGTCATATACAGCAAACAGCTAGTCAAGGTGGAGATGAAGAGGGAGTGCATTCCTTGCCTTGGGGAATACCTGTGCAAAGGTATGAAAGGTGAGATGGAGATTTTCAGAGAGTATCACATATATAGAGAGTATTTCTATTAGAATACAGCTTTCTTCTTGGTTCTTTAAAGGGTCAACAATCTCGAAGTAACTTTTGAAAGAAGCTCAGAAGAGCTTGATCAGATGTCAAAGAAGCCAAGATTACCCACGGCATCCTGAGCCATCGACAGTCGCCTTGACCTATGTCTTGCCACTGGACTTCAATGATTCTGGAAGAGAGAGTGAGGCTGATGATGTCGCACAGCTCTGGCTCACTAAAATCCAATTCCTGAGCAAGTCAAGACATCTCCCTGTGATGTCATTGGTCCTCTTCAAAAATAAAGGACAAACAGCAAACACCTTGAGGACAGACACAGTTTTTCTCATTGTATTTGTATTTTTAGCATTCAAGCAGTGCCTGGTCCATAGCAAGCACCTAATAAATGCTGATTGACTTGAGTTGACCCAGACTTTTGAAGAGGATTTTGTTTTTCTTTCCAGCTTTTAATTGTCATAAAAATTTAAGGGATATGGAATATCTCTTTAAGAAGTGGGAGGTGGGGGAGAGTATTATAGTAATTGTAATTCAAATAAATAGCCTGTCTTCTAGGCTGACACTCCAATCTGTTCAAGGCAAGTGGAGCCTCTGGTGTTGAACTACTAATTCTAATCCTTGTAACTGTTCTTAGCCCTTGAATAAAACTCTGCTGATCCTGTCAATTCATATAACATTTCTTTTTCTGTCATGCCTCTGGGCTGGTGCCGGTTAGGCTTAACTTTGGGCTCCTCATTGGCCAGAGGAGGAGAATTAGAAAGGATTCTAGGGATCTTGTCAATGCAGGAATATGACTCAAGCCTACTCATGTGGCCTGGCACCAACTATTTCTAGGAATGAAGAGCTGCCGATCACATCAAAAATAAGAAACCAAGATTCACAGCTGGTCAGAGATAGAAGGGACCTGAGAGGTCCCCAAATCACAGGATTTAATGGGAAGAAATCTCAGGGGCTAATATGACTCATGCCGGGAAAAGAATCCCTACAACAGTAAACTCAACAACTGGTCATTTAGCTTTTCTGTGATCATTTTGCCTTGTTGTTATTGTTCAAGCATATCTGACTCTTCATGATCCCATTTGGGGTTTTCTCAGCAAAGATACTAGAGTGGTTTGCCATTTCCTCCTCCAGCTCATTTACAGATGAGGAAACTGATGCAAACAAAGTTAAGTGACTTGCCCAAGTTCATTCACATAGCTAGTAAGTGTCTGGGGCCAGATTAATTTGAGCTTGGGAAGAGGAGTCTAACTTCGGGAGGCCTATTCAGAAGGAATACACTTTTGTCCCTCCAAATACAACCAATTCCAGCCTTTGGATAGCCATAATGTTAGGAAGGTTTTCTTGATGTGAAGGCAACTTTTTCTTTTTTACATCATCTCCCCATTGCTTTTAATTCTGTCTTCTAGGGACAAGCAGAATCTTTAGTTCAATGCTCATTTTGCAGATAAAGAAATTGAGGCCTCAAGAGGTTAAATGAATAGTCGAATGGTCATCCAGTTAGCAGATGGCAGAGCTGGGATTTTAATCCACATTTTCTAATTTACATTTAATAACCATTTAATAATAATAAGCATTTAATCTAAACCTCGAACTTTAAAGATAAGTAAACTGAGACCCTAAAATGGGGAAATGGCTTGCTCTGGGTCACACAAGATTTGAGTGGGTTTCTACCTGTACAGTCTCCTCACTCCCCAAACTCTCCAACCGCAATCTCCCAATGACCTGGGCAACACATTCAGATAGGTACCCAGGAAGTTCACTATCCTCCTCTGCGTTTTGAATTCCAGAAGGGGTGAATGTTAGGCTGAGTGATGACTAGGAGGCCACAACATATGGTAAAAAGAAGCTAGAGTGTGACTTCTGCCTGCAGCTCATTTGACAGGTGAGGAAACTGAGGCAAACAGGATTTAGTGACTTGCTGAGGGTCACAGAGCTAGTGAGTATCTGAGGTCAGATTTGAACTTAGGAAAATGTGTCTTCCTGACTTCAGGTCCAGTGCACTATGCACTACGGCCCCACCTAGCTGCCCTGGGAGATAGGCTAGGAGATTCTTAAGAAAACTGTGGACATGAGATTTTTGAGGATCTGAACTAGGATGTGGCAGTGTGAATTAGAGAAGAAGGAAGACATTATAAAAGCAGACGCTAGGTCTCAATTTCCTCTTTTGGAAAAAGGAAGTATTAGACCAAACAAGGTGTAGAATGGATAACAAACAATTGTGACAAACAATTTTGATTACATAAAATTAAAAAGCTTTTGGACAAACAAAACCAGTGTAGTTAAAATTATAAGTGGAGAAGGAAAATGGGGGAAATATTTGCACAAATTTTTCTGATAAAGGTTTCATTTACAATATACACAAAAGACATATTCAAATTTATAAGAATGAAAGCCGTTCCTCAATAGATAAATTTGTCAAAGGATATGAATAAGCAGTTTTCTAAGGAAGAAACTCAAGCTATCAATACCCATATGGGAAAAAAATGCTCCAAATTCACGAATAATTAGAAAAATGCAAGTTAAAGCTATACCGAAGTTCTACTTTACATCCATTTGATTGGCAAAGTTGGCAAAAAAAAAAAAGGAAAATGACAAATGATGGAGAAGGTGTGGGAAAATAGGTACATTAATACATTATTAGTTGATGTGTGAATTCATCTAGAAAGAAATTTGAAGCTATGTCCAAAAAGTTACTAAACTACATATATCCTTTGAATAAGCAATGCCACTACTAGGCCTATATACCAAAAAGATAAAAGAAAGAAGAAAAGGACCCACATGTATGAAAATGTCTTTGGCAGCGCTTACAGCAAAGAAATGGAAATAGAACCATGAAGTGGAGAGTGGCTGAACGAATTATGGTATATTGTATTGTAAAAATGAAAGGAACAATTTTAGGGAAACTTGAGAAGACTTCTACACATTGATGCAGGGTAAAGTGAGCAGAGCCAGGAGAACAATTTATAAAATATTAACAACACTGTATTGACAAATAGGGCAGCAATGTGGCACAGTGGATGGAGCACTGGGCCTGGAATCAGGAAGACCTGAGTTCAAATCTGACCTCAGACACTTACTAGCTGTGTGACCCTGGGTAAGTCACTTAACCCCATTTGTCTCAGTTTCCTCATCTGTAAAATGAGCTGCAAAAAGAAATGGCAAACCACCCCAGTATCTTTACCAAGAAAACCCCAAATGAGGTCACAAAGAATTGGACACAACTGAAATGATTAAATAATAGCAACAATGACAAATAATTTTGAAAGACTTTAACTACTCCGATCAACACACTGCCTGACCATGATCCCAGAGGGTCAGTGGTGAAGGATGCTGCCCACCTTCTGACAGAGAGATGGTGGACTTAGGGAGTAGGAACCATCTGATATGTCTTTGAGACTGACCTCTATTTTTAAGGAAAGTAGCTGGGCCCTCTGTGTCTTCATTCCTCTGTAGGCCAGGCTCTACCCCTGACTTTCTGGATTTTTCTACCCACCACTCCATGAATATCTTCTTCTTCCCCTCCCACCTGCCCCCTTTTGGCAGCTTCCTTACTTACAAAAAGCCTACTGCTTTTTGAACATGGACAGTGTAGGAATTTGTTTTGCTTGATTGTACATGTTTGTTACAATGCTTTATTTTTTTCTCCCCACCCCTTTTCCCAATGGGGATGGAAAGAAAATAGATTTTCATAAATTGAAAAGATAAAATTAAATGAAAAAATAAAAATGAAGAGATTAAACCATCCCACCTCTAACATTCCATGATTCTGTGATTTCTTAAGTTCTTCCTTCTATTACTATTTCTAGAGTCAGAGGTTCTCAGCACCAGAAGGTCATTCAGTCCCAACTTCCTGTCCTCTGAACTTAATGGATGACCTCTAAGATCTCTTCCTGCTTTATGGTACAATGAGATAATTGTTAGGTCCTTCATGGAATCATTCGGGGTCTTAGCAGAGAAATGAGAGTATCACTATGTCATGAGTACTGGATTTTGAATCAAAGGACCCATGTTCAAATAATGGTTCTGTCATTTACAATCTGTGTGAATTTAGGCAAATCACTTAACTTCTCGGGGACCCTGTTGAATTAGAGG
Source organism: Phascolarctos cinereus (assembly GCF_003287225.1). Classification (NCBI taxonomy): domain Eukaryota; kingdom Metazoa; phylum Chordata; class Mammalia; order Diprotodontia; family Phascolarctidae; genus Phascolarctos; species Phascolarctos cinereus. Next base: position 56,543,352 of record NW_027555625.1, on the reverse strand, counting down.
GTTGGACTACCTTCTAATTTATGTTACATTTTATGATAAATTCAGAGTCTGGGGTGACGGAATTGACAAAACCTTTCTAGTTGTTGCTATGAGGGTCTCTCTTAAGACAATTATCAGATGAAAGCAAAGGTTCCTTTTATTTTGTGGTCAGGGCAGTGAGGCAGAAAAAACTCACTGAAAAGCATTATTAATTAGGAAATGTTTGATGAGCACTTTGGAGATTATTTAGTCTGAGGATTCTTAACCTGGGTCCACCAGCGCCCAAGGGATCTGAGAATAGACTTCAAGGGATCTGTGAATTTGGAAGGGAAAAAAATGACATCTTTATTCTCCCTATTTTCTTTGTAATCCCATGTATTTTATTTTATGCATTTAAAAATATTATTTAAAGAAAGGGTCCATAGCTTCCCTAGACTGCCAAAGAGAGTCATAGCACAAAAAAGGTTAAGAATTCCTTGTCTAGTATAACTCTTGTTTTATGGGGAAGGAAAGTGAGGCCCAGATATTTGCTCTACATCAAACAGTGAATGAGCTGAGCTCTAGCTCTTTCCATAGGGGAAGTTTCGGCTTAGGGAGTAAGGACAGATGGAAATAAAACTTTCTAACTTCCAAAGGAGAGAGAAAATGCTTATCTCCCTGACAGTTTCCCTGGGGAGAGGCCTCACAACTCATTTCCAGCACAATTTAGGGCACTAGGGACCTCTCTCTGGCTCAGATCTTCTCCAAAAGTAGAAAGATCAAAGCCAGTGGCTCTAAATTAAGAGGGAGGAATTTGGGTTGCCCAGATCATTCAGTCATGAGGTTAGCCAAGTGATAACACCCCTGGGAGATATCTCAGCCACTTGAAACCTTTTCCCCTTTCAAAAAGCGCCCCTGGATTCCAGGTCACTTTTTGCATTCTGAGATCCTGCCTAGATTAGACACATTCTCCACCCCCCATGTTTGAGATCTCAAAGGGAAAGCCCCACCAGGGTTTCTCTTTGAGAACTTAAAAGGGGTTTGTGACTGTGGGTCCACTTTTCCAAACACATAAAAAAAGTACTATGGGATGCTACTTCTTTACCCCTTTTTGCTGGCCACTATTAACCTCCAACTCCCAAATCCCCATATGACTTAGATATGGGGAGGACCTCTCAGCCAGTCTGCCCTCAGGAAAGCCATGAAGGCAGCAGTGATTTTTTTTTCAATGCCTTCTCTTCGAGTGGCCATTTTCCACCCAAGTGGTGACTCCTTCCTTAAGGCCTCTTCGCACACTCTTTCCCCACCCCCCAAAGTTCTCAGAAAGGAAAGGTAGCAATTCCTGAGAAAAGCTTAGAGTATGTTATCTCTTAACCAATATTTTAACAGAGCACAGAACCTTAATACAAAGGAATGAAAACTCAAAGGCAGAGTTACAGGCACCAGCTCCTAGAAATTAGACTGTCAGAGATGGAAGGAACCTCAGAACATAGAATGAAAAAGCTAAAATTCACCATAGTCAGAGAGATCTTAGGAGACTTTGAACAGTCATGCCAATGTGAAGTGATGAGGACTTGAATGAGGGTGGGGAACATGGGGATGCAGAGGAAGAGAGACATTGTCAAGAGAGAATCTAGACTTCAATTTCTTCTTCTCTAAAATGAGGGGATTAGAACCTTCCAGCCTGAACGTTTCCCATTTAGAATGTCCTCAGCATATCCAAGGTGGAAGGGAACTTAGAACATAGGATGTCAGAGTTGAAAAGAAGTTTAGAATAGAGAATGTCAGAACTAGAAGGAGCCTCAGAAGCCATCTAGTTCAACCTTTTCATTTTACAGATGAGGAAACTGAGGCTCAAGAGCATGACTAGTAAGCATGAGAAGCAGGATTTGACTCCAGGTCCTCTGACTCCAGAGTGAGTGTTTTCCCACTATAGTAGGTCTCTTTCAAGGCCTTAGAGCATAGAATGTCAGAACTGTGAGGGACTTAAGAATGTAGAATATAAGAATAGCTGGGAAGGGCCTATATAAACATTTATAGAGTGATTATTGTGTGCTAGGCACTGTGTTAAGTGATGAAGAATATAGAACAGCAGAGCTGGGAGGGTCCTTAGAACACAGAATGTCAGAGTTGGAAGGGCCCTTAGAACATAGAATATCATATCTGGGAAGGGCCTTAGAACGTAGACCATCAAAGCTTGGAGGGTCCTTAGAACACAGAATGTCAGAGCTGCAATGGCCTTTGGAATATAGATTGTCAGAGCAGGGAGGGGTCTTAGAACACAGAATGTCAGAGCTGGGAGGGCCCTTAGAACATAGAATATCATATCTGGGAAGGGCCTTAGAACGTAGACCATCAAAGCTTGGAGGGTCCTTAGAACACAGAATGTCAGAGCTGCAATGGCCTTTGGAATATAGATTGTCAGAGCAGGGAGAGGTCTTAGAACACAGAATGTCAGAGCTGGGAGGGTACTTAGAACATAGAATATCATATCTGGGAAGGGCTTTAGAACATAGACTGTCAAAGCTGGGAGGGTCCTTAGAACACAGAATATCAGAGCTGAGAGAGGCCTTAGAACATAGAATGTCAGATTGAAAAAGGAGCTTAGACATCATCTTCACACCCATTCCTTTTGTTCATTCTCACACCAACCCAACGAGGGATGTAATGGGCTTAGTAATACATTTATTTCTTTATTTTTTTATCTCTCTATCTATGTGAAGCAATTGGGGTTAAGTGACTTGCCCAGGGTCACACAGCTAGGAAGTATTATATGTCTGAGGCTGGATTTGAACTCAGGTCCTCCTGACCCCAGGGCTGTTGCTCTATCCACTGCGCCACCTAGCAATACATTTATTAACCCCATTTTACAGATATGGGAAATAAGAGGTTCAAAGTAGTTCTGATTTGACCAAGGCCTCACTCTAGTAAGTGTATAGCTGAGACCCCATGTCAGACCTTAAGTCTGGCTCTCTTGGTGCTATGCCAAACTGCTCTTTACAAACACCAGAGCTCAGCTCTAGAGGAGACATCAGGGAGTGGGGATGGGTGGGGAGCCAAACCCTCCCCAAAGAACAAAGAAACCTGCCCAACTTAGCATTTCCTGGGAGACAATTTCCCTGCCATGGAATGATAGTCCGTGAAGGCCAGGCTCTGGCACCAGGGTGCAGCGGCCCATTTTGCAGGTCCTCGCCCGCCCTGGGATCCTGGTCGTGCTGATTCCTCTCATGATGTAGGCTTAGGTGTTTCCCTGGCTTTCAAGTCGGCTCTTTAACTGGGAGAGAAAAGCAATGCCCTGGCCACCAGGCCCAGAGAGGCCGGCTCCCAGAAAGTGAATTGGTGGATGGCTGACTGCTCATTATGTGCCGGAGGGTCGTAATTTTTCCCTCCATGCCAGCCCCGAGGAGGAAGTTTGCAGGATGTTATCAATATCCTGTTTCTATGACCTGCTGTGTAAAAATGTCTCCCGGTCACCCCACCCAAGCTTCAACCTTTTGGCTCCTGTCTACCGGCTGTGTTCTACAAGATTAATGTGTTTTCCAACAGGATTGCTGACAGACGTGTATTGCTAATTGCTGCAGTTTACGTATGCCTTGTGTATTTTTCTCCCACTTAAATCCATCTTTTGGCAGAGATGTGAAAGTCAGGCCCTGACTAATTATGATCATAAAAGCAGCTTGGATTTTGTAGCCCTATTTATAAGATTTATATGTGCTCTCCACACGATAACAACCCTGGGAGGGAGCTAGTGAGGGAGTAGTATTAACCCCCATTTTACAGATGAGGAAACTGAGGTACTAAGTGGAAAAGGAGACTGAGGCTTTGTGGTAGGGTAAGAACTTTTCCTAGGCCTGAGGGCTGATTCCACTTATGAATCTAAGTCTACTGACTCAGCCTAGAGCTTTGGCACGGCACTCCGGAGAGACAGACAGAGGTCAGATTCATCAAGGACCCCCTTGTTGGAGATACTGCCTACTCTTCAAATGTGTGTTTGACGAGGTGGTCTTGGAGACCCCTCACAAACTCTGAGATTCTGTATCTTACCTGAGGTCACACAAATGAGATAAATGGGTTCAGATCCAGACCTCATATAACTCTAGTGCTTGCCACAACCAGGTTAAAAAGTAATTGGGAAATACAAATACCATGCAGAAAATGCAAATTTATAGTTTTTGAAGCCACTATGCAGCCCAGGGGATGAGTTTACAAGATTATCTGGAGGTTTGTATACTGTGAGGTAGGTAGTGAAAATATTACCCCATTTTACAGGTGAGGAAACCGAGGCACTCTTTCTGCCTCTGTCTTTCCGTAGCTGCTTGTCTCTTTTTCCCTGGCCTAGAGCTAACCCTGACACCTTGGCCAGTGTGGCTAATTACCTTTAGCTGACATTGGATCTCTCCACCTGGAGCGCAAGCCCGTTTTTTTGCTTATGGTCCCCGAGTGGATGACACTGTGTGGACAGACGAGATGGCTGTGTTCTACCACGCTGGCTGCAGCAAAGCCTTTTTATGCCTTGGAATGGTGGAATATATTAGACCATTTGAGCTAAAATGGATCTTAGAGCTCATTTCATCTAACCTCATTTTTCAGAGGAGAAGATCGAGGCCTGGACATGGGAAATTATTTGCTCAGGGTCATATAGCAAATTAATGGCATAGCAAAGATTGGAACTGCCATTCCTTGATTTCAGGTTCAGGGTTCTCTTCACCACACTATATTGAAGGGGTTCTTCATCATTTTTGTATCTTTTGCTTGTTTGGTGTAGCTTTTCTTAAAATTTTATTTAATTTTTATTTTATTTATTTATTAGGCAATTGGGGTTAAGTGGCTTGCCCAGGGTCACACAGCTAGTAAGTGTCAAGTATCTGAGGCTGGATTTGAACTCAGGTCCTTCTGACTTCAGGGCCGGTGCTCTATCCATTCCACCACTTCGCTGCCCCTGGTGTAGCTTGTGAAGCCCTTCTCAGAATGTTTTTTAAAGGCATAAAATAAAATTTATGGGTTTACAAAGGAAACCTAAAGCTTAGAGAAAGTAAAGATGTGCTTTCATCGCCATCCAGATTCACAGTGAAATCTATCCATACACCTGAGCTAAAGAATTTTTGTTATAATCTCTCTCTCTCTTCTTCTTCTTGTTCTTCTTGTTCTTCTTGTTCTTCTTGTTCTTCTTGTTCTTCTTGTTCTTGTTCTTCTTGTTCTTGTTCTTGTTCTTGTTCTTCTTCTCTCTCCTCTCTCTCTCTCTCTCTCTCTCTCTCTCTCTCTCTCTCTCTCTCTTTCTCTCTCTCTTTCTCTCTCTCCTTCTCTCTCTCCTCTCTCCTCTCTCTCTCTCTCTGTCTCTCTCTCTCTCTCTCTCTCTCTCTCTCTCTCTCTCTCTCTCTCTCTTCTTCTCTCTCTCTTTTTCTCCTTCTCATCACACAAGAGTTTTTCCTATCTTGATTCTGATGCCGCCATTTTGTATTATGCTTCTGGTTTGCACCATCGTCATTCTCAGAAGTACTACAGAAATCCGGGAAGTCCAATGTGAGCATTTGGTCATGTGTTAAAACCCTTGGCACAGAACTAAGAATACAGCAGGGACCCAATAAGAATTTGACTAATTGAATGGAACTCACAAGGTATGTGGTGGGGAGTGAGAAACACTGGGTTGCTCGTCAGAAGACTTGAGTTTAAATCACTGTTCTGTCACTGGCAGCCTGGGTTATCTTGGGCAAGGCTCTTCTCTTTGGGACTCAGTTTCCTCATCTGTAAAATGAGTGGGTCAGAATTGATGATTCCTAAAGTTTTTTGTTTGTTTGTTTGTTGTTATTCTTGTTTAGCTGTAACTGATGAACTGAAGACCTTGTAGAATGAATGACATATGAAGGGACATCTTGACAACGGGTCCATATTTAATCACAAAGTGTAATTGGGTAGGGGGTAGAGGAGCACATGTTTCTGAGTAGAGAGGTGAGGAGCACAGAACCCCCTCTGTACTCTTTAGAGGCAGGCACTATAGAAGCTACAGGTACCAATTCTTATCTTGCTACCTAGTTAGAGGAATCCAGACTGATGTCTGTCCAAATGACGACGTTTCTCAATATGCCAAAGGAGCGGAATGGCATATAAAAAATATGATGGTGGAGGAGAAATTTTGTAGAGATTGAAAGTCACCTGTGGTTCTGACATCCTTAGACGTCTGGATATTTTCCATGGGACACTTAGGAAGTTTTCCTGCTAACCCCACTTTGTATCTGTTGCACCTCCTGGTTTTAGCTCCACAGAACAAGATTCCTTCCACTACCCCCACCCCCCATCCCCACCTCAAGTTAAGCTCATCACTTAAGAAAATGCTTTTTATTCATTTCATTAAATATTTCTCAATTATATTTTAAATTACAATTAAATTTCCCAATTATATTCATTTAAAACATTTTTGAGTTCCAAATTCTCCCTTTCCCTGTTGCTGCTCTCCAACCCATTGAGAAGGAAAGCAATATAATATCAATTATACATGTAAAGTCATGCAAAACATATTTCCATATTAACTATGTTGCAAAAGAAAATGCCCACAAACAAGAAAAATAAAGCAAAAAAAAAGTATGCTTCAATCTGCACTCCCATCAATTCTCTCTCTGGAGGTGGATAACATTTTTCTTCATGGATCCTTTGGAATTGCTTGGATCATTGCCCTGATCAGGGTAACTAAGTCTTTCATAGTTCATCAACCTTACAATATTGCTGCTAGTATGTATAATGTTCTCCTGGTTCTCATTTCACTTTGTATCAGGTCGTACAGGTCTTCTCAGATTTTTCTGAAACCATCCTACTTGTTATTTCTCATAGCACAATAGTATTCCTTCACATTCATATACCATGACTTGTCTAGCCATTCCCCAGTTGATGGGCATCCCCTCAATTTCCAATTCTTTGCCTCCACAAAAAGAGCTGCTATAAATATTTTTGCACAAATAGGTCCTTTCCCCTTTTCTTTAATCTCTTTGGGATATAGTCCTAGTAGTGACATTTCTGGATCAAAGGATATGCACAGTTTTATAGCCCTATGGGTATAGTTCCTAATTATTCTCCAGAATTGTTGAACTGGTTCAGAACTCTACCAACAGTATATTACTGTGCCTGTTTTTCCACATCCCCTCCAGCATTTGTCATTTTCCTTTTTTGTCATGTCAGCCAATTTAATAGGTGTGAATTGGTACCCCAGAGTTGTTTTAATTTGCATTTCTCTAATTAATAGTGCACAGCCAGGAGGCATAGTAGATAGAGTGCTGGGCCAGAGTCAGGAAGACTCTTCTTCATGAGTTGGAATCTGGCCTCAGACACTTACTAGCTCTGTGACCCTGGGCAAGTCCCTTAACCCTGTTTGCCTCAGTTTCCTCATCTGGAAAATGTACTGGAGAAGGAAATGGCAAACCATTTCAGTATCTTTGTTGAGGAAACCCCAAATGGGGTCATGAAGAGTTAGACATAACTAAAAGAACAATCAGTAGTGATTTAGAGCATTTTTTTTCATGTGACTATTGATAGCTTTGATTTCTTCTTCTGAGAACTGCCTGTTCATATCCTTTGACCATTTATCAATTGGGGAATGACTCTTATTTTTAAAAAATTTTTCTCAGTTCCCTATATATTTGAGAAAAGAGTAAGCTCATCACTTCTAATCTTATCACCATTGTTTCTAACTCAAGTCTTGATTGACAGGCCTTTTTTCTTCATTGATGGGAGGGTAGAGTACCAAATTCTTCCCAATGCCTTCCTTTATAGAGGGCAGAAACTGAACTCAGATCACTCCACTTTGCATCTGCTGCCCTACCTTGTTAGCTCCATGGAACAATATGCCCCAGTGCCAGCTACAATTGGTGTCCCTCCCACTTGCCCCCCTCTTTTTATGACTCCTTTTGTGTGTTATCTCCCCTTGTTAGATTGTAAGTACCCTGAGAGCAAGGACTCTATTTATTGTATCCCCAACATTTAGCACAATGCCCGGCTCATAGTAGGCACTTAATAAATGTTTATTGGATCAAATTCCTCCCAAAAGATGAGAAAGAAGTTGCAGAAGTTTCTTTCCAGGAGCACTAAGAGGAGGCCTTGCTGCAGAGCTATCATTTTCAGCTGGATTTGCTGTCTTGTGTGGGGGGCATTGGCCTTGAAAGTTGGCTTTAGTATTTCAGGGCTGATTTTTGTCCCCCTTGTCTGCCCAACTCCCAAGTTAATTGTGCAGTGAGTGGGCTTGATGGAGGTATTTACTTAGCACCATAATAACAGGAACCATTTAGCTCAAGAGCAACAGCTACTTCCTAGGGAAAGAGGAGAAAAAAAAAAGGCAAATATTGTTAGCAGGGAAAAGCAATGGAATCTCTCCTTCCCCTTAGACATTCTGGCTTTCTATGCGCAACTTTGAGTGTGCATGAAATGCATGCATGCGTCTACAGGGCAAATATCAAATCCAATCTCTTCATTTTACTTACAGATGAGGAATTGGGGGCCAGGGAGGTTAAAGGATTTGTCAGCATCCCCCAATTCATAAGTGTCTGAAGTAGGATTCAAACCCAACCTTCCCTGACTTAAAGTCCAGCACTCTATCTACTACATTATATGTGGCCATGACTAATCCTCATTTGTAAAACGGGGCAGTAGTCTACCTCTTGAGATTGAAATGAAGCAAGAGCTTTGTAACAGTGCTCATAAATGTGAATAATTATTCACTACTGACTAACTGTGATGTGCCTAGACTTATGTGGGATCCAAAGGTGAATGAGACAGTTCTCTCATTCGGGAAGTCCTCAGCCTAACCGGCAAGATATGGCACAATAACAGCAAAGACAGAAACTGTAATATGTTACCAGAGAGTGGGGACTGTGTCTGACTCATCCCCTGGGCTTTCCCTCCTTCTTTTGTGTGTTGTCTCCCTACATTAGATTGTAAGCTCCTTGAGGGCAGGGACTGTCTTTTTTTTTTATCAATTGTTTTTTCTCTAGAACTTATCACAGTGCCTATTACATAGTAGGAGCTCAATATATGTTTATTGGATTGGGGTTTCTTTTCCCTAGCATCTAGAACCCCCCCTTAATATGTGTTTGTTGAATGAATTCATGATGAACTGAACAAAACAGAAACAAAACATTTAGTTTCTGTATTCCCTGGATAGCTCAGCTTCTCCATTTTGGGCCATATAAAGACAATCAAATTTCCTCGCTTTTGTTTGCTGTTGTTTCTCTCTCCCTGAGCGGTACCCAAGGTTATTCATCTGACAAATGGCAGGACGCATACTTGGGATGAGCTTGGTAATTTTTCTACTGATTGATCAGTTGCTCAATTGAAACTATTTGGGGAGGAGCTTCCTTACCCCTTCCTCCTACTCTGATATTTCAGGTGATGCTAAACAAGGTGACAAGCTCCTACTCATCCCCAGTGTGAGGCTCAGAGAGGGTAAAGTAAGAACCTGGCAAGAGATTTCCATCTCAAGTGAGAATGGAGTGAACTAAGCTTTCCACTTCCTCTTTCAGAAAATGCCTCTGCAAGTGGTTCTATTATAGTCTTAGGCAGGCTGGTCAGAGGAGACAGGAAGTTTGAAGAGAGAGGAGTTTCTCTCCTCTGCTTAGAAAGGACAAGGTCACAAAAAGCAGCCGGCTCTTCCCTCCCATGCCATGCCAAGTGCAGATGCCTTCCTGGTAAGGGCCTCTCAGTCTGTCCACCGCGGCCTGACCCTCGGGGCCCTGGGAAGGCCAAATGCCCTTTCCCATTTTCCTGTCCACTGTATTTCCCTCTTCTCTATTCTCCGGAGGCAGTTGTCAAGGTAGTGAGAAATTGTTCCCCAAAGGCATCTTGGAAATACAAAGGAACATGTTGCAGAGGCAATAAATCACGCTTAATGTCTTCTCTGGGGCCACACGGGCATCCAAACCTTGTCAGGGGATTAATCTAACCTGATGACAGGCAGACCCCAGGAGGAATGGTTATTGAACTGTATAAATGGCCCCCCAACGGAGATTGCAGCCCTTCAAAAAATGCCTTCCTTCTTTGGGAGATTCTTACATCAGTGTTGTGGGGACTTGGCTATAAGATAGCTTAGAAATAATAAAGGACCCTGTTATATATTATTATTATTGTTTATAATATGTGGTTATTTATTATTAAGACCTCACAAAACTCATCAGTTTCTTAAGGTCTCGATTTACAAACCCTACCCTGTAAGCCTCTGGCTGACACAAGGAAGTGTCACACTGAGGGCCCAGGGTGCTGTCCCGTGCTTGCTCCAGTCCCAACCCCATCTGCTTCATAAGGCTGGGTGGCTAGCCTGAGTATAGGCTTGTTTGTCAATGAGGTCAAACAGGGGAGCTATGAGATAGCTATGTGTCTGTACGGGGGTAGAGATAGATACAACCCTTCCACAGAAGTAGGAAAGAGCAAAAACCAGAGAGAAACTGAATTAATCTCCAGGAATACCGAGAGAAGTGGAAGAGGGAGTAGGCCAATGGTGTATTGGGTTGGAAAAGCTGGAAATCACAACCACAAAGATAGAAATCCATGGACCACAGTCACCGTGGGGCCATGCTATCAGGCAACAAGAATTTTTCATTCCATTTGCAGCTTCCTTTTGATGGAGAGCTAGGGGTGGGCCACCTTTGCTGTCCTTTGAATTTTAAGGGAATCATCCTTCTGGTCCTTAAGGACAAGATGCCAAGGAGGTCTACTTGCTGTTTCTCACGCATGACACTCCACCTCTGTTGCCCCCGCTGTTCTGCATGCCTGGAATGCCATCCCTCCTCACTTCTGCCTATTGGCTTCCTTTAGGATTCATCTTAAATCCCACCTCTGCTACCCAGTGCCCTCCTTCTGATAGGCGTGAAGGAAACAAGCACACATTAAACACCTACTGTGTACCAGGCACTGTGTGAAGCTATTTAAACAAGCATGCATTAGGTACCTATTGTGTACCAGGCACTGTGTGAAGCTATTTACAAATGTGATCTCATTTGATCCTCACAACAACCCTGGGAGGTAGGGGCTGTTATTATCCTCATTTTATAATTGAGGAAATTGAGGCAAGCAGAGGTTGAGTGACTTTCCTGGGGTTGCAGCAGTAGTAAGTATCTGAGGTCAGATTTGAACTCAAGTCCTCTTGATTCTGACCTCCTATTCACTGTGCCACCTAGCTAAAAAGATACTATTGTTGTTGTTCAATAGTTTCAGGTGTGTCCTATTCTTTGTGACCCCATTTGGGGCTTTCTTGGAAAAAACACTGGAGTGGTTTTCCATTTCCTTTTCCAGCTCATTTTACAGATGAGTAAATGAGGCAAACAGAGTAAAGTGACTTGCCCAAGGTCACACAGCTTGTAAGTGCCTGAGGCCACTTGATTTGAACTCAGGAAGATGAGTCTTCCTGACTTCAGGCCCAGCACTCTATCCGCTGTGGCACCTAGCTGCCGCCCCCAAAAGAGACTTCCTTTCATCTGCTCTCTCTGTTTTCTATAAATGGAAAGGAATAAACATTTCTATAGCATTTATTATGTTCCAGATATTGTGCTAAGTGTTTACAAATGCTATCTAGTTTGATTCTCACAACCCGGTAAAGTAGGTGCTTTTACTATCCCTAATTTACAAATGAGAAACCTGAAGCAGGCAGAAGTTAAGTGACTTGCCCAAGGTCACACAGCTAATCAGTGCCTGAGGCTGGATTTGAACTCTGGTCTTCCTGACTCTAGGCCCGGTGCTCTAACCACTGCACTACTTGGATGAAAAGATATTACTTTCCATCTATGCTAGATATCTTTCACGTACCTGATTACTCCCATGTTGTTTCCTCTATTAGAATGTGAGCTTCTTGAGAGTAGAGCTGTTTTTTTTTTTAAATCTTTCTTTGTATCCCCAGCACAGAGCACAGTGCCTGGAACATAGGAGGTGCTTAATAATTGCTTGTTGATTGACTGACTGACTGACTGGGTCACTTGTCCTTCTAGCAAGAAGAAGAAGGTGGCAGTCATCCATTGGACCAATGCTATCATATCAAGGACTATTCAGCCATGGGGAGCAGCGCATGCTGGAAGAAATGGGAGCTCCAGAGGGACCTCCTTTGGATGCCTCCATGGCTTTGTCCTTTACTTGGAAGCCTGTAGTGCTCCCCAGACAGCAGCACAGCAGTGTGGACCCTGCCCCGAAATACATCAGGGGGCAGTGATATGCTGGTGGACCTAGTGAAGCCAGAATGCTTGCTGTACATACCCAGCCCCAGAGATTTCAAGAGAGAACAGTGAAGACCTAAGGGGAGGAAGAGATAATTAATTGAAAAAAGCTTTATTAAGGGTCAGCTAGGTGGTGCAGCGGACAGAGCACTGGTTCTGAAGTCAGGAGGAGCTGAGTTCAAATCTGGCCTCAGACCAAATACTTGATGCTTATTAGCTGTGTGACCCTGGGCAAGTCACTTAACCCCAATTGCCCAAAAAAAGCCTCATTCATAATAAGAGCTAACATTGACATGTTTAAGATTTGCGAAGTGTTTTACATAGACTTTTTTTATTTGATCCTCACAAGAACCCTAAGAGGAAAGTGCTATTATTATTATTTTCATCCTTTTATAGATGAGAAAGTTGATGAGAGACCCCAAGTATCTTGACCAGGGCCACCAGCTAGTGAGTGTCTAAGGTGGGATTTAAACTCAGGCTTTCCTAACTCTAAATCCAGAGCTTTCTGTATTATCCTGCCTAGCTGCCTCATATGAAATTACCCAGCTGAGAAACCTGGCAGTGAGAGAAAGCTAAAAATTGCAAAAACAACTGAACTGAATTTGAAACCATCAACTTTAACCTAAATAAATCAGAAGCTCTTTTTATTACACCTAAAAACCGAAAACCTCCAAAAAACAGAGCCACCTTAGGAGGATTTGAGTCCTACCCTTGACACAGCCCAGATGAGTGACCTTGGGCATGTCACTTAACCTCAAGACCCCAGGTAACCCTCTCTCCAAGACCCGAAGACATGATGGTTACTCATCTGCCTCGGTAGAATTTGTCCCCTAACCGGCTGTTCCTGACATCAACGAAATCTCAGATTCAGACCAAAAAGAATAAAATAAAGTATTTATTTAGTAGTTTAGGTTAATAGCTGTGATGCACAGAAACGGTATGTACACAAATAACTGTGATACACAGAAAAAGGCCCAGCTGGGCCTCAGGACACCCGAGTTCTTCCTGCCAGAGTTCTGCCACTGCTAGATCCCCTGCTTCCCCTCTCTGGGAGGTGGTTTCTACATCTGTAAAAATGATGGGCTTTGGGCTGGATGATCTCTCAGGTCTCTTCCAATGCTAATGTTCTAAGTCATCTCATATTAAATCTCCTCTTTGAGCCTCAGTTTCCCCACCCATACAATGAGGGGGTTGGGCTAGGTGTTCTCTGACGTTCTTTCTGGATCTAAATGTGGTGAATCTACGACTCCTGTTGTCTAGGAAGATGCATGTTCCTCTGCTGTGTATGGGGTCTGGGACTCTGGATGGGCCTTTCAGGGAGCTATTTTCTGTGTGACTTGCAGTATCCAGGGGCTGAAGGTAAGGAGGGAGAACTTTTCAGGCGTGAGGGACACCCCACACAAAATCCTAGAGATAAGAACGGAATGTCATGGACTGGGAACAATAATTAGGCCAATTTGGCTGCAACGCAGGGTATGAGAAGGGGAGTCAGAGTCAGATCCCAACCCTAAATTAACATAATTAACCTGGAAAAAGAGTTGGAGTCAGACTGTGAAGGGCTTTCCATACCAAAGAGAGCAGTCAGAATTTTATGTTGAAAGCAATAGGGAGTCAGTGAGGCTTCTTGAGCAAAGGAATGATGTGGTCAGACCTGCGCTTTAAGAACGTTGATTTGGCAGCTGATGGGATAGGGAATGAGGAAACTGAAGCAGACAGAGGTCACATAGCTAATGAATAGGCCTGAAGGAAAGCACCCTTGTAGGTGGCACGGTGGACAGAGCCCTGGGCCTGAAGTGTGGAAGACACGAATTCAAATTCAGCTGCAGACACTTACAAGCATTGTGACCCTGGGCAAGTCGCCTGACTTCTGTTCACCTCAGTTTCCTCAACTCTAAAATGGGTACCTTCCTCACAGAGTGATCGTTAGGATTAAAGGAGATAATATCTGTAAAGCGCTTAGTACTACAGTGCCTAGCATTTAGTAGGTGCCACATAAATGCTTATTCTCTTCTCTTTTAGGTCCAAATATTGATCCAAAAATCTAAGCAGTAAAGCCAGAATTCGCTAGATGGGGTAACCAAATATAAGATAGCACGGCAGATAGATTGCTCCTGCTGCAGTCAAGAGGACTTGAATTCAAATCCAACCTCAGAAGTTTATTATTTGTGTGACCCCTGGGCAAGTTACTTAACCTCTCTCTGCCTCAGTTTTCTCTTTTGTGAATTAGGAATCATAATAGCACCTCTCTCGTAGGGTTGTGGGGATCAAATGAGATAATATTTGTAATGCGCTTAGCATAGTGCCAGGCATACAGTAGGTGCTATATAAGTGCTTATGCCCTTCCCCTCTCCTCTGAGGATTAGTTGGTTAGTCGTTGACCTTCATTCTCAAAGAGGACTAAAATGGCATCATTATGTTAGAGTCAAGTTACAATTCACCTAATTGTGCCTGATCAGACCATTACAAGTTTGGAATGCCCTACTGTACGTCAGGCACAAATAGTCCATGTGAACATTTGGGGCTGAAGACTAAACAGGAGGTGGGAAGAAGTGCTTGTACACTTGATTTCAAATCCAGGGAAATTAGTGTACAGTCAAGCCAATAAGCATTTATTAAGTGCTTACTGTTTGCTATATACTAGATACACAAAGAAAGGCAAAAGTAGCATGTCCCCACCCTCAGGGAGCTCACATCTAACAAGGAACGCAATATATAACAGCCAGGTACATACAAGAAATACGCAGAGTGGAAGGAAGGTGATTTCAGAGGAGCAGTATAGGGGAGGGGAGTGCATCAGGAAAGGCCCTTTGAAAAAGGTAGATTTGAGCTGAGTCTGGCAGGTATCCAGCGAAACCAACTGGCTGCACAGGATTGCTGCTGATGCTGCAAGATGAGGACTTGTCTCCCCAGACTTCTCTGCCTGAGACAAGGTTAGGTATTGTAGCAGTGCACTCCTTAATCTGCTGACTTGCCATCAGCAAGGAACTTGCCGTCGGTGGGGCTTCGGGCAAAAGGGAAAAGTCACAGAAACCCTTAGGGGTTATTGTTGTTTGGTTGTGTCCAACTCTCTATGACACCATCAGACACTGGAGTGGTTTGCCATTTCCTTCTCCAGCTCATTTTACAGGTGAGGAAACTGAGGCAAACAGGGTTAGTGAGTTGCCCAGGGTCACACAGCTAGTAAGTGTCTGAGGCCAGTTTTGAACTCAGGAGGATGAATCTCTCTGACTCCAGGCCCGGTGTTCTGACCATTGCACTACCTGGCTGTCTTGCCATGCCATCTGCCACTTCCCAAATTCTGCCCCTGACTGCCCACCTGCTGCCTGGCTCTAAGCCTCCTAGATTCATACTCATTCCATTACACTGTCCTGCCAAACTGGTGGGTTAATTCCAATCTGGACCCTCATGGCTTTTCCCCAGTCACTCACATTTATCAGTGGCAAGTAATTGGTGTAAATGTGTAATGTCAATGCTATGTTAGAGGTGGGCTGGAGGCGGACATGGGGGGAAGACCTCCAAGAACAGTCCTGGTGCCTTCACGGACAACCTCTGAAATCCTCAGCTCATTCCTTTTTCTCCCTCTCGGGGAGGTCCAAGGGTGGGAGGAATTTGTGCCTGGCAAGAATGCAGAGTGGAGTTGCCTGGGGAGACTTGCGCTCAGAGTAAATTATGTGCTATTCTAATCCATAAGAAACTTTTATCTCTGAGGCTCTGCTAGCTCTTACCTCTGCCCAGAAGAGTAGGGGCAAAGTTGGCTTAGAAAGGACCAGGTTACACCCCAAATTAGAAACCTCCCTTATCTTGTCTGAGACCGTAGCTGCTATACTCAGCAGTAAGTGAAATGCAGCATAATCATTTTTTTCTTTTTTTAAATTTTTTTTATTTCATTAAATATTTCCCAATTACATGGAAAAATTTTTAAGCACTCATTAAAAGAAATTCAAGTTCCAAATTCTCTCCCTCTTTCCTACCCCATGAGAAGGCAAGCAGTATGATATTGATTACGTATGTGAAGTCAGCATAATAATTTTTAAATGCATCTTTTGGACTATGAATTCATCTGGTGCCTGGTCAAGGTGGTAAAATCAGAGGAATCTGTTTTTGGCATCTTCCTCTCCTCCTCCATCCCCTGCCTTCCAGTGCCCTTCTGCCCCCTCCCAGGCCTCTCCCTGGGTCTGCAGCTCCAATGGGCAATGGATGAGTGCCCCTGAGGGCTTTCCCCTCTAAGGGCACCAGAGCATGTTACCATGGAGAAGGGGACACTCAGGGAGAACATGAGAGCTGTCTTCACCTACAAGAAGGGCTTGCATCTGGAGAAGAGACTGTCAGACTTCTGTTTAATCCCAAAGGGCTGGACTAGATAGGTGCAGAGCTTCCTTCCAACTCTCAGATCCTGTGATTCTGCGAACGTTGGAGAAGAGATTCTGAGTCACAATTGGTTGGTGTTGTTGTTTGTCCTTCGTTCTCCAAGACAACCATGACAGTAGGGAGGTGATACCATGACTTTCAAATGAATTGGATTTAAGTGAGGGAGGGCTGTGCAAGGCTACCAGCCTCACTCTCTCCTCTGGAGCCATCTGGGTCCAGCGGCCAGATATAGACTGCAGATGGCCCCTGTTGGTAATTAGGATGAAAAGACCAACTTAAGAAGGATAGGAGACAGAGTGTTTTAGTGCAAGAACTCGGGCCTAAGAGGTCAAGAAACTTGAATTTGAATCCTGGCCCTGCCAACTATGTGACCCAAGTCAGTCCACTTCCCCTTCCCTGGGCCTCAGTTTCATGTAAAATAAAGAGAATGGGCCAAATGGCCATCATAGCCCATTCTGGCTCTCACATGGTACAGTTCTATGGATCTGATTTTCGTCAGCCATCAAGTGGGATTAAAATATCTACATTAGTTATTTCATAGGGCTGTCATGAAGATCTACTCAAATAGTCAATGTGGAAGTGCTTTGGAAAATGGAAAATTCTCAACACATGTAAGAGATCATTAAGGACTCAGCAATTCCTGAGCATATGGTTTTTCCTCTGATGAACGATTCTAGTGCTTTGGGTGTACTAAATGAAATTTTGGTACTTAAGGAGGATGCTCTTTTTTTTTGTTTGTTTGTTTGTCAGGCTGGTAAGAGAACAAGGATCTGATTGTGGACATCATTGAAGAAGAAATTTACCTTGGCAAGTTCACTGCTAATCCCGGTATTTATGATCCTTGTTGTATTTGGAGGCTGCAGGACAATTTTGCCTCTTTCTGTAGAAATAGTTTCAAAGGTTTAGTCAACCCACAAGTGTTTATTGAAAAACCTACTCTATTTCCAATGCTGTGCTGGGCACCAAGCTATACAACCTTAGAAGTAAATCAATGCCTCTAAGGAAGCTTCAGGCAAGGGGCAGCTAGGTGGTGCAGTAGATGTCAAGAGAACTCATCTTCCTGACTTCATATATAGCCTCAGAACTTACTAGCTGTATGACTTGGAGAAGGAAATGGCAAACCACTCCAGTGTCTCTGCCAAGAAAACCCCAAATAGGGTCAGGAAGACATGACTGAAACAACTAAACAACCACAAAGCTTTAGCTTCCCTATCTGCAAAATGAGGGGATTGGATAAGTTGGTCAATAAGGTCCCTTCCAACTCCAATATTTTATCTTCTATTTTTTTTTTAACATTTTATGTTCTGAAGCCCCTTGCAGCTCTGACCTTTCCTTTTCTAAGGTCTCCTCCATCTCTAATGTTCTACATGGAGATGGCATGGCACAAAAGTTCAATCAATCAATCAATTAATAAACATGTATTAAACACCTACTAGGTTCCAGGAACCGTGCTAACCTCTGGGAATACAAAAAGAGGTGAAAGTGTAGTTTTGATCATGTCACACCCATGCCCCTACTCAATAAACTCCAGTGGCTTCTTATTACCTCCAGAATTCAGCTGGGAAAGGCAAACTAAAACAGATGAAGCAATTGAAAATTGGTGAATAGCTAACCTGTATGTCCTAACTCTAAGTTCTCTTGTAGGTCAGAAGAGATACAAGTGTGGGCTGGAAGAGCTGGAGAAAGCTGCCCGGGGGAGAGGGGTCTTATCTCAACCTGTCTTGAAGCATTAGTAGGATTTTGATAGGTGAAGGGGAGGAGGGCATTCCCAACTGGGCAGGTCTGGGCTATTTCGGCCTCAGATATTTCTCCCCTCCATACTTCTTGTCTACACTGTGTATTGGAGGGAAGCTAAAGACAAAGGGAATGATTTGTGTGCCAGGCTGTCTGTCTACTACTACCTAGATCCTTCCCTCTGCCCACCTGATGACTGACCTTGCCCTTAGATACATGCTGTGGGCTTGTCTGTGCCATCCACACCTGGCCTTAGTGTGGGGATGCTGAAGATAAGAGGATTAAAGGAGAGGGTGTTGAAGTATCCTGAATATTTCTTAATTCAGTTTAAAAAAAAGGAATGTACAAATGAATAGTGGAAAACAAATGGTTTAGGAGTCAACGTATTTGTGTTCCACAATTCCAGAGGACCAATGATGAAATCCCCATCTCTTCACAGAAAGGTGATAGAAGACAGGCTCAGAGTACATATATATGTATGTATACATATTTGTATGTATATGCATATATAATGTATATATGCATATATATGCATATGCATATATGCTTGTGTATATATGCTGTTATATATGTACATGTATATATGTACACATGCATGTACATATGTATGTATAAGTATATATATATATATATATGACATAGGCAATGTGGGAATTTGTTATACTCGACTATGCCTATTTGTAGTGTCTTTTCTTTTTAATCAATGGCGGGGTTGGTCAAAGAGAGAAAACGTATTTTTATTAATTGAAGAAATTAAAGTAAGCTTCTAAAAGTATTTCGGTGTCTATCCTCAATGAGATCTTCCTGACATTGAGAAAGAATCTGCCTCTCTAACTAATGGGGAGGTGATTCCATACGACAGTTCTGTATTGATAATTACAGTGGGTTATTTGGGAACTGGCAGGTTTTTGGGGGCTCTTCTTAAGATGATATTATTATAGATGTAGAGCTGGAAGGGACCCAGAGGCAGTCTAATCTGAGCTCCTTATTTTATAGATGAAGAAACTGAGGCCCAGAAAACAGCAGGTCATAAGGTACAGTCTTTGATTCTGCCTTCTCTTCCTCCAGATTTAATGTTCTTTTCAGTTATTATACACTGCCTCATAACTGTCTTTTAAATTTGCCTGTTTTCATCATTGCTCATCTAAGAGTCTCAGAGTCAGGCAATTTCATTGATTGCTTGCATGAGCATAACCTCAACGAACTGCCATATTGGTGCAGTGGGAATGGAATCATGCTTGGAGAGCTGGAGGTGACTGACAGAGTGTGAAGGACATACAGGAAAAAAACACATTCAATTGGGGCAGTTGTCGGTTGCCTGTAGTGTCCGGCAGGAACTATTTCCTCTTGTTTCTTGACCTTTGGGAAAAGAAGAGCTAAATTGGAAACCGGGGAAAAACACTGGGAACAACAGAGACATCTCACTTTCACCCTCCTTCCCCCAAGTCCTTGGAATGATTTACATGGGAACGAAGGAGCGGAAGCAATGTGTTAGAGGGTGTTTTCAAAATTGGATGAATGACAGAAGATACAATAGCGAAGACAACTGAACCACATTTCCTGTCCTTTAAAAATCTCAGGTGCCACACAGGGTGTTGGCAATGTCTCTGTGGGGATTTTTAACCAAGGGATTGAAAGGTTGATATCATAGAATCATGCAATCATGGGACATCAGATCTAGAATGGACTTTAGAGATCAGATCTCTTCCAAGGTTTCTTAATCTTTCTTAACAATGACCCCCTTTGGCAATCTCTCCTGAAGCCTATGGACCCCTTCTCTCTATAATATTTTTAAACGCATAAAATTAAGAGTTTAATATTGCAAAGGAAACCAATTATATTAAAATAGAGTTAACAAGATATTTCAGAAAAATGTCTATAGACTCCAGGTTAAGGACCCCTAATTGAGTCCAACACCTTCATTTTGTATATGGGAAAACTGAGGGTCAGAGAGATGAAATGATTCATAAACCGAAGAACTGAAAGGAACCATAGACATCATTTAACCAGTCTTTTAATTTTGTAGAGGAAGAATCTGAGATCTAGGGATGCAAATTGCCTTGAAAACTCAGAATAGAACTCTGGTAAGTTTTATGAACCCAATAATGGGATCTTCCGACTCTCAGTCTAGGCACTTGATAAGATACTACAGCCCAGATATTGAGTATGTGCTCTGAATGAGGCCTTCCATCTGGACCTCAAAGGTTCACCAAGGTGAAGAGCACTATGAAATGTGATGAGTTTTTTCCTCTGACTCCTTGTTGTCATGCTATTAGGGGGCAGGGTTGTAGAAACACCAGTTTTGCTGTTTGAATAGCTCAAAGTATCCTTTCTTCCATTTCCCCATAATCCTCTGGCTTCAAATGCATCTTAGGCCGGCTGAAATTTTCAATTCTTTATCTAATTATAGAGTCCTGAGGAAGGGCTCAGCACATCAATACTTCAAGATATTTAGGATTTCATTTAGTGTGGGCAGTTCCTCCCCTGGTGTTGATTGCAACTTCTCTGTGCCTTAGCGGACATTATTTTTGAGTTATCAAATAAAATGCACCCTCAAGTGGTCAACCTTTTGGGATAGGATGAGCTACCTTGCCTGGGTCATTATTTTGTGGCTTTCTAGCTTAGTAGGGCCTACCAGAGCTCATACTTTTTTGGTACAGCTTTCAAGAGTCCAGAGTCACCTTCTTACTATGATAAAGGATTAGAAGAGGGCGTTAGCGGAAGTTATCACTATTTTTTTTTGAACCTGTGATTTTATTGGGTAGGGAACTCCTAGTGTCCAAAGTCATGGAAAGGGAGATTGAATGCCTACTTAAGAGCAGAAAGGCCAGTATGACTAGACCATAGAATATGTGGAGAGATACCAGGTGTAAAAAAAAAAAAACAACTGGTAAGGTAGGAAGGGGACAGGTTGTGAAAGGTTTTCCAATGCCAAACAGAGGATTTTATGTTTAATACTGGAGGTCATGGGGAACCACTGGAATTGATTGAATGTCTTTTTGTTGTTTTTGTTATTTGTATGCCCAGAAGCTTAGTATAATGCCCTGCATGTAATAATTGATTAATAAATGCTATATCCACCATCTATCAATCTATTATCTATCTACCTCAATATCTATCTATCTGTCTGTCCATCTGCCTGTCCATCTGTCTGCCTGCTTGCCTGCCTGTCTGTCCATCTATCCATCTATCTATCTATCGATCTAACAATCTATTGATCTATCTACCTCAATATCTATATCTCTGTATATCTTCTATTGTCTACCTATCCATCTCTCTATCTCAATATCTATCTAACTGTCTGCCTGTGTATAATTTATCTGTTTATCCACTGTCTGTCTGGCATGAGCACCTTTTCTGTTCTGTAGTCAGTGGGGTCTAGTGGAGAGAACGTCAGACTTGGAATCAGGAACGTCGAGGCTCATCTTCCTCCTGAGTCGTTCACTAGCTGTGCAGCCATGAAGGAGCCGCTCATCCTATCCTAGTTTCAGGTTCTTTCTCTGTAAAGTGGAGCTTAGTAACACCTGCAGGCTGCACCTCCCAAGGCTGCAGTGAGGCTCAAATGTTAGTGTACAAGGGGTCCTAAAAATCTTAGTAATTGTGCTGACTGAATGTTAAATGCTTTACACACTTTAAAATATGACATAAACAGTGGTTCTTATTCTTTAAATGACTTTGAATAAACCTTTTCTTTTTAAAAATTATTATTGTTAGCTTGAAAAAGTACTAGAGTCAAAGGTGTGGGTTCAGATTCTACCTCTGACACTTATTGAATATGGAACTGTGGGCCATTCTTTTAACTCCTTGGTACCTCAGTTTCCTCATTTGTAAAGCTGGAGGGGCTGTAAGGTCTAGAAGTGCCAGGCCTAAAGTCAGGAAAACTCATCTTTCTGAGTGTAAATTTGGCCTCAGACATTTACTAGCTGTGTGACCCTGGTCAAGTCACTTAACTCTGTTTGCCTCAGTTTCCTTATCTGTAAAATGAGCTGGAGTAGGAAATGGCAAACTACTATAGTCTCTTTGACTAGAAAACTCCAACTGGAGTCACAGAGAGTCAGATGTGACTGAAAAATGACTGAAAAGGGCTAGATGGCTTTTGAGCTTCCTTCCTGCTCAGAATCTATGATGCTATGGATACGTGTGCAGTGGGACTGAAGACCTCTAAGTGGAGAGCTAGGAATGAGCCCAATTCAGATGTGCCCAGGGTTTCCTTGGGTGAGGATAAAATGAATCATAGAATTATTATTGAGAAGCCCCCAGCCAGAAGCTATACTCCTGAATGTATGAGGAAAAGGGATGTGTGTTCTTCCTTAAGCATTTCCCCCATGTCCTGGTATGGAAATCTGCACATGACAAAAAACAAATAGTTTAGAAATACTGACAGATGCTGCCCAAGGCAATGCTCCCAATTCTCGGTGAGGGGACTTAAACCACGTAACTGCAGAGCTGTTATCTGTCCTCAGACGTACCCAAGGATGACTGCTAGGGTCCCCAAGAGGCCCTTTGGGGCCTTTGTGCAAGGCTTTCAGCAAAGGATCAGAGGGTTTAGATCAAAAGGCACCTTAGAGTGCCTTCATTTTATATATGAAAAAAACATGGAGTAGACAAATAAAGTGCTTTCTCCAAGGCCACTCCACTAGAAAGCATCAGAGACAAGGTTTGAATCCAGATCCTTGGTCTATATTGGAGGCAACAGAGTCTGGTATAATATCTGCTGGCCAGAGGCCTTGGATTCAAAGTATGTGACCTTGGCTAAGCCACAAGACACCTATAGGCCTCAGTTTCCTCATCTGTAAAAGGAGGAAATTGGGCTAGGTGACCTCTAAAGCCCCTTCTGGCTCTAATTCTGTGATTTCACATAGCATACTTTCCACTATGTCAAACTTAACCTTAAGAGCTAAGCATGCTAGGCACAGCAGATTGGATAGAAGATGGAGCCTGAAATTGGGAAGACCTGAGTTCAAATCTGGTTTCAGACACTTACTAGCTCTGTGACCATGGGGCAAGTCACTTAACCACTTCTGCCTCAGTTTCCTTAACTATAAAAAGGGAATAATAATAATAATAATATGGATTCTACAGCAATAATAATAGGGTTATTGTGAGATTAAACAAGTAAAATTAGTAAAGTATTTAACATGGTTCCTAGCATAAAGTAAGCACTTAATAAATACCTTTTTCATGTCTTTGCTGTATATAGTGAGTATTTAATTAATGTCTGTTGCTGAATTGGAAAGAAGAAAGAGGAAGAGGGTGTGGTAACGGTGTTGGTAAGCATATATCCTACCTAATTAGGGTTATTGTCCAGCTCCAGGCTAAGGATGTAGGTTTGAATTATCTGGGGAACCTGTGTACCCAGTAATTCAGCAAACCATATTCAATGTCTAATGGATGAATAAATGAATAAAGCATTTATTAAGCATTTACTGTGTACAGAGTATTAGAGACACAAATAGAAAAATGATATAGTCTCTGTTCTCAAGGAACAAACATTCTAAAGGTAAAGACAACGCATATGGAAGATTTTAGGTGCAAGTCAGATGGAAAGGTGCCACTATCCATTTTTTTTTTTTAGCTTTTTAGGCAATTGGGGTTAAGCGACTTGCCCAGGGTCACACAGCTAATAGGTATCAAGTGCTTGGTCTGAGGCCGGATTTGAACTCAGGTCCTCCTAACTTCAGGGCTGGTGCTCTATCCACTGCACCACCTAGCTGCCCCCACTATCCATTTTTGTAGGGGCAAAGCAGATGGTAAGGTATATAAGATGCCAAGGTACCCGAGAATCCTTTGGGATTTTTGTGGAAGGCTTTGACCAAAGCCCTGGTCTAGAGCAGTTGCCTCCTTAGATAATGAATGTGAGGGTTGGGCTGGAAGGATTGGAGATGATAGGCAATGCTGCCCAGGACTGTTCAATTTTGGCTGAGAAAAGAACTTAGAGACGATTGATTCCTGCCCTCCCTCATTTTACAGATGACAGACTAAAGAATAGAGAAGTAAAATTATTTGTCCAAGGTCATCCCAAAGTTAGACACGTTTTTGAGTCTGAGTGTTGGAACAGTGGTACAGTAGGAAAGGCGCCGGCTCTGGAATCAGCTGATCTGGGTTTGAATCTTGTCTCTGATGCTTCCTCCCAGTTAGACTTTGGGGTAAGTCCGTTTACCTCCTTGGGCCTCAGTCTATCTACAGAATGATGCTGGGCTAGATGGTCTGCAGCATCCCTTCTGTCTCTGGATCGATGGTGCAATGAACATTGGTTGGAGACCTTGCCAAACCGTGATGCTCTTAGTTCACATTGACTGGGCACACATCTCAAGCACAGAGTTGACATAACTTTTCTCCCTCCTGTCCTCCCCATCCCCCCAGCCTCCATCCCTGGCCCCCTCACTCCCAGGCTGCTAGACAAGCAATCATTCCTGATTGGAGTTGTCAGGGACACTTTGTTTGAAGGAGCGAAAATCAAGCTAAGAAAACACCTTTGGGCACCCAAAATTCCCCAACCGCAATGAAAAATGCATCCAGGGGTGCAGCAGTCCTGAGTTCCTTTCCTTCGGCTAGTTCCCACATTAGCCAGTCCTGTCATTCGCTCCCCAAACCCGCTCACGGGTTCCCCAAACGACTTGCCCCTTTCAAGGGCCCATGAATTACAGCAGAAGCCACATCCACTGCTTCCCCTGAAGCACATTCAGATGTCAGCCCTCTAAGAAGTGTTTTCCTTTCCAAGACTTGTTGAGTCCCCAAGGCAAAGGAAAACTGCTTTATGTGCATCTAACTAATTGTTCTAGGGTTCACTGGAGTGGGAGTCTGGGAATGCCATTTGGAACCCTGATAGGAGACAGGGGCTGGAGGTGGAGGCTGAGACCAATGTCACTGTTTGAGCAATGAAGAGGATCTCAGGAATTAGAGTTAGGAGGGACAGCAGCGGTCAAATAGTCCAACTACCAACTGAGGCCCAGAGAAGGGAACTGACTTGTCCAACATCATACAACTATAATGGCAGAGCCTTAAGACTAATAATAGAAAGTGTCTGACTCAAGCCCCCTGAAAGATGTGTGGGAGATTGTTTTCAACGTTCCATCATCCCCTTCTCCCCATAAGGCTCTGTCCCTTTTAGGTTTCATAACTCCCTCTTAGAGTTTTAGCAAATAAGGCTTAATTACCCTAGAGGTAGTTGAATTTTAATAGAGGTTTTGTCATACATTAAGACCCACTGAAATCTGTAATGTTTGACAGGTCAGGAAGGAAGGAAACAAATATTTATTAAATGCCTTCTGTGTTCTAGGCACTAGGCTGGGTGTTTTACAAATATCTCATTTGATCTTCATAACAACCCTAGTAATTAGGTGCTATTGTTATCTCCATTTTACAGTTGACAGCAGTTAAGTGACTTGCCTAGGGTCACAGAGCTAGTAAGTGTCTGAAGCTGAATTTGAACTCAGGTCTTCCTGACTCCAGACCCAGCTCTATGCACCTCTATCCTCTTTGACATCTAGATGCCTCCTCTCCCAATCTCCAATCCCTGACCCCCTCACTTCCTAGGAGGTAGAGGAGGGGGCAAGGAGACCTAAAGGTACACCCACCCAACAATCTTGATGCAGGAACAATTGTTAGGCTGCCATCAAAGCCAAGAGAAATGAAGTGACTCGTTCCAGGCCACATCCTAGCTAATGGCAGAGTCTCGTGGCTACTAAGGAACAGTAAAAATGTTCTGCTCATTTGATAGAAGAGGAAAGTGAATGTTGGATGAGTCCAGCGACTTGCTCAGGATCGCCCCACTGAGTCAGAGCTGGGACTCAAGCTCAGTTCTTCTGATCTGAAGTCCATATTTCTCTCCCTCCATTTGACTCCAAGCCTCTCACTTTTCTTAAGGGCTGCTGGCTTCCTTGGAGGCAGGGGATGGAAGCCAACTCACTGAGTGTGGCTTGTAGACTCAGGCTCTCGAGCCAGAAGGGTCCTTCGAGATCGTTCGATGTCCCGTGAGCACGGCTGCATAGTCTGTAAAACGTGCTTCCGACATGGGACCTCTCCATTCCAGTCCCTCTTTGCCTCATGCCCCCTATTACCTTTGCTCACCTGAAAATACAAACTCCTTGTTGTGTATTTAAAAATCTGTATAATCTGGTTCCAAGCTACCTTTCAGGCTAGTCAAACATTACCCTCCGTCATACACTCTATCCTCCAGCCATATTGGCCGCGTGATATTCCATCTCCTCACTCAGTGTCTTCATATAGACTGTTCCCCATGCCTAGAATCCTCCGCCTCCTTCTGCCTCAAAACCACCCTCACTTCCTTCGCGGTTCAGGCCAAACATCATCTCCTACCCAAGGCCGTTTTGTATTTTCTCTTTATTAATGCCATCTCCCCACCCCCTTACTTTGCATTTAATTTGCATTTAAATTATATTCTATGTGCTCTTCCTCTCCTCGGCCACAGTCAAACATAAACTACCTGAGGTCAGGGACTATTTCTTTTTGTCTAGGTAAGAAACCCTTGTTCCACATTGAACTGAGAGAGTGATTAATCTATGCTTATTAAATTGAATTGAACCAGTTCTCAGCTTCTCATTCACCCAGAGGATTCTACAACTGAGAAAAGCTTAAAGTGTGGTTTTCCACTTTAAACTTGGCATCAAAGGCTAAAGGGAATTTCAAGCATTAGCTGAGGGAGGAGGTACAGACAGACTACTTGAAATGATATCAGAATGTTCTTGCCTCCTCTTCTTGTCCTCCTAGGGAGGGAAATAACTGGGAGATCCCAAGGGATTGTTTCAGGAAGCCTGGGAACTTTCCTTAGTGAAATCACTCCTGCCTAGGAAAGCCTGGTCTGTGCTCCCGCTGACCTAGGGGTCAGTCCTCAGGGCCCACACCAGATACAGGCAAGGTTCTTCCCAGGGAAGGAACTGGGATCTGGGGATAGGGATGGGGATTAGGGGGAGGGGAGGAGGGGAGAGGGCTCATAGAGAATAAAGTCCAGGCCAGTCTTGGCCAGGGGGCTGGACAAGGAGAAGGAGAAGGGCTTTTCATAGAAGCAGCCCTGATGGAAGGGAGCCTTAGGGAATCCTGGTGCAGCAGGGGGCTCAAAAACTCCAGAGGAGCCTGTCAGCTCCTAGGAGTCATTTTTTCCTGACACAAAAGAAGCATTCAGGTTGGGCTTACTTGGGAAGGAAAAAATTTGAATGGAGAAAAACCTTCCAAAGTGGAGCTGATGTGGCCAGGAAAGGAAAATCCCTTCTTCTTAGGGATGCTTGAATGCTGATGACCTAGGACTGGGGCAAGCCAAATACTGCTGCAGGGCTGAGCCCTCTAAATTTAGGCAGAACGGAGAGCCAGACTTAAGAGTTCAAATCCAGCTTCGGGTCACTTAACCTTCATCTGCCTCAGCTTCCCCATCTATAGAAAGGGGATAATAACAGCATCTACTTTGGCAGGCTTTTTTCGAGGATCAAATGAGATCATATATGGATAGCTCTTTGTAAGTTGTAAGGTACTCAGCAGCAGGAGACTGCTTCAGAGCCCCTCTTTGGTGTCCACTGTCTGGAGTCTGAGTTCCTGCACCCCTGGGGAGGTCACATGGTCAGGGCTTGTAGTGGTGTGCTGATGTTTTCCTGGGTTATTTTGCACAGTCCATAATCTGGTCCTGCACTGTTTGGAAGTCAGAACCCATAGGTCCCAAGGTTATCATAAGGTCCTACAGTGGACAGGGACTTGAGGCCATCTCGTCCCATCCTGTCATATTAGAGAAGAGGAGACTCCTAAGTAGGAAGGAAGTTCCGACAACTTGCCTGGAATCCCAAAGGTTAAGTAACGTCAGAGATGAGACTAGAACCCACCTCCGGGCACTCTCCTCAGTGGTGGCTCATTTGGTCAGACTTGACCTCTAAGCCACTCTAATGAATCCTTCAGGAGTGAATTCAGTCTTCTGTCACTGAGAGCTGATGACAGGCCTGACAATAGCCTACTCCTGGTGGCCTGACTCTTGATCCTCTAAGACCCTTTCCTGGCTTGGAATCTCTTCTCTGAACCCAGGATTTCCCTTCTAATTAAACCCATAGGATTTTGGCATTCCTAGAAAACTCTGACTCACGACAGCTCGGTCCATCTTGGATTCTGACATGAAACCCTCATTTCTTGTTTTCCCACAGCTCCGATGATTGCCCTTGCCACCAGTGTGGGTCAGCTGCCTCCACCCCACACTGCAATTGGCCTTCTGATTGGTTTTCCTGCCTCATCTCTCCCATCTCCATCCACCCTTCACATAGCTCCCAAAGAGGTATTCCCAAAGAACAGGTCTGACCATTTCACTCCCATGTTCAATAAACTCCAGGGGCTGCCTATTACTCGGGGATCAGCTTTCAAACCCTGACACACCTCCCTTTCCAGCCTCATTATACAGCACTCCCCTTCCCTGCTCCACTCTAGCCATCTTTATTCACACAGATTGGTCACTAGGCATCTTGTCTCCATTCCTTCATGCATTAGCTATCTCCCACACCTGGAATGTACTTCTTCCATACCCCTGTTTGCTGTGATCCCTCATTTTCTTTCTTTTTTTTAAGGCAATTGGGGTTAAGTGACTTGCCCAGGGTCACACAGCTAGTAAGTGTCAAGTGTTTGGTCTGAGGCCAGATTTGAACTCAGGTCCTCCTGACTTCAGGGCTGGTGCTCTATCCATTTTCATTGCACCACCTAGCTGCCCCCTCCCTCATTTTCTTTAAAAAAAAACCACTCAAGTGGGAAGTAGCTAGCTCAGGCAATGGAGAGAGCCCTGAGCTTGAAGTCAGGAAGACTTAAATTAAAATTAAAATCCAGCCTCAGACACATATGAGCTGTGTGACCTTGGATAAATTACTTTACTTCTGTCTACCTCAGTTTCTTCCACTGTAAAATGGGGATGATAATAGCACCTACCTCCCAGGAGTGTTGTAAGGATAAAATGAGATAATATTTACAAACTGCCTAGCACAATGCCTGGTATACAGTAGGTGCTTGATACGTGCTTGTTTCTTCCTTCTGTTCTCAGCTGTTTCTACATGAAACCTTTCCTGATCTCCTCAACCTCAAATGCTTCTCCCTCAGATTACTTCACATAAACACTTATTTATGTCTCAAGAGAATGTAAACTCTTCTAGGTCAGGTTTCATTTTCATCTTTGTATACCTGGTACATAGTAGGTGAATAATAAATGCTTATTGATTGAATGATTGATTGACAATACTGTCTTTTTTTTTGGGGGGTGACTTTCTATCCTCACAATCTAGTACAGTCTGGTCACGCAGTAGGGGCTTAATAAATGTTGAATTGAATTGAAGACATGTCCCACCTCTATCACTTCTCTTCCTCACCCTCTGCTCTTCATTCATTCCAGGAGTGACCGTTAATATGAACACTAAGTCAATGTCACTGCAACTTGGACCAATTCAAGCTGGAGTATCATTGTCGTCATCATTGGATCTCAGGATTTAGAGCCAGCAGGAACCATAGATGTCATCTAGTTCAACCACCTCCTTTTGCACTGGAGCAAACCGAGTCTGAGAAATAGAGAATGAGCTGTCCGAGGTCACACAGGTAGTTAGTAGCGGGGACAGAAATTTAAACTTCTGATTCTAAGCTTAGTGTCCCTTCTGCCATGCCACCCCTGTGCTTATGTTTTTTTGTAAGGCATTTGGGGTTAAGTGACTTGCCTAGGGTCACACAGCTAGTAGCTGTCAAGTGATTAGTCTGAGGCCAGATTTGAACTCAGGTCCTCCTGACTCCAGGACCGGTGCTCTATCCGACACCCCTGTGCTTATGAAGAATGTAATCATCCTTTAAAAATCTTATATTCCTGGAATACTTCTCAAAATGTATTTGAGTATGAACAGAAGTGTGTATACTTCTTAGAACTTCCATAGCCACTGGGATGGTGGTGCACACCTGTAATCCCTGATGCTAGGGGAGGCTGAGGCCAGTGTATCTCTTGTGCTGTAGTAACACCAATGCAGATTGGGCACCATGATATATTCTGAATTATCTGACTCCAGTGGGAACTGGACTGGAGCAGGAAGGGAACTGCAGGCACGCCCAGCTCCATGAGGATTGCTCCAATGCCATTTTTGGTATATGGATTTGAATTCTTTTACTGGTTCACTTTGGAAAATTGTCAAATTTCTTAAAATTTTATTTTATTAAAATTTTTTTTTATCAAATTTTATCAAATTGTTTTAATGACACCAAACTTCTTCCTGAAACAAAGACCTACATTTTCGATACCAATATTGTTTTGGAAAGGGGAAGGGAAGACAACAATCATTTGTTAAGCACCTACTATGTGCCAGGCACTGTGCTAAGTGCTTTACAAATATTATCTCATTTGATCCTTACAGCAACCCTGTGAGGTAGGTGCTGTTATGATCTTCATTTTACAAATGAGGAAACTGAGGCAAACAGTGTTAAGTGACTTGCCCAGGGTCACACAGCTAGTAAGTGTCTGAGGTTGGATTTGATCTCAGGTTTTCCTCACTCCAAGTCCAGTGCTCTAACCATTGTGTCATCCAGATCAAGGAAGGCCCCCAGAATAGCAGATGCACCCCCATGATGAATTTATGAGCGCTTATGAATGACAGTTATGCAGGACTGGAAGACGTGAATGGGCTATCATCTGATTTGTTATTGTGAATGCAGACCTTAAAGAGAATACAAGGGTCTGAGTATATTTGGACTTGTCAAGGGAAGCTTCGAGAACATTCACTTTAAAAAGAGAACCTTAGGAGAAAAAATGGGATTGGGTGGAATAGCTACTCTGTGTACCATTGTTTTAACCAATAGAAGGGCTCTCCTCCTTTTCTAGTTTGTAGGTTTCTTGTCCAGGAGGAAAGCACCTGTTATAGACAAATTGGGAGTCAAGACACGTGGGCTGTCAGCCTCTGTCTACATCTGACACTGTGCAGATGACTTCATCTCTCTGTTTCCTTTTATATGAAATAAAGAGGTGGGACTAAACCAGGTGTTCTTAACCTGGGGTACATAGGATCCTAAGGGGTTCATGAATAGATTTCAGTGCATCCACGAACTTGGATTGTAAACTCTAGGACTGTCTCTCGACTCTTTTTGTATCCCCAGTGTTTAGCAGAGTGCCTGGCATATAGTAGGAGCTTAATAAATGTTTACTGAATTTTAAAAAGTTACATTTTTATTTTCACTAATTTTTGTAATTATAATTTTTATGATTTACGATTGTACACACATGTACATATTTTAATATTGTTTTTATATAATTGTGCATATTTTATTTTATGCATTAAAATAATCATTTTGATAAGAGGTCCATAGCCTTCACCAGACCGCCAAAGGTTAAGAGACAGTTAAGAACCCCTGGTCTCTAGGATTCCTTCCTGTTCCAACATACTGTGATCTCAAGGCTGCTAAGACTGCAAACATCTTTCAAGGTCTTCTGGCCAGCAGAGGGTAGCGTTTCCCACCAACTCAGGACTGGTCTGGTCTTAGCTAGAAACATCCTTTCTAGGCTGTGTTTCTCCCTTGAACTTATTTTGGAGTTCAGTAGGCAATGTTTTAAAATCCTGTGGCTGGGCTTCCCATGGGGGCTGTGTTTTAGGGAGGGCTGTTCCATCAGGGCAACTGGACTTTTCCAATTTTCTAAGTCATTTGTTCTTCCGCCTTCTGTCTTGAAAAATTACTTGTGATGATGTTTTTTTCATTGATGGAGGACAGCTTGGGAACTGACTCTCATCGACTCTCATCCTTATTTTTATTTAAAAACTTAAGCAGACCTAATTAAAACACATTCTAATATTAGAAGCCCCATTGACCAAGCGTATGTCTCAACGGCATCTATTGTGGAGACAGAATGTCCTTATTGACATCGTATGAGTCTGGAGTCCTGGCAGTCTGAAGATAGCCATTCTGAAACCTGCCCCTGATCTGGCTGGTTGGGGGGCTGGCTGGAGGGAGGGAGGAGGGGACTCAGCTTTCACATCTATAAAATGGGGATAAGAATACTTGTCATCCCTGATTGTGGGGCTGTGGTCAGGAAAGAATTCTGTAAACCCTTGAGTGCTGAAGAGAATGGGAACCGGTATTTGGAAGCACCATGGGAAAGTGCCCAATATCATCTCCTGTTTTGGTGGAATGCCTTGGCAGACGTGACACATGGTTTAGGAACGTGACACGTGGTTTAGGACTAACTAGCCCAAGAGAGCTCATTTCTTGTCCAAGTTCTATCACTAACTTGCTGTGGGACCCTGGAAAAATGCCTTTTCTCTGCCCCAGACTCCTCCTTTGTAAAATGGTGGTGGTAAGGAGGTCAAATCAGTTGATCTGTCTCTAAGGTCATTACGGCCTATGATTCTCTGGGTTATATTACCTGAGTGCCTCACACTCACTAGCTTTGTGACCTGGGCAAGTCATTTATCTGCTCTGTACCTCAGTTTCCTCATCTGTAAAACAGGAAGATAATAATAGCGCTGACCTCACAGGATTGCTGCGGGGATCCAAAGGGATAACATGCATAAAGCACTTTTGTCAGTTCTACATAGGGTTCTACATAAATAATAGCAATAGTAATGATTATCATTGCAATATTAATCTACTGAGATTATCCTGGGGAAAATTGTGAAGTAGGCAAAGTTTTCTTGGTGGTTGTCTGTCCTAAGCCACAACCTCTTTCTTTGTCCTGATGCTCCCAGACATACAAGATGCTTTTCTTAATCTAAGGCCCCAAACTGTGTCATTCTACCAGGTCCAGACATGAAGGTAATATTGAGAGCTCTCAATGGCACAGGGCTTTATGGGAAGGCAGCATGATACGGTGTGCAGTGTAGTGAACTCCAGTCAGAGGACCTGGATTCAAATCCTAGCTTTGTCACTGCCTAGCCAGGTGACCCTAGAAAAGTGACTTCCCCTTTCTGAGGCCTCAGTTTCCCTATCTGTAAAATGGGATAAT
The DNA here is from genome assembly GCF_003287225.1 of Phascolarctos cinereus. Classification (NCBI taxonomy): domain Eukaryota; kingdom Metazoa; phylum Chordata; class Mammalia; order Diprotodontia; family Phascolarctidae; genus Phascolarctos; species Phascolarctos cinereus. The sequence continues at coordinate 56,510,181 of NW_027555625.1, read as the reverse complement.
AACCCTTGCATTATAATTATCACAGGACTGTTATGAAGATGGACATCCTCTTGTGAGTCCAAAAGCTCTATGGAAAAGGGGAGCGATCTTAGGAGGAGGCAGCTGGAGCCTTGGATCTAGCCTTAAATCCTGGCCTAGTAACCTTTGTGACATTGGGCAAATTGTTTCTTCTCTTTTCTGGACCACAGTATCCTTCTCTGCAGATTGAGGTGGTGCTATGGAAGAATTTCTAAGCAGTCTCTTTCCAGTTCTCAAATCCCATTGTACAAAAGCATTTCACACACGTTACCTCATACCCAGCTTACACCAGCCCTGTGAGGTACACAGGGCAGGGTATAGCCAAGTTTTTCCATAGTTGATCATCATTACAATATTACTGTTACTGTACATAATGATTTCCTGGTTCTTCTCACCTCACTTTGTCTCAGTTCATGTAGATATTGCTGTTTTGTCTGAAATCACTCCCTTCCTCATTTCTGATAGCACAATAATATTCCATTACAAACATACATCACAACTTGTTCAGCCATTCCCCAATTGATGAGCATCTTCTGAATTTCTAATTCTTTGCCACCACAAAAAGAGTTGCTGGAAATATTTTTGCATGTATATATCATTTTCCTTTTTCTTTGACCTCTTTGAGATACAGACCTAGCAGTAGTATCGCTGGGTTAAAGGGTATGACCACTTTTATACCCCTTTGGGCATAGTTCCAAATTGCTCTCCAGAATGGTTGAATCAGTTCACAACTCCACCAACAGTGCATTAGTGTCCCAATTTTCCCACATCCCCTCCAACATTTGTCATTTCCCTTTTTTATCATATTTGCCAATTTGATAGGTGTGAGGTAGTACCTCAGAAGTGTTTTAATTTGCATTTTTATAATTAACAATGATTTAGAGAATTTTTTTCATGGGACTAGAGATAGCTTTATTTCTTCTTTTGAAAACTACATGCTCGGGGGCAGCTAGGTGGTGCAGTGGATAGAACACCAGCCCTGAAGTCAGGAGGACCTGAGTTCAAATCTGGCCTCAGACACATAACACTTACTAACTGTGTGATCCTGGGCAAGTCACTTAACCCCATTGCCTAGCTAAAAAACAAAACAAAAAAACTACATGTTCATATCCTTTGACCATTTACCCATTGGAGAATGGGTCTTATTTTTTAAAAAATGGGCCTAGTTCCTTATATATTTGAGAAATGAGGTCTTTATCAAAGAAACTTGCTGTAAAACTTTTTCATATTACTTCATTGTCTATGGTAACTTTTAGCAAAATATAGTTTTCCTGATTATCTCTTTCAATTAGATCTATTTTTTTTTTGCTATGTCTAAGATCACGGTTGACACAACTGCCCTTTTCATTTCAATTGAATAATAATAGACTCTGTACTAGCCACACATATCTTTTTTCCCCTTCCCCTCCTGTCTCCCTATTGGATGAGATAGCTTTCTATATCCAACTAAATGTGTGTGCATGTATGTATACGTATATATGTATACACACACACATACTTCCCTTTTTGGATAAATTCTGATAAGAGTGAGGTTCAAACATTGTTTCTACTCTCCTCTCATCCATCCCTCCACCATTTTCTCCTCCACTATAAAGGCTATTCCTTGCATGCTTCCTTATTGTGAAGAAATTTGCCCCATTCTACCCTTCTTTTCCCCCTTCTGCCAATGCATCCCTCTTTTTTCTCCCCTACATTCTTTTATGGAGATCATCACAACATAATCAACTCATACCATTTCCTCTGTCTATAAAGACTCCTTCTAACTGCCCTAATAATGATAAAGTTCTTAGAAATTACATGTATCATCTTCCCATATAAGAATGTAAAAAAATTAACTCCATTGAGTCCCTTATGATTACTCTTTTATGTTTATGTTTTTATGCTGCTTTTTTTGGAATGTCTTTTTACCAGAAATGCCTGGAAGTTCTGTATTTATTAACTAATCATTAAATATTTCGTGTTTCTTTCCTCTGGAGGTTTATGCTCAGTTTTGATAGATAGGTTATTCTTGGTTGGAATCCTAGCTCCTTTGCCCTCTGGAATATCATATTCCAAGCCTTCTACTCCTTTAATGTGGAAGTTGCTACATCTTGTGTGATCCTGACTGTGGCTCCATGATACATGAATTGTTTCTTTCTAGCTGCTTGTGATATTTTCTCCTTGACCTGGGAGCTCTGGAATTTGGCTATAATATTATTGGGAGTTTTCATCTTGGGATCCCTTTAAGGAGGTGACAAGTGGATTCTTTCAGTTTCTGTTTTGCCCTTGAAATCTAAGATGTTGGGGTGGTTTTCCTTGATAATTTCTTGAAATATGATGTCTAAGCTCTTTTTTTTGATCATGGCTTTCAGGTAGTCTAATAATTCTTAGATTATCTCTCCTTTATTTTCTAGGTCAGTCATTTTTCCAATGAGATATTTCACAGTTTCTCCTATTTTTCCACTCCTTTGACTTTGTTTTATTGTTTCTGTTTTGACTTTGTTATTGTCTCATGGAACCATCAGCTTCCAATTGGACAATTCTAATTTTTAAGAAATTATTTTCTTCAGTGAGCTTTTGTACCTTTTTTTCCATTTGGCCTATTCTATTTTTAAGTTCTTTTTCTCCAATGAATTGTTGTGCTTCTTTTACCGTTTGTCAGATTCTGCTTTTTTAAGGTGTTATTTTCTTCAATGTTCAGTCATGTTCAACTCTTCATGACTCTTTTTGGGGTTTTCTTGGCAGAGATACTGAAGCAGTTTGCCATTTCCTTCTCCAGTTCATTTTTTTTACAGATGAGGAAACTGAGGTAAACAGAGTTGAGTGATTTGTCCAGGTCACACAGCTAGTAAGAGTGTGAGGCTGGATTTGAACTCATGAAGATGAATCTCCCTGTTTCCAAACCCAGGGCTCTATCCACTGAGCCACTTAGCTGCCCCATTAATATGGGACAAACTGGTAAACACAAAATGACTCAATGACTAAATACTACAAGAATTCAGGTGCAGGAGAGACCTCTGTGGGCTGTGGGGAGTCAGATAAAGCTTCTGGGAGAGGTAAGACTTGATAGAAGGGTAGCCTCAAGCTAGAGATTAGAGGAGAAGAGATTGGTAGGCAGCTAGCTAACCAGAAAGAAGATAGTTGAGAATAAGAAAGGTCATAGGGTTCTAGATTTAAAGCTGGAAGGGAATTTAGAATTCATCTAGTTCAATCTCCTCATTTTATAGATGGGGAAACTCTAGCTCAGGGTGGATAAATCACTCATGGAAGCTAACATAGACAGTTAGTGTCCAGGGTAGTAGATAAACCTGAGCTATCTGATGCTAGAACTATTCTTTCTTTTTTTTTTAAGCACTAAGTAATATTTATTCTTTAAAAGCTTTTTAAAAAAAACATTTTTATTTAAAGTTTTAAGTTCCAAATTCTATCCCTTCCTCCCCTACCCCCTCCCTTGGATGGTAAACAATCTGATATAGGTTATATGTATGCAATAATGTAAAACATTGCCATATTAGTAATTTTGTACGAGAAGACTCAAATAAAAGAAAAAATGAAAGTAAGAAAATAACATGCTTCAGTTTGTATTCAGTCAATATCAGTAGAACTTTTCTTTCTACTGTCTGATGTTGTGCCCAATGGGAGAACAGCAACCTTCTCTGTCATCCTATTATGGGCTCAGTTAAATGGGCAGATGTATCTCAGACTGAAAAGAATTGGGAATTTTGGATACAGGCCAATAACCAAGGCTCTGGAAAGCCAATGACTCCTCTCTTGAATGCTCAATATGATGAATCAATTTTGTGGAAGGAAAAAATATCTCAGAAGTTATCAACCTGTGACGAGAGAGGCTTTGGGATAGACTAATGACTTTTAGCTTCTGCCATTGATTAGCAGTAAGAACTCCAGGGAAATACCTTGACTCCTTTATTTCTTCATTTCCTGCTCTGTCACACAAAGAATGTTTACCCAGAACGCCCACACATACTAGCCAGGAACTGAAGTAATTATCTGAATAGGGCTCAAATGTCAGAAATATTCTTCTATAGCAATTATTTAGTGAAAAGAAGATCCCATCGGGAGGATGGACTTCCACTATGGTTCTTCTAATTAATTTTTCATATGGACCAATCATTTCTCAGGAATGGGCTAGCTCAGGAGGCAGTGAGACCTTCAAGTGGATGGTGGGATGACCATTTGTCAAAAGTTTTGTAAAAGGGGGTTGGTCATCAGGTAGAAATTGGACTCAATTGTCTCCAACGTCTTTTATGGAATCTCTGATACTATGAAGAGTTTGAGCTAGATAATCTCAAAGGGTCCTTTCATTTCCTACATTGATGACCCAAGGACCCTTCCAACTCAGACATTCTATAGTCTAAGGTTTCAACCACCTCTGACATTCTATGTTCTAGATTAGGGCTTCTTAAATGTATTTTTATGTCATGGCCCCTGTTGGCAGTATGGAAACATCAATGAATTTAATGTATTTAAATAATTGTAGTAAACACTCAATGTCAGCTAGAGATTAATAAAGATAAAGATGCAAAATTTTCCATCTAAATTCACAAATTCCCTGAAATCAGGTTAAGAACCACAATTCTAGCTCTTCTAGTCCCCTTTATATGTTCTAACATCCTTTCCAATTCTAAGACCCTGTCTTTTATGGGCCATTCCAGCTTTAATACTCTATGTTCATTTTAATTCACTTCTATTAGATAAGCAATTATTTTCCAAAAAGACTCATGATGGAAAATGCTATGCACATCCAGAGAAAGAACTATGGAGTCTGAATGTATATTGAAACATATTATTTTCTTTTTTCTTTGTTTTTTTCTCTCTCATAGTTTTTCCCTTTTGCTCTGATTCTTCTTTCACAATATAACTAATATAGAAATATGTTTAATATGATTGTACACACATAGCTTATATCAAGTTGCATGCCATCTTGGGGAGAGGTGAGGGGAGGGAGAAACAATGTAGAACTCAAAATCGTAAAAAGTGAATGATGAAAAAAATTAAAAGAGAAAAAGAAAACAAAACATATAAATAAGCAATTATTAAGTGCCTACTATGTATAAGAAAGTCTATTATATGCTGAGGATTAAAAGCACTCCTGACTGGGTACCTTCATTCCCCCTCCATTCTTCAGCTTTGAGTTTCATTTTGTTATCTTCCCTCATAAAAACGCAAGATCTTTGAGAGCATGGACTATTTTTTTTTTTGTATTTGTATTCCAAGTGCTTAGCATATAGTAAAAGCAATATATGCTTGTTTCCTCCCTCCCTCTATCCTTCCCCTCTACTCTCTTCTTCTCTTCCTCTTTCCTGCCTCCCTCCCCCCTTCCCTCCTTCCTTCCTTCCTTCTTTCCTTCCTTCCTTCCTTCCTTCCTTCCTTCCTTCCTTCCTTCCTTCCTTCCTTCCTTCCTCCCTCAAGGAGCTAATATTCTACTGAACATTCTGTTATCATTCCACCATAGGCATTCTTGCTGGTTGAAGAGGCTTTTGAAAATGTGTTAATAGGAAGGAAAGAGTGGGGCAGAGGACATTAGGAAGGGAAAGAAGTAGCTCTAGTGAAGAATTACATTCCAGCTCTTGACTTTCTCAAGTTCAGACTGATCCAATGAACCATTTTATTTTAATGATTCAAAACACTTCTATGAAAGGGTATATGCTGAGATCTGTCTCTCACAAGGTTTGCATTGCTGGTTATGGATACAAGTAAAAAGAAAGACAGTTCCTGCTTTTAAGGAACATGCATTCTAATGCAGGAAGACAACATACAGAAAAGAAGCTGAAAAGTAGGTTGGGGGGGATGTACCTGGAAAGTCAGAAGCATGGAGTGAGAGGAATGAAAGTAGGCCTGCCTAGGCTCCTTCCCAAAATGGAGGCCCCAGAAGGGATTTACCAAAGGGTAGAGGGAACCAGCGTAAGAAAGGGATGTTCCAGAGTGAGAAAACCCCAGTACTGAGGAAGAGAGTGTAATTGAGGCGTGGGTTTTGAAATCCAGAAAATCACAAGCCTGCAATAATTCGTAGAAGGTCATTGGGAGCTGGGGTTATACAGAGTAGGCTCAAAGGAGGAGATAAGTCCTGAGTCTAATGTCTCAGTTGAGGACGAGCTCTATGGTCCAATACCATTACTTGTATAACATTCACCTACTCACAAAGTGTTAGATCTAAAAGGGATCTTGATGATCTCCCAGACCAACCTCTAATTTTTTTTTGTTTCAGTTATTAGGACGTATGATTTCACTGGTGTGGGGAATTCCTGGTTTTGGAAACTCCCTCCACCCCCTGCCCCAACGCAAATCAACAGCTTATCTGAAACTAATTGTCTTAGAGTTGCCAAATGCATTGAGCCCTTAAATAATTTGCCCCTGGTCATACAACCAGTATGTTTCAGACATAAGAGATGGACACAGTTCTCCTTGACTCTACTCCTTGGCCTCAATCCACTGGAGGATACTGAAGGCTGGGAAGGAGAAATGGTGCACAGGAACACATAAGTGTACTAAATGGCAGAGCCAAGGCTCAAATCTATGTCTTTTGACTCCAAAGTCCAATGCCCTTTTTGATACACCATATGAACCTACCATGACTTCTTAAGGTAGTATCCTAGAGGCCAGATCTCTTCACTGATGGAGACAGATATATGAGGCCTAAGCAATCCAAAAGACTGGGTGTCTCTTTCCAACCATTCTCCACTCTCAAATAGATCTAGTTTAAGTCCCCCATTCAACTTTCCCTCTTTGCTTTGTGCCTTAGAGACCATACTCAATCTTGAATAGACCCAATATAAGCCCTTGATTCTACTTATTCAACTTGTTCTGTGTCTTGAAGACAAAAGAATTTTCTCATTCTCCCTCTTGGCCCCTCCCTCTTCACATCTTCATAATGTGATGTAAACTTGGGAAATGCTGGAAACTGGATTCTACCAAAAATAAGGGCACTTCCAATTAACATTTTGTTTCACAAGAGTGAATCAGAGTGAAGGAATCATCTCCATTTGGTTTCCAAAGCTGGTTGGGACATTTCAGAGTTCATGTCCTGTAATAGGTAACAGCACTGGACATGGTCAGAAACATCTGTGTTTGGCCTTCATTGTGGACAGATGTTGCTGCACTTTCGTCATCTGGCACCATTGTGGGCTTGCGTGTCATATAGCTCAGATTCCCTCTTGAAGCACACAACCATGCAGGATGCTGTGCCCTCATCTCCTTCTTCCCTCCCTATCAGGGAAGCCAGTCATTGTCACCTGGGTCTCCCTCTGGGTCCCTCAGTGCCCCCCGAGCCTTGCTGGCAAGATTGACTCATCGACAGGAAGACAATTTTCTATCAGCTTCAAGCTGAAGTGTTGCCAAGATCCATCTTTCCAGTTGTGCAATTTGGTACAGACTTTCAGGGAGACAAGCTCTGGACTTAGAGAGAAAGTCCAGACTTGGTCAAGTCAGGTCCAAACCTAAGTCCTTTTTTTTTTTTTTTTTCAAGAAGCTCGATTTTGGTCAGAGTCCAGTGGCCTAGTAATTCAATCAGACTTGCTGGCTTTTCATGTAAGCACTTCGTAGGATCATAAGCTTAGAGCTGGAAAGGACCTTACAGAACATCTGGTCCAATGTTCTGTGGATGAAGACACAGATGAGTGAAAGGACTTGAGGTCAGAGAGCAGAGATTGGAACCTAGTTCTTCTGACTTGAAATCCAGAGCTTTTTTTCCAGGACAACATGGAAATACAATTTTAACAAGGGTTGGCTGGTAAATGTTTAACAACCAGCTCTCTGGGGGAGAGAAGAGAGGAGAAAGTATTTTGGATGGACTGCTTGACCTAGAGTCAAGGAAGACTCATCTTACTTTCTATAGATACTTCCTAGTTGTGTGATTCCAGGCAAGTCACTAAATTCTGTTTGCCTCAGTTTCCTCATCTGTAAAATGAGCTAGAGAAGGAAATGGCAAATCACTTCAGTGTCTTTGCCAAGAAAATTCCAAATGGGGTCACAAAGAGTCAGACGCAACTGAAAATGACCGAAATCACTTTTTAAAATCTAGACCAGTGGCGAGGAAGCTGTGGCCTCGAGGTCCTCAAGTGTGGCCCTTTGATGGAATCCAAACTTCAAAGGGCTGCGCTTGAGGACCTAGAGGGCCACCTGTGGCTCAAGGACGCAGGTTCTCTACCCCTGGTCTAGACAATCAACAAAATGTTGAGTCAAGCCCTCATTTGTGGCACTGGCCAATTTTCAAGGTGTAAATGCTCACGTTGAAAATTTAACAGTTGACTCTCATGAGTCTTTTGGAGCCGGCTCCAGCAAACCCCTGCACCCAACATTTTGTAACACTTGTGGAAAAAAGGCATTTGGGGCTCTCATGGAAAAACAAATTCTTTTTTGTTTGTTTTTGTCCTGCTCTTGATTTCATTGGTATTAGGGAACTCCACATGAAGGGAAACCCTCTCTAGCATAATAGCAGCTGTTCTAGAATTCATGATCTTAGATTAGAGGAATCCGGGGCTTCCTACATCCTTAGGGTCTTAGATGCATCTTAGGGGGTCTGTGAACTTGGGTGGAAAATAATTACAGCTTTATTTTCGGTCAGTCAGTCCGTCTGACTGCTATGGACCTACTGTGTGCCAGATGCTGTGAGGAACACTAAGGATACCAAAAGAGGTAAAAGGTACTTTATGTCCTCAAGGAGCTTACAGTCTAATGGGGGAGACAACTTGCAAACAACCAACTACAAACAAGTTATATATGGGATAAATTGGAAATAATCGACAAGGGGAAGGCACTAGAATGAAGAGGGAGCCTTTGCTTTCCTATGCCTTCTATATTATTTTTAAATACATCATTCTGAGAAAAGGTTCCTAGAATTCATGAGACTACCAAAAAGTGCCATGACACTCAACGACTTGAGGTCATAATGAGCTTCCTAGAGCATTGGGAAGTTACGTGACTTCCCCAAGGCCACAAAGCTTGTATTTGTCAGAGGTAGCAAGGCCAGGAACTCACCTCTCAGTGCCTCTGAATCCAGCTCTTTTTCCACTATGCCATGCTGTCTCTCTGGAAAAAACAAGTAAACAGATAAACATCCTTGTCAATATACGATTTGTCCAGGCTTGGTATAATAGACGTTTTCTTAAAAGGGAGGCTTGGTGGAAGGAAGCCAGAAGACCCAAATTTGAATGCTAACTCCACTATCTTTTAGCTCGATGACCTTAGGATCATCCTTATCTCTTGGAACTCAACTTCTTTCTTCATCTGTTAAACAGGGAAAATAAAGCTCACACTACCCACCTCATGGCAGCTAGGTGGCTCAATGAATAGTGCACTGGGCTTAGAATGAAGAAAACTCATCTTCATGAGTTCAAATCTGGCCTCAGACACTTACTAGCTATGTGACCTTGGGCAAGTCACTTAACCTTGTTTGCCTTAGTTTCCCCATCTGTAAAATGAGCTGAAGAAGAAAATGGCAAACCACTCTAGTATCTCTGCCAAGAATGCCCCAAGTGGGGTCACCAAATGTCAGACATGACTGAAATGACGCAACACCTCCGTCACAGGGTTTTTTGAAGAAAGCTCATCTGAAAACTTAAAATGCTCTCTAGAGATGTATTAGTTGTGATTATGTGATGGGTATCACCTCCAGAAAGCATCAAGTGCTATTTTCCAGGATTCTGTTTGCTTGATATCATTAGGAGAGCCATGGCTGCAGAATAAGAATCTGATCAGGGGTGACACGAAGCATCGGATTCCTGGATGCCAAGAAGTTCTGAGCTGTCTGAGAAATCACTGCCAAGATTGCCTCATCCCCTTTGTAGAAATTGTCCTTTTCTGAATCTTTCCTACGTGGTCAGTGTCAACGCTAAAAAGCAAAGCCCATCTGCCAGCAGCCAATCAGCTCTTGTTAATGTCCATGGGAGAGAATTCAGAATATTTGGATCTGGAACAGAACTTAGGGACCACCTAGCTCAGTGGTCTGTGGATCGATTTTAGGCAGTCTGTGAAGTTGGATTGAAAACAAATTTACATCTTTATTTCAACATAACTGGTTTCCTTTGTAATCCTTTCTATTTTCTTTACTCATTTAAAAACATAATTCTGAGAAAGGGTCTCTAGGCTTCACCAGACTGGCAAAAGGATCTGTGATGCAAAAAAGGATAAGGTTCCCTAATGTAGCCTAAGCTTCTTATTTTTGTAGAGTAGGAAACCAAGGTCCTGAGGAAGGAAGGGACTGGTGCAAATATTATACATGTAGGAGATATTAGACCTCAAACCCGTTGGTGAGTTAGTTGGTGAGCATGTGAAGACTTCCTCTCATGGAATGTGTGGGTGAGAACAATTTGTTCCAATGACCATGAAGGCAGCTGAATCAGGCTCTGTGGAATGCTTAGAGCTTGGTCAGACATTGATGATGCCAAGATCATCCCCTTCATCCCAAGCCATCACCATTCTTCTTGACTTTTGTCCTGCCACTGGACAATGATGACTCCTGAAGAGGAAGGGTGGTGATTCTGTGAAACTCTGCCTCCCTTACATCCAATTTGTGTGTGAGGCAAGACACCATCTGGTGATGTCATTGGTCTTCTGAAAACGAAGGATGAACAACCACAGTATGGCCAGGATTTGAACCTGGGTCATACTTTATTCTGGATGCCCTTATGCCAGGATCTAGAACTGCCTGGGCTACTTGCCTAAGCCAAGTTGACCAACCATTGAGGAAGCCAAAGGACCAACCAGTTAGAGGCCCATCAGAAAGGAGTTAGCACACAACCTGAGCCACTCATCACCACAGCCATGTCCATGGCCCAGCTAGGAGGAGGCCCCTTCTTCCTCTTCTGCCAAAATGTGGTTTGTCAATAAAGCACCTTGTGCTGGTCATGGGTGCAAGGTGATGGTGATGTTGGTGAGGAAGAGAAAGGGGTATGAAAAACAGGAATCCAAGAAAGCAGAGGAGAGGATCTGGAACCTCCCCCACCTCTGGTACAGGAGATCATCACCTCCTACCTGAACTACCACAAAGACTCAAAAGATGAATCCCTGCCTTCAGTCTTCCCCTTCTCTCATCCCACCCTACCTTCCTAAGTCTTCCTAAATAACAGGCAGCTAGGTGGCACAGTGTGTAGAATGCTGTACTTAGAGCCAGGAAGGCCTGAGTTCAAATTTACCCTCAGACACTAGCTGTTTGACCCTGGCCCAAAGTCACTTAACCCCTGCCTCAGTTTCCCCACCTGTAAAATGGAGATAATAGTAGTGCCTACCTCTTAGTTTTATTGTGAGGATAAAAGCACGTAATATTTGTAAAGCACTTTGTAAACCTTACTTACTTTCTTACTGGTTATTATTACAGCTTTGACTCAAAGCTTCCAAAGGCTCCTTACTGCTCCAGGATAAATCCCAAATTCTAACCTTGACATTCAAGGCCTCTCCACAGCCTGGCTGCAGCCTCCTCTCACAAGATTTTCAAGTCAAGACAAGTCAACAAGCATTTTTTAAACTCCTGCTATGTGCCGCGTACTGTGCTAAAGTGTTGGGGATGCAAAGAAAAATGAAAACAGTTTAACAGGGGAGATGACATGTAAACAACTATGTACAAATATCTCTACAGGATAAATCAGCGATAATATCAGACAAAGGTACTGGCATTGAGGCAGACTGGGAAAGGCTTCCTGGCAAAGGCGTGATTATGGCCGAGACTTGAAGGGAGCCGAGGAAGCCAGAAGTAAAGACAGAGAGGGAGAGAATCCCAGGCACAGGGGTCAGCCAGTGGAACTTCGTGAAGTCAGGAGGCAGAGTTTCCTGTTCAGGAACCTAAGGAGGCCCAGGTCACTGGAGCCTATATCTTCTATGGTGGAGTGGATCATTGCATATGAGGCTCATTTCTGCTACTTACAAGGACCTCGGGGAAGGGGGACACCTTTATCTAGATTTCAGTGACTTCATCTACAGAATGAGGGGTTTGGCTACCTTGGGTGTTCCTTGCTGCTCTAAATCTATGATCTTATGAAGATCCTTCCCTGATCCTGCCTCAGTTTCTTCATTTGCAAAATGAGGGGATTTGGACTCGAAGTTTGAAGCCCCTTCTAGCTCTAACTACAATGAGCCCATGGTCCCTCTTCTACCTTAAACTCATCAAACTGGGCTTCTCATAGGTTTCAAGCACATCCCTCCCATTTCCTGTCTTTGGCCTTTGTTTGATTCAATTAGATTTAAAAAACATTTATTAATGTGTATACCCACTGTGTGCAAATGACTCTCCTGGCACTGAAAATAAAAACCAAAAACAAGACAGTCTCAGCCCTGAAGGAGATTATATTATATTGGGGAGGGGGACAGGGACGTAAAACAGGGGCACAAATAAGTATAATATATGGGAAAAAAGCAAAAATAAGGAGAGCATATGGGAAATATGTGTGTGAGGGAGTGGTTAGAATGCTGACCTGGAATCAAGAAGACCTGAATTAAAATCTGGTCTGAGATATTTACTAGATGGGTGACCTTGGGCAAGTCACTTAACTTCTTTTTGCCTCAGTTTCTTCATCTGTAAAATAGGGATAATAATAGCACCTTCCTCCCAGGCTTATTGTGAGAATTAAATCAGATAATATTTGAAAGGCACTGACTGGCGCATAGTAGGCACTGTATAAATGCTAGCTATTATTATTATTGTTGTTGTTGTTATTATTCACTTGTGTCTTACTCTTTGTGTCCCCATTTTGGGTGTTCTCGGCAAAGATACTGGAGTGGTTTGCCATTTCCTTCTCCAGCTCATTTTGCAGATAAGGAAACTGAAGCAAGCAGGGTTAAGTGACTTGCCCAGGGTCATACAGACAGTAAATGTCTGAGGCTGGATTTGAACTCAGGTCTTTCTAACTCTAGGCCAAGCACTGTATCTACTGTGCCACCTAGCTGCTGCCTGTTTATTATTTTGTAAACTAAAAACTCCCTCAGGTGTGAAAGCATTCATCTTGCAATCATCAGACCTGGGTTCAGGTACGAGTTTTTGTGCTTACTAAATTTACTACCTTGATAAAATCATTCTGTTCCAGTTCAGGTATGAGTTTTTGTGCTTACTAAACTTACTACCTTGATAAAATCATTCTGTTCCAGTTTCCTCATCAGTAAATTAAAAAAACAAATCCTTGACCCTGACATCCTACCCTTTTGGGAAATATGAGGAAAGTAGTATATCTTAAAGCACCATAGAAATATTTTGCTGAGATAGAGAATGTTATGAAATGCAAAATGGGTAATTTTGATTACATTAAATTGAACAGGTTTTGCACAAACAAAGCCAGTGTAACCAAGATTTGGAAGGAAGCAGAAAACTTGGAAAGAATTTTTACAACCAGTGTCTCTGCTAAGGGCTTCGCTTCTAAAATATATAGAGAACTTAGTTAAATTTATAAGAATACAAGTCATTCCCCAATTGATAAATGGTATCAACATGATATGATATGGAAGGATATGAGCAAGTAGTTTTCAAAGGAAAAAATTAAAGCCATCTATAATCATATGAAAAAATGCTCTAAATCACTATTTAGAGAAATGCAAATCAAAACAACTCTGAGGTACCACATTACACCTATCAGATTGGCCAACATGACAAAACAGTAAAATGATAAATGTTGGAGAAAATGTGGGAAAATTGGAACTTTAATGCATTGTTGGTAGAGTTGTGAACTGATCCAAACATTTTAAAGAGCAATTTGGAACTATTCCCAAAGGGCTATAAAAATGTGCACACCCTTTGACTCAGCAATAGCACTTCTAGGGCTATATCCCAAAAAGATCATAAAATGGAAAAAGGACCCATATGTACAAAAATATTTATAACAGCTCTTTCTGTGGTGGCAAAGAATTGGAAATTGAGAGGATGCCCATCAATTGGGGAATGGCTGAGCAAGTTGTGGTATATGAATGAATGTAATGGAATACTATTGTGCTATAAGAAATGATGAACAGGCAGACTTCAGAAAAACCTGGAAAGACTTGTATGGTCTGATGCTGAGTGAAGTGAGCAGAACCAGGAGAACCTTGTACAGTAACAGCCACCTTGTGCAATGACTAACTTTGATAGACTTAGCCCTTTTCAGCAATGCAAGGATCCAAGACATCTCCAGAAGTTTCATGACAGAAAATGCTATCCAACATCCAAAGAAAGAACTATGGAGTTTGAATCCAGATGGAAGTATACTATTGTCTCTTTTTTTTCTTACGTTTTGTTTTATTTCTTTTTTGTGGTTCCTCCTATTGGTTCTAATTCTTTACAATATGACTAATGTGAAAATATATTTAATAGAAATGTCTATGTAGAGCCTATATCAGATTGCATGCCATCTTGAGGAGAGACAAGGGGAGGGAGGGGGAGAAAATGTAAAACTCAAAAGCTTATGGAAGCAATTGTTGAAAACTAAAAATTAATTAACAAAAATAAAAAAAGAAATATTTTGCTGTCTTTTGCACATAGTAAGGACCTTATAAACATTGATTAAATGCTGAGTGGGACATCCACACCCCTCTATGCCCTATTTCAACTGGACAAAAGCAGTCCAGAGATCATGAACTGTAGCTTAGCCTCCCCAGAGAAATAGCTTCCAAGAAAGTTAAAACATTTCAAAGGATTATGCAGTTTGTTTTATTTTATTCCAATTACGTTATCTGATAAATTACTTATGTGGATCTGCCTCAACTTGGTGAAGCCTGCATGCAAACACTCAGGGAGCAGAACGTCTGAGGCTTCCTAATGATGTTTCTGTAGTATTCAGGAAAGTAGGTAGAGGAGGCAATCCCATGTGGTGGAAGCAGGGCTGGAGTTCAAATCAGAAGACCTTGGTTTGAAATCTGGTTCTTCTGCTCACTATTTATGTGATCTTGTTGGTGTTGTCAGTGTGTGTGTGTGTGTGTGTGTGTGTGTGTGTGTGTGTGTGTGTGTGTGACTCTCCATAACCCCATTTCGGATTTTCTCGGGCAAAAATACTGGAGTGGTTCGCCATTTCCTTCTCCAGCTCATTTTACAGATGAGGAAATTGAGGCAAACAGGGTTAAGTGACTTGTCCAGGGCCCCATAGCTGGTGAGTGTCTGAGGACAGATTTAAACGCATGAAGATAAGTCTTCCTGACTCCAGGCCCAGCACTCTACCTACCCTACCAAATCATTCCCCCTCTTTAGGACTGTGTAGCTTGCTAAGATGAAGGAAAGGTTGATCAGAAGCTATTCAACCACTCCTATTTGCCGTTAACCAACTATTGTGGGTTACCTAGATGGGTTTCTCATTCTAAATGTTCCCTTACCCCTCTGAGAAATGAGGGCGAAGGGTACGTGATTCTCCTTTTCTTAGCTCTCAGCCCCCAGAAAGACGTAGCTTCTAAAAAACAAAACCAGAGAGAAAAACCTCACTGTTAGAGTAATTTTTATTTTCTTCTCTGGGGATGTTTTGCTCTCATTTGCCTCCTTCAAACTACATTTCCACTAAGTACAGTGAGATTAGCAAAGACTAGTTTAAGGCTGTTGCTAAAAACAAAGTAAATCTTTAAAAGAACGAAAGGTAAACAGATTTTCCCCAATCCCACATGGAAAAGTTTCAGGCTTTCGTAAGACATACCAGGGAGGAAAAGAAGATACAGGATTACTGCATTACTGCTATGGAGTCTGGTGTGTTCGTGTGTGTGTGTGTGTGTGTGTGTGTGTGTGTGTGTGTGTGGTGGGGGAGGGGAGATGTTTATAGCAACATAGCATCTTTCCCTATTCCCCTTGTAGGCAGCTAGCTGACATAGCATATAGAATATCAAACCTGGAGTCAGGAAGACCTGAGTTCAAATCTGCCCTCAGACACCAGCTGTGTGATCCTGGGGAAATCATTTAATCTTTGTCTGCCTCAGTTTCCTCATCTGTAAAATGAGGAATCATAATAGCACCTACCTCACAGGGTTGCTGTGAGAGTCAAATGAGGTATTTGTAAAGTATATGCACAGTGCCTGGCATACACTAGGTACTTAATAAATGTTTATTCCCTTCTCTCCTTGTGCTGCTTTGTTCCCAGAATCCTGGCATCTTTCTTTGCAGCACTTTCCTCTGTCTGTACTTCTGTTCTCCCAGCTCCATGTGGCAGTTTACACCTTCCCTTTCTCTGGCACCAGGCATCTTCTGTGGTCCAGCCAGAAGCTTGGTTCCTCTTTGATTCTGTTCCCTCCTGGACTCAGTGAAATGACCTTTAAATGTCACTTGATGCATGGTCTGACATTCTTCATCCTATTGAGATGCTTCCTTTTTTTATTAAATAAATTTATTTATTTTTAGTTTTCAATATTCACTTCAATAAGATTTTGAGTTCCAAATTTTCTCCCCATCTCTCCTCTCCCCCACTCCAACATGGCATGTAAATTGATATAGGCTCAACATATACATTCACGTTAAACCTCTTTTCACATTACTAATGTTGTAAAGAAAATTAGATCCAATAGGAGAAACCACAAGAAAGAAGAAGATGCTTCCACTTTGATCCCCTCCAGAGGCCTGTTCACATTTCATAAAGAGATCTCTTTAAATTTCTTTTTAGAATTTTCAGTTTTTGGCCCCTTTTCTGCGATTTTTTGTTGTTGTTCAGTCACGTCCGACTCTATGTTTTCTTGGCAAAGATGCTGGAATGGTTTTCCATTTCCTTCTCCAGTGTGTCCTTATTTTACAGATGAGGAAACTGAGGCAAACAGGTGTTAAGTGACTTGCCCAGGGTCTGAGTAAGTGCCTGAGGATGAATTTGAACTCCTGTCTTCCTGGCTTCTAGCCTGGTGCTCTACACACTGCACAGTCTAGCTGCCCCTTTCAATGACTCAGTCCACTCAATTAAATGATAAAAGAGGGGTCAGGTGGGCTTCATGACCTCTAAGGTCACTTCCAGTTTAGGTCACCTGGCTCTGACCTGTTGTAACTGGCAGGTAACCCTAACCTTAATGACCTGTCTATAATAAAACTGTCTTATAGCTGTGGCATTTTTAACGACCCATAGTAAGCTGGCATATTCCCTGTAAGGTGGAGGAGGCAGTCATCTGTGCCATCATTTGGTGCCAACAGACCCATTTGCCCTAAAATATCTCCTCTGCTGGCACTCTACACTATGTAATTCCCATAATTAATGTCTGTCTGTTGGGCTAAGGCATTGTATTTCTAGCCAACCCTTGTGAAAATGTAGATACATTTTCTTGGAAGAGAAAACATCCATGCATTAGAAATGTCAAAGTAGTCCAGTGTGGTAGAAATAGGGAAGTTTTTAAAGTCAGGGAACCAAGATTTGAAGCAAGAATCTGCTGTCTATCACCTGTGTACCCTTCAGAAAGTCACATCCCCTCTTGTGGCCTCACTTTCCTCATCTGTAAAATGAGAGGATTGTATTAAATGATCTCTAAAAATAATTTTGGTTGTGACATTATAGTCTAAGGGGTTTTCTATTTTTGATCTATGCTCTACATGTTATGATTACATTAGCCCATTAACAAAGTAGATCTATGCGATATAAAGCAAGGTTTCAGTGGAGTGAGACGTAGGGGAGAAGAAACTTGGAAGGTGGGACAGAGGAAAGGAAGGGAGGCTAGTGTGTTCTCACACAACATTGTTGTGTGATGGGCAGCCCTTTCCCCTTTTTGAACCCCTATTTTCTTATCAAGAAAAATGGAAAGGGGGGCTCACAATTCATGTGCTAGATGCCTCCACTTCTAGCTGCTGCCATTAACTAGGGGCAGCTAGTGGTACAGTGGGTGCAGTCAGGAAGACCCAAGCTCAAATACAACCTCAAACACTTACTGGCTGTGTGACCCTGGGCAAGTCATTTAACTTCTGTTTGCCTCAGTTTCTCCATCTATAAAATGAGGATAATAATAACACCTCCCTCCCAGGGTTGTCGTGAGGATCAAAAGAGATTATAATTGTAAAGCTCTTAGCATGGTACCTGGCACGTATGAAGCAGTATGCAAATGTTACCGTTGCTGTTCAGTTGTTTCAGTCATGTCCAACCTTTGTGACCCCATGTGGGAATTTCTTGGCAAAGAAATTGGAGTGATTTGCTGTTTCCTTCTTCAGCTCATTTGACAGATGGGGAAACTGAGGCAAAGAAGGTGAAGTGGCTTGCCCAGGGTCACACAGCCTTTTGACTCACACGGAAATTGGATTTAAGTGAGGTCAAGTTGTGCAGAGTTGTCAGCCTCACTCTCTCTTCAGAGTCACTGACGTCCAGGGACAAAAGTCAGGATGACGGGTGATGGCTTGTGATGCAGTGGATGACTCTGGCGTCTTTGATGTCTGAGGCCCACTGGTTACCTTTGACCTGGTTTAGCCCATCTGCCCAGAGTGTTTTACTGTGCTGTGACCACTGTGCGTGTTCCAGCTTCTTGGAGCCACAGGTGAGAGTTGGGTGGGCAGGCGGACACCAAAGGTGGATGAGCAGACCTGAAGATGGCTCTAGTCCTCTCTGAACACCCCACATACTGCAGCTCACATGGCAAGTAAGTGTCTAAGGCTGGATTTGAACCCAGATCTTCCTGACTCCAAGCCCAGGGCTGCACCCACTGTACTACTTAGCTGCTACAACAGCTACTACTGCTACTACTATTACCAGCAACAAAACTATAATAAATAAATAGATTAATAAATGGATAAATGAACAAATAAATAAATGATCTAGGGAGAGGGAACACCAAGAGGGACATTGGTGAGCTGGAGAGCATCTCAAGGATGACAAGGGGATCTAGGAAGGGCCTCATGTTTATGCATTTTTAAGGATCTTTTGAACACTTGGGGAAGATTATAGGGGGAATGTGAAAGCCACCTGCAAGCATTCGAAGAGAGATATGACCTGTTCTGCTCAGTCCCAGAAGACAGGATCAGGTATAATGGAAAGGAGTTTACAAAGAAGCAAATAAAAAGGCTTGATGTGAATATAGTGTTCTTGACACGCAGAGCTGGCCCAAAGTGGAAGTGGCCGTATCCTGGGGAGTGGAATTCATCCTCCCTGGAGGTCTTTAGGCAAAGGGTAAAGGACCACACCGGGGGTTTGTTGTGGAGGGGAATCTTGCTAAGGAATGAATTGGATTAGAGGGTCCAAACTACTCATTTTAACTGAGACCAGAGAGAGGAAGTAACTTGAATGATTCCACATAGCTTATGGCAGAACCAGGTCTCCTGATTCCCATTATTATGGGTCCACAAGGTATTTTTTTTCAAGCAGAATTAAGCATGTGTGTGTGTGTGTGTGGTGTGTGTGTGTGGTGTGTGTGTGTGTGTGTGTGTATACTAAATCATAGCTGCTTGGAACACTGAGATATGAGGGACAACATTGTCCTTTTCTATCCGCAGCCTTCCCAGGCTGGAGGGGAAGTTTTGCTGCTACCTGTGTGACCTAGGATGAAAATCCAATTCATGTGCAAGTCATGGCATCATCTTCCTGATGTCATGGTCCTCTTGGAGAATGAAGGACAAACCACCACCACCACAAGATAATTAGATAATTAGACTTGATGATCACTAAGGCCTCTTTCCACTCTAGATCCTGCGGGCCTATGGGACCTCTCCCCCTGATGTGCTCTCTAGCTGCATCTCAGTTTGGAGTCAGAGGGCTGTGGCCTCAGGAGACTCTTCTTGCTTCTCAGGGTCTCATTCTGCTTTTCCATGAGATGAAAGGCTTTGCTCCTTCCAACTCTACATCCTATGGCCTTTAATCTTGGCGAACTTCCGAGGGTATGCCTACCCAAAAGGGCTGGAAGCCACTGCCCTAGAGTGTCACAAAGCTGCAGTAAGGGAGAAGGGAGAAGAAATAATCTTGGTATGTAGTTTCCGGGACTTGGTAGGTAGGCAGTAACTAGAGAATTATGAGTGTTTAACCTCATGGGTCAAATGTTTTTATTTGAATTAAAGTGCAAACAAACAAACAAACAGAACAATAAAAAACAACAAAGCAAAACCAACCCAATTTCAAAAGAAATTAACAAAGGAAAGCATCTAAGTCAGCCTGAAGACCACCAAGTGAAGAGGATTCAGTATCTACACTGAGACAGGGAGGGAGCCTTCCACATCACTTATCATGGCGGGGCAGTGATTGTCTTGGGCTGCTGATGGATACCATGAGTTGCACAAGTGGAATGAGGTGTCATGTAATTGAGCACAGGTGTTCAAGCAAGAGAGGGAGGGAAGAGAAGGTGGGAGAGGGGGAAGCAGGCAGGCAAACTTGGGGAGGATGAAAGAAAGGTCTCAGGCTGTCCTGGGGACCCCGGGCCCCCTCAAGTCTTTCTCTGCTAGCTATGGAATGGCTGGATTTTTTTTTCAGTGATAATCTCTGTGGAAATATCCCTGGTATCCTAATTAACAGAACTGCCATGAAATACACACACACACACACACACACATATATCACATATGTAGTCATATATTATATAGTATATAGTATACACCTATACTATTATATTGTAATTGCATATGAAATAGCATGTTATATGTCTATATAGGTATGCATACACATATTTCTTTTGTTTTTTTTTTACAGAAAATGATGGAATTGCATGTATGTATGTTTGTGCATCTGTGTGTGTTTATGAAAGGCAGAAAGAGAAGAGTGAAAGAGAAGGGGAAAGAGAACTAGGGTTATAAAATAAGAAAGAGACACAGATAAGACAGATAGGAGAGAGACAGAGACAGAGAAACAAAGGACAGAGACACAGAGAGACAGAGATAGACCAAAACAGAAACAGATAACACAGAGGTGGAGAGACACAGAGAAACAGAGACAGAGCAAGACTGAAACAGAGACAGACAGGGAGACAGAGATAGAGAGACAGAAAAAGAGAGACAGACAGAGAAAGACAGGGACAGAATCAAAGAGATAGAGAGAGACAGAGACAAAATCAGAGAGACAAAGAGATACACAGACAGAGAGAGACAGAGCAAGACAAAAACAGGGACACGAGGGGAAGGCGTGGTGTGGGGGTTAAGAGCACTGGATTTGGAAGCAGAGGATGAGACTTCACATTTCAGCCTGGTATGTATTACATCCTTGGCTTTGCACAAGCTGATTTAGATTTCTAGGCTTCAGTTTCTTCATCTGTAAAATGAGATTTGGATGGCAGTTAGTGCAACGAGTAGAGTGTTGGGCCTGGAGTCAGGAAGAGCTAAGTTCAAATCCTGCCTCAGACATTTACTAGCTGTGTGACTTTGAGCAAGTCACTTAATTTCTGCTTGCCTCAGTTTCCTCATCTGTAAAACAGGGATCAAATCTCCTTGGGTTATTGGGAAGATGAAATGAAATAATTCACACAAAGTGACTTGTAAACCTTCAAGTTTCATGTAATTGTGAACGATAAGATTATCTGTAAAATCCCTTCTGGCTCAAAGTCCTAAGACGTAGAATAGGCAAGAAAGGAGAGATTGGTGAGTCAATCAACAAGTATTCATTAAGAGCCTACTGAGTTCTGGGGCCTGGGGACACAGATACAAAGAACGGAACAATCTGAAGATCTGGTGGAGCAGATGGCAGGTGCTGGGATAGGGGTGGAAACAGATACCTCCTGAGGAGGAAGCTCTGTCCACCAATGCAGACCAGCATCTTGTTTGCAACTCAAGGTCTTAGAGAATTGCATAGGGCTTGCTCACTCTGGAGTATTTCTGCTTGAGGCCTGACTGTGCTCTTTTTTGAACTGGTGAGTTTCTATTCGACTCCGATTTTGTAGAAGACCCAGACCTACCTGCCTTCATTTTCTTTCTTTCCTTCCTTCCTTCCTTCCTTCCTTCCTTCCTTCCTTCCTTCCTTCCTTCCTTCCTTCCTTCCTTCCTTCCTTCCTTCCTTCCTTCCTTCCTTCCTCCTTCTCTCCCTTTCTCTCTTTCTTCCTCCTTCCCTCCCTCCCTCCTCCCTTCCTTGATCAGGATCACACAGTCAGTGTGTGTCATAGGCAAGGCATGACTATTAGGGTGGGGAATCTGTGGCCTCGAGGCCACATGTGGCCTTCTAGGTCCTTGAGTGCAGCCTTTTGAATGAGTCCAAGTTTTACAGAACAAATCCTTTTATTAAAGGGATTTGTTCTGTGAACATGTGGCCTTGAGGCCGAAGGTTCCCCACCCCTACCCAGGTAATCTTGGTTCTAAGGCCAGCTCTGTAACCACTATGACCCACTACCTCTCATATACATGTACATATAAAAGGAATACATTTGAGAAAGTGAACAAGACAAAAGGAAAACGATGGGGGACGGGTGGGGGCCGCACTGCCAGGCAGCTGGCCTGGCCAGGCAGTAGGCCCGGCCAGGCAGTAGGCCCTGACAATGCTGAGCAGGGGGCCAGCGGGGGAAGCCTGGCCTTTGGGCTGGAATTGTCAGGCCCGCTCTGTGGCTCCCAGCCCTGGCTGTGAGCTGTGTGTAGGTGGGCCTTCCTCAGCCCAGGGCCAGCTCCTGCACACAGAATGTGCAGTCTCGGGTCTGAAAGAGCCCTTCACATGCTCTCTCCTTGCACTCCTGGCCAGGCATCCGAGGAGGGCGGCCTCCTTGCTCTGGGGCTTCCGAGGGCCAGAGCTGCCAGGTATTGCTGCCTCTGAGCAGCGGGAGGCAAAGAGCTTGGAAAACAAACATGGACCAAGCCTTTTTCAGCCAGAGCAAGCTGAGATTCTCGGCATAACTAGAAAAGGATGACTGGCTTGAGGGGATGTACAGCCCGTTACAAAGAAGGTGATCCCTGCGCTCATCTTAGCGATTCCTTTGCTTTGAACAAATAAGGAAACTGAGGCCGAGGAAAGAAAGGGCCTTGCCTTCCCTCCTGTGGGAGCTCAGACCCAAGCCCGGGTGCTCTGGCTCCCAAGCAGCCCACTTCCCCTTGCTCCAGGTTTCGCCTCTTCACTTTTCCTTCCCATTTACTATCATCCGCCCTCCTCACTGCTCCTGAAACATACCGTGCTTTCCCTGCCTCCAGTACTTTGCTCCGGCTTGGGTGGCTTGACTTTTCCTCTCCCCATTGAGACCCATCAGTCCTTCAAGGCCGGTTTGCATTCCACCTCCGCCATGAAGCCTCAGCCGATAATTGAATCCTCATCGACTCGACTCCCTCCCCTCAGACTCCTCCAAGAACTTAAAGCCTGTGCAGGGGAGGAGGAAAGAACAACGAGTATATATTTAAAGGAAATCTGTTCAAGTCCTTCTTGCCAGGTCCGTGACTGTGGGGAAAAATCAATTAGTCTCTGTAAGTCAAGGAGGAGGTGACACTAGATGATTGCTGAGTTCCTTTTCAGCTCTAAATGCTATTGTTTCTACTTATTTGCTATGTGACCTTGATAGAGCAAATCTCTTAACCATACTGGGCTTCAGTTTCCTCATCTGTAAAATGGGTATGATACTGCTTGTACTACTGGCTTCATAGACAAGTGTAAGGGAAACAGTGTGAAAAACTTAAAACACTTTAGAAATATCAGCTATTATAATGATGTGGTGAGTTATCTCTCAAATCAAATGATAAGCATTTCCCTGGTTTCCAGGGCAGTAGTAGCATGGGGGCCAGAAGGAGGCAGGTTGAGGGAGTCCACAGCAACTACTGAGGTAGTGTAATGATCTCCCTCCCTCCCTCTATCCTCCTCTCTTTCTCCTTCTTTCCCTGTGCCCCTCTCTCCCTCCTTCTCTCTCTTCTCTCTTTCTCTTTCCTACTCCATCTCTTCTCTTTCTTGTCTTCCTCCCTCTTTCCTTTTATTTCTCTTCTCTCTCCCTTTCTGTTTCCTCTCTTCCATTCACCCCATTCTCTCTCCCCTCCCCCCTCTCGATTTTTTAGTGAATTTTTTTGGGTCTTTAGTTCCATTTATTTACTCTTGACTTTCCTCAGAGAGCATGGATTATCACTTACGTTATATAATTCACAGCCAAAAGGGCACATTAAACATACGCATACAGAAACATGTTTCTGAGAATGGTATTGATGGAATTCCTTCATTGAAGTCCTTCTCCTCTTGTGTAGAGGTGACCCTGTTTTCTTGGTCTATGTCAAGCACAGAGGGGTCCTACAAAGCTGGAAAAACTTATAATATGGAACTGGTGGTAGATTAATAATAGTAATGATAATGATAATGATAGCACTTTGAGGTTTTCGAAGTGCTTTTCAAATATCTCATTTTATCTTCCTATCTTTATTATCGTATGTCATCTTTGTAGTTATACCTGAGAGGTAGATGCTATCATCATCCTCATTTTTACCTGAGATGTATTTGGTTAAGTGATTTGCCCATAGTCACAGAGCCAGGAAAGGTCTGAGACCAGATTTGAACTCAGGTCTTTTTTTTTTTGTAGAGCATATTTTTTCTTTTTTTTGTATCAATTTATTTCGATTTATCAACAATCACTTCCACAAGCTTTTGAGTTTTAAATTTTTCTCCCCCTCCGTCCTCGCCTCTCTCCCCACTTCCCTCCCCAAGATGATGCACAATCTGATATAGTATATACATATACATTCATATTAACATATTTTCACATTAGTGATATTGTAAGGAAGAATTAGAACCAATAGGAGGAACCAACAGAAAGAGAAAACAAAACAAAACAGAAAAAAAAAAGTAAATAGTATGCTTCAATCTGCATTCAAACTCCATAGTTCTTTCTTTGGATGTGGATAGTATTTTCCATTACGAGACCTTTCGTGAACTCAGCTCTTTCTGACTCCAGACTTAGCACTCTATTCGGTATGCTAGACTGGGTTTCTGTCATCTGAATCCTAGCCTGAGCAGAATTCGGAGAGGTTCAAGTCCTCCAATACAACTCTTTTGGCTGAAACTCTTGAAGACTGTATACTCAATCACAGGGGTTGTGACGTGTGCCATAAGATCATAGCTTTGGAATAGGAACAGACCTCAGAGGCTGCCAAGTCTATCTCCCTCATTTTACAAAAGAAGAAACTGAGGCACAGAGTGGCTAAGTTATGTACTCCTGATCCCCCACCTAGCACCTGTTGGAGGTGAGACCTGTGGAAGGACTACCTACCCCTGCAAAATCAGCAATCCTTGTAGCATTGATTAAAATGACAAAGTGCTTCCTTCCCATATTTTCATTTGACCTTCAAAATGGCCTGTGAGTGAGGTAAATCCTACAGGTATTAATTGCCCTTATTTTTCTGATGAGAAAAAAGGGCTCAGAGAGATAATTGATCAGCTAATAGTCATGTGGGTAATAGTAAAGTTCTAGAGGCAGCTAGGTGATGCAGTAGATAGAGCCCTAGGCTTGGACTCTGGCAGACCTGAGTTCAAATCCAGCCTCTAGCATTAGCTTTGTGACCTTGGGCAAGTCACTTAACCTCAGTCTATATCAGTTTCCTCCACTGTAAAATGTGAATAATAATAGCACCTACCTCACAGGATTGCTTTGAGACTCCTTGAGATAATATCGGTAAAACTTCTAGCAGAGTGCCTGCCACATAGTAGGCACTTAACAAATCTATATGTCCTTCTTTCTTCCTGGAGGTGGATCTTTCCTGGGGTCTCCCCAGACTTCAGGTCCAGTGCCTTTTCCAGGAAGTGAGATGAAGAAATATGAAAACAAATAACATTTTCTCATTTCTCCTCCTCAAAAACCTTCAAAGTTTTCTGTTTTGCCTTGAGGACAAAGTCTAATTCTTTCACCTGGAATTCAGAGCTCTCCATTCAGTATCTCCAATATACATTTTTTTTCAATTGTTTCTCTTCTTCCTCCCCCAAATGAAGCCCACAGTCTAGCTAGGCTGGTCCACTTGCCATCCTCTGATTCTGCCGGGTCATTCCAAGCATCTGTTCCCATTCTTCTTCCATTTTCTCAACCTGTCTACCACCCAAATTCTACCCCCTCTCTTCAGGGCTTACCTCCTTCATGAATCCTCCCATGACCATCCTGGGCTACAGTGTTATCTTCCTCTGGTCCTGTGCAGCACTTACGGTCTACTTTATTCATTAGCTACTTATCACATGAGGTGTATGAGGTGTTCAGGGAGGCCTAGTACTTCTGATGTGAGGGTTTGCTGAGCGATTTTCAGGGCTGCTTATCCACCTTTGTGGTGTCCACTTGTCACCCAACTCTCACCTGTGGCTCCAAGAAGCTGTAGCACGCACAGTGGCCACACCCTCTTGGGTAAACTATCTTGGTAGATGGGCTAATCCAGGTTGAGGGTAATTACTAGTCTTCAGATCCACTGGTGAGTTAGAGGGATGTCTACCCCAAGCATGTGAAGACTTCCCCTGATGGAATGGACAGATGAGGACAATTTGTTCCAATGGCCATGAAGGTGGCTGAAGCAGGCTATTTGAAGCTCTTAGATAGAGCCTGGTCAGATATTTTGTCTTGCCACCGGAATTTGATGACTTTGAAAGAGAGAGTGAGGCTGATGACTGTGCCTCACTTAAATCCGATTCATATGCAAGTCAAGACATCATGCTGTGACACCATTGGTCCTCTTCAAAAAGAATGAAGAGTAACAATTTAGAACATACTACCCTGTTCTGTTAGTTCTGTATTGGTATGATGGTTATCTCCTGATTTTTATCTCCCCAATTAAACTATAAACTCTCGGTCACTGAGACCCCACTTAGAGTCAAAGAACTTTGGTTCAAATCACACCTCTGGTGTTATTACCTGGGTAACCTTGGACAAGTCAGCTAATTTCCCTGGGCCTCAGTTTCCTCATCTGTAAAATGAGGGGGTTAGAATAGATGGTCTTTGAGGTCCTTTCCAGGTCTGTTTTTAGGATCTTACAGCGCTACTATGTGTTGACTGATTTTCCCCAGTTCAGTTTCCTAAGTGATTCACGTGTTGGTTAGAAGGAGAAGGAGATAAGAATTGGGAGAGGGGGTCTAGGAAATAGCTCAGGAAGGTGTCCAGTCCTGTTGCAGATGTGTGAACTAGTTTAAGGAATCAATAAGCATGATACTTGATTGGCACATATGGTTGGAAAAGAATTTCTGTTTTCAAAGGAGGCAGAGAGATGAGTGTTTTCCTTTAAACGAACAGCAGCGTTTGAACTGGAGTGTGATGGATGGTTCTCCCAAGAAACAACTTTGGCCAACAATGCACACAAATGGCTCCACCTTGACTGTCCAGGATCTGAAATATTCATTTGTTTCAAAGTCAGAAGAAAATGGGCCTTTGCCCCCAAAGACCCTCTATGCACCAAGGTGAATCTACAAGCGACCAGACAAAAATATCACGTGAGATGGGAAAAAATAGAATCTGGGTCCCTCCTTGTAGAGTGCAAAAGATAGGGAGGAGGGGAAATCCCCAAATCCATTAACTTGGAGTCTTCCTGTGGCATGTAGTGCCCCAACCCTATCCTTCCGCTCCATCGTTGTCCCTCCCATTCTATTGTTTCTGCCTTCCCTGGCACCCAGACTTTGCTTGGCCACCATGTTCCCAAAATATGTTCTCACATTTTTCTTCTTCGACGACCTCAAAAGTAAACAGTTCCAAACTTCGGCCAAGGCAGTGACACATCCGGGCTCCCATGTCCCATTGGCTCTATCCGGTGTTTGTAATTTCCCCAGAGAGGGAGGGGAGGGTGTGTGACAGATCTGTATGTGTGTGAGGAGAGATCAGAGTAACTGGTCTATCTAATGGGTGGAGGAAGATGGGCCTCTTGATATCCTGCCCTGAGGGTCTTGCTTTGTTTATCCTAGATATCTATGAGTCTCTTCCAAATCCATTTTGTAATCCAATGACATTTGCTGTGTTATATTTGGTTTGCTTTTAAAAGAAGTTTCCGGCTTGAAGGTACTGTCATTGGCATCAAAGACTCATGTCTTTCCTCCTCCTGCTTTTTTTATTCTTTGGATGTCTTTGGGAAGAAGGACCACTGGCTTCCCATGAAACCAGTCTGGCTGTTTGGTGTCAAGATGAGAGAAAAGGAGGGCTGCACAGTATGTCTTCCCTGGAAAACGTAAGGGACCAATACGAAAGCAGATCTAAATGGCTGC
This sequence comes from Phascolarctos cinereus, assembly GCF_003287225.1. NCBI lineage: Eukaryota > Metazoa > Chordata > Mammalia > Diprotodontia > Phascolarctidae > Phascolarctos > Phascolarctos cinereus. The sequence goes on along the minus strand of NW_027555625.1, from coordinate 56,482,270 downwards.
TCATAGGACCACAGATTTACAACCAGAAGGGGCCTTAGAGACATCTAGTCCTGGGGTTTTTAATCTTTTTTGTGTTTGTCATGGACTCCTTTGACAACAGTCTGGTGAAACCTATGGACCTCTTCATAGAGTCATGTTTTTAAATACCAAAAATAAATATATAGGATTTATATTCAAATAGAGTTATCAAAATATTTTTAAAAGCAAGTTCATGGACCCTAGGTTAAGAACCCTTGATCTAGTGCAACCTTCACATTTGATGGATGAAGAATCTGGGATCCAGAGAGTTTAAATAGCTGAAAATCATAAGATTTAGGAGATTGCCAAAGGGGTCCAGGACACAAAGAAAGGTTCAGGATCCCTGTCCTAGTCCAACCTTGTTTTCCAATGGAGAAGGAAACTGAATCCCAGGGGGGAAGTGATTTCCCCAAGGTCACACTGATAAGTAAGTAAATACAAATATAGATTCTAACCCATGTTCTCAAACTCAAAATTTCCATAGTACCATTTTGCTTACCTAGAGGAAGTATTTTATTCAATGCCCAAATTGTTAATTTCAGTGTTCAGTCTTTATAGGAAAGTACTTCAAGATTCCTAAAAGCTCACAAAATATCTGTTAAAAAACAGATTTCTACTAATTATTTACCAGCTGTGTGACTTCAGTTAAGTCACTTTTGCTTTCTGAGCCTCATTTTTTCCTCTGTGAAATGAAGTCCAGATGATGTAAGGGTCCATCCTATGCTGCATCTTGAGCTCTAGTTCTGCCACTTATTGCCTGTATGAATTTGGGCAGGTCACTTAACCTCTGTGGGTCTCAGTTTCCTCATCTGTAAAATGATAGGGTTGGACTAAATGATCTCTATTGTCTTTTTCAGATCTGAATCTGGATCCTTAGACTATGAGCTTCTTGAAAATAGGGACTATGGTTTTGTCATCCTTTGTATCCCCAGTGCTTAGCACAGTGCCTGGCACATAGTAGATCCTTAATAAATGTTTGTTGACTGACTAAATCTATGAACCTCTGGTCTATGACTAGAGGATTTCTAAGGCCCCTGTCAGCTCCAAAGAACTGTAATTTAATCCAAATAATCAGTCACACCGTGGCTTCTCTTTGGGAGAAATCTACACGTATGTACAACAACACACATAGTCTTTTACGAGGTATGAGACAGTCCCCAAAGAAGATGTACTACCAGGAGCAGAAGACAGCTCCCAATGACCTTGTGAGTTCCAGAAGCACTTCCTTTTAAAAAACTGCTGCAGAGTTTGAGTTCTCCATGCAAGTTTGCAGAGAGGGTGTGGTAAAGCTATATATCTATATCTATACACACAATATATGCACATATACATGTATATAGGAATCCATACATGTATATATTAGACACACGTGTATACATACATACATGTGCCTGTATACATATACATGTGTGTATGTGTGTGTATACACACACACACACACACACACACATTTGTTTATTTATAATTCTGGATAGAAGATGAGTTATTTTGTTCATTGCTGAACCAGAATGGTAGGCAGCATGAAGGGAAATACTGAGGGACATCTGGTGGTGAGTTGTTTTTTTCTGACTTCCTTTTTGCCAAATGATGTTGGAGGTAGGGTGGCTCCAATAGCCAAGGCAGCTAGGTAAGGTTCATTTCATGCTGAAGATTCCATAAAGCCCCCAAATCACGTATCTCAGTGGCTGTATCGCATTGGGCATGTATTCCTCAAGACTTTGTGTGACTTTTGACCCTGCCAGCTTCTGACAAAGGGGTTTCGGTATCAAAGAGTCTGTGTGACTTAGGTCATTAATCACTTGACCTTTTGGGGCCTCAGTAAAATGTGGGACTTGAACTAGCTTTCCAGCATTAAATGCAATGAATTTGACTTTAAAAAGCCAACATCTGGAAGCTCAAGTAACTGATTCTATCCCATTCCATTCAACAGGTCAGTCAAACAAACATTTATTAAACACTTACCATGTGCCAGGCACTGGATTAAGCACTGGGGATACAAAGACAGGCAAAAACACTATCCCTGCACCCAAGGGGCTCATAGTCTAATGGAGGAGACATCAGCAAAGAACTACATATGTACAAGATTTATTCAGTGTCAATGGGAGATAATCCCAGAGGGAAGAGGCTGGGTAGGAGAATCCTCTTGCAGAAGGTGGGATTTAAACAGAGTCTTAAAGAAAGCTAAGAGGTGGAGGAAGGCAGAGGAAGAAAGCATTCTAGGCATGGGGGATAACTGGTGAAAAGCCACAGAGATGAGAGATGGAGTGTCATGTACAAGGAACAGCAAGTAAGACAAGTATCACTGGATTTTAGAATGACTAGCTTTATTAAGCACCTACCTGCAATATAACTAGAATTTTACTGGGTGCTGGGGATACAAAGAAAAAATGAAACTACCCTTTTCTTCAAGGAGTTTATGTTATTCTGGGGTGGGAGATGGAGGAATAACATGCTCATTATAAATAAATACAAAATAAAAACAAAATAATTTCAGAGAGAGGGAACATGAACAACTAGAAGACTGACCCTGCTAGGAGAATCAGGAAAGATAACAAATACTACGTATCTATTATATGCCTAAGACTGGGCTAGGAGGCTATGTAGTGCAGTGGGATATGACCTAGCCTGGGACTAAGAGATTGTTATTGGATTTGCTTGGCTGGTAGTTTAATTACAAAAGCAAAAAACAGAAAACAAAAAAATCAACAGCCACAACAAAAATGACCCTGATGTTTCTTAACGATACATTGTTTTCCCACCACCCCTTTCTTCACTTTTGTTTGTTTTGATTTTGGTGGTACTACCTGGGAGCTGAGAGATCAGGCTTTTGGCATTAACCAGATTCAATTCAGCACAATTAAAAAATACCGATTATGTGCTATCTAGTAGGAACTGGACAAGGAATTGGGGGAATCCAAAGACAAAGACAAAAATGATGAAATCCTTGCTTCCAAGGAGTTTACCTTGGACCAGTCACAGAATCACAGGACAAGAGCAGCCATTGGTCTAATCTAGCCCAGACCAGAGCAAGAATCTCCTCTATGGCTGACCTGACAAACGGTTGTCCAAGTTTTGCTTGAAGATACCTAGTGATGAGTAAATTAATGTCATAGAAGAACTAGCCCATTCCAGTTTTGGGTAGCTCTAATTGTAAGGAAGATTTTTTTTAAACATTCCAGGCATTTCCAAATCAGGCTTGTTCCCCATGTTAATATCCCCTCTCAACTTTCCAGCTTTCCTTTAGGTGTTGTCTTCTCCCATTAGAATGTAGGCTCCTTGAGGGCACAGATTGACTTGTTTGCTTATATTTGTATTCCTAAAGTTCAGCACAGTGTCTGCTTAATAAATGTTTTATCATTCATTCATTTATTCATTGGTTCCTGTGGGTAAAAAGAGTAGGGAGTGGTGACAGAGGGCTTCTAAGGTCTCTTCCAGATTTAAAGTTCTATGATACAGTGATTCTAGGTCCTAGAGAGACTAGAGTGCTAGACTTGGTGTCCAGGAAGAACCAAAGTTCAAATCCAGCCTCAGACAGCCAGTCATTTACCTCTCAGCCTTAGTTTTCTAATCTGTAAAATGGCAACAATAATAGCACCTACTTTCCAGGGTTCTTGTGAGGACCAAATGAGAAAATATTTGTCAAGGGCTTTGCAAACCTTAAAGTACTGTGTGATTGCTAGGGAGGTGAAGATTTCTAACCAGGACAGGATTAAAGAAAAAGCTGGAGGCTGCCTGTATTTTTATGTGAGTATTCCAGGAGTCATACAGTTGGGAGGCTGAGCAGCACCATCGTGCTGCTCCATTCACAAGGTTGCCTTTAGGTTATCTTCAGTCAGAAAAGGTCCCCTCTAGCTGATGACACATCTGTACTCCCAGAGGTTAAGGGACTGACAGGATTCAGTCCAGATGTCTTTACTTTGCAGTTATCTTTGAGGCTGAGCTAGGGAAGGAGGGGCCGGAATGCAAGTATTCCCTAATGTGCCCTGTGTGTGACCTCCAGCTTGAAGAGGATACCACCTTCCATAAGTGTGAGAGGGAGCCCAGGCAGTGAGTGGGCTGACTGAGACTTTATCATGTCTCTCCTGTAGAAGTGACCAGTTGGGTCCCATCAGTTATTGTCATAGGATGGATTTAGAGCAGGGAGACACTGTAAAGATCCATCTACCTACAGGATGGTAGAGAGCCTTTACAGCCAGAAGGGAAGTTAGAGATTGCCACATCTTCAGTCTCTAATTCTGTAAAAGGAGGAAATTGATCTAATTTGACAGTCTCCCTCTAGGGCATATATGCCCAGGAAGTCCAAGGTAGAAAGAAAAAGTCCTATATATACCAAAGTATTCACTGTTACACTTTTTTTTTGTAGTAGAACAACAACAACAACCAGAAGATGGGTAGCCATCAACTGGAGAAATAGATGAACAGATTATGAAATAAAAATGTAATGGGACGCTATTATACCACACACATAAAAATGAGGGGTAAAGAAAATTCAGAAAAAAAAATATGGTAGCTTAGTGTAGGAAAAAGAGTGGTGGGCTTGGAGTAAGGAGGATCAGGGTTCAAATCTTGCTCCTGCTACTTACTGTTCATGTTACCTGGGCAAGTTATTTAACATTTTAGACCTCAGTTTACTAATATGCAAAATGAGGGGGGTTAGGCTTTTGCTATTGTCTGTTGAGTCATACTCTATGATTCCAATTTGGGATTTCCTTGGCAAAGATACCAGAGTGGTTTTTGCAGATGAGGAAATTGAGGCAAAAAGGGTTAAATGATTTGTCCAGAGTCACACAGCTAGTAAGAGTCCAAGACTGGATTAGAATTCAGGAAGCTGAGTCTTCCTGATTCCACACTGGGCACTCTATCCACAGCCCCACCTAGCTGGGGGTTAGGACCTCTAGGACGACTTCTAGATCTCTGATGCTATGGTTATAACACTTTCATGAGCTAATGAGGAGTGTAAGCAGAACCAGAAGAACAATCTTTAAAACAACTATAGTAATACAGACTAATGCAATACTGAAGGTCAGCAGACCTCTGATTAATTGTAATGACTAATCTTGGTTTAGGATAGGACTTTTTAACCTAGGGTCTGTAAAGTTTTTTTTTTTAACTTATAACTATATTCCAACCTAATTGCCTTTGTAATCCTATATATTTCATGCATTATTCTGAAAAAGGTTCCATAGGCTCTACCAGACTACCAGAGGAGGGAGAACACAAAAGATTAAGAACTCTTAGTCCAAGAAAACAAGCTAGGCGATAGATTTATCTCCTCTCTGGGGAGAAGTGGAGGACTATGGATATGGAACATTGCATACACCATTGCCTTCGATATGTCATAACTATTTTTCTTTGATTATAATGAGAGTTAAATAGTAGTAGTAGGAAAATATCTGTAAATATCTTGTGGGATGAAAGCAAAAAGCATCAGAAATTTTTAAAGGATAGTGAGAGTTTACATTAGTGGATATTTTAGCTCTGTGCATTTGTGTTTAATGTCTCGTGAATTTTGCAAATAACTCCATCCTTGTTGAGGACTGATGAGGACTGACTTACATAGGCCTTCCTTGGAGATCAGAGAAGAACTCAGTTTATCCTTGGCCTTGATCATTATTCATTTGAATGGTGAGTCAGAACCTGAACATTTGGTTAAATACTGAATGAGGCATTCTTTCAGTCCTATGGCCAAATATTGGGGATTCCGGTGTTTCTGCCCCCAGTGAACCTATACACAGGAGAGGACCCTGGAGCCTAGAGAATCTTGCTAGATTAGTGTTATATTAGGTTAAAGTTCAAGGCCTAGAAGGCAGAGTGATGAATCAAGTTGTAATTGTTGTTTGTCCTTCGTTTTTGAAGAGAATCAATGGCATCGTGGGGTGATATCTTGACTCACGTAGCTCTTCTTTTGGTGGCAAAGAATTGGAAATTGAGGGGATGCCCATCATTTGGGAAATGGCTGAACAAGTTATGGTATATGAACGCAATGGAATACTATTGTTCCATAAGAAATACTGAGCAGGTGGATTTCAGAAAAACCTGGGAAGACTTACATGGGCTAATAGTGTGTGAAGTGAGCAGAAAAAGGAGAACATTGTACATAGTAAAAGCAACATTGTGATGACCAACTTTGATTGACTCAGCTCTTTTCAACAATGCAATAATCTAAGACAATTCCAAAAGACTCATGATGGAAAATGCTATCTACATCCAGAAAAAGAACTACAGAGTCTAAATGCAGATCGAAGCATAGTATTTTCTCTTTCTCTCTTTTTCCTTCTTGTGGTTTTCCCCTTTTGTTCTGATTCTTCTTTCACAACGTGACTGTTGTGTAATATGTGTAATAATTGTACATGTATAGCCTATATCAGATTACAGGCCATCTTGGGCAGTAGGGAGGGGGAAAAGGGGGAAAATTTAGAACTCAAAATCTTATAGAAATGAATGTTGAAAACTAAAAATAAATAATTAATTAAAAAAAAAAGGAATGATGAGCAGGATGTTTTCAGAAAAAACCTGCAAAGAGTTACATGAACTGATGCAAAGAGAAATGAGCACAACCAGGAGAACTTTGTACACATTAACAGCAATATTGTATGATGATCAACTGTGAAGTACTTAGCTATTCTCAGCAACACAAAAGTCCAAGACAATTCTGAAGGACCTATGATGGAAAATGCTATCCATATCTAGCAGAAGAAAAAAAAACAACAAACCTGATGGAATATTAATGCAGACTGAAGCATACTTTTTTTTAAAGCTTTCTTTATTTTTCTTTTTTATTGTCTTTTTTCTCAACATGACTAATAACAGAAATCGTTTTACGTGACTGTACATGTATAACCTTTGTCAAATTGCTTGCCTTATTAATGAGGAGGAAGGAGAGGGAAGGTGGGAAAGAATTAGAAACTCAAACATAAAAAATGAAGGCTAAAATTGTTTTTATATGCAGTTGAGAAAATTTATATACATATACATTCATACATGCATACATACATTGAAAGAGAATTAGACTTAAAACCAAAATAATTAAACTTCAGTTCCATCTTTGCCACTAACTTGTCTGACCTTGGGAAAGTCATTTACCTCTTCTGAGACCTAATTACCTCATCATAAAATGGGAATGATGGTATAGCTTGATCTTCCCAGAAGGAATGAGATAATGTACATGAAGAAGCTTTGTTAATGGAAAGTGTCATACAAATACATTCTTTTATTATTACATTATTATTTCACTCATGATTGTTTTATTTAAAAATTTAAAATTTAACAAATTAAGAATTCTCTGGTGCCCAGCACAATGCTCAGCACCTAGTGGGTGCTTAATAAATACTTGTTTGTTTGACTTCCTTTGGGGTTGAGAATCAAAGACACATTAGTTAGTTATATGAATTTTGACAAATCATTTTATAACTCTAATCTTCAATTGCCTCTTTTTGTCAAATGAAAGGAATGAACTAGATAGCTCTAACATTCATTCAAGCTATAAGTCTGATTATCCAAATCTCCTAATTCTTGTTCTGTTAATCTTTCCAATTTATATTTTTGTAAATCTGTAAATCTGTTTAATTTACATGGTCAGTTATATTGGAATATAGTTTGGCAAAAAATTTATTCTTCATTGGAACTCTTCTTCATTTTTGATATTGGTAATATTTTTTTTCTTCTTTTAAAAAAATTAAGTTAGTTAATGGCTTATTTTATTGTCCCTACCCTCCCCCCAAGAACTTAGTTCTTAGTTTTATTTATTAATTTAATGGATATTTTATTTTATTTTAATTTTAAAAATCTCTTCTTTGATTCTCAGGAGTTGAGAATTTGAGTTTAATTAGGCATTTTTTGTTTGTTGGTTTTCTAGTTATTTCAGTTGCAGGGTCAATTTGCTGATCTGTTAATTTTTTTTCCTTTATTGATCAATGAATTTAGAGATACACAGTTTCTCCCAACTATTGTCTTGTCTGTACCCCCAAAATCTTGGTATGTTGTGTCATTATCATCATTGACAATAATTAATAAAATTATTTGTGTCAGTAATTTATTCCTTGACTCATCCATTTCAGTTGAAGTTTTTTTAGTTTCCAAATAATTTTACATATCTGCTCCAAAGACCCTTTATTAAATATAATTTTATTGAAATGTAGTTGGTAAAAGATGAATTTAATATTTCTGTTTTTCTACGTTTGTTTGTGAAGGTTTTTTTGTTTGTTTGTTTTATACATGGTCAATTTTTGTGTATGTTCCATGAACAATAGAGAAATTGGCATTCTCCTTTATATTTTCATTCAGTATTCTCCAGAGGCCTATCACAGCTAATTTTTCTAAAATTCTATTCACGTCCTTTTTTTCATTTCATTTCATTTTTTGGGGGGTCATATTTATCTAGATCTCAGAGGGATAGATTGAAGTCACTTGCTATTACAATTGTGTTGACTATTTCTCCCTATAACTCATTTAACTTTTCCTTTAAGAATTTAGATACTATGCCATTTGCTAAATATGTTTAGTATTGATATTAATTCATTGTTCATGCTATCTTTTATCAAATTGTAGTTACCTTGTTTATCTCTTTTAATTAGGTCTATTTTTACTGCTGTTCTGTCTAAGATCATGATTGCTACCCTGCCTTTTTTTTTTTAACTTCAAGTGAAATACAATAGATTCTGTTCTATCTTTTTATTTTTAGTTCTGTGTGTATTTTTTTTCAAGTATATATTTTTGTAAACAACATATTTTTGGATTCTGGTTTCAAATCCATTTTGCTATTTTCTTCAGTTTTATGGATGTTTATCCCCTTCACATTCATAGTTAAGATTGCTTATTGTGTATTTTTCTCCATCATATTCTCTTTTCCTTTTCTTTCTCTTTGTTTCCTGTCCTCTTTAAAAGTTTGTTTTGCTTCTGACTAATCTCTCCTTTAATCTGCTCTCTTTTATTTTGCCCCTTTACCTCCTGGTTTTCTGTTTGATAAGATGTTTTTATGTATCCAGATGTATGTGTATATGTGTTCTTCCCTCTTTTCACCAATTCAGATAAGAATGAAGTTCAATTGTCTCCCACTTCCTCCCCCTTATCTTATAGACTTCTGGTTTCACATTCTAATTATGTGATGCAATTTTCCCTATTATTCTTCTCATTCTTTCCTCCCAACTGTATTCCTCTTCTCTGTCTATTCCATTCTTCTTTTAAGATCAACAAAACGTAACAACCATTCTCAGGCCTTCTGTCTAATTAGATTCCCTATATGACCCTTGATGACAATAGAGTTCTGAGAGGATACAATGTATCATCTTCCCATATAAAAATGCAGCAGTTCATCCTTGTTTAGTCCCCTATGGCTTGTTCAAGTTTACTTTTTAATGTTTCTCTTGATTCCTGTGTTTATGTGTCAACGTTTCTACACAGCTCTGTCCTTTTCATCAGGAATACTTGGAAGTTCTCAGTTTCATTAAATATCCATTTCCTTTCTCCCTGCTCTCCCTCTCTCCTCCAATTATATTTAATTTTTCTGGATAACTCTTGGTTGTAATTTAGATCTTTTGCTTTCTTGGATATCAAATTCCAAGCTTACTACTTCTTTATAATGGTGACTATTGAATTTTGTGTGATCCTGTCTGTGGTTCCTCATTGCTTGAGTTAATTTTTTTTTCCTTGCTGCTGACAGTATTTTTTTCTTTGACCTAGGAGCCCTGGATTTTGGCTATAATATTCCCTGGAACATTCATTTTGAATTTTCTTTTTAGGAGGTAACCAGTAGATTCTATTTTTAACTTTTCCTTCTGATTCTAAGAGATCTAGGCAGGTGGTTTGTTTTTTATTTTATTTTATTTTATTTTATTTTATTTTATTTGTTATGTTTTCTTGAAGTTTGATGTCTGGGTTCTTATTTTGGTTATGGCTTTCAGGTAATCCAATGATTCTTAAATTATCTTTCCTCAATCTCTTTTCCAGGTCATTTGTTCTTGCTATCAGATACCCTAAATTTTCTTTTCTTTTCTTTTTTCAGTATTTTGACTGCTTTAATATTTCAGACTTTGGGAGATAGTGTAGACTAGAAGGGCCTGGTGGGTCATGAAGAGTCAGATATGACTGAATGACTTAACCACAACAACATTGCTTGATGTCTTATGGAGTCATTGACTCCATTTGGTCAATTCTAATTTTCAGAAAATTATTTTCTTTGGCATAGTTTTGTATCTCTTGGTCCAAACTGCTAATTCTCTTTCTATATCTTTCTTCTGTTGCTCACTTCTTTTTCTATTTTTTCCTCTACTGCTCTCATTTGTTTTTTAACATTATTTTTAACTCTTAAAAAAATATTGCTTTATCTCTTCTAGGAATTCTGGTTGGACACATGCCAAATTGGTGTTTTCCTTTGTGGTTTTTCTTGTATATGTTTTGGAGTCATTCTCTTTTTCTGAGTTTGCGTCCTGAGCTTCCTTTTCACCATAATAGCTCTTTATGATGGAATTTAATGATATGATATTTGTTAAATGCTTAGAAGTGTGTCTGGGACCTAATAGGTATTTAATAAATGTTCAGTCCTTTCCCTTCCTTCTCCTCTCAGACATTTTCTACAGTGCACTGGATACCTTTGCTTCCCTGTTTCTCCGACTCTTTTCGGCTCCCTTTTATATATCAGTTTCCCACATTGGAATATAATGTCCTTGAGAGCAGAAACTGACTTTCTGCTTATATTTGTACTCCCAGCACTTAGCACAACCTGGCACATATCTATTGTTGAATAAATGTTTGTTGACTTGAAAAGAAAAAAAGCAACAAGCTCAATGTTTGTCATGTAGTAAATGCTTGTTAATTATTGGTTGATTGATCTTGCATTCTCTACATTAGAGGTGTCAAAAATGCCACCCACTGAGTTCAGAGTGCAGGCTCTGGCAATATAAGGATGATGATTGAAAGTGCTAATGAGACTTTCCCCAGTGATGGAGAATGTGAAATCATGTTAAAGAGATTAGAGGATAAGGAAATTGGGAACGTGTGGAAGCCAAATCTTTACTATGAAAGGGGGAAATTATAAGAAAGATTTTAAGGGGTTAGGCTTCCACAGGAGGATAAGAAATTCCAAGATCTTGTGGATAATCCCTCAACCAGTCAGAAAGTTCTCCAAACTTTTCTATAAACAACTAGTTCTTAAGAAAGAGCCCTAAAGGTTAAACTAGTTACAACCAGCTGGGTTCAAGGACGGGGCTTTGACCAGGCAAAGGCTTTTCTCCACTGCTCTTGCTTACCAAGCTTATTGAATATGAACTGACACACCCCATGGGCAGAGACAGCCGCCATTTTTAAGCGTAGGACCCATGAAGTGGGTGGAGTTAACAAAACATGGACAAACATGCAATGGGCTTTCCAGGAAGGGTGTAACTCAGATGAACCAGACCAATAGTAGCCCTGATGGGTGGAGTATGGATCTCACTAATGGTTTAAAAGTTGTTTCTACCACTGAACTGTGCCCACATGCTACTAAAGTGCGTTATGTCCGCCTCTCTCTCGAGAAACGTAATAAATGATTCTTCACTCAAAAAAAAAATGCCAACCACTGGCCTCATGCAACTTGGAACACTCCTGAGTGAGACCACCCCAGATTAAATTGTGGTTGGAAAATATTTAACAAAATAAATAAAAATACATAAAGCAGATAATATTACATTTGAAAACTAGGTCATTCTGTGGCCTACAGGGATGACTGTGTTTGTTTTAGTGGTCCCCATTTCTATTTGAGTTTGACATTATTGCTCTACATTTTTCAACCAACTGTATGATGGGAAAGATATTGTCTATGATGGAATTATCATTTGCACAATCTTACCAATTTCCTGCTAATACTCTTATCAACGATTCTTCAATGTATAGATAGATTATCCTTTTAACAATTTTATACAGATGGAAAAGTAGATATGTAGCTTAGTACTTGTTGATATTTTCTTTGTTGCAGTTATTCCATATTAATAAGGTTTAAGATTTTTAAAAAAATGCTTTGCTTCCTGTCTTCTCCAAAGCTCTCATAATTAGGTTGCTTCCAACACGTTGCTTCTATGTCCACTTGGTCTAATCCAGATGCTTTCCCAGCCTTTTTTTCTTGTTAGTGCTATTTCTTCTTCTATAAGCACATCTGGTACTGTGATGTTAGAATCTAAGTGGAATGACCCCACTTTCCTTGATGGTGAAACATTCGTTATAAAAATCTTTGTAAATCTTTTCCATCTTCTGTTTGTTGTTCTTCCATTTTCATCCCTAAATATCCTTAGGATGACATGGTGGGTCCTTCACCAAACTTTCTTTAACATGGTTATACTCTCTACTCTTTCTCTCTGTTTTGCAGGATAATACGTCTTCTTCCTCTTTTTTGTGAGGCAACTGAGGTTAAGCGACTTGCCCAGGGTCACACAGCTAGTAAGTGTTAAGTGTTTGAGGCCAAATTTGAACTCAGGTCCTCCTGACTCCAAGACTGGAGTTCTATCCATGCTGCCCCTAGGATAATACTTCTAAAAATAATGCTGTAATAGCTAGCATTTATATAACACTTAAAGGTTTTCAAAGTGCTTTACAAATATTATCTCATTTGATCCTCACAAAACCCTGGGAGGTAGGTGCTATTATTATCATCCCCATTTTATGGATGAAAAAGCTGAGAAAGTTAGATGAATCACCCAGGGTCATGCAACTAGTTAAGTATCTGAGGTTGGATTTGACCTCAGGTTTTCCTAATTTTAAATGCAGTGCTCTATCCACTGTGCCACCTAGCTGCCACATAATCTTCCATCATCATTCTCCACAAGATTTTACCAAAGAGTTAATTTCTAAATACTGTTGTCTTTGGCTGCCATATCCCTCTCAGATAACTCATACCATTGATAACTAAATCTATTAGTCTCTTTTGTTTTCCTTCTTAAAGGAATTAGTTTATATCAATTAAACTTCTGAATGAAATTATGAGTTGATACCTATATCCTTTCTTTCATCCATATCTGATTTTTCATCACCAATAACTTTCTTAAATAGGTCAGTAAGGAGTTTTAAAAATTGTATCTTTTTTCTTACTTTTATTCTTTATTCTATAGTAATTTTGATTTTTGCTGTAACGACTTGGTAGCCTGACAGTACAAGGACTAATTCAGGAATAAACAACTCTAACATCAATATTGAGTCATTTCATGTCAATTAAGATCAATCAATTTTACTTTTGTGATATTACTTGATGCTCACCATTTCCAGCACTTTCTGAATCTTTTTTCAACCAAGATATTTATGATGTGTGGGTGTGCATCTTCTGTGTTCTCTTATAAATCTTTGCCTTCTCTCATTTCTTATTTCTGATTCATAATTTCTAACTCACCTATGTCTACCTTTGCATTGAAGTCAGTAAGTATCAAAATATATTGTTTAATTTGGAGGGTCTTATGGGAGTAAATTTTCTATGTCTTCATCCTCTGCAACAGATATCAGTGTATTCATTGCAATTACTTTCATGGTGGTCTTTTTCCAAAGACCCATCATGAGCCCTGAAATACAAGATGACCAAATGTACCACAAAGTGATGTTTTTTGTTGCCTTTGGGCAGATGATAAAAATTAATTCCGCCAACTCCTTTATTTGCTCTCCAAGGAGAATCTGTGAACCATCTTTTCATTTAGCTACAACTTTTTTCTTCTTTCTGTTTTTTTTTTGTAACAAGAATATCAAGGTTGATATGTTTCAGTTCTTTTAATAGTGCATCTGTTCTGCCATTGGACAAGAATCTCACATTTAATAAGTTCTTATAGTTAAGTTAAATACATAGATGGTCTAAAAGCTGTGTGATTATTTGTACCCTTTGTCCCTTTTTTCTGCCATTATGAGGGTGGAAGAAGAAAGGAGTCACACAGGACTAAGGACTATTTTGTTTGTTTATTTGTTTCATGAGTTGCCATAGTTAAAAAAAAATCGCCAAGTAGTTAGTCTCCAAGTGATGAGTCTCTTTGTACTTAGCTAGGCTGGTCCTTAGAAATTCGGTTAAGTTTGGCACTCAAAACCTCTACAAGTTAGAATATGCCAGAACTTGACTTTGCTGGCATAGCCTTTGGGATTCCAAGGTGATGTCTGTGCCATAATGAAGTATCAGTGTCAGACTCTCTGGAAGCCTTAAATAACATTATATTTTATATGGGTATGAGTGTGCATGTGTGTGTGTGTGTATGAATGTGTGTGTGTGTATATATATATGTATATATACATGTGTGTGTGTATATACTATTATATTATTATATGTTATATATACTATTATATTATTATATGTTATATATACTATTATATTATATATGTACTGTTATAGGTACTGGATATATATATATATATACATATATATAAATATATATATATATATAAAATAGTATATTAGTATGTATATAATAGTGTACTAGTATATATTCTATAATAATATATAGGTATTGGGAATATATATATATATATATATATAGTATATTAGTATGTATATAATAGTATAATAGTATATAACCTATAATAGTACCTTCAGTATAATAGTTAATAGATTGATACATTTTCTATGTCAGGCACTGTGATAAATATTGAGGATATAAATGAGATAGCCTTTAAGTTTTGCCTTTTAAGAAGCTCAGGTTTTAATGGGGGAAGACACACATAAGTTGTGCTTGGAGCCAAATCTTAGAGAGGACACCTACTGGAGAAGTGGGTGAACACGGCATGTTTCCCCTTTGGCCCCACCAGTCATTCCTTAATGTTTGACTTATGAACTAATCTATCTTCACATCATGTAGACCTTGAGTAGAGATTGGAAAAGCACTAACTTTCACGAAAGACCCTTTATTCTTTAAATGGGGTATGGGGTTGGATAAGGAGGCTGGAGACAAAGTGAGATGGAGTAGGAATTTGAGAAGAAGTGTGAACTTAGGTTTCCCAGTTTCCATTTGCTTTTTCTGATACTCTTAAGGAAACTCGGGTCACATTTCTGCTCCTGGGAGTGGAAGAGACCAATATAGACACTTTTGTCCCATGGGCAAATTCTCCTTTTGGTGGGCTGGCTATTTTTGAACTAGCGTTTTCAGACCACCTCCTTAATTTTCACATTGTTCAAATGAAGGGGTTGGACCAATTGTGTTCTAGGGTCTCTTCCCATTTCTCAATCCTATGATCCTCTGACTTTCATGACTTACAATGAAAAATGCCCAGCATATGCCATCTTCTCCATGAAGCCTTCCCTGATGACTACATCTTTTCTTATCTCACATAACATGTTGCTGTGCATAACCCTAATGTACTCATGCAATGTGTGGTGTACTTATCTGTATGTCAAATCACCCATGAGACTGTAAGCTCCCTGAGGACAAGAACCATCTTACCTAAACTTTGTATCTTCTCCAGCACTCAATACAGTGTTTTGAATCCAGTAGTCATTGAATAGGGTAGTGGAATTTAGAGCTAGAAGAAATATTAAAAATCATCTAATTCAACCCCCTCATTTTACAAATGAGGAAACTGAGTCCAAGGGTATGTGTGTGTGTGTGTGTGTGTGTGTGTGTGTGTGTGTGTGTGTGTGCGTGTGATTTACCCAAGATCAGAAGGGTAGCAAGCAGCAGAATCAGTCTTCTCATCCAGGCCTCCTGCCTCTAAATATGGTTCTTTTACTACTCTGCCAATATTTGTTGAAGTTGACAGCAGGTCATTCTCTTGGTGGTGCAATGCCCACCAAGCACTAGTGGCTTCTCAGTGGTGGGTAAAATCATTCATTTTCGGTCGATATTGCCATGGGACACTCATGGAGCCATTTTTCTTTTGTCTTGAAGGGTGGATTCTAATCTTTGGTCATTGCATCTGCCTTTGGTTATTTTCTAAGAACTGGGAAAAGAGAAAACAAACATCTCGGGAAACTTTTGGGACTTTTGGCAAACCTAGGCTGTTAATGTGTTTTTAATATGCTCCAATACTTCTTGTAAAACTCAACCTATTAATGGACTCTTGCTGAGCCCTGGCAATGATCTGTTAACTTGACCCTTCCTTCCCACCCCCACTGGCATCTTTATCAACCAACAACAGCTAAGCTATTCTGAGCCCAGCTGAATTATGTTTCTGAGGTTATCAAGGGATGGACAGTAGTTCATTTTGCCAGAGCAGCTAAGGTCTTCGGGTGAAAAGGCAAAGGTCACCTGCCGCTGACTGCCTGGTGTGGAATGGATTCAATCAAAACTTGATTGGCATAGCAGCAAATGACATAGAACATTAATCTGTGATCTCAGCCAGGATTTGTTGAAACCAATGGGGCCTTAATATAAGGCTCAGTTTTTTTTTTTGGGGGGGCTTGTTTTTCTCTAGCAGAAGCAGTTCTATTCTGATGTAATTTCTTTTGAAACAGGCTTCTGCAGAATGTTAGAGAAGAATGGAGCTAGAGGAAATGTGCTCAAATCCGGGCTCTAGTCCTTACTACCTGTGTGGCATTGGACATGTCACTTAATCTATCTGGGACTCAATTTCCTTATTTGTGAAATGAGTGGGGAGGGTTCGATGGGGAATCTCTAAAATGTCTTCCAGCAAAACACAATGGCAAAGCTGCTGGATTTGGTGTTGGGGACCCGGATTCAAATCTTAGTTCTGGTATCTTTGGGTCAAATTTCTTCATCAAAAAAATGAGGGGAAGGGAAATAATCTCTAAGGTCTCTTCCAGCTCTAAATCCATGATATAATACACTATGCTATGGTGAGATAGAATATGACAGGATATGACGATACAATATGATATAACATGATATGATGACACGACATGAAATGATATGATGTGACACAACATAAACGACATGATATACATGATATGATATGATGTGATGATATGGAATGTTATCTTTTGCCTTAGAATCCACAAGGTAGTGAAGGGTTCTTTTTTGTGCCTTTTGATAAATTGGGGTAAAGGTTGATGAACAGAGTACATAGTTCTAACAACAATTCACCATTAAGAAACATGCTGTCTCAACTCATTTTTTTTTTAAGGCAATAGGGGTTAAGTGACTTTCCCACGGTCACACAGCTAGTAAGCGTTATGTGTCTGAGGCCAAATTTGAACTCAGGTCTTCCTGACTCCAGGGCCTGTGTTCTATTAACTTATTAGACCATGGCTAATTAAAGAAAGAGAGTAACTTTCAATGGACTTTGGGCAAGTGTCCATTGTCATATAATGCAGAGGTGTCACATATAGGGCCCACGGGCCTTATGAGGCCTGTAACATTCCACAGTGCAGCCCAAACCAATTAGAATATAATTGGGAAATATTTTTAAAAAATACAATAAAACATAGATAATGTTGATTTGTGGTTTTCTAAGTCAGCATGCAGCCCACCCAAAGGCATCCATTGCCATCTGAATTTGACACCGCTGATACAACACATGACTCAATACCAAAGAAGAGTGACATGCAGTCAGGACACTTGGGTTAGAATCCTGGCCATAATACTTCTAACTGTATCACCACAGACAAGTCATTTCATCTCTTATAACCTCAATTTCCATATGTGTAAAATGGGTTAACAATACTTGAGTTGTTGTTTTAGGGAAAGTTCTTTGTAAACCTCAATGTATTATAGAAATATGAGTTATTATTACTATACAGACACAAGCTGAGACTCAGAGCCTGAGAACTGGAAGCCTGCTGTTTGGCCCAGGATAAATGGCATCACTCATTTTATCCTCAGTTTCCTTATCTGAATAATGACAGGGTTGGGCTTGACGATTTCTTAGGCTCCTTCCAGCCCTAACAATCTATGAATTCCATGTGTCTATGATATCATCCAGTTCAACTCTCTCATTACTCAGATGAAGAAACTTGGGCCCAGAAAAGGGAAATAAATGTCTAGCATGGTCAAAAGAGTGCTAGATTTTAGGTGGGAAGATCTGGATTAAAATGTCTGTTTCTGCTACTTACCGTGTGTGTGTGTGTGTGTGTGTGTGTGTGTGTGTGTGTGTGTGTGTGTGTATGAGGCCAGATATGATCAAATCAATGCTGGACTGGAGTCTCAGGACCTGGGCTCAAGGCCCAGATCTGCTAGCAACTCAATGTGAGACATGTCCTTTATCTCAGGGTCTCATTTCTCTTTCTCTGTGTAAGTACCTAAGTGGGATATTATATACTTGTACCTCAATAATTATAGAAGGTTCAGGCTTTTCTATTGAATCAGTCAACCAGAGGTGGGAACTAAGTGTGAACAAGGCCTGGATACTTCTGTTGAATCAATTAATTAATCCAAGGCATTTTAGCTAGATGTGACTGGAAGCTTATTAGGAATGAGGACTCAGTTGCACTCTGTGGGTTTTTGGTTTTTTAAATAACTGGCAGTGTGGTTTGGAACTGGGGCACTCATGTATTTGAAAGCTTAGAGGAGAAATCATTCCAGCCTGAGAGACAATGTCTTGTGTGGGAGGCAAAGGTACTGGGAGAAGGAGAACCTCTTTGACCAGAGGAGGACCTTGTGAACTTGAAAAGTTTAGAGGATTTAGATTTCATATTAATGTCCTAGTGTTGTTGTTATTTAGTTATTTTTAGTCTTGTCCAATTCGTCATGACCCCATTTGGGGTTTTCTCAGCAAAGATACTAGAGAGGTTTTCCATTTCCTTCTGCAGCTCATTTTACAGATGAGGAAACTGAGGCAAGCAGGGTTAAGTGACTTGCTTAGAGTCATACAGCTAGTAAGTGCCTGAGGCTGGATTTGAACTCAGGAAGATGAGTCTTCCTAAATCCAGGACTGGCACACTGTGCACTGTGGTACCACCTAGTGGCCCCAGTAGTGTTCTAGTAACGTCACTGGAATGGCAGAGTCTGCATTGGAAGCAGAAGACACATTAGACACACTGACGAAAGCAAACTTCAGGACTCTAGAAGGAGCCTAATAGAAACCCATGCCATGCCTACGTAAGTACCCAGAATGGAGAGAAAAAGGACTTCCAAAGGAGGACTTCCAGGAACCATGAGTTATAGTCTTTGCTACGTGTCCTCTACACTCGAGTCTACTCTCCTTTGGACTCTGTATGTACTTGTGGGAGGGTGTCCCCCAAGTTGCTTTTGTTTATTTGTCTGTTTGCTGGGGCGATGGGGGATGTAAGTATCAACTGCTTTTAGTAAATTATATTAGGAAATATCTGTTTCTAAAAGCTACTTAAGTCTGGATGGCTAAGTCAAGTCAATAAGTATTTATTAAGCACTTACTATGTGTCAGTCACTATGTTAAGTTCTGGGGATATAAATGAACACAGAAAGAAAGATGGCACCTGCTCCCAAGGAGCTTACATTACAAAATAACATATACAAGGAAGTGAAAAGCAGAAGGGCAAGGGGAGTGAGTTACACACACAAGCACATGGTAAAGAAAATCTGGAGAGTCAGGAATGCAGCCTGGAGTAGAGTAAAGATATGGCTGGTCTGAGTGTGCTCCTTAAAACTGAGGTCCTGGGAGGAATTAACCAATCAGAGGAAGAGACCATAGGGGTGAAAGGTATGTCCAGGGTGAGAAGTCCAGGGGTAAAGTGAACTTTTAAGATGAGGAGGTGTTTGTGGCACGGTAGAGGAGTACAGCCTGGAAAGGAGAGGCTAATTGATATCAATAGTTAATTAGTAAGAGAAGCACACCCGTGGGGGCTCATGAGCATTAGAAAGATAACATCAGTCCCTCAGAGTTTGCCTTGAATCCCTGAACAGAGACATAGTAAATGCCTTTTGAGGATGAGCCTTCTAGAATCGATTTGGGTGTAGTAAACCATAGAACACATGCTACAACATAAAATGGGGAACTAGGGCTAGAGATCTCTCACTTCTTTTCCAGTTCTCACATTCTATGTTCTAAAATCTCTTCCAGCTTGAATAATCTATGACGTATCCAAAGGTGGAGACAGGCATCAAATAAAGGAGCTGGCCATGTAGCTCCTTAAGCTAAGCGTTCCTTAGGGGATCAAGAACGTAGTATAGTATCTGAAGGTGGGGAGATCCTAGGTTTCTTCTGTATCCTCTCCATGCTTCCTAGCTTTAGTAATGCTGAGCCTGGGCAAAATTGGGAAGGATTTTGAGATAAAACCAAGAGTTGGAAAAACTCTTACTGGTCATATATCCCAACTAAACTTTCCTTTCTTTGGCCTTTTTTTTTAAACCTTCTGTGACTTTTCCTCAACCCTTCAGATGCCCATTCCCTCCCACTCTACAATCTCCAATCAAAATCTATCCATTTCAATCCAGTTGTCATTTATTAAGCATCTACTATGTGTGAGGGATTATGCTAGGCATTCTCACTGGAATGGGATCATGGTGGTCTGTATACATATACACACATATACACACATATATGTGTATGTATGGTATATACACCCATGTATATGTATATGTGCGTATATATACATGTATGTGTACCTATATATCTCTCTCTATATCTCTATATCTATCTATCTATCTATCTATCTATCTATCTATCTATATGTATATCTTTAAGGCTTTGAGGCTTTAAGAATGCCTTAGGATAGCCATGGACAGATTTATCAGCACCCATGCCCAATCAAGAAATGTACTGTAGTGAAAATAGCTGTGGATTTGAAGTCCAAATCAAAATGTGTGTGACCTCAGTCCAGTACCTGAACCTCTCTGGTCCGAAGTTTACCGATGTGCAAAATGTAATCAAACCAGACCATCTCTAAGATCCCTTTCAGATCTAAAGCCTACACTCTTATTTTGGTGGGGCTTCTGGGGCTCAGTTCCCCAATCCCCATTCACAATGACAGGTTGCTGGCTGCTTCTCTCCTCAGGGCTGGTTTTTTTCCACTCTAATACTACTGCTTGTGAGCCTCCATCCAGTATGCTCCCAGTTGGCAGTTAATAATGCACAAATATCATTTAACCAATTAACATCGGTTAGCTTTTACCAAAGGACATTTGCTAAGAAAGCATACTAAGGGCTGAAGTAGAGAAAGTCCAGAACATCTCAAGACATCTCGAACTGGAAGCCCTCTCTCCTGAGATGACATACAGAGGCCAGAGAAAAGCTTAGTGAACACATACGACAAAGGGGTAAGTCACAGTTCTTGGTTTCTTGTAGACTCTTGTAGACTCTTCCTCTTCTTCCCAAGGTGCTCATAGAGCTCCCCTTAGGTGTGCCTATTGGAAGCCCAAAGTCTTCCAATCTCTCAAGTTAACAAGGTTATCCTCTGGCCAATAAGGGGTTTGGGAAAGACTCAGAGGCACTCTGCCTCACATTTCTCAGGCAATTCACTCTCATGGCCTTGGCTGGAGCTACTTTCTGTAGGATGGCTTGCCACCAGAATCTCTGACATTTTTGTTAGTTTGCTCTTTTAATCCAAGCCCCTCAAAGGCATGACCAACTCTTCAATGAATCCAAATAGACCTCTTGTCTATTTGGCTGTCATTTCATCCAAGGGCTGGAAGCATTTTGCTCCTTCCAAATTGATTAATGCATTTGATTAAGTAGAAGTGCTCTCACCTGATAAAGTATCAGAGCATCTTATTGGTAATTTTAATTGATGTGAAGTTGACTGACTGATTCAAATGACTCCCATTTTCATACTGTCAAAGGCAAGCTGGTGGCTCAGTAGATAGAGCACTATAGTTGGAATCAGGAAAACCTGAGTTCAAATCCAGCCTTGACACTTATTAACTGTGTGACCCTGGACAAGTCACTTCACCTGCATCAGCCTCAGTTTCCTCATCTGTAAAATGGGGTTAATAATAGCACCACCCTCTGAGGTTTGTTCTGAGGAACAAAATGAGATCATAATTTTAAGCACTTAGCACAGCAGCAAGCCGTCTATAAATGTTAGTTGTTATTATGATTATTATTAATATGGCACTTTGCAAACCTTAAACACTATCTAGCTACTTATTGTTATTAGCTCTTCTTAACAGCTCTCTAGATAGTTAGTCTGTGTTTCAAATTTCATTTCTAATTTTGGAAGGAAAGATGCTATTGCAAAATGAATCTCAAGGCAGCCATAAGTAGGGAGAGTCAGGAGACACTGTGCTGGGGCCCTCCTCAGGGTAAGGCCTAGGCACTTCACATGACAAGAGCATGGCAGTGTTTACAGTAATGGAGGCCAGGTTCCTCCCAGGGACCAGGCAGAAGCTGAATGAATGAACTGTGGCATGAGCCTCTCTCCCTACCATGTGAAGTCCATAGAGCATGTGGCTGTTGTGTGATTTGGAGCAGAGGGCAAGCTTTGCAGTCTCAGAATACAAATACCCAATTGCTCAAGAGCGCAAGTGTGGGGAGATGAAAAAAAAAAAGAGTGAAGAAAAAAAACATTCTTCTGGAAGCAAATCCAGTCGGCAAAGCTATTAGCCACCCTCCGCCATCAAAGTCTTCCAGTCCCAACTCCTTTCCAACCTCTTCCATTCCTTTAGTCTGATGACACTGGATCACGCTCATCCATTTCTCTGTGAAAATGTCAAGACCCTGCTCTGATCCATTGTCCAACATGAGCGAGAGCCAAGGGTGACCTCATGGTGGCTGGCTTCAGGACTGGGCCGCTTCACAAGAACCTCCGCTAACACGCCAAGCTAGTCAATGGGCATCCTCGGGTTTGTGAGAGTCCTGGAGTGCTTGGAACCTCTGAAGGCTGGGCTAGGATCCCATCTTGAGTGTGGAAGGTAAGTTTGTGAACCATGCCCATGAAGGTGGATATGTGTATTCAGGGATTGCTCTAAGGGATAGTTCCAGAACATCCAGCTTTGGGGAGGATCCAGTTGGCTGAAGCTAGGCAGGAGGCAGCCAGTGTGAGAGAAGGAAAAAAAAAGCCTACTAGATGCTTAAAAGGATCTGAGCTTCACCAATGCCACAAAATGCTTTATTAAGCACTTACTCTGTCTTGAGCACTGTGCTAGGCACTGGGTGGAGGTGAATAAAAAGTTAGGGTAGGACACGGTCCTTCATAGAGTTTATAGCCTAGTTAGGGACCATATGGAATATATCACCATAGAGAGCTACAATAGGGAGGTCTAAAATGTTACATGAAGAGAAATTAAAAAAAAAAAACAAAGGTCAAAATAATACTGAGACTGGCTCTCTACTAACAATCCCTCCCTACTGCCTTCTACACACATACTCCTCAGGTTGCTTTTTTTAAAGCAAACAAAACAAAACCCCCTCTTCTTTCCCCCTTTAAGGCAGCTTTTGATGGAGTGCACAGTAAGGTATAGTGAAAAGAGCATCAGAGTTGCAGAGAGAAGTCTTGGAGCCTAGGACTGACTAAGTCTAGTACTTTGATCTCTGAATTTTCCATTTACCTCCTCCCTAAAATGGACAGGTCTCAGGAGCAAGGACCTCAGTTTAGGAACCTGTCATAGATATTTGCTAGTTATGTGACCCTGGGCAAGTCAAATCATGGTTCTATGCCTTAGTTTCCCCATCTGTAAAATGAGGGAGGCTTCCAAGGTTTCTTTCAGCTCTAAATCTGTGATCCTATTTAGAGCAAGTATTCTCAGCTCACTCAGGGATGTGTTGCTAAAGGTTTAACAATCAACTCTCCAGGAAAAAATGAAAAGAACCCATGACCCACTGTGCATGCTACAAAATCTATGTGGGGATTGCATCAGCTGAATGCTCCAGGCATGCTTTTAAAAGCTGGGCTCACTGGCAGGTCTTCCATTACAGTACCTGCCTCATGGGATCTTTATGAGAACCAATTAGGTAATATGTGCAAAGTGCTTTGTAAAGCATAGAGAATTCTATAAATGTCAGCTGTGACTCTTATTTTAACCTGCTTTCCCCTGGGTACACTGTGGGATTATAATGTTAAGATGATGTGTAGGAGAGCTTTTTGGAACCAAAGAGCATCTACAAATGGGAGGGATTACCATGTGCCCAGTGTTTGGTTTGAGAAAGTTTCATTCGCTGATGACTGTGTCAAAATAAAATACACACAAAGCCTAAATGTAATCCTTACTAATGGTGATAATGATGATGAATCTGTTGAGGAGAGCTGTACTTTTCTTTAATAAAAAAAATCTTGCTTTCCAAAAATATTAAAAATTTATACTTAGAATCATAGAGTGTCAGTGCTGGAAGAGCTCTTCAAAATCATTTAGTCTGACCATCCACCTCCCCTACACACACATTTCACTTGCCCAAGGACACAGAGTAATTTAGGAGCTGTAAGTAGAAAATCTCTTGCCTTCTGATATTTCCATTATGCCACATCTATAACATTATTGTATTCCAGTTGACTCTTTGTGATCCCATTTGGGGTTCTCTTGGCAAAGATATTCTGCAGCTCAATTTGCAGATGAGGAAACTGAGGCAAACAGGGTTAAGTGACTTGCCCAGGGTCACACAGCTAGTAAGTGAATTTGAAGTCAGGAAGATAAGCCTTCTTGATTACAAGTCTAGTGCTCGATCCACTGTGCTATCTAGCTGCCTGTCACATCTAAAACACAACTTCAGAATTTCCAGCAGAGGAGGGTATAGACACTCCACCACAAAAAAGTGATCACTATTCTAGGAAAAGCTCAATATACCCCTTACCTTCTCAACCTCATCATCCACACCAAATAAACATATTTGTCCTTTTAACTTGAGAGTATTGACCCTGACACTAAGAGCTAGATAGCCTAAGTGGATAGATTTCTGGAGTTGGAGTCAAGAAGACCTGAATTCAAACCCCGTTCAGATGCTTAGTGGCAGTGTCCCTGTAGGCACGATACTTAATCTTTCTCAGCCTCAATTTCTTCCCTATTTGTAAAATGGGGATGATAGCAGCATGTACATCACAAGGCATTTCTGAGCATTAAACAAGTTAACATTGGTAAAAATACTTTGCCAACCTTAAAGTGCTGATTATTATTATTATTATTATTATTATTATTATTATTATTATTATTAATTATTATCATCATCATCATCATCATTTGTAAGATACTTAATGTATTGGCAAGGGAACCTGGATCACCATCTCCTCTGTCCAGTTCCCTGGAGCTCTTTCCAGACCAGGGGAACAACAACAGTATGGCTAACAAGGCAAAGGGTCAAGGATGTTAAGAGAAGAGGTCAGGGAGGGAATGTTAGCTGACCCTTTCAAAGAATCATGTCCTTGCCCAAAGGAACTTTATTAAAGTTAAAGAAAGATAGTCTGCTGTATCCAAAGATAAGGGCCATTTGTATCTGGAAGAAGTCCAAATACCTTTGGAGCTGGATGGCTTTCCATTAGGGAAAAGGAAGAGGAACAGAGACAAAGGGAGAGCCCAGCAAAGCTCCATCCATGTAGCATGCGGGCCCTAGGGTTGCATCTGGTTTGCATTAAGTTTTATAAGGTTGATAGCAAATAGGGGTATTAGAACTAATTTATTTACTTGGACAGTGATGACTCAATCACGGAAACTGTGATTGAGAGAGGAGACCATACGTCTCTCCCCACTCTAGGAAAAGCTCCCATGGGAAGAGACACCAATAGGGCCAATAGCTTGGCAACTTTGTGCAAAGACTAAGATCTTTTAAAGAATAAATAGTAAATAGTCCTGGAGAAGATAAGATGAAACATATCTCCCTCCTTTTTTTTTTCCTGGCAAGGCAATAGGAGATAAGTGACTTGCCCAGGGTCACACAGCTAGTAAGTATTATGTATCTCGAGGCTGGATTTGAACTCAGGTGCTCCTGATTTCAAGGTCAGTGCTCTATTCATTGTACCACTGGCCTATCTCCTTCCTTTCAATAGCATCTTAGGGGACTATGGGTGTGTGATGTTGTATATGCTGTCAGGAATAGTCACTTGGTTGATTGGTTTTGATAAAACATGCAGCTATGTTTTATGATAAAGCATTAGACCAGGAGTCAGGAAGACCTGAGTTTGACATTTACTATCTATGTGACACTGGGCAAATCACTCAATCTCTGTCAGCCTCAGTTTCCTCCTTTGTAAGATGGGGGAGAATATCACCTTCCTCCTAGGGTTATTGTGAAGATAAAGTGAGACAATATCTGTAAAGCTATTTATAAACCTTAAAGCACTATATAAATGCTAGCCGCTGTAATTATTTTTCTTTAGTACATATTTGTAATATGGAGAAGTAAATGTAACTTGTAAATAAATCTCATTAATAAACCTTTAAAAATGAAGTCTGCATTTGGAGCCACAACCCTCCATTACCAGATGACATTCCTGAACTCATTTTGCCTTTAATCTTAGTTCTTCCCACATTAAAGTGTGAGGGGGATACAAGATGGTGGAGTAGAGGCAGCAAGACATCCAAAGTCTCCCAACATTTTCCTCCAAACCACTTTATAACAATATGTTAAATTGAATTCTTGAGTGGCATAGCCAACAAAAGATTGGGGTGAGCCATTTTTTCCAGCCTAAGACAATTTAGGAGGTCAGTGGGAGAAGTCTGTGACACTAGGGTGGAGGCTAGCCTGGAGCACAGGCAGTGGCAGCCTCAGAGACGCACCTTGGAGGTTGCCATGACAACAGCAGCAGCAGCAGCAGCAACTTTCAGGGAGCTCTCAGTACGGAGACAGATGAAATGATAGGGGAGCCTTTGCTGGCACTGGGGGCAGGACGTGGTGCTGTTTGGCACCTCTGTTGCCATATAGCTCTGGGTCACATTTTGAGGATGAGTGGGTGAGCACAAGGGGCAAGGACCCTGATTTCAGTTCCAAGACAGAAAGGAACGCTAGGGCTTCTGGCTGCAGGAGAGAAGCCCTGGTCACAGTCCCTGTGCTGAGAGAAGTCCTAGCCCTTGTGGAGGGGAGCAGAGGTCCTTCCTGGGTAAAGACCAGAGTAAATAGCAGGAGAGTAGTGACCGCACCTCTCCCCAGTTAACACCACCTTGGAAGCACTGAAAACTTGCAGACCCCCAGAACTGGCTCTGAAAACAGCCTGAAGCTTGGGAAAGTGCTCCTTGCTCCTTCTCCACCTTCCACTTCAGGAGCAGAGCCCAATTTTAATATAAGGTTAAAAGTCAAAAAACAGTCATGGAAAATGAGCAAACAAGCAAACAAAAAGAGCTTGACTATAAAAAGCTGCTATGGTGACAGGGAAGACGAAGACATAAGCTCAGAAGACAACAATGTGAAAAGAGCCACAAGTAAAGCCTCAAAGGAAAAAATGCTAATTGGACACAAGCCCAACAAGAATTCCTGGAAGAGCCCGAGAAAGAGATAAGAATGGTAGAGGAAAACGTGGGAAAAGAAATGAGAGTGATACAAGAAAATTATGAAAAGAGAATTAACAACTTAGTAAAATAGGCACTAAAAATTACCGAAGAAAATAACACTTTAAAAATGGAATTGGTACTAGCTATGTGACCCTGGGCAAGTCACTTAACCCCATTGCCTAGCCAAACAAATAAACGAACACAAACAAAAAACAAACAAACAAGCAAAAATGGAATTGGCCAAATGGTGAAGGAGGCATAAAAATTCACTGAAGAAAAGAACTTCTTAAAAAGCAGAATTGGCCAAATGGAAAAAAAAAGGTACAAAAGCTCATTGAAGAAAATAATTCCTTAAAAATTAGAATTGGGCAAGTGGAAGCTAATGACTCCTTGAGACTTCAAGAAAACAATGAAATGAATTCAAAAGAATGGGAAAAAGAAGAAAATGTGAAATATTTCACTGGAGAAACAATTGTCCTAGAAAACAGATTAAGGCAAGATAATTTAAGAATTATTGGACTACCTGAAAGCCATGATAAAAAAAAAAAGCCCAGACAACACATTTCAAGAAAATTTTGAGGAAAATTGATCAGATATCTTAGAACCAGACGGCAAAATAGAATTTGAAAGAATCCACTGATCACCACCTGAAGGAAATCTCAAAATGAAAACTCCCAGGAATATTATAATCAAATTCCAGAGCTCCCGAGTCAAGGAGAAAATATTGCAAGCAGCTAGAAAGAAACAATTCAAGTATTGTGGAGTCACAGTCAGAGTCATAAGATTTAGCAGATTCCATGTTAAAGAAGTGGAAGTCTTGGAATATTATATTCCAGAAGGGAAGAGACCTAGAATTACAACCAAGAATAACCTGTCAGCAAAACTGAGTATAGCTTTTAAGGAGAAAATGGATTTTTCATGAAATAATGAATATTCAGGCACTTCTGATGAAAAGGCCAGAGCTGAATAGAAAATTTGACTTTCAAATACAAGATTCAAGAGAAGCATAAAAAGGTAAACATGAAAGAGAAATTGTAAGAGATTTAATAAGGTTAAAATGTTTACATTTATATGTGGGAAGATGATACATATAACTTCTAACAACTTTATCATTATTAGTTCAGTTAGAAGGATTCTACATAGACACAAGGTTTGGGAGTGAGATGATTATGTTGGGATGATGTAAAAAAAATGAATGAACAAGAAAGAGAGAATCCCTGGGAAAAAGGGGAAGGGAGGGGAAGGATGGGGGAAACTATCTCACATAAAAGAGGCATGCAAGGAAGAGCTTTCACAGTAAAAATTTTATAGGAAAATGGGGGATGGTGGCAGACAATCTTTGAACCTCACTTTCATAGGAATTGGTTCAGAGAGGGAAGAATGCATACACACACACACACATCTATATATGCACACACACACACACACACACACACACACACACACAATAATTGGAGTATAGAAATATCTTACCCTGCAGTGAAGTAGGAGGAGAAGGGGACAAGAGAGGGGAAATGATAAAAGGGAGGAAGTAGTCAGAAGCAAAACAGACTTTTGAGGATGGACAGTTAAAAAGAGAGAGAGAGAGTAGAATAAACAGAAGGAAATAAGATGGAGGGAAATACACAGTGATCATAACTGTAAATGTAACTGGGAAGAACTCACCCATAAAATGGAAGATAGCAGAATGGATTAGAAACCAGAATGCAGTGATACGTTGTTCACAAGAAACACACTTGAGACAGAAAGACACACAGAGAGATAAAGGGCTGGATCTAATATATTCCGGTGAAGTAAAAAAAGGCAGGAGTAGCAATCCTGATTTCAGACAAAGCAAAAGCAAAAATAAACCTAACTACAAGAGATAATTTGGGAGATGCCATTTGATAAAAGGTACCATAGAGAGTGAAGTAACATAAACATTTTTGACAGTGATTTTCTCTGATAAAGACATAATTTCTTAAATACATATGGAACTGAGACAAATTTATAAATTCCCCAGTTGACAAATGGTCAAGGGATATATACAGGCAGTTTTCAGAAGAAGAAATCAAAACTGTCTATTGTTATATGGAAAAATGCTCCAAATCACAATTGATTAAAGAAATGCAAATTAAAACAACTCTGAGGTACCACCTCACAACCATCAGAAATGACATTGTGGAAGTGATAATAGAAAATAGGAACACTAATGCATTGTTGGTGGAATTGTAAACTGGTCCAACCATTCTGGAGAACAATTTGGAACTATGGACAAAGGGCTATAAAACTGTGTCTATATATACCCTTTGATCCAGTAAGCCACAACTAGGTCTGAATCCAAAAGAGATCAAAGAAAGAGGAAAATGACTTATTTGTACAAAAATATGTATAGCAGCTCTTTTTGTGCTGGCAAAGAACTTGGAAACTGAGGGGGATGCCTATTAATTGGGCAAGTTATGGTATATGATTGTTATGGAATACTATTATGCTATAAGAAATGATGAGAGGGGTGGTTTTAGAAAAATCTGAGAAGACTTATATGAACTGATACAGAGTGAAATGAGCAGAAATGACAAATCTTTGTTCACAATAACAGCAATATTGTAACGATGATCAACCGTGAAAGACTTACTCTGCTCAATACAATGATCAGTACAGTTCCAAAGGACTCATGATGAAAAATGTTATCCACCTGCAGAGAGTGAACTGATGAACTCTGAGTGAAAACTGAAGTATAATTTTCTCACTTTATTTCTCTTGGTTTTTTTCCAATATGGCTAATATGGGAATGTTTTACATGATTTCACATGTATAATTGATATCACATTGCTTGCCTTGTCAGTGTTTGGGGAAGGGGCTTGAGAGGAGAGAATTTGCAAGTCAAAATTTCAAAAAATAAGGTTAAAAATAAACAACAAAATTTTAAAAATGGAAAAAAAATAAAGCATAAGGGAGAAGGAATCAATTAGGTCAATAATAGTTAAGTCAAATCAATCACTCCATTATACTAAATGCATCTATTCTAATCTAGTGGGAAAGCCTCTGTTGAGTCAAACAGTTAATCAAGGGCATGAAACTAATTATAAAAAAAAAAAACATTGCCCTGGTTTATCTAGTTGGGAAAGAGTAGAGTGCTTCAAGGCACTGGATGAAATGAAATGACACTGTGCAGAAAGTGTATTGAGATTGGTTAAGTAGACTCAGTCATGCTGTAGGGTTTATAGAAACCAGAGAGCCATTTTGGAATCTAGCATTTGGTGGCTAGTCAGGCTAGGGGAGAGAACACCCACATACACCCCTGAGAGGGAATCTTTTGGGGCAGGCAGTAGGGGAGGAGAAGAGGCTTGGTCTCCTCTCTTGCCCCATTGAACAGAGGATGGCCATGTGAACTTAGAAAGGCCATGAGAATTTTTGCTTCCTCTTGTCAACCTGACAGCACCCCCAGCACAATAGCAGCTGACACTATTATCTTCTTTGGGAGCCAAGGAAAAACTAGACATACTGAGAAAAGGCAGCTTTGGGAAGATAGAATGAGTCCAGCAGAAAAATGATACCATATCTAACAGGAATATCACGGTTAGAGTTGTGGGGCTGGAATCAGGAATATCTGAGCTCAAATCCAACCTCAGACACTTACTAGCTGTGTGACCCTGGGCAAGTCACTTTACCTTTGTCTGCCTCAGTTTCCTCATCTATAAAATGGAAACAATAATAGCACCTATAGTTGTGAGGATAAAATGAGAATATTAGTAAATTTTATTACAAATAGTATTTGTAAAGCACCTAGCATAGTGCCTGTCACATAGTAGGTGCTATATGTTAGCTATTATTATTATTATATTATTACATGATAAGGATATAAGACATAAGTCCAGATAACTGTCATGCACTATATTATTACATGACAAGTTCATTCAAGAAATGCAAAGTGTCATAAAAGGTCCAAAAAGAAAAGTTGTTATCTAAGAAGGGAAATCAGGGTTGCACAGCAGATAGAGTGCTTGCTGGTCTTGGAATCAGGAAGATTTGAGTTCAGATCTTGCCTCAAGCACTTAATAGCTGTGAGACACTGGGCAAGTCACTTAACCTCTGTCTGCCTCACTTTCCTTACCTATAAAATGAAGGGCTAAGACTCAATGTCTTCTAAAATTCTCTTTAGCTCTAACTTTATGACTATGATTATTTAATTTGGGCTTTAAAGGGTGCACAGAAATCTAACAGGTGGTGAGGGGGAGGGGACACTTCAGAGTGTCATCAAAGTCATCAACACTGGAAGTGGCAAGGCACATGAAGGAAGACAGAAAAGTGGTCTAGAACATGGAGTTCAGAGAGGGAAGCCCTGCTCATAGGAGATCCCCTCAGACTCCTATTTTTCTCCCACTCCCAACCATAATCAGCTTAGCCTTCTGGTTTCCTAAACCATAACAGATTAGAAAGGTATTGGTGTCACTTGAAGAGGCAATCACACTGACAGCACTTAGGATTTACAACTGACAGGCTGACAGTGTGAGGGAGGAGAGAGAAAAATGATAAAAAGCAGACATGAAGGCACAAAGCACAGAGGTCTGAGCCCCCTTTTCCTCCCTCCAAAAGCCCAGGACAGTGATATTCATAATGATGACCTTGAGTTCTCCCTGCAGGCCTCCTGGGATGTCTTAGCCTTCATTAGCATTGATAATCTCCAGTGATGAGGTCAAAGTCAGAGCTCTGACTTAATGAATAAAAGCTGATGTCAATTCCTGATTCTTTTTTCCAACTCTTTGGAAGGCCAAACTCACTTTGTGGTTACTTGGGAAACCACGAAGAATCACTCTTCCTGGATATGAGACTTGCTGGAATAGCTTAGCCATCTTAAAAAGATAGCAGACTTTTTATTTTTTATTTTTTGCTGTTCTTGGCTCATAAATTTAGGACTAGAAGTGACCTGGGGTTTCATTTAGTCCACCTCCTTTCTGTAATGAACTCATAAGGAAACTGAGGTTCAGGAAGGTTAAATGATTTACCCAAAGTCACATAGGTAGTAACAATTAGGACTTGGACTCTGAATTCAGCACTTGTTTCCACCTTCCTTTTTGATCATATAATCCAGTTCAGGTAAATACTTACAGTAACACATAATGTGTTAAGGCTTACAAAGGGCGTAAGATAGATTTGATCTTCACAACAACGCGGTGAGGTAGATGCTGTTATTACACCCATTTTTCTCTTCACTGGGATTTCTTGAGTATAGGGAGCTCCTAGTAAGGCTCACAAATGGTTCGCCCATTAGGTTTGCAGATGACACACAGACAGGAAAGGGGAAGAACGCATTGGACGGCAGAGCCAGGATTTCAAAAGATACTTGCAGGTCAGAAAACCAATCAAGAAAGAGGTCAAGTCTTGCACTCGGGTGCAAAAAAAGAATTCAGCTTCATAAGGAAAAGAAAAACATAGATAGATGTCAGTTGTTCTGAAAAGAGTCTTGAGGTCTTAATGGATTGCAAGCTCAGTGTGAGTGATGTGATGGTTAAAAAAAAAGAATGAGATCTTGAGGGGGCATTAGGAGGAACTTGGTGTCCAGGACCAAGAAGGGTGTAGACTTCCCTTTTCAAACCTTACCTGGAAAACATTGATATAGTGGAAAGGGTTCAGACGAGGGCAACTAAAGATGGTAAAGGGCCTTGAGTCTAGATCAACCAATAATTATTTATTGAACACCTACTATGTACCAGGCGTTGTGCTAAATGCTAGGGATACAAAAAAAGAGGTAAAAGACAGTGCCTGCCCTCAAGGAGCTTACAGTCTACTGGGGGAGACAACATGTAAACAAATACATACAAAGCAAGCTGTATTTAGGATATATAATAATTTAGGATAAATTTAGGATAAAATAATATATGATATAATAAAATAAATAATAAAGGATGAATTTAGGATAGAAATAATATGTAATAAAACAAAAATCAATAAATTTAGAATATAAATAAATGTAGAATAAATTAAAAATAAAGTCAAAACTAGACATGTTGAAACTAAAGAAAAGAAGAATGGAGCCAAGGTTGAAAGTGGGATGTGAGAACTGTCTTCAGATAATCAAAAAGCTGTCACGCAGAGAAGGGATTAAACTAATTTTTGTTTGACTCCAGAGGCAAGAACTAGGGATGATGGGCAGAAATTGACTTATGATTAATATCATGAGAAACTTCCTAAAAATTTGAGCTGTCCCAAAGTGGAGTGGGCTGCTTCAACAAGTGGTGTGTTCCTCCTCCTTGTTGGTATCCAAATACAGACTGAATGACTTCTTGTCATGTATGTGATAGTGGGAACTCCTTTTGCATATGGGCTACGCTACAGGGCTGCAGAGGTCTTTTCCAGTTCTTAGTGGTGGTAGGCAATGGGAAAATGCTGGATGTTTACTTCAAGAAGACTGGTGTTCAAATCCAGCCTCAGACATTACCAGGGGTGTGGCCCTGGGCAAGTCACTTACCTGCTATCTGCCTTAGTTTCCTCATCTGTAAAATGGGGCTAATAATAACACCTACTTCCCAGGGTGTTTGTGAGAATCAAATAAGCTAATAATATTAAAGTGTTTTGCAAACCTTAACATACTATAGGTATTATTATTATTACCTCAAACTATGTGATTCTATGACTTTCCTCTACCAATTCAAATTGGCTGCTATTTTGTAACTTATAGTATTAATGAGTTGCCTGGGGCACTGGGAATTTAGAGCAGGAGTAGGGGGTCCTTGAGGCTGCAGATTCCCCACCCCTGGTTTAGGCTTACCTTGGGCCACTTATCCATCAAAAAAGGAAACACACAATTATTAATTCTATTGGGCTAGGCTCTTTTTAAGTACGACCTTGATTGATTGATTCTTACAAAATCTTTACTCACCTGTTTCTTGGTACTAAAATGTAGAGCTGTTCTTAAAGACTTTTTTTCTGACTGCATTTTAGTTTTCATTACCCCTGACCTGACATGTTATGGTTCCCATGGGTCTAAAGCAACACTTTCTTCTTCTAGCTCACAAATAAGACTTTCTCCCTAAGTCTATGTTGGCTCATGGTGATTTACCATACTTGGATATAGTCTTCCTATGCCAATACTTTCTCTGAGTCAAGAGGCTCAGGAGAGTACTCTCCCACTCACTCCCCTCTCAGTTCTCAGCCCCTTGTGGCAGCGGGGTAGGGTTATTCAGATTACCCAGGGCTGCTTCCCAAAACATCTAGGGGAAGAAGGGAATGGGAGAAGCACGAATTCGTCCAATGCTGTTTTCTGCCAGAAAGGAAAAGATTTGGAGTCCTGCTACACACACACACACACACACACACACACACACACACACACACACGATGGTTTCTGACAATCGTAATATAAATGGAGTTTTCCTCTTAAAGAGGATTTTTTAATAGGTAGCTTTTAGCCAAGAAAGAATCTCAATCCTTTATTCTTCATTACGTATGCAACAATTTTCCATGTGCCCTTGGAAAGTCAGGATGGTATGGGGAGATTATGAGACTGTGAACTTAAAGGCTTAAGCTCCACTCCTTGCTCTGCCAGTTACATGACGGGTAACCCTAATTTCCCACTGTGGGCTTCAGTTTTCTCCTAGCAGGGGGACGGATGCATAATGGGAAAAAACACAAGGTTTGGCATCAGAAGGTATTTTTAAATCCCAGTTTGCTCTAGTGAGTTATTTCTCCTCTATAGGCTTCAGTTTACTAAAAGGAGAGGTCAGGGGAGTAGGTGGGGGGTATGACAACAAGGCAATCTCTACAGTCCCTTCTAGTTCCACCATTCTGTGATCCTGTGATTCAATGGAGAAGCCCATTGGCTTAGATAATTGAAATCAGAAGACCATCCATCCAGCTGGGTTGGGCCATGCTCCTCGTAGTTCAGAGAGGAGGGCCTCAGCACAGCTGGCTGGACCAGCAGCTGGGTGGCAGGGACCAACTTCTAAAGCTCACAGGTAATTTGCAGCACAGACTTTTCCATCTGCATGAAGAAATTCAGGCAGGCATCTGCCTTCACTTTCATTTCTGGGAGGTTCTAGTCTGCAAGGAAGCACCTGTGAGTTTTGAAAATGTGCTCAGCCACCAGATCAGTCTGTTTTCATAATAAACACAAGTGGGACATTCTCTGCAGGTCAGCTTCAAAGATTGCTCGGGAAAGAATTCCCTTCTTATGCTGTCTCCAGTCTCATGATTTATGCTAATCAACCACATTTTTTTACTCTCAAGTGAGTTCCTGGGCAAAAATGCAAAGCCCCCCTAATTTTAAGCAATGCAATTGTCCTGGGAGATTTTTTCCAGTTCAACCTCATTAGATGACACATCTCGCTCCCCGCATACGAGCCTGGCTTGTATGCATGATTTTTGAGTGTAGTATCTGCTTTTAAGGAGGTTCCTTTAGCTTGCCCTCTTGGAAAATGAAGCCTGATGTAATTTTATCTCAATGGCTCCACTGGAGTTGTCGCCATCTTGGAATGGTGGTGACCCTGTCTCAAAGGCCATGGCAGTAGAGCAAAAAGCTCTGGCAAGTTCTACAGAGCTCAAATGGCTTTGAGGATGGGCCCAGTGACAGCATGCCATTTAGGGACTCATTACAGGTGGCTGGCCACCAGAGAGAAAGCCAAGATTTGTAGTCATAGCAACTGTTTGCAAAGGGCCAAAAGGGCTGCAATCTATCTTGGTGGAGGAGGTAGGGTGAAATCATAGATCCCTGGGGCATTTTAGCATGGATGTCATCTTGTATTTACCCCCACTGTGCTTTCTGAATGTGGGATACAAAGTGAAAGTCGGGGTCTTGAAAAAACTAGGACATGTGAGGCCTACAAGCAGAAAGTTGTAGGAAAGAGAAAGAAGCTTGAATTCAGAAGCAGAAAATCTGAGTTTAAAGTCCAGCCCTGCTCCTTAGGCAAATCACTTACCTTCTCTGGGCCTCACTTTGCCTGTCAACAAAAGGGGTTGAATGAATGAATGAATGAAAAATTGCTCATTAAGCTCTTACTAGGATCCATTCACTCTGCTAAGAGTTGGGGGCACAAAGAGAAAATGAAAAGAAATCTTACTTTCTAAGAGCTCACATTCTAATGGAAGAGACAACACATTTGAGAGTTCAGCTACAGGTCAGATAGAAAGGCCCCATGGTCCTAAGACTTTAGCTAAGTCTAATGCATCTTCTTCAATGTCATTTCCATTGATAAGACCATGTCTCTTTCTGATATTAAACCATTTGGCAATGCCAAGGATTTTGGTGGGGGAGAACTTTACTTTCCAGGGCTTCAGTAACTGTAGCTGCCAAGGAGGGAGAGGGTTGCAGTATCTGCCTGTTGGTGGCAGTTGTTTGCCAGGTGGTACTGGTGATGGCATGGATGGCAGATCTGTTTTCCATAATGTCTGTCTTCCCGAATGATGGCTGTGAGGGCCAGACTGGAGTCAAGCTGGTCATCTAGAGCACGCTGCTATATCCTCTTGGATACAAGGTTCTGAGGTCTCCACTAGTGATTGAGGGGTGGTGGTGGTCAGGGAGGTGATGCTGGTTTGAACTACTTGGCACATGCAGCCACTTCTCTCTCCCTCCTCATGACATCTGGCTTCAGCTAGGCTGGTTGAAGGGACTTAATAACAGACCTTTATGTTTTGTTCCAAGTATACTGATTTTTTCCCCTGAGTCATAGTGAAATGATGCTTGAGAGAAGATTGGTGCTTAAGGAGGGATTGGACAGCATGACCTCTAAGGTCTCTTCTGACTCTGAGATTTTGTAATTCTGTGAAACTGACTGGTATCCAGATCCTGACTCTTAATTTCAGGCAACAAGAAATCCTCCTCAGAATGATGAGTAGACCATCACAGATTTAGGATTTCAGGGACTCCTGCTTTACCCATTCAAGGATGTCTAAAATTCTACTGTGAAATCTTCATCCTTCCATTCCTTAGCTGAAGGCTGTGGGCCTGGAGAGGAGACATACTGTAAGACAGTCACCAGTTATGATAAAATTAATAACTGCTTACAATTTTGTAGATATTTATGGTGGTAGAGCATTTTCAAATATATTATCTCATTAAGTCCTCCCAACAGTCCCATAAAGGAGGCAGCAGCATAAATATAATTATCCCTATTATACAGCCCAGAAAACTGAGGTGAAATGGCAGTATTGGGACTTGAACCCAGGTCTTTGGTTCTTGAAGTCTTTCCATTAGGCTATAGAGAAAATTCATTCAAAGACCTTTTAGTATGAATGAGTTTCATATCCTTTTCTGAAAATGGTAAGGTTTTGTAGGAGAGAGAAAAGGGAGCTTGGACGTACCAGGTGTGTGCTTCATGGGATGCTATCACATTTCTGGATTGTGTCACCACCACCGTGGTGGTCAACTTTCTGGTGATAACCGTTAACAGATGACACAAGACCTAACCCTAACCTTCCCACCTAAAAAAGAAAAAAATACCTTTCCATAATCTTATTTTTTACGTATATTTATGTATGTAAAAGAGGCATTATGGACTCATGGATAAAGAGCTGACATTGAAACCAGCAAGCCCTGGGTTCTAATCATGCCTCTGACACATACTGGTTCTAAGACTTTTGGTGTCATTTAACTTCTTGGCATGCTAGGCAACTCTCTAAGGTGATAAGCAAGATGATAAGGTGCCCACATGTTTTGGCAGAAGGACTTTCCTCACCTGGGAGTTCCCTACAGCACTTAAAACAGAGGTCCAGTCCCTTTCCTCTATGTGTTCACGTTGTCTCCCCAGACAATCCTCCCTCAAGGGGAGGATTTTTTAAAAAAAACTTTTGTTTTCATGTCTCTAGCACCTGGCACAGTAAAAGGCATAGAATAGATTCTTATGATGGACTCATTGGAGACATTCCAGCTTGGTAGGGTCTACAAGAGCATTAGCTCTGCTGGCATTGCCCGTGGGAACCTGTTTGCCTCCACACCAGAAAGAAGCATCAGAAAAGGTTATTGGTAGTGGAGCAAAAAGAATGAGGAGAAGCAATGTGATATAGCAGAAATCACGCAGATTTGGAGCCAAGGGGGCCTGAGTTCAAATCCTGACTTTTCTTTTAATGACCTATGTGACCATGAGCAAATCACTTTTTTGGTCTGTACTTTCTCTTTTGGAGGCAGCAACCAATATGATACAGGGGACAGAGTGCTGGAGTTTGAATCTCCACTCAGGCCCTTCCTAGCTGTTTGACCCTGGGCAAGTCACTTCACTTCTCTCAGACTCAGTTTCTCCATCTGAAAAATGGAGATAGTAGCAGCAACCACCTCACTGGGTTATTGTGAGGCTCAAATGAGATAACATGAGTAGAATACCTTGAAAACTTGCAAGTCCTGTATTACTAGTTGTGGTTGTTGTTATTACCGTCATCATTATTATCATCATCAATTATTAATTTTGTCCTTTGTGAGATTTGCTCTTAATCCAAAGTTAGACTGTTGCAGAGTTGAATAAATAAGGGTGAAAAAACTCTGGGGGTTCCAAAGATAAGATTCTTTTTCTTGATGAGTATAGGAACCCACTAAGATAGGATGTCTCAGAAATGTTGAAAATTTTCTAAAAAATAATCCATTTTGTGGAAAAGAATATCCCTTACACCTTATTTATTCATTCATTAATCCAGTATCTAGCTATCTATCCATTCATTCATCCATTTATATATATATATATACATACATACATATATATACATACATATACATACACATATATACATACATACATATATATACATATATATATATATATATATATATATATATATATAAATTTATTTTAGCAAGTGGCCACAAAGCAAAGTGAAAAACAACAACAACAATAACAACAACAAAAAAGATTTCCAGAGACCTAAGGCTTTGTGAAGAGGCATCCTCTAGGGACCACTTGGATTTCTAGGTCTTGGGAAAGGACTTTTTGGTGAAAACTAACATCTCTCTTTCTGTAGGATGAAGTTATCTAGGAAAAGGAGAGACCACCAGAATACACACTCCCCCAGCTAACTCCAGGAGACATTCCCTCTGGTACGGGTACAAGGTCTGCCAGGGAAACCCTCTTGGCCCATCCTTAAGACTGCATTAGTGAAAACTAGTTGTTTTAAGCCATGACCCCTTTCACTCAGCACACGCTACTGTCTCATTTGACCCATACAGAGATTCGTCCATGGCAATGGCTTTCAAACAGAACATTTATTATACTTAGCCCATAGATTATAGGGAGCCAAGCAATCATGAGGGGCAGTGCTGGGCCCAGCATGCTCATGGCATCTGTTTTTCATGATCCATCCCCTCCCTTCTCCCTGGTCATGAGGGAAGGCTCAAGTGACAACCAAGGGGCTGATCTCACTGCAGACTGACTAATTAGGAGGCATCTGGAACTAATTAAGCCATGGAGTCGCCTTGAGAGGAGAGTGCTGTCTTTATCATAGAAATAGCAGGGCCAAGACAGAAGAAAAATCATTGATGATATGCTCTGTTTCCTTGCAGGCAGTTTTCAAGGAAGCAACTAAGGTTTGGAGGTGTGTAATGGAATTTTTTTGTGTGTTTGTGGAGGGGGAGGATGTGACAGGGGTGGAAATGTAATTCATTTCAATCTTAAATGATGAAGCAGTCATCAAATGATGGATTAATTCATCTCACTCTTAAAATATTAGAAGCTTGGATTCCACTTGAGTACAGACTGTGTGATTGAAAGATGATAATGAAGAAGGAGGAGGAGGAGGAGGAAGTAAGGAGGAGAAAGAAGGAAGAAGAGAAGAAAGAAGGAGAAGAAAAAGAAAAAGAAGAAGAAGGAGGAGGAGGAGGAGAAAAAGAAGATAATGATTATAGCAAATATATATTATAGGGGTTCATTCTCCCAACTCCAACTCCTATTGGCACTCAGATACTGTTTGTTGAGCTCAAGGCTCTAAGGGTAACCCTGAAGGATTAGGGAGTGTCTGTCTAATACTGTTGCCTTTGAATCTATTGAATTCTAGTGTATTCCCCTGCTCAAATTCACTTCTTGGTGTGGCATAGCTGATGGACAAATTGCTTCCTTACTTATAAGACGCAGCATGTCAGCTGCTAGATGGTTTCATGGCTAGGTCAAGCAGGTTGCTTCTCAGGGATGGATCAGCTGCTGGGGAGACCAGAAGACCCTACTATGGACTTCAGTTGCTAGACCTCTGATGGCTCTTTTGACCTTTTGAAGTTCACGAAGTTGTGCCCTGATCCTTTATAACCCTGATACCCATTTTCCTAAAATCATAAAAGAAGAAATACAACAAAAAAGGAAGGAATAAGAAGTACCTTGTGTTCACAGCCACTTAGAGACTGGGAAAGAGCTCGAGGCTCCTCTCTCACTTGGAGGCCCATGGTAATTCTTGCTTCCAAAGAATGCAATTTCATCTATTCATGCCTTTGTATGTACACTCAGTTCCAGCTCAGTAGCCCATTAAATGGCTTTTCATCACTATGTGGTAAGTTAACAAGAAACACTTATGTTATTCTTGTGAGGGTTCTGAATCGAAGGCAGGCTTCTTCTATTATGTCTTATCACCCATTCCCATAAGCAGGTTTCTTGTTATACCTCCCTGGGGACTGACACCAAGAAGACTCTATTGCACACACTCTGAAGTATTAGAATTCCCCAGGCAAATAATAGCAATAATCATTGCAATTAATAATGATGATGATGATGATGATTGTTCTTCTTCCCTGGTGGTCTAGCAATTAGGATTCAGTACTTTCACTTAGGTGTAGGCTCAATTTCCATTCCTTGGAGAAACATCTTGGCTTAATGGATCAGATGCTGGTCTTGGAATCAGGAAGACCTGAGTTCATAACCTGCTGAGTATACTTTTAGGTGTGTGGCCCTGGC
The DNA here is from genome assembly GCF_003287225.1 of Phascolarctos cinereus. Taxonomy (NCBI): domain Eukaryota; kingdom Metazoa; phylum Chordata; class Mammalia; order Diprotodontia; family Phascolarctidae; genus Phascolarctos; species Phascolarctos cinereus. Next base: position 56,441,274 of record NW_027555625.1, on the reverse strand, counting down.
AACTCATTTAAGTTATCTGTGCTTCAATTTTCTCATCTGTAAAATGAGGTGTGGGGGGGGGCAGGACTCAATGGCTTTTCAGGTCCGTTTCAGTAGAAATCTTTTGTCCTGTGAACTTTTATTCAGCTAAAAAAAAGTTATTTTATCTACTTGTGAAATAATTGGTAGAATATTAAATGGAAAAAAATAATAGCATCATAGTGACTTATCCCAGGGCCATTTCTGTTGAACACCCTCAAAAAAGAGGATGATAATCATTCATATTTATATAGTGATTTATGTAATAATAAAAATAGCATCCTAGACAGGCATGGGTGGGTCACACTGACTTATTAGACAGAGTAGTTAGGTCAAAGATCCATTGAGACATTGGAATCATAGTAATAGCTGTTTGTCCTTTGTTTTCAAGAGGACCAATGACATGATGGGGTGAGGTCTTTCTTGTCTTGTGCGCGAATTGGATTTAGCTGAGGTAGAGTTGCACAAAGTTGTCAACCTCACTCTCTTTTCTAGAGTCTTAAAAGTCCAATGGCAGGACAAAATTCAAGACAATTGGCAATGGCCCGGGATACAGTGGATGACCTTGGTGTCTTCAACTTCTGACCAAGCCCTAAGCACCCTACAATGCTTGCTTCAGCCACCTTCATGGCCATTGGAACAAATTGTTCTCATCCACCAATTCTGCTGGTAAAAGTCTTTGTGTGCTTGGGGTAGACATACCCTAACTCATTGATGGCCTTGAGGCTCCTTGGTTACCCTTAACCTGGTTTAGCACTTCTGCCTGGACCGAGGGGTGCGGTGAGAGTTGGGTGAAGGTGGACGCCACAGCTGGATGAACAGCCCTGAAAAGAGCTTGGCAAGCCCTCACACCAGAGGAGCTAGTCCTCCCAAACACCCCTTACCCCCAGCTTTTAGTGCTATAAAGCAGGGATGTACTGCTGAGGATTTAACAGTCATCTCTCAAAAATCACTTCAGGACATGCTTTTATGTTGAATATGCATTATTAACATTTTCTTCTTCACTTTCTTAAGTCTAGATAATCGACTAAACAATAACTCAAACTCCTTAAGGATAGGGACTTTCTTTTTTGTATTTATATCACCCGTTGTTATCACAGCATCTGGCACATAGTAGGCACTTAACAGATGTTAATTGACTAACTGATTCCTGAGATGTAATTGAAAACTGAATAATTATTGTCAATGGCGTAAATATTCACACTGCAGATTTAACAGTTGGCTATCCAGGATGAGCTAACTTCAGTAGTCCCCAGGCTATAAGCTTTACAAAATGCTTTTATGTTATCAGAATAAGCAGCTACTATCAGAGGTGGGACTAGAATCCAGGTCTCCTGACTCCAAATTCAGTTTATTATCCATGAGGCCACTTTGATGTTCACAGAGCACTTTCATCCACATGTTTGCATTTAGTCCTCCATCAACTGCATGAGATAGGCACTATATTATTATCCCCACTTTACAGAAGAGAAAGCTGAGGCTCAGAAGGATCCATGACTACACATCATATAAAACTATATGTTATACTCTTATGGGGCACTAGCTTGGCTGGAAGATATTTTTCCTGACCCTAGAATAAAGCTGATTCTGAGATTCTATGAACATGGACTAATTGTTTTTTCCTACTTGATATAACTCGTGATTATCCTTATGGCTGCACACTTAAGGCATTTAGTTTCTACACACCAGATGTGAATGCAGGTCTCCACTTAAAAAAATATATTATATATATATGTATATAGTTTTATTTCTAATTTATGGAATAAAAACCATTTCCATAACATAGTATAATAAAAAGAGATGATTGCAATGAAACTACAATTCTATTATGTACAACTTGTTATTCCTTTTAAATATATAATAACATGTATGTATGTATGTATGTATGTATGTATGTATGTATAATGCCACCTCTTGAAGGCATTAATATATCCTCAACCACTGGATTCCCTTGTCATCGTGTGTCTGGTAGGGAAGAAATGTTCTTGCTGTTTCTTCATTCCTTTTCTGCTGAGCCCCAGAAGGTGGTGGTGGGGAAGAATTATGGGGAAGAAGAGCTGGAAAAATATTAGTAGAGGCTTGGTTCCTGGGACCTCTGAGTTCCATTTTTGCTTTTGCCTATGAAATAAATTTGCCTGTGGAAAATCACTGACAAATGGTCGGATTGCCCGGCCAGCCCTCAAAAGTCAGCAAAATACAGTAACATTTTACTTATCAGTCAGTCGGTCAGTCAGGTAGTCAACAAACAATTTAACAATACCTCAAAGAACTAAAGGAAGGGAATAAACATTTATTAAACACCTAAAAAACCAGAAAGAAGTAGAAGGACCAAGTCAGATAATAATGACAACAGTGATAACAACTTATATTTATGTGATGCTTTATAGTTAAAAAACTAACACTTGTTTTACAGCAGTGCCATGAGATAGATGATCCTAGAATGGTACAGAGGAAAGAGCACTGATGGATGGAGCCAAGATGGTGACATAGAAGGAAGCAATGCATTATGAACTCCTACCCACAAACTTTTCTAAACAGATCTAGAAAATTCACCAGACTGAATTCTGATGGAGAAATTCAGGGAAAAAAAGACCAAGTGAATTCTTTGTCCAGCCCAGCTTACCAAAGGGACACACACAGGGAGGTCTGCAGACACTGGGAACAGGGTCTGAGCAGGAGCACCAGGCAGGAGTGGAGCATTATAATACCCAGGGAAAAGCTGTGCAGCAGCACAAAAGGAGGTCCCAGACCCACATAGGGATACCCCTAGACACACCTAGGGCATTGTGGTAGGGACAGCTGCCAGCTAGTAGCTTTATTGACCACTTGCCAGTCTCTGATCACAAATCCAGAGTGGAGTGAAAAGGGGACCTGCACGTAGTTAGGCATTCTCAGATAGAGAAGTCCCGGGCAGTTTACTGAAAAAGGAGGAAGTTCAGAAGCCACCAGCAACAGCAGAGTTACAGCCTACACTCGGGCTCAGAATAGGACCACATTTCCAGCATTTAACTCAAACTATAGAGGAGTAATCAAGGGAGCAATCCCAAGCTCCTACAGTTGAACCAACAGAGCATTTCATCTGGCTGATGGGCTAGACTCCAGTAGCATCTACTCTTCCTCAGACCCAAACCCAGGTCGGGAACTTACAGATCTTAGGCCAGAGGGATAGCAAATGGGTTTTGCACTGAATCAGACCAGTCTGGGAACACTGAAAGCTCACAGGTCCCCAGCCTGACCCTGAGATCCTGGAATAACACAAGACTCAGTATCCCAAGAAAATAGCAACAGGATCATTCCAGACCTTCCCTCCAGAACTGTGGTAAAGTTAGGAAGCAATTTGGAAGAATGAGCAAAGAAAGAATCCTAACATAAAGAACTATTATGGTGATGGGGACACTCAAGATACACACACACACACACACACACACACACACACACACACACACACAGAAGAGAATGACTCCAAAATATCTATAAACCTCAAAACAAAACAAAATACAGCAGTTTGGGCACAAACTCAACTACAATTCATTGACAAGATGAAAAAGGGGTTAAAAAGAGTTAAAATGTTTTTGAAATTTTATTTTTACTTTATGGAATAAAACGAACATATCCATAACGTAGTATAATAAAAAATGATTGCATATGAAACTACAATTCTATTATGTACAACTTGTTATTCCTTTTAATTATGTAATAAAATTACCATGTAATTTTTTCTTTTTTCCTTTTTTTCTTCCCTGCCCTAGAAAAGTTTACCACTAGACACAAATATGTATGTATGTATATGTGTATATGTGTGTATATATATATATATATATATATATATATATATATATATATATGTATATATAATCATTCTATACATACTTCTATTTATCAGTTCTTTTTCTGATTTTTTTTTTAAATAATAAATGTTTTTGTCTAATGGAATAAGAGTGCTTAAGGAACACATTGGAAAAGAAATGAAAGCCATGGAAGAAAGAATTGGAAAGGGAATTAACAACTTGCCACAAGAAATACAAAATGTTGCTCAAGCATCAAACTCCTTGAAAATTCTAATGGACCAAATAATAGCCAATGACTCCATGAGGCAACAAGAAATATCGAAATAAAGTCAAAAGGCTGAAAAAAAAAACCCAGAAGAAAATGTAAAGTATCTCATAGGAAAAATAACAATCTGGAAAACAGATCAAGGATATCAAATTTAAGAATCATTAGACCATCTGAACACTACATCTCTAAAAAAGAGCCCTGACATTCTATTTCGAGAAGTCATAAAAGGGAAGTGCCCAGATCTCTTAGAATAGAAAGAATCCAGTAGTCATATCCTGAAAGAAACTCCAAAATGAAAACTTCTAGGAACATCATAACCAAAATACAGAGTTTTAGGTCAAAGAAAAAATATTGCAAGCATCCAGAAAGAAGGAATTCAAGTACTGAAGAGCCAGTCAGGATCATACATGATTTAGCAACTACCACTATGAAGTGAAGGAGAACCTGGAATGCAATATTCCAGAAGGCAAAGGATGTGGGCTTACAGCCAAGAATAACTTATGTATCATAACTGAGTATAATTCTGCAGCAGAAAATGGATTTTTAATGAAAAAGAGGACTTCTAAGCATTCCTGATAAAATGACTAGAGCTGTGTAGAAAGAGAAGTATAAAAAGGTAAACATGAATGAACAATGATAAAGGACTAAACAAAGGTAATCTGCTTACATTCAAATATGGGGAGATGACACATGTATCTCCTCAGAACTTTATCATCATCAGTATCTGCAGAGGGAATCCAATTAGACAAGACCTGGGAAGGGTTCTGTTACATCTTGATGATTCTAAGAAAAGAATGGAAAAAAAGAAAGAAAGGGAAATACATGAAGGAAAGGAAAAGTGAAGTTAGGGGAAATAATTTTGCATAATGAGTCAAATAGATATTTACACAAACAAGAGGTAAGTGGTTGTGGGGAGAGGCTTACATTTGAACCTCACTGTTTTCTGAACTGGCCAAAAGAAGGATATACATGCATGCACGCACAGAACTGGTTAAAGAAATACATTGCACTCAACAGGAAATTAGGAGGGAAAAAGGATAAAGGGGAACAAAGAGTTAGAGAGAAGGTAGTTTAGGGAGGGATTAGTTCTAAACAAAACAAACTCTAAAGATGTACAAAAATATTTATAGGGGGTTTTTTTGAGGTAACAAAGAATGGGAATCTGAGTGAATGCCATTAAATTGGACAATGAGTGAACAAGACATGGAATAGAAATATAATGGAATACTAATGTGCCAAACTCTTATCAGCGTAATGACCAACCAGGATTCCAGAGGACTAATGACCATCTCCTGACAGAAAGGTGAAAGGCTTAGAATATAGAATAAGACTTTTTTTTTCAGCAAGGGAGGCAGTGGTCAGATGCAAAACGCTTTTGAGGAGGGACAGGGTGAAAGAAGAGAGAGGGAGGAAGAAAGAGAGAGAGAGAGGGAGAGAGAGAGAGGGAGAGCAGAGGGAAATATACAGGTAGTAATCACAACTGTGAATATGAATGGGATGAACTCACCCATAAAATGGAAGCATATAGCAGAGTAGATTAAAAACCAGAATCCTACAATATGATGTTTACAAGAAACACACTTGAAGCAGAAAGACACATATAGAGTGAAGGTAAGGGGCTGGAGCAGAATCTATTATGCTTCAGGGGTGGCAATTATCATCCTAGACAAAGCAAAAGTATAAATAGATCTAGTTAAAAGAGATAGCCAGGGAAACCACATTTTTTTTTACCATAGACAATGAAATAATATCAATACTAAACATGTATGCACCAAATGGTATAGCATCCAAATTCTTAAAAGTTAAATTTACAGAAAGAAATAATAAAACTATACTAGTGGAAGAGATCAACTTTTCCTTCTTAGAACAAAATAAATCTAACCAAAAAATAAACAAGAAAGAAGTTAAGGAGATGAGTAGAATTTTATAAAAGCTAGATATGACAGACCTCTGGAGAAGACAGAATGGGAATAGAAAGGAAAATACCTTTTTCTCAGTGGTACATGGTACATACACAAAAATTGACCATGTATTAGGCATAAAACCTCACAACCAAAAGCAGAAAAGCAGGAATATTAAATGCATCCTTTTCAGATAATGCAATAAAAATTGCATTCAATGAAAGTGTGGAAACAGATTTAAAAATTAATTGGAAACTAAATAAAATTTTTTTGGACATTCCCAATGTGAAAATTTGTTTTGATTGACTATATGTGTTTGTAATGTATTTTGTTTTTATCAAGATCTCAATGGGGAGAGTGGTGGTGGAAGGGGAACTAAGAAGGTGGATCTTGAGTAATTAAAGTGTGTGTGTGTGTGTGTGTGTGTGTGTGTGTGTGTGTGTGTGTGTATGTGTGAAAAATCATTGGCTTTGCAGTCAGAGAACTTGTGTTTAGATCTCACTCTTGTCAATTAATACCTTTGTAACATTAAGCAAGTCATTTAATTTCTCTGAACCTCCCTTTCCTCATCTGTGAAGGAGGAATGTTGGTTTAGGAAGCCTAGAAGTTCCCTTCTAGTTCATTCTTAGACTCTCCATTTTACAGATAAAGAAACTTAGGTCCAGAGAGGCAAAGTAACCTGTACAAGAAGCAGTGTTGAAGTGGGAACTCAAAAAGTCCTGACTTCAAGACCAGTGTTTTCTTCACTATTTAGGGAGAGTAGTCCATGAGCTAAAGGTCGTATCATCTTATTTATAGAAGAACCCTCCTGACTCTTATTTTACACACAGTTTTAATAAGTTGTATTATCTTGTTTTCCAGTCCACAGTAAAGTAGAAGTGTGAGGGCACAGCAGTGAGCAGTGACAATTGATAGGTTGACAGGCAAGTAGAAATGAGTAAAAACTATTTAAAAAAACAGAAAAAGGAACTCACAAACCACAGCATTCTGGGATCAATCACTTAAGTCAATCACTTAAGCTAATCACCTGGTTTAAGGGCAGAAAGTCTTGTATAATAATAAAAGCTAACATTTACATACTGCTTTAAGCTTTATGAAGAGCTTTACAACTGTTCTTTTATTTGATACAACAATCCTGTGAAGTAAGTACTAATATTATCCCCATTTTACAGATGAGGAAACTCAGCCAGACAGAGGATAAATGACTTGCCCAGGGTCACACAGCCAGTGTCTGGGGCCTAATTTGAACTCGGATCTTTCTGTCTCCAGGTCTAGAACTTTATCAGTTGCACCACCTAGCTGCTTTATTTATCTTAACAATGTTGAAGAACAGCATTGTTTGTTAAACCCTCACAGGTAGTGGTTGGAAGAGCTGGTCTGAAGTTGGAGGAAAAGACCTAATAGGGAACACCAGATTTCTGGTCCCTCCGTGGTACTTTCTTGTTATTCTCCAGAGAATCTGTTTCCCTACAAAAAACATCAATATTCATAAGATTACTCTGAAATGTCAAGCAAAGTACATTGAGTACTTTGTTAAAGGAGTCAGGGAATCATGGAATTCATCCTACGATGATTTCTGTCCAAAGTTAAACTGAAAAAAGATTTGTTGCTCAAAAGGATAAACCCTCAGATGTCTGGGAAACTTGGTGATTCAGGAGAAGTCATTCTTTAATTTATCCTACTCCCATCCAAGTTAGGACATCAGTAAAGACCCACACAGACAAAACCATATATTTTTGAAGTAGCCAAGTAAGTATGATAGGCAGACCATTATTCTAGGTGATGGGAGAGACACAATGCTCAGTTGAAATACAATTATAGACAATCTGAGTCCCTACTTCCTCATCTATAAAATGGGGGTAATAACACCTGCCTGAAAGGGTAGTTGTAAGAAGCAGAAGAATAATATGGGGAGTCAACAATCATTTATTAAGTGCGTACTGTGTGCCAGGCACTGCACACTTTGTAAATGTCAATTTCTATGAAAATCACTACAATTATTTAGGAAAATGTACCATGCTCAACAGCTTTCTTTGATGGAGCTGTGAAATCATTGCTTTAGCTATACCCTTTAGTGATGCTGATTATAACCCATTCATTGTGAGCCAGAACAACCAACACTTATTAACTTCTCCAGTAAAAGCCTCCTCCAGTGACTCTTTTTTAAAATTTATTCTGAACTTAGGCACACAATTTTTTCATACACAGCAGAATACAAAATGAGGATCATATATGAAACTGTGACTTTCCCATTTCCAACTGCTTGCTTTTGTAAAGAAATATATAAAAATTCTGCATCTTACTTTAAAAGCTGTACTGAACTCCTTTCTGTTCCTTTCTATGTATTAAAAGAAAGTTTCGACAGCCCTCTGTTTGGGGGAGCATAATTATTGCTAACCCCCTTCTTACTTTCTATTACTTAAAAAACAAACAAAACATAGTTAAACACAAAACTGAAAGAAAAAAATATTTTAAAAAGGAACATTAAGCAAGAATAATTCACATGGTGGTCATGTCCAAAAAGTTATCCCTGCCCATTGGGCAGCATGCTTCATCATAGGTTCTCTGGACAAACGGTTGTTGCATTGATCAAAGTTATTCATGTTTTCAAATTTGTTTGCTTTACTTTGTTGCTATCATTGTATGAATTATATTACTGGCTCTGCTCACATCAGTTCATATTACTCAGGACTCTCACTTTGAATCATTTCTTATAGCACAATATTATTGCACTGTATCTATATACCACCATTTATTCAGTAGCCATGCCTAAATAGATGGACACCCCTCTTAGATTCTAGCCCTTTGCTTATGATTCCAAGTTCTTGAAGGTTATAGTGGACAAATACAAACTCTGGTAGGTCCTACTCAGTTGGAAAGGCTTCAAGTATGGGTCTCATAATGGACTGCATGGCTGTAATCCAAGGATGAGTCTAAGTATGGAAAAGCTCATCACCAGTTAACTACAGTGAAATGAATTTTTTTTGAGGGGGGCACAAAAATTCTCAAAGATATCTACCAAATTCATGTGTCCATGCAGTGAGGATGCATGATGCCACAATTCATCCTTGAAATATGTAGTGAAGTGAATATGGTTGGCAGAGCTCTATGCTAAGTACTGGGAGAAATATAAAACTCAGATGAGACACAACCAAAAGCTAATATTTCTGGCCTAAGAATATAGGATTTTAGCACTGAGTTTCTCAAAATTTGCAGTGGTAGTTTATGTTTTGTTTTGTTTTGTTTTTTTGAGGGGAGGACGAACATTGATTTGGATAATTAGTCTGTTAGAGGCTGAAACTTTATTTTTTTCTGGTGAATAAATGTGGAGGATTAAAAATAGACCCAAAGGGTCAGATAATCCCTCCATTTTAAGGTAGGGAAACTGAGAATGAGGCAAAGTCATTTCTTCAAGGTCCCATAGCTTGGAGGGGAGAGGGACTTCTATTTCCCGCAGAAGAAATTTCACATAATAAGAATAACTTGATTTATAGCTACTTTCCTTGAAATAGGCCATGCACTTTACACATATAATTTCTACCAAAATGTACACATAGTTAACCTTTGGGGGTCAAGAGTACAAAGGGCCACTGCCATACCCTCCCACAGAATGTCCCTTGGGGCCAGTCAGAGACAGAATTCTGGCCTGGATGGACCATGGGTCTGATCCAATGTAGTATTTCTCATAGAATCACAGAATGTTAGAGCTGGAAGGGACCTTAGACAACATCTAGTTATAGAATCATATGATTTCAGGCTAGAAGATCCCTTATGTATCTGTGTTTAGAGTCATCTTCCCTAACTCCCTCATTTACAGTTGAGGAAGTTAAGACCCAGTGAGGATGACTTGTCTTAGGGTAAGCAGTTGGTGAGTAGTAGAGCTGAGATTTGAAACCAGATCTCAATTCCTTCATCTCATAAAAAAAGGAAACTAAGTTACAGGGAGGGAAAATAACCTGCCCGATAATACAGGAAGCTAAATTAGCTTAGAACCAGGGATAGAAAATCAGCCTCCTGAATCACTCCTGCAATTCATATATTGTTTGTTCATAAGTAGGTATGGTATTAGCGAGGGTGGGCTGGAGTTGGCTCATATCTGCTCATGAGAGACGATTGTTAAATTTTCAAGCAGTCTTTACATCTCAGAAATAAAAAATGCTACAAATTGGGGCTTGATTTATTATTATTATTGTTGATATTATTGATTGGGGCTAGACTTAAGAAAGTGATGGATAAAACGCTAGTAATGCGGACTAAACTTAAAAATGTGTCCAGAGTATATTTTTTCCCATGTGCAGTCATGCAAAACATATTTCCATATTAGCTGTGTTGTGAAAGAAAACACAGACCAAAAAGAAAAACAAAAACCCAAGACAAATAAAGAAAGTAAAAAAAAAAATTCAATTTGCATTCAGACTCCCTCAATTCTTTCCTTGGAGGAACTGTCTTAGCTCATTGTATTGCTGAGAATAGCTAAGTAGTTCACAGTTGATTGTGGAACAATGTTGCTGTTACTGTGTACAATATTTTTCTGGTTCTGCTCACTTCACTTTGTATCAGTTCATGTAAGTCTTTCCAAGTTTTTCTGAAAGTATCCTACTTGTCATTTCTCATAGCACAATAATATTCCTTCACAATCATATGCCACAACTTGTTCAACCATTTCCCCAACTGATGGGTACCCACTCAGCTTTCAGTTCTTCGCCACCACATAAAAAGCTGTTATAAATATTTTTGTACATATAGGTCCTTTTCCTTTTTTATCTCTTTGGGTATAGATTTAGTAGTTATATATTTGGGTCAAAAGGTATGCACAGTTTTACAGACCTTTGGATATAGTTCCAAATTATTCTCCAGAATGTTTGGATCAGTTCAAAACTCCACCAACAATGCATTAGAATCCCAATTTTCCCACATCCACTCTAACATTTGTCATTTCCCTTTTCTGTCATATTAGCCAATTTATTAAGTGTGAAGTAGTACCTCAGAATTGTTTTGATTTGCCTTTTTTTAATCAATAGCAATTTAACCTTTTTTTTTTTGGCAAGGCAATTAAGGTTAAGTGACTTGCCCAGGGTCACACAGCTAGTAAGTGTCAAGTGTCTGGTCTGAGATCAGATTTGAACTCAGTTCCTCCTGACTTTAGGGCCAGTGCTCTATCCACTGTGCCACCTACTTGCCCCTAAAGCACTTTTTTTTTTAAATATGACTATAGGTAGCTTTGATTTTTCTTCTGAAAACTGCCTATTCATATCTTTTGACCATTTATCAATTCAGGAAGGACTTATATTCTCATAAATTTGACTCATTTCTCTATATTTTTGAGAAATGAGGCCTTTATCAGAAAAATTTGCTATAAAAATTTCCCCTAGTTTTCTGCTTTTCTTCTAATCTTGGCCAGAGGCAAACATAAGTCAAGTGATTTGCCCAGGTCACGCAGCTAGTAAGTGTTTGGGGCTAGGATTGAATAACAGGGAAGGATAATTGTGGAGAAGGATAATGAGTTCAGTTTTTGACATATTAAGTTTGAGGTTATTTTGGGATATCCAATTTGGAATGTCTAATCGGCAATTGGTGATTTGGGACTGAAGTTCAGAGAGAGCTTGGGGCTGCATATATAGCTCTGGGCATCATCTACATAGAGAATGACAGTTAAACTTTTGGCAACTGATGAAGTAGAAATAGAAAACACAGAGGTAAAAGAAGGCCTAGGAGTGAACCTTGGAGAACCCCCACAGTTGTGGGGTGTGGTATGGATGATGAGCCGGTAAAGGAGATGAAGAAAGAATGGTCAGCTATACGAGGACCAGGAATGCGTGGTGTCATGAAAACCCAGAGAAGCGAGAGTACCCAGGAGGATAGGGGTGGTTAGCAGCATCAAATATAGCAGATTGCTCTAGAAGTAGGGGATGGAGGAAAAGGATATCAGATTTGGCAAGTAAGAGATCATTGAAAACTTTAGATGGAGCAGGTTCAGTTGTGATATGATCAATAGGTTGCAGATTGAGTAAGAGCATTAGTACAAACTCTTTTTTTTTAATGAGTTTGACAAATGGAGGACAGATATGAGATTATAGTTTGAGGAATTGGTAGCTCCTGTGAAGGTTTTTTTTTTTTTAAAGGAGATTTGGACATGTTTGAAAGAAGAAGGGAGGAGATAGGAAATAGTTGAAGATTTGAGAGAAGGGATGAATGAAATTTCAATCTACTGAGAGAAAGAGAGGGGATAGTGTAAAATGTCCACATTGAGAGGTTGGATTTGTCAGGGAAAAAGGCTACCTCATTATTAAAGACTGAGGGATAGAAGCAAGCAGACAATGTAAGAGGTTTTAAGATGAAGAGAATGGGAGAAGAGGAAGCTCACATTGAATGGTCTAATTTTTTTTCACTAAACGGACAGATAAGATTCTCAGCTTAAGAGAGGGGGCAAAGGAGGTGTGGGCAGCTTGAGGAGGGAAGAGAAGGTTTGGAATAACTTATGTGGGAAATGAGATAGGGAATCAATTAGGGAGGAATAAAAGGATTTCCTTACTGCAGTAAGGGCCTAATAAAAATTGTATAATGTGAATTTGTAACGTCAGTACTGTGGTTTTGCTTCCTCCAGCCCCATTTGGCAGCCCATGATAAAGAACAGAGGAGGCAGATGGTGGAAGTAATCCAAGGTTGGAGTTTGGCAAGACATGAGTAGGGATGGGATAAGGAGTCAAAGGGTTCAAGAGAAGAGGTGAATGTAGAACTGAAATGGCCAATGATAAGGATGAGATTGGAAAGGAAGGAAAGTGAAGCCAGAGCTGGGCTACAGGCCTGAGGAAGTGCTGAGAGGTGGAGGGATTAGAAACCTTGATGAGGGAAAACGAGAGCCTTAATAGGGTTGAGGCATGAGGAAAGATGGAATGATAAAAGGAAATGATCAGATAGAGCAATGTAAAAGAGTCTCATTAGGGAAATGGAACACTTGTGGGTAAGGGGGAGATCCAGGGTGTGACCATCTCTGCCTGAAATGTGACTGAAGTGGAGGAAAAGGCTTGGATCATGGATTTGGGAGTTTAGGGAGTTTAAGGGAGCTGTCCAAATGGAGGAACAGCTGTATGAATAAACCAGAGCTGAAATCAAGACCCAGCCCCAGCCCGCCATCACCTACAGTATTCCAGTGGAGGTCTCCTACCCCACTGATATTAAACCATTAACAACTAACCTTCAAATTTAGCCATCCAACCACTTTTGAATCTGTCCAATGGTCTTACTGGTTAATCCATTTCTTTCTGTCTTTTCCATTAGAATAGTACTTTATCAAACAAATGAGCTACTTTATCAAAAGCTTTGCTAAAAACAAGGAAAACTATATCCACAGCATGTCCCTCATCTATTCACGTAGAATCTTATTGAAAAAGGAAAAGCCCTGTTCTTGATGAAACTTTGTAATCCTTACAACTTCCCTTTCTAGATGTTTGCTATCCATCACTTTAGTGAACCATTTTGGAATCTAGGAATCATAGTCAAGGTCACTGGCCTGTAGTTTGCAGACTGTTCTTTTCTCTTTTTTGGAAAATCTTATTGTCCTTCTACTATTTCTCATTTTCCTTCAAGCACTGTCTCAACAATCACACTTGATAGCTCTTCCAGGACCTGAGGATGTAGTAAGAAGAAATCCATATTCTTGGTGCAACATTCAATGAGATAACTAAAGAAAAGGAATCCCTGCAAGCATGCTTGGATTAAAATGAATCTGAGAATATTGCAACCCTTGGAGTGAACTAGACCAACTAGAAGTGACTTTTTTTTCATCTGATCCAACAACACTTCTTATGCATTTACCACAATGTAGTTTATATTACGTGAACTATGTCTATCTTCTCCACTAGAGTGTAAACTCTTTGAGGACAAGGACCATATATCATTTATCTTTGTGTTCCCAGATGGCCTAGGTCAATGCTATTCACATAGTGAGCATTTAATACGTGTTTATTGAATGACTTATTTTAATTTAGTTTGGTTTAATTGATGACTTTTGTTTTTACATTATAGTCATTTGGGTATCCCTTGCTTACCACCTTGCCTTCATCCATACTTATAACAGCAACAACAACAGAAGTAGACAAGCAAAGCCGTATGATATTGTAACAGTTACCACGTCCAACAGGCTATTTTACATTCCATATGTTCAGTTCCTTATCTCTACACTGGAAGGCAGGAGCTGTATTTCTTCATCTTCTCCAAGGCTGAACATTGTTATCATGCAGTGCCCAGATCTGGTTTAGTATTTGTAACCTGTAGCCCAATTCTCACTCAAATCAAAAAAAAGAAAACCCACTGGATTCAACCCAATCTTGGGCTATGGCCTCAAGAAACTTTTATTTATCTAGGCTCATTGCCCTCACCTAGAATTGCTCTGGGAAAGTCTCCTAATAAACTTATTGCTCAATTTACATTTAAGTTTTTCCAAAAGTGGGTAAAAAGGGTCTTCAGCTCCTGTACATGCACTCAAGGTACGATACAAATATTGGGTACTGGATAGACTTTATTATTTACTTCAGGGGCGGAGCAGTGACTTGCTTGCACTCTCCCCTAAACACCTCCAAATACCCATAAAAATTGCTGTAAACAAATTCTAAAGCAGCAGAACCAACCAAAAGACAGAGTAAAACAAATTTCCAGCCCAAGACAGCCTGGATGGTTGATCGGAAAGGCATATCGCACTGGGCGGGAAGAGGAGCGCAGTTTGGCATGGGCACGCAGGCCGCAGTCAACCTAGAGCAGGCCTCAGAGGACTGAATCATAAGCAGCTGTGGTGGCTTCCAGACTTCTCAATCCATGAACACCAAAGACAACTTAGAAGGTCAGTGGGAAAAGTCTTTTTGCGGTGAGAGAAGAGCTAGGTCAGAGTCAGTTCCAGAGGTGCAGAGCGCAGAGCATGGGTGCTGGGCCGGTGGCTGTGTCCTGAGCTTCCGGCCCACAGACTGAGGGGGAATCAAGTGGCTGATCAGAGGGGGACTGCAGGGATCTCCTTGCTGGTGCTGAGGCAGGAATCTCTTGCTTTGCCCATGCTTGGATCTGGGTCACAGTTCTGGGCGGCAGTCCTGAGATGAGGAGTTCCAAGAGAGAAAAGACTGATTGTGGCCGATCACTCAAAGAACCAGAGCTCAGGCCAGGAAAAGAGTAAACACCTCGCCCCTTATCATACCACCCTGGAAGAACTGAAAATTTACAGGTCCCTACAAGTATCTCTGAAAACAGCTATACAACCCCCTGAAGCTTGGGATAGTACATTCTCCACATTGGAAGCAGACTTTTACCTTAACAAAGAGTTTAAAACTCAAGTAATTGGCTGGGATCATGAGCAAGCAGTGCAAAAAGAGTCAGACTATATTATCTTACTTTGGTGACAAAGAAGATCAAAACATACAACCAGAAGAAAACAAAGTCAAAGCTCCCACATCCAAAGCCTCCAAGAAAAATATGAATCTGTCCTAGACCTTGGAAGAGGACAAAAGGGATTTTGAGAAGCAAGTAAAAGTAGAGGAAAAACTGGGAAGAGAAATGAAAGCAATGCAAGAAAATCATGAAAAACAAGTCAACAGCTTGCTAAAGGAGACCCCAAAAAATACTGAAGAAAATAACACCTTAACAAATAGCCTAACCAAAATAGCAAAAGAGGACCAAAAAGCCTATGAGAAGAATCCCCTAAAAAGCAAAGTTGGCCAAATGGAAAAGGAAGTCCAAAATACTTCCTTAAAAATTAGAATAGAGCAATTGGAAGATGGTGACTTTATGAGAAATCACGACACAGTAGAACAAATCCAAAAGAATGAAAAATTAGAAAACAATGTGAAATATCTCATTAGAAAAACAACTGACCTGGAAAATAGATACAGGAGAGAGAATTTAAAAATTATTGGACTATCTGAAAGCCATGATCAAAAAAAGAGCCTAGACATCATCTTTCAAGAAATTATCAAGGAAAACTGCCCTGCTATTTTAGAAGGAGAGGGCAAAATAGAAATTGAAAGAATCCACTAATCTCCCCCTGAAAGAGATTCCCAAAGAAAAACTCCTAGGAATATTGTAGCCAAATTCCAGAGTTCCCAGGTCAAGGAGAAAATATTGCAAGCAGCCAGAAAGAAGCAATTCAAGTATGGTGGAAACACAATCAGGATAACCAAGATTTAGCAGCTTCTACATTAAGGGACCGGAGGGCATGGAATATAATATTCTGGAGGGCAAAGGAGATAGGATTACAACCAAGAATCACCTACCCAGCAAAACTGAGTATAATCCTTCAGGGGAAAAAATGACCATTCAGTGAAATAGAGGACTTTCAAGGATTCTTGATGAAAAGACCAGAGCTGAATAGAAAATTTGACTTTCAAATACAAGACTCAAGTGGAACATGAAGAGGTAAACAGGAAAGAGAAATCATAAGAGACTTATTAAGGCTGAACTGTTTACATTCCTGCATGGAAAGATGATATTTATAACTCATGAGACCTTTGTCAGTATTAGGGTAGTGGGAGGGGAAAATTATATGTATGTATGTATGTATGTATGTAGATAGATAGATAGATAGATAGATAGATAGATAGATAGATAGATAGATAGAGGGCACAGGGTGAGTTGAAGATGAAGGGGTGATATCTGAAGAATAAAATTAAGGGGTGAGAGAGGATTATACTAGGAGAAGGAGAAAGGGAGAGGTAGAATGGGGTACATTATCTTGCACAAAACAGAGAAAAAAAGGTTCTTACAGTGGAGGGGAAACAGAAGAAGGTGAGATGAAA
The DNA here is from genome assembly GCF_003287225.1 of Phascolarctos cinereus. Lineage (NCBI taxonomy): Eukaryota > Metazoa > Chordata > Mammalia > Diprotodontia > Phascolarctidae > Phascolarctos > Phascolarctos cinereus. Next base: position 56,424,524 of record NW_027555625.1, on the reverse strand, counting down.
TAAGGGAATCTTATTCTCATAGGATTTGGCTTAAGGAGGAAATAACATACAAACTCAATTGGGTATGGAAATCTGTCTTACCCTACAGGAAAATAGGGGAGGAAGGGACAAGAGAGCAGGGGGATGATAGAGAGAAGGGCAGATTGGGAAAGGGGTAATCAGAAGGAAGTACTTCTGAGGAGGGACAGGGTCAAAAGAAAGAATAGAATAAATGGGGGGGCAGGATAGGATTAAGGGAAATAGAGTTAGTTTTTCACAACATATCTACTATGGAAGTGTTTTGCATAACTGCACATGTGTGGCCTGTATTGACTTGCTTGCCTTTTCAATGAGGGTGGGTGGGGTGGGAGGAAGGGAGAAAATTTGGAACCCACTGTTTTAAAAAAACACATGTTTAAAAAAAAATGTTTCCACATGCAACTAGGAAATAAGAAATACAGGAAACGAAGTACAGAAATCTATCCTGCCCTACAGGAAAATAGAAGGGGAAAGGGATAAGAGAAGGGGGGGGAGATAGAAGGGATGGCAGACTAGGGGAAGGGGTACTCAGAATGCATGCCATCTTGGGGTGGCGGGAGGGGCAAGATGGGGTGAAAATATGGAATTCAAAATCTCGTGGAAGTAAATGTTGAAAACTAAAAATAAATAAATTTATATATTTACTTTGCATAAAATTGGTAAGATGCACACTATATATAGGGGCTTGCAAAGAGATTCAGAAAAATATATAGGTTGCTCAGATAGACCATCAGCTCCTACCAAGAAAGCAATTGAACTTGGAAATGCTATCTGGGCTATCCTTGGATTTTCTGGTGAGTTCCTCTTTCCCATATGACTCCCCCACGACTCAGACTATCACCTTATGATTTAGATTCCTTCCCATGGATGATAAACATATTATGGACACACTGTGCTCCTTGGAAAGCCCCTTCTTTCTTTAGGGCTGAACCTTGAACTCTTGAACTTGGGAACTCTCAAACTTAAGGTTACTCATGATGCAGCTCCTAAATCCAAAGATTTCTCAAAGGGCATCTCCCTTTGCCAGCTAGATTCTGGGATCAGGCTGACCAGGAAATTCAAGTCTTCTCCATAGGAGTCTGGCATTCATAAACTTTGTGGAATACCTTCTCAAGCCAAGTAGGCATTCACACGCCTTCCTCTGCCATGAACTTCTGTAGGAAATCCACCAGTGTTCTGACTGCTACTGCTGAGAGAGAGATCTCAGGACCCCTCCTCTCAGATTGTTCACAATCACGTCTACCTTGGCCATGGGCCTCTGCCATGAATTGTCATCAAATGATCCTGGGGAGAGGACATTACACATGGATATAGTTCCCTCCTGCTACCTCTGTTGAAGTGCAATTTTGCTTGATATATAAGGGTCTGTTAAGAAGGGAGGTGAAAAGGAGAGTGAAGGAGGGGGATGGGGAGAGTGGGGGGATGAGAAAGGGAGGGGAATGGTAGGGGAGGGAGGAGAAGAGAGAGAGAGTTAGAGAGAAGAGAGTTAGACAGAGAGAAGAGAGAGGAAAAAGAGGAGAGAGACAGAGAAAGGAGAGGGAAAAAAAAACAATCTTTGCCCAAATTGACATATTATAAGGGCTAATTTATCTGTTTGGTTGTTGAGCTTGAAAGAGTCTAGTTCACTTGAAAGACTTTTGTGTCCAAACTAGAGAATGAGTACAGGTAGACAAATAAGTTTCCTTTTTGAGGTCATTCTCAGGGAAGCCTGGGCCGGCCTGGAGACTGTTCTTCTGAGCCAACCTCTAGCCTAAGGTGGGGGTGTAGTGGGGACTGGGGGGACCTCCCATAGGGCATAGCCCACCAACTAGGTAACATAGATTTTTTTTTCACCCCCAGGAACAATCCTCGGTGAAGCGTAAATGGTCAAATATTAACTTTCCACGTAATAGCAAACCAGAAAATACCTGTCTGTTTCTTGTATTTGATGCAGAAAAACTATTTAAATCTACAAAAAATGTTGGATGGGGACACATTTTATGGCGTACATGTGTGTTTAGAGGGGCAAAAGTTGAGTTGGTGAATATAAGCTTTTATGAACCTTCCTTCTCTCCCTCCCTCATTGTAGTTTTCTCAAATTCCTTCCCTTTCTCTTCCTTTCCCCCTCCTCCCTCCCCCAACGAAAAAGAGGCTCCTTTTCATATTTTATATGTTGTGATTTCATTGAGGCTTCCAATTGGCCTTCAACAGTTCATTTATGCCGGGACCTTCTCTAAACTCTGCCACTCTGTTCTTGCTTGACCACCCACCAAACCAGGCTGTCTAAACAGAATCTGTTTGAGGCTCAGACTCATCCAGTGTGTTAAAAATGAATTTGGTCCAAAGACTGTCCTCCTTCTTTCTTTCTTTTTTATTTTTTAAGGGGGCAGTAGAAGGAAAGTTGTGAGAGAAAAAAGTTGAGCCCAGTTGGGCCTCATTATCAGAAGGAGACACACAAGCAGAAGTAAAATAGCATTGATGGGAGAGACTTGGTAAATTCCCATTCTCTGTTTCTCCTTCTTTGTCCTTGTGCCTTTCAGGATTTCCTCCTCCCCCAATTCATCTCACCAGACGTGGAAGACACTCTATCCCTCAATTCTTTGGTTAGTCAGGTCAAATCTCTGTATCAGGCACAGATTCATTATTAGTAGCTGGGGCCCATTTAAACTTAATCCCAAATGCATTACCCAGTGAGCTCTACTCACCTTCTGGACTCAAGGTATTCAAGGCTATTACCTCTGGAATGCAGGCCTTGTTCACAGGGGCTGGCCTACACCAGCAGAGAGCTTGGCTTTTAGGGCTGGAGAGATCAGAATGCCTTTTTATTTCATTGAAGCAATTTGGAGGCACCTTTGGAAGATGAAATAGGTTTATAACTTCTAGAAACCAATAATTGTCTCTGGGAATGATTCTTTCAGCAGGATAAGTATGTCAAACATGTAAATGTGTATCACAGTACCTACATAATTATACACGTGTACAGTGCATATGTGTTCTGTCCGTCTACACATATTCATGTGCAGTATATGTTAAAGGTTTTCATAGGTACAATATTGCATTTATGCACTGTGCAATTTTATGACTATGCATATGCATATGTACTGTATTACATGTACCAAATATGTTCATATATATGCTTAGAATTGTCTACCTGTATCACATGTCTACATACACATCATAGCTATCATATTGTATGTGTACATGTATTTTCTACACATATGCATGTGTAGGTATGTGCGTGTATGTGCCTGATACATGTATGCATCACATTTTGTATTTACATACAATGTTTAGATGTGTTTTGCAAATGCATGTATATTTTATGTTACATGCGTATGAAGTTATGATACATGAGTATAGATGCTCCCATACTCTTTGTGTGTGTTTTAATACTTCCATGATTCAGTAGATATGTGAACTTCATCTAAATGGGAGCTTCCACCAACCACCAACTGGACCTCATCTACACCTTCTAATCTTGCCCAAATTCTCTCATAAATTCTCTACCAGGGATCCCCCAACGTGTTGGTGGTCTTCATCTGGGGGGTTTTGACCATTACAGCATACAGGCTATCTGATTATTGTTATATTATTTTAATTGCTGATTAACATTATATTCATAGTATATATATATATATATATATAGTATATATAATATAATGTATATTATAATTCATAGTATATTAATGCTATACTATAGCATTCTACCTAGGGCCAGTGAAGACACAAATTTTAAGTAAGACCCTTAAGGAACCCTTAAGGAGATTGCTATTTATAAGCCACAAACATAGATACTATAAGGCACTATTATGCATGATGAGTGTACAATGTCTGTGGGTGGGGGAAGGGAAGGGCAATCAGGGGAGGTTTCCTGGAGGAGGTGGCATTTAAATTGGAGTTTGATGGATGAATGACCATTCAACAGGGAAGAAAGAAAGACAAAGAAGACATTCTAGATATAGGACACATCCTCGACACATCTTGGAGGTGGGAAAGTATGCACAAAGTACACAGAGATAACAGGATGAAATACGGCTGCAAAGGCAGAGTTGCTCCAGCCCCAGATTGTTGGGGGTCCTCCATATGAGCTGATGAAGTGTGAATTTGACTCAACAGCGAGTGGGTAACCACTGAAGGTTTTCAAGCTGAGCAGAGATGTGTGTGTGTGTGTGTGTGTGTGTGTGTGTGTGTGTGTGTGTGTGTATGATTATGCAATAATAACATTCATTCTCATTTCATTGGAACTTCAAGATTTATAGAGAATTTTTCTTACAACTTTGGTAGATTTGGTATTAATTAGTTAATTAATTCTGGCACATTTATGATTATTAATACTCCAAGTTATACTCCCTAGTTTTGTCCCTCACAATCCCAGAATGCTTTACAGGATTACTGTAGTTAAAAAATCCACCCCCATGGCAGTCAACCTGAGGGGGAATCTCTCCAAGCCTTGAAAGGCCAGTTCTAGGACACAGATATACAGACTGTCATAAAGCCTGTACTTAATATCGATAGAGGTATCTCCTTTTGGGATAGATAGATAAGGTAAACATTACCAGCAATATTTTACAAACTCTATTAGACCTTAAAGACTTTCTGGTCTTCTTCCTTCTTACTGCCCTCCATGTGCTCTTCGGTCCAGTGACACTGGTCCCCTCGCTGTTCCTTGTACAAGACACTTCCTTTTCAGACTCTGGGGATTTTTCCTGGCTGTCTTCTATGCCTGGAATTCTCTTCCTTCTTCCCTCCACCTCCCAGTTTCTTTTACTCCTCAGATAAAATCCCACCTTCTATGAGAAGTCATTCCTGATCCCCTTAATGTTAGTGCCTTTCCTCTGTTGATTCTCTCCAATTTCTCTTGTCTATGTCTTGTTTGCACTTAGTTATTTACATGTTGTCTCTCCCACTAGACTGTGAGATCCTAGAGGGCAGGGGCTGTCTTTTGCCTTCTTTGCCTGGCCTATAATTAGATAAACGTTTACTGAAAAAGACTGGACAACAACAAAAATTTTCCTAACGGATGAGGAAACTGAGGCAGAGGGGTAAGTGACTTGCCCTTGGTCATACAGTGACCTGACATTTGAACCCAAGTCTTCTGATTGCAAGTCCCATGCTCTTTCTCTGATGCCACGCTGAAGCCCTGTCCTTACTGCTCCCACAATTCCCCAAAGCCCTTATCGTGGCCTCTTGGCAATGCTCCCTCTACATCAGGGGTCAGCAACCTTTCGGAGCTCCCATGTCAAGTCTTAACTTTTTCACTTCATCACAAGAGGGATCTGTGTGTATGTGATGGGGGGCAGGGGGAGGGGAGCTCAGACCCACAGAACTGCAGGGGTGAGAGGCTATCAGTTAACACCTCAGCAGGGATTAGTTAACAACAGTTGTCCTCCTAGCCGGACCATTGGGGGAGCCTGGTACTAACTCACTACTTATTACTCTTCCAGGGGTAGCATGAATAATGACGGTTGACATTTATATCACATTTTAAGGTGTGCAAAGCCTTTTATACAAATTACTTAGAAACATTGCTTATAGAGCTAGGAGAGCCCAGAAGTTTTTAACCTGGGGTCTATGAACTTTCTAAAAAATACTTTTATAACTCTGTCAATAAAATTAGTTTCTTTTGTAAACCTACATACTTTATGCATTTGAAAAAAATTATCCTGAGAAAAAGTCCATAGGCTTAACAAGACCATCAATGAGTCGATGACCCCCAAAATGTAGAAGAGCCCCAATCTAGTTCAACTCTCTCATTTTACAAATGAGGAGATTGAGGCATAGAGCAGTAAAATGACTTCCCTAAGAAATCACAAAGAAAGTAAGAAATAGAGTCAGGATTCATTCCTAGATCCTCTGATTTTACATGCAGTAGGACTTTCCCCCACCCTACCTAGTGCCCACTTATAATAGCCCTCTGCCACAGGTAGTGTATGTATTGTTATATCAATATTTCTGATAAGGAAAATGAAGCCCAGAGAAATGACATCACAGTTAGCAAATAACAAAGCCAGGATTCACATTCAGTTCCTCTGATTTTTGGTCCAACGGTCTTTTCATTGTTCCAGGTTGGTTACCTCAGTTCAATCATTTAATAAAGCAGTATTTATTAATGCCTACCATGGTCCATCTCCACTTGTCTTGAATTTTGTCTTGCCACTGGACTTGGATGGCTCTGGAGGAGACAGTGAGGCTCTGTCTCACTTAAACCCAATTCAGGAGCAAGTCAAGACATCAGCTTCTCTTTGTCATCGGTCCTCTTTGAGAACGAAGGACCACCACCACCACCACACAACAACAACAACAACAACATGGGGATGGTGCTGTGATGGGCTCTGGGCATACAAAATACACATCAAAAACCCTCCTCTTTCATTTATCTTGTGATTTGAGTTTGACAAAATGCTTTCCTCACAATAGCTCTTCAAAAATGGGTGTTGCAAGTAGCAGTACCCCCCCCCCCTTATAGAGAGAAGACTAAAACTAATGAATGCCCTGGTCCCACAAGAGTCTATGGTTGGAATAGGATGAACCTGGGGGTTCTGACTCCAAGCACAACCCAAGCAGGTGACTACGGGGAAATGTGGCCCTCAAACACCTCCCATCCCAGCTCTGACCTAGTTTGCCACAAGTTGCCCTAGGGAATTGGAGTATTGGGTGACATATCTTTAACCCCCATAACCACTATACTGAAGCTTTATCTTGCCTTCTGAAATGTGGCTTGTAGATGCCTCAACCTCACCATAAAACTTCCTCCTTCAACCCTAAAGCTCTTGTCCAAATTCCCAGCCCCTGGGCTGAGTGTGGTCACACTAGCTCTGTTACCAGTACTTGGCACTTTAATCAATTAATATCCTATCAGGGTGTTTTCTAGGGTCAGGTTTTGATAAGAAAAGAGAGCGTTGGACCAAGGTCATAGAAAGGGCATGATAGAGGGACAGCTAAGATTGAAAGGCAGTAGGGAAGGCAGACTTTTCAAATTTCGCAGAAGGCAGGTTTTCCTAGTAAGACTGCCTTGGATGGATGGGTATTCATGACTAATTCCTTCCCTCTTTCCTCCACCTCTTCCCCTGCCCCTTAAAGAGCTATGACTTAGCACTAAAGTTCTCTCTTTCAGTTCGGGTGACATTGTTGTAAATTTCTAAATACCCTTTTTAGGAGTGGCCACTCAGGCTGAAGCTAGGAAAGGATTATAGACTCTAGAGTTACCTTAGGAAGTATTGTCTTGATGACTTTAGATGTCATAAAATCCAAGCCACTAACTGACAGGGGAGGAAAGTGAGGCCCAGTGGGAAAGTAATTTAATTCCTAGACTCAGAGTTAGAAGGAACCTTAGAAATAATTTCATCCAACTCTCTCTTTTTATAGATGTTGGAACCTGAGACTAAGAGAGGTTAAATCATTTATCTGAAATTACAGAAGTCAAGGCCTGAAGCCGAGATTTGAACTCACATCCTTTGCTGACAAATCTAACACACTTTACACTGTGCCACTCAGTCTTCCGAGGTCAGAGCAGGGATTTGAACTCTCCTGCTTCAAATTCAAATCCAAATGCAACACTCTTCCTTCTATACAGCTTTGACTTTTTCCCCATTGTGGTTTCGAAATATCACAGATCAGGATAAGAAATTAAATTGGAATTTTGGGGGAGTTTTGCAAAAGCTACAGATGACATGTGATGGACAGCAGATGACACAGAAGAAGTTTAGACACCCAGAAATGCATAAAATAGATGTATAGTGTTGTATAATAGTGACATATTTTATCTTTTAAGGTATTGCAAACACCCCATAAAAGAAAAAGAAACAATTCAGATTTCTTCTCTGGTATGAAGGGAGGGCCAAAAAATTTTACTTAGATTTTCAAATCGTGGCGGTACCATACCTTTAACCCCCACGATGAGGAAGGGATAACTGTACTACGTCATATCTCCTGGAAGTGGGGACAAGGGCAACATTGATAGATTTCAAGAGTTCAATTGGGATGGAGGCTTGGATAACTATGATCACACTCTTACCTGATTGGAAAACAGAAGCATATGAATCTGGAGTTTCGCTGAAATACACTCTTGTGTAATAGAAAATAGTGCACATAAATGGAAGTTTGTTCATATCAACATCAGCAAAATCAGCAAACATGGTGTTTTTCTAGTAGCACAAAAATTCTTATCACATTCTGCCCCCCTAAGGTTGGACACTACCCTAGTTTTTGTTTGCTTTTTTCTCTTTGCAATAGAAATCAATAATTCCTTCAGAAGTTTTTATTTAAGATTTGTAAGTTCAATAAAATTTCATTTGAAATTAATAATACTATACACAAAGTAGAACTGCTAAATTTAAAAAAAATACTTTGGAAATGGGAAGAGGAAGACATAAGTTGTCCTAAATTATATTCAGCTAGCCAGTGTTTCAGAGAACATTCGACTTGCTAGACTTGTGGGTGTAGGGGCGATTAGGAGCATGGAGTGGACCTAGATGGGAGAAAGGCTATTAATGGGAGAATTAGCGTGATTTCCCCATTGGTAGTGCAGGGTTGAAGCTCTTAAGGGCTCCGTCACATATTTATGCTGTGATCTGGATTATCAGGAATAATAGGTTAGAGAAAAAGTTTTCTCTTGTAGTGCAGAAGGCCTGTTCTTGGAGAATCATCACTCCATTGGATCTGCCCACAGCCTCAGCACATTCTTGACCCGGAAAACAGGATGTGGTTTTGAGAACAACACGACCCCTTGACATGTAAACATGTCTTCACCACCCCTCACCCCCACCGTACCTCCTCCCAAGATTTTCTTCCTTTTTCATTAAAATTGGCTTCCAGAGGGGGGATCTGATAGACTACATACATGTACACATACACATATATGCATACACATATATGTGTATGTATACATCTATACATATACATATGTATTACTTTTTACATTTGAGGTTCAATTTCCTCATTTATAAAATGAAACATTTGACAAACTGATTTCTAAGCTTCCTTCTAGGTTTGAAGGGAATTTCATCTTTAATATTATTCATGTTAAAGTATAAGTGACAAACAAGATAAATGTTTACTCCTCACAGATGGATCTACATTTTGACAGGTAATTTTGGGTGAGGGGGTGAGGAGATTCCTTTACTTCTCTGCCCCAATACCTTGGAGCAATATTATCCAAATCAACAACAACAACAACAACAACAATAATAATATTTATGTAGTATTTTGTGGCTTCCAAAGCATTTTACATATGTGATCTCTTTTGATCCTTAAAATAACCATATGCATCAGGCACCATTATCGTCCCCATGTTTTAGATGAGGAAAGTCAAGGTGAGAGGGACAGATTAATGACCTTCTTAGGGTCACTTAGTCTGAGGCAGGACAAGAACTAAAGTCTTTCTGATGACTCCAGGCCCAGGCCTCTCTCTCCCATGTGCCTAGCTTTCCCATCTTCTCTGTGATTTGTTGAATATCCCACTATTCGGTCTCCTAGCTCTTGTAACCAGCATCAAAAATGGAGCATATTTAGAAATGAAATCTGTTTGTGTCAAGGAGTCTTCAAGTGAACATATAATAACAGTAATAATAAGAGATCCCATTTCTATGGGGCTTTAGCATTTGCAAAATGCTTTCCTTAAAACAGTTACTGGGTGAGAGGGGGGATGGTGGTTATTATTCTTATTTTACAGACAAGGAAACTGAGGTCCAGAGATGTGAATTTGGTTGCCCTCAGCCACCCACCTAGTAAACATGACCTCTACCTTTCACATTGGATGACATTTTCTTTCTCAGTTGCTGGGAGGAGAAGGCTTCTTTGACCCACTCTAGGATTTAGTGCTAGTTGCCAACATCTTAATGTACCTCAGAAAGGAAAGCAAAAGCAGTCCAACTCTCGGAAGCTGCCAAGGTAAGACCTCTAGTCGTTGATGTTTTGTTGTGTATTCTCTTGGCGAGCCATGAGTTCTCCACCCTTCCCTTCTCCTGACCCTTCCATCCTGCATAAAATTGTAGAAAAGACATGGATTTATAGATTTATAAAATCCATAGATTTACCAAGGCTAGCCAACCAAGAGGAGGAGACTTAGTCTGACTTAATATGAAAATACAGTTCTGTCTTTGGAATGGCAAAAATTAATTTGTTCTTTCATTCAATGTTTTATTTTTAAAAATGTATTTAAAAAATTGCAGAAGCCTGTTTCATTCACTCCACCTCCCCTGACCCCACTGGAGAAAAAGAAAAGAAGAAAGGAAGGAAGGAAGGAAAACAGGAAGGAAAGAAGGAAGGAAAACAGGAAGGAAAGAAGTAAGGAAAGAAGGAAAGAAGGAAGGAAAACAGGAAGGAAAGAAGGAAGGAAAACAGGAAGGAAAGAAGTAAGGAAAGAAGGAAAGAAGGAAGGAAAACAGGAAGGAAAGAAGGAAGGAAAACAGGAAGGAAAGAAGGAAGAAAGACCATCAAAACCCTTGTGACAGTTGTTCATGGTCAAGCGAAATAGATTCCCTCACTGGTCAATGGGTATTTCTGAAATGCTTATGATATTCTCTTGCTTTGAACAAAATCAGTGCACATTAACGAAAAGATGAAAGAAAGAATAAAAATGAGAAAAAGATATGGCTTGCAATTAAAAAATCATCTAATTCATCTTATTTAAACAGGTGCCAAAAATGGGTAATGAACAGAGAAAAAGACATGGACACATGACAACAATTCCATACAGAAGTTTAGCCAATACAAAACAAAATTATCATAAGGAAAAGACAAAAAGAGCTTCAAAACTGCCTTAATCAGGAAATATTTAACTTACCTGATAATTGAAGATGGAAGATAAGGGCATCACCAGTTTCAAATGTTAGATTATTTATCAAATTTCATGGGGAAAGATAGTAACAGCAACAAAAACAGCTAGGACTTTAAGGTTTACAAAGTTACTTTATGATATGTTTACTCTTTTGATCCTCATAACAACTTTAGAAGACAAGTGCTATCCCTACCCCCCCATTTTATAGATGAGGAAAATGAGACACAGAAAAGTTAAATGACTTGCCCAGGGCCTTACAGCTATTAAGTGTCTAAGGCAGATTTCAAATTCAGATCTACCTGATTTAAAGTCCTATACTCTATCCACTGTGCCTTCTCTAAATGATGAAATAGCAAAATTACTTCACAAAACATCAAGAAGGGGGGTGGGGTGGGGATCAATTTAAAGAAAGCTTGGTGAGACATACAACTAAATAAAGTCATCTTAGAGGCAGTTGATGATGAAAAAACAGGATGGCAACCAAATGAAAGATGGAAAACAAAGTATCTGCAAAGGTTTTTGTAACATACTGTCTTCACCATCAAGGACAGTGGAGACACCATATTTGTACAGTAATATCACAACTCTAGATTAATTTATAGAGAAAACAGAAATGGTGTGGAAGAAGATGAAAATGGGACTAGCAGCTGGAATAGACCTAGGATACTCATAAAAAATCTGGGTGGGAGATGACACAAGTTGACATAACGAAGGGATCAATTCTTATGGTTTCTGAAAGAGAACATAGCAAAATTGTAGGAAAAAATGTATCTCATTAGTATAAAAAGCAACCAAGAAAACATCGATAATTACTGTTCCATGCACCTAATTTCCTACCTCCATAAAATTATTTAAGAATACTTTCAACACATATGAAGAGCATGCATGCATGATGAGTGAGTTAGAAGGGACCAGGCAGGCTTTCATAAGCTATATTGCACAATAGACTACACCTTGACCATTATGGAGTTGACTCCAACATATAAAGAACACTAGATACAACTGTGCTTATGGTTGGCTGATAATAAAATAGCATGTGATTTGGTAGGATGAAATTGACACTTTCAAGGCTCTTTCCCCAGCAGGGTGTCAAAAATATACAAGATTCATCAAAAGAAATCAAAGAGAGATAAGTGAGTTTGATGACCCTCTTTATCATTAATGTCACTAGAACAGAATATTTTTGCCCCAGTCATGGAGAAGATTCACCACTGAGTCTGAGTCAGGGAAGAATTCCTTATAGAAGTCCTCCATATGCTTTCATTTGAGGATGCCATTGTTCAGGTTTCATCAAGCCCTGGAGCCACTGCAGAATCTCCTAGACTAGATCCATGACCACTTAAAAGAGTTTGACCTGATTATCTACACAAGAAAAGGCAAAAGATGCCAGTGGTCTAGACCAAAGGTGTCAAACATGCAGCCCACATCAGATTAAAATGTAATTAGAAAATATTTAATAAAATAAGTGAAAATACAATAAAACACTGATAATATTATATTTTAAACCTAAGTCAATATGTGGCCTACGGGGATCCTTATGTGTAGATTAGTGACCCCCACTTCTATTTGAATTTGATGCCACTGGTATAGATAATAATATACCGAACACTCTGTAGTACTCATCTACCAAGGTCACAGTGGAGTTGGAGTTGGGGGGATCAGTTGACATCTTCCAATTTCAGTTGATGAAATTACAAAATGCGACGGGCAGGAGGCATAAAGTCTTAAAGTTTAAAGGTGTTTACATTTCGTCATCCCTATTCAAGATGAGAAGAAATTCTTCAGTCAAGTTTGATGGTTGGCTCCTTCCTTCTTTTCCAGCCTTTTTATACCTTACACCCCACAACATAACTCTGTGATCCAGTGACTCTGACCCTTATATTGTTCCTCACACAAGATAATCTATCTTCAGACTCTGGACATTTTTTTTTCTGACTGTCTCCCATGCCTGGAATGTTCTCCCTCCCTCCAGACTTCTCTGGCTTCCTTCAAGTCTCAGCTAAAGTCCCACCTTCTTCAGGAAGCCTTTCCCAATCCGCTTTACTTCTAGGGCCTTATTATTCCCACTTTATCCTGACTAAAGCTAGTTTGTACACATTTGTTTGCATCTTGTCTTCTCTATTAGACTATGAGCTCCTCAAGAGTGGGACTTTTTTTCTTTTCTTTGTATCCCCAGAACTTAGCACAATGCCTAACACATAGTGGATGCTTAATAAATGCTTGGTGACTTAACTAGAGGGCAACTAGCCATTGGATGGCTAAAGGATCAGCCACACCACTGATGGTTCTTTAAAAAAACTTTCTCTAGTGAGGAGGCAATACAGGAGAGAGTTTAAAGCAGTATGAGCTCTATGAAGCAAGAAGAGTGAAAGTTAGAGGCAGCTAAGTGGTGCCTGGGGATAGTTGTTCCAGTGGAGACCTAACCTATTATCGAGAGTTGGGGGGGTACATACAGAAGAGGTGCTACATGTAAATGTTTTGGACTTGCACTGCAAATAGATAATGAGTTGGGTCCAGAATTGGACAGGATGAGAAACAATCTTTTTCAGTCATTTACGCCTTACCATGAATAAGATTCATAGAAAGATTCTTATACCCCTGCATTATACATGAAGATTCAGAGACCAAGGGAAAGGAAGTGATTTGCCCATGTAGATCAGGCTGGAATGTCTCATGTGTCCCAGTGCAGAACCAAATGGAAAAGGGAACTCTAATACCCATCCCCACGACCTTTAGCCTTCCTCTAAGCCTCACACTATACTTTGCAATAAAGTATTATTTATCTTTAACATTCTTTTCTTATTAAACTTGGAGTTCAAAACTCTCCCTCCCTCCCACTCACAGAGAAGGCAAGCAATATGGTATCAGTTATAGATGTGAAATCATGCAAAACGTATTTCCATATTAACCATATTGCAAAAAAAAAAAGCAAGAAGAATGAAGAAAGTGAGAAAGTTATACTTCAGTTTGCACTCAGAGTTCATCAGTTCTCTCTCTGGAGGTGGATAACATTTTTTCATCATGAGTCCTTTAGAAACGTCTTAAGTCATTGCATTAATCAGAGTAGTCAAGTCTTTCAGAGCCGATCATCATTACAACATTGCGGTTACTGTCACAATGATGCCGTACTTCTCACTTCACTTTGCATCAGTTCATATGGGCCTTGTGGTTTTTTTTTTCTGAAATCATCTCCTTCAACATTTTTTATGGCACAATAGTACTCCATCACAATTATATGCCACAACTTGTTCAGCCATTTCCCAATTAATAAGTATCCCCTCAATTTCCAATTCTTTGCCACCTAAAAAAGAGCTGCTATAAATATTTTGTACACGTGGGTCCTTTTCCTTTTTGTTTTTGATCTCTTTGGGATACAGACCTTGTAGTGGTGGTTGCAAGATCAAAGGGTATGCACAGTTTGATAGCCCTTTGGACATAGTTCCACATTGTTCTCCAGAATGGTTTGACGAGTTCACTACTCCACCAACAGTTCATTAATGTACCTATTTTCTCTTATCCCCTCCAGCATTTGTCATTTCTGAGATGGTACCTCAGAGTTGTTTTAATTTGCTTTCTCTAATAAATGATTTAGAACATTTTTTCATGTGACTATAGATATTTCTTCTTCTAAAACTGCCTGTTTATATCCCTTGACCATTTATTGATTGGCGAATAGGCCTTTTTTTTTAAAAAAAATGAATTTTACTTAGTTCCCTATATATTTGAGAAGTAGGACTTTATCAGAGAAACTTGCTGTAAAATATTTTTATATTACTTCATTGTCCCTGGCACCTTTTAGCAAAATAGTTTCCCTAATTATAACTTTCAATTAGATCTAATTTTGCTTTTGCTTTTTCTGAGATCATGATTGCTACCCCTGCCCTCTTCACTTTAATTAAAGCATAACAGACTCTGCTCAAGCCTTTCATTTCCACTCTGTGTGTGATGTTCTGTCCCAAGTGTGTCTTCTGTACACAACATATTCTTGGATTCTGGTTTCCAATCCATTCTGCTAACTGCTTGGGTTAGCTTATCCTATTCACATTCACAATTATGATCACTAACTGTGCATTTGTCTCCATCCCATTTTCCTCTGTTTATCCTTCTCTCTCTCTTTTTATCCTGTCCCTCCTCAAAAGTCTGTCTTGCTTCCAGCCACTGTCTCCCCCAATCTACCTTCCCCTTAAAATATCCTCCCCCTATGTCTTTAACCCTTCCTCTTCCTATCTTCTGATTGGGTAAGAGAGATTTCTATATCCAACTCTCTCTCTCTCTCTCTCTCTCTCTCTCTCTCTCTCTCTCTCTCTCTCTCTCTCTCCTTCCCTCTTTGAACTAATTTTGACCAGAGTGAGACTCAAGCATTTCCCCTGTTCCCTTATGACCAATCATAAGCACTCTTCTCCACCCTGGAATGATTACCCAGAACTGCTTATAGGCAATAGAGTTGCCAATCAGAACCAGCTATTTCCAGTGCCAGCAAAAGGTCCCCTGTAATCTCTTTCTGACCAGTTTTCTGACCACCCCCTTACTGTTTCTTGGCTAAGAGCTCCTGAAGCTGCTGCCACCTCCAAGCTCTTCCAGAGGGTCCTCCACCCTGGTGTCATTAACTTCTGCCAATTTCCTAAATTGTCTTAGGCTGGAAAAACATCTCACTCCGACCTTTTGGTGGCTCTGCCATTCCTCCAGAATTGGACTGGAGGCATTATTTTAAAGTTTGAAGGGAATGTTGGGAGAGTTCAGCTGGATTGCTGCCTCTAATCTACCATCTTGGCTCCACCCCCTTTCACTGTACTTTGTCATGCTCTTTTGTCTACTTTAAACCCAATTCAGATTAGATTCACTATCATCCCTAATGAGGTAAGAGAAGTGATAAAGTGGGGTCTTTATTTTTTATCACATTTTTACAAGAGTTTGCTGACATATTGTATAGTGATAATATAATCATGAAAAAAGCCAGATTTCTGGGAAGGCCTGTACAGAACTGATTTCTGTTCTCATTCCAGTTTTAACTTGACATCTTCATTCTTACTTCACTTAGGCCAATAAGATGGATGTGGAAATCATTTATTCTGTAAAATTGTCCTTAGAAATCAGATCTCTAAACTAGAACATAGAAGGTGAGAGCTAGAAGAGCCCTTGAAGCATGGAATGTTAGAACTGAAAGGAAATTTGGGGAGAACTACTCTAGGTCACCCCCTCCCCCACTTTACAAATGAAGAAACTGAGGCCCAGAAATATGGCTGGAAAAAAATCATCTACAATTGTCATCTCTCACTCACTCCCTTCTGATATTTCTGCAATCAGGGATCTGAACTCATTCAAATGGAACTTCTCTTTCCAAAATTATCAACGATCTCAATTGTGAAGTACAGTGGGTTTTTTTCAGTCCTCATTCTCCTCAATTTCTCTGTAGCCATTGGCAATGCTGAGCCCTTTGGTCTTCTAGATAATCTCTCCTCCAGGTTTTTTTGCTCTGTTGCTCTTTCTAGGTTCTCCTCTTACCTGTATAAATGCATCTGAGCCATGCCCATTAAAGACGGGTGTCCCTCAAGTCTCTATCCTTGTCCCCTGTCTCTTTTCACTCTATACTCTCACTTGATATCATCAGATTCCATGAGTTCAATGAACAACTCTATGCAGATGATTTTTAGATTTCTATATGCAGCCCTGGATCTCTCCCGAACTATAGTACTGAATCACCAAGTGCCTTTTGGATATCTCAAACTCTATGTCCAGAAGGCATCTCAAACTTAACATATCCAAACAGAATTTTTAATCTTTTCCCCAAACTCTTCCTCTTTCTATATTTTCCCAACAACGTCAGAAAGGCCACTATTCTCCCAGTCCCCCAAGCCTGCAACCTTGATGTCGTCTGTGACTACTTACTCCACACACCCAAGCCATTGCTAAATCTTGTCATTTCTCTCTTTGAAACACCTTTTGCATATGTCTCTTTTTCACTCATGGATTCTCCATTTCAGGTCTTTGTCCCCTCTTGTCTGGACTACTACAATAATCTTCTAACTGGTCTCCCTGCTTCAAGTCTCTCTCCAACCCATGCCTTCCTCCCCTCAGCTGCCAAAGTAATTCTTCTAAAGGTAACCATGTCAACCTCCTGCTCAAGGAACTCCAATGGTTCCTATTCCCTCAGGGATCAAATGTAAAGTCTTCTGGTTGGCATTTGAAGCTCTTTATGACCTGGTCTCATCCTACTTTCCAAGCTTCCTTACTCCTCACTCTGTGTTCTGCAATTCATCTACACTGGCCCATTTGGAGTTCCTCACATACAACATACCAACATCCATGCCTTTGCCCTAGCTGTCCCCCCATTCCTGGAATGCTTTTCCTCCTCACCTTTACCTATTACCATTCTTGGCATCCTTTAAGACTCAGCTAGAATTCCACCTTCTTCTGGAGATCTAATGTCTTCTTCTTTCAGAATATCTTCCTCTACTGTGTATCCATCTTAAATGAACTTAGATATTTACAAGTTATCTTGTCAAGTCCTTGAAAGCAAAGACTGTTTAGCGGGAGGTATGAGTGAAAGGTCCTTTCTTTGTACTCCCAGCACTTAGCACAGTGCCTGCTGCTTCTAAACACTTAATAAATGTTTACTGACTGACTGACTGGAGAGGTTTTTCAAAGGTCGCACAGATATTAGCGGCAGAGCCAGGATTGATAATAATAATCTTAATAATTAATAACAATGAAGTTACATTTATATAACATTTCCAGCTACAACATACTTTATACACACACACACACACACATACATATGTATGTATTGTCTCATCTGTTCCTCACAACAACCTTGTGTGGTAGGCATTGCAAGTCCTATTATATCCATTGAAGTAATAATTGATGATGATGATGTTAGCAGTATTACAGACCCTTCCTGACACCCTGACATCCCCCTCCAGTTTTCATTGCTTTCTCTCCTTCCTGTAATTGATTTTTTGTATTTATTGAGCTGTATCTATATAGCTTTCCCCAGGAGAATATAAGCTTCTTGAAGGGAGGAACTGGGTACTTTTTTTTGTATCATCAGCACCCAGGACAGTGCCTGGCCTGCAGTAGACCCTTAATAAATGTATGTTAAATTGTTGAATAATAATAACTCATATTTACATAGCATGAATAGACAATATGATGTTGGATATAGAGAGCAGGCTCTGCTAGCAGGATGTGAGTTCAAGCCCTGTTTCTGACAAATGCTGGCTGAGTAATACTAAACGATGCACTTACGTTCTGTGTCTCAGGCAGCCTTCCTGACCGCAGTCCAGCACTCTATCCCACCATGCTACCTACTAGATGTGCGGTCTCGGACACGTTACTTCTCCTCTCTGGGCCTCGGTTTCCCCCTCTGTAAAATGAGGGAGAACATACTAAATGAGCTCTCAGGTCCATGCAGTTCTATCAGTGCACTGCCTGAGGTTCATGTAGTAGTTGGTCAGTAATGGAGCCTTGATTTGAGCCCAGGACTCTCCCTCAGTCCAGTTCTCCTCCAGCTGCCCAGAGTTGCTTCCTTTGGATAACTGATGAGAGCAGACTTTAAGAACATATCCAGCAGATCTGGGCACAGGGGCAAAGGCCATGTGTTTAAGGCACTTAGTTGCTTTACACATTTCCCGAATTTTACCTCACTGCAGATATCTATTTTGGGTGACTTCGTTTCTTGGAGCTTTCTCTGGATTTCCCCCAAAACCAAGAAAATTGTGAAAAAAAATATTCTTACTCCAAAGTCATAGAGGAGCAGTTACTGCAAAGTAACTGGGGTTTGTCAGTTGCATGGAGATGCTCAGTCTGTGCCCCAGAAGCTGCCTGGGGGAAAAGCACTTTTGGTAACCACTGAACACAGCCCTCTTTCTTAATCTCCCAACAGTACCTATTCTCACTGACTTGTCACTGCCTCAAGAGATTTTGACTACTGCTTGAAGAACCCTCCTCCCTTACTCTAGCCTTTCCCCAGGGGACTGATTGCTTGGGACTGCCTCCTTCCAAACTGCCATGAAAACCCACATTCCTTTTAGAATGGAGATGGCGGGGAAGAGCAATAATAGCCCATATTTTTCTAGTGTTTTTAAGGTTTGTAAAGCAACTCTCTCACAGAGAGGAAGTAATTTCATATGTCCATTTTACAAGTGAGTAAACTGAGGACAAAGAAAGGAAGTGAGTTGTTGGAGGTCATACCGTTGGTAGCAATAAAATTAGCAAAGCACTTGATGCATACTTTCTCATTTGACCCTTCCAATAACCCTGTGAGGTAGATGCTATTATTATTTTCATTTAAAAAAATCAGACCTATGATTTCATAGGTAGAGGGAACATCTTGTAAAGAATTCCTTCATCAGTGCTTTGTAATATATGTTGTTGAGGCATTTTTCAGTCATGTCCAACTGTTTACGATCCCATTTGGAGTTTTCTTGGGAAAAATACTGGAGTGGTTTGCCATTTCCTTCTCCAGCTCATTTTACAGATGAAGAAACCCAGGCAAAAGGGGTTAAGTGACTTGCCCAGGGTCACACAGCTAGTAAGTGTCCGAGGCCAGATTTGAACTCAGGAAGATAAGTCTTCCTGATTTAAGGCTTGGCACTCTACCCATTGTGCCACCTAGCTGTCCATTTGCAATACAGAGACTTAGATAATTGCCTAGGAGAACAAAGAGATTAGGTGATTTGTCCAGAGCCACAAAGCTAGTGTCTGAGGTGAGATTTGAATCCAGATCTTTTTGAATCCTATTTCAGTACTTTATCTGCCACACCAGCTGGCTTCTCAGACTAAGGGTTGCTGTCCCCAAAATGCCAAAAAGACCAAATAGGCAATAGTTTGGCCCAGCTTCTCAATGACTTTCCTACCCCAGGAGAATAATCAAAGAATGTTGTGGAGAAGTCCCAAGGCAGGAAGGAGACGTTGGTGATGGGGAAAGAATGTGTGAGGTGATTTTTATGTTTATGGACTTCCTAGAATGCATTAAGTGCTACTGAACACATGATATAGAAATGGCCCCTTCTCCATGAACTGATGTGACCGGGATGAATGGGATACTGAAAAAGAAAAGAAACACGGAAAAGGTCAGGAACATTGACCTCTGCAGCATGGAATGAACTATTCCTTCCCCTTTCTAAATCACCTCCGCTCTTGGAGACCCAGCTAAAATTCACCGTCCTCTGTGAAGGCTAACTAACAATCATAGGATTTTGGAATAGAAGCAACCTAAGGAATCACCTGATGCACGTACTAGGCTGATGACCAAAACCATTGACCCTGATGTAGGACACACAAACTCATGCGAGAGGAAGAGGGAACATTTTGTTGTCATTGTTGTTGTTGTTCAGTTGTTTTTTCAGTAGAGTCTGACTCTTCTTGACCCCTTTTGGGGTTTTCTTGACAAAGTTATTAGAGTGATTTGCCATTTCTTTCTCCAGCTCATTTTGCAGATGAGGAAATTGCATCAAATAGGATTAAGTGACTTGCCCAGAGTCACACAGCTAGTAAGTGTGTCTGAGACTGGATTTGAACTTATGAAGATGAGTCTTCCTGATTCCAAGCCCAGTGCTCTATCTATTCTTCCATCTAGCTGTCCCAAAGATCAGCATAGCATCCCAAACGGCTGCAGGCTTGGGTCATTCTAATCCAAACAGCCTGTAAGAACAACACTTCTACTTGAGACCATCCAAGAGTCAGTGGTCCTGCACAGGACATCAGTCATTCAGGAAATTTTGAGGAGGGAAGAAATGGGAAGAAAATGAAAAGACAATGTGGGAGCCAATGGGAGATGACCTTCAAGGGAGAATTCAGGGGAAACTTTGTTATATGATGACAGGTTGTGACAACTGAAGATGTTTAGCTTGGAAAGGAGAAGACTGGGGTGGGGATTGGTGATGGAAAGAGATTTATGACTTTAAGCATTTGAAGAGTTGTCATGTGGAAATGGGATTAGGTTAAGTACTAGGGCCAATAGGGCAGACTTCAATTTATCAGAGTCAAGATATAGGACATGGAATGCTTGATTTGAAAACTGGAGGACTAGGGTTGGAATCCCAGCTGAGTTATGTACCATCTGGGTGCTTTGGGGCAAACCACTTGCCACGTCTAATTTTATCCCTCAATGTCCCTTCCGACTCTCAATCTGTGATCTTGTCTAGATGAGATTGATAATGATTAGAGTTGTCCTATAACTCTCTTCTAGGCTCTCTTGTAGGCAGGGACCTTCCAGTTTGGGAAGTATTTAAGCAGAGGCTAAATGGCCGTCTGTTAGGAATGCCAGGCAGAAAATTCTTGCCCTAGAGGAGCAACTGGGTTAGATGGAGCTTTGAGATTCACTCTAGCTCTGAGTGGAATTCAACATCTCTCTGGAAACAACTATCAATTTCGGCATTTAAGAGCACTAGAGAGAAATGTCTGCTTTCCCTTGTCCACCACCCTCCCACCCAAGACTCTCCCCTTTCTCTGCTGGGTACTGGGCTAGGAAACTCTTGGTTTCTGGTTCAGGTGAGTTTTGCCTTGAAAACTGAAGTTAGTTGCAATCCATCTACTGTATTAATGGCTTCCAGCTTTCAGTGGAGCTGGCCCATGCACATGGTATAAGTTTCCTTAAATTAGCCTGCAAACCGGGTGATCTTTAAGACCTTTCCACTTGGAAAGGAAGCTAACTTGTGTAAAACATCACAGCTTAGAATTTAAACAAAAGGAAGATGTGTTCTGCCTTGGATAAGTAGAGTATTTACAGTTTTAATCCAGGATGACATATATGCCTTACAAATAATAAATAAAGGTTGAGTGTCAGGCAATGGGATTCATAAGGTGAAGATTAATATCATAGTCATTCTTGAATGCTAAAACGATGAAGGGAAGAAGGCTTTTGGTTCCATATTCTTATATGATTAATCAGTTGGGAAAGCCAATGTGGAGTGATTCCCATGTTTGAATCATTATACAAATTCCCTTCCCATTGTACAGGTCAATTCAATCTTTCCATGTTTCCTGGGACTTCCAAGAGTCATTGAGCCATGAAAGCTTAAAGCTAAAAAAAAGCTTACAGAGTATAAGTTTGCAGGATCTAATCTGAATAAAAATGAACATTTACACAGCATTTAAAATGCTTTATTAAGCATATCATATAATTTGAACCCCCCAATAAGCTGTGACATGGATAGAGAGCTGGGTCTAGAGACAGGAAGACCTGAGTTCAAAACCAGCTTCAGACACAAACTGAGTGACCCCAGGCAAATCACTTCACTTCTGCCTGGCCTCAGTTTCCTCAACTGTAAATGGGTGTCACAGTGGATAGAGCCTTGGGCCTAGAGTCAGAAAGATTTCTCTTCCTGAGTTCAAATCTAGTCTCAAATACTTTCTAGCTGTCTGATCCTCGGCAAGACACTGAACCCTGTTTGCCTCAGTTTCCTCATCTGTAAAATGATCTGGAGAAGGCAATGGCTAACCACTCAATTATCTCTGTCAAGAAAATCCAAATGGCCTTGTAAAGAGTCCAACACAACTGAAAAATTACTGGCCAATGATGACAGCACCCACCTCACAGAATTGTCATGGGCATCAAATGTGACAATATTTGTAAAGCATTTAGCACAGAACCTGGCACAGAGTAGGTGTTTCATAAAAGCTTGTTCCTTTCCCCCTTCCCAGAACAATGGTATGAGGTAGCTGCTACAGGTTATCACAATCCTTATTTTTCAAAGGGAAAAAAAAAACAAACCTGAAGCCCAGAGACAGCAAGTGATTTGTCCAAGGTCACACAGCTAGTAAGTAATAGGTCTAGGGATTGACCCCATTTCTTCTGACTCAGTTGAATGAATTTTCATTACTCTGAGCTTCCCCCATTGAATTACCAGTTATGTCAAGGTCCAATGAACAGACACTACCAGACTCCACAGGAGTTTTACTGTAAACAGGAATCCCAGCTGAATGGAATCAAGTCTCTGCCTCCAAGCCCCTTGGTCCCCTATGGTGACCTCCTTTCATTCAAATGAAATAATGAATCATTCATTCAGCCCCTGTGTTTATGTTAATTGCATTTATGCATTTGCTTGACAAATTTGCTGAGAAACAGGGGTTGTCAGGACAAGGCATTCGGTCAAGATCGTAAGACCACAAGATTTAGATCTAGAAGCCTTAGAGAATGTCCAGCTCTGTCTGCATTCTGGGTCTCAAGAACACTTGTAGGGCTCAGGTTATGGTGAGATCAGGTGGAAAGAACACAGGGGTAGAAGTAAAAAATAATAGGAATAGACCATAAGGTAGGCAGTTGCCTACAGGACAATATTATAGGTCGTCATGGCTGGGAATGAGCTAATGAGATGTTGGAGCTGCACTGTAAGAACCAAAGATTTCTGAAATCAGTAGATAATAGCCCCATTCTACTCAGCCCTAGTCAGACATGGTGGTGAGCATGACTGTTAGTTCTAGGATCCACATTTTCAGGAAGATATTGGGGACTGTCTAGAGGAATGCAACTGGGGTCCAGAGGACTCAATATCCTATGAGGATAAATTGGGGATGTTTAATGTGAAGGAGACAAGGCAAGGGGGGTGGGGGAACTAGACATGGCAGTTGTATTTTAAATACTTAATTTGTGTCAAGTAGTAGAGGGATCAGATTTGTTCTGCTTGGTCCCAGAAGCAGTGAGTGGAAGTTACAACGAGAGAAATCTAGGCTTGATGTCAGAAAAAACACACTAATCATGAGGGGTATCCCAAAGTGGAAAAGGATAGTCGATGGCTTTCCTTCACAGGAGATTGTCATTTAAAGGTTGGATTACCATTCCTCAGACGGGTTGTGGAGTGAATTCTTTTATTTATATATTTATTCATTTTAAATAATATTTTATTTTTTCCCAATTGCTTGTAAAAACAATTTCCAACATTCATTTTTAAAAATTCTGTGTTCCAAATTCTCTTCCTCCCTCCTTCCCTCCTCTCCCCACTCCCTGAGATGGTAAGCAATTTGATAAGGGCTATACGTGTGCAATCATGTACATATTTCCATAGTCATGTTGTGAAAAAAAAAACAGACCAAAAAACCCCCAGAAAAATAAAGAAAATGAAAAACAGTGTGCTACAACCTGCACTCAGACTCCATCAGTTCTTTCTCTGGATATAGATAGAATTTTTCATCATGAGTCCTTTGGAATTGTCTTGGATCATTGTACAACTGTGAAGAGCTAAGTCCTTCACAGCTGATCATTGTACAATATTGCTGTTACTGTGTGCATTGTTCTGGTTTTACTTACTTCACTTTGCATCAGTTCATGTATGTCTTTCTATGTTTTCTGAAATCATCCTGCTCATCATTTCTTATAGCACAATAGAGGTATGGGTTGGATTAAATGCCCACTGAGGTCCCTTCCAACTATGGAATTCTGTGATTCTGAGGTAGAGGGGTGTGTGTGTGTGTGTGTGTGTGTGTGTGTGTGTGTGTGAATGGGGGTAATTTCTACCACACTTTTCCATAAATAAATGTTTTTAATGCTTCCCTATTGCAAAAAGCTGATTGTCTTCTTCAAAAACAAATATACAGAGAAAATTCATTCTTAACAGGGATTCTACTTTGGAAAGGTTTATGGCATATAGGAACTTATTTTGTGTTATGCAGGGAGTGATGCATCAGGTTTCAGGTATTCCAGTGAAGATTCCAAGGTTCCAAGGACTGCGCTCCACAGCGGGAGCAGTTTTCATTCCTTGTCTAGGGCCCAGAGACGCCTTACTCTGGCTTTGCCTGAAAGCCCAGTCCTCCCTCCACCACCAACAAGTCACTTAATCTCCTTACCTATTCCTTTTCCTTTCATCCAACCCTGTGATTTCATTGTCTTTGGTGGAGTCCCAGCATGGTGATAGTTTCCATTTCACCGATT
Source organism: Phascolarctos cinereus (assembly GCF_003287225.1). NCBI lineage: Eukaryota > Metazoa > Chordata > Mammalia > Diprotodontia > Phascolarctidae > Phascolarctos > Phascolarctos cinereus. The sequence goes on along the minus strand of NW_027555625.1, from coordinate 56,399,883 downwards.
CACTTGTAACTTCCAGTCTTAGAGCATTGTGTGGGGCACGAAGAAGTAAAATGACTTGTCCTTGGTAAGAGAGTCAAGTACCGTCAATAGGAATTTATTAAGCACCTACAATGTGTCTGGTACTGTGCCAAGTACTGATGCTTATGCATTATCAGAAGCAGGACTAAAAGCCAAACCTTTTTGACTCTGAGGCCATCTTCATATCAACTTTGCTAAACTGCTTCACCTTACAAAACACTCAAGAGAGGAAAGAACTCTGGTTTTGGACTTGGGAGGGCTAGGTTCTAGGTCAGGTTCTACCATTAACTCTTAGTCATCTTGGATAAATCACATCATTTCTAAGTCCTGATCAGTTTCCTCAATAGTGAATCAGACCTTCATTGATTACTCTGTAAAATAATGCTAGCTCACATTTACCTAGAGTCTTAGGACATACAGAGTACTTTTTTTTTTCTCCTAACATCTTGATGTGGTCAATAAAGCACCGGTAGCCCCATTTGACAGATAAGCTATTTGCTTAAGGCCATGCAGTGAGTTGATGGCCTAGCCAGAATTGACGCTTAGGTCTCCTGAATCCAAGGCCAGAGATCTTTCATCTTATTTTATGCTTCCTCCTCTGAATAGATTGGACTTGACTTCTCTTATCTTTCCCAGTTCTAACATTCTATGGCCCCTCTGATTCTAGCATTTAATTAGCAAAGGTGGTATCCATAAAAATAAAAGAATGGTCACCATCTTCATTTAACCTCTGTAGCAAGCCAACTTTTCCATCATTTTTCTTTACTCTTGGCCACTCCCATTCTGTTCGGTAACAGACATCCCAGGCCCAAGCCATAACTGGCTTACTCAGTGTTTGTCCTTGAATCACTTTAACCAACCAAGCCATGATGACTGATGTCCAGCCCTCTAACTCTTTGCATTTCCTGGAATTCACTTCTTGAGGGAGGGTCTGAGAATAATTTGGTGCCATCCCACAGGGGTATTATAGCTACCATTCCTGGTTCTTAGTCACTGATTACATATGGAAGGCATTTCTTTACAAAGCTCTTGTGGCAGCCCTTATGAGATTAATTTTCCCATGTGGGTTGTCTTCTTCCCTTTAATTACATATCTCAGCAAGGCCTTCATTATCAAAAACAATCCTGGCTTTGTCTATGAGCCCAAGAGTTGACATTGGTAGATTCTTTTCTTGATCATCTGGGCCCTGGCAGTTCTCCATACCAAGACACAGGTGATGAAGGCAAATTTCTTTGAAGAATGAAGTGTGAGAGCAGGGGATGATATCAGAAGAAGGCTGGTGTTCAGGTCATAAGAGGGCACAGGCAACAGCTGGCCAAAACTTGAGCTTTTGGAAGATATTGAGATCATGACAGATGGCAGGTCAAGATTGGTTGGTATAACCAGAGTCAAAAGACATGCCAATATCAAATGCGAACAGTTACGTGGCAATCATGATGAAACAGATGGGAGAGGGCAGAACAAAAGCCAATGTGAAATTTCTAGCCACACAATCAGTCAACAAGTATTTATTAAGCACCTACTGTGTGCCAGGCACTTTGCTAAGTGGGAACTAGAAGGAGCTTACAGAACTGACAAAAATAAGGACAGGAAATTTAAGATAATAATATCTCTTTGAGGGCAAGGATTGTTAATTAACACTAATATAGTTCTTACTATATACTAGGCACTGTACTTATAAGCACTTTTTTAAAAATTACCTTATTTGATCCTCACAACAACCCTGGGAAATAGGTACTGTTATCATCCCCATTTTACAGATGAGGAAACTGAGGCAAACAGGGGTTAAGTGATTTTCCCAGGGTCACATAGCTAGTAAGGATCTTAAGTCTAGATTTGAATTCAATCTAAGATTGCAAAATCAGGATCATAGGGTTTTGACCTGGAAGAAGCCATTAGAGAAAATATAGTCCCATCCTGTCACTTTGCAAATTAAAAGACTGAGAACCAGAGAAAATGGGCTTTTTCAAGGTCACACAAGTGTTGCTCAAGGTCAGCAAGTCAACGAGCATTGGCTAAGTGCTACTATGTGCTAGAGATTCAAAGAAAGGTAACACATGTTCAACCCCTGCCCTCAAAGAAGGAGCTCACATTCTATTTTTCTTCTTTTTTTTTTAAAGGCAAAGTGTATTAAGTGACTTGCCCAGGGTCACACAGCTAGTAAGTGTCAAGTGTTTGGTCTGAGGACAGATTTGAACTCAGGTCCTCCTGACTTCAGGGCCGGTGCTTTATCCACTGTGCCACCTTGCTGCCCCTGGAGGAGCTCACATTCTAATGGAATGTCATGGAGTCACAAGTCATTCTAGCACAAGCAGTAACTACCAAGACCCGGATCCCAACTGCCAGAACAGAGGCCGTTCCACCCTTTGTGCTTGCATTCCCAGGGCACAGCATGGGGCATGGTATGTAGCTTTTGTTGTTCTTCAGCTGTTTCAGTGGTGTCCAACTCTTCCCGATCCCATTTGGGGTTTTCTTGGCAAAGACATTGGCACATAGTAGCGGTTTAATAAATATTTTTATAATATTGGTTAATTGAAAGATTGAATCAAATTTAATTGAATTTTACAGATTGGTTAGTTGAAATATTGTTGGCCTGGGACTCAGGAGACCTCAGGCTCAAAGCCAGTGTTCTTTCCACTGAATCATCTTGAAATGTCTAATGTTCAGAATGAGAGAGAGGGTAGACTCATTGCACCACGACCTGGTCAGACTTCATTGGGAAGATCGTGTTCAGTTCTGAGTACCATCTTTTGAGAAAGTTAGCTATGTCTAGCTGTGTATGGGGATAATTACCCTGTTAAGGGGTAGATGGACTGTTGAAGTCCAGAAAAAGCCTGGAATTTCTAATTTACCTTTTCTCTCTCCAACAGATGCTTGGCCGCCCCTTGCTTCTACTCATCACTTTTCTAGAAAGTTCCTTACCTGGATCTTCAATGTCTGGCAGATTCCAGGCCAGAAACTTCTAGTTTCCCAACCAATTGGTACCTCCCTACATGGGACAATATTCAAAGCCTTTCCAGAGTGGTAGAATCTCTCAGAGTTTCCCTTCCATAAGCCTATTTGCTATGCGGTTTAAAATGTTAGAATCCCACCATCTCTGTAGAAACAGTATTGTGGGCCATTGAAAAGCAATGGAGAGATAGATGGTTGATGGCAAATTGCAAGCAAGAAATAGCTTAAAAGATAAGGTTAAAAAATTTTGAAACCCACAGTTGCCTCCATAGTACAATGAGAAATTGGAGAAGTTATCCATAGAATTTAGTTATTATTTTGCAATATCATATTAAAATAACAATATTAACAATGAAATCGACTAGCCCAGTAATTAGTGAGTTCCTTGATGCTTGAACTGATAGTAATAGTATTAATAGGCAGTAATAGTATTAAATAATAGGTATCATTAGTAACAGCATTAGTAATAGGCAGTAGCAGTATTAATAATAGTAACTATCATTTATAGAGTGCCTTAAGGTCTGTAAAACACTTTATAAATATTATCTCATTTGACTCCTACGTTAGCCCTGGAAGGTAGGTGTCATGATTATCTCCATTTTACAAATGAGAAAACTGAGGCAAGGAGCTGTTAAGTGCTCAGAATCACACAAGTAGAAAATATCTAAGGTCAAATTTTTAACCCAGGTCTTCCTGATTCTGGGTCCAGTGCCCTATCTACTGAGACATCTTGCTGCCTTGGACTCTTTAAGCAGTAGCTATATAGCCATTTGCATTATGGAAGGAATACATCTGAGATTCTTTGATTCTATTGAACTGCTGAAAATTAAGAACTACCGAGAGCAGAAAATGTGGAGATGGAGAGACAGCTCCTGATGCCTTTTCCAGCTCTAAAAAGAATCTATGGATTAATTTGCATTTTACAGTGCCCAATCCAGACCAAAATATAGTTAAAATAATATATGTATATATGTATATATATATATATATATATATATATACACTACACATGTAGTATATATGTGTATATATAGTATACATGTATACGTAGTATATATGTGTATATATAGTATATATGGATGGTATATATGGTATCTATGTATATATAGTATATGTGTGTGTGTGTATATATATAGTACGTATGTATATATAGTATGTATATATAGCACGTATATATGGTATATATGAATATATATATATACATATATATATATATATGTAGTGTGTGTGTGTGTGTGTGTGTGTGTGTGTGTGTGTGTGTGTATAGCAATCTGGCAAATCTTGTCGACCCCCTCTCAGAATAATGCTTTTAAATCCATAAAATAAAATATATCAGATTACAATGGAAACCAATTATATTGAAATATAGAGAACAATATTTAAGCCCAATATATATTTTTAAACCAACGTTTCTGGACCCAGGTTAAGAATCCCAAATCTAGTCTGATACTCTCTCCCATTTTGCAAATGACAAAACTGAGACCCAGAGAAATTGTGACTTGCCTAAGGTCATATACATAGTGAATAGCTGAGCTGGGATTTGAATTCAGGCCTGGTGGCTCTGAATCAGTGCTCTTTTGATTTACACCGACTATTATCCTATAAAGCAACCTTCCTTAGAATTGTCAGTGGCATCATGGAGTAGTGGTGAGAGATCCTGTCTTGGTGTCAGGAAGACCCAAGCTCAGGCTTCATCTCTATCCCATCCTGGGGAAGTCACGGCTTCTTGGTGTCCTTGGTAGCTCTCTAAGCCTGAAAACTGCAGAGCAGCTGACGGTTGGCTTTCATAGATGGAATTCTCTCCCTCCATCTATCCTCCTCATCAGAAGTTCCCTATACCAATAAAATCTAGGTCTGGAACAACAAAGTCATAAAAATCTGACCACTCCCAGAAGAATCCCTTGCCAATTTCCTGACACAGTGATGGCGGCAGTATAACTTTTGCTTAATGTCAGCATTGGTGACATGATGTACAATAGGGATAAGCAAGCACAGTCTGTGCGTTCCTGTGAATAGCATGGCACACTTGACTCTGCTAATGTCACATGCAATTAAGGTCCTTAATAGCAATTAAGGGCAGACAGAAACAGAATTCATGTTTTAGAGGGAGTTTTCAGGGATAAGCCAGGCTAGAACAGTGTCCCATACCATTAAATGTCCAACTTTGGTAACTATCAGGAAACTGTATGTACTCCCTGGGTCTTGCAAAGGGCACATGGACATGTCTGAATTTGGGACTTCTCAGAGATGCTGGGCAGATCATCCAGCCCAGGAAATGGGCAATAAATAAACTTACAGGCTGTATCCTGCAGGACCACAAATGGACAATCAGAAGGCAGAAAACCTGGGGGGATGAACCAGTTTTGGGAAAAAATGGAAATGTTGAATATAAGGCAGTCATGTTTGGCATTCATAGTGAAAGGTGCTGCTCTGCACATATGTGGACATTGTGGCTGATGAAATAAATAAGAAAAAAAGGACATCTGTATAGGGAACACTGACCAAGTCAGCTTAAGAAGAAATGAAGTCCCTTAGATCAAAGGGATGAGGAAGCACACAGACTGTTTTGAGGACCTTAGAGAAAACTGACCCTCAGATATATGTATTGAAAGGACCTGTTTGGTGAAATTTTGAAGTAGGGCCATTGACGTCATCTAGAACTGTCCCAAGCCAGCAGCCTGTTTGAGCTGAGACAGCTGAATAGAGACATACAGGCTCTGATGACTGGAGGAAAGGCATGGCATGCATGATAGTGGAATGGCTGTAAAAGATTTAGAGTAGCCTAAGAGAGCTGACTGAAGCTAGTTAGGGTCTGCTGCTTCTGGAGTTCACTGGAGAAAAGCTAAATCTTGTTGCTGTGGTAAGAGCAGTTTGTATTTGTTGTCCTTTAATATGAACCTACTAAAAGAAGAGAAACCTCTCAGGAGTGCCTAGGTTGCCCTTCAAGGTCTTCTATAGTTGAAGAGAAAGAAAGGGAAGAAGAGAAAGATAGGTTTTGTAGCTGTTTCGAGCTGTGATGGTATATGATGCTAAAAGAGTGTAACACTTTCTCAGTACCCTACTAAGGGTAGCTTTGTGTTAAAAGACTTTGGCCCTCTTTCAGTGGCCTGAGAGTAGGAGAGAGGAAGCTTTTTCCAGAAGGAGAGCTGTGAGAACCATAAAAGGAACAAATAGTAGAGATACGGTTTTGCCCAGAAGGAGATCAAAGACATAAAGTTCAGCTAAATAGAGCCATGAGTTGTCCTGAGCACATGGGCTTATACATTCATGAGTTTCCCTACTGGATTTCTCTAGGTGTCCACTCTCCACCACCTCCTTCCATATGCTGTGTGTGCAGTGGTGAGAGTGTGAACCAGGTTTATGTACAGATTACTATATATTTTTTCTAATTCCTGCCCTTACCTTCTATTGAATGAATATTATCCTTATCTCTGCTTTTGCCTTCTATTGAGAAGAGTTTATGATTATTCTTGCATATGACTTATTGTTCATTAAATATTTCATATTTAAGAATCAACAGTCTCATTGTGACTGATGTTGTATAAATAGGAAGAGAGCATGGGTGCCATGTCACATGCCATGCTGGGATGCAGCATGTAGGATGTAGACATGAAATTGACTTTAGAGATCATAGTCCAAGTCCCTCATTTTATCGGTGACTCAGAAAAGATCACAGATCTAGAACCAGAAGGTATTTCAGAGGCCATCTAGTCCAATTTCTCATTATATAGATGAAGAAAACTAAGGCTTAGAAAAGGAAAGTGGCTTGTCCCAAGTCAGGTAGCTAATGTCATAACTGAGACTCCAACCCAACACTCCTCTGACTCCAAATTCGGGGCCCTTTTCATGACCACCCCTTCTACAATATGCCACGCCTTTGTTCTCTCAATGTATCAAGTAGCAGTGGGTCTGAAAGAAAGAATGAATGAAAAGTACGGCTCCAGATTTAAGTAAATTAGGGATGCAAACTACCAGCAACTAAAAACTCAAAACTATTTTAGCAATAACTGAAAATTAACTCTTAGCAAATTGATATGTGAGCAACAGGTTTTTTTTTTTAAAATTATTGGGGGTACGGTAGGGTGGAGAGAGGCCTTAGCGGACAGGATAGCATGATTTGGAAACCATAGAAGGGAACGTGATTTTAGGCTGCATTAAGAAGAATAGCATTTAAAACAAGGGATAAACACTGTGCTAGGCTATGCTGGGGGAAGCAAAGTCAGTCATTTGCTAGCTAGAAAGTATTTATCAAGCACCTACTATGTGCCGGTCATTATGCTAAGTGCTGGGGATACAAAAAAAGACAAAAACCACAGTCTCTTCCTGTAGAAAACTGACATTCTAATCTTGGAGATGATATCAATAACTATGTACATATGAGATACAAACATACATATGCATATTTATACATATATATATATAGAAAATGTGTATTTCAAATAAATGTAAGACATATTCCTTGTCTTTAAGAGATTTATAGTTTAATTTACTCATTGGTTCAATAAATATGTATTGGATATACACCAGGATGAACGATATACAGTCAATCACTGGGCCGCTACTTGAAGCCTTTCTGTTTTGGAAGTATTTGCTGGCATGTGCTCTCTGTGGGTATAGGCTTCAAGAACTGAGGGTTCCCTCCATGACATACCAAGATAGCAGAGAGCTGCAGTGAAGGATTCTGCTGAACATCTGGGCGAAAATATTGTCCATAGCAACATAAGCCCACTCCTGAGTCTGCCCAGCTGCTTTTTGCTTTGTGTATGCTAAAGATGGATCTCCCATTTGTTCTGGTTTCCTTCCTTGCGGTAGGGAGGAGGGGGGAAGGGAATAAGCATTTATGTAGCACTTACTGTGTGCCAGGCGATATGCTAAGTGCTTTTTAAAAATCCCTATATATTATCCTCTCGTTTGATTTTCACAACAACCCCAGTAGGAGCATACATGTATAAGTACATATGTATATGCATATGCATATGCACGTGTTATTATATGTATACATACATATGCATGTGTTATTATATGTATATATGCACATATATACATATGTATATGTTTGATAATAGATAATATCATGTATGATTACATATATATAATTAGATATTATTATCCCCATTTTATACTTGAGGAAACTGAGGTTATATGACTTGCCCAGGATCACACAACTAGTAAGTATCTGAGGCTTGATTTGGACACAGGTTTTCCTGACTTCAGGCCCAGCACTGTATCCACTGTGCCATCATCTGCTGCTGGACAGTTAGTAATATGCACTGGTGGAGGGAGTCTCCTCATATGGGAGTTCCCATCACAGATCTAGAAATGTTAAGGTCTCTAGGCCAGGGATTCTTAACCTTGCTCATGCTCTGGAGCTCTTTGACAGTCTGGTGGCTGCCGTGAACACTTTCTCAGAATAATGGGGTGTTTTTTTTGTCTGTTTGTTTTTTGCTTTAAACAACGGCAGGGAGAAAGGAAGTTGTTCTTTTTTAAATTAATTTATTTTGAATTATCAGCAATCACTTCCATAAGCTTTTGAGTTTTAAATTTTTCTCCCTCTCCCTCCCTACCTCCCTCCCCAAGATGGTCCACAATCTGATATAGGCTCTACATATACATTCCTATTACACATATTTTCACATTAGTCATGTCATAAGTAAGAATTAGAACCAATAGAAGGAACCACCAGAAAGAGGAAACAAAACACAACAGAAGGAAAAAAAATAGCAAATACTATGCTTCGATCTGCATTTAAACTCCATAGTTCTTTCTTCTTTGTGGATAGCATTTTCCATCATGAGGCCTTTGGAAAATGTCTTAGATCCTTGTATTGCTGAGAAGGATTAAGTCTATCAATATTAGTCATTGGACAATGTGGCTGTTACTGTGTTCTCCTGGTTCTGCTTGCTTCACTCAGCATCAGACCATACAAAGTCTTTCCAGGTTTTTCTGAAGTCTGCCTATTCATCATTTCTTATTGGCACAATGGTATTCCATTACATTCATATGTCACAGCTTGTTCAGCCATTCCCCAATTGATGGACATCCTTTAAATTTCCAATTCTTTGCCACCACAAAACAAGCTACTATAAATATTGTTGTACATGTGGGTCCTTTTCCCATTTGTATGATTTCTCTGGGATATAGCCCTAGAAGTGCTATTGCTGGGTCAAAGGGTATGCACATTTTTATAGCTCTTTGGGCATAATTCCAAGTTGCTCTCCAAAATGGTTGGATCATTTCACAACTCCACCAACAATGCATTAGTGTTCCAATTTTCCCACATCTTCTCCAACACTTATCATTTTCCTGTTTTGTCATGTTGGCCAATCTGATAGGTGTGATGTGGTACCTCAGAGTTGTTTTGATTTGCATTTCTCTAATCAATAGTGATTTAGAGCATTTTTTCATAGATGGCTTTAATTTCTTCATCTGAGAACTGCCTGTTCATATCCTTTGACCATTTATCAATTGGGGAATGACTTGTATTCTTATAAATTAGACTTAATTCTCTACATATTTTAGAAATGAGGCCCTTATCAGAGAGACTGGTTATAAAAAGAATAATTTAAAAAAAAACAACTGAAGGAATTGTTAAATTTAAGTTACACATTGGTGAAGGTAAAGATGTAATTTTTTCCCCATCCCTTTTCACAGGCTCCCCTGACGTTTAGATCTCAGGTTCAGAATTCTTACTCCAGGCAGTAAAAGAAAATGGTTAGAAATCTTGTAAAGGAAGAGGTCAGGCATCCCTGAGGGAAAAATCAGGCATTTGTCCAGAGTCTATGGGGGAACTTGGACTTTCCACTGTGTTCCTACAGAGGTGGCCTGTGGGGCCTGCATAGTCCTCCTGGGATCATGGGAATTTGTCCTGCTGGCTTAGGAGACATTGTCCCACCCTGATGAAGGGAGTGAATGAGGAGCACTGCTGTTTATCTTTCATTCTCAAAGAGGAGCGATGACATTGGGAGGGTGATGTCTTGACTTGCAAGTGAATTGGATTGAAGTGAGGCTGAGCAGTGGGAGAAAGACTCAGACTGGTATTTCAAGTCACTAAACACTTAAGAGAATAGCACACATACAACTGGGGAAAGGAGGTGTGTGTAGAGAGAGGGGAGGTGGTACAAAAAATCATAGACCTTGGAACGGTATTGGAAGGTAACTCCAGAGATCAGCTAGGTATTTCAGGGAGACAATATGGCTCAGTGGGAAAAAAAAGAAGACTTGGGGCTCATATCCTTGTATCCCGTGTGTGATCTGGAACAGATCACTCTTCCTCCATTTTCTCAAATGTAAAAGGAAAGAGTCAGACTTCTCTAAATCAGTGGCCCCTTCTTCCAACCTCCTGAGCCAGCTGGGTCTTGAAAAGGTTAAGTGATTTAAGTGATTTGCTAAAGGTCGCATAGCTACTAAGTAATGGAGTGGGAATTATAACCCAGGTCTCTTGACTCATTGGGTGGTTCTGTTTCCCCTTCCCGTTACTTCTCCGTCAGGTCAACCAGTACAGTTAGAGTACATGTAAGAGTCTGTTAGGAGTATGTTTTAAGGTAGGCCTCGGTTCACCAGAAAGACTTATCCATCACCCAGCCCTCCTTTATTTCCCTGAAGGGCTGTGAGATTGTGCAGAGTTGAGACCACCCGAGGCGGGAGGACCCAGTTGGGGAGGGGAGGGCAGAGGGAGAGTGGGCAGAAGCAGGGCATGGCAAGAGAAAGTATTTTCATCTGGAAAGGCCTGTTATGTGATGAAATGTTGCAACAGCAGCAGCAAGGCGGAAAGCCAAATTCCAGTCTTTTCTAGTCTTTTCAGGTAGTTGATTTGTGAGTGTGGTAGGGAGAAGGATGCTTTTTTAACTGAACCATCACTACCTTCATCTTTTCTATCATGTACTTGAAACTGTGCCCTTTCCTCCCCTAAACCTCCCTCAAGCAAGTGAGATAAAATGTGAACGTTATTTCTATTACATTCTTTCTCCTGATGTCATGCTACTTACGGCTTGCGAAATTCCTTGTCAATTAAAATCTCCCCCAAACCTTGCCTCCTATCCCTGAGTCTTAGGCTCTGGTGCCCTGCAAAGTCCTTTGAGTCCCTCTGTTGTAGAGACCAGGCTTAGCCAAGCTGGAGGGAGCCATGTTGTGTACGTTTGTGCACAGTCACTTAGAAATGGAAACCTGGCGGCTTAGCCGTGGAATGCCTCCTCTTTTGGAGGCCAGATTTGTTTCTGGCAGTTTGGGATGGACCTTGGTTTACACACTCTTCTCTCTTCCCCTCCCTGACCTGCCAGTCGCCTGACCCCATCTCAAGTGCTCATGTCTCCCCTTGTCGAGCTGGGCAGTTAAATCAGAGACCTTGCAGAGCACCAATAAAGCGGCTTGGCTTCCCTGTGAGACCTGGACAGCCCTGGTTAGGCCCAGAGGATTAGGAGAATACATAGAATTTCCAAATTTAGCATTCAGGAATTGCTTGGTATAAACACTGGCCCTCTTGCCGGCGAGATGCGAGGGAGATAATGCCAAAAAAAATTCCCCTTTGTGACTAAATTCTTGTGATTTGGCAGCCAACCCTCCCATCAGCTCTTGGTGCAAATGAACAAATGCTTCCTGGTTGTCCATCCCCGTGGGTGGTCGTGTTTAAAATGAAATATACAGGCTGACAAATGCTTTTACAAAGGCCAGATTATAAACTGTAAACCCACTGTCAGCTGGGCAGAAGAGAAATCTAAATGCCTCTTATACCATTTAGAGTTTTAGTTTGGCTACAGTACCGAAGCATTCAATCTTGAGTGCTAGAAAGCTGGAGTTTATAAATTGTTGTTTGAGCTGGTATAAGCTCTGGATAAGGGAATCTATCAGCTAGGAAATGAATGACCTTCCCGATATTTAAGGAGATCTGGGTATTGTTACAAAGACAAAATGCCTTGGTTGGAGGAGGTGGGGTGAAGAGTGGTGGCCAGAGGAAGCAGTTAGATATTTTTTTTTCTGATCCTTTCTGCTCAGGCCATGGCAAAGGACACCTTTTTATTTTTATTTTTTTCATTTTTGAGGGCGAGTGGGGAAAGAGACCCAAACACACGCAGTAATAAAATACGCACTGTTTGGATTGGGCCTGGAGCTTGCGATGGGTTCTCATCTGGGATGTTGTGTATGTTTGTGGGAATCCTGTCTGAGTTATGGCTTGGAGCTGACCACAAGCCTCCCAAAATAGCCTGCCTCTGGTAGTCATGCAGGGGGAGATGCTGAAATTGTTACAGGATTCTATAAGAACAGCTGAACAAAGGAGTTGGGGGTGTGTGAGGCAAAGGTGAGGGAGAGGAGAGAAGGTGAGGGTTGGAGAGGAAGAGGGGCTAGATTCAGCCAACTCAGCAAAAACTAGGTGCTTTTAGTTGAGCCTTGCCCTCCCACAGCTGAAGCTCCCCCCACCTGCCAGACTAGTCAGGAAAGAAGACATCTGTGGGATTCACATGGGGCTGAGGCCTTTTTTTTTTTTTTGCAGGCAAGTTGAGCATTACAGGCTGGGGATTACCGTCTGTTTGCACATGGGTTGAGCTCAATAACTCAGGAAAAGTTACTGCCAGGTCTTGGGATACTGGATGTCGGGAACTGGCGTTTACATCAACCTTCTGGAGGGTAATAAAATTCTCAGTGATGAACTTGGCCCAAAGTAACTCTGGAGAAGGATTAGAATGGTCTGTCCAGAAGAGACCTCGAAGGTCCAGCCCTGTTGTTTTGCATGTAAGGCAACCAAGACTTAGAAGCAAAGTAAAATTTCAAAGTTCACAGAGCTAGCCATTGACAGTCCATTCAAGATGCAAGTTGTTGCATTATTATCATGCCTCAGTAGGGAGGCAGGGTGGTAATAGAAAGTCCACTGGCCCTCGGATTGGAGGATGTTGGTTCAAATATGTACATTAACCTCTCTGAGCCTCATTTTCCTTAAGTGTAAAATGAAGAGGTTGGAGGGGATGGCCTCTAAATTCTATTCTAGTTCTAAATAGATGATGCCATGATTTTCAGGTTAAGTGTTCTTTCCGTTGGATCAAGTCATATCAACAAACATTTATTAAGTGCCTATTATGTGCGAACCACTATGCTAAGTGCGGGGGAATACGATGAAGAGCAAAAATAATGTCTACCATTAAGGAGCTCACAGATTAATGGGACCAGCACAACACCTCTCTTAGATGGCACTGTGCTCTATATCTCTCCTTTCTATGATGAGTATTTTTATTTCTTAAAAACTGCACAGGAAGGGGACATTGCTTATACTCCTCCATTGCTGCTAAATACTTCTGCCATTCTCTTCTTTCTTACCTGTGAAATGGAGATAATCTTGGCATAATCAAACCCATAAGGTGGTTTTGAGCATCAGACTGTGTATGCAATGTTGTCCAAAGAACACTAGACTAGGCATTAGTGGGCTTGGGTTTGAGTCATGGTATCCTAGTTTTAGAGATACAAGGAACCTCTGAAGTTATTGACTCTTCTCCTTGTTGCTGGTTGTGTGACCCTAAGGAGGTCAATTAACTTCTAGGTGACTGCTTCAGCATTTGCAAAATGGAGAAAACAATAGTTGCAGAATTGATGCGAGAGGCAAATGAAATGTAATGATAATAATATTATTAATAATAACAATAACTAGTATTCAGTCAGTTAAGAAATATTTATGAAGCACCTACTATGTGGTAGGTGCTGGATACAAGGAAAGATGAAAGATATTTCCTGCCCTCAAGGAGCTCACATTCTAATGAGGGAGACAACATGGAAACAACTATGTACAAATAAGTTATTTACAAGATAAATAGGAGATAAGCTCAAAGAGAAGGCACTAGAAAAAGGAAGAGGGATTGGGAAAGGCTTCCTGTAGGGGGTGGGATTTTAGCCGGGACTTGAAGGAAGCCAGGGAGGCCAAGAGGCAGAGATGAGGAGAGAGTGGAATGGAGGAGAGCCAGAGAAAATGTTTAGAATCAGGAGAAGGAGTGCCTTGTGTGAGGAACAACAAAGAGGCCAATGGGACTGGATTTCAGAGTTGATGGTCGATTTTAAGGTATAAAAAGACTGGAAATGGAGAGGAGTTATGAAAGGCTTTGAATGCCAGAGTTTTATAGTTGCTCTTGGAGGTGATAGGGAACCACTGGAGTTTATTGAGTAAGGGGGTGACATGATCAGACCTGCACTTTAGGGAAATCACTTTGGTGGCTGAATGGAGGATAGACTGGGAGCAGGGAGAGACTAGAGGTAGACAGATCCAGCAGCAGAGACTGCAGTAATTGAGGTGTGAAGTGATGAGGGTGCACCTGAGAGGCAATATCAGGGGAGAGTAAAAGGGTTTATGCGGGACGTGTTATGAAGGTCAAATCAACAGGCCTTGGTTTTTATATAGTGTTTTATGATCAACAAAGCACTTTACATATATGGTTACATAAGATTCTCACAGCAACCCTGCAAGGTTGGTACTACCATTGCCTCTACAGATGAGGAACCTAAGGCTGAGAAAGGTTGCCTCTGAGGAAAGATTTGAATTCAGGCTTTCTTCATTCAAAGTCCGATGCTCTAACCACTGTCTTACCTTAGCTTTTCGGAGTATAAAGCACTCTGTAAAAGTGAACTCTTATTATTGTTGTCATTCAGTCATTTCAGTCATGTCTGACTCTCCATGGTCCCATTTGGGGTTTTCTTGGCAAAGATATTAGAGTGGTTTGCCATTTCCTTCTCCAGCTCATTTGACAGATGAGAAAACTGAGGCAAACAAGATTAAGGGACTTGCCCAAGGTCACACAGCTACTAAGTGTCTGAGGCTAGATTTGAACTTAGGAAGATAAGTCTTCCTGATTCCAGGCTGGACTTTCTATCCACTGTACCACCTAGCTGTTCCAAAGGTGAGCTATTTATATCGTATTGTATCGTATCGCATCGTATTATATATGAGATAGATTATTAATATGATTATTAGCACAGGGGTTTGGGGAGGGGAGTAGCTTGATATGAGTATAGAGACGGGACATAAACCTCAGCACTTAGTTGCGCCTCTACGTTGGGTCTGGTAAGATGAGCTCCCTTGAAGCCTTGTCATGGTGACTTCCCTCCCAACCTTTTGGCCTTGTAAACAAACTCTCTAACCTGCAAAAAGAATGTCTAAAGCTTACAGCTGCACTAAGACTTTTGGGACACCCTGTATAAACTTTCATAATTGGATCTGCCAATCGTTAGCCATGTGATTATGGTAGAAGGAGAAAATAAGCATTTGTATGGTGTCACCATATGCCAGGCACTAAGTTAAGTACTTTTTAAAAAAGACAATAAGCAATAAACAAAAACAAATAACAATAAAAATAGCTAACATTTACATAGTGTTTACCATGGGCTAAGCATTGTGCTAAGCACTTGGCAAAAATTATCTCATTTGGTCCTCACAATAACCCCAGGAGATAGGTGCTAGTATTACTCCCATTTTACAGATGAGGACATTGAGGCAGACAGAGGTGAAGAGACTCTCCCAGGGCCAAACAGCTAGTCAGTGTCTGAGGCCAGGTTTAAACTCAGGTCTTGCTGATTCCAGGTCCAATGTACCCACTGTGCCACTAACTACCTCTGTTCTTACTATAAGTTAAAAACTCTTCCTACAGTAGGGAACTGTTAAGGATTTTTTATGAGGGGAGTAATGGGATAGCACCTATGCCTTAAGAAGGTCAGACACCTATGTGAAAGATGGATTGGGAAGGTGAGACAGAAGGCAGAGAGACTAAGTATGAGACTATTTCTAGTCCAGATGTAGACCAATGAGGAGTCTGAAGGAGCATGGTGTCTATATGAGTGAAGAGAAAGAGGACTGAGCAATCACTCACTTCTCATTTCTCAAGTACTCTGGAACTGTGGTAGGTGCTGGGGATACAAAACTCAATGTGAAACAATCCTTGTCCTCAAGAAACTTATGCTGTAATGGGAAAACAATATGTATATGTAGAATAAGTATAGTAAGAATATTTACAAATTGAAATACATGGTGGCTTGGGAGGGAAGGTGTTAGCAGCCAGAGGGATCAGGAAAGGGCTCATGTAGAAAGTGGACCAGGACCTGAGTTTTGAAGTGGTTCCAAAAGGTTGATGTCACTGATGGGAAGCTAGAATTGACTGTCTTGGAGTTTGATTGGATGTGGGGAGTGAGGGATAAGGAAAATGAAAAATTCTGTTTTGGAAACTGATTGTTTAAGGTGCTGGTGAAATTGGTTAAGTTTAAGGTGCTGATGAAATGGCCAAGTGAAAATATCCAACATGCAGTAAAAGTTGTAAGATTGGAGATCAGGGAAGAGATTAAGGATAAATATGTAGAGTTGGGAGGCATCTGAGTGGAAATGATAATAGAACCACAGGAGTAGATTAAATCAGACAGAGACAGAGATGGGGCAGGAAAAGAGACAGAGATAGAGAGACAGAGACAGAGACAGAGAGGGGGAAAGAGAGACAAATAGAGAAAGAGACAGACAGAGAAAGAGAGAGAGACAGTGAGACAAAGAGAATGAGACAGACAGAGAGACACAGAAAGGGACAGAGACACAAAGAGAGACAGAGAGATAGAAGGATGGAGATAGACAAAGAAACAGAGAAGAAACAGAGTCAGAGAGAGGAAGGGAGGAAAGGAAAGGAAAAGAAAGAAGGGGGATGAGAGAGGAGTGGAGAGGAAAGCAGAGGACAGAAGATACAGTAACATTCTTCTCTTACAAGGGAGGAAATAAATGATGATCCAACAAAGGAGACTAGGAAGGAATAGCCAACCAGGTAGGAGGAGAATCAGAAGAGACACTTGCTATAGAAGTCAAGGAGGTGAGGGTGGGCAACAATGTTCAAAGTTGCAGAGTGGTCATGGAAGCTAAAGACTGACTGACAAAGAGGTGTCTCATTTATCCAGTAAGAGATTACCAGTCATCTTTGCTTTTGTTTTGTTTTTTTGGCTAGGCAATGGGATTAAGTGACTTGCCCAGGGTCACACAGCTAGTTAGTGTTATGTGTCTGAGGCTGGATTTGAACTCAGGTCCTCCTGAATCCAGGGCCAGTGCTCTATCCACTGCTCCACCTAGCTGCCCCAACAGTCATCTTCGATAAAGCGGTTTCAGGAGTGCTGGGGTGGGAAGTCAGATTGCAAAGGGTGGAGAAGTCAGTGGAAGGTGGGTAAGTAGAGACAGCAAATGTAAAGCATGCTTCCTAGGACCATCTCCATGAAATTAAAAGGTATCAGGATGGTCCCTTGAAGGAATGTCTGGGACAAATGAAACTGTAATCAAATACAGTAGGGGAAGAGGGCTGGCAATCAGGAAACCTGGGCTCCTGTATCAGCTCTATCACTTTGTGACCTAAGAAGAGTTTACTTCCCACTTCTGTTACCATATCTGTAAAATGGGATACAGGTCATGGAGAGCAAGGAGAAGTTCTACCAGAGGATGTCCAAAGTTCCTTCTGATTCAGACAATCTTTTGTTCCAAGATCCTTTCCAGCTCTGATGCTGTCTATTTTAAGGTCCCTTCCCATTCTGACATTCTACGAGCTAAGATTCTCTTCTGTCTCTGATACTCTATTTTACTAGGATTTAATTCACTACCTCCCCCAAGCCATGAGTCCATGCGGTATCCACAGCTGGGGCCTTTACTGTCTGTGGGGTCACAGAGGTATAAGGTGCCTGTCATTTAAGAGCCCTGAGATTCACAAAAAGGCAGCCCAAAGGTCTGGCTCCTTCACAAGAGACATGTTCCATCTGTTACTTCACCCATGACGCCCCCTCTTCCTGCCTTTGGTTCTTTCTCCCCACCTTCATCATGAATCACCAGTGGGCTCTTCCAGCCTTGTGGCCAAAGGCAATTGCAGAGAAAAATAGATGAAGTGGCTTGGGCTCTTTGGTGCTCAGAGATATAACATTTAGAGTAAAGTTGATTTACAAGATAGAGATGCATCATGCCTTTTAGAGCCAAAGAGCTGGAAAAGATATCAAGTTTATACAAAACATGAAGATATAATTTCATGATGTAAATGGTTAATACAAACATTTATTGATGACTAGCTACATGCAAGGCTCCATGTCAAGTCTGGTGAGGGATGCAGAAGATCCATGAGTTCATCTATGACCCAACTGAGGGACACTCCCTTAATTTCTAGTTCTTTTCCACTACAACAGGTACTATTAGAATTTTTCACATGTAGGTCCTTTTTGTCTTTCTTCTTGGGGTAGAGGCCTAACAGGAATATCTCTGGACCCAAGAATATGCATGGTGTAGTGACTTTCTGGAAAGAGTTCCAAATTGCTTTCTACAACGGCTAGAGCAACTCACAGCTCCACCAACAATGCATTACTGTGCCTGTTTTCCCACAAGCCTTCCAACATCTGTTATTTCCAATTTTTTGGTCATCTTTGTCAATCTAATAGGTATGAGATAGAACCTCAGAGTTGATTTAATTTGCATTCATATAATTATTAGTGATTTGAAATATTTCCCATAAGGCTGTTGATAGCTTAGATATTCTCTTTTGAGAACAATTTATTCACATCCTTTGACTATCATTTGAAAGGTGGCTCTTATTTGTGCAAATTCAAATCAATTCCTTATATGTTTTGGAAATCAGACCACTTTCTTTTTAAGAGAGAAACTTGATACAAAGATATTCTCCTCAGTTAACTGTTTTCTTTTTAATTTTAGTCACATTAATTTTGTTTGTGCAAAACCCCTCCAATTTTATGTAATCACAGTTTTCCATTTTATTCTCTTTGTTCCTGCCATCCTTTCCATCTCTTTTGGCCATGAACTGTCCCACTATCCACAGATCTGAAAGATTCTGCTTTTGCTCCTCTAATTTGCTTATGATGTGACTTATATCTAAGTCGTATGTCCATTTGGAGATAATCTTGAGAGTTGTCTGAATCCATTTTCCGCAAGACTACTTTCCAGATTTCCCTGCAGTTTTTGGCTCTTAGTAATTCCTTACCTCAGTAACTGGGATCTTTGGATTTAGTGAACATTTAGGCTACTGTGTCCCTTTGCTTTTTTTTTTCAAGGTAATTGGGGTGAAGTGACTTGTTCAGGGTCACACAGCTAGTAAGTGCCAAGTGTCTAAAGCTGGATTTGAACTCAGGTCCTTCTAACCCCAGGACTGTCCATTTGCTATTGCATGTTGTATACCTAATCCATTCTACTGATTGACCTGAGCACCATGTTGTTTTGATGATTCCTGTTTTCTGGTCCAACTTGAGACATGCTCTTAGGGCCCCTTCCTTCCTAACTTCCCCCCTCCCATTAATTTCCTTGAGGTTCTTCAGCTTTTGTTCCTCCAGATGAATTTTATTATCATTTTTTTCAAGTTCTATAGAGTAATTTTTTAGGAGCCACAAGCCCTTTTACATCATGATTGGTCACTGTACTGATCAGAGTTCTATAGTCTTTCAATGTTGTTTTCCCTCAAATTGTTGTTCTCATGACTCTGGTCAGTTACTATTGCTGACTACCTGTATAGCCCTGGGTCTGTCACCCAAGCACTCAGTTTTCCCAGGGGGCTGGGTTAGATGATCTCAAGACAACTGGATGGTGCAGTGGAAAGACTGCTAGGCTTAGAGCCAGGAAGACTCATTTTCTGGCCTTAGACACTTACCAAGTCCCAGGTGAATTCCCCTCCTTCAGAGTAGGATGAGGGGTTGGGGAGATTCTTATGGAAGGCTATCCAGATATGTCATGAGTTAAAATTGGGCTTCAGATACTTACTAGCTGTGAGATTCTGGAAACGTCACTTCACCCTGTTTGCCTCAGTTTCCTTATCTGTAAAATGAGCTGGAGAAGGAAATGATAAACCACTCCAGTACCTTTGCCAAGAAAATTGCAGATGGGATCATGAAGAGTCAGACACAACTGAACAGCATAAATGAAATTTATACTGTGTACAATAATAAAAATAGGCAGCATTTTAGTAGCACCTTAAGGTTTGCAAAGCACCACATGTAATCCCTTGTGATATTATCAGGAATCTTGTGAGGTAGGTGACCATTTTACAGTTGAGGAAATTGAGGTGGACAAAGATTAAGTGACTTGCCCCGGGTCACACAGCTCATAAGTGTCTGATGCAAGATTCAAATTCAGGTCTTATTCTTTCCAAGCCTAACGTAGTATTCTATCCTAGCTGCCTGATACTGAGTTAAGTGCTAGGTCTATATATGCAGAAATTTAAAAAAAAAATTAAGGAGGTAGCAGTCTTCTGTCAGCATTTTTTTTTTTGGTCTAAACCTATGGTTTCATCAGTGTAGAGAACTCCATTGTGTGGAAACTCCCTTCCATGATGTAAATAGACACCTGCATTTTAATTTTACCTGTTTTCTGATCAGCCAATAAAAGGCAGAGCAAAAAGAGGAAAGTTGGTGATTCCCTCTTATGGGTACTGAAGCAACTATTTGTTGACCTGTTATCAACAAGAAGGAAAACTGTTGTATTCTAGGGATGTACTCAAGACATCATGGAAGATCTCCCAAGACTTGACCAAAAGGATGACAACTGCTCCCTTCTGGTGATTCACACGGACACAAACGAGTCTCAGGGAATTGCCTTGGGAACAGAGAGGTTGGCCCAGGGTTACATAGCTAGCTTGTCTCAGAGGCAGGATACAGACACGGTTTCTCTGGGCTTCAAGGTGGGGTCCTCTACCCCAATCTCCTTCTCAGCATACATATAGACAAGGCAAATACAAGGTCAAGTGTAACGAGAGGAAACGAGATCCAGTAAAATGTTTTAGGCAAAAAATGGACTTGCACAGATCACCTTCTGTTTTGGGGATCAGGAAAGGCTTTCTGAAGGGAGTAATAGCTAAATCAGAAGAAAAGGTGCGCACAAGTTGATTACACGTATAGAAGTAGGGAATCCCAGAGGCTCCAAATTGACAGGCACCTCCAAGAATGAGTCAAACCTGTAAATGAGCAGGAATCTTCTGCAACTTTTACGGAAAGTGGTCGTCTAGCCTCTGATTGAAGATACTGCTCTCTCTTAGCCCTCCTACCCATCTGACAGTCTCCTTTGCTTGAATATTCTTCGAGGCCATGCCTGATAACTGTGAATGTCCACTCAGACTCTCTGGGACCCTCTTCTCTTTTCCCTCTATACTATTTCTCTTGGTGATCTCAACAACTGCCACATCATCTCTGTGCAGAAAATTCTCAAATCTACTTATCCAGCCCTAACCTTTCTGTTGATTTCCAGTTTCACATCTCTGACTGAACCCGAAGTTCTGTAGACATCTTTAACTCAATGTGTCCAAAACCGAATTCATTATATCTGCCTTCAAACTCTCCTCCCTTCTAACCTTCCTTATTACTGTAGAGGGAAAAACCATCCAACCAGTCCCCCAGATTTGTAACCTAGGTGTCATCCTCAACTCCTCATTAACTCCCACCATCCATCCCCAATCTGTTTCCTAGGTCTGTCAATTTCACCTTTGTAATATACACCCTTGAATATACTTCTTTCTCTCCTCTGATACTGCCAACACCCTGGAGCAGGTTCCCATCCCCTCATTCCTGGGCTATTGTAATAGCCTTCTCTTTAGTGTGTCTCACTACAGGACAAAGCACTCAGAGCTAGTAGGGACCCAAGCAATCCCCTTCCTGTCATTGCTGCTGTTGTTTGTCTTTAATTCTCAAAAAGGACCATGACATCAGGAAGGTGATGACATGACTTTCAAGTGAATGGAATTCAAGTGAGGGAGGGATGTGCAAAGTCACCAACCTCACTTTCTCTTCCAGAGCCATCTGGGTCTAGTGGCAAGATATAGATCAGGATGACTGGAAATGGAAATGAAGTGGGAGACCATAGACTTTTTAAACTAAGATCTTTTTTCCCAGGTCTCAGTTTGAGTGAGGCAACACCCATTCAGTGATTAAGGCTAAGTAATCCCAAGCAATCCCCTTCCTATCAGAAGGATGTTGGATGCATTGATTTAGTTTCAGGCTATGGCAAGTGTTCTAGATGAGGAGAAAAAAAGAAACAAGTGTCCTCTATATTTAATAAAATATGAGACTATGAGATTTAGTCACTTCATGGAGATAGATATTCATATGACTAAACGAGGCACAGTTTGATTGGCTCTTTCCATGCAGTCAAAATCCTTGAACAATGACCTTATCCCTAAACGTCATCAGTTGACCAGGCTCTCTTGATGACTCCCCCCCATATGTCACTGTGATAGCTTCAGTGTTTGTGCTTTTGGTGATGGAAGGGGTGGAGGGAGGGAAAGAAGCAAAGAGGATGAATGAATTAAGAGAAGGAATGAAAAAGAAGATGATATCCATTTCTGCCTCTGGAAATTAAAGGATTAGATGAACAGTTCTCAAAGTATGGTCTGTAGATCCTTGGGGGTCCCTGAGATACTTTCAGAAACACTGTGAGGTCAAAAGTATTTTCATAATAGTACAAAGACATTATTAACTTATAAAATACTCCTCCCATTTCCAAGTACATATCTGTGTGAGGCCAGAATAACCAAAACAATGTATCACGACAGATTGAATACAGAAGCAGATATGAAAATCCAGCTGTTTTCTATTGTCAGACACTAGAGATTTAGAGAAATATGTAAAATGATGCCACTCCTTTTGCTAATTTTTTTTTGTTTTGGAAAATATAATTTTCCCCATAAAACTGTGTTATTCATGTTAACATCTAATGAGTATTATTTTAAAATGAATTAATAAGTATTTTTAAATTTATCACCTTTAATTTCTAACATGGTAGAAGGGGGCTTTGTGTGTGCTCAGGTCGGTAGAAGGGGGCTTTGTGTGTGCTCAGGTCGGCAACATGGAGGCACTATGTTTCTGAGAGAAGACATTCTGTATTCCTCTACCGCATGAGTGGCAGCAGCTTCCTTCCATTGGTTGAGCAGCTAGAATAGGCTGCATCTTTAGAATTTCTAGATCAACATCTTCTCATCGACATCTAGACACAGTGAAGGTCTTCTTTATCCGCAGCATGGGAACCATGAACTGACTTGGCAGCTAAGGAAAGGTCTGTCTTCCCCTCCTTCCCACCTTTCACCCTATAGTCCTGAAAATCATCTTGGTTTTTCGTTTGAGTTTGTTCTATTTCATTTGTCATTTTGGGTTCTAGGCTCAGGTGATGGGATCCCCACTGGACTCGAGAGCTCATACAATGGCAACCTTGGAAGGCAAGATTTCAGGCCAGATAAGCAGCCCCGAGAAACCCAGTTCCCTGGGACTTAATCCACAGGAGGACTTGGAACTTGGTGGAACTGTGTTATATAGGAACTAAGCGAAGTGGTGAACCTAATCTCTTCCTTCCCAGAGTATGAGATTGTGCAAGGAGGGTTCAGGACCCCGGGTATTTCGGGGTGGATTTGTATGTTTATTTTTGCTATATCTTTGAAGTAAATATTCCTTTGTAAAAGCTAATCTATTACGTGGTTAAATGAAACTGGGAAGAAGGGCTACCCTAAAATTAAGGGAGCCAGTAGTAGAGACTAGCTGTCCCCAAAACCTCCTTAAGGACACCACAGAACCCTGGAGGGAGGAGTAAAATGTAACCCACCTGGCTGGCCTTTAGGTGATCACTGCTACAGTGGTAAATAGCCATAGCCATAACCCACATAAACAAAAGCTCTTTGGGGGAGGGGGAGTGTCCTTAACAATTTTTAAGAGTGTAAATGGCTCCTAAGACCAAAAAACTTGAGAGCTACCTAATTATATAATCTCTAAATTCAACCCTAATATTCTCCATTCAGTTATATACCCTGTTCTAACATTTTGTGTTTTGCGTCCATAAGGGAGTAAATGCAACACATGAACCCAGCACTTGAGCCTCAATTCCATCCATGACACCTCCTGACTCTGTGATGCTAGGCAAGTCACTTAACCTTACTGAGCCTCAATTTTTCTTATCATATTTGCCCAATTCACCTCACAGAGATGTTGTGAGAAGACTTTGTTAACCTTATAGCACCATAGAAATGAGAGTTTATTATTTCAGCTCGAACTAGTTGTAATTCTATGGCTCTTTATGACAAACAGGTCAGACTCCCACCTCCCCCTGGCACCTCCTAACTCTCCTTTCTAGTTTTATAAAGAGGGGATTCCCCTCCCTGCCTTCATGGAGCCAAAGCTGACGTCTTTAATGAATTTGAAAGCAGGTTGAAATTCCCCACTGCCTGGGTACAGCTGCTCAGCCTTTGTGAGGACCATTGGGCTGACCAGCAGCTGCCCTGCATACTCATAAAAAGTTCCCCAAATCCTGCCCTTCCATCTGGTTACTGGAAACCCTTCAAGGCAGGCCCCCTCCGCCCACACAGAGAATCACAGATTAGATCTACCCAGATGGAGTTCCATGTTTGTGTAGCAGCCCATCTTCCCAGTGATCGCTGTAGCTGTCAGGCTTTGAAATTTTCTGGAACCCAATTAAAGTAATGGGAACAGAATAGCAATTAAAGAACATATTTTTTTTTTCCCCTCTTTCCTTGATGAGGTCCCCATGGTAGCATGTCTGTAAATAGCCCAGAACAAAGTTGTCAAATAAATGCCCAAGTAGTAATCCAGGAAATACTTAGGAGTAGGTGAGGGAGACAGTATGAAGGGGCTAATAATGGAACTTCCTGCCCTGGAGGGTTATGGTCCAGCTGAGGGTAAGATTTGTTTTCGTACAGAAATATGGTTATTAGGAATCAACTAGTCCAACCCTCTCACTTTAAAGAGGGGGAAAATGTGTCCCAGAAAAGGGGAGTACTTGTCTCCGGTTAACGACAGCTTTCAGGTAGGCATGGGGATACGACACTCCATGAGGATGTTAACTGTTTCAGTCTGAGACTGCATTCCTATCCCTTTCTATGCCTCAGTTTCCCCATCTGCAAAATGAGGAGTTGGACTAGCTGACTCCTAGAAGATATATTTCTGTAAGAAAATTCATCTTACCATCAATTGGGCCATTCTCCCTTCTTATTTCTACTTCCTGGCTTCCTCCAAATCCTAATTAAAATTTCACCTTCCATGAGAAGTCTTTCTCAATCTCTCCTAATTCTAAAGCCTTCTCGCTGTTGATAATGTCCTATTCGTTCCGTCTATACCTTGTTTGTACATCATTGTTTGCATGTCATCTTTCCCATTAGACTGTGAGCTCCTTGAGGGCAGGGACTGTTTTTTCCCCTTCACTTAAATGTCCAGTGCTTGGCATAGTGCCCACTATATAGTAGATGCTTAACAACTATTTATTTTTATTATAACATTACATGTATGTATGATATATGTATATATTACTTTATTATTTATTTGACAGGAAGTCTCATCATTGGCTCCCTTAAATATATTTCTTCACTAGATCTTTAGTACTTCCTGGTTTTAGATCCAGAAGAGGTGGGTTCAAATCTTGGATTTGTAGCTCTTTGACCTCAGTCGAGTTATTTCTCCTCACTGGACCTCTATTTTCTTGTCTGTGAAATGGGAAGAATAATACTTGCCTCGCCCACCTCAAATGAGAGTTTGTGCAAATGGTCTACAGTTTAAAAGTCTACTTAAATATGATTAGTTAGATAAGCTAGCGGTGGTTTATACATTTGGGGGCAGCTAAGTGTTGCAGTGGATAGAGCACTGATCCTAGAGTCAGGAGGATCTGAGCTTAAATCCAGCCTCAGACATTTACTAGTTTTGTAACCTTGGACAAATCACTTACCCCCTGTTTGCTTTAGCTTCCTCATCTGTCAGATGAGCTAGAGAAGGAAATGGCAAACCAATTCTTTTGCCATTTGGGTTTTGCCAAGAATTCCCCAAAATGGGGGTCACAGAGAGTTGGACATGACTGAAACAACTCAAAAACAACAATATTTGGCTTCGCACCAAACCTATAATTTCACTGATGTAGAGAACTTTCAGTGAGAAAACACCTTTTACCAAGGTAGGACAGCACCTACTCTGTATGTTATAGTCTTTGTCTATGACATGGAAATGTTAAGTTAAAATGTAAAGTCAAAACTGCATTAATTAAAGTCCTGCTTTGCATCAAGCACTGTACTAAAGCCCTGGGGATATGAAGAAAGACAAAAGACAGTCCCTGCCCTCAAGGAGCTTACAATCCAATGGGGGAGACAATATGCAAACAACTGTGTAGAAACAAGATGAGTACAGGGTAATTTAGAGATAATCTCGGTTTGCCCAGGATCACACTGCCAGCATGTCCATTTAGGTTTCCTTGTTCCCAAGGCCAGCCCTCTTCCCATTATGATGCTGTTCTCATTTATAAATATTTGTAAAAAATATAAATGCCTACTTATGTATAGAAATTCATTTATTCACAGTCTAAGAATATTGGGCCAGACAATTACTAAGTTCTCTTCCATGTCTAATATTCTATGATCTCAGATTTGCCACAAATTCACTCTGTGACTGAGGGTAAGTAATTTTCTCTCTCTGAGCCTCAGACCCTGCATCTGAGGCTGACAGATTTATCTCTAACGTCCCTTCCAGATATAAAATCTATAGACTTATGGAAACAGGGAGGTCCTACTCTTACCAAGGACAATGTTTTGGTTTTTTTTGATCTATGGAAGCCATTAGAAATCTGAGTTATCGATTAGACTTCTGGAAACTTTAAATAATAAAATGATGTAGAAAAGTCTATCTGGAAAGGGCGAACAACTAATTTGGGGGGATCTAAATGTTTTCTCAACATCTAGGGCCTTTTTCAGTTCATTCAGCTCAGTCAATATTTTTTAAACACCTATTATGTGCAAGGCACTGTGTTGGGTGCTGGGGATACAAATAGAGACATAGAACAATCATTGTCCTCACAGAGCTCACAGTCTACTGGAGGAATACAACATGTACACAGGTAAGTGAACACAAAGTGCCAAAAAAAAAAGTAATGCAAAATAATTTCAAGGGTAGGAGAATGGAAGAACCAACAAAGGTCTCATGTAACAGGTGGCAGGCACTCTTTGAAGAAAGCCAGGGACTCCAGGAGGTGGAATGAAGAGGGAATGCAAATAAGACGTGGAAGACCACTTATGGAAAGTCATGGACACAACAGACAGAATATTGGGGAAGAGGTAGCTGGTCAGTTCGAATAGAATTGAAAGTGAGGGATGGGGAGTATTACGAACTAATACTGGAAAATTAGATAGCAGCTAGACTGTAGAGTACCTTAAATGCCAAACCAAGGATTTTATAAGATGCAGCTAGGTGGTGAAGTGGGTACAGTACTGGGCCTGGAGTCAGGAAGACTCAACTTCTTGAGTTCATATCTAGCCTCAGACAATGACTAGCTGTGTATGTCTCTGGGCAAGTTCACTTAGCCCTGTTTGCCTCAGTTTCCACATCTGTAAAATAAGCTGGAGAAGGAAATGGCAAACCACTCCGGTATCTTTGCCAAGAAAACTCTCAAATGGGGTCACAAAGAGTCAGAAATGACTGAAAAATGACTGAACAACAATAAATTTACCTAGATGATTTTTTAAAAATTTAATTTAATTCTTTTTTGTTACATCTTAAGTTCCAAACTGTCTCCTTCCCTCACTCCTCACCGCACACTAGAGAAGGCCACCATTTGACACAGATTTATAAATATATGTAAAAGCACACCATGCATACTTCTATGTATCCATTCTTCTCTGGAAGTGGATAGCATCTTCCTTCAAAGGATCTTTTGTAGTTACACCTAGGTGAATTTTAAGCCCCATCTCTAGCTCTTACATTTTATATTCTAAGGTTCCTTCTAACTCTACATTCTATGTTCTAGGGTCCCTTCTAGCTCTAAAATTCTACATTACAAATTCTGTGTTCTAAGGTCCTTGCTAGCTCTGATAGTCTACCATCAATTATACCTACTGACCTTGGACTCCATTTATCGTTTAACCAATTGCATGAATAGATACAGGAACCTTATAAAATGTCCTGGAATGCTTTTCTGGAGTGTATATTTTGTAAACATCTGGATGATTTTTTTGGTTGTTGTTTGTAGATTGCTTTAAAATGCACTAGGATCCTGTCTTTATAAGGAATATCATGTGAGCGTATTAGGAACCCTATGATTCACTCTTCCTCCCTCACACCCCCTCCCCCCAGGAAGTTACAGAATGTTTCGGATTCCCAGTACCAAAGTGGCCTTAGGATTTTGACTCCTAAACCAAATTGGCTCGATGAGTGCCTGGAGCTAGAGCCCTGGGTTCTAGTTTTTACTCTGTGTCCTCCTAGCTATGTGATCTTAACTAAGCAAGTAACATCTCCTCACTTGCCCCTCAAATAAATACTGAGTGAAACAAAAGCTACAAAGAGTCTGTGTCATGAAGAGTAAAAAGGATAGGGATTCAGGTGACCCAAGTTTGACTCAGGGTTCTACTACTTACCACCTGTGAGATTTTGGGTGAATCATTTCCGCTCTGGGCCTCAGACCCTTCCTTCATCTTCAAAATAATGTGGAGGGGGGTTGGTTAGGGTGAACTAGAAACTTTCTAAGGGCCTTTCTCACTCTGACAATCAATGTCTCTATTCTATAGATGGAGAGACAGGGCCAGTATTACATGAAAAATAACTAGTAATACTGTTTGGTTCACCCCAAGAGCCATTTAAGTGATACAATCAGAGCTATAGGATGCTACAAGAGGGAGTGATCTCTGTGGGCTGGTATAGCAGAGGGGGCTTCATAGAAGAAAATGGATTTGAGGGGTCCTGACATTTGTCCATGATTTCCATAGACAGAGAGAAAGGGAGGGTTAATTTGTATCTTGACCAGGCTTTCCTCATCTCATCCCCTTTATAGCTGTGTGGTACAAATCAAAGACCACTGGAACTGAAGACCATGAAGACCTGGGTTTGAGTCTAGGCTCTTCTACTTCTTATGTGTGACCTTGGACAAGTGATTTCTCTTCTCTGGGCCTCAGTTTCCTCGTGTATAAAATTCATATAATAATTGCTTACACAAGAGAGGCAGCATGTGATGGTAGAATGGACAGAGACTCATCCTTGGAGTCAGGAAGGCCCAAGTTCACGTCTTAACACATACTGATGTTGTGACCCCAAGCAAGTCACTTAATCCCTGCATGTTCTAAGCTCAAAGACTGTAAGTCAGCCAGTCAACAAGTATCAGTTAAGCCTCTATTATGGGCTAAGTCCTGGGGGAAACTAAGAAAGGCAAAGGGCTGTCCTTGATATCAAGGAAGGCACCATCCAATGGGGAGTACAACATGTCACAACTAAGTATAAACAAGCTACATCCAGGATAAATTGGAGATAACCAATGGAATACAGGCACTAGCATGGAGGGCAGGTGAGGAAGGCATCTTGTAGAAGGTGAGATTTTAGCTGGAATTTGAAGGAAGCCAGGGAAGGCTGGAGGAAAGGAGGAGGAGGGATGAAATTCCAATAGATGCAGATCTTCCTTAGTAAAGAGAGTTCCTCTCTAAGGGCTCCCTTCCCTGATAAAACCACTGGTCTGGTCATAAAACAAAAGCAAGCCTTGTACCATCTCCCAGATATGGGTGCTGCAAAGAAAGACAACAAACCTTAGGTGCTATAGAAATGGGAGTTATTATTTAATCCTAGATTATATTATTGGACTTGCATTTCTACCATCCAAATAACTCTTTTCTTAGCTCTGGAGCTGACAACCTTGGGAGGTAGTTAGTTAAAATACAATCCCCATTTTACAGATGAAAAAAATAAGATTCAGAGCAGTGGTCACAATTTCAATTTCAGAAATGTTCTTTAAGCACTTACCATGGTCAAGACCATAGGCAGGTATGGAGCTTACCAGCATACCTGGTCCACCCTCTAAGCATACCTGTCTGCAAAGTACTAGGTCCCAGGCCCAACGTCACATAGCAAGTAATGTATAATAGCAACGGGATTTGAATCCTGCTCTGCGCTGCTCCTGAATGCAGTGCTATTGTTGTTGCTTTGTCAAACACTGTGTCTTATGTGTCCTTTCCCCACTAGGGGAGAAAAACCCATTTTCCTGGGGTTAGAAGCCTGAATGCAACGGACAGCAGTCAGAGAGAGGCAGTAGAGGAATGTGGGTGTGCTTTTTTTTTTTCTTACTGGAAGAAAGTTGGTTCCTGGTTACATGTTAAGTTCATTTTGATTGTAAGTAGAGGGTTAGTTTCACTAATGGTGGGTTGGGTAATAATGTGGTAAAGAAAAGTCACAAGAATCTAGGCTATGGAAGGAGGTCTTGGCTGCCTGTTATACATGGGGCCCTTTGCTTTTATTTATTGAGGGAGGTACCAGAATAACAGTGAAAGCTCCTGTCTGTATAGCTCTTGACACTTTACAAAAAGCTTTCACATCCATCACCTCCTTTTGTGGGCTTGTAGCCTTCAAAGCTGGAAGAGATCTTTGTGATTTCATACAGAAGAAGCTGAGACCCAAAGTAGTGGAGTGAAAATGTAGGGTCAACTATTTAGAGCTATAAGGTCATCTTGTCAAACTCACCCCTCCCTCCCTGGTCTCCATTTTATAGATGAGGAAACTTAGGCCCAAAGAATTTAATTGATTTTTTTCAAGGTCACAAAGAAAAAATGACAGAGTCAGGATCTGAACCTAGGGCATTTTACTCCAAATCCAGCATTTTTTCTACTGACTCATGTTCCCCACTACATAGAAAGAGATATTAAAACATTATCTTCCATTTCACAGATGAGGAAACAGACTAGCGATGGAAAGGGGTTCACTACAGGTCACACAGTTAGGTAGTGGTGGGTGAAGTTGAGGAATGATTTTATACATACCTTATTTCAAGTTCAGTGCTCTGTCTCCAACTCAGACATCTGAGCTTCTGATTGATGGGCATTTGCCATATCTAACCTGGACCCACACCTGCCATGATGCTTCTCTGCCCTCTTTAGGCATCCATGTTCATAAGCTCCAGCTCCTACCTCCCTCCTGGAGCTCAAGCTCCATCCACCTTGGGACCCTCATTGGTAAACATTCACCATAACTATCCTGGATCAACATATTATGATAGCTGCTGGCCGTCTTTAAGACGTCATGTTCCAAATTGAGGTCAAGTGACTTGTCCAAGGTCACATACCCAGAGGCTGGATTCGAACTCAGATCTTCCTGACTCCATGTCCGGTGCCTACCCACCAATAAAATGGGATATTCTGTGGGACAGTTGGCATCTCACATTGCAGTTTTCATAATGAGCATCTGCAGCTCGTGTACCAACATCTACTGTAGAAGCCGAGGAGAGAGAGAATCTCTACAAAGAATTCACATAAGAGCCTCTGAATCAAATTAACACATATTTTATTACTTAGTGGCTTCAGTGTGAAGGTAGGCATAGAGGAAGACAGCAAACAACACTGTGGAAAGTGAGGAAATGAAGTTTATACAGTACACAGAAGCCTCTCACCTAAAAATCATGAATATTTTCTCCCAGCAGAGAACACGAAGGCACTGGTCGTGGTGTGCCCTGAATAACATCCTGAAAAATGAAATTGACCAAATCTTAAGGGACAGGAAATGATTGTTTAGCAATATAGGAGTCATTTCCCAATCAGCTGTTTGTGTAGGGTCAGGTCATTGATTTGTTAGAGCAAAGATAAAAATCAAGGCTAAATTAGAAGAGGGAATAAAAATGAGATGACATGCCATTAAAACTGCTCCAACGTGATCCATTTAATCCAGCTACTGACACTAACAAATGGGGAATGCTTAAAGTAACAGATAGCAATACAAACTAACCAGACCTCCAGAGCCCAGGCTGGGAAGGAACTCAGCTTGATCCTTCCCAAGACCCTGCCGCCTTTTTTCCACCCTGGCTATTAGAAAATAGCCCTGCTGATCATCAGACTTTTTGCCTTTACTACACCCCTGCTTTCCACCAGTTTGCTCCCACAACTGTAATCACATCAGTGCTACCGTTACCTCTGGAAAGGGATTATCAATTGACTTCCCCATTGTTGCAATCATCAGTGATCCCTAGACATCCCTAGACATCACCTAGACTATAATTCCCTTTTTTGATTTTCTCCTCTCTCTTCTCTCTCTCTCTCTCTCCTCTCTCTCTCTCTCTCTCTCTCTCTCTCGTTCTTATCTCTCTGCTCCTTGGGACTCTCTCATTTTTGTATTTGTATACACTGCAATTGGCACAACACTTGGTACACCATAAGTACTTAATAAGTGCTTTTCATGCATGCATTCATTTCCTAAGTAAGGTTAATCAATGTAAATCAATTACCACAGCGATCAGGTCAAAGGAGCCTAGAAACCACTTCAGCCAAGGAACATTTCCTGTTCTTTTCAAGCTTAGCGACAGACATGGCAGCCAAAAGCAACATTGGTTGCTTGTTTATAAAAACTCATAGAGGAGAATGTTGGAAGATTGCGAGCAATGTTACCTCCTAAAACAGCAAGAATCAATGAAAGAAAAAAAACACATTTATAGAAAGCTTGAGAGACGCCAATTAAATTAGATCATCTCAAGAGCATATAAAGACAAACGTGAAAGTAGAACAGCACACAGATGAAAGATGGAAAAGATCTGCTGAAACTGGAGACATTTTCTTTTCTGTCTTTGTAGCCTTGGCACCTAACACAATTCCTGGCATACGTAGACACTTATTATGAGCTTGTTGATTGATTGATAAATCAGTTGAAGAAGTTAAGGAGGTTTAGCCTGGGGTGAGGGATGGGGAGTTGGTGTCTGTCTTCAAATGTTCAAAAAGCTGTCTCATGGAAGAGAGATTAAGTTCTGTCTATCTTGGCTCCAGAGAGTTAAACTAGGAGCAATGAATGGGAGCTTCAAAGAGCAGCACAGGAAGAACAGGGAACCAGGAAGTCAATAAACATAGGTTCAAGTCCCTGCACTCCTCTGACTCAGTTTCTCTATCTGTTAAATGAAGGGATTAGACTCAGTCATCTCTAAACTCTCTTGTAGCTCTAATATGCTATGTTATGAAGGCATTTCCTGCTCTGATACCTTGTATTCTAAGCTTCCTAAGTGATATTGAACCCTCTCAGATCTCTTCCAAATATGAAATTCTCAACATTAAAAATCTATCAAAATGTGCATGATGGTATAATAGATAGACTACAAGAAGACTAGAGGGAAGACCTAGGTTTGAATCCTACTTCAAACACTTGTTTCTTGACCCTGGACAGCTCGTTACGTATGTCACCAACCTGGTACAGACCTTCATCACCTCATACCTAGACTATGGCAATAGCCTGCTGAAAGGTCTCCCTACCTCCAGTTTCTCCCCGACTCAGCCGCCAAGTTGATCTTCCTAAAGTACCACATCATTCCCTGAATTTGGTAAATTCTAGTGGCTCTCTGTCACCACTAGGGTCAAATATAAAATCCTCTATTTACAATCTGGCCTCCTCCTACCTTTCCAGTCTTCTTGTACCTTACTCCCTCCCCTCTCCCACTTACTCGGCTCTTCAGTGACAATGGCCACCTTGCTGTCTCCATCTCCAGATTCTGGGTGCTTCCCATGACTGTCCTCCATGTCAGGAATGCTCCCTCTCCTCATCTCAACCTCCTGGCTTCCTTCAAGTCCCAGCTAAGGAACACTTTTCCAATCCTCCTCAATGCTTAGTGCTTGGCTTCCGGTGATCCTCTCCACTATGTACTCTAATGCCTTATTTATACGTAATTGATTTCATATTGTCTCCCCCTTTAGATTGAATGATTTTTGAGAATAGTGACTATCTTTTGCCTCTCTTTGCATCCCCAGAACTTAGCACGATGCCTGACATATACTTAGTGTTTAATAAATGCTTGATTGACTTAGTCTTCTGTATAATGGGGATTTGTTGTTATTCTGTCATTTTTTAGTGGTGTCCAACTCTTCATGATCCACTAGAGTGGTTTGCCATTTCCTTTTCTAGCTCATTTTACAGATAAGGAAACTGAGGCACATAGGGTTAAATGACTTCCCCAGTCACAGAGCTAGTCAGTGTCTGGGGCCAGATTTGAATTCAGGAAAATGAGTTTTTCTGACTCCAGGCCCAGCACTCTATCCACTCCATCACTTCCCATAATGAGAATAGTATCACCTATTCCCCAGGGCTGCTACGATGATCAATTAAGCTAAAGTATGTAAAGTGCTTTGCAAACTATAAAATATTCATATAAACACTTATTATTAGTAATAGTATTATTATGGGACAGTCTTAGCCCATCTGCAATGAATGACTGTTCTACCTTACAGATAGAGGGAGACCCTTAACCTTCAGATATTTATGGGAAATGTGTCACTTTTAATGGGTGGGCATCAGCTCACAAGTGCTAGATAGCCCAGAAATTTCTTCTCTTGACCATTTGCAAACAATTTAACTGGGTGTAATAGAGACGCCATAGTTTTAAGATGCCCAGGATAGAAAACAAATGTATGAAACTGATCCTTGAAGGAAAATAAACATCCCCCATGAGTTAGACCATCTCTTTTCTTCACACAATCTAGCCCTCCCCTATTTCCTCCTGCTCTTACTCGCTTGTATGGGATTTCCTAGGCAGACTTTCTCTCGATAGTGCTGGGTGAGATACCCTGACATTGATAGATTCATTGATTTCAAGCTGGAGGGGACCTTACACGTCTTCTACACCAATTCCTCATTTTACTAATATGAAACAAGTAAAGACACGTTAGGGGCACATAGCCACTATGACTGAGACGGGTCTCAAACTCAGGTCTTCCCGCTTCCAGCTCCAAGGCTGTAACGACCACACTATGTAGCTGACTCAAGGTACGGTAAGAAGAGCCTTAGACTGGACATCAGCAGCCTCAGGTTTCAGTTATAACTCTGTTGCTAACATCTTGTGTGACCTGAGTTCAAATGTAGCCTCAGACACTTACTAGCTCTGTGACCCTGGGCAAGTCACTTTACCTTGTTTCCCTCAGTTTCCTCATCTGTCAAATAAGCTGGAGAAGGAAATGGCAAACCGCTCCTGTATCTGACAAGAAAACCCCAAATGGCGTCACAAAGAGTTGGACATTACTGAAACAACTAAACAAGAAAGATGACCAGGAAGATGAGAAGATCTGAAAAGATAGACCATATAATAATTAATTCAAAGAAGTGGGAATGCATAGCCAGGAGAAGAGAAGGCTTAGGGAGGCTATAGTGACTGTCTTCAAGTGTTTGCTGGGCTGACCTGTGGATAAGGAATTATCTTTGTCCTGCTTAGCCCCAGAAGATAGAACTAAGATGAAAAGGTAGATCTTGTAGAAAGACAGATTTTGGCTGGACGTGAGGAAACATTTCCTAATACAAAAAATGAATAAATTCCTCTGGGGTTGGGTGGTGGGTAATGAACTGGGGGGGAGGTTCAAGCTGTTTAACCAACATTAACCAACATTTGCGTAATACTCTAAATTCCACAACATGCTTTATATATGTTATCTTAATTGGGTCTCAAAACAACCTTGCAAGAAATTAAAAGTAGAGGGGCAACTAGGTGGCACAGCAGATAAAGCACCGGCCCTCGATTCAGGAGGACCTGAGTTCAAATCTGGCCTCAGACACGTATCACTTACTAGCTGTGTGACCTTGGGCAAGTCACTTAACCCCATTGCCTAGCCCCCCCCAAAAAAAAATTAAAAGTAGGTGGCACAGGGGATAGAGTGCTGGGCTTGGATTCAGGAAGTCCTGAGTTCAAATCCAGCCTCAGACACTTACTAGCTGTGTAGCTCTGGACAAGCCGCTTAATGTCTGCCTTAGTTTCCTCAACTGTAAAATGGAGATAATAATAGCCTCTACCTCCCTGGGTTGTTGTGAGAATAAAATAAGGTGTTCATGAAGCCCTTAGCACAGTGCAGGTGCTTAGTAAACACTTTTTCTTTTTCCTTCCCTTCAGAGATTTAAAGCTGGAAAGACTCTTAGAGGTCATCCAATCAACTTATTTTACAGTTGGGGAAATTGAGGCACACAGAGATTATATGACTTCACCAAGGTCATAGAGCTCCTATTTTACAGAGGAGACTAATTCAGCTGAGGATCCCAGAAAATGATTTTGAAATTCTGTGTCAAGAACACACAGGAGCATGTGGTCTGGGATCGAACAGTACCCCAGAGAACATCCCACCCAGCCCTTTCATTGTAAAGAAGAAGGAGTGAAATCCAAAATGGGGCAGTGACTTCTCTGAGAACATGCAGGTAGCAAATGGCAGCGTTGGGATTCAAACCCAACTCCCTAGACTCCTCAGTGGGTCTGTCCACGTCTGCAGATGAGACGCAGAATCAAAAACAACCACCTGACCTTGCCAGCAGACGGCAGTCCTAGGACTGTCTGTGGTCCCATGCATTGAAAATCCAACCCTGTGTTTATGAAAACAGGGAAATAAACAGGAAAGGTTATTTGGCACACTCTTCAGAAGAAACAGGACAGGGTGGGAGAAAAGTCAAGTCTGACAATGGCA
Organism: Phascolarctos cinereus; assembly: GCF_003287225.1. Lineage (NCBI taxonomy): Eukaryota > Metazoa > Chordata > Mammalia > Diprotodontia > Phascolarctidae > Phascolarctos > Phascolarctos cinereus. The sequence continues at coordinate 56,363,554 of NW_027555625.1, read as the reverse complement.
AAGGGTCTGAGGACTAGCCAAGGGAGGAATATTTCCAGGGACTGGAAATGAACGTTTAAAAGAAGAAGGAGGGAAAAAAAGGACAAAAGAGAACAGTGGACTGGTGGAAATGATCTTAGTGGAAGAAAACGGCAGTTTGGTTAGGAGAAGAGCCCAGAAGTGGCAATCTCTGCCCTCCTCCTAAGTAGTTGTGTGATGGTGGCCAAGTCATGTTGCCTTTATGAGACTCAGTTTCCTTTCCTGTGACATGAGGGGGTCTCTAGGGTCCCCTCCAACTCTAGTGCTCCTTATTCTAGTGTCCCTTCCAGTCTGATACCCAATGAGTCTATGAGAAGGAAAGCTCTTTCCTGGTCCAAGTGCCCATCCCAGCCTTCTGGGACCAGACCGTCACAGAATAATGTTCAATGAATAATTTTATAGCCCTAGTTCTATACAGGAGACTCTCTGTGCCTCTAAATTGAAGGAAGATGCTCAAGACATGTGGTAGACCCAGGGCTGGGTTTTATTATTTGCCCTGGCTCCTGGAAATGCATCTTTCTTGCCCGTTGTGCTCTGGAAGATAACCAGGGAGAGAGGGGGTCTTTTGTGGTGCTTGCCAACACACCATCCGACTTTGATTACTTCAAGCTCTAGAAATAAATGTTCTCTCCAGGTATTGCTCCAGGGAGGGGGGCAGTGTTATACCCAGTCCCTTCCCTGTCTTCCCTTCCAGAAACTCGTTTCCAAAGGCTTTCTCTAGCCCGCTAATTGCATTTTGCCGGATTTAGGCTTTGTGGCTTCGTCAAGCAGATTAAGGATTTTCTCTCTCCCCCTTTCCCTCTAACAAACATCCTTTTTTCATCAAAAACTGCTATCATCCATGCTACAGAGAGGCATCAGTAGGGCAGGGGGAGGATTCCTTTGGCTCTTAATTGAGGGTTGCCGGAGATTTCTTAATGCAAAACATCTGGGAGAAGTGCCCACTCTGTGTGTATGTGTGTGTGTGTGTGTGTGTGTCTTTGTCCCTTCCCCAGGTCCCTAGCCATTCCATAAAAGCAGAACAGACCAGGGCAAGCACAGGGAACAAGGGGAAAGATGTATGACTCCGAGGGGCCGACATTGTTTGCTTGGACAATGCTCTGCTTCCATATATTCTTTGTTTTTGAAAGGGGGAACACAAGGGGATCTTTCCTGAGGAAGCGGGAGAAGCCTGTCTTTGGGGATTGTTTTGATCCTCAGATCATAGGATTTGGAGCCAGAGGGGTCCCAGAGGTCATCTTGTCCATGACCCTCATTTTAAGGATGAAGACAAGGAGTCCCAGAGAAAGAAAATAACTTGGCCAAGCTCATACAGCTAAGTAAGTAGTTGAGTCAGGATTCAAACCCAGTTCCTCAGATTCTAAGACCTGTCTTCTTTCCTTTACTCCAAGCTTTCATCTGTAACACTCCTGTGGTTAAGGGGATAAACTCCCCCACCACCCCCGTGAATTTGTAGAGTTTGCCCTTTCCGTGTTGGTTTCCCTCTGAATTCAGATGTGCAGGATTAACCCGGTGGAGTTTACATGACACTGATTTAAAAACCACATTCCTGGGCCTTGCAACAAATTACGTTGGCGGGGATCTTTCATCTGAAAAAAAAAAAAAGGAAAAGACTTCTTATCTGACATGCGCTATATGATAAACAGATGTGTCCTAACCCAGATAAATAAAAATGTGGCGTTCATTGCTAATGACTGCAAACTAGCCAAGAAAGTTTGCCGGCTTGTTTGTAGATGGGAATGACTGGGGAACTGGTACTATGTACGAAGCTAGAAACTGCATTCAAATAAGGCCTGGAAACCGTCGTGTCCCAGAACATCAAAAGAAGTTTCAAGGGATCGTAGAATCTTAGAATGTCAAAGCTAGGAAGAGCCTAAGTGATTGTCAAGGTCAAACACCCTCCTTTTACACCTAAGGACATTAAGCCCCTGAAAAGGGTCATTGAAAGGTCCAAACCTCAGAGCTGGAGTCTACAAGTCTTGGAATAATTCCATCAGTAATTATGAGTAATTCATCAATTCTGTTCAACAAGCATTTATTAATCTCCTAATATGTTCTAGGTGGGGTGAAGACACAGAAAAGTATAAGACATCATCCCTTCCCCCAAGGAGCTAGTAGAAAAGAGAACTTCTCTGTGAATATCTACAATCCAAATTAGAATATTATGAAGGCTCAGGAGAAATACAAATTAGGCACTATAAGAATTTTGAAGAGGGACCCATCACTCTCTGGGCTGGAGGGAGGTGGCAGAAGAGGGGATCCCTTGATGATGTGGCACAGAGGGGAAGGGAAGCCAGAGGAAATCAGAGTGGATTTCAAAATGGTAGAAGTCATGGCCCAGAAGTAAGAAAACGTAATACTAGTTCAGGGGGATTGTAAGTTTGCTAATTCGTCTATATGACAGAACACGTGCAATATACAGGAACAAGAATTTGGGCTTTAAAATGGTGGCATCAGAAAAGGGTTAAATTAGATGATCCCAAGATTATCTTCAAGCTCTAGATTCAGTGAGTTTTATGATTGTATTTGGCAAGTGATTAGGAATCACTGAAGGTTTTTTGAGCAATGGGGCTAAACATGAAGATGAGTGCCTTAGAGGAGTGGAAGGAGTTACTTCCAATTAGTAAAATAAGGCCTAGATCTGGGGGCTAGATTCTGTCAAAAGCATTTACTTTCTACCCTTTTTCTGTCTTAACTTTCAGATCAGTGAGTACATTCTCAGTGGATAGGCTCCCTAGTAGGTGCATTTACAGTCGATGGTTGAGCCTATGGGATATGCACATCCTAAGCTTTCATGTAGTGCACTAAGCAGTAGGAGCCCTGTCTCCTTTGTGTTCTCAATAATCTGGTGCAGATGGCTAGGGCGATTTTACTTTTACAACTCACGTTAATAACTTCTTAATACAATAAAAAAAAATCAAGGCATTATCTGAGGCTCATAATAATTTACTATAAACATCTACAATCCTAAAATGTCAGAGCTGAAAGGGACCTTAGAACAGAGAATGTCAGAGCTCGGAGGGGAATTAGAACACAGAATGGCAGAACTAGAAGGGGTCGTAGAACACAGGATGTCCGAGCTGGGATGGAAATTAGAACATAGAATGTCAGAGTTAGGAGGAGTCATAGAACATAGAATGTCAGAGCTAGAAGAGGTCTTAGAGCACAGAATGTCAGAGCTCGGAGAAACTTTAGAACATAGAATGTCAGATCTGGGATGGGAATTAGAACAAAGAAGGTGAGATCTGTGAGGGGCCTGAGAACACAGGATATCAGAACTGGGAAGGACCTTAGAGTAGAGAATGTCGGAGATGGAAGGGGTCTTAGAATACATTATATGAAAGCTAAAAAAAATCTTAGCACAGAGAATATCAGTGATGGGAAGGACTTTACTTAGAACACAGAATGTTAAGACCTAAAAGGGAACTTAGAGCACAAAATATCTTAGGGAAGGGATCATAGAACATAAAATGTTAGAGTGGGGAGGGCCCTTGTAGGGCCTCATTTTGTCCTTAAGGAAACATGGATTCAAAGGTGAAGGAGCTTGTTCAAGGTCACAGAGCTCATTTGTGAGGGAGGCAGGGGTAGAGCTCAGGTCTTCTGACCCCCAGTCCAGGCACCCACCACATCAGATAGCCTTTCATTCTGTCAGCAAAAATGGCCCCAGATTTAAGACAAATGGTGGTCAGATAATTTGGCTCCCTCCACTCTTAGTTATGTTTCATGGAGAATTTTCTTCCCTTTGTTTTAAATGGAGTATTGTTGGTACTTATGGAACAGGAACGCATTCATTCATCCATCCATCCATTCATCATTTATTAAGTACTTAGGTCACAGCTTTAAGTGTGTTAGACACTGAGGGATACCAGTGCCCTTAAGCAGCTCACAGTTCAGTAAAGGAAATGGTGTACTGGAAAGCATAGTATACAGAGAGGCCAAGGTAGTATGAGACTGAAGCCAGCAGAGATCACTTTTGTCTAGGGGGAACAAGGAAGGAAAGGTTTCTGGGAAAGTTGGAACTGGGTCTTACAAAATGAATAGGAATGGGGTAAGTGGAAGTGTGTGTGTGTGTGTGTGTGTGTGTGTGTGTGTGTGTAGGTTCAGAATTCCAGGAATGGGAGATAGCCAATTCTTATTTATAAGTGGAACGATCACTGCCATTCTCAACATTGACAATTTTTAACAAGCCTGACCATACTGGAAGACCCCATAGGGAAACAAGCTTTTGGACAGGCTTTGGCACCCTGAGAACGCAGCCTTTGGTGTGTGGTCTAAAGGCTGTGCCACTCTTTTCTCTATTTCTCTTAAATATTACCAAGACCCTCTCCTTTGTGGTCAGCCACAATTAGATGCCTCCTCTACTGCTGGCCCTATTCTATTACTTTGTCACTCTCTGGAAATAATGATTCCCACCCAACCTCATTGTTTGAACTGAAGAGGGGCTGATGAAATTTAAGAGAAATCATTTGGGGCCAGATCTTAGCTCATTTTTACCTAGCTGTCTCTAGTGACTCAGTGGATGAGGCACTGGACCTTGAGTGAAGGTTAACCTGAGTCCAAATCTGGCCTCAGACACTCACTTGTTGTGTGACTGTGGATAAATGACCTAATTTTTTCTGCCTCAGTTTCCTCATCTGTAAAATGGGGATAATAGTACCTACTACATAAGGTAATTTTTGTAAAGCTTTTTGCAAACCTTAAATTACTATATAAATGCTAGATATATATATATATATATATATATATATATATATATATATATATATATATCCTTAACACCTAGTCCTCCTGCCAAACTAATCATCATTTATCAACAAGCCTACACTTTCCAGCCTTCATGACTTTATTTACAATATTCTTTTAACATTCTGCCAACAATCACCTGCCATTTGTGAATCACTTCTTGTGTGCGGTGTGCCCTGTTAGACACAGTGGAAATACAAAGACTAGTGGAGTCACAGTCTCTGCCTTCAATGATAACCGACTTTATTTTTGGTGGGGAGAGAGAACCCAGTCTGCGATTTCATTAATTTAGGGAACTACCCAGGAGGAGCCTCTTTATAGCAATGGACCTTAGCCCCTGATCAGCAACATTGAGTTCTAAAGGGTCGCCTGAGGCCCTGAGAGGTTGTGACTGGACTAAGGAGCCATAACATGTCCTTCCTTTCGAACAGGCATCAAGAAGCCTCATGCTGTCTCCATCCCAGTTTGAGGAATTGGAGGAAGGTTTGAAGTGAATGACAAAATGAATGAACAAATGAAAGAAAAAGAATATAATTTATTATTATTGCATTATTGGTAGTGATCATGAATGGTGATAAAAAGGTCTCCTTTTGAATTGTCCTAATAATATTTGGAGCCATCAAAGCCCAGGGTCCAAGGTCACATAGGTAGAAAGTGTCTGGGGCAGATTTTGAGCTCAGGTCTTAGTGACTTCAAATCCAACATTATCCACAATGCCACCTCACTTTCAATATCATAATAAGTGAATTTCAAGGATTTATGTCTATTCCTCAATTGGAAAGTCCTAATTCCTGTATCTCATTCGCTTGATCCTTAGACATGACAGTGCCTTCCTGCACATTTTTTGACGTAAGATAGCAATAATAATGTCACTATCAATAATAATCACTTATGTTTACATGGCGCTTGACTATTTAAAAATACTTTCACTTCCATTTTATCATTTAATCTTCACAACAACCTTGTGAGATAGGAGGTGTGTCATTACGCCTATTTTCACGGATGAATAAATTGAGACTTAAAGAGGTTAAGGGTCACTTCATTCTCTTTCAGCAGAATAGTTAATTCTTTCTCCCCCTAGATCATCATAAAACTGCCTTTTAAGGATGATAGATTTTCCTCACTTCTTATGCCCACTTCTAGTGAGAAGAGAATTGGCATCCATCTTTACAAATATCTGATAGTAAAAAAAAGTGGTTTCAATGGCACTTTAATGTTTACAAAGGACTTTCCTCATAACAACCCAACAGGGCAGGGAGAACTAGCATTATCATTCCCATTTTATAGCTGAGAAATATAGAGCATTACCCAAAAGGTTTCATTAACAAGATAAAGGACTGACCTCAGAGTAAGGACCACCTGGATTCAAGTCTTGCCTCTGATATATATTGACTGTGTGATCCTCTGCAGGTCATTTGGTTTCTCAATGTCCCAGGCAGCTGACAATCTGCATTGGTGAAGGGAGTTTCCTCACCAGGGAATTCCTTACACCCATGAAATCACAGATCCAGACTAATAATAATACCATTAGTTGTTGTTTGTCCTTTGTTTTCAAAGAGGACAAATGACATCACAGAGTGATGTCTTGACTTGAGTGAAAATTGGATTGAAGTGAGGCAGAGCTGCACAAAAGTATCAGCCTCACTTTCTCTTCCAGAGTCATCAAAATTCAGCAGCAAGCCAAAAGTCAAGAAGACTGCTGATGGCCCAGGATGCAGTGGATGATCTTGGCATCTTCGGTGTCTGACCAAGCTCTAAGATCTCCACAGTGCCATTGGAACAAATCATTCTCATCTGCCCATTCCACCAGAGGAAGTCTTCACATGCTAAAGGTAGACACCCAGATGAGGGAAATCTTCACGTGCTTGGGGTAGACATCACCTTAACTCACCGATGGGTTGAGGCCTGTCAGTTACCCTCATTCTGGTTTAGTACCCATCTGCCCAGATGGTTTTACCAGGGTATGGCCTCTGTGCATGTTACAGCTTCTTCGGGACATAGGTGAGAGTTGAGTGCCGGGTAGACACCCAAGGTGGATGAGAAGACCTGAAAATAGCTCCACAAGTCCTCCCACCAGAGGTTCTAGTCCTTCTTTAACACCCCATATACCCCAATAATAATAATCCATGTATACATATATATGGATATATATATATCCATATATATATATATATATATATATATAGAGAGAGAGAGAGAGAGAGAGAGAGAGAGAGATTATATATATATACATATATATATGGATATATATATATATAGAGAGAGAGATTATATATATATACATATATATATGGATATATATATATATAAATAATACATATATAACATACAACAAAGCATAGTGAGAAGGCTAGAGTATTTCAAATATGTCTACATGGAAAACTTTTATATTTAAGACACAACACTATAATGTCAAATAGTCAATATAAAATATGGCATTTTTTCAGGGAGACAGTCTAAAGCCATTGTGATTCTGCCTAGCTTAGATCCATTATCATCTCTCTTCAGTAAAACTAAATGTGGCTTCCAAATTTTAGAGGTCATCAAACTAACATATTAATCGTTTGATACACACACACACACATACACACTTTACCAAAAACATGACAAACAGCTCCTTCAGCCTGTATAGTCTTCCCCCAACTATATCAAAATGTCATTGAGACTCTGTAAGTGTACCGACCAAGAAAAGAGGAATCTGAAGGTTTTGAGTTTGACTCTGGATGTCATCTTGAGCCAATAGATGAAGACAAGACATGTCAAGCAATAATCTGTACTGGAAAACACAGATTGAACTGTTGTCCACTGTCACCTAAACAACAGTAATCTGTAAAAGCAATATCTTAAAAAGATGTTACATAGCAAAAATGCATAATCTCCAAGCCATATGGCTTCCAAATTATAGGGATCTAGCAGGGGAATTGCATGAGAACATCTCGTTCCTGTTGTCCTGTGGGCTACCAGAATTGCATCAAGGATACTTTTCAGTGAGTGACAGAAGATAAGCTTACATCCCAATACTTTTATTCAACAATAGAAAACAGCTATTTTGTACCTTTTCAGGAGTTTATAGAATTCTGAATATGAAAAAATAATATTAACAGGATAGTGACTTGTCCCAGGATTATTTCTCTCTGACCCATATTGAAGAAGATGAGAATAAGGTAATGGTATTAGCAATAATAGAATTTAACAAATAAATCGGGTTGGAATGTAACCATCATCATAGACAAAACTGTTGTCTGCCATCTCCTGGACAGAACACTGACCCATTAAAATTTAAACATAATGTTTTTGAAATGTTTTCCATGCCCAAATACTCTTAACTTCAAGACTTAAAAGCTTTCAATATAGAATGATCTAGCAGGAGGAATCAAAATCACATGGGAATGAGAGGAGGTCCAAATTATCCCCCATCATCTTATCTGCTATGGGGGTTGGTCTAAAGAAGCTTTTGGTGGCACTAGAAAAGAAGGAGCATGAATTTCACCACTTTTATCAAATTACAAGAATAAATCATTTATGCCTCTGCACAAAAATTTCCAGAACATTATGAAGGGAAAAACACCAAAAAAATAAAAATAAAATGATTTTCTCAGCACTGTTTCCATCTGAACTCTATCAAATATAAAACAAGAAAAATAAAGATGATAATTATGAAAACAACTTTCATTTCTATCTCATGAAGTACCTTCCCCATAGCACTTCTATATTCCAATTTTGTAGGTGAGCACACTAATATTAAGGGGCTGGCCCAGGGTAGCATAGTTTATAATCATTAGAGTTGGGACTTCTGACTCTAAGAACAGTGCTTTTCCAAGCACATTCCATTGTCCAAATCCCTCATTTTAGACATGAGGAAACTGAGGCACAGAGAAAGAAAATGATCTCTGCCAAATTATGTGGAGAATTCAAGGCGGAATTAGGGCTCGACTCTGTATTTCTTGGCCCCCAGGTCAGCCTTCTTTCCATGACACCATGTTTTGCCTCACCTTCCATTACCACTTGAAGAATTACAGAGTCGTAACCTCAAAAACTCTAGCGTGAGCGGCTAGAAGGTAGAACTTGGGGCAAAGAAAGAGAACCTCAGTTTTTGATGGCCTATACATCATTCTGACTCTCTTTTAAACATTTAAATGTCATTGCTTAGTCATAAAAGGGACATGACTCTTATCAAGGATCATGGAGCTTCCAGTATGAGCATTTGGCCTTCTGCCACTTCCTATGGGAGGGAGCTAAACACAGGGGTGACAAGGGCACATCTATTTTGGACCCCCCATTTCCCAGCTTCTTGATATCATTGAAATCAGCTGGCACGGCAGAGGCCTTTGAGTTTCTTTCATGTAAATGGCCAAGTGCGGCTATCAATGAAAGGCAGTCTTAAGAGAACGGAAGTCCGCACCAATAGCTTCTCAATCAGCTTTGGCACATGTATACATTATGCTGTTTGATCTTGCTGGATCCTGTATTTAGATAATATAATACACTCCTGTTATCTTTCTCCATGGTAAAGGGGACCATGAGCAGATAGGCAATGGAGTAAGATAAAATTAGCACCTCTTCGCTGAAAGATAAACATTTTCTGCAGGAAAAACGTTGATTACAATGTCAAAGCCAATGGCAGGGATATTATGGATAGATTTCCCCTTTGAGTTTTAATTCCTATTTATAATAAAAGGAAATAGCATTGGTCTGACGTAGGGTGATGGTGGAAATGTATTAGCTCAGCTTGATGAAGGGAGGGTAGCCTAGTAGGGACCTGGGAAACCTAGACCTAAGTCCAAACACTTCCTTTAACCATCTGGATGACTTTGATCCATTCACTTCCCCTCTCTAGACAATGGTATTTTCTCTTCTGTTAAATGGCATCTAGCCTTAGATGATCTCTAAAGGCCCTTCAGATATTCTATTTTTGAAGGTATCTTTCCGCTCTGATGGTCTACTTGATTCTATGTGATTCTAATGACTTCATGACTATAACCTCTCTTGAAATTGTGGTCAATAGCTCATGTCAAAATGTGGAAGGAGACCAAAGAAAGGGGTACATGTGGGGCCAAAGTGCAAAATAAGACTTTTGAATCAAAATATGCTGTAGAAGACTTCTATCATTAATACTACCTAAACTGTCCACTTTTAATTAGTTGTTTCACCTTAGGGAGTTTCTAAAAGGTGCTCCTTGTCCTGGCCTTCAAGGCCCTTCAAGATCTGACACCAATATTTTCAATGTTATCTCCCCGATTCCCCTGTACACACTCTCTGTGGGCAGTCCACTCTGAGGAGGCTGTGGGTTGTCTCATTTCTCTGCCCCTTTTGATATGAGCTCTCACCAGCTGAATTCCCATTATTGTTACGGAGCCAATGGCTAGCACTACAATTCTATTTAATCACTTACCCTCTCTCCCAGGTACTTCCCATATACATCATCATGATTCTCCTGGAAGTGGTTCCTCAGCTATTTCCATCTGGAGAGATGCCATCTTCTCCCTTGTGTCCTTCTCAGAGGGCATCTGAGGTACTCCTGACATGCAACAGGCCCCCATTCCACTCAGAATATGGAATTTCAGAATGTAGGGGACCTTGGAACATGTAAATCTAAGGATGGTGTTCCACCCTTATTCCAATGAATCACAGAAGGTCCAGGAAGCTATTTTGAATCAATCAATCAAAACTAAATTAGGTACAAAAACACTTAATTAATTTGAGAAGAATTAAAAAGTGTTTTTGGTCATTAGATAAAGACAGCTAAGCCACAGGGGAATATTTTGTGATTGGATAAAAGAATTAGACGTACTTTTTGGGCTGCAGATAAAATCAACAAGCTAATTCTGAGCCGTTCAGTCAAGCGGTGGTCAAATAACACTGGGAAGGACTCCGAAAGGTATTTCTCTCTCCTCTCCATTCTATTGACCATAGGATGACCTTGAAAAAGTTGAAAAATCTGAAGATGTAGAGTTCCCATCATTGTAGGGAGTAGCATCTCTGGAACAGCAGTGGCTGAAGGTAGCATATGAATAAAATGCTGAAGGACACATCGAAGATAAACCAGATACATGAGGTAAGGAAGCTTTATGGGACGTGGCTTCTCAGGGTGGAGGCAAGGATTCTGAAAAAGTGGACAGTCCTTGGAGCCCAACAGAGAGCTACACAGAAGGGAGGTATTATGAAAAGCCTGTTGATGCTGTTAAATTATTTTTCAGTTATATCTGACTGTTTGTGACCCCATTGGGGATTTTCTTGGCAAAGATACTGTAGAAGTTTGACATTTCCTTCTCCAGCTCATTTTCCAGATGAGGAAACTGAGGAAAACAGGGTTAAGTGACTTGCCCAGGGTCACACAGCCAGTAAGTGTCTGAGCCCGATTTAAATTGTGGTAAGTCAGGCACTGTGCTAAACACTTTACAGATATTAGATCCTTTGATGCTCACAATAAGCCTGGAAGGGAAGGGCTATTATTATCACCCCTATTTTATAATTGAGGAAACTGAGGCTTCCAGAGTAAAGTGACTTGCCAAGGGTCACACATCTGATAAATGACAGAGCCAAGACTCCAGAGCCCATGTCTTCTGACTGAGTTCAGAACATTTTTAATTCTCTGACTTCTTCTTCTTCTTCTTCTTTTCTTCTTCTTCTTCTTCTTCTTCTTCTTCTTTTCTTCTTTTCTTCTTCTTCTTCTTCTTCTTCTTCTTCTTCTTCTTCTTCTTCTTCTTCTTCTTCTTCTTCTTCCTTTTTTTTTGTTGGGCAATGGGGGTTAAATGACTTGCCCAGGGTCACATAGCTACTAAGTGTTATATGTTTGAGGTCGGATTTGAACTTAGGTCCTCCTGAATCCAAGACCGATGCTCTATCCGCTGAGCAACCTAGCTGCCTCACTCTGACTACTTCTGATGGCTCCTTGGGGCAGATGGTACCCACAGAGGGCAGAAGAAAACTGCGGTTTACTTGTATGGTGAGCGGAACAATTTATTTTCAAAATTGGGCTTGTGGTGACAGAGGCATCATTGAGACCAGGTCTTCCTAACTCCGGATCCAGTATTGCACCCTCTATGGTATGTGACCTCTTAATCATTTTTATACCTCAATGTGTCAATACTTGCAAAGAGCTATGATTTTATCAGAATGACTATCCCCTCTATTAGTGCAGGTAGCAGCCATTTACTTAGGTAAGTGATCTTAAGCAATTAATGTGGCAAAAGATAAAAAATAAATACATAAAAATTCATCAACTGATGGCACTTATCCAGGCTGGCCAGCAGGCACCCAGAGCATCTTTTGGGACACATTGAATCTTTTCTTCCAATATCTCCCAGCGCTAAATCAGGAACTTCCAAGCATGGTGGTAGTCATCCATTCTCTGCCTTATCCTCCCTTTCTTGCCATTGCCTTAAATGCATCCTTTTCTCCAGTCATTTTAACTTTCCACCTCATTGTCCTGTTCTCCCTCAATCCCTCGAATTCCCTCAGTACCTCAGCTTTGTAAACCTGAATCAATCATAGACATATAGATGCAGGGGTTGTTAGAACTGAAAGGGCCTTTATAGGTCATTGAGTCCAGGAGTTTCACAATTTTATGTACTTATTCATGCCCCTCTTTTTGGAAAAAAAAATAGTTCTTGTCCTTAAGATGTTAAGACCAGTAATAAAATTTCTGTCACTTTGCATATTTGTTACAAAGATTTTGTTTTTCTTTTTTTCTTTTTGGGGAATGAGGAGGAGATAAATGTTTAATAATTGAAAAAAATAAAATTTAATTTAAAGATGCTGTTTGTCTATGAATCAGAGTACACCTAAAACCTCATTAGATTAATAGATCATAGATTTACAGTTATAACAACAACAACAATTATAATAATGATAATACTGGCATCTATATACTGTTTTAAGATTTGCAAAGTGCGTTATAAATATTATCTTCTTTGATCCTCTTAACAGGCCTATGGGGCAGGTGCTATTATTATCCCCATTTTACAGAGGCAACTGAAGTAGATAGAGAGGTTCACTGACTTGCTCAGGGTCACACAGCTAATAAGTGTCTGAGGCCTCCCTGACTCCAAGTCCAACACTCCACCCACTGCACCACCTATCTGTCTAGCTGGAAAGAATCTCAAAAGTCATCAAGTCCAACCCCTTCACTTTTCTGATTAAGAAAATGGGGTACCTAGTGGTTAAATGACTTACTTAGGGTTAAACATCTAGAATGAACCTAGGTCTTGCTGACTCTAAATCCAGTGTTCCAATGGCTTCTTTCTTTTTCTTTCTTTCTTTCTTTCTTTCTTTCTTTCTTTTCTTTCTTTCTTTCTCTCTCTCTTCTCTTCTCTTTTCTCTTTCTTTCTTTCTTTTTTTTTTTTCTCTTTTCTCTTCTTTCTCTCTTTCTCTTCTTTCTTTTTCTTTTTTCTTTCTTTTTTTTCTCTTCTTTCTTTTTTTTTCTCTCTCTCTCTCTCTTTTTTCTTTCTTTCTTTCTTTCTTTCTTTTTTTCCTTCCTTCCTTTCTCTTTCTTTCTTTTGGCAATCAGGGTTAAGTAACTTGCCCCAGGTCACACAGCTAGTAAGTGTCTGAGGCCCAATTTAAACTCAGGTCCTCCTGAATCCAGGGCCAGTGCTCTATTCACTGTGCCACCTAGCTGTCCCTATTGCCCTCTTTCTAAAGAATTTAAACAAAGACCCAGAGGAAGGCTTCCAGTGCTTGGGATAGATCTTGTACTGGGACGTGGACAACAAGCATTCCGTATGAGAAGATGGCAAAGGCTGTAAATTGGAGGGAGTATCTAGGAGAATGAGATAGCAGAGTGATGGAAATATGGAAGTGGTGTGAGCAAATCACTTCCTGTCTCTGAACCTCAGTTTTTAAAATGGGGATAAACCACAGTGTCGTGTAGATATGGCTGTGTCTGCAGTCAGAGGACCTGAGTTTGAACCCTGGCTCGGCTGATACTACCTGGGTGACCTTTATGTGAGTCTCATAACCTCTCTGGGCCTCACTTTGTTAAATGAAGGGTTTGGATGAGACGACTTCCAAATGTCCCCTTGTAGTTCACAGTATGTGATCCCAGGTGCTCCTTGCTCTGCCATGATTGTGAGCTTCCCAGGAATTTCACAGGAATATAGGGAGACAACAGTGAGTAAGTACAGAGAGCAAGTCCTGAATTCCCACAAGCCTCGTATTCTAGTCCTGGGACTGGGTGGCTGAAATCACTCTATGACCTTGACAAAATTGTCTGACCTCTCTATGCTTCTGTATCTCCATATTTCTATCTGAAAAGCTGATTTAATCCCATGATTGACTCCTTGGGGATGTAGGTTAACTAACAGTTGTATTCCGTGATTATAAAATAATTTTAAAAAATACCATTATCATCTTACCAGAGAGACTAGAATCCTTTGAGCTGACAGGATTTTTGAGCTAATCTAGGTCAACCCCTTGGTTTTTACTAATGAGGTAACTGAGTACCAGACAAGAGTGAGTAAAGTGTCCAAGGTCAATGGGAAATTATTTGGCAGGGCTAGGATTAGAATTTAAATTATAGAATCATAACCTTTGGAACTAAGAGACCTTACGATATCTTGTTCAAGCATTCCATTTTACAGATGAGGAAACTGGGCCCATAGAGGGGAAATGACTTATGAGATTTCACAGCTAGTCAGCTTCAAGGCTAGGAGGTGACCTCCAGATCTCACAATCCCTGTTTCTCCTCTAAGTGAACATAAGCGTTATCATTCTTTGCTAGGACTTTTCACACTCGTAGGATGTTTTCCAGTTGATATTCTGCATTATTTCTCACAACAACACTGTCAGGTAGGTCTAGTGCACATTCTGTCGGATTCCTAATGGAGAAACTGAATGAAGGGAGAGTCTGCGCCTCGTTGCACGTCACATTGGCTTTGGGAGGCAGGCAGAGTTAGAAGCCCGGAGCCCCCAGATCCCTCGTGTTTATTGTTCCTGCTGGCATCGTTATACAACCAGTAACGCAAACGTTTTAAGTACGGGGAAAGGGCTGGACGTTGGAGAAAGTGGCAAATGAGGTCCTTCCCCACGGGTCTTTCAGTCTAAACAGACAAACGGACACAACACAAACCAGAGGCCGAGTAGAGGACACGCTGAAGAGAGAGTGGGTGGCCGGGCAAGCCCAGCTTTGCAGTGGAGAGAGGTGGGGGGTGGGGGTGGGGAATTCTGTTATGTCATTTGTTATGAGAACCTCACAGGGCAGTCCGAGAAATGGCCACCTGGACTTCTCACTAAGGTTTTGCTCGCCTGGTTGGCAGAGACTGGTTAGCCCAGCAGAGGCTACACAGGCTGTCCCTGTAAAATGGCAAAATTCCCCAATCTGTAGGGAAGGAGACTCTTGACTGGTCAATTCACTTGAATTCAATTCAATTCAATTCAATCCAGTTTAGTGCAGCTCAAGACAGGATTTAAGAAGTGCTCCATTTTAAAGTGTAGTAGGAATACAAAGACAAAAAAAGTCTCTACTCTCAAGAAGCTTACATTCTATGTGGGGATATATCATGAGTACAAACATGGAAACAAAGTGATAGAAAGTAATTTAAAAATATGTTTGATTGATACTTTTTCCTCATTACATCATAATCATTCCTCACCTCACCTCAGACTGAATTCTCCCTTGGGATAAAAACAATAACAACAACAAATCTGAGATAGAAACTGTGTATGACAATGTATACGTCATTCTATCTAAACAGTCCCCTACTTCTCTGCCATGAGGAAAAATGTATGTCTAATTCTTTCTTTTCTGGGAGCTACATTTGTTTCCCCACCACCACCACCACCACCACCACCACCACCACCACCACCACATAACTCAGAGTTCAGCTTCCTCTTCTAGAGCTGGTAATTTACATTGTCATGATCATCGGTTCTGCTATTTTTCTGCTTCATCAGTTTATGCAAATCTTGCCATGTTTCTCTGATTTCCACTTAATCATAATTTCTTATTGCAGAGTAATATCCCATTATACTCATAAAGCATCCTCTCCATTGCCCAAATTATTTGCACCTGCTTTGCTTTTAGCTCTCTGCTACCACAAAGAGGATCACTATGCATTTTAAGTAGTTTTAAGAGAGACAGAGAGATAGACATAAAGAGAGAAAAAAGAGAGGAAGGAAAAGAAACAGAGAGAATAAAAGAAAGAGAAATGGAGAGAATAAAAGGGAGAGAGAACAAGAGAGAAAGAACAGAAAGAGAGGGAAAAAGAGATAGAGAGAGGAGAGAAATTGAGAGAACAAAAAAAGAGAGAAAGAGATACAGAGAAAGAGAGAACAGAGACAGAAAAGAGAGAGAGAGAGATATGAGAAAGAGAGAGAGAGAGAGAGAGAGGAAAAGAGAAGAGAAAGAGAGACCAGAGAGGAAGAGCTGGAGAGAAAAGAGATGGAGACAAAGGAGAGAGAGAGAGGTGGGGAGAGAGAGAAAGATGGGGGGGAGAGAGAGAGAGAGAGAGAGAGAGAGAGAGAGAGAGAGAGAGAGAAAGAGAGAGAGAGCGAGAGAGAGCACTACCATTTGAAAGCATCAGGAAGAGAAAACTTTCTGTAGGAGGTACCTGAGAAGTGCTAAAAGTGGACTAGGGATTTAGGGATTCTTGGAGGTGAGAGATCACTTATACATATACTATGTAGATGTCAGGAAGCTGTAGTAATAGAATGACTCCTGGCTTCAAGTTCAGAAAACCTGAGTCTGACTCTTGGTTCTTTCATATCTATGTGACTTTGAACAAGATACTTTCTTTCTTGGGGTCTCCGTTTCCTCTTTTGTAAAATGAGGGAGCTGACAAAGTTATAATTCAATAATAATGGATTTGACTTAATTACATGATAATTTTGTTGTATATTTGAAAGGAATAGCAAGTTGTGCATAGTAGATTTGCAGTTTCATGTGCAGTCATCTTTTTTTTTTTATTGTACTATGTCATTTGGACATATGTCCATGTACTATGGAAATGTTTGTTCCATAAATTGTTTTTAAAAAAAGATTTGACTTCAAGGGAAATAGTTTGCACTGCATCATTCCTCAGTTCACATATCACACTAGGGATTCCATTAACCAAAAAATCATGGGCAGCAGGAGAAGCCTGACCATGAGAACCTTCTTCTGAATCAGGACCAAGGATGCCTTCCATGACATATTCTGGTCCAAACACCAGTGACTCCCAATTCTTCATTACTTCTGACATAACAGATTGGATAGGTGGGAAGCATGTGGTCTTTAGTGAAGTCACTGAAGGCATGTTTTTTTTTTTTTACTGTACCATCTATAACCCCACTATGGACCCCCAACACAAAAACAAACACATTCGTCAATATTTTATGAAGTTTAATCAAAGTTTTAAAACTAGTCCTATATTAATAGTGATAACTAATATTTACATGACACTTTAAGGTTTACAAAGTACTTTCCATATGCTATCTCATTTGATTCTCAAAACAACTCTATGAGATAGGTGCTAGTATTACCCTCATTCTACAGATGAGAAAACTGAGGCAGGCAATGGTTAAGTGATTTGACCCAGGGTCATGCAGCAATTAAGTGTCTGAGGCAGGATTTGACTTCAGGTTTCTCCTGGTACAAAGTCCAACACTCTATGCACTGTTCCACCTAGATGCCTCAAAAGTATACGCAGGGGAAAAAGTTCGTACATGCCTACTGCTAAAGCATGTTTCAAAAATTGTGACCTGGAATAAGTTTTATTTAAAATTATATCTGCACCATTCTCTCATGCCAGCTAGGTGGCACAGTGGATAACACAATGGCAGAGCAGCTTAGAGTAGGATCTAAAAGTCTCATGTCTTTTTTAGAGTCAGGAAGACTTGAGTTTCAAATACTGCCTCCAAATATTAGTAGCAGGATGACCCTGGACAAGTCATTTAACCTTTCTCAGTTTTGTCATACTTAAAATGAAAGGGAGTAGATTAAGTGTTCCTTTTGGTCTCTTCCATCTCTAAATCTGTGACCCTAGGATCTCTTGTCCTGCAAAAACAGCACGTTGACCATGAAAACCTGTTCTTTCCTCTAACTCAGTCTGTACCCACAATTCAATTAGACTACATCTTCCTGATGGCAGGAAGGCAGAACCAGGAGTAAGGAGTGGAAGGTGAAAGAGGCAGAATTTGGCTCAATGTAAAGGATAAACTTCTAAACCACTGGAGCTGTCCAAAAGTGGAATGGGTTTCTTTAGGAAACAGTTGTCATCCCTTACAGGAGGTATTCAAAGAGAGAAAAATTTGTTGAGGGTCTGATAGATGGGATTCTTATTTAGTTATGAGTCATACTAGAAGCCCTCCAAGGTCCCTGCCAATTCCGAAATTCTGTGGTTCTGTGAAGAGGAAAGGACTAAGATTCCCTACAGTTCTAAAGTATGATAGTGGGACCACAAATGGAAGAGTGCATGTGGTTGTTGGCAAACCACGCAATCCTTTACTATCTGTTAAAAGAGAATTTTAGAGAATGTGCTTAACTTTCTCCTTACCCAGGCTGGGTAAGTGACTGATCCTGACCTCATCACTTTCAGGTAGACACATTAGCATATATAACTAATAGAGTTAATACAGCGCACAAGATACAAGCAACATCTTTATCTCAAATGGATGCATTGGTTGCAAAACCAACTTTATGGACCACAGTTTGATCTGAAAAGTAAAACAATAGCCCATATTTCTGTAGCACTGGATAGTTAATAATAATAATAATGATAATACTGATGATGATGATGATAACAACAACAACAATTATAGCTAGTATTTATATAATATCTTAAAGTTTACAAGGCACTTTAAAATATTATCTAATTTTATCTTCACAACAATCCTGGGAAGTAGATGCTATTATTATCCCAATTTTACAGATGAGAAAGGCAAGGGTAAGTGACTTGCCCAGTATCACATAGCTAGTTAGTGTCTGAGGCTGGATTTAAACTCAGGTCTTTCTGACTCCAAGTCCAGCATTCTATCCACTGTGCCACCTAGTTGCCACTTTCTTATACTTTAATGTATTTGATCCTCACAACAACCATCTGAGCTAAATTGTGAAAACAAAAAAGGATATCCCCATTTTATAAATCAGGAAACTGAGGCCCAGAGAGTTTAAAATGACTTCTCTAAGTAAATTCACATAGTGAATAAATGTTAATGCTGTTATTTATCATAGGATATAATGATATAAGGGACTTTTGTGATGGACCCACTCTTCTGGGCCTCAGTTTCCTTATCTGCAAAGTGGAGCTACAGGAGATGTACTCCTACTCCTCTTCCTGCTTTAAATCTATGTTCTCTCATTTTGCTGATGAAGACACCAAGGAGTGACTGGACAGTGGTTACATAGCTAGTGAGTGTCAAAGCCAGGACTTAAACTCAGGTCTTTTGACTCCAAGGCTGGCATATCTTGCCTTTGCCTTGAGTTACCTGACTCTCATGAAAATCTCAGCACTTAAATGTTGTAGAGGAGAGGACCACAACACAAGCATAACAAGCTTAAATGTATTTGGGAAATACTTAACAGAATAAGTAAAAATTCAATAGAACATATAGATAATGTGAATGTGTGGTTTTCTGAGTCAATACGCAGCCTGCGGGAATTCTAATGTGCTTGTTACTGGTCCCCTGATTCTATCTGAATTTGGCTTTACTGTGGTTGAGTGTATATAACTAGAGCTCTCATCCTTGCATTAGTGATGGTTTATATTTCAGGAAGTGAGAAAGAGCCTGGACTCATTCTGGGAACTACACTGTTGAATAGTGAACTGCATTTCCATGTAGTTGAAAGGTGTTTGGAGTAGGGAGATGGGGAAAAAGTTGGGGGAGAAAGCTTAAATAATTCTAAATATTGGACCAGGACCCTCCCACTGTTAGGTGATGCTGCACCAGCCCTTACCTTTCTCTGGGTGTCAAATGTCTCAGCTGTAAAAAGTAGAGGTTGACCCAGTCAGGCCTTTCCATTCTCATGTCTACATCGTGGTCATCGGCTTTTTTGATCACACACCCCTATCAGCTTGAAAAAACTTGTGAGCACGCATCTCTAATGTATGTACATTTACTTATTTGTAAAGTATATGTATATTGTTGGATTAATAACTAGGTGTAGCATAATATATAAAACACATTTTTAAAAGATGGGATAACATGAAATAGTAGTTTCAAAATAATATTCTAACATACAATAATTTTGCTCTCATTAAACCTTAATTATTAATTAATATAGTAATTAATAATAAGTTTAAATAATTTTATATGAAACATTGAGATTAGATTTGCTTTGTTATTTTTGAAAATATTGGTTCAATACTTTCTGACACAGGAACAGCTAGGTGTAGTAGAGCACCAGCCCTGGAGTCAGGAAGACCTAAGTTCAAATTTGGCTTCAGACACTTATTAGCTATGTGACCCTGGACAAGTCACTTAACCCTGATTGCCTCCAACCCCCACCCCCAAAACAAAAACAACTTTGTGTTATAGCATTTTGAAGGGCTAATACAAGTTGGGGTTTTAAAATACTTGGTTGTAATGGCTGTTTTAATTTAGAAAAAGATGCATCACAAAGATACATCTATCTATAGCCGAGTTTACTAAATCACAGTATTCATCTTTCTATACCAACCACGAATTTTTCAAAAGATTTTGCTGAAATTCAGTTAGTACATTTGCATCTAAGTGTGTATCAATTATTTTTGCAAACTAATCAGAATGTTTTCAGCAAACAGATTCAAAAGCCACTGAAAGTCTTAGAAAGAATTTCTAAATGAGTTAGAGAATTTATTTCCAAAGGAAAGCTGTGCAGTTTCTGCTAGTGACCATGCTATGGTTGAGTTAGTACCCTAAGCCTGGCTGGGGAACAGGAGATCATTGAAGTCTGAGGAGGTCATGGATAGGAGGTGGCAGAGTTGGGGTGGATGGTGGATATTGAGCTCTACCAGGCAAAAGGGGTCGTTGAGTTTTGGATTTGTTGACTTCCACCCTGAAACACTATGTAAAACTCACATTTATATAGCACTTTAAGATTTGCAAATCTCTCATATGGGGAGGCAGGAGAGTACAAGCAAAATTATGCTACGGCAAAGTCATCGAATAAGGGGACAAAATCCAGGGATTTGGTGTTGATTGGTGGTGCAACCTTGGGGGAAAAAACAAAGCAAAACAACAAAACTCTCTGAGTTTCAATATCCTCACCTGTGATATGAAAGGTTTGGACTCAGGAGTGTGCTGGAATTATCTTGACAAAAACTGATTGTTAGATTTTCAGTATGTGTTTACACCTCCAACATTTCCTCCACAAATCAAGGCTAGATGTATTGTTTTGTTAATTGTCTAGACTTTTAAAAGTGATGGAGAGGATGTTAATAATGCCGATTAAACTTAAGAGTGTATCCTACATATATGACCCTCCTCCCTTCCCATAGTTGTTAAACTTTTTTCAGCCCATAGCTGCCTACATCCTTTGGCAATCTAGTGAAGCCTGTGATTCTCAGCACAATATTTTTACATGCATTTAATAAACTTAATAAAATTACAAAAGAAGTGAATCATATTGAAATACAGCTATAAAAGTATTTTTAAAGTTCAATGACCCTACATTAAGAATGCCTACTTTATCATCTATACTAAAGACTGTCTGAGACCCTGAGAGGTTAAATTTTTTTCCCATGAGCACACAACAATATGTATTAAAGACAGGACTCGAACCCAGAGCTTCTTGGCTCCAAGGTCTTGCTATAACACCATCTTGGTTTGGATAAAAGGCTGCCTATAGAGTCAAGGAAGCCTGGGTTCCCATTCTGCTTCTGAGATATACAGTCTGTACAGACTTTTCTGGGCCCCCAGGTAACTCTCTGTTTCAAAGTTGCAGACAAATTTTGTATTTGTGTTGATGGAGGGAGTTTCTACACTGAAAGTTTTTAAATCACAGTTTTGAAACTCCTTCCCCACCCTTCCCAGCCACATTATAACATCCTCTTATAACCTACTTATTCGCAGTAGCTTTGAGGTGGGAAAAGCCTTTGATTTAAGTCAAGGCCAAGTCTAAATCGATAGGCTCATGGCATCCTAATTAGCTCTGAGTAGCAGTGGTTGGGGCACTGGTAGCTGTTGCCTTTGTATTCTCTGAGGGGGCTCCTGTTTCACAGTGGGAGAAGACAAACATGCCAACAGTTAGAGAAAAGAGGGGGCTGGGAAGACAGTTTTCTGCCACTGTCCATCGTGGGGTTTGCTCACTAACCTGTCATTGCAAATGTTGGCTGAGGTGACGAAAAGTAAAAGAGAAAAACAAAGGAACCACAAACAAACTCGTGGGGGGGGCAGTTACCACAAGGTAACTATATTTTTGAAAAATAAAATATTAATGTTAAAAAATGTCTGTTCACTGGGATGGTAAGTTGAGGCACGTCCTGTTTCCTCTTTCAGTCTCCATTTCCTCATCCGTAAAGTGGGAATATGTTACATTAACAGCTTAATGTGGCATATCCCAATTTTACAGATGAGGATCTTAACCTAATAACTTTAAGGGCTGTTAATGTAACAAGGGTTTTTGTGAAAATCAAATGGTATGATGAAAGCAAAATGCTAGCTATTGTTATTTTGACACTTTACAAATAGATAGATAGATGGATAGACAAATAGATGAAAGATGGATAGATGGTAGGTAAATAGACAATGGATATGGATTAGATAGATAGATAGATAGATAGATAGATAGATAGATAGATAGATAGATAGATACCGATAGAAATTTTTGGTCTGGACCTGTCTGTGATTTCATTAGTGTGTGGAACTCACAGAGAGGAAACAAGTTCTACCAATGTATATTGACCTTGCAATTAAGAGTCTTAGAGAGTATCTAGGGGTATAGGAAGTTTAAGTCATTTGCACATTGTCCCACAATTTTATTATGTTTTTACTTAAAATTATATATTTATATTTGTTTTATTATTAAAATTAAATAATAGCAAAATCTCATCTTTTTTCCCCAAGTATTTTAGAAATAATCAAGTTTCACAGTTACCTTAAGACACCATTTAAAATAAAATATTAATATTTTTAAATGTCCACTCAAGTAGCTGAGGTGGGTCACTGCAGTTCTCTGGGATGTAGCTTCCCTCTTCATAAAACAAAGAGGTGGGAAAGGATGAACTGTGAGACCCCTTCCAGCATTAAATTGATGGCCCAATCATTCCCATTCTTCCAAAAGCCAAGTATAGCTTGAGACCCAAACCAAGAATATCTCAGGATTCAAAGTGAGACAGAACAGTGAAACAGTTTCTAAAATTCCCGGATTTTTGAAATTGGGGAAGGGAGGTGCAAAGAGATGATGTGACCTGCCTGAGCTCACAGAAGCCCTAAGCATGTATGGACCCAAATGTCGACTCTCTCTTCCAAAAGTAAAAAATCATAATGATATGATTGATTTTAGGCGGACCCTTTCCCTTTTAAGGTGTTTGATATTATTAGCATTTGTTATGTAACTACAATGCTCCTAAATGGAAGAGACACAAACATCTTAAAGGACCTAGCTACTATTCATTAAAGGCACTAGATTGGAAAGTTCACTTCCAATATGACTTTTTAACCCAAACCCCTATAAAATGCATTTTGTCAGAATCTGCCAGAAGTGTTCAGCTCTTTTCTGCCGAACACGCCGCAGCTGGTGCCTCTCGCCTAAGGTCCTTTGAAATCGGGAAAGCGTAGACAACCCTTTGAAAGCCGCCCAATTTGTCCAGCTTTCCCCTGGTCTGCGGAGCCTGGCTGGGGCAGGCCCTGGTTTAAATTAGCGCCGTCCTGTCCAATCTGACAGTAGCGACATGAACCTGCGCTGTCTGAATCTGCCGCCCAGATAGGGACTGGAAGGGACTGGGAATGCCGAGATTGTTTTCCTTCGGACCCTATGGAAGCCCACACGGTGGGGATTGTCTGCGGTGACAGCCCTAACACTTCCCAGAGCCGAGGACCCCAGTATAGAAATGGCATTGCCCACCCTGAAAGTGAGAAGGTAAAGTTTATTTTTTGTATTTTTTTCCCCTCTCTCTCCCATATACAGACTGTAGAAAGACCACCAAGCATGGGCTCTTTTCTCCCCTTTCTACCACGACGTACAATTCACATTTGTTAATCAAAAAAACTGCCTGAGGTCATCCACCTAGACGCTTTTTTTTTTAAACAGGAAACGGGTTTCAGATGTTTACATGTTAAAAAGTAAGGCTACTAATCTGCTTAGCCATTTCACAGTCAGTCCCTGGCCAATTCTTTCTTACCTTTTTAGATTTCAGCTCTTCAAAAATGACATTAATTTTTGTCCATTGCATTACTTAAAATAAAAAAAACCCTACTAACCATACAAAGCTGTCTTTTCCCAAGTCACCTGTTTCTATGGGATAGACTAAAGCAACATTAGAATAAATCAATCGAATTCGGCTAAGCGGCGTTGTCAACAGCTTTCCAGTCATCAAAGAGCTTGGGAATTAAATTCTATTAAGTGTGTTTCATTGACACACAGAGACATCTAAATCTGTGCCCACTGAGGAATGTCTGTAGGCATCTTGCTGAGATTCTAATTATTATGGCTGTCGTAAATCATAATTTTGAAATATTTTTGCCTGGTTCTTTATGGTTTGGGAAACTATTTCTGCATTTAACACACATTGAATTCATTCAATTTTGCCTTCTTTGGCTGCTAGAAACATGAATTTTCTTTGCATTAGCATGCTAATTTTTACCATTTTTCTCTCTCCCACTCTTTATCAATGAACTGATGGCAAGCTAGAAAGAAGCATTTTCTCCAGTACCTGGAAGGGGTGAGTCCTTGTGTTCAGAAATAAGAGGGCTTCAAAATTTTTTTTCATTTGAAAATATCTATTTCTTTTCATATTAGCTAAGGAGATAATATAAGAATTTTCTTCATGGCCAGTATCTAAAAACAAGAACTTTCTTTATACCATTGTCTTTTTTTTTTAGTATTTTATTTTTCATCAATTACATGTAAAAAAAATTTTCAATGTTTGTTTTTAAAATTGAATTCCAAATTTCTCCCTCCCTCCCCACTCCCCTCATTGAGAAGGCAAGCAATTTGTATATCATTTTCTTTTAAAAGATTTACTTTTTGAAAGAATCATCTAAAAAAGTAGTGATAAAAAGAAAAGTCATCATATCCCTATGGCTCATATAAAACAAACAAACAAAATTAATTATTGAGACAGTCTTCTTGTTTCAAATACCAAATTAACAAAATGTGCCAGTGTTGGGGAGGATCATACTGTTCTTTATAAGGTTAGAAATAAGCTTAAAAAATAATAAAGTGGCTTCAGGAAAAAAAAAAAACAATTGAATTTACTAAATAGTCAAGAGGATTGATTTTAGAGACAATATTGGAGAAATTTGACATCAAATCATCCTATGACTTAATGAAAGTACATGTAGCTTTTTTCAACATTTTTGCACTCTCAGGGTTGGTCCCCCAAATTATTCATGCTGACATTTGTGGGCAAAGAAGGGGGAAACATACTCTTCACTGGGACTTGGGAGGAAAAAGAGGCCAGTAGCAGCCCACAATACCAATTTCCTCAAAGTGAATTTTGAAAGCAAACTCTTTGTCAGGATCTGGTGGTCTGTCCATATACATCATGGAGTAGTGCTGGAAGAATAATGTGGGGCTGTCCATAGAGCCTAGGTTAGGAATCAAGGCACCTGAATTTGAAATCCCAACTCTGCCATTTACTTACTACTTCTGTGATCTTGGGTAACTGACTCTCACTGTCATCTCTTAGAATCTCCCTTGCCTCTTCTTTAAAACAAGGGAGTTGCGATAGATGATCTTTAAGGTCCCTTCCAGATCTAAATCTATGATATTAAGGTTAGGATGACTTATTTGTTTGGGGAGGAGGGAGAAAATAATATTTTTCAAATTGTTAGAGTCTCTTTATTCCATACAAAAATTCTCCCCAAATAATACATGGTTTAATACAACATAAATGTGTTGGCTTTTATAACGGACTGATCAACAGGAATGAAGAGTTTTTAACTCCAGTGAAACTGGATACTCAGCTAATTAGGAAACCCCTTTCCATGGAATAGACAGAGGAGCTTTAGAGCTGGCAGGGCCCTCTGAGTCAAGTTAATCCAACCTTCTCATTTACAGTTGTGGAAACTGAGGCCCCAAAAGGGAAGTGAAGAGAATTGATTCAGTGAATTCTAGGCAGTAAGCAAAAAGCATGTTAATTTTTTTTAAACAGATCTAAACTCAGCACCCATTTTTGTCCAGTGTTGTTACATCTTTGCATACCAGAGACCATTATCAAATAACAGAAATTAATTGACAACAAAACATCTAAGTAAAAGAGAGGACACATGAAAACAATTCTATTCTCAAACCCTGAGAAGTGTGGCATCATTTAAAACAGCAGGAGCCAAGGTACCATAGCCAGCTGTGTGGGTGGTGGGAAGCTCTCAAATCAACATTCATTTCAGGTTGAGTCTAAGAACCTGGGGAATCATTTCTGATGAAGAGGAGAAAGTCTATTTTTGCAAAACACTGTCCCAGCATACCGACAGGGATTTGTTCTTAAAGCTTGCACAGGCAGCGACTGAAAACACTGAAGAGAAAGGGTGAACAAAAATGAATTAGTTTGAAAGATGAGCTTTCTGGCAATTCTTCTAATAGTTAATTTCCTCTTTTCTCTTGTGTACACTGGGGAATTTTGCAAATGAAATCAATCAAATATCCTACATCAAAACCACAACTTAAAAAAAAATAAAAAGGGATATTGGACCAGCAATTTTAAAAAAAAAAGTATTCTTGGCATATCAAATGTTATAAATATGAAGATTGCCAATGCCATGAATATATTGTAAAAATGTGTAAACCCAATGCCGAGATGTTTTCCAAATGAACACCTGGAAGGCGTAAATCAAAGAAATTGTAAACACTCTGGGTCCCAACATATGACAGGCAGGCTGAGCCAGGCTAGGCTGAACTGGCCTATGTAGGGATCACAACTCATCTCCACATGGGAAGGAGAATGGCTTAACTAGGGGCCTGGCCCTGCACTAATAAATCCATCTTTCACAAGAAATGAGAGAGAGAGAGAGAGAGAGAGAGAGAGAGAGAGAGAGAGAGAGAGAGAGAGAGAGAGAGAGAGAGAGAGAGAGAGAGAGAGAGAGAGAGAGAGAGAGAGAGAGAGAGAGAGAGAGAGAGAGAGAGAGATTCCCAGCAACTGAAGTCTGTGAGCTGACCCTTTCATAGGAGCTGGGAAAGATAAGAGGCCAGATTCAGTTTTCTTCTATGATTTTTCAGGAGGTTCTCAGGAGCTGTCTGGTAAAGAGAGAAGGGAGTTCAGCGTGTACATGGATATTAATGCTTTTGCAATATCCAGAAGGAGTGATAAAAATCAAAATCCTTAAAAATCACCATTTTCTCATTTAACATTCAAAACAAATTTTCCACAGCAGAATGCTCTCAGATTTTAGTTTGGGTGCTTCATTGTTTGAAAAAGAAAAATGAACAGCAATCATTCCCACTAACAACGGGCATTAGTGTCACTTGTATAAAAAATGTATTGATATTACAAATTTATAATACTCCCTTCCCCTCGAGAGTCTAGGTTGTCGATGGATAGCTATCCACTTGGTCTGTGCAATTACTATAAAAACCAAGGGAAAATTCTGAGGAAGATCTGGTCCTTAGGATTACTTTACAATACATAAAACTCTCGGGCTCCATCCACACACTGTGATGCCAGGCTTTTTAAAGATGGCTTTTCTTTATAATTATCTGTCTAAGAGAAACCTTTTAAAAAACGATATCTTGGGGCTCTCCACAGAGAGACCTGAGCAACGGTGCATATAAACATCACAAAAGCAGCCCTCTGTTAAGAGCTTTATGACTTTACATTTCACAGTCCCATCCCCCTTTCCACCACCCTCCCCTCCACCTTCTCTTCCCCATTCCCATGAATGGATGAGGAGAAAGGGAAACCTCCCATCCCTGCCCCAAGAAAAATAATCCCCAAGAAATTAGACCGAATCCCACAACCGAACAAGTACCAAATGGTCCCTGATCAGAGCAAATGTTTAAATTAGATAAGTCAAATTGGGTCTTATTGAATAAAGCTTTGTTTTGCTGGCCTCAAACGAAAAAGATCTTCTAAAGGACATTTTAACTTGATATTAGGAATATGTCTGCTTACATATCCTGAGGCTTGCCTGGTATTTGGGAAAAACTGAAAGCAAGGAACAGTAGGATACGGTAAAGGTGTAAAATCTCAATAATAAAAGGATGTGTACAACAACAGAGGGGAAGTGGGAATGTATGGCTTTTCATTCAATGCATCTGTGATCTTATGTGTTTCAAAGAGATTGATGATTTGAATAATTCCCATCTCATAAGGGTGGAAAATTTGTGAAATTTGTCTTCTGCTTAGACCACCACCACTACCACCACCAAAGGTTAATGAAATAAATGACTATTAAAACAGTACAGTAACATTGGTATTAGGCAATCAGGATAACACAATTTTGTGGGCTTTTCAAGGAGGGAAGTCACCAGTGTGTCACAGAGGATGTGGGTTAACCTATGGTGCAGGCAAAAAGATGGTGAGACTAATCACGCACTAATGGGATTTTGCAATATTCACTTGTTGATGATTGTTTCTGTCGTTCTAGATGCTAAAAAGGAAAAGTCATTGCTGAATCTATAACCTTTCCTTGTGGCCCCTATTCATGAATACTCTTGGAGAACTGATTTTAGTGTCTAAGCTGGGCAAGCTAATTCTAAAAGCAAGCTTTTATGCTCTAAGAGCACAGGTTAAGGCCAGAAGGTTATTGAGTCTATCCTCATTTTATTGGTCTTTCTTATGTCAAGTCCAGGATCCTAACCACTACACACCAGGTTTTGCCTTCTTGCGTATGCCAAAAGCCTAATGGAGGTTGGGAGGGCTTGCACCTCATCCTGGCTCAGCTCTTTTCTACAAATTACTTAACCACTATGGGCTTCAGTTTCCTTATCTTTAAAATGAAAGAGATGAACTCAGTGGCTTCTGAGATCATTCCATCTCTTAATCTAGGATATATGACTAGTTTACTCTTGAAAACTTTCAGCTCTAAATTGTGGATCTGAAACTGGAAGAAACCTGAAAAACTGCTCTAATTCCATGATGGGATTTTCTAGGGAATACTATTTTCCCTTATCCCACCTTTCTGGAGACTGTGAGGACTAGCCAAATGAGCACAGGGTATCTGGAGAAAACAAATTTGAATCCCCCACCTCCCACTTCCTATCTCCTGGTGGAGAGGAAAGAACTGGGGCTTTGGAGTTAGAGGAGCTTGGATTGAACCTTGTCCTTGCTACTGACTAATTTCTTTCTGTGACCTCTGGTTCTCTCATCTTGAAAATGATGACTTTAGCCTAGACTGGGAGCTCTTAATGTGGGGTTCATGAATTTGGTTTAAATTTTGTTTTTGAAAATTATATTTCAATAAAATTTATTTCCTTTTGTAATTCAATAGTTTTGCAAACCTTAAAGTATTATATAGCTGCTAGCTATTAATAATAATAATAATAATAGCTAACATATAACAATGTGTTTAAATTCATATAATAATAACATTATTACATGTATTTAAGCATGTTATTCTGAGAAGTAGGTCATAAGCTTCATCAGACTGCCCAAGGGACCTAGGACATAGACAAGATCCAGAACACCTGGACCTTAAGGTCTGTACCATGTCTTCCAGTGATTGATACTAAGGTTTACTTTTTTTTTTTGTAGTATTTTAAAATGTTAAACTTAAATATAAAATGAGAAAAGAAAAATATATTGCCATGTATATGGCAGACCATAAGAGAGGATTCAATATAAAACAATAAATTACCATTTCAAGAAAACCTATATAACAAATGCTACATTGTTTTCAAAGCTGCCAGCTTTTCTCTGCTTCCTTGTTGGTTTTCTTTTGTTCTCTGCTGTGCACTTTTTACTTTATTTTTTCCTGCTCCCTCTCCCCCATCCCCCAAAGAAGGCTACAATTAATCGTGGACCTACATACATACACATAAATATCTATAAACATACACATATATACATATATACTCATACACATATGCGTAAGACCGTATTATGACTATTTCCACTTGTCGTCTGTTTCTCTGGAGGTGAATAGCATCTTCCTTCATAGGTCCAAGTCTTTACATGTTTTTCTAAATCAAACAGCTCATCATTTCCTTCACCACGGTAACATTGCAGCCCAATCACATTGTACCTGAGAGATTGTCTATGAAAGTTTTCCCCCAGTTTTCTGCATTCTGTATAGTCTTGACTACATAGGTTTTATTTATACAAGAAAATTTTAATTGAAAATGATAGAAATTATCCTTTTTACACTTCAACAATGCTCTTCCTTATAATATACTTTAAGGTCTGATACTGGTGAACCTATTTCCTTTATATCTTTTTTCCTGTTTTCTTTGGAGTTCCTCACCTTTTGATCTTTCAAATGAAATATGCTATTATTTTTTTCTAACTCAGTAAAACAATTTTTAGTAATTTAATTGGGATGATATTGAATAAAATAGATTAAGTAAAATTGTCATTTAAAAATTATATTGGCTTTATCTACTCATGAACAATCAATGTTACTTCAATTATTTAGATTTGAATTTATTTTCATAAAGTGTTTTATATTTATGTTCATATAGTTCCTGTGTCTATTTTGGCAGGTATGTGCTCAGGTATTTTATACTGCTTAGATATTTTAAAAGGTATAAAACAGTATTGAATAATATTGCTGACACATAGTGTAGTTCATTTTTCATTTTTGATTAAATATAGTTTAACTTCAACTTTGAGATCATGATTACTATCCCTGCTTTTTTACATAATAAATTCTACTCTTGCCCTTTATTTTATCTTTGTGTGTATCTCTCACGTTTATAATGTTTTCCGAAAGCAACATATTGTTCAGTTCAAATTTTTAATCTGCTACCCATTTCCATTTTTATGGGTAAATTCATCCCATTCACATTCTAAGCCGCAATTACTTCTTGTGTATTTTCTTCCTTCCTGTTTTTCCTCACTGTCCTTCTCAACCTATTTGCCCTATTTCTCTTTACTCCTCTGCTTTACTTCTATCCACTTTCTTGCCCTCCTGTTCCTTAACCCACCTACTCCTCTAAAAGTCCTCCCTTTATTCTTTTCCCCACCCTATCTTCTTGTCCTCTTATTTCTTTCTGAATTTAGAAGACTTTTATATATGTGTGTGTGTGTGTGTGTGTGTATGCATATATAGTTCCCTCTTTAACCCATTCCCAATGAGCATAAGGTTCCAGCACTGCCTGCCCTCCCCCCTGCTAGCTTCTTCTGTATCAATTTTCCTTTTATGCCTCATTTGTATGAGATAATTGCTCTTTGTTATCTTTCCCCACACAGCTTTATTTTTTGAATCACCCCATCATACTCAGCTGAGCCCAATGCTTTCTTTCAAACTATCCAAATAATGACAATCATAAGAGTAGCATTAATATTTTCACATAGACAAAGTAAACAATTTGACCTTATTGAGTCCCTTATAATTGCTCCTTAATGTTTACCTTATATTTCTCCTGGATGTTATAGGTCCAATTTTCCATTAAGTTCTGGGGATTTTGTCACAAAAACCTGAAAGTCTTTCAGTTTGTTATGTGTCCATTTTTTTCCCATTCAGGATTATACTTAACTTTGCCAGGTAAGTTACCCTTGGTTGTAACCCCAGCTCTTTTGCTTCACAGAATATGGTATTCCAAGATCTACAGTCCTTCAATGTAGCAGCTGCTAGGTCTTGCATAATCCGTATTGTAGCTTCATGATATTTAAGTTATTTTTTCTTGTTGCTTCCAATATTTTCTCCTTAACCTGGGAGCTTTGAAACTTGGCTATGATATTCCTGTAAATTTTCCTCCTGAGATCTCTTTCAGGTAGTGCTTTTCTGGAGGAGGAAATAAAATGGTACATCTATGCATGGTTGGCACACCTCAAGTGAGGGCTAGAGAATGTGTTCAGGTTCTCAGAGATTCAAGGAAGCAGATTAGAGCATAGAATGACACAGTGGGAAGAGCATGGGATTTGGAGGCAGTGGACCAGGCTTCAAATCTTGTATCTGCTGCTTACCTACCACTCAGAGCAGTTATGAGGATTAAATGAGATAATATTTGTAAAGTCCCTAGCACAGTGCTTGACATATAGTAGGGTACTTAAGAAATGTTTTTTTTTCCTTCTTTTTCTCCCTCCCTCTATTCCTTCCTTCCCTCTCTTTCTTCTTTCCTTCCTCCCTTCCTTCTTCCCTCCATCCCTTGCTTCTTTCTCTCCCTCCCTCTTCCTCCTTCCTTCCTTCCTTCCTTCCTTCCTTCCTTCCTTCCTCCCTCCCTCTCCTTCTTCCTCCCTTCCCTTCTTCCTTCCACCTGCTTGACCTTGCACAAATCACCCACCGATGTCAGCGTCAGTTCCATTATCAGTAAAAGGATAATTTTGGCCTTTATGGCCTCTAAGGTCTCTTCCAGTTTGAAACTCTACAGGTTGCACAGTGGATAGAGCACTGGACCTGGAGACAAGAAGACTTGAGTTCCAATCCTGCTTCAGACATTTATTAGCTGTGTGACTCTGGACAAGTAACAACCTCTTCCTCAGTTTCCTCAACTGTAAAATGGGATATTAATAGCACCTACCTTCTAGAGTTGTTGTGCCGATCAAATGAGATATTTGAAAAACGTTTAGCATGGTACCTGGCAAATAGTAGGTGTTAAATAAATGCCTATCTCTCCCCCCCTTCACCTACAGGGTTAGGCTTTATACTTCACTTAAAAAGCCTCAAAAAAAGATTAAAAGCTATGAAAAGAATGAAACAAGTCAGGTTTCCTCAAGAACCTAATCTTCTGAATGAGTGGTCAACAAACATTGAACTGGGATGGAAAATAGAATCTAGAGTGAGAATGAGTTGAGATCCAGCATGTGAAATGTGAAAGAGAGTTACATCCAAGGTTATAAACTATGAATCAGGTGGAGATTTAGTATGAAGGGTTGGACACAGGAGATCATAGATCTAAAGTCCAAAGGGATCTCTGGGGCCATCTAATTGTACTTCTTCATTTTACATATTAGGAAACTGAGGCACAAGGGTGCTAAGGGATTGGCCAAAGTCATGCAAGTAATAAGTTTCAGAGTCAGGATATGAACTCTGTCTAGTGGCATAGGGGATAGAAGACTGACATTGGAGTCAGGAAGAAAGCCAGGGATTTAAAATTCTACCTCCACCACTTAGTAGCTGTGGGGTCATTAAAAAATCATTTAAACTTTCAATGTACCAAGCAACTTCATTTTTTAAAAATGAATTTTTTTGTGGAGTCCTCTGCAGAAGGTAGTTAGATGGTGTAGAGGATAGAGCACTGGGGCTAGAGTCAAGAGGACTGGACTTCAAATCTGGCCTCAGGTACTTAATAGCTATGTGACCCTGGGTAAGTCATGTAACTTCTGTTTGCCTCGATCCACTGCAGAAGGAAATGACAAACCACTCCAGGATCTTTACCAAGAAAATGCCAAATGCAGTCACAAAATGTCAGGCGCAACTGAAAAATGGCCAAACGATAGCAACTGACTTCGGAGCCGGCGCTCTTTTCACCATACCCCAAAGGAAAGAGAAGCTATTTCCTGTAAACTTACAGGTCTTAATGTTCTTCTAAGAAGTAAAGACATAACAAACATGTAGAAGACACTGACAAAGGAACAGATAGTCTGTGTGTAGCATAGTTGTTTCTACAGTGCTACGGGGCCCCAAGATAAATTGGAGATGATAGACAGGATCAATCTATAGCTCAGCAAATGTTTGGTAAGCACTTATTTATATGCCAGGCACTGTGCTAGCACAGAACAGTCTTGCCCTTAGCGAGCTTATATTCTAATGTGGGGAGATAATGTGTATATAAATAGATACATATAAGATACATGTAGAATAGATAAAAAGTAATCTTATAGGGGAAGGCGCTAGTAGTCAATGGAGCAGAGAGAGTAAGACAGAGACAACAACAGAGAAAGAGAAAGAGACAGACAGAGACAGAGACAGAAGGAATAAGGATATAATAGAAAATATAAATGATATAAAATCAAAAGATGTCCATAAAATTATTTTTTTTAAAGAAATGTGCTTAGGACACTGAAAGTTTGAGTGATTTGTCCATGATTCCACAACTAGTAGGTGACAGAAGTAGAACTGTTGAACCCATGAATTTCTTCCTGATTCCAGGGTCAGCCCTCTATGCACAATAGCACATTTGCCTCTCACAATCAATTTTTCTTGCTGCAGATTCAGTCCAGATGCACTACTTAATTGAGGTTATCAACTAGGCAATATTTTGTCACAAAAGCTAGTTATTATTGTTGGATGTACATAATGTTATGGTCATTTTTTGAGTTTTGATTTTGGTAACCTTATTCAGAAAATCAGGTTTTCTGGAACTTAAGCTCCATTTATTTATGACAAGTGATGTTTTAAGATATACCTGCATCTTGTACCCTGGGAGGATCTGCTTCCTTGCCTTTCTCAGCTCCTTCCTCTGTTCAAGAGCTTCTCAAGAAAACTTACTTAAATTCTTGTGAAAAATTTTTGTAAATCTAAATTGATCAGAGCAGCTGGCAGGGATGAGGTGTAGGGAGCAGATAAAGTGCAGGACTTTGATTCAAGAAGTCCTGAGTTCAAATCTGTTCTTTCCCACTAATTTGTTGTGTGACCATTCACAAGTCTCTTTAATTGCTCTGAGCCTCAGTTTTCTTACTTGTAAAATAGAGATAATCATAGCATCTAACTCCCAGGGTTGTTGTGAGAATAAAATGAGATAATATTTGTGACGTGCTTTACAGACCTTAAAGTGTTAGAGAAATGCTAGAATTATTATTGTTATCATCATCATCATCATCATCATCATCATCATCATCATCATCACCATCATCGTTTGTCTAAAACACTTCCCTCACACCAGCCCTTTCAGGTGAACAATGCAACTATTATCTTCCCCATTTGGCAAATTAAGAAACTGAGGATCAGGATGGTTTTGATGACTTACCTAAGATCAACTAAACAAGTAATTATCAGTGTCGGGCCTTAAATCCAATACTCTTCCCACTATACTATATTTCCTCCCTATGTGAGCCTACTTTATTGAGTAACTTCAGTCTTCTGTGATAACCCTGGAATCCCTGCATTAAAAATGGTCATGCAGCATCTTTAACACCATCTAGCTCTCACCCTGCAGAATTAGAAATGAAGATGGGCTTGAAGATGAAGATATAGGAAATGAGCCTGAGTGCATAAAAATAACAATGGACATTTATACAAAAATTGTACTACGAAAGTTGTAGGTAGTACCACCCCCATTTGACAGATGGAGAAACTGAGGCACTGGGCAGTTAAGTCATTTAGCCATGGTCACACAGCTAGAAACCATCAGAGGTAAGATTCAGACCCAAGTCTTCCTGATAAGAAGGCCAGGATTCTATCCAATATGTCATATAGCTTGTTGTTCTGGAGATGTATTGACTCCTTGGAAGTTAATTTATAGGAGAAATAAGCAAACACACATACACACACACACACATACACACACATATATATCACACATACATATATAAATATATATGTGTGTGTATATATACATATACGTATATGTATGTATATATATATGTGACTTATTTTAAAAAAACAATTAAAAAGATTCTTGATTGAAACTTCTGGTCAGTGAATCATAAATTTATTACCCACCCTATATGATGCTAGTATCAACGCCATCACAGAAATGTGCCCTTTCAGAGAGCAGGGAAGTTCAAATTGGTGCCTCTGTTCCTCGTTGCTTTTCCCAAACACACCCACTGCAACTAACCCAGTCTTTTTCAGCAGCAAGGTTCCTGTCCTGAGAATGACTGGCCCTCATCCTTTGGTTGGAGCAACAAATGAACCCTCATTTCCTCTTCTATTCTTTCCAGTTCCTGATGCCTGAAAAGGCTTGGATTGTATTGAGCTGGGGTTTGTTTGTGCTCAAGGAAGAAAAATCTCTCTGGAAATGCCAAACCTGACCTCAGTTGTACAAAATTTAGTGAAGAAATGGTGGTGATGATGATGATAACGATGATGATGATGAAAATGAAGCAGAAGAGGAAGAAGAAAAAGAAGAAAAAGAGGAAGAAGAGGAAGAAGAGAGACAGAAAATCTGGTTCAAATCTATTGACTCCTTTTGAGCAAGTTATTCTCTAGGCCTCAGTTTCTTTGTCTGTCGTAGAAGACTGGCTCACAAATCTCTAAAGCCAGATTCACATATATGACTGTTTGCTGGCCATATTTTTGAACTCTTCCTTGTCTTCTAAAAAAAAAAAATCAAAACAAAAAAAGTAGATCCTTTGCATTTACTTTGTACATATTTTACATTTATTAATCTATAAATATGTTGTCCTCTCTCTCCCAGCAAAACGAAGTTTTTTGAAGGCAGGCATTCTTTTTTCATTTTTGTGTTTTTTTTTTTTATCCCTGACACATAGTATAGTGCCTTCTACACAGTAGGTACTTAATAAATGCTTGTTGAATTGAACTGGATTACAGAATTTCATAGGTTGCTTCCATCTCTAAGAAATAGTGACTTCTGAATTCACCTTCATTGAGCACTTTTCAGCTGACAAAGCATTCTCAACAGTAACCCTAGGAAGTATGTAAGGGTTAGGAACCAGACTTAATTCCTTCCTCTATGAGTG
The DNA here is from genome assembly GCF_003287225.1 of Phascolarctos cinereus. Taxonomy (NCBI): domain Eukaryota; kingdom Metazoa; phylum Chordata; class Mammalia; order Diprotodontia; family Phascolarctidae; genus Phascolarctos; species Phascolarctos cinereus. The sequence goes on along the minus strand of NW_027555625.1, from coordinate 56,327,057 downwards.
TAGATTTCACCTTCCCTGTAACTTACATGAGTTACCTGGAGCAGTCAGAGGAAAAGTGATTTCTCCAGGGTCACACAGTATGTGTTAGAGATGGAACTTGAATCCAACAATTTTAAAATTAATGTTCTTACAGCATGGTCATGACCACTGGAATAAATACTATAGTCCCTGAAGAATTAAAATGTGGACCCAATAAAAGGCAACTAAGTAGCACAATGACTAAAGTGATAGGGTTGGAGTTAGGAGGACCCAAGTTTAAATCCTGCCTCAGAAACTAAATAGCTGTGTGATCCTGGGCAGGTCACAACCTCAGTTTTCTTATCTGTAAAATGGGGACCTATCTCACAGTATTGTTGGGAGGATCGACTGAGATGTTTATAAAATGTTTTACAAACCTTGAAGCAGTATGTGATCTAGCTATTACTATCAATAATAACAACAAAGACAATAGTAATAATAATTAAAAGATAGGCACATGGTGGCCACAAGAAGTCTACTATATATATAAACAAAAAAGAATCATCAGGAGAAGGGGAATAAAGGATACCACAGGAAAAGGGAAAGGATGGTCATGGAGCAAGAGTGAAGAAAAACCAGTGGACATATTGAGAGCTCTGTCCATATCCATACAAAGTCAAGAGATTTAGAGGAGGGTCCCAACGATATTTGGTGGACCCACTATGGAGAATTTACAGGAGGACATTGAAACCGTAAGGCCATGGGTGGAATGCAATTTGTACCAATGGAAGGAGATCCATATCCATGAGGTAGTAGGTCATACTGTTCCAATTCATACACACAGTGACAGGTTTTCGGAACTAGGCTGACATTTTCCTGTTACAATTCTAGGGTACCCCCAAAGAGGGGATGTCAGGAGTGAGCTGGAGGTAGCTTGTACCAGCTCAAGACAGATGATTGTTAAATTTTCAGTGTGAGCATTTACTCTTTGGAAATTAGCAAATGCTACAATCAGCACTTGGTTTATTGTTTTGTTGACTGTCTAGACTTGAGAAAATGTTAATAATGCAGATTAAACTTAGAAGTATGTCATATGTACATTTTTTTCCTGAATGCCAGTTGTTAAACACTTACCAGAATACCAATGGATAGGGATAATTCTTTTTTAATGCTATTGGCTTGAGCCCCAATTCTGGTGTGTTCTGCTTACTATTAACTATTAGTGATTAATTATTTAATCAATTAGCACCAATTCACATTTACAAAGAGATTTTACTGTGAAAATTTGACAAGAACAGAAGTATAAACATCTCCCACTAGTACCTGGAAGAGAGAGGCACATTTTTTCCCCCTGTATCACGTTGGGCAGGCTTGCTGCAAAACCTAGCATGGACCTCTTTTGACTTGTCATTCTGACCTTTCAAAGCTCACAAGGACATCTCTGTCTTTCACACAAATTCACCTAAAATAGGAAAGAACAACTACAATGATGCAAAGAACAGAGGCTTGTATTCATAGACCACATGTTTGTTTTAGATGGGGAAGACCGAGGCTTCTTCTCACCCAGAGGCTTACAACATGTCTCTTTCCTCAAACATCACCAGGGAGGAAAACAGGAACGACAAAAAGCCTAACTTGGGCTGTGACTGACTTTGGAATCCTCCTTGTTCCCCCTTTCCAGTTCCGACCACACAGCCAACCGAAATGCTCCTTTTCGCCCTGGTTAGCGTGGAACCAGGATGTCTGTGCACATCCACATCAGGGAGAAGAGCCCTTCCATGACTTATCATCATGCCATCAGGCTGCCCAGCCTCTTTCAGGTGGGGATTTCATCAGCTGAGTACACTGGGAATGCTTACCCACATCCCTCCCCCTCTCACATTACAAAAGTATAAGATCTGCCAATCTATCAAGCGTTTACTTAGTGCCTACTCCATGCCAAGCTCTGTGCTAAGAACTGAAGGAAGAAGGAAAAACTACCTAACAATCCAAGTTGTCCACAATGGAACAGGAGACCCTAAAACCATAAAGTCATTGTCGTCGTCGTCATTGTCATAGTTAACATTATATTGTACCTACTACGTGCCAGGCACTGTGCCAGACACTTTACAAGTATTATCTCATTTGATCAGCACAACAGCTCTGGGAAGTGGGTGCTATTCTTATCCCCATTTTACAGTTGAAGAAACTGAGGCAGACAAAAGTTAAGTGACTTGCCCAAGGTTACACAGCTAGGAAGTACCTGAGGCTGGATTTGAACTCAGGTTTTCCTGACTCCAGGCCCAGCACTCTATCCAAATTGGTAAAATTGGGAAGGGACCTTAGACCTAATACAACCTCCCTCATTTTACAGATGAGGAAAGTGAGGCAAAGAGAGGTTAAGTGACTTATCCAAAGTCACACAGCAGATAAGACTCAGAGGCGGAATTCAGACCTAGGGCTCCAAAATCCAAATTCAATACTCTTTCCCTTATGTGTAATGAGTTTCCTGTTGCTGAAGGTATTCAAATACCACTGTCCTATTGACGGACTTCACTTTCCAGGCGTAAGTTGGGCATTTATTGTTATTGTTCAGTCATTTCAGTTGTGTCCAGTTCTTTGTGATGCCATTTGGAGTTTTCTTGGCAAAGAGACTGGAATTGTTTGCCATTTCCTTCTCCAGCTCTTTTTACAGATGAGGAAACTGAGGCAAACAGGATTAAGTGACTTGCCCAGGGTCACACAGCTAGCAAGTGTCTGAGACTATGTTTGAACCGAAGAAGATGAGTCTTTCTGACTCCAAGCCTGGCGCTTTAACCATTACGCCACTTAGCTGCCCTGTTAGTTGGACCAGATGGCCTATTTTCCCTCTGGGATTCTAAAATTCTAACTTATCTCATGTAGACTAAGTCTCTCTAGGACACAAAAATTCAACAAATTGCATAATGAAAACAAGGGACACTTCTTCCCTAAACAGGAAAACTCATCTCAGTTCCTCACCCTGGAATGCCAGATAAAGACACATGCCCTCTGAGGCCTACCTATTTTTCCTCTGCAGTGTAAAGTGCCTTCCATCAATCACTCTGTTTATCATTCCATCAGCCCACAATCTGGCCAGTCATTTGACTGCCCTTTGACTCAAGCAGAGTGTACTAAGCCATCAGTCCTGTTCACTCTCCTGACAGCAAAGGGCTCAGTAAGACCTCTTGAAAATGGATTTTTTTCTCTTTGTCTATAATATGACCTGGGGAGCCTCTGCCACCTGCTTGAGCAGTGAGAAGCATCACCAGTCCAAGATGCTTGATACCATGCTCCCAACAGCACACAGAGGCATGGACAGGAAAACACACACCTATTCAAAAAAGCTGCTAGTTGGGTGGCATTTCCTCCTAGAGTTTAAGAGACATTTGATCAGATTGCAAAATGTCTGCAGCTAATTAGAACTACAGAACTAAAAAGAATCTTGGAAATTGTCTAGGTTCTTAACTTGGGGTCCATGGGGCCCTTGGAGTCCGTCGATAGATTGGAACTTGGAATTTTTCATATTTTGATAACTATTTCAACATAATTGATTTCCTTTGTAATCCTATGTATTTTATTTTATGCATTAAAACATGATTCTGAGAAAGGATTCACAGAAGTCCCCAGACTGCCAGAGGAAACCCTAGCACAGTGGAGTTTTTAGTCTGGGGCATGCTTCACTACTGTGTACTTTTTCAAGGGGGGCATTTCTTTCCCAAGGTACAGGTGATAACCCATCCAGGCCTTCTTATTCTAGGCCGATCTTGTTCCTTTAAAAAAAAGTCTAGGCCTGTGGTTTCATCATTGTAGGAGATTCTCTAGTATGGAAGTTCCCTTTACCAAAACAAGTTTCCACTTGTTCTTTAATTTATAATCTTAGAGAAGTGTCTGGGACACAGAGAATTCAAGTGACTTGCCTATGGTCACACAGAAGTAAGGGGCAAGGTGTTATTGACCCTGAGGTCGACTTTCTAAGCACAGCGTCACATTGCCTTCATCTTTGTCTATGTCCCCTGATAACTCTTCTAGGCCACAGGGGTGTGGAACCTGCAGCCTCAAGGACACATGTGGTCCTGTAGGTCCTCAAGTGCAGCCCTTTGATTGAATCCAAGTTTCACAGAACAAAATCCCCTTAATAAAAGGATTTGTTCTGTAAAACTTGGACTCAATTAAAAGGTTATACCCAAGGACCTAGAGGACCTCAAGTCCATGGGTTCCCCACCCTTGTTAGGGAGACATTCAATGTGCTAGGAGCCTTCTGCTGGGTGCATTGGCATTGCATGCATGCCAGTGTCTATCTGTTATCCTTGCTTTTTGCATGACCAGACCATGTCTTTTAGTTGTATATCTGTTTAATTTGAAGAGGAAGATATTTCTGTTAAAAATAATCCTTGTTATCCCTGCTTAGGAAATAACTTTTCTAAAAGCTAATTAATGTCACCTGATAATCTATTGGCATCACAGTGGTAGAAGATGTTTCTGTTAACAAATATCCTCATTATGTCTGCCCAGAAATTAACTTTCCCAAAAGCTAATTAATACTGCCTGATCTCTAATTGGCAGCACATTGGGAGAAGATATTTCTGAATAATATCCTTGCTGTACTTGATTAGGAAATAAATAACCTTCCTAAAACACTAATTAATCCTGCCTGATGATCATTTGGCAGAGCGCTGGTAGGGGCTTATGAAGTACAGTACAAGGAAATCCCCAATACCTTTGTCCTTAGAAGTCCAGTGAATAAACTGAAATCTACAGAGTTAATGGATTTCCCCAAAGCCATATAGACACCAAGCATCAGAGCTTTGAATACCTTAAAGTGACATAAAAATGGTGGTCCAACCCATCACTCATGTAGGAATCCTCTTTCCAGAGTGTCTGATAGATGGGCATCTTTAGACATCTTAAATGACAGGGATCATATTAATATTATCAATATATTGCTTTAAGGCTTCCAAAACACTTTCTACATGTCATTTGAGTGATCCTCACAATAACCCTATGAGGTAGGTGTTTTCATTAGTCCCGTTTTGCAGATGACAAAATTGAGGCTGACAAAGGTTTAGTGGCTTACCTGGGTTCACACAGTATCTGAGACAAGATTTGAACTCAGATCATCTTGATTCTAAGACCAGCACGGTATCCACTATTCAGTTTAAATGCTGTGAAAGGTGATGAAATATCATTCCCTGCCTTTTTTTTATTTTTGCAAAGGTGGGGGCCTATGGGTGAGAAACAGTGTACATATTTCCAGACCCTATTGATTTGTGGGCTATTTTGATGAATTTTCCCTCTCATTTTTATTATTTGTTATGAGTGGCAGCCTCCTGAGTTGGGTAGAGGAAAGTGATACATTCAGAAACAAAGGTGATATGAAAAAAACAAAAGATATCAGTAAAAATTTAACACCAAAACATCTAATTTGGGGACTTGCATAGAAGGCGATACCTGCACCAAACCTTAAAAAAAGCTCACGATTCTGGGAGGTGGAGACAAGGAGGTCCAATATCCTGGACATGGGAGGCAGGTGGTGGGAAGGCCTGGAGATAAGTAATGGAATTCTGATCTCAGGGAACAGCAGGGAGGCTGGTTTAGTTGGAACATAAAGTGTAGGGGGGAAGAGGGGAAGAAGCAGCATGAAATAAATCTGGAAAAAATAGGCCCCAAATGGGTCACGAAGAATCAGACATGGCTAAACAGCAAGTCCCCTTAAGCTCTGGATTTATAATCCTTTGAGTATTTCTCTTTTTGTCTTTGTTTCTCCAGACACTGGATGAATAAAGGGAAATTATTCCATTGATTATCCTCATTTCATCCTGCACATACCCTGGTTGTACATAGCTGTTTGTTTACTTCTTGTCTCCACTATTAGGCCATGAGTTCTTCAAGGGGGGACTATCTTTTGCCTTTCTTTGTATATCTAGCACTTGGCACAGTGCCTGATATACAGTGGGTACTTAATAAATGCTTATTGACTGGTTGACTGACCAATATATCTCCTCCCACCCAGCACATACACATAAAAAATATGTCACCTTGTACTCTCTCCTTCTTGAAATTATCTATTCTTTTGATTTTTTGATTATTTGATTTATTGATTAATTTTGCTGGATTTTTTTGTGGCAGTCCCCACTTGTGATTGCATAAGCTTGGAGGACTCTCAAAGTGCATGCCATCTCCACCAGTGCAGACTACCAACTCTTCTACCATTTTTAGCCTGGGAGCATGACCTTGAATGTTGGGAGTTGAAGTGACCCCCTCATGGTTACCCAGCTACAGTGTCTCAGAGATAGGACTTCCTGAAGCCTATTCCTCTATCCACCATGCCATGCTAACTCTTGTATTATTTTATGTATTCTTTATCTGGGAACATGTAATGTCTTCCCCTCCCCCTCCCAGGACATTCTCCTTCCTTTCAAAGACTTCAGTGTCTGGCTCACTATCTTTCTCTCCATTCTAACTACTGCCTTCATGCCAGGGACATTCAAGACATGGTGATGTTGGAGCAGCTAAATGGCACAGTGGATAGAGCACCTGCCTTGGAGTCAGGAGGACCTGAGTTCAAATCTGGCCTCAGACATATAACACTTACTAGCTGTGTGACCCTGGGCAAGTCACTTAACTCCAATTACCTCACAAAAAAAAAGATCTAGTGATATTTCCTCAAATATAGTTACTTTAAGGCTCTCAATCTTCTCTACTCTTGTGACGTAATCCTCTACCTCTCAATACACAGAAATGATTGTGCCTTTGCTCTTACCATCAGCCACAAATGTTCTATTTTTATAAGTGGCACAGTGGGTAACTCTGAGCCTGGAGTCCAGGAGACCTGAGTTCAAATCTAACCTGAGATACTTCCTAGCTGTGTGTTTCTGGGCAAGTTGCTTAATCTCTGTCTGCTTCAGTTTCTTCATCTGTAAAATGGGCATAATAATAGTTTCTACCACCCGGGGCTATTGTGAGGATCAAATGAGATAATATTTACACATATGGACACATGTAGAGCACTTATCATTGAACGTGACACATAGCATATGTTTAGCAAGCACTTGTTTCTTGTCTTTCTTCCTAAATTTCTTAATCTGATCATCACATTTTTACCTCTCTGTCTTTCTATATGCCTGATGAACCCCTAATCCTTGTTCTCCATCTTCACTAGAACCACCTTTCAACCTTCATGTTTTCCCAGGTATTAACCCAGCTTATTTATGTTCTACTCCCTTCCCAATCTCTACCATTGCTGAATCAATTTAACTTTATGCTCTACTTGATTCTCACATCTCTTACCCCCTTGTGCTGTTGCTGATCACATTTGCCAAACCTCAGTCCTAGAGCTAGAGGAAGTCACAATATAGAGCTGATCTGATCAAACCCACTACACATTTGCGTTATTTGGTATGAGGGGGGATCTCAGGACAGCGAGGCAGTCCTTCTCTTCTCCTCTAATTAAGTCTCCATTCCACTCACCACAGCAGCTCTATTCCCTCAAACCTCCCCTGGCACATCTCTCTCATGCACTCATCTGAAGACCTCATCTTTTGTTCCACTGGAGAAATTAAGGCCATCTGCTAAGAGCTCCCTCTTCTCCTCTCTTCCCTATCTCACGTCCTTTTAACACCACTCTCCACTGTATCTTCCACCATTCTAGTCTCTGATAAAGAGGTGATCTTTCTCTTTGCCAAGGCCAACCCTCTATAAGCACCATTGATCCCATCCCATCCTCCTACCTTCTCCAGTTAATTGCCCCAATGATCATCATTATGGTCCTTCTAATCTTCAGTCTTTCCCTTTCTATTGACTCCTTTCCTGATGCCTCCCCTATCCTCAACAAAATCTGTACTTCAATCTGTCCTTCTAATAGTTTTCATCCTATATCTCATTTCATTTCTTCCTCTACTAAATTCTTTGAAAATGTGGTTTATACTCCACGCCTCCATTTCCTCTATTGTCCGTCTCTTTCAAACCCTCTCAATCTGGCTTCCAAATCTCATCGTTCAACAGAAACGTCTCTCTACAAAATGACCAGTGATCTCTTAATTGCCAGCTTGAGCAGGTTTTGTTCTTTTTTTCCTCAATCCTCATCATTCAGGACCTGCCTCTCTGCCTCTTTGGATAGCCTTCTCCTACTGGGTATCCTCTCCTCTGGGTTTCCATGAGTGCTTTTGGTTTTCCTCTTACCTGAATGCTCCGTCTTAGTCTCCTTTGTTCAATCTTCATCCAAGCAAGAGGATTAGTCATGAGTGTCCAACACAAGTTTGTTCTGGGCCCTTTTGTCTTTTCTAAACTGTTGTTGTTTAGTCATGTCTAACTCTTCATGACCCCATTTGGGGTTTTCTTGGCAAAGATACTGACGTGATTTTCCATTTCCTTCTCCAGTTCATTTGACAGCTGAGGAAACTAAGGCAAACAGGGTTAAATGACTTGCACAGGGTCACACAGCTGGTAAGTATCTGAGGGCAGATTTGAACTTAAGAAGATAAGTCTTCCTAACTCCAGGTCCAGCTCTCTACCACCTAGCGGCATTTTCTGCCTATGCCATCTCACTTGATCTCATTAGCTTCTATTAGTTTAATTATCATTTCTATACAGATGTTTCCCAGATCTACATGTTCAGAGCTAATCTCTCTTCTGAGCTCCAGCCCCACATATTCAGCTGCCTATTAAACATTTATAATTGGAGATTTTGTAGGCCTCTAAAGATAAATGACTTTTTGTTTTGAATATGAAACAAAACTCATTTATTTTCCCCAAACTCTTCCTTCTTTCTAACATCTCTATGACTGTTAAAAACACTACTGATCTCCAGGCACCCAAGTCATCACTCTTTTTTTTTTTATTTAAATTTTTTTATTTTTTTCCGTATGCTTTTCAGTTGAAAATTTTTCCTCCCTTTTCCTCCCCCCCCCAAGACAACGCACAATCTGATATAGGTTTTTCATTTATATACCCATTAAACATATTTTCACATTAGTGAAGTTGTAAGTAAAAATTAAAACCAATACGAGGAACCATCAGAAAGAGGAAACAAAACTCAACAGAAGGTAAAAATAAGTGATAGCAATTCGACTTTCATAGTTCTTTCTTTGAATGTGAACAGCATTATCCATTCCGAGGCCTCTGGAAATGTCTTAGATCCTCATAATGCTGAGAAAGTTCAGTTTAACAATCTTAGTCATTGCATAACGTGGCTGCTATTGTGTACAAAGTCCTCTTGGTTCTGCTCACTTCACTCAGCATCAGACCATATAACACTTTCCAGGTTTTTCTGAAGTCAACCTGTTCACATTTCTTACAGCACAATATTTAACCTATTCCACTGACACACTCCCTGTTTCTTAGCCAGTACCAAGCAGTTTTGATGATTGCTGCTTTATAATACAATTTAAGATCTGGAATTGCTAGGCCACCTTCCCCTGCATTTCTTTTCATTAGTTCCTTTGATATTCTGGACCTTTTGTTTTTCCAAATGAATCTTGTTATTATTTTTTCTAACTCTATAAAATAATTTTTTGGTAGTTTGATTGGTATGGCACTGAATAAGTAAATCAGCTTAGATAGGATTGTCATTTTTATTATATTAGCTTGGCCTACCCATGAGCAACTGATGTTTTTCCAGTTATTTAGATCTGATATTATTTGTGTGAAAAGTGTTTTGTAATTGTGTTCATAGAGTTCCTGGGTTTGTTTCGGAGGTAGACTCCTAAATATTTTATAATGTCTACAGTAAGTTTAAATGGGACTTCTCTTTCTATCTCTTGCTGTTGGGCTTTGTTGGTAATATGTAGAAATGCTGATGATTTATATGGGTTTATTTCATAGCCTGTAACTTGGCTAAAGTTGTTTATTATTTCAAGTAGTTTTTTACTTGATTCTCTAGGATTCTCTAAGTATATCATCATGTCATCTGCAAAGAGTGATAGCTTTGTTTCTTCTTTGCCTATTCTAATGCCTTCAATTTCTTTTTCTTCTCTTATTGCTAAAGCTAAGGTTTCCAGTACAATATTGAATAACAGTGGTGATAATGGACATCCTTGTTTCACCCCGATCTTATTGGAAATGCTTCTAGCCTGTCCCCATTACATATAATGCTTGCTGAAGGTTTTAGATAATGCTATTTATTATTTTAAGGAAGACTCCATTTATACCTATGCTTTCTAGTGTTTTTAATAGGAATGGGTGTTGTATTTTATCAAAAGCTTTTTCTGCATCTATTGAGATGATCATGTGGTTTCTGTTGGTTTTGTTGTTGATATGCTCAATGATGCTGATAGTTTTCCTAATATTGAACCAACCCTGCATTCCTGGTATAAATCCTACCTGGTCATAGTGTATTATTCTTGTGATAAGTTGCTGCAATCTACTTGCTAGTATTTTGTTTAAAATTTTTGCATCTATATTCATTAGAGAAATTGGTCTATAATTTTCTTTCTCTATTTTGACTCTTCCTGGTTTAGGTATCAACACCATATTTGTATCATAAAAAGAATTTGGTAAGACTCCTTCTTCACCTATTTTCCCAAATAGTCTATATAGTATTGGAATTAATTGTTCTTTAAATGTTTGATAGAATTCGCATGTAAATCCATCTGGCCCTGGAGATTTTTTCCTAGGGAGTTCATCAATGGCTTGTTCAATTTCTTTTTCTGAGATGGGGTTATTTAAGTATTTTACTTCCTCTTCGTTAATCTGGGCAATTTATATTTTTGTAAATATGTATCCATTTCACTAAGATTGTCAAATTTGTTGGCATATAGTTGGGCAAAATAATTCCTAATTATTGTTTTAATTTCCTCTTCCTTGGTGGTAGCTTCGCCCTTTTCATTCTTGATACTAGTAATTTGGTTTTCTTCTTTCTTTTTTTTAATTAAATTAACCAAAGGCTTATCTATTTTATTGTTTTTTCATAAAACCAGCTCTTAGTTTTATTTATTAGTTCAATAGTTTTCTTAATTTCAATTTTATTAATTTTTCCTTTGGTTTTCAATATTTCTAATTTGGTGTTTAGTTGAGGATTTTTAATTTGTTCTTTTTCTAGTTTTTTTAGTTGTATGCCCAATTCATTAATCTCCTCTTTTTCTATTTTATTTATGTAAGCATTTAGAGATATAAAACTTCCCCTAAGAACTGCTTTCGCTGCATCCCATAGGTTTTGGTATGTTGTCTCATTATTGTCATTCTCTTGAATGAAATTATTGATTGTTTCTATGATTTGTTGTTTGACCCAATCATTTTTTAGGATTAGATTATTTAGTTTCCAATTATTTTTTAGTCTATCTTTCCATGGCCCTTTATTACATATAATTTTTATTGCATCATGATCTGAAAAGGATGCATTTAATATTTCTGCCTTTCTGCATTGGATTGTGAGGTTTTTATGCCCTAGTACATGGTCAATTTTTGTGTATGTGCCATGTACTGCGAGAAAAAAGTATATTCCTTTCTATCCCCATTCAGTTTTCTCCAGAGGTCTATCATACCTAACTTTTCTAATGTTCTATTCACCTCCTTAACTTCTTTCTTGTTTATTTTGTGGTTAGACTTATCTAGTGCGAGAGGGGAGGTTCAGGTCCCCACTAGTATAGTTTTGCTGTCTATTTCTTCCTGTAACTCCCTGAACTTCTCCTGTAAGAATTTGGATGCTATACCATTTGGTGCATATATATTTAGTAATGATATTACTTCATTGTCTATGGTGCCTTTTAGCAGGATGTAGTTTCCTTCCTTATCTCTTTTGATTAGATCTATTTTTGCTTTTGCTTTGTCTGAGATCAGGATTGCTACCCCTGCTTTTTTTACTTCAGCTGACGCATAATATATTCTGCTCCAGCCTTTTACCTTTACCCTGTATGTGTCACTCTTTTTCAAATGTGTTTCCTGTAAACAACATATTGTAGGATTATGGTTTTTAATCCATTCTGCAATCCGTTTCTGTTTTATGGGAGAGTTCATCCCATTCACATTCACAGTTATGATTACTATCTGTGTCTTTTTCTCCATCCTTTTCCCCCTATTTATGCTTTTCTTTCTCCTTTTTCCTTTCCCCTTCACTAGTGTTTTGCTTTTGACCACCGCCTCCTTCAGTCCCTTCCCCCTTTTATTATCCCTTTCCCTTTTCTTCCCCTTTAGTCTTACTGCTGCTTCCCTCCCTTCTTTCCCCCTCCCTTTTCTTTCCCCTTTTCCCTCCTACTGCCTATAGGGCAAGTTAGATTTCTATACCTAACTGATTATATTATGCCCTTCTTGAGCCAAATCTGATGAGAGTAAGGTTCAAACAATGCTCCCCCCCCCTTTCCCTCTGCTGTAATAGGATTTTGTGTCTTTTCCTGTAATGTAATTTACCCTTGTCTGCCTCCTCCTTTCTCAGTACATTTTCTAAGATCAGATTGATCCACTTATTTGGATCCATTTAACCCACTTGATTAGATTTTTTTTTATCATTACATCAAAGTCAACTAATATCCACCCTCTTTATGTATACTCCTTTAACAAGGTGTAATAACAATACAGTTCTCAAGGGTTGCAAGTCTCATATTCCCTTGTAGGGGTTTAAACAGCCCCCCCCTTATTAACAACATATTGTATCCTTCTGTCCCATTTACCTTTTTAAGTCCTTCTTGAGTCCTGTACTTGAAGATCAAATTTTTTGTTGAGCTCTGGTCTTTTTATCAGGAAAGTTTGGAAGTCTCCTATTTCATTGAATATCCACCTCCTCCCTTGAAAAATGATGCTCATTTTTGCTGGGTAATTGATCCTTGGCTGCATTCCAAGCTCCTTTGCCTTATGGAATATCATGTTCCATGCCCTGCGGTCTTTTAATGTAGAAGCTGCAAGGTCCTGTGTAATCCTGACTGTGGTTCCATGATATTTAAATTCTTTCTTTCTGGCTGCTTGCAGCACCTTCTCTTTCATCTGGTAATTTTGGAATTTTGCTATTATATTTCTTGGCATTGTCAATTTGGGATCTCTTTCAGGTGGTGATCGGTGGATTCTTTCTATGGTTATTTTCCCTTCTGGTTCTAGGACTTCTGGGCAGTTTTCCTTTATGATTTCCTGAAAGATACTGTCCAGGCTCTTTTTTTCATCATGATTTTCAGGTAGTCCAATAATTTTTAAATTGTCTCTCCTGAGTCGATTTTCCAGGTCGGTTGTTTTACTGATGAGGTATTTTACATTTTCATCGATTTTTTCATTTTTTTGTTTCTGTTTGACTGATTCTTGCTCTCTCATAGAGACATTAGTTTCCATTTGTCCAATTCTAGTTTTTAACAGATTGTTTTCTTCTGTTAGTTTTTGTACTTCCTTCTTCAACTGGCCAATTGTGTTTTTTAGGGACTTGTTTTCTTCAGTGTACTCTTCTGTTAGTTTTTGTCTTCCTTCTTCAATTGGCCAATTGTGTTTTTTAGGGACTTGTTTTCTTCAGTGTATTTTTTTTCCAACTGGCCAATTGTATTTTTGAAGGACTCTTTTACCTCTCTCATTTGACTATTAAAATCCTTCTTGAGCTCTTCTAAGAAGGCTTTTTGGGCTTCAGACCAGTTCATATTCCCTTTTGTTGTTGCAGATGTGGGTTTGTTGACAATGTTGTCCTCTTCAGAATTTCTGTCTTGATCTTCACTCTTCTCATAATATGAATCTATGGTACGTTTCTTTTTACTCATGGTGTTTCTTTATTCCCTGGCCTTTAAAGAGATTGAGCTCTCCTGCTGGGGAACAGAGGGTACTGACCCAAGCTTCTTGTGTTGGGAGCCTAGGTCTTGGTCATTGTTCTGGGGCCTCTTATGCTGGGATTGGAGGCTGTAGGTTTCTGGCAGCTTACCTTGTGTTGGGCTGGAATCAGCAAGGCTGGAACTTTCAGGCAATTCTAGGTTGCCTGCTTTTCCTTTCCTTTAGCTTTCTTCTGCTTCTTTTAGATGGCTGCTGCAGGATGTTTATCTGCCTGGGGCCCCCTGCAGTGTTGTCTCCCTCGTTTCTGCTAATGCACCGGGAGATTCCTTTGTGGTGGAGTGCCGAGGCTCCTGGTGGTTTTCTGAGCTGGTTTCCACCAGTTCCCCTGCCCTCACTGAGGCACTTGGAGGTCCAGGTGTTGGTGTTTGCCTGCTCTACCACCTGGGCTTCACGATTTCTTCACAATTGGAGGCTTCAGGGCTTCTACAGCTCACCTGGTGTTGGGTTGGAATCAGCAAGGTTGGGGCTTTAGGAAGCTTTTAGGTTGTTTTCTTCACCTCCTTTCAGATGAATGCCACAGGGTACTTATCCACCTGGGGCGCCTTGTTTTTGCTGAGGCACTGGGAGACCCGTTTGCTGGGCTACTGCACTGCCGCTCTTTGTCTTTCTTCTAGTTCAGGTGTTCCAGGGTTTTTTTTTTTTTCTGGGCTGATATTTTCTGGGTTTTCAGAGGTTGATAGGGGAAAGTGAGAGCGACTACCTTTTCACTCCGCCATCTTGGCTCCCGGAAGCCCCAAGTCATCAATCTTAACATCTTCCTTGTCTTCTCTTTCTCTGCCCATATATCCAATTAATTGTCATACTGTGTTGTTTCTACTTTTATAACATCTTTCATACAGCTAAAAATGTTCTTTTCTATGCATCCCTTCTTTCCACTCACCCAGCCACACTCAAGCTTAGGCCCTCATTACCTCTCACCTGTTCTATTGAAATACCCCTGTAATTGTTCTCTGTATTGTGATTCTCTACCCACTCTAATCCATCCTCTGTGTAAGTGCCCAAATGGTTTCCCCAAATTACAGGTGTGACCATGATATACACAACTCCCTTGATTGACAGAATCCATTGGGTCCCTATTACTTCCATGATTAAATATAAAGTCTTTGGTTTGGCACCTAAGGCTCTTTACAACCTATTCCCTTCCTATCTTTCTAGTCTTCTCTCTTTTATTTCTCTCCCTACAGTTCAGTGATACTAGCCTACTTTAGATTCCTTAAACACAGGAATCTAGGTCCTGTTCTACTTTTGTCCTGCATGCCTGTGATGCTCTTCCTCCTCACCTCCACTTTTGACAACTCTGGCTTCCTTCAAGATAAAGCTTAAATATTACCTTCTACAGTTGACCTTTCCCTGTACTTCTGTGCTAGAGCCTTCCCCTCTAAGGTTGCCTTCCTTATACTCTGTAAGTATCTTGGTAGAATATAAGCTCCTTGAGGGGAGAAACTGATTTTGTATTTTTGTCTTTCTTTATATCCTCAATGCTTAGCACAATTGCTGGCACATAGCAAACACTTAATAAATTCTTTTTGATTGAATGATCTAAGGTTCTATCTAGCTCTAAATCTTATGACTTTATGTCGCATTCAACTCTTCAGCATTCTCGACAACTGAAGAGCATGCATTTTAACTAAATGTATTCTAAGGAGAAATTAATTACGTTGTTAATATGAGGGAGTGGATTACATAACAACCCCCACCATCTCAAAATGACCAGTTTAAGGCCGTAATGAAACTTTAGCTATGTAAACAAGATAGTCTCTACTCTGTGATTTATTTATGAAGTATCAGCCTCTTTGATTTGGTCAAGAAGACCACAGCTAATGAGCCTCTGAAGGATTTAACTAGCTAGAAGAGTTTTAGCAGTGAGCCAGCAAAATGGTGAACTAGTCCAGGAGTGGGACATTCCAAGTTTGGGGATTAAGGTTTCCCATTCTAAAGGACTTGCTCTTGAGGGAAGGATAAAGCTTCTGGCTTTATCACTTTGTAACTTTTAGTCACTATGTCACAGTATCTGTTGCTCTCTCCTTCTATCTCTGTCGCTTTCTATTTATTTGTCTCTCTCTGCCTCTCACTCTCTTTCTCTGAGAGTGAATTTGGACAAGAGCAGAGGACAAATAGATACATTAAAAACCATTACCCAAAAAATGAGGCAGCTTCAATAAACATGACCCATCACACCAGAGAAGAATGTCAGCTGGATTCAAGAAAGGACTTCCATATCATAAATCACCAGGAATTGTAAGTTACCATTATGACCCAAGTGCATACCTCATACATGCATCATTACCATTTTTTTCTAAGTTTGAGACTATTCTTCTCTTGGCCTGTGTATATCTACAACAGAGTTTGCCCCAAGTTTTGAGATGATGTTTTATACCAACTATCCTTACTGGGTAATATCAGTAAATACATTTGATAAAAGTTAATTAAATCTACTGCTGGATTGTTGGTGGGAAGCTCACCAGTGTGGGCTTATGAATGAAAGCATTAGTAACTCACTTCCCTAGAGTTACCCCTTAAACTCTGAGAGTAGAAATCTTCTGCCCTCTGGCACACAAGCTCTAGTGGGAGTTATGTGAGTAAACTCAAAGGAGGTGCTACATTAACTACACAATTTAAAGCTACAATTAAATTTTAAGCTCCCTAAGGGCAGAAAAGTATCTTATTAACTTTGTGCAATCTTAGGACCTGAAGAAACTACAGAATAAGTGCTTCTTAAATGTCTAAATTCATGACAAAATCTCTATAAATCAGTCCTCAAAAAAAAAAAACAACATTGGGCCAACTTCTGAAAAATGGCTTTGTAACAATAAAAGGAGTTTGTAGATGCTCAGTTAAGTGTTAAAAATGAGTGAGGTCAGACTAGATGGATTCTGTTTCCTCCCAGCTCTCTCATTTGAACCACCCACCTACAGAGCTACAAGGCTGTCCCTAGGGAATACAAGAAAGGCTGTGCCCATGGCCAGACAGAGTATGTATACAATTCATCAAGTGGAAAAATATACTAATCTATTTACTAAAAAAGGAAAAGAAAGAAAGAAAAGAAAAAAAAATTCCCAGTGGGATGTCTGGCACCAAAGTTGAGGACTTATGGGAAGAAACAGCATCCATCTTCTGACATGACATATTCTTGTCAATGACAATGCTGGCAAAGACAGATCTTGTGAACAAGAGGGCTCTGTTGAAGCCTTAAGGGGCATCCCTGCCAGGCAGTAGCTGTGGTACTGAGGAAGGGGGGTGATGCTAAGAAGGGATGGGGTACTCACTGTTTTTTAATTTTGTCTCAATTTCATCTTACTATTCTTAAAAACATTATTTAATTCAGTTTGATTCAACAAACACTAAAAAATATCCACCAGGTCCTGTACCAGATGGACCCTAGGAATGTAAAGATGAAAAATGAGGGAAAAAAAATCCATTTCTTCAAAGAATTTCCACTCTACTCATGGCACAACATGTGCAAAGGAAAGTAAACACAAATACACACACATGTACATATCTCAGTTATTCCTTGAAGACCTGGCTTCAAAGTCAGGATCTAACACTGATCTAAGGCAGGTAGGTGGCACAGTGGATAGACCTCTAGACTTGGAGTCAGAAATACATGAGTTCAAATCTTGCCTCAGACACTTATTAGCTATATGATCCTGGGAAAATCTCTTAACTTTTCTTAGACTCAGTTTCCTCATCTACAAAATGGGGATAATAATAGCACCTGCCTCACAGTGTTGAGAATCAAGTGAGATATCGTAGTTATCTTTGGAAACCTTAAAGTTCTATATAAATGCTAGTCATATGTTTTAGAGCTTGCTGCTGTTGAATTGAGCTGAATTGATACTCTATCCATTTCTGCTAGGCTTCATTGCCCTTCAATCATTTCTTTCTGCTCTGACCAGCTAAAATGTTGAATCAGAGTCAGAGGAGAGGAGTGGTTATTGAAATAAATAAACAAACCTGTGTGGGAAAGGGGTTCACTTTCATTTCAAGCAAAGACTGACACTGGTCTTTAGTCTGAGCTATTCACATTTGTCTTTCATGCTAGTAAGGAAGCCATTCTCCTACCATAAGAGCAGTACCGGTGGTATGGAGAATAGAAAAGGGGGAAGTCCAAGTAGTTTTTCCTCAGCAATGGGAATATTTGGCTAGCCGACTTCACTGGTCATGCAAAAAAGGAACTGTACTTTCTTGGCTTGGCTAGGTCCAGCACTTAGCACAGTGCCTGGCACATAGTAAGTGGTTAATAAATGCTTGTTGACTTGACTTGACTCCGATGGGTGGAAACTACAGGGAAGAATTTGGCTGTAAATAATGAAAAACTTCCTAACACTTAGAGCTGTCCAAAACCCAAATAGGCTGCCTCAGGAAATGAAGGATTCCCAGCCTTCCCTAGAGATCTTCAGGCAGATGCTAGATGACCACGTGTTGGGGATGTAGGCAGATAAGTGGCACAGTGGAAGGAAGGCTGGATTTGGAGTAAGGAAGATCTGTGCTTGAGTCCTGCCTCAGCCATGCTAGTTGTGGGACCCGGGGGCAAGTCACTCTCTCTCAGTCTCAATTTCCTCATCTGTAAAATAGGGCTATACACCATGCTCTTCCCTATGCACATGCACCTATCTCAGCAGGTATAGAGCACTTTGCAAACTTTGAAGTCCTAAAGCAATGGTGGCTATTATGCTGATTATTATCGTACAGGGATGGGCGGTATTTGGGGCTTTGGAGAGTCGTTGGTCTAGATGCCCTCAGAGCTCATTTCCAGTTCTGCTAGTCTGTGATCTCAAGAGAAGCCAGAGGACTTTCTCACCAAACCTAATTAGTATAGACTTGTGATACTGGACCTTCCATTTCTGTGACATTTTATGATGCCCTCTGTCCTCACAACAACCCTGTGAGGTGGATGGTGCAAAGATCACTCTCCCTATTATCTACAATGGCTCCTCATCAACTTTAGTCTCAGATACGAACTCCTCTGGTTGACTTTAAGGTCCTTCACAGTCTGGCTCCAGCCTTCTTTTCCAAATCAGTTACACATGACTCTTCCCCATACACTCAACATTCCAGCCAAATTGGTCAAAATTTGCTGTTCCCAATTACACGGGTATTCTGGAGGCAGCTCTAACTGGCTTACAGAAGCTGGTTGTTCAATTTTCACTGTGAGCATTTATACTTTGGAAATCTACAAATTACAAATCAGGTCTTGATTTATTGTTTTATTATTTATTTAGCCCAAAGAAAGCAATGGAGAAAATGTGGATAATGCAGATTAAGCTTGCAAATATGCCATCTGTTTTTTCTGAGAACCAGTTGTTAAACACTTGCCTGTCTATAACCACCATCCCATCTCCTGCCTCCACTCCTGAAATGCACCAGTTCCCTTCAAGGCTCAAATCTAATGCCACCTCTTCTAAGAAGCCTCCCTGGATTCCCTCACTTGTTAATGCTCTCCTACCCAAACTACTATGTATTTATAAAAAATCCTTCATTTATTTGTGGACTTGTTGCCCTCACCAAATAAAATATGGACTCTCCATTGCCCAGTATGGTGCCAGGCACTAGGAACACCATAAATGTTGATCAATTGATTGCCAAGATTCAGACCCAGGTCCCCTAACTCCAGATAAGGTCCTCTCTCCACTCTGCCACTGTACATCTTACTGTTACCTGATTTCACCTGAGTGAGGAAGGCTGGGAGGGTGAGAAAGGGTCCATGACATGAAGGTCTCTCTTCTTCAGTTGTGACAGGTCCTAGTTTTAGTTAAGCTAGACTAGAGTTTGTTTTGTTTTTAACCTATCTGAACTTCCTGGGTTCTAAGTTTGGAATAGGAATTAGACCTTTCCAAATTTGAGATGTGCTCAGAGCTGGCAAGATCAGCTTCCTGGTTCAAAGGAAAATAGCTTGTTAGACCTCTTGGATTTCAATGGACTCTTACAAAAGAATATTTTGATGAATTAAGTGTAAATGAAATCAGGAACAGATGGATTAAATTTCCTTTACACATGAGTTTTAAAAGGAAAAACAATGCTTGGCACAGCATATTCTGGAGTTTTGCCGAACTCCACCCACAAAAAAAATAAAAATAAAGATTTTTTTTTTAAAGAGTTTGGAAATGATTCATAAAATCCCAGCAAATTGCATTTCCCCTGCTTCCTTTTTCAGGTAGAGTTGATTCTCCAGAGAACCTTTAGCCCGCATGAAATAACTCATTGCTGTAAATGTATCATGTTACAGATGATCTCTGAAGTTGATCACTTCCACCTCTAGACCTCAGCTTCCTCACCTGTAAGATGAAGGGGTGGGACTACATGATATCTATAGATCATTCTAGTTCTGCCATTTCACCTTCTGAAATCCCTCTGAGCTCTGAATTTCTGTGTTCTAAGTTTTCCTTCAGCTCTGACATTGTATATCCTAAGGACCCTCTCAGCTCTGACATTCTGTGTTCTAATGCCTGCCCCAGCTCTGACATTCTGTGCTCTAAGGCCCCTTCTAGTTCTCACATTCCATGTTCTAAGGTTCCTACCAGCTTTGACATTCTGTGTTCTAAGGTTCCTCTCAGCTCTGACATTCTCTGTTCTAAGGTTCCTCCCAGTTCTGATACTCTGTGTTCTAAGGGTCTTCCCAGCTCTGACATTCTGTGTTCTAAGGTCCCTTCCAGGTCTCACATTCTATATTCCAAGCTTCCTTTTATCATCTTAAAATTCCTATCTTCCTTCAAAGTTCAGCTAGTGCCACTTTTTCCATGAGGCTTTCCATGATTCCTCTAGCTGTGTGTGAGACTCTCCACACTTCCAATGAAATTGCCCTGTATTTCTATGGTGTATAGCATGCGTGTGCTTATATATGTACCTGTTGCTTCCCTGTTAGAATGTAATCTCCTTCAGGGCAGTGACTATTTCATTTTTGCCTCTGTATATCAGCATCAAACATAGTCCCAGCCAACTAGGAGATGCTTAACACACCTACTGATCAATGGTTAGTTGGCATTTACAAAACCACTCTACCATCTGGGATTGATGATGTACGCAACTGGGCCAATGCCCATGTTTCACATTGCTCATATAGAACATTGAGCACTTTAAAGAACGTGCATGCTGTCTGGAAAGGAATGAGAAAGAAACATGGGTGAGCGGTATGAAATTAGTGCCTCGAAGCACTGTGTCCCCACCTCAACATCTGAAGTTCCATCAGCAATTTCAAGCCAAAGAACAGTCACTGAGAACAGTACTGTGACCTCTGCCCTAGGAAGATCTTCTCTGGAGATTGGGGTTTAGTTATGGGTGTTGTGTTTTGGGAAGGACTTTATTTGACAAGAAGGGTTAGGTGCAGAGAAAGGCATCCAGGTGAGTGAACTTCAGACAATATTATTTGAAGATCATTTGGAGGATCTGGGGAAATTAATCCTGGAGAGAAGACTAAGGGGGGATATAATGCAAGTGTTTAATTATTGGAAGGGCTGTTGTGTGAAAAGCAAGTCAGGTTAAGTTTTTACTATGTGGCAGACACTGTGCTATGAAGTGGATATACAAATACAAACTGAAAGAAAGACAATGCCTGCGCTCAAAGAATTTATATTTTAATGGAGACAACAACACATGAGGGTTATTGAAGAGCCAGGATAAAGGTCCTTGGGGCCGTGGTAGAGAAAGTCATTAATGAATCAGGAGTACAGCCTGAAGAGAAATGGCATGGCTGGAAGAAAGATTAAAATTGTCCTACTTGGCATCTTTGCAGCTACTAGCTGTTGTGATTAAATCTGAAGGACTGAAGCTGTTCTGAGATAAATTGGTTGGTTTGGACATGCCCTTTGGCAAAGCCTAGGAGATGGGTCTCAGTGAATGGAGATGTGAACAAGATGAATGGGTTGGCTCAGGCTCTTGGAAAGAAAGTCTCTTTTGTGAGGAACTCCCCTTTTGCTGAACATACAAACCTACTCAACTTCTGTGTCTCCTTTTCTCTTTTTCCTTCCTGTCTTTCTTTTGGAGTACAGCAGGTAAGAGTAGGTAGTAGGATTTCTAACCCAACAGCTAATGGTTACCTTGGGGCAGAAGCATATGGAAGCTTCCTGTGTTAGCCAATAAAGACTGGATGCAATTTGCTTTTATCATTCCATTCGCTAAGCTTAGGTCAGAAGCCAGAAATCTGAGAGTAGACTATCCTGGCCCAAGAGATGAAAGCAGTACAACAGTGGTGGAGTGCCAAGATTTCCAGCAGAAGTACAAGACAGAGGGCTGGTATAACAATAATAAAAATATAAATAGCATTTATATAATAATTATTATACTTATATAATAATGCATTTAAATAGCATTTATATAATAACACTTTGATATTTGCAGGCAATTCACATATATTATCTCATCTAATCCTCACAACGACTCTCTGAGGTAGGTGCTACTATTATCCCACTTTGCTGGTGAGGAAACCAAGGTAGAGAGCAATTAAGTCACTTGACCAGGGTAACACAACTAGTAAATGTGTGAGGTAAGATTTGACCTCAGGTCTTCCTGAATCCAAGTCATCAAACACCATGTAGCTGCCTAGACTTCTACGTGCCTGTCCACATGGCCCAATTTTTTAAGTAAGGTCATTGCTGAGCCCCTGACTCCCAGTTAGACAAAGGGAGATTAACTAAGCAGTTAGGTGCCAGAACTTAGTCTTCTAGACAGAGAAGGGAGATTACTTGGGCAATGTCAGCCTTGGAGATTATCTTGCAAGAAACTTCAAATTCAAGAAGTCAGCTTTCTAGAGAGAAAAAGGAAATTCTCACTCACGTTCTCCCTGTGACTGGAGGAACATAAAGGGACTACAGCCACAAGATGAAGGAATGAGGGACCCTTTTATTCCCATTAATATTACTGAGTGATTTAGGCCATGCAGGTCCACTAAGAAGAGGGTTACCTATTCAGCAGTCCTAATGTGTGTTTGTCTTCTAAGGGGAGTCATCCATTTTATGGGTCATCTCATCCCATTTACATTCAGTTATGATTACTGTGTATTTCCCTCCATTCTATTTTCTTCTGTTTATCCTTCTCTCTCTGTCTCTCTGTCTGGCTCTGTCTCTGTTTCTCTCCTTTTGTGTCTCTCTGTGTCTCTCTCTTTCATCCTATCCTTCCTCAAAAGTCTATTTTGTTTCCAGCTACTGTCTCCCTTAATCTTCCCTCCCTTTTATCATTACTCTTTTCTCTCATCCCCTTCCCTTCCTATTTCCCTGTTGAGTGGATAGCTAAGTGTGTGCGTGTGTGTGTGCACGTGTGTGTCTATTCTTCCCTTTTTCAACCAGTTCCATTGAAAATGAGGTTCAAGTATTGCCTATCACCTTCCCCATTTCATCCTCTACTTTAAAAGTTCTTCCTTGGAGGCCTCATTTATGTGAGATAATTTCCCCCATTTCTACCTCTTACTTCCCTGTTGTCCCAGTGTATTTCTCTTTCTCACACTTTCTTTTTTTTTTTGAGATTATTGTAACATAATTGACACACACCCATGCCCTCTGTCGATGTAGACTGCTTCTAAATGTCCTAATAATGATAAAGTCTTAGGAGTTAAACTTATCATCTTCCCATATAAGAATGTAAACAGTTTAACTTAATTGAGTCTTTTATCATTTCTCTATCATTTTTACCTTCATCAGGAGTGCTTGAAAATCCTTTATTTCTCCTCCCTAAATAATTATACTCAATTTTACTGGGTGGGTGATTCTTGGTTCTATTTCTAGATCCTTTGCCTTCTGGAATATCATATTCCAAACTCTTTGTTCCTTTAAGTGGAAGCTGCTAAATCTTGTGTGATTGTGACTGCGGCTCCATAATATTTGAATTGTTTCTTTCTGACTCCTTGCCATATTTTCAACTTCACCTGGGATCTCTGGAATTTGGCTATAATGTATCCTGGGAGTTTTCATTTTGTAATTTTTTTTCAGGAGGTGATTGGTGTTTTCTTGCAATTTCTATTTTACCCTATAGATCTAGGATAGCAGGGTAGTTTTCCTTGATAATTTCTTTAAATATTATATTAGACTCTTGACTTTCAGCTTGTCAAATAATTCTTACATTATATTTCATGGATCTATTTTCCAGGTCAGTTGTTTTTCCAATGAGATATTTCACATTTTCTTCTATTTTCTTCATTCTTTTCACTTTGTTTTATTGGGGTTTTTTATGTCTCATGGAGTCATTAACTTCCACTTTCACAATTCTAATTTTTAAGAAATTATTTTCTTTAGTGAGCTTTTGTACCTCCTTTTCCATTTGGCCTATTTTCCTTTTTAAAGAGTTCTTTCATTCAGTGAAATTTTGTGCCTCTTTTACCATTAAGCCAATTCCATTTTTAAGGTGTTATTTTTTCAGTATTTTTTGTGTCTCTTTTATCAAGGTGTTAATTCTCTTTTCATAATTTTCTTGCATTGCTCTCCTTTCATTTTTTTTTTTGCGATATTTCTTCTACCACTCTTGACTCTTTCTTTAACTCTTCCAGGAGTTCTTGTTGAGTTTGTGTCCAGTTAGAATTTTCTTTGAGGCTTTGGTTCTAGCTATTTCTATATTGTTATCTTCTTCTGAGTTTGTGCCTTAGTCTTCCCTTCACAATTGTAGCTTTTTATGATCAAGTTCTTTTTGTTGCTGTTTGCTCATTTTCCTAGCCTATTTCTTGACTTTGAACTTTATGTTAAAATTAGACTCAGTTCACCTGGGGGTAAGAAGGCACTGTCCCAAGCTTCAGGCTTTTTTGTGTTGCTGTTTTCAGAGTCAGTTCTGGGGGTCTACAACTTTTCAGTGCTTCCAAGGTGGTGTGATCTATGGAAAGGTGTGGTCACTGCTGTCCTGGTTTGTGCTCTGGTCTTTACCCAAGAAGGGTCCCTGCTCCCCTGCAGCCACAAGTGATGGTGGAACTGTGACCAGGTCCCCTACTCTCTTGCATCCATAAGCACTAGTGATCCCTTCTGCCTTGGGTCCCTGCTTCCTTGTGACTGACCATAAGGGCTTTTCTCCGAGAGCTGGAACTGCAACCCAGAACTGTGTATGAGAAATAGAGTTGCAATCAGTGCCAGCTGTACCCAGTGCCAGCAAAGGATCCCTTGTAATCTCTTTCTGACCAGTTGTTAGACCCCATCACTGTCTCTGGGCTGAGAGTTCCAAAAGCTGCTGCTTCTCCCACTGCCTGTCCCTACCCTGGTGTCATAGAGCTCTCTGGCCAGCCTTCTAAATGGTTTTAGTCTGGAAAAAAAATCTCACCTGACCTTTTGTTGGCTCTGCTGCTCCAAAATTCAATTTGAGGCTTTATTTTAAACTTGTTTGGAGGGGAATGTTGGGAGAGTTTGACTGAGTTGCTGCCTCTTATCCATCACTTTGATTCCTCCCCCTAGCGTTAGAATTTTATAAGTTTTGCATAAATGTTCTTTCCTCATCATTTTGACAAGCTTCCCCTGACCTGGCTAAGAGAGACCACCCAAGATGACTGGTTCATTTTCCCACTGGATTTCATCTTTGGGGTGGATATTTGTACTCCCCAGTAAAGATAAGCCAGGGCTCAGGGTGGGGAGGAAGCAAGGAGTCCAGTATCTGACTAGGTGTGACAAGGAGGTGCCTTGAGGTTTTCAAGAAAAGCTTGACTTCTAAGGGAAGGGGAGGGGGGAAAAATAAAACAGCACTTTCAGGAGGGTGTGCCTGGCAACACAAGCAGGGACATTCTTCTGAGTCACAGGCAGGATGGTTTTGATCAGAAATAGGCCACAGCTCAGCCATATTCTTTTTTGTAAATACCACTAAATTACTCAAAGGTAATTGGGAAGGGAAAGGGTGTAGTCTGATGTATGATTTCACCCCACCACTCTGTGCCTTTCATCCCTGTGTGATTATGCCAGTGACCGCTCAGAAATAGTGTTATCCATGTTAAGCAAACACCTGCAAATTGTCCTACTGGATTATAGTAAATTCAGTTGATAGAGGGCTTCCTTAGTCTGCAGTTTTGAAAATAAATGGTACTTGTATGAAAATGGAATTTTTTCTGTGCGTGTTTGTGTGTGTGTATATGTGTGTGTGTGCCATCCTTTGACTCTCTGTGTCTTACACACACTCACACACACACACACACACACACACACACACACACACATACCCTGGCCTCTGTTTCTTTTCTCTGCTTCTAGCATTTTTCCTTTCTGGGTCCTTTGGAAAATGCTGTAACAGAGTTTGACTGTAACAGGAGCCAAATTGGAAATTTGACATACACATGCACATGTACACACGCACACACACACACACACAAACACACACATCCCTTCTGGCTTCTCCATTCTAACTTTTCGTTCTTCTTCTTTTTTCCCTTTCCTTTCAGGCAATAAGACAATCTTTCAGAGAATGTTATTCTCAAAACTATTTTTTGTGGTGTGGCAGCTCTGGAGTAGGCAAAAAGTTGTCTGGGGCATTCGTGAGTGTGTCTGTGACTAGCTGGCCAGCAGAGCAGGGTGGCTGCTTCCCTCTCCCTTAAGGGCTTGTGACCCCCCCCCCCAACTCCCAATAACAATACAGTGATACCCACACTGAAAGGGCAGGTTACTGTTTCCTCCATATAAAACCCAGAGGAACCCAACCTGCTTCTCTATCCACAAGCAGAAGGAAGGGAAGAATGGAAGAATGCCTGGTACGCTGGAAAGGACTTGAAAAGCAAGAATCACTCTCACTCCCCCCCCCATACATGTTTTTATTATTTTATTTTTCCCTCTTAATAGTATTTTATTTTTTCAATTACATGTAAAGATAGTGTTCAACATTCCCTTTTATATGATTTTGAGTTTCAAATTTTTCTCCCTCTCTCCCCTCCCCCCTTCCCAAGATGGCAAGCTCATATAGGCTATACATATACAATCTTTCACATATTTTCACATCAGTCATGTTGTGAAAGAGTATTTAGAACAAAAAGGGAAAACCATGAGAAAGAAAAAAACAAAAGCAACCAAAAAAAGGTGAAAATAGCATGCTTTGATTGCATTCAGACTCCATAGTTCTTTCTCTAGATGTGGACAGCATTTTCCATCACGAGTCTTTTGGCATCGTCTTGTATCACTGTATTGCTGAGAAGAGCTAAGTCAATCATAGTTGATCATTGCACAATGTTGCTGTTACTGTGTACGGTGTTCTCTTGATTCTGCTCCCTTCACTAAGCATCAGTTCCTGTAAGTCTTTCCAGGTTTTTCTGAAATCTGCCTGCTTATTATTTCTTATAGCACAATACTATTCCATTACATTCATATACCACAACTTGTTTATCCATTCCCCAATTGATAGGCATCCCCTCAATTTCCAGATCTTTGCCACCACAAAAAGAGCTGCTATAAATATTATTGTACATGTAGGTCCTTTCCCTTTTTTATGATCTCTTTGGGATATAGACCCAGTAGTGGTATTGCTGGATCAAAGGATAAGCACAGTTTGATTGCCTTTTGGGCACAATTCCAAATTGCTCTCCAGAATGATTGGATTAGTTCATAGCTCCACCAACAATGCATTAGTGTTCCAATTTTTCCCACTTCTCCAACATTTATCATTTTCCTTTTCTGTCGTATTAGCCAATCTGATAGGTATGAAATGGTACTTTCAGAGTTATTTTGATTTGCATTTGTCTAATCAATAGTAATACAGAGGATTTTTTCATATGACTATAGATGGCTTTAGTTTCTTCATCTGAAAACTGCCTGTTCGCATCCTTTGACCACTTATCAATTGGGGAATGGCTTGTAGTCTTATAAATTTGACTCAATTCTCTATATGTTTTAGAAATGAGGCCTTTATTAGAAACACTGCCTGCAAAAATGTTTCCCAGCTTTCTGCTTTCTTTCTAATTTTGATTGCATTGGCTTTATTTGTACAAAAACTTTTTTCATTTAATATAATCAAAATGATCCATTTTATATTTCATAATGTTCTCTATCTCTTCTTTGGTCATAAAGTCCTCCCTTCTCCATAGATCTGACAGGTAAACTATTCCTTGCTCTCCTAATTTGCTTATGGTATCACCCATTTTGACCTTTGTATACGGTGTGAGATGAAACTATGACTAGTTTCTGCTGTACTATTTTCCAGTTTTCCCTGCAATTTTTGTCACATAGTGAGCTCTTACTCGAGAAGCTGAAGTCTTTGGATTTATCAAACAGTAGATTACTATAGTCATTGACTACTGGAGACACCCTCTTAAAAGCTCACAGACAACATCCCATAAGTTATGTTCATCTCCTAAATGACTTTTATTGGTTTTGGTAGCCACATGGTAGGAGACTTTGCCGTTCTTATGACATGTACCAAGATAGAATCAGAGCCACAGAATGCAAAAGCTAGAAGAGAACTGAGAACACAGAATGCCAGAGCTGGGAGAGATCTTGGAGCAAGCAGTGTGAGAGCTGGGAGGGCCCTTAGAACACAGCATGTCAGAATTAGAAGGGACTGTAGAACACTGAATAACAGAATTCAAAGGAGCCTTAGAACGTCAAATGTGAAAGTTAGAAGGAATCATGAGACAGAATGTTAGAACATAAAATGTAAGAGGTGGAGGGAAACTTACAAGATGAGATCTTAGACCATAGGAACCGCAAAGAGCATTTAGTCCAACTCCCTTGTTTTATAGATGAGGAAACAGAAGCTTAGACAAGTAAAGTGACTTGCTGAACATGGCATAGATAATCTCTTCAGCTCTGGTGAAGCTGAGCCATTTCAATTGGGGACTGTGTAGAAACTTACCTAATAACCCACCATATCCCACTATGTACCCAAACCTCCTGCCATCTTCCCTACTGTTACAAATGTGCCCTCTCTTCCCTTCCCACCTCTTTCTAAGGGCATGGTCATCAAATCAATATTATCATTGCTTCTAGAAAGCATGTGACAAGTCAGTTGAATTGTGTTTTCACTTACCACCCCGTGACTATCCACGCCAAAATTCCTTTCTTTGGCTTCCAATCCCCTGTCATCTTCCTATATTAGAATGTAAGCTCCTCAAGGGCAGGGACTGTCTCACTTTTTATATTTGCACCTCCAGTTCTTATCAGAGAGACCTGGCATAGAGGAAGCACTTATTAAGTGCTTTTCCATCTTTCTTTTTATCACTCTATCAATTAATTTCTCCTGTTTCCTTCCCTTTCCTTTCCCCTTCCCTCTTTTCCTCTTCCCTCCCTTCCTCTCTTCTCCACTGTTCTCTTTTCCTCTTCCCCAAGTCTAGGGAATTGAATGAGCCCTCATCCTTTTAAATTCTCCAGTTACTATATAATTGGCGCTGTCCCCATGAAGGCCTGTGCTAACAACTGGACAGCAGAACTGCAGGAGCCCATCTCAGCCCTGACATCCTCCCTCACCAGTACTCTTGCTCCCTCAGGCTCCTATCAGCATGGGGCACAGAATGAGGGCGAGAACAGAAAGCATAAACAAGTCAGGTAAACTTTGTCCTTCTTGATTTGAACATGAAGTCCATCCATTCATATTTAGCCCACATTGTTGCAGTGTTTTAATGTTATTAAAATGTAACTTCTTAGGGAAACTAAAAGAGTCTGTTTTTAGCCCAGAACTGCAATTAGGGGAAATAGTAACTTGATACATCCTTGTCTTAGAGAACACATCTAGTAAGAAATCTTCTGCAACACTTTGAGAAGGCATCCTTCTCCCAAGCCAGGGCAATCAGGGTGTGCATACACAACTTCCTTCCCACTCTGGAAGTCCAAGTAAGCTAAGCCAGGATTTCATTGAACCCCACTATCAATAACAGTACTAAGTAGTCATAAAGTTGGGCTCCCTGTGCTAGGGAATTCAGGGTCCAGTAAATGACTGCTTTCCATCAGATGCCCAAGTTAAAAGTGATGCCCTAATACCTTTTTCCCAACTATGAAAGAAATCATGTCTGTGTGCATGTGCATGCAAGTCTGGTTTTCAGGGGTAAGGGAAGCATGAGAGAGGAAAGATTTCTGGGTTCTGAGAGGGAAGATTTCTGGGTTCCTGGAAAGAAACAAGTTAAGTAGTCAGTAAGCATTTATTTTTTAGTCCTTACTATTTGGCAAGCACTCACCATATTTGGTAAGATCTGGGTATACAAAGAAAGTAAAAAATAGGGATGAGGAAGAGAAAAATAAATGGTTTTTAATTTAAAATTTAAACATTAAAAACATTTAAACATTAAACATTTAA
This sequence comes from Phascolarctos cinereus, assembly GCF_003287225.1. NCBI lineage: Eukaryota > Metazoa > Chordata > Mammalia > Diprotodontia > Phascolarctidae > Phascolarctos > Phascolarctos cinereus. The sequence goes on along the minus strand of NW_027555625.1, from coordinate 56,297,216 downwards.
AATTTAAACTCACACATATACATATAACACACATGTGTATATGTGTGTAAATATATATATATATACATACTATATATGTATACACTATGTTGTGTGTATATATATATAATGTATATGTATGTATATATATATATCATGTATCTGTATGTGTATATATATATAATGTATATGTATGTATATATATATCATGTATATGTATGTATATACATGTGTGTGTGTGTGTGTGTGTGTGTGTGTCTGCAAAAATAGTCCCTGCCCTCCAGAAGCTCCTATTCTAATGGTGAAAACAACCTGCCAATACCTGGGTACACATGACATGTTCAGAGGAGATGAGAGGCACTCTGAGAGGGGAAGGCATTAGCAGCTGGAAGGAATGTAAATTTGGGGAAGGTTATGGGGATTTAGGAAGCTTCTCTGCAGCCTCAGATGATGGAATCAGAGAAATTGAATAGAATCATAGACTCAGAATGTCAGAAACAGAAGGAACCTTCTGGGATTCCTTAGGGAAACAGGCTCAGGGAGAGGCATAGTAAAAATAATAAGAATGGCTGGTGTTTCTATAGCACTTTAAGGCTGGCACTTTGCATATGCCATCACACTGGATCCTCACATTAAATCTGTGAGGTAGATGTGATGATCTCCATTTTACAGATGAGGAAACTGGCTGAGAAAGCTTAAAGGTTTACCTGGAGGCTTGTAAGTATCTGAGGCAGTTTTTTAACTCAAGTCTTCATGACTCCATTCTGCTATGCCACCAGGGTAGAAAGGGGTCTTGTTTATGGGCACAGTAGCAGGGGCTGGCTGGAATTTAACATGCACATACACGCACAAACACACATTTAAAAGTAATTATTATAATTCAAGGTTCAAGCCTAGGCATTTACATAAAACTCTACTTGTTGCTGGAGAGAATGATTACACTTTGTTCTATGTCTATCTGACTTTTCCTCCTCCCTCCCTCAAATCCAATTCACTTGCAAGTCATGGCATCATCTTCCTGATGTCATGGTCCTCTTTGAGAACAAAGGACAAACCGCACAACACACACAACCACCACACAGTCGCAGAGCATTGACTCCGGTCAAGGAAGACAGTCTTATGCAAATAGCCAGGACTGAGCCCTGGGCTATAATGTAATAATAGTTTGAATTTCCACTGTGCTTTTCATTTGACAGAGTGTTTTTCTCACAATACTCCTATGTGACAGGTAGTGTGAGTATAGTTGTCCCCATTTTTCAGAAGGAGACATGGGCTCAGAGAATTTAAGCAATTTGTCAAGGTCACACAGTTGATAAATGTCAGAGCCAGGATTCAAAACCAGTTCTCCTAACATTGCAGAACTCAGAGAATCAGAAAAAAAAATGCTAGAATTAACAAGGATTGTACATATCATATAGCTCCCCAACCCACAGCTTCCCCCCATTCCCCTGCCTTGTATCACAGAGAAGGAGAATGAGGTCTAGTCAAGGGGGATAACTTACTTGCTCAAGGCTATATAGCCATTTAGTGGCAGAACCCAGGAGTATACAATATTGCCTCTCTCCTAGCAACCTTACACCCTAAGCAGAAGCTGCTGTGAGTATAGAGACATTCTCCTCTCTATCTAGGCAACATCTGCCTAGGGATGAGAATACCAAGAGGAAGGACCATACATAGAGAGGCTGATAAGCTCCAGGTACCTGGGAAGATACCAGTCAGAGGCTTATAGACATACAGAGTGATAGCTAGACCCAGAACACACCTTACGAACTCTTTGTGTATCACACTCCTTGTACCCTAAGATGAACTTAAAAGCCCTAAACCACCTCCAAGCAAGTAAATTTGCATCTACCCGTTTAAAAAAAAAAAGATTTCAATCATTTGCTTAATATTTTGTTTCTGCATATTGCATATCACATAACCTCACAAAACAAAGCACAGGGAAACCACTAGTAAAATGGGGGATTATGTTTTCCACATTTTAGAAAACATATTTTGGAAAACATTCACAGGCTTGCTCACAGAGTAGCACGCACATAGAGACACATACACACAAATGGGAATCTGAACCTCAGCTTTCCCCCTCTATCAAATCAGGAAGTTGGTGAAAAAAAAAGAGTTGACCCACTTGGAGGATCATTCTTGTTCTACATCCTAGGATTTCTTTCTCTCTTGGTGTTCAAAGCATATCAGAGACTCTGAAATAAGTACCTAAGCAACATCCCCATGGGTGCCTTGGGGGGACCTGCATTGGTCCTCTCAGCTATCAGACCACTTGAATAAATAGCACTCAACCACCTGGAAGTTTCCAGAGGAGGCTGACAATGTACTATGGTATACATCTGGATCAGAGAGAAAACAGGGCTCATTAGCACATTAACCATTGTAGCTTCTCTGGGGGCAGCAATGGCCAGGGCTAGGTGCTCTATGCTGAAGATGAAGAAACTGAGACACTGAGATATTAAGATAATAGAAGGTTGAGCACTAGAAAAGCTCTTTGAACATAGAATGTTAGAGCTGTAGAAATTTGTTCCATTCCCCACATTGTACAGATGAGGAAATTAAGTCCTAGAGAGGGGAAAGGACTTTTATTAGTTGGTGTCATAGTCAGGACTAGAAACCAAAGCCTCTGTCTCTTAGGGCAGGACACTTTTCATAGCCCCCAGTGGCCCAGAATAACTGAAGTCATGGAGTAAATGGGAGCTTTTGAGGGTGTTTCGTAATTTCATACCAGTTGCCTATCCACAGAGCAGGTTGCTGCCTTTCCTTCCCAACTCTGGTTCCTGGATGGAGTCAACATGGAGGAGATTCTTCTCCATGCACTTAGAGCCTGGACAGTCAGTAAACATGCATTTATTAAGCACTTAGTCTATGTTATGCATTATATTAGTTACTGGGGATTTAAAGAAAGTGGAAAAAACATGGTCCCTAGATTCAAGGAGCTCACATTCGAGTGGGAGAGACCATATTCAAACAATTATGTACATACAAGCTATATACAGTGCAAATGGGAAGTAATCTCAGAGAGATTAACAGTGGAGGGGGTGGGGATGGGGGACTGATAAAGTACTCTGCAGAAAATAGAGTCTTGGAGGAAGCCAGGAGGCAGAGATGAGGAGGCAGAACATTTTAGGCATGGGGAACCAGCCTGTGCAAATACACACTGTCTGAGGATGTTGTGCTGTGTTCAAGGAGCAACAATTCAGTGTCACTGGATTGTAGAGTGTAAGGAAATTGGAAAAGGGAGGTAAGGGAGAGTAGTAAAGAGATTTAAAAGCCAAACAAAGGATTTTATAGTTGATCCTGGAAGTAATAGGGAGCCAATGGGGATTATTGAGTGAGGGGTGAGGGTGAAGGAAGTGACATGGTCAGACCTAGATTTTAAGAAGATCTCCTTGGGAAAGTCTGCAAGGCCAGTCCTGCAGACCTGAAGAGGTCCAGATGGCTTGTTCGTTAAGCTTTGAATAAATGCCTGTGTTTCTTTTAATGTACCTGAACCCTGAGCTTCAAGGTTTCCCAACTCCAGCCTGAACTCCAGGCCACATACTTCAGAGCCTGCTGAACCTTTCCATGAACTGACAAGTCTTTATCAGCCCTGGGAGGAGATAACACAGTCCAGTATCCATGTGTCAGGAAACACGAAACTCCATAAAAAGTGGGGTAAAGCAGAGCTCTGCAATCCCACCAAGCTTTTTTCCTTAACCATCCCAGAGTGGAAGAAACGGCATTTTATAGCATGGAATTTTTTTTTTCCTTCTTGTTCTTTCTTAGTTGAGACCAATTTTGGATAAATAACTCACAACCACAGAAATATTACACCAAAGCAACAGCGCTGGGTGGCAGATTTCTCCGTTACCACAAATATCCTTTCTCCTTTAGGATCTAGATTGAAAGCATTTGGGTTTGTTTGTCAGTCCCATCCTCAATCAAGCCTAGGAAGTTCCCAGGGCTCAAAGGAGGCAAACATACCTATTTCCATCCTCTCCTGTTCACACTTCTCCCTGTGCTTTTATCTTTTCTTTTTCTTAAATAAAAATGGGGGATGGGGTGAAGGATGGTGGTGAGGAGGGACTGGTTTCTCCTCTCTCCCCTGTGAGCTGAGGGTGGTTCAGAGTGTTAGACCTCAAGAAAGGTCATTTAGGTTTGAATCTAGCCCTGATGACTTCCTAGCTGACCATGGGTGAGGGACTTAACCTCTCTGAAATTCAAGTCTGACCATAAAGTTCATGGAGGTCACAGATTGAGAGTTGGAAGGCTCATAAATAACTTATTCCAACTTCCTTATTTTTATTGTTATTGTTCATTTATTTCAATTGCGTCTGACTCTACGTGACCCTGTTTGGGGTCTTCTTGGCATCTTGGTTTGCCATTTCTTTCTCTGGCTGATCTGATAGATGAGGAAACTGAGGAAAACAGGGTTAAGTAACTTGCCCAGGGTCACACAGCTAGTAAATGTCTGAGGCTGGATCTCAACTCAGGTCTTCCTGACTCCAGGCCCCTCGCTCCATCTACTGCGCCACCTACCTGCCTTCTTCATTTTACCTATGAGGAAAATAATACCTAGTGTGGTTAACCGACTTTCCCAAGGGTACTCAAATGGCAGCAATAATATCTGATCTGCTACCTCACAGAGCTGTTATTTTTTTAAAGGCAATTGGGGTTAAGTGACTTGCCCAGGGTCACACAGCTAGTGTCAAGTGTTTGGTCTGAAGCCAGATTTGAACTCAAGTCCTCCTGACTTCAGGGTCCGTGCTCTATCCACTGCGCCACCTAGCTGCCCCTCACAAAGCTGTTATGAAGGAAGGATTTTGCAAACCTTAAAGCAACTTATGAATGTGGGTTTATGCTATTGTTATTTCTTCTGCAGGGCAACCAAATCAAACACACAGCTTCGTGTTTCTGTTCCCAAGTTGTCTCAGATGCAACCCAAATGTTAAAAGTAGCCAGGACCTTTGAACATAAAATGTTGGCACAGCCCCCATCAGCACTCAAGGTTGCTCTTGGGTACCTGGGTCCTGAGTGCTCCATGCTGCTTCTGCGGAAGGAGGCACGCCTTTGGTTTGGTGGTGAGACTTGGTGGGGAAAGAGAAGTGGGGTTTGAGAGAGACAAGTGTGAGAGGTAAGGCATGGACTTCGAATGGCAGGTGGGAAACCTGTCAGCCACAGACGTGTGGGAAAAGCCAACGCTCCAGCATGTCCTTTGATTTCTAGCTCCTGAATCCCCAGAGTCTGCTAAGAGCAGACTTCCTGGGAAACATCATTCTCTCTTAGCTTGAGCTGAGATTTCGTCTCACTCTGAGCCACCAAAACCCTCTGATTCTTGTGTTTTCTGCCTCAGCTAATCGGCATAACTCCCTGATCATCATTTTACCCCTTGGTTGGATAAATATGTTTCTCATTATTTGTGATTATTTTTGTGTAGCCAGTGTTTGGTGGAAGAGTGTTGGCCTTACTCTTGAGTAAGCAAACTTACCTTCTTCCCCTTTATTTATTATTTAAAAGCCAGGTGAAGTGAACCCCTCAAAGAGCATGGAGCTCCGAGACTACAAAAATTCAATGTGTGGTAGACAGAAATAATCCTAGCCCTAAAGCTTCCCTTAGAGACAGCAGGGGGAAGGAGCAAGTGTCCATCTGTGGCCCTCCTCCTGCTCCTCACATAGCTGGAAATCTCAGTCTCCCTTAAAGATAAAGCAGGCCAAATGCCAAATCAGATGAACCCCACCAGCCACAGATAATATGAGAACCCAGAATGCCAGAGCTGGCAGAGATCTTAGAAATCTCCTAATGCAACCACTCATTTTACAGAGAAGGTAACTGGGGTTCAGAGGATAATAAAAAATCCTAGCTGAAATTCACAAAGGGCTTTCAAGAGTGTGGTTGCTGTTCAGTCATTCCAAATGTCATCAGTTCTTCATGATTCCATTTGGGATTTTCTTGGCAAAAATACTGGAGCAGTTTGCCATTTCTTTTTCCAGCTTATTTTTCAGATGAGGAAACTGAGGCAAACGGGGTTAAGTGACTTGCCCAGGGCCGTACAGTTAGTAAGTATCTGAGGCTGAAGTTGGATTCAGGTCTTCCTGACTCCAGGCTGGGCACTTTATCCACTGTGCCATCTAGCTATCCTAGTTAACAAAGCATTAAGCCATCCATTAACATTTGACCCTCTGGGTAGGCATTATTATCCTTGTTTGTTGTTATTGTTCCAGAACTGTGATTTTATATGTTGAAGTTTCCCTATACCAAAGCAGATCAACACCTGCTCAAAAATGTTGAGCCTTAGACAATTGTCTAGAGAAAATGGCTTAGGTGGGGTCATGGAGCCAGAAGGTGTCAGATGATGCTGATTCCCAGACCTGACCTCTATATGCCATGCTACATTATTTCTTATTCCCATATTATAGATCAATAAACGGAGGTTCAGAGACTTGTCCAGGATCACACAGCAAGTGTCTGAGGTTGGGATTTGAACCAGGTCTTGACTCCATTTTCATTGCTTCTTCAATACTCCATGAAGCAGAGGGGACAGAAGTACCCACATCTCCTGAATTCCAGTTCAGTACATTTCTGCTGTTATCACATTATATCTTCCCTGGCTTTGGCGGTCTCTTCTTCCTGTGTCTGCTCAACAAAGGCCAGATCTAAAAGGTTTTGATTTTGTAAAATGTCTTTTTGAATCTTTACTAATTCCTTTGATTTCTACAGTGGTTTGGGTTTCAAATCACTTCGCACACAAGTTCCCCAAATGTAGAGACTGTTTGCATCCCCAGCACCCAACGCACAGTAGGTACTTACTAAAATGTGTTCCAAAGAGCACCAGTGACATCATGGTGTGATGTCTTGACTTGCCTGTGAATTGGATTTAAATGAAACAAAGTTGTGCAAAGTCACCAGCCTCACTCTCTGTTCCAGAGTCATGGAACCTCCAGTGGCAGGACAAAAGGTCAGGATGACTGTCTCTGGCCCAGGATGAAGTAGAAATGACCTTGGCATCTTTGATGTCTGACCAAGCTCTAAGCGCTGGACAGCCCCTGCTTCAGCAAATTATTTTAACAATAGGAACAGTCAGCCTAGACCAAGAAGCGTTGTACAGGGTGTTCCAAAAGTCTTAGGGCTGTTTGAAACTATTAAAGTATAAAACTATTAAATAGTTATTTATCTATGAAAGCATAAAATTATAGCAAGATTTTTGGGACAGCCCATATATAAATGAAATTAAGCCCTGTATGTATGTATTTCAGTTGATTCCTCACAATGGTGCTGTGAAGTAGGCTACTCCCCTTTTTCCAGGTGAGAGAACTGAGACTCAGAGTGACTGGGCCCAAGGTCCCATGGCTGGTCTAAGGGCAAGAGGAGGACTTGAACTTGGGTCTTCTGGCTCTAGGTGAAGTGTTCCTTCCAGTCTTCCTCTCTCATTCCCCTAAGGATTATGATTGCCATTTTACAGATGGGGAAGCAGAAACTCAAAAACGTAAAATGACTTGTCTAAGGCCACATAGCTAGTAAATGACAGGGCCAAGATCGGATTCAGGTCTTCAAGTCCCTTTACAGGCCCTTCAATGTCACTGTCTCTAATTGAAACTGCCTTCCACAATATCTCCAATGTGTTCTTATTTTAAAAAGATGATCTGTCATCAGTATGGCATATATATGTTTTTGAATGTGTTTGTTGTGGCTGTTATTGCCCCCTCCCCCACCCCCCAGCTATACCACTGTAGAGGAACATCTATCCTCACTTCCTCACGCCACCTTCCTTCTGAGAAAGAATCAGTTGTGTACTCTTTTGGACGAATGGACAGATGAGTGAGTGAATGAATGAATGAATCAGTGAATGAATATGTAGTGATTGAGTGAATGAATGAGTAGTGTAGTAAGAGGATGAATGAGTAGTATAGTGAGTGGATAAATGAGTGAATGAATAAGTGAATGAATGACCCAGCTGCTAGTGCCTTCCCTCAAAATCACACAGGGACTGCTTCCCTTTTTTGCTGTTGTGTCTTCAGCTCAGCTCCTGGCACAGAGTAGGCATTTATAGCATCTTTCTTGGTTGACTGGTCAATGAACTGTTGATTCAGGACTAGCCTAATAAGTACATGGAGGCTCACCACCAGAAGGTTGGCCACCAAAGGATGACATTTTTTTCATTTTTTTTTGCCATAGCAATTCATTAAACCATCTCCTATGGGGTGGAGGTATTGATAGAGAAAGCCCATACTGATGAAATCATAGAATCTTGAAATTCTGTAGGAAAAAAATCTTTTGGGTCTTACCTTTGTTGGCAGACAGAAAAACAGAGGTTACCAAAGCCAGGGGAGATATCACTAGTAATGAAAGAACTTCCAGGTCCTTCATTACTGGAATAATGAGTAGCCTTGGTCATATATGTTCTCTATATATGTACCTCACTGCCGTTATAGTCTAAATTTGTGCTTATTTTTCCCACAGATGCATACATGTGTGCATATACCTGTGTGTGTGTTAGTGGAATGGTGTGCCCCAAGTTTAGTGGGGTTGAGGGAGAAGATGTTTTGATGCAATCCTTCTTACTATAACATCTTGGTAAACGCCTTCTCAGAACTAATTGTGTCTACTAGCTGATTGTTAGTGGGAAGCACATTGGTGAGGGTTCAGGAGTAATCATTTTAAAAGTAGCCAACTGCAGGGTATTCCCAAAACCTGAGATAGCAGCTGCTTTATGGGGATACAACCTGAAAGTGGGGGTACAAATTGGTAGGAGTAGCCCAGAAGGGTGCTTGCTACACATAGATTCATAGAATATTAGAGATCAAAGGACCCTCAGGACTCATCTAGTTCCTTTTGCCTCACTGATGGGAATACTGAGACCCAGGGAAAGGAAATAAGTTGCCAAAGGTCATGTGGTAATTAATGATAGAACAGGAACTGGAAACCAGGTCTTGTGAGCCACTGTTATACCATACTGTCGCCCAGCCAACAGTTAAGACAATTTTTCTCTTTGACCCTCAGCCTCACTTCCCGGCAGAGATATCTTTTATAAGCCATCGGGATGATCTCTAGCTGAGGGGAACATTTTCAGAATGACTAAGGGAGTCATAGTCTGGCAGGGAACATGGTTAATCTGTGTGCCTTTTTTATTGCTTCAAATATTTTTATTTTACTAGAGTGAAAGTAGATAAGCCAGACGGGCAGAGAAATGGACTCAGATACCACAGAGAAGTATGCCCTTTCCAACCACATCAGCATCTGTGGTATTTGCTGCATGTTTCTCAATTACATTAAAAGAGCTTTTAGCCAGGTTCTAAAGGCTCATTTGGCCTGGAGTTGATTGCTATAAAAACAAAACCCCATGCAGCCAGAGACCACGGAGGGTTATCCAGCAGTTAACTGGGGTGAAAATATGTCCTGATGGAAACTGCTCATCACTCAGGAGCCCGGTGTTGCAAGCAATCAGGGCATGTGACATGCCCTCATTCTGCAAGCTAACTTTAGTTCTCCAGGCAGTGTGAAAGGACTTGGTTAATCAAGGACTTAAAAGGTCAAAACCATGCCTGTTTTTCTGAAAGAAAAACCCGACACAGAGACAGAGAGAACAGATGGATAGATTCTCATTAGACCAAAAATTCAAAGTTCAGGATGGAATTTGGAACCATGAAATTTTAGAACTGGTAGAAACCAAAGAACACAGAACATAGAATGTTAGATCTGGAAAAGAATTGACAGGAGAATTTTAGAACACCAGTGTCTAGCGCTGGAAGGAACCTTCAAACATCTGTTTGCCTAAGACTTCTCATTGGTGGAGAGAAAATAGAACATTGAGCCATGCTGGAATGAACTTGAGGGTCCTCATCTGTAAAATAAGGGGGCTAGACTAGATTGAGCTCTGGAGATTAAGCACATGTACCTAGTGACCAAAATAAGGGATGCTTTGACTCCCAGGCCCGAGTTCCTTCCACCCCCGCACACCATCAAAGAACATTTACTTTTGAGCTGGAAGGCTCTTGGAGATATTCAAGTTCATCCATCTCATTTTCTAAATGAGGAAACTGAGGCCCAGAGTGGAAAAGTGACTTGACTGAACCACAGTCATGACTTTAAACTTATTTAGCAAGATGACACTAGAGAAGTCTGGCTCATAAGGCTGATTCACCACCTTCCCTGAGCTCCCATCAAATAAATTAATCATCTGAGGCTCATGAGGGGTAAATCTGCAAAATTAGGGTCTGGGGATCAACCTACCACAGAGAGATCACAACGAGGGTGCCATGCTGCCTTGAGGGGTGTGAGATGCTACAAGGGGTGATCTCTTGATTTGAAGTCTCAGATGTTTTCAGATTTTTTCAGCAGAAGGAGTTGCTCTGCAATATAGCCTTAGGGAATTGTCAGAGCGCTGAGCAGTTAAAGGACTGGCCTAGGATCACGCAGCCACTCAGACCCAGTTCTTCCTGACTCTGAGTTAGGACTCTATCCATCGACTCTGTTGTTGTTGCTCAGTCACTTCGATTGCATCTGACTCTTCACGACCCCGGTTGGGGTTCTGTTGGCAAGGACACTGGAGGGGTTTGCCATTTCCTCCTCCAGCTCATTTTACAGATGAGGAAACTGAGGCAGACAGGGTGAAGTGACTTGCTCAGGATCACAAAGCTAGTAAATGTCTGAGGCTAGGTTTGAACTCGCAAAAATGAATCTGACTCCAGACCCAGCATTCTCTTAAGACTTTAAACAGTTAAAACAAATGGCATGGAGACCTTCTCCTATCCCTTGCTTAGGAGGTATTTCCCAGTTAAGTACCTCAGCCTCTTATTTCCTCCCCATCCCAACTCATTCCCTCCAAAAGAAAAAAATCCCACAGAAATTGTATTTCTGCTTTAGTTATATATCCAAGGCCTTGCCAAATCTAGAAGTTATTTGTGCAATGGCAGGGTCTAAGGTGAAATCAGACTGCCTGAAGGAAGAACACAACAAAATTTAGGCTACTGTAATTTCCCAAGACCCCCTTGTGGCACCTTGCATTTTATAACCTGGCCCCTTCCTACCTTTCTAGTCTCTTTACACCTTACTCTCCTCTGGGAATCAAGTGACACTGCCCTCCTTGCTCTTATTCCTGACACACAGCACTCTATCTTGACTCTAGGCATTCTCTCTGGCTGTCCCCCATGCTTAGAATGCTCCTTCTCCTCATCTTTACCTCCTGGCCTCCCTGGCTTCCTCCAAATCCCAGCTAAAATGCCGCCTTTTACAGAAAGTCTCTTCTGATCCCCTTAATGCTCATCTTTTACCTCAGAGAGTATCTCCTATTTATCCCATAAATAACTTCTTTGTGATTGTTTAAGTGTGGTCTCTCCCATTAAATAACTGTGAGCTCCTTGAAATCATAGACTGTCTTTGCCCTTCTTTGTATCCTCAGTGCTTAGCACAGTGCCTGGCACATAGTAGGCACTTAAATGCTTGTTGAGGACTTGACTTCACTTGTTATTAGTTGAGGGACTATGAAAAAGGTACTCTTTTAATTATTAATGATAATAATTCAACTACTATTTATGAAGCATCTCTTATATGGAAGATAATATATTCAGATCTGGGGATATAGAGATGGGTACAGAACAGACCTTGACCTCAAGGAACTTAGAATCTAGTGATGGGGGAAAGAAATACACTATATATATATATATATATGGAAAGATAGAGAGACAGAGAGAGAGAGAGAGACGTGCAGAGAGGAGAGAAAGAGACAGAGAGAGAGTGTGAAAGAGAGGAGGAGGGAGAGAGAGACAGAGAAGGAGAGACAGAGAGACAGAGAGAGATGTGGAGACAGAGAGAGGAAGACAGAGAGAAAGGGTGAGAGAGAGAGAGAGAGAGAGAGAAATCTCTGTCCTTCACACACATCTTGGGGATGGCAGAGTGGGCTATGGAAAAAGCTCAACCACTTCTCTGAAGGAGACAGGGAGATTCCTGTGATAACTTAACCAAGGTCATATATATACGGACTTAGTGTCAGAGGGCCCCAGGTCTCCTCCCTCAAAAGCCAGCATCCTTTTCTCTATACTGATAGAGTTGCAGAGACGAAACACCTGGGGAGTTTGCATTTCTCACTTGTCATCTGACTGTCCTGGAGCCATGCAGACCCAGACAAGGTCTGTGTTTATGTATCCACTTTGGTTACTAAATTTTATCCTGAGGATAGAGATACCACCAAGCAAAATGATTTTAAATAGATCATATGGTAACTCAATCTTAATTGTTTATTTCAGGAGGGTAAATGGAGGGTTGTAGAAAATTTCCAGAGTGAAAAAACTAAAAATTTGAAAAAATAAATTAGGCAAACCAGGCATCTGTCAATTCCTAACAAAACCAGCCAGGTTATTGGACTGAATTTTTCACTTAATAACCTGTCTTTAGAGTAGAGAATACACACTCACACACACCCCAACATGTATATATACATACATACATGTATATAAGTACACACACATCTACATATAGTATATATGTGTATGTATATACATTTATCCATATGTGTATATATATATATATATATATATACATATTATATATATTAAAGGACTTGCATAAGGGATTTCAACATTAAAGGATTGCATAAAAAATGCAATAGAGTGACTTAGGACAGTCTTGGTATTCCCTATTAGCACTGAGTTTCACAAAGGAAAATGGGAAGATTTGAGGGGCTCTTGCACATGAAATGTCCTCCATTTTGGGCTTGTTTTATTTCTTTTCATTCTCCAGTTTCTTCCAGCCAATTTCCAGGAGTTCTTTAAGAACAGCAGAACATGTGACAGCTAGGTGGCATGATGGATAGAGCACTGGCCCTGGAGTCACGAGGACTTGAATTCAAATGCAGCCTCAGACACTTGATACTTACTAACTGTGTAACCCTGGGCAAGTCACTTAACCCCAACTGCCTCGCAAAAAAAGAAAGAGAAGAACACAGAACAGCAAACCCAGGGCCTGAAGGACACACCAGTTGAATTACTCAGTTGTTGTTCAGTTGTTTCAATCATGTCCCACTCTTCCTGCCCTCATTTTGGGATTTTCTTGGCAAAGATACTGGAGTGGTTTGCCATTTCCTTCTCCAGCTCATTTTACAGTTGAGGAAACTGAGGCAAACAGGGCTTGTCCTGTGTGACTCATCCACAGTCACAGGGCAAGGAAGTGTCTGAGGCTAGATTTGAACTCACAAAGATGTCTTTCTGACTCCAGGCTCAGGACTCTATCCATTATACCACCTAGATGTCCCTGGAACACTCAAGAACCTAATGCCTTGATTGCCTCCTAGAAAATGCCCCCAGAAAAGCTTTTCCTCTTAGGCAATCCAGGAGTCCCATCCCCTTACTGCCCCGACTCCTCTAACCCCCAAGTCATGATGCCTTTCTTAAGAAGCTTATGTGTGTGGGACTGTGAATTGATACAACCATTTTGGAGAGCAATATACAATTATGCCCAAAGAGTTATAGAACTGTGTTTACCCTTTGACTCAGCAATATTGCTATTAAGTCTGTTTCCCAAGGGGATTAGAAAAAAAGGAAAAGAACCTATATGTTCTAAAATATTTACCGCAACTGTCTTTGTGGTGGCAAAGAACTGGAAATTGAGAGGATGCCTATCTGAACAAGTTGTAATATATGATTGTGATGGAATACTACTGTGGTAAGAAATGATGAGTTGGTTGATTTTAGAAAAACATGGAAAGAATTACATGAAATAATGAAGAGTGAAATGAACAGAACCAAGAGAATATTGTATGCAGTAACAGCAATATTGTTCCAAGAACAACTGTGAATGGCTAAGTTATTCTGAGTATTATAAATACTCAAATCAACTACAAAGGATCTGAGAAGGAAGATGCTGTCGAAGTATGCATAGTCTGGTTTTATACACATACATACATACACACACACAGAGGGTGGGAAGGGTGGGAGGGAGGGAGACAGTTTGGAACTTAAAATGTAACAAAAATAAATTAAATTAAATTTTAAAAAAGGAGCTTTTGTGGTTTTTCTCAAAATGTCAAACTGGACAGGCAGCCCCCCAAATCACCAAAACACAGTCTTGCCAGTAAACTTTTCTGGCACAACAGGCTGCTTTTATGGAGACCCCAGTAAACCCCAGAGTAGACCAATAAATACATCACCTACTGACTCTCCACCAGGAGGTTATTTCTGTACCATCTCAAGCCTCTAGAGGCAATGAGGGAGAACTCCCTTGATCGTACAAATGTGTGGCATCATGTAGATAAAGCACGCTAGACGATGCTTCCAGGCTCCACAACTCATTGGCACCCAAGCTGGCATTTAAAAGATACCATCAGGCTTCTTTGAGTAAACGAGTTTTGTCTCCACTGCTCTAGAGGGCAATTGTAGAGACTTTAATTTAGAAAGGCCAAGGTCACCCACTGCAATCCAGACCATGGCCAGTTACCTTTCCTTTGTTCTGCCACTGGACTTCAGTAGCTCTGGAAGAAAGTGAGGCTGATGACTTTGGCAGCTCTGCCTCACTTAAATCCAATTCATGGGCAAGTCAAGAGCTCTCTGGCGATGTCATCGGTCCTCTTTGAGAACAAATGACAGACAACAACAGTAACATAGTGGATGGGTGGCTGGTCTTGGGGCCAGGTAGACCTGGGTTCAGTTTTCTGCCTCTGACAATATTGGCTGTATGGCTGTGAGCAAGTCATTTCACCTGTCAGTGGATGAATCTATGATGAAAAACTCTTCAGGCAAGCACCAGGTCTCATAGAAGAGGAGCAGACTTGTTGTAATGATCTAAGGAGATGAGGTCTGTGAAGCACATTGCAAGCTTCAATCAATATGCTGTATTATTTTAGAGTCTCTACTAGGTGACATGGTGGATAGAGTGTTGGACTTGGAGCCAGGAATACCTGGGTTTAAATGCTGCCTCAGGACCCCCACTAATTGTGTGACCCAGAGCAAGTCACTTTACATCTACAAAATCCCTCAGTTTCCTCATCTGCAAAATGGGAAAAATATTAGCACCTCCCTCACAGGGTTGTGGTTTCCCTAATCCCTCTTAATTCTAGTGCCTTCCTTGATTAATTACCTCCTATTTAGTGTGTGTGTGTGTGTGTGTGTGTGTGTGTGTGTGTGTGTGTGTGTGTGTGTAGCTTTCTTTGTATGTATTTGTTTCCCTGTTGTCTCCCCCTCCTTAGATTGCAAGCTCCTTGAGGGCAGGGAGTATTTCTTGTCCTTTTTTGTATCCCTGGCACTTAGCACAGTGCCTGGCACACAGTACATACTTAATAAATGTTTCTTGATTGTTTGATCAAATGAGGTAAAAGCTGTAAAGTGCCTTACAAATCAATGTTAGATATTGTTGCCGTTACCCTAAAGGCTAGGTTTTTTTGGTGAGGCAAATGGGGGTAAGTGACTTGTCCAGAGTCACACAGCTAGTGTTATGTGTCTGCAGCAGGATATGAACTCAGGCCCTCTTGACTCTAGGGCCAGTCCTCTCTCTACTGTGCCACCTAACTGCCCCTAAAAGCTAGTTTTTCTGAGTGTGCCTAAGAAGTTTCCTATCAGGGTCTTTGAGTGGCACTATGACTCTGCTGTTGACCTCTCCCCAGTGTCTCATGCCCACATCCCCACCACACCACCCCAGACTATGCAACCCCCCCCAACACACAAACTATTTTGGCCTCGTGTGAAAAAAAAAATTTCAGTTAAATCCCTGTATTTCAGAACAACAGCCTAGGAAGCAGAGGCAAACAATCCCCATTTCTAAAATTGTTCCTCCCAAGCAGTAATCAAAGGATGGCGTTTTTTTGGTTTTGTGTTTTTGGGTTGGGTCTTTTTTTTTGGGTGTTTTCCCCCTTCCCAGGCAGGAAGGAGCTTCCTTTTGGAAGTGTCCTGACATTGTTCTTCACATTTCAAAAATTCCCTTCTCCCTAATGGCATCTGCAGAAGCTTCAGGATGCACGTTAGAACTGGCCACCAACAAGGGGGTGAATTGAGCCAGGCTGGATTTATGACCTTTCCTGGTACACGTCATACCCATGCACATCAGCCCCTTCCTTCCCCCTTTATCAGGCTCTTTTATACGGGTGGCCCCCTCCCCCATCAGCCTACAATAGACTCAGCTAGTTACAGTATGGCTCCTTGGCTGACGTTATTTCCACAAGGATCACTGCCTTCCCTTATGGCGAACATCTGATGCTGCCCCCCACGCCTCCAATGCCTTCTGTCTTTACTCCCAGCTCTTGGCACCCCCTGGAAGCCCTCAAGTCTCAGCCCAAGCATCACTTTGGGTAGTTCACCTTCTCCTACCTCGGCCTCAATTTCCTCCAGTATAAAGGAAGAGGATTGGATTAAATCTCTTCCAAGTTCCCCTCTAGTTCTAAATCTACCATCCTATGACCCACGTTACAAATGAGGAAACTGATGCTTACAAAGCTTAAAGAATTTGCCCAAGGTCTCCTACACTTCAGAAATTGGACTTGATCCTACACCTTCTGACTCTAGTGTAATGCCTGTGCCATTGCAAAAATGTAGCCTCTAAGAATTCCAGAGTCTTTTTAAAAAATACTGTTAAACCAGGCCAATTAGAATTTTTTGATGTTAACTCATAATTCCATTGTCAGTCTCATGGACTGTCTTGTTAAGTTACTGTTTGGCATATGTAAATTGCATCTTCCCAACTTGATTCTAAGATGGCCCAGTGACTCCAATGGCTCAGGATGCAGTGAATGACTTGGGCATCTTCCATGTCTGACCACGTGCTAAGCTTTCCACAACGCCTGCTTCAGCCACCTTCATGGCTGTGGGAATCGATTGTTCTGCCATTCTGCTGGGGAAAGTCTTCCCTTGCTTAGGGGTTGACTTCCCCTCAACTCGCAGGCAGCTCTGAGTACTTTCAGCTGTCCTCAACCTGGTTTAGCCCATCTGCTGAGGCAGTTTTATCAGGGTGTGGCTGCTGGGCACACCACAGCTTCTTGGAGCCACAGATAAGTAGCCTTCAAAACCACTCGGCAAGCCCTCACAGCAGAAGCGCTAATCCTCCTAGATGGCCCATACAACCCTAGGTTAACTATGGAATGGTAGACTGATTATGCCCTGTCTCTGGACTTTGATTTTCTTCTTTGCAAAAACAGGAGGCTAGTCTGAATGATGATCTAGACTGAGAACTAGCAATTTTGGTGATCAGAGAAATGTTTTACAAAATGCCCCTGGGGTAAGTAGCATGAAAAGTGCCCTGAAATAACTTCTTAAGACAAAAAAGTCAGCTGGAGAAGGGAAAGACTTTGGGATACAAGATATTTTGGAACACGGAAGAGTGAAACAGCCCAGGGACATGCTGGAGCCAAATTTGAACAGCTCTGACACCTCAGAAATCAACAAAAGGAATGAATCTGGGCTTGATAAATTGTTTTGCTAATTTTCTAGACTTCAGAAAGGTTACGGTGAAAGTGTTAATAATGCAGATTAACTTAAAAGTATATCTGCTCTTCCTCCCTCCCCAAAAAAAGCTGGTAATTAAATATTTACCAGCACGTCTTTGGCTGGAGTCCTATCTCTGATGCGAACCATATAACTACTAAAACCTCAGTTTTCTTAACTGTAAAATGGGGATAATAATATTTACAGCATCTACCTCCCAGGATTGTGGAGAATAAATTGGCTTTGTAAATCTTACTGCACCATAGAAATGGATTATAATTGGTTTTTTACCACATGTTGCCCAGCACTGGCTTTTTGCTGTTCCTCACACCTGACACTTCACTTCCTGTCTCCAGTATTTGGAATGCAGTCTTTGCACTGTCTTCCATATCTGCAATGCAAGTCTTCCTTTCTTCTCTTAAAACCCTTTGTATCCTTTAAGACCCAGCCCATGTGCCACCTTCTGATCCTTCAGATGTTAGTGCTTTATCTCCTTTTGTATTTACATTGCATATATGTAGTTTTGTACATGTTTGTCTTTCCCATTGAATTCAGGAAAGAGAATAAACATTTATTAAATGCCTACTACCTTCCAAGCGTTCTGCTAAGTGGTTCACAAATATTATCTCATTTCATCCTCACAACAACCCTGAGATGGGTAGCTGCTATTAATAACCCCATTTTACAATTGAGGAAAGTGAGGCATATAGAGATTAAGTGACTTATCCAGGGTCACACAACTAGTGAGTGTCTGAGGTCAGATTTGAACTTAGGTCTTCCTGACCCCAAGTCTATCATTCTATCCCCTGAGCCATCTGGTTGCTGAGCATCTCCTATGTATTTAGTAAATACTTACTATCAGCTTGACTGATTTTTGTTAGCAAATAGAAAAGTATTTTCTTTAATAGCTAGCACTGATACAGTGCTTTAAATTTTGGAAAACACTTTCAACATCTCATCACATTTTATTTAAGATGCCATGATGAGTTTTATATAGGAAAAATAAAATCCATCCTTTGGAAGGGTAAACTTTGCATATCATTTCATAGCATGGTGTAAAGAATATTGAACTTGAAGTCAGGAAAGTAGGGTTCAAATCTGGACTCTCGTATTGACAAATTGTGTGACCATCACTCAACTTCTTAGCCTGTATCCCCACAAACACCCCCCAAATGAGCTGGTTCACAGCTAACCAAGACATAAATTTCCCAGTGTATCGATTGTATTTCTTTAAGAAGAAGATCTTAATATTTGCACTACCTACTTCACAGGGCTGCTGTGAGCAAGACTTTGTAAACCTTAGAGCAACTATAAAAATGTGATTTAATACTATTTAGCACCAAAATTTCACTATTGAGGCTCATAGCTAGTTTTCAAATTCAACTCAGTGAATTGACATGTATTTAGCTTCACATTATGGGCAATGCATCAGATACAGAATTTAAAAAAAAATTGACATGGTCTCTGCCTTCAAGACACTTAACCACTTATATCCAATTCAACCCTCTCCTACCCCTGGTTGAACATTCCTTAGTCAAATGTTCCTTTCCCAGATGGTTCCTCTCGGAGCTCATTGGTATCAACACCCAGGATTTCTGCAGTTTCTCAGCCTCTTTTCCAGACCTCTCTGAAGGCATCACCACCACTGGCTCTGTTCCAGGCATTTTGTAAACTGTGGAATTCCTTTTCAGGTTCATGTTTTCCAGGCTGGGCACAGGATTCCCTGAGCCAGCTCTTCCCTTCCACTGACACCTAGGCATCTATGTACGGCAAAAAAACATCCGGAGTCAGTTACCTTCCTAGACGCCCTTGTTGATGGCCAGAAGAACTGGATCGTCCAAAGGGCACAGGGGCATTTCTAGTACCCAGTCACCACTTTGACATGAAGCAAATGAGTAGGGGAGACTGGAAACAAGAATGCAGAGACAATCTGCACAATACAATGGTCACAGGGCTGGACTTGGAGTTCAAGTCTCTGTTCTGACATTAGCTGTGCGACCTCGAGTACATAACAATGTCTCTGGATCTCATTTCCAATATATAAAATAGAAGTTAATAATATTTTTTGCTACACACTTCAAGGGCTAAATTGAATAGTACTTAGCACAGTGCCTGGCACATAGTAGGTATTTAATAATTTTATGATTGATTAAAACTGACATCAACTCTAAACTTGTGATTATAATTATTCCCTAGTAATATTTTTAGTCCCATTTGAGAGACCTCACTCCCTGACCTGAGCAGACAGCCTTTTGTGTTATTTTTTTGGTTCCTCAGGAGACGGGGCATACAGTACACTACTTCTGACTTCCTTCTAACCAGGGCAAAACAACAATGACAACAATAACAACAACAACGACGATGACAAAATCCTCCAGTTGAATGAGGTTGGTTCTGCCCCTACTTGGCTGCCGGAAATGGAACCTCATCCACTTCTCTGCCAGCAGAGATAGCCATGTACGATTTCAGAGGCAATGGCAAGGAAACTTTTCCCCCATTCAATTCATTTCATAAATTTAATAAGCACCTGCTGCCCATCTTTGGCAGGGTATGATTAGTCAGTTGTTAAACATTTATTAAACTTAAACCTTAATAAAATGCTTAGCACTGGGCTAAGTGCTGGGGACACACACACACACACACACACACACACACACACACACACACACACACAGGACAGGGTCTGCCCTCAGACAGCTTACAATCTAATGGGAGAAGACAATACACAAAAGGAAACCGAAAAGATGGCGGGGAGGGTAGTGATGAGAGGGAAGGTACTTCCTGATGGAGAAGTTCAAAAGATTGGAACCGGGTGGGAAATGAAGATCATTCTAACATTCTTACATTATCTTGAATTCATTAGCTATGAGACCTTCTCAGGGCAAGTAATTCAATTGCTCCAAGCTTCATTTTCCTCATCTTTCAAGTGGAGATGTTACCTACCCTGCCTAATTCATAGAACCATTTAGAGGTTCACATGAGGTAAATTGAATGTTTTATGGATGTGTGCTATTAATCTTATATCCAGGAAACAGAGGAAGAGATAAGCTGGTCTCCCACTTCTAAGGTCCTTGTCACTCCCACCTAAAAGGAAAAATATGCTACTCCCCCCATTATTCTTTAGAAACTCTCAACTCTTCCTATAGCATAGTGGAAAGGGGCTCAATAAATCCTTAATAAGAGGATTTGTTCAGTGAAGTTTGGATTCAGTCTAAGGGCTGCACTTGAGGTCCTAGAGGGCCACATGTAGCCTCAAGGCCAAGAGTTCCCCACCCCTGGTCTAGCTTAAGTGCCCAAGGCATGGCTGATATTCTCTGTTCTCCAATCCCTCCGCCTCTGGGAGGAAAGGAAATGGTAAAGCAGTAGACAAGACAGTGCAATAGAGAAAGATGTATTCGAGGAGGGAGGGATCACAGCAATTGGACCCTCACAGTTGTCAGAGTAAGTACTAAAATGGTGGGTTAGAGGACCTCCATCTGCTGGAAACACACCTCTGTATATCCACTATTCTTGGAAACTAAGGCAAAGCTTCAGTTACCTTTCCCTAATTATTGCCCTGCTAATGTATAATCCAAGATAAATCAAGGGAATAAGAGGTTCTTAGAAGAGTTTAAATGGAACTTTACCACAAAGACTTCAGACTCCTTGGCTCAATATCTATTTTATCACTCCTAGAATTCAAGAGGTCACTGATATACCAGTGCTCGTCTTCAGGCTCATTTTTCCTTCTCTTCCCTTTAAATGTTGTTATTGTTCAATTGTTTCAGTTGTGTCTGAATCTTCATGAACCCCTTTGGTGTTTTCTTGGCAAAGATACTGGAGTGGTTTGCCATTTTCTTATCCAGCTCATTTAACAGATGAGGAAACTGAGGCAAACAGAGTTAACAGGGTCATACAGCTAGGAAGTGTCTGAGGCCAGGAAGATGAGTCTTCCTGATTCCAGGCCAGCACTCCATCTACTGTGTTATAAGCTGTTCTTCCCCTTAAATACTCATTAATATAATTTCAATTTTAGTCATCCTGAAATTTAAGCATAAAAACATACTCAATGGTGAAAGAATTCAGTTAGACAGATAAATGATCCATGTTATTATTAAACTGATATTCAGGTGAGCTATTTTCAAACTGATCCATCAGTGAAATGGGACTAGTTTTAAACAAAGGTGATTTGTGCAAAAAATAAAGCCAAGATCAATCTCTTTGACAGTGTAAAGATGAGGAGACAGAGATAGGAAAGATGATAGGACTACCTCCTCTTAAAAGGGGCCTCAAAAGATTTTGGTTTAGTTCTACTTAAATTTTATGAACACTTTCCTTTTCAGCTTGGGTGAAGGTAAAATTGTCCTGGCAACTGGCATTTCCCATAATTGGTGCTGATGGTCACCAAGACCACAGGACTGAGATTGACACTCTGAGCACTGCTGATTTGGGTGAAATTGAACAACTCTGATTTGACCACGAAACCAGCTGAAACACGAACAGCCCCAAACTGAGCTGTTTGGCAATGAACATAAGGCACAAATTCCCCAGTATGCCAATGTTGGAGCTGATCCAGGGCCAATCCATGTACCCAGCTGCTGATGGAAGCTTCCCAAACCACCATTGGTCGGGTCCATTTCCATCTCAAAGGGACATTCGATACACTCCTCCGAGCATCCCTGGCACCCCCCCCACACACACACAACTTGTTAGTGGTCACGGAATGCTGACTTGGTGATTCGGCTGTCACCCAAGCCTCCTTACGCTCCAAGGGTAGAGTTCTTGGGCATGAATGTCAGGATTAAATAGAACGAATAAGAGATGAATGAATATGCTTGAACCAGGAAAACCTTAAATCATAAATTCCAAGGGGAGCTGAACCTAGGGCTACTAATGACTTTTTTATGTGGCATTACGGGAGGACTGTACACAGATAAACACTAATAAATAAACCAGAACTATGATGAAGGAGAGGCACCATCTTCCTGGTGGAGTCTTGGCTCATCCTGATTATGGAGGTCATAGGGAATTTTACTTTTATTTTTCTACCTTTTTCTACCTTTCTACTTTTTCCTTTCTGTTCTTTTTCATTTTCTTTTCTTTCCTTCTCTTTTCTTGTCTTTTTCTCCATCTGCAATGTTATCTGTGCAGAGAAAGTGCCCAGAGGCAGGAATTAACAATACCAGTGCTGATTGGATGGCATTTTCTCTGTGATTCCTAGTCTTGGAGAATGTCCAGAACCACTGAGAGTTTAAATGATTTGCCCATGTTCACACAACCAGTATTCAGCAGATTCAGGACAGGAACTCAGGTCTTCCTGATGCCAAGGCAAGCTCTTTATCCACTTTGCCATGCTATGTCTCTGGATGCCCACATCTTGGCATAAATATATAAATATATGTATATAATTGGAGAGAGAGGAAGAAAAAGCAGGCCCTTAGGCTGTCTGCTCTGTCTAGAGTATACCTTATGGAACATGTGTAGAGATTTTACTGTCAATGATCACCCTATGGTATTTATTCCTCACCCCTCCCCCAACATAATAATTCAATTTGTCTGGCATCAAACACAAGTGAAATGTTCATATCACAGAAGTATATCCCTTCAAAGTAAGAAAATGTTCATAATTTTAACTATTTCATATAGAAACCTTTCTACAAAGTGTTAATTACCTAGTGTAATAGTGATAACTCACATTTATATAGGGCTTTAAGCTTTATAAAGCACTTTAGTTAAGCAGCCAATAAACATTTAAGTGCCTTCTACGTGCCAGGCACTGTACTAAGCACTGGGGATGCAAAAAAAAATGCAAGAGACAGTTCCTGCCCTCAAGGAGCTCACAGTCTAATGGGGTAAATAACAAGTTAACAACTGTGTATAAAGGATCTATAGACAAGATAAATAGGAAATAGTTAAAAGAGGGAAAGCAATAGGATGAAGAGAGTTTGGGAAAGGCTTCCAGTAAAAGAAGGTATTTTAGTTGAGACTAGAAAGAAGCCAGGGAGGTCAGCAGTTGGATAGAGGAGGGAGAGCATTGCAGGTGTGGGGAACAACCAGAGAAAATGCCCAGAGCTGGGAGATGGACTGTCTTATTTATGGACCAACCAGCAGGCCAACATCACTTGAAAAAGAACATGCTGGGAGCAAGTATAAGAAAGCTGGAAAGGAGGGGACTGGGTTGTGAAGAGCTCTGAATGCCAAACAGATCATTTTGTATTTGCTCCTGGGGGCAATAGGGAGCCGCTGGAGTTTAGTGAGTGGGTATGTGGTGACATGGTTGGACCGACACTTTTGGATGGGAGGGTGGACAAAAGGGCAAGGGAAAAAAAATCCAGGATGATGACTAGGTTGTGAACTTGAGGGACTGGGAAGATGGTATTGCCCTCTACAGTAATAGGAAAGATATGAGAATGGTGGAGGTTTTGGGGGGGGGAATAATGAGTTCTGTTTTAGACACATTGAGTTTAAGACATTTACTGGGCATCCAGTTTGAGTTGTTGGAAAGATAGTTGAAGATGTGAGACGAGGTCAGCTGAGAGGTTGGGGCAAGGTATGTAGATTTGAGAATCATCAGCATAGAGATGGTGATTAAATCCATGGGAGCTGATGAGATCACCAAGTGGAGTAGTATAGAGGGAGAGAAAGAGAGGACCCAGGACAGAACTCTGAGGGACACCTATGGTTAGAGGGCATGATCTGGAGAAGGATCCAGCCAATGAGACTGAGAAGAAACCATCGTACAGGTAGGAGGAGAACCCGAAGAGAACAGTGTCCTAGAAACCTAGAGAGAAGAGTCTCAAGGAGAGTGATCAATCATGTCAAAGGCTGCAGAGAGGTCAAGAAGAATGAGGATGGAGAAAAGGCCATTGGATTTGGCAACTAGCAGTTTCAGTGGATTGGTGAGGTTGGAAGCCAGATTGTAAGGAGTTAAGAAGGGTGAGAGGAAGCTAGAGATACTATTGTAGATGGCCTTTTCAATAAGTTTAGCTACAAAGGGCAAAAGAGATATAGACCAATAAGTTAGCAAGAGGGAAAGATCAAGTGAAAAATTTTTGAAGATGGCAGAGACATGAGCATGTTTGTAGGCAGCAGGGGAAAAGCCAGTAGATGGAGAGAAATTCGAAATAAGTGAGAGAGTGGGGGTGACAGTAGAGACAATCTGTTGGAGGAGATGGGGTAGAAGGGGATTGATTGAGCAAATGGAAGACAGCCTTGGTAAGGAGTTAGGCCATTTTATCATGTGAGAAATGGGTGAAAAAGGAATTAGTGGCCGAAAGCATCTGAGTAATAGGAGATAAGGGAGAGTGAAAAGGATAGAGCTCATGGAAAATGGCCCCAATTTTTTTCTGTAAAATATGAGTCAAGCTTCTCAGCTGAGAGGGTACAGGGAAGTAGAGTCATGGGAAATTTGAGGAGAGATGAAAAGGTTTGGAAGAGCCACTGTGGAAAGTGGGATATTGAGTTAATGAGGTAAGATTGCCTAGCAGCAGTGAGGGCCCAGTTGAGGTTGCGTAATGTAAATTTGTATGGACCCAGTCAGAATGGTTGCATGCTTTTCTCCTTTTTTGTTTAGCAGCATATATGTAGAAGCAAAAGCAATGGACGGTGGGATTAATCCAAGGCTGAGACACAATTGGCAAAATGGTGGCAAGGGGCCAGGGACTCAAGAGAAGATGACAGTGAAGAATTAAATTGGTTCACCAAGGGGTCAAGATGAGTAAAAAGAGGAGAGAGTGGCTAGTGCAGGAAAGATGACCTGGGAGAGGATTGAGGGGTCAAGGGATTAGAGTTTATGGTGAAGATAAAGAGTAGAGTTATTTAAGGGAAGGCTGATTGAGAAGTGAAAAGCCAATAGATTATGATGAGGGGATTTCAGAATTCTTAAACTTAGAGGTGGTACATTGGTGGGTGATGGAAAAATCCAGGGTACGACCATCTTTGTGTGTGGCTGAGGTGGGATGGAGGGGTAGATTGTGAAAAGTGAGTAGGTTGAGGAACTGAGTGGTTAGGGTCCCCTACTGTGAGGGCAGGAGTTATGGATTCTAATTAATCTTAATAAAAGCAAACAAATAAACCTATTATTATTCCCATTTCACAGGTAAGGAAACTGAGAACCAGAGAGGTTAAGCCAGGGTCACAGAGCTAAAATGTGTGTGAGGTGGAATTCAAACTTAGGTCTTTTATGATACTCTTATTCTCCTTAGGTAGACCAGAACCACTCAAGAGCTTTATTTTACTTTTGCCCCAGGGCCATGACTGACTCAGGGATCCAAGACTGCATGTAACATATGTAGGAGAAATAAAAAGTGTCTATATTGGCCCTTTCACTTATCAAAAGAAATTACCCAAGGAGTTATTTTAGGTAAGGTTGTGCCCCAGTGTCTGTAAATTACTTTGCACAAAATAAAAGTCCCAGTCTGATTTCACATTGGATTGAGTTTCCAAATGAGCCAAACATTTATAAAAATGACCCAAATTGTTCAAATAAACTATACCTTTAACAAAGAATCCAGTTTACATTAGCTCTGATTCGAGTAAATGTATGCAATCATAGCCTTAGTCCTTTGAAAGGCACTTTGCTCAGGAGAGACTGGCCCTCCTCACCCTCTGGCTTCTCCTATTTTAATCAAAAAACATTGGATAAGGGCATTTGAATGCTTTATATCCACAGGTCTATTCGTACTACCAGATGTGATGTGGTTAGCCTGACACAGGCCAAATATGAGATTTGCCTTAAATCAACTCATGTTTTGGTCTTAACATGTCGGAGCTGGAAAGAAGGACCCTTAGTATAAAGAAAATTGGAGCTAGAACATAGAATGTCAGAGCTAGAAGGCCTTAGAACATTAAACACTCAAGTCAGAAAGGCTCTTAGCACACAGGACACAAAACTGGAAAGATTCTTAGAATAATGAATATTTGAGTGAGAAAGGCTTTTAGAACATAAGTTGTAGAAGTGCAAGGGTTCTTGAACTCAGAACACTAGAATGAGAAGTGTGCTAAGAACATAAAATATCAGAGTCGGGGAAAACCTTAGAATATGGAATACTGGAGTTAGAAAGGTCTTCGAATATCAGAGCCAGAAGGAACCTCATACTAAAGCTTTACTGTTCACAAAGCATTGAACAAACCTGTTGAAGTCTCCAAATGAGGAGCTGGTGGATGAATAGAGACTAAAACCAGGGTCCATGGAAGCCTATTCCACCATCCATACGGCAGGACCATCTGTTGACATTATTTGTACATTTTGCTCTATTTTTCAGTTGTTTCTTTCATGTCCATCTATTTGTGACCCCACATGGAATTTTCTTGGCAGAGATACTGGAGTGATTTGCCATTTCCTTCTCCAGCTCACTTTAGAGATGAGGAAACTGAGGCAAACAAGGTGCCCGGGGTCACACAGCTAGTAAATGTCCTAGGTATAGCCTGAATTCAGGTCTTCCAGACTCTGGACTGGGTACTCTCTCCACTGCACCACCTAGCTGCCCCACATTTTGCTCTACTGTCAAATAATAAATCACTTTCCTCTGGATACACTAAGGCACAAATATCTATCTTTGCTATTCTAGAATTCCCCATGGAAAAAAGGGAAACATGTATTTGGATATTCACATGCATTTGACGTAGACATTCTGTAATCCTAACTCAGGGCACGATCAAAGCATGTGCCCAGAGACTCTCTGAGTCACTGGTTCATCCTTCAGTGATATTCATCTCTAGCAAATCCTCCAAGTCTTTTTACCACTCAGAAGATGACTCAAGACATAAGACTGACCACTTCCCTCAGGAAAAGCAATCAGTACTCCATAATCTGACCAATATTTGCTAATTCTGCACAGGACTTTGCATGAAGCATCTTCCTGTCATCACTAATCAGCTAAAGAGACACAAGGTAAGCTCATTAATCTCCCACTCAGCCAGTGACTTATTGGTGGCTGGCCTTGGGTGAGTCAGTTAGCATTGAGAAAAGAAAAACCCAAACCAAAAAAAAAAAAAAACCACTCTGGTTTCTTCATTGTTAGAAGGGGGGAAAGCAAACACGCAATGAGTTGTGGGCCTGGACTACGCAAGCCAAGTGAAGTTAAAAGTTTGAATTAAGGTACAATGTAAACAGACCACCCTGCTATTCTCTGGTCACTGCTACATCTGTCCCTTGGCAACACTCTTCATGACTGGTCATTGTCAAAAGTTTGCATGGGTGGGGGGAGAGGGGAAGCAGAGAAGCAACTGACACCAATAGCAATTTCCTTGCCCTCCCTGTTCTCCCACGTTTTATGCAAAAAGGTCGAGGGTCTTAGAAAGGCAGTATTATTTTCTGGGAAAAAGACATGGATTCAAGGTCAGAAACCCTAGGCTTGAGTTTGAGCTCTGATTATTCCTGACTGTTAAAAAAAAGTTACTTCAATTTTCTGTAAAATGGGAATAATAATGCTTTAGTTTTATTAATTAAATAAGTACTTTAATTTGAGGCAGCTAGATGGCTTAGTGGATAGAGTCCTGGGCCTGAAGTCAAGAAGACCTGAATTCAAATCCAGCCCCAGAAACTTACTAGCTGTGTGACCCTGGGCAAGTCACTTAACCTCTGTTTGCCTTAGTCCACTGGAAAAGGAAATGCAAACTACTCCAGTATTTTAGCCCAGAAAAACAGATTCCTATATCATTAATTTAGTAATAATACTTTAGTACTGACTGAAAGAGTTGCAGTGAGAAAATAACTTTGTAAACTTAAAGCATTATGTGAATGTTTACTATTATTATTACTCTTATCCTACATTTCCAAAGGTCAGACCCAGTATTTAGTGATCATTAGAGTTCTTATTATATATGATTTTCTATTAAAGACCTAAAGAAGTTCTTGTCTTCCTGTGCAGATTTATTTCACATTACTCACATTCTTGCATTGTACATTCTAGATCCTAACTGGACTACTGGCTATTCCTCAAACCCAATATTCCATTTACCACCTCCGTGCCTTTGCAGAAATAGTGCCTCCTGCCTGGAACGCACTCCCTCCTCACTTTTGCCTCTTAGAACACTTAGCTCCTTCAAGGCTTATGTCAAGTGCCACCTTATGGGAAGGTTTTCCTGGTCCTGCTAATTATAATGCTCTTGCCCTCCTCAAATTAGCTTGCATTTACTCACATGTTCACATATTGAAGGCCTCGGTTAGAATGTTAGCTCCTTGAGGACAGGGATTATTTTTGCCTTGTACGTAGTAAGTGCTTGATAAATGTTTATTAAGGGTCATATAATGATGGAATTGTTGGTTACTTTTTTTAAAAAATCTTTTAAAATTCTTTGTCCTATGAGATTACTCTTTGGGACAGAGGGAGAGCAAATTATTGCGAAATTGTAAATGATACAAAACCTGTGACATCATGGGAAGCGTGCAAGACTTGAATCACAAAAGATCCAGATTCAAATCCTGCTCCTAATAGTTAATGGCTGCATAAGCACATACAAAATCATTTGATCTCATTGAGCTTCAATTTCTTCATCTGTAAAATGGGGCTAGCCCACCCAGCAGGATTATCATGAAGACAAAATGAGATCGTAGATCTAGTGATTGAAGAGATCTCCGAAGCCCATCTAGTCCAAACTCATCTTTTTACAGATGTGGAAACTGAGGCCCAGCAAGATTACAGGGGTGGCTCCCTCACACAGATCATCACCATCAAAGGCAAGATTTGAACCTAAGTTTTCAGAATCCAGAGACAATATGCTTTCTCTCTTCCTTGCTGCCAAAAATGGCTCTAGAAATGCTAGTGAGTATTAATAACAACAAAGGATTGAATAACATAGAAATGCATATTAAATCAGATGAATCATGATTATTCCTCTGTCATTCTTCTTCATCACAGATGCAATGATGGGAGAAGCAGTGAGGCCTAGTGAATAGAAAGTTGGCTTTGGAGCAAAGAGGACCTGGGTTCAGATACAGCTTCTGACATATACTAGCTGTATGATCCCGGCTCAGTCACTTAATTTTCCAATCTTCCTCACAAGAACTAAGACAGAAGAAGAAGAAGAAGAAGAAGAAGAAGAAGAAGAAGAAGAAGAAGAAGAAGAAGAAGAAGAAGAAGAAGAAGAAGGAGAAGGAGAAGGAGAAGGAGAAGGAGAAGGAGAAGGAGAAGGAGAAGGAGAAGAAGAAGGAGAAGAAGAAGGAGAAGAAGGAGAAGAAGAAGGAGAAGAAGAAGAAGAAGAAGAAGAAGAAGAAGAAGAAGAAGAAGAAGAAGAAGAAGAAGAAGAAGAAAAACTAAGACTATAAAGGTGCCAATCTGGACTAGTAGAAGGAGATATCTCATTGAGAGAGGCTTAGGCCAATAGAATAAGATATCAACATACATATTCATGATAATTGATGATAATAAATTATTAATAATTGACACTATTGTCAGGAATAATAATAGTAGCTCTAAATCCTGTGAGAACAAGTTGTGGTATATATTTTCCTTGTCTCGTTCAATTGCAATCGCTCTCAATAAACCTACAGAACATGTCAGAGCTGGAAGGCTTTCAAACACTGAACATTAAAGTGAGAGAGACCTTTAAAACAGAGGATGCCAAACTGGGAGGGATCTTAGAAGCCCTACTCAAACTTAGAGCCTTACTCAAGCAATGAATGTTTGAGTGAGAAAGGTCCTCACAACCTATAGGGACCAAATTAGTCATAGCAGCTCTTTTGGTGGTGGCTAAGAACCGGAAATCAAAAGGATGCCCTTCAGTTGGGGAATGCCTGAACAAGGTGTGGCATATGATTGCAATGGAGTATTATTGTGCTATAAGAAATGACAAGCAGGATGATTTCAGAGAAACCTGGAAAGACTTACGCGAACTGATGCAAAGTGAAGTGAGCAGAACCAGGAGAATGTTGTACACAGTAACAGCAGCTCTGTGAGATGAAGGACCATGAATGACTTGATTATTCTCAGCAATGCAGTGATCTAAGACAATCTCAAGGGATTAAGCTTACTGTCTGCCTCCAGAGAAAAAACTGATATTGTTTGAATATAGAGGGAAGCATGTTATTTTTCACTTTCTTTCATTTTTTTCTTTTATTTATTTTCTTGTACAAAGTTACTAATATGGAAATATTTTACATGCTTGAACATATATAACCTATATCTGATTGCTTGCCATCTCGGAGAGGATGGCAGGGAGGGAGGGATACAATTTGGAACTCAAAACTTCAAATAAAAAGTGTTTAAAAATTTGAAAAAAGAAAGGCCCTTGCATTAGCTTACATCCTAACACCTTTTTTTAAACCACAAAACCAATTAGTGCACTATGTGTGGTAGTCCAGAGATTACTAAAAATTAAAAATAATAGGATATATAACATGTACTAGGACAGTTTCTATCTGAACTCCATCAAAAAAGATGAACTAACAGCATCAATGACAATAAGAAGAAGAGCTGAGAGGCACATAACACTTTCTAGTTCACAAAATACTTCCTTATTTGAGCCTTGCCATAATGATGTGAGGTAGTCAGGGCAAGTACTGTTATCCCCATTTTACAGAAGGGATACCCGAGGCACAGAGAGATGTCAGTTTGAACCAGGGACTCTTTCCCAATCTCTTCTACCACAGCTGCCTTCTTGGCTATCAACTATTAGCCATGTTATCTGCTCTTTATCCTTATCCATCTCCTTGAAGTTTTATTATATAGCTATTATTTTAGGAAGCATTTCAAATAGTAGGAAGGTTCCCTTTCTGTTTCATTTCATTTTTAAGGTTTTTTTTGTTTTGTTTTGTTTTTTTTACCACTTTGACTTCACTTTTCCAGAAAAGAAAAAGTTGTGAAGGGAGGGGGAAGACTTTGGAAAGTCCCAATGGAAGGGACCCCAAAAGGAAGTAATAAAACGAGAAGGCATGACATCAGGAAGAGCCAACATTGTTAATAGATTAGAACATCTTTTCCAGTAAGCAAAGCTTCTAGGCCTTCAACAATAGAGGTCAAGGGAGGTGACATTTTACAAAACTGGAAACCGAGTGTTTGGGGGTTTTATTTTCCCCCTCTTTCTTTCTTTTAAAATGTTTGTAAACAAGTTCACAGGATTGGAGCCGTGAATGCATTTTTGGAGATAATTTTAGCTTAGCCCTCAAATGGCCTCAAGTTTTGCCTCTTAAAACGGAATGGAGAGTCTAGAAAAATACGCAATGTGATAAATGTGCCTGAATTTGGAGGCTGACATCATGATCCTAAACTTTGAATTTTAGAGGTATTTTATTCTTATACCCACATGCCTCTTTTAGGTATCAATATAAAGGTAAATAATAATAATCCCTACAATTTTTATAGCATTTTTTAGTTTAAAGAGCATTTTGCATTCTTTATCTTATTTAAACCCCATAGTTAACCATTGAGGTTAGGTAAGGCATTCGATTCATTAATCCCCATTCTAAAAATAAGGAAAATGAAGCCCAAGGAATTTCACTGTCTTTCCCAAGGATGTCCTGTTAGTACATGACGGAGTCATGAGAATAGGGATGACTAAGCCTGGCTTGAGTTCACAAGATGAACTTGGTTTAATTTAAAAGAGAGAAAAGGCAGAAATCAATTGTACATTCATTAGCAAACATTTGTTAATTAGTTTCTTTGGGTAATACACTGTGCTGGTCTCTGACTCAGCTTGACTCACAGAGTTTACATTCTAGTAGTAAACTCACCTCAATCTCTTCCTTCCCCCCAATCATATATGTCTACTAATCCCATTCTTGGCAATTCTTGTCCACGCCTTTCTAGAAATTCTCCACAGAAGAGCCACTTAATAATGTCCTGGGGATTTTCCTTTGCTTCTTTTCAGAGGATCATACAGATCCCAGAGCTGGAAGTGACCTTACTGGGTCATCTAATCTAATGTCCTAATTGTACAGAAGTAGCTTGAGTGCCAGAGAAGTCAAATAGCTTTTCCAAAGTCAAACAGGTGGGTCTTCTGATTCCAAATCTATAATGCTTTCAGCCCAGTACTACCTTCTATGAATCACAATGCCGAAGTCCATTTGGGCATTTATCAGCCCACATTCTGCCAACTTTCTTTTCCCAGTAGTCATTTCAGTCCTGTTTAACTCTTCATGACCCCATTTGGGATTTTCTTGGTAAAGACATTGTAGTGGTTTGCCATTTCTTTCTCCAGCTCATTTCACAGATGAGGAAACTGAGACAAACAGGGTTAAGTGACTCACCCAGGGTGACACAGTAAATGCCGGAGGCGGGATTTGAACTCAGGAAGATGAGTCTTCCTGATTCCAGGCCCAGTGCTTTATTCACTATGGCACCACCTAGCTGCCTCTTTTCCCCAGCACCCATTGTCTTCGATGATGATTTTGGTTCCATCTGTCTTTTGCCTGTCATCTCTGGTAATATGCCATAGCTGACTTGCACCAGCCATGAGTCTTTCCACTGTCTTCTGGTTTGCTGGCAATTGTAATTCAGGACCATCTGCTCCAACTCCTCATTTTACAGATGAAGAAACTGAGGCTCAGATAGGATTTGTCTTACCTTCATCTCTGGAGCTGCCTCCCTGGCTTCCTTCAAATTCCTTCATGAGAAGCCTTTGCCAATCCGCCTTAAGGCTAGTGCCTTCCCTCTGTTAATGATCTCTAATTTATCCTGTCTGTATGTTGCTTATAAATAGCTGTTTGCCAATTATCTCCCACTTTGGAACTCCTTGAGGGCAGAGGCTGGTTTTGTTTATTTGTTTGCTTTTCTTTGTATCCAAAACTCTTAGAACAGTGGCTCTTAATAAATGCTTGTTGACTGACTGAATTCAGGTTCTGAGCAGTAGAATGAGACTCTTCTGGCTTTGGGACCTGTTATCAAAAGAAAGAGAATGTAATGCGCTTTGCAAGCCTTCAGGGATTGTTATCGTTGTTATTGCTGTCTTTTTATTATACAATGCAGCCTCTCAGATGCACAGGAAACTCCAAGAGGTTCAGTGACTCACCCAGAGTCACATAGTATCAAAGGCACAAGATCAGACAAGGCAGAGGTGCAGTTGAAAGGTTCTAGTGGGAGGGTGGTTGGAGGGAAAATAGCCTGGGTGGTCCTCTCAGGTCCGCATAGAGCTGCATAGGTCATTCAGTGGTCCCAGGCTCTACCTTAATGTCCATGGCTATCTCATTGCTATCAATATTCTCCCAGGAATGTTCTGTGCTTACAAATATAGGAGCATCACACGCTTTCAGTTCCCTTCCAGCCTAAGCATTTTGTGATGGAGCAGATGAGGCTGGCATTTCGCAATCGGGAGGCAGTGGGAAGTAAAGAGTTAACAGTAGAGGAGCAGCTCCAGGCAGGGGAGAGAAGGAAGAGGCCAGTGGTCTGCCTGCCTAGGGCTGGCCGGCTCCCATAGCTGCTGACAGGAGCAAAGTGAGCTGGAGATGGCCCAGAGTTCTCCACTGCCAGACAGGGAAGGACTTAGAGATGGAGGAGAGTGAAGTACTGCCAAAGAACATATGCTGCAAAGCATGATGTCTTAAGGAAAACACAAATGAACATGGAACCCGGGGAGGCATGAGTAGCTTTGTTAATGTTTTCTAAGGCAGAGTAAGAGCAAAATGGCAGTCCTTAAACAACGCCAGACCCAACAAAAGCCAAGCAAGAAAATGAAAACTCCTCGTATTTACAAATAATGAGGACTGGGCATCCAGGTGGCCTCATGGACAGAACACTGGGCCTAGAGACAAGAAGACTCATATTCCTGAGTTCAAATCCGGCCTCAGGCACTTACTGGCTATGGGACCCTGGGCAAGTCACTTCACCCTGCTTGCCTCAGTTTCCTCATCTGTCAAATGAGTTGAAGAAGGAAATGGTAAACCACTTTACTACCTTTGCCAAGAAAACCACACTTGGGGTCATGAAGAGCAGAAAAAAAAAACTGAACAAAACAACAAAAGTAGAGAGCTGGCCTCCAAACCAGAAAGACCAGGGTTCAGATCTCTCCTTTGATACCTACTAGATGTGAGACCCTGGACAAGTCAATTAACTTCTCCATGCTCCCAGAAACAGTCTTAGAGTGAATTACAGAGAAGGAAACCGCTTGCATTAGCAGAGGGAATTTCTTCTTTTAGGAGTTACCCACACTGATGAAATAATATGTCTCACTGCTACTTAGTAACTGATGTTTGATAACACTTTAAAACTCAGAGAGCTTCTTCTGTACATTATCTACTGGAGTCTTGCAGCAATCCACTGACATGGTACTATTATTCCCATTTTACAGATCAGGAAACTAAGACTCAGCTATGAAGAAAATATAGCTAAGTAAGACACGGTCACCAACTGAGTGCCAGAGGCTGTATTTGAATCCTTTCTACTATGCCAGGCTTCATGGAGAAAGTATTTTCCTCACAACCACTCAGTGGTGGTGGGAGCTGTTGTTCAGTCATTTTCAGTTTCATCTGACTCTTTGTGATCCCTTTTAGTGTTTTCTTGGCAGAGATCCTGAAGCAGTTTACCATTTCCTTCTCCAGCTCATTTGACAGATGAGGAAACTGAGGCAAACAGGGTTAAGTGACTTGTCTAGGGTCATACATCTAGGAAGTACATGAGGCCCTATTTGAACTCAGGCCTTCCTGACTTCAGGCCTGGCACTCTACCCATTGTGTGGAGGAGAACAAGGAAGTTCTCTCTGATTTACAGTTGAGAAAAAGGTCTCCTCAGTGATGGGAAGTGACTCACTCAGGCTCACATGGGGTGGAGTTAAGATTCAAACCCAGATTTTCCAGCTCCCACCCAGTTCAATGATCTTTCCGCTATATTTTGCTATTGGAGCAAAATTAGGGAATGCACTTCTTTCTGGCTATTAGCTCTATGCTTTGAAGTTTCAAAAATCTTCTAAGTCTTCCATGAATGCATTTGGGTGAGGCCTTCATTTCTTTTTTCAGTCTGCAGGGAAATTGTTAATATTTCATGAGATTGTGGTTAAACTAAGAACTTAATCCTTAGCCAAGTAAATCACATTAAAGACTTCACTGGAATTCTGGGCAAATTTGATTCGTGAGCGCAGACTATTTCCTAGCAGACTTAAGGCTGTGTCTATGCCAGGGCTGGGCAACCTGCAGGTTCCTCACCCCTGGTCTATACAATAGCTGAAACCCAAGCTGGTAGTGTCACACAATGTATCTGAGTGACGGAATTAATTTTTTTCATCTATGTATCTTAAGCCTTTGGACACAGCCTGTAAAAAGTGATGTCATTGAAAGAATAAACATTGGTCTTAAAGTCAGGGGACCCGGCTTCAGATCTTAGCACTGCTAATCAGTGCTGTTTAGGGTGGTAATAGGCATTGAGGTGGCACAATGGATAGAGCAAGGTGTGGAGTCAGGAAGACCTGAGTTCAAATGTAACCTCTGGCTGTGTGACCCTGGGCAAGTCACTTAACCTTGTTTGCCTCAGTTTCCTCATCTGTAAGATAAGTTGGAGATAGAAATGACAAATTATTCCAGTATCTAGCACAAGAAAACCTCAAATGGGGTCACAAAAAGTTGGACACAGCTTAAATGCCTGAACAACAATAAAGGAAGCAACATTTTATCTCTTGTCCTCAGTTTCCCCTTCTGTAAATTGATAGGATTGTAAAAGATTCTAAGGTTCCCAGGATAGTGAAATCAATCCATTTACATGACCCTTGTCCACATGGTGGATTTTATTTGGCAAACAAGAAATGTCTAACAAATGAGATACAACTTACTGAATTTATTCTTGATTATCTATGTCAATGGTAGGGAGGAAGCCTGGAAGCCTCATTTTACAGAAAGGAAACTGAGACTCAAAGAAATGACTTGCCCAAGGTCACAGAACTTATTAGTGGGGAGGCCCGGACTCCAACTTTGGCCTTTTATGAATTGTTAACTGTATGATCATGGACCAGTGACTTCCCTTTCCTAAATCTCAGTTTCCCCATCTTTATAATGAAGGTACTAATATTTGTGCCACTTTCTGTTTTACCAGTCAGATAGTTTGGTTATTGTACAAAATAGGAACATGGGATTTAGAGCTGGAAGAAACCTGAGAAATCATCTGGTCAACCCCCTCTCTTTTTCACATGGAAAGAAACAAAAATGGGAAGTGACTGGCCAAAGGTTACTTGGGTGATGAAATAGTAGAGCTGGAATTCACTCTTCTTCTATGAAACACTTCTCTACCCATGAAGCAACCATCTGTTAAGCATCTGTGGTCAATGGAATACGGGGCTGCATCCTAGAACAGAACCAAAGTTGAAAGAAGATACAATCTGTCCTCAAAAAGGTTATACTCTAGTGAGAGAATAAAATACCAGTGTAGATTGCTAAAATAATAGCTACCATTTGTATAGAGCTTTGGGGTTCGCAAAGCATTTTATGAGCATTACCTCTGTTGATCCTAACTACCCTGGCAGGTACTTACTAGATAGTTAGTACCCTAACTCTAATTTCTTATTGGGCAGCTGGTTGGAGCAGTGGGTAGATTGTTAGGTGACTCATCTTCATAAGTCGAATTCAGCCTCAAACTAGCTGTGTGACCCTGGGAAAATCACTTAATCCTTTTTGCCTTGGTTTCCTTATCTGTAAAATGGACTGGAAAAACAAATGGCAAACCACTCGAGTATCTTTGCCAAGAAAACCCTAGATGGGGTCATGATGAGTCAGACACAACTCAAGTGACTGAAGAACAATAATTTCTTATTATCCCCATTTTACAGAAAAGGAGAGCAAGAAAAAACATAAGTTTAGTAATTTTCCCAGGGTCACACAACTAGTAAGTGATTGAGACTGGATTTGAACTCAGGTCTTTCTGACTCCATGTTTACTTACTACCTACCTGACTCATATGCAGTTAAAATGTCAGAGAACAGTAAAAAACAAAACAAAACAAAACAAACAAAAAACCAATGTAAAATGCTACTATAGATATAGAATACTATGACATTTAATGTGCTGTCTTATCTAGTTTCTATATCATCCCTGAAATGGGTAACTGGAAAAACATAGGGTAACAGAGAAGAAAAAGGAAATTTTATTTTAAAGCGTTTACATAGTATGATATTACGTATCAACATCCTGTCAAAGGACAGCCATGCTATAGAAAGAAGTACATTGGGAAGTATGTACTAGCTGGGAGATCAAGGTTCCAATTCAGGTCCATCCCCAGCTAATTGCCAATGGATGTGCAATTCTCTGAGCCTCAGTTTCCTCATCTGTAAAAATGAAGGGGTTGGATTAGGTAGCTTCAAATATTTCAGCTCTAGCCTTC
This sequence comes from Phascolarctos cinereus, assembly GCF_003287225.1. Lineage (NCBI taxonomy): Eukaryota > Metazoa > Chordata > Mammalia > Diprotodontia > Phascolarctidae > Phascolarctos > Phascolarctos cinereus. The sequence goes on along the minus strand of NW_027555625.1, from coordinate 56,259,643 downwards.
AATGTTCTCAAGTCCCTTCCAACTCCCACATTCTATGATTTCCCATCAGCCATTACAAATTCTCCGTTCTTCCTCTTTTCCCCACCAAAATGCCTTGCTCCCCAGAGGAAAAGTCTGAGCAACCCTGAGTGACACAGCTGTGTCTATTTTAATTTTATGCAGAACCCCAGAGGCCTCTCTCTGCGGAGTGAGGTTGTTTGTGCCAAAAAGTTTTATAAATATTAGGAAACACTAACCGATTCCACGTGGATAAATTAGTACTTCCTCTCCTTTTTATACAATGCATTAAACAACTCGTTATCATAGATATGGCAATATGTGGGGCAGGAATACATTTTTAGAGGCTTGCGTCATTGATAGAACACGGCGGTGGCCTCTGCAAAGACAGTTAGTTATACTGGGTGGTTTGGGGCTTTGTCACATAATCTCCTTCCTTGGCTGAGGTTTTGTTTTTCCCATAAACAGAATCACCTTCTGTCTTTTGCAAAAGTCTGAGAATACTACAGATTTGAATTATGCTTTGCCATAAAATGTGGATAATCACTTGCGTCCCACCTACTTCACTGAATTGGCGGGAGGAAAGGATTTTCTGGGAGTATGGGACAGTCAGAAGAGCCCTGTCTCTGGAGTTTGTGTCCATCGCTGCTCCTCAGTAATAAGAACAATAATTAGAAGAGCTGATATTTATATTGGGCTTGAAGGTTGGCAAAATATTTTATCTTGTTTGAGTCTCCCAACGACTTGGTGGGCATGGAGAAATGAAATGATTTGCCCGTGATCACACAGACCGTAAATGCCTGAGGGGGGGATTCCAAAACATGCATTCCTGAACTCTGTCTCTATAATTCCATTCACAACATAAGTCCTACCTGTGTGATCTGGAGGAAGCATCTAGATAGCTCCTGGGGTCCCTTCCAACTCTAAAGTCTATTATCTATCCTTTGCAAGGATTTTGTTTTTCTCTTTTCTTTTCCAGCAGTGGGAGGAGACAGAGAAAGAGAAACACGGAGACAGAGACAGACATCAAAACAGAACAGAAAGAGACAGAGAGAGACAGAGTCCAGAGTCGGAGAAGTCAATTTTTGCTCATTGAGAATAAAATTTTAAATGAAACAACACATACATATATGTATCTATATATAATATACAGATACATATATACATATGTATGTATGTATGTATGTATGTATATGTATATGTATGTATATGTATATGTATATCTATCTATAACTGCTTGCCAGCCTACCAACTATCTATCTATCTATCTATCTATCTATCTATCTATCTATCTATCTATCTATCTACCTCTCTCTCTGTATGTGTATGTATATATATGTACATACATACATACATACATACATATATGTGTAGACATATGCATATATATATATATATATATATATATATATATACATATATATATATACATATACATACCTCCAGCTCATGAAGAAATAGAGCAGGATCGTCTTTAGGAAATTGCATAGTTCATTCAATGAGTTCAAAAAGCTCTACCTTAATGCCAACGCCCACCTTATTACTCTCAATATTCTCTCAGTAATGTTCTGTGATTGTAAATCTGGGAGCATAATAAGCTCAGAAAACAGTCGACATTAGAAGCAAGCAAAGAGAGCTACACATAGGTAGACTGTAGACTGTACCACAATGACTTGCTTATAGCAAGAAGAGACATCAGTGACATGATTGAGAACATGTGTGAGCAGGGAGAGTAGACTTGTCAGTTAGGAACAATGATCACACTCCAAGGACATCACAAATACCACATTGGTATGTTTCAATATTTCAGGATTCTGTGATTTATATCAATATGGATTTATTTCCACTGAAGCAGACACAATGTTTCTGTACCTTACTAAACAGTTTTCATAAGATCATAGATCTAGAGTTGGTAGGAACTTCAGGGATCATCTGGTCCTATGTCCTCATTTAACAGATGAATCCAAAGCTCAGAGAGGTTAAGTCATTTACCCAAGTTCACACAGGAAATAAAGACCCAGGTGGAATTTGAAACCAGGTCTCTTGACTGCACTGCTGTGACCTCCAAATTCATTACCTTGCTGCTATCATGGTGTTAAGATTCTCCAGAGTTAGCTGGCATGCTCCTAAGATTACAGGCACACAGTCCATCAACAAACCTCTACTCAAAGCCTTTTTCTGCTGGATAGAGCATATAGTGGGGCACCTAGGTGGAATGCCTGGCCTGGAGTCAGGAAGACTCACCTTCCTGAGTTCAAATTTGGTTTCAGATTTACTAGCTGTGTGACCCTGAGCAAGTCACTTAACCCTGTTTGCCTCAGTTTCCTCATCTGTAAATGAGATGGAGAAGGAGATGGCAAACCACTCCAATATTTTGCCAAAAACAAAAAAAAATGGATTTAGACACAATTGGAAAACAACTGAACATCAATAGAACCTATAGTAGAAGCCTGTACTCTGTTGCCATAGCCTTGGAGTTCAAAAGTCACTTGTAAGTGACATGGCTGAAGTGTTGTGGAGGAGTGGTCAGCTTCACCACTGGTGGAAGCATTAACTCGAATGAGATGACAGGCATCCAAGTATCAGGAACCATGGAATTTTAGAGCTGTAAGAAACTTAAAGATCAACCAATCAACAAAGCATTTATTAAATGCCTACTGTATGCCAGATACTGTACTAGTCGTGGGGGATATAAAGACAATGAAACCAGTTCCTACACTCAGGGAGCTTACATTTTATTAAAGAAGCAACATGTACACTTATAAACATACAGCAAATATCTACAAGGTAATTTTGGAGGGAAAGGGACTAGCGGTTGGGTGGGATCTAGAGAAGGAGGCTTCATGTAGGAGGCAGTGCTGGAGCTGAGCTTGGAAGGAAATGAGATTCTAAGAGATGAGGCAATATCTTTTAGTCAAACTGAAGAATTTTGAGGAGCAGAAAACTGAGGGATTAAGGAGGAAAAGTGATTTACCCAAGGTCACACAACTGGTTTATGTCAGAATCTAAGCTAGAACAGAAGTTTTCTCCATTCTATTAGTTTTTTTTCCTACTATTTCCCCAATACTTTCTAGTATTTTACAGAGGTATTACCTGTCTAACTCCCCAAAGTAAAAGAATTTCCCAATGCTATATTGAATAGCTGCTTTTCTTGCATGGGGGCTAACTAGCAAAAGAAAGTTGGGGGCAGGGGGGCAGGAAGGAAGGGAGGGAGGGGAAAGATGATCAATGTTGGATCAGTGTCAAACCCTGGCCAGGTTCTAGACTTGCTTACCTTATTTGTGGTCAATGAGAATAGAAGGATTGTTCATTGAAATCCTAAGAACTTTCCTCAATCTGCAATCTTTTTGGCTTATCAGTCACTAATATTATTTATATTCATGTAAAGAATGGCTTAAGTGTCTGGGTAAATTGCATAGCAGTTCAGAAAACTCTCAAAAGCAGTTATCATTATTATTGCTATTCTGATAGCAGCCAAATTCTGCTGTCAGGACTCCTTGAAGGGAAAAAAATGATGACTTCATTGCTTCCAGCCACTGCACACAGTTTCTTTGGTGGTAACTGTGTTTGCTAGCCTGCCAACTAAACCATTGACCATCAGTAAAGTCTGAGTGTGTGTGTGTGTGTGTGTGTGTGTGTGTGTGTGTGTGAGTGTGAGAGTGTGTGTGTATGGTGTTGGGGGTTGATGGAGATGGGATGAGAGGAAATGCTTTCCATGTTCTCCATAGAACCACAGAACAACAGATTGTTAGAATTGGAAAGAACCTTAGCACGTGAATATCAGAACTGGAAGGGACTTTGGAACCAACCAGTAGACATGTATTCAATGGCCACCATGTGCCAAGTCCTAAGCTAAGAACTGAGGATACAGGAACAAAAATGGTCCTTCCCTCAAGGATTTTGTATGCTACTGGTGGTGAAGCAACATGTACTTAAAAAAAATGTAACATACACAAAAACATAATATTCACAAAGGAATTTGCATATTTTGCACTAGCAACAGTAGAGATCAACATAGACTTGCTATAGGACATTTGAACTCGACATTGAAGGGAATGTAGGCTGGCTTTGTAATCTGGGCACTTAAGTCCAAATTTATCTCTGTCACTTGTCCCCTCTGTGACTTTGGACAAATCACTTAATAACCTCTCTAGACCTCATTTTCCCTATCTATGAAATGAAGTTCAAGATGGAGTAATTGGCTTCTAAGACCCCTCCCAAATCTAAATCTATGAATATCAATGCTGAAATGGGCTATATAACTAGAATACTAGAACTGAACATGACCTTAGAACACCAAATGTCAAAGCTGAAAAGGACCTTCGAACATAGTATAAAGCAGAAGGAACCTTAGAACACAGAATGTCAAAACCTAGAACTTTTGAGTATAAAGGACCATGAAAGTTGCCTAGCTAAATCACTTTCCCCATTTTACAGATGAGGAAACTTTATCCCAGAGAGAAGAATAGTAGATTCACATAGCATGCAAACAAAATGAAATCTACCTCCCTTGTGTCATAATTCAGACTGCTAAGTGATATTGATGAGGGGCTTCTTCATAGACAGCTTATCTCAATATTTTTTTGTAGATGTCAGATTTTAATCAGGATCTGTAGCTGACCCTGAGTGAAAAAGAGGAGGAAATCCAAGAAAGAAAGGAATCCAAGAAATCCAAGTTTCACAGGAGAAGAGACCAAAGGAGTCAAATTAACTCTAGAACCCCAAACCAAGCAATATAAAGACACCAGAACATTCGAATTCAGAATTCTTGCCTACAAACTTGTGTTTCTAAATTCGGCTTCCTATAGCCGAGTCAGATTTCTGTTTGAAGTGAATCCTTTCTAAGAAAGGCTGATAGGCTGCTCTGAATCCCTCTACAAATAATCTTGGAGCTCTATATACCAACACCAATTCACCACTCAAGGGTAACACATCTGGTTTTCTGCCTTGTGCCTTTATGCTGTATAAATGTGACCTACTTACAGAGGAATGGAGTTGTTGAGACTGCATCTGATTCTGCTGAACAGATTTGACTGGTCCCAAGGATGCATCTCTTTGCTACCTCCCAATGAGCTACTTTGTACTTGGTTAGGATTTTCTGGCTCACTGCCAAGCAGGCAAGCAGGCTATCAATCAGTTCACTGCATGGTCCATCTGATTGGATTGTTAAGACGACCCCAAACTTGGAAGGATGGTTCATCTACTATGTATGACCGACACTGTGGAAAGGCCCTGGAGACAGGGGCTCTAGAAGCTCTCATCCTCCCCAGTCTTGCTTTATGGCTTTAGACGAATCACATCATTTCTCTGTCTATATTTACTGTCTGTAAAATAGGGACAATGCTAGCTGTCCACAGGGTGAGTGCAAGGACCGAAGAATTTGTGGAAGCACTTTGAAAGGGGTGGAACACCATACCAAAGAAAAGTTAGTATTTTATTGAGATCATCAATGTGGTGTAGTGTAAAGAGGTCTAGACGTGAGTCAGAAAACATCAGGATTTTAATTCTCCCCCTACTACTAGCTGTTTGACCATTGTCTCTTTGAATCTTATCTCCTTCTCTGTGAAATCAGGATAATAATATCCATAAGAGGGCTTAAAGTAATGGTACAGGTTTGCCATCCCGGCTACTGGGAGAGGCTAAGCTCTGGAGTTCTGAGCTGCAGTAGGACGAAGCTGACAGGTACCTGCACTAAGTTTGGCATCAGTATAATCCCCAGGGATCAGGGGGCCACCAGGTTGCCTAAAGATCAATGGACCAGCCCAGGTCAAAGCTTCCATGCTAATCTGTATTATTATTGTTGTTAATCAAATAAGATCAATTGATTATAGTGATATAATTTAATTGATTGTAACAATCAATTATAGTATTGTTGAGAGAATCAAATATGATCGATTGACTAATATTTATTAGTTGATGCAGTTAAGTACTTTATAATCTTTAAATCTTGGTAGAAATGTTAGCTCCTATTATTCCCTTAATCCCTCAGAGAAGACTGGGGTGGATAATTTCTAAATGCCTATATAGTGCTAAAATTCTACAATTCTAATAAAATGTTTTTAAATCTGTGTGTTTGCTATGCCAATGTTTCAATGGCTGCATGGGCTCAATTCAAGTATTCTCTCCAGTGATGCAAGGCACAGCCCATCCATGCCTGTTAGTCTTCCTTAGCACAGTAGCTGCCCGTTGGTGATCCCTTGGTTTTGTCACCTGACCAGCCTGCCTGAATTTCAGCTCCTGTTGATAGAATCCATGTTGATAAAATTCATGCCATTTCCTTGGTGTAATTCTTTGATACCATGCCACAGTCTACTCATGCCCACTATGTGTCTCTTGGTTGCTCTTTGGGTGACCCAGGACTTTAATTCTTCAGGGATTGTGGTTTTCCATGACTCATAACCACACACGGCATGCCACAAGAATACTGACATTAAAACAATGCACCTTAAAAGGCAGAATTGCAGATTTAGTAGCATGACATTCAGGAAGACCTGAATTCAAGGTGTATCTCTGACACTTGCTGGTGGTATAACCCTGTGCAAATTGTTCCACCTCTCAGTGCCAAAGACAACTCTTTCAAAGCAGACAGTTGCAGAACAAGTGCCTATCGACTTTGCAATGGTACAGGGAATTTCCTTATTGAACATTCGCTACATGAACAAAATCACAAGCCTGGTAATAGCTAATAATAATAGCTAGCACTCACAGAGAGCTTTAAAGTTTGCAAAGAGATTTACAAATATCTCATTATATCTTCATAACAACCCCAAGGTAAGTCCTGTTATTATCCCCATTTTACAGATGAGGAAACTGAAGTAGACAGAGAGTTGTTTGTTTGTCTGTTTCATTTTGTCTTGTTTTGCCCAGGGTCTCACAGCAGTAAGTCAGAAGATTTGAAGTAAGTAAGGATTTGAATTTGGGTCTTCCTGACTCCATTCACTTTGTAAACCTTTGGGAAATAGCTCATGGAAGGACTTCAGAGCAACATTTTAACCACTGCACCACCAAACAAAAAGTAAAGAAATAAATAAAAATGATGGCGAAGAGAAGCTGTTAGGGGGTAGGAGAACTTTATATCAAACATCTCTGGTAAAGGCCTGATGGCAAAGACACATAGGGAATTAAAATAAATATGTGAGATCAAGAATCAGCCATTCTGGAAAGCAGTTTGTAATTATGCTATTAGCATAACTGTAACTAAACTGTCCATACCCAGGGATTCCATTTCAAGGCATGTATCCCCAGGAGGTCAAAGATAAAAACATGGAAAGTTATTTATAGCGACATTTTTATGATAGGCAAATACTGGAAACAAAAGTGGAAGGGTTAAACAAATGTGCACATTAATATAATGGAATATTATTGCACCATAAGAAATGATGATTATGAAGACTACAAGGAAACATGAGAGGGCTTATATGAACAGATGCAAAATGAAGTAGGTGGAACCAGGGAAGATGTATACACAATGTTGACAGCAAAGTAAATGGAAAGAATGACAACAAATAAAAGCAAACATTGTAAAATTATAAAAATTACAATTGACCAACTTGTCCCCAAACAAGAGATGAGAAAATGTGCCTCCTTCTTCTCCTCTCATTTCTTTTTTATTACAGAGGTGGAAGACTATAGGTATGGAACACTTATTGTCAAACTAAATTGATTATTTTTTCTCTGTTTCTCTCTGTCTCTGTATCTCTCTCCCCTTCCCTTACACACACACACACACACACACACACACACATCTTTTTTATTTTTCTTGGTTAGAAGGCATATCTCTTCTAGTAAATATTTACATGTTCTCTCTCTCCCCCTTTTCTTATTAAAATTTGACCTCCCAAAGGACAGGAATTGTTACATTTGTGCCCTTGTATCTCCAGTGCCTAGCACAGTGTTAGACCCGCAGGAGGCACTAAATATGTATTTAGCTGACAAAATTATTCAGTGTAACTGGAAAGGCAGATGACCACTGGAATACTAATGACCAAGCCCTAACCCAGAGAAGAATTGAGAAGATGCACCTGCCACCATTTATTTCCAAGGTGAGGGACTAAGGCTATGGAATATTATACACACTTAGCAGATTTAGACAATAAATGGATTTTGCTGAAGGGACTTATTTCTCCTTTTAGTCTTTATAAGTGAGGTTTGATGGCCAGGGGAGATATGTATTCAAAAAATGAATGTGGTATAAAAACAAAAGATATCAATACAAGAAAAAATTACAAAGATACCCCCAAACTAACATTTTTAATTAAAAATTTGCCTTCCTTTATCCACCTCCTAGTTTTGGCTGTGGTTTTTCATGTCAGCTAATATTACACCATCTATTTTAAATATTTCTTTCATTTTAAGACTCCAGTTCTCTATTTGAAATGTATGCCAATTTTATGAAGTCTGTAGCACAATTCTAAATGCATTTTGAATCAGTTTAGCTTCTAAGCCACAGCTTCCTGTTCCAGTAAAATCTCTATGGTCTGTCTCAAATGTGGCATTCTAGATTCTATATTTTAAGTTCTCTTGCAGCTCTGATATCCACGTTCTAAAGTTCTTTCCAGACCTAACATCCTAAGATCCCATCCCCTGCTGATATGCTCTGAAGTCCTTCTATGAGCTGTTTCCCGAAGCTTTACAAAGTGAAGCCTGTGGATCAGCGCGGTTTTATGTTGCGCGCCTCCCCCCCCCCACCCCCATGCGTAAGGAAGGCAGAAACTGCTGATGTGAGTAACCCGAAACAATTCCTTCTATCAGGGTAGACGGCTTTTGTACCGGAGTCGGCATCTCTTCGTACCCAGCATTTTGTCCCCCTTTCCCTCAAAGGAGCAGACGACGAAATGGAGCAGGCAGTAGACAAATGAGCCCCTTGGTGTCCATTCAGCTCAATCTCTTTCACTGGAAAAGGGAGAAAGAGACGCAACACAAAATGATTTTAGGGAGCTGAGGAGTGAACCCGAGACCTGAGATCGGTATCTGCCAGCTACCACTCGGGGAATGCTCCGTCTAAAGCCATGAACACATTTGGGAAACGCTTTTGCGAATGTAAGCTATTGCCAAGTGAGCGGGTGGAAGAGGAGTCACAGACTTGAATGTGTTTGTTTTGTTGGTTTTTTGTTTTTGTTTTTTCCCTCGGGGGAGCGCTTTCGGGCCCCCAACAGAAGAATAGGAGGTTGCAGGAGAAATCAACTAACCCTGCCCAGCAAGGAGAGACTTTAAAGATGGAAAAAGGACCTTAGAGATCACCCAGCTCCATCCCTTTCCCCTTCTTTTACAGATAAGAAAACTAACGCTCAGAGAGGGAAAGAAATTTTCTTCAAGCCACACAGCTTGAAGCCGTTGAGCTGGGATTCGAGACCACTTCTCCTGCCACCAAGCCCGAGGAGGGGCGGGAGGAGGATCTCACAGAACATTTTATTTGTGCCTCTCATGCATACATCTTGTTCCATTTTGCGTTACACTTATGTCTCTCTCCTGGTCCAACTCCACGCCACAAACATAGGCAATCCAATTAAACAAGCATGTATTCAGGGCCTGATGTGCAAGGCACTCGTCTAGGCTTCAGGGCTACAAAGACAGAAATGAAACAGTCATTGTAAATTCGTCCAGAGTTTACAAATAAGATATTTGTAAAGCGATTAGAGCAGCTCTTGGCAAATGGTAGGCACTTACTAAATCTCTCTCTCTCTCTCTCTCTCTCTCTCTCTCTCTCTCTCTCTCTCTCTCTCTCTCTCTCTCTCTCTCTCTCTCCCCCCCCCCTTCCAGGGTGTGTCTTAATCCATCTTGGTTATCTCTTCCAGCTCCAGACTCAGCGCTCTGGCTCCATCTTTGTCTCTCTGTCTCTGTCTTTTCTCTCAGTCTCTCCCGCTGTTCCTGTCCGTCTGTTTCTCTCTTGTCTCTGGGTGTATCTATCTCTGTCTCTGTTCTTCCCTTTCTCTTTTTCAGTCCCACAAACCCAAACATCCCAGCGTGGTGGGGTGGGCTACGGAATTGAAAAGATTGAAATTCGGGAGACTTAGGTTCATACCTAGCCCTTATAAACAGTCACTGTGTGAACTTGGTCAAAGTCACATTTAATCCCTCCGTGGTTCAGTTTCCCCCATCTTGTAAAACGGGGATAAAACCACCTGTTCCCCTGAGTGGATGTAAGGAAAGTGCTTTGTAAATCGTCAAACATCAGTAGAAATAGAAGTAATTAATTGGTCAGGAGCCTTACCTGTTAAAAGTCTAAGTAAATGACTTAGGGGGAATTCCAGGAGCGAAAAAAGCAAAAACAAAAACAAAAAACAATACAGCCCCTGCCGTCAAGGAACTTACAGTCTGCCAGAGAGAATTTCACTTGGTCACCTTGAGTTTGGTACCAGACGAGAGAGAATGATCATGGCCCAGAAGCGAGACACAGAGAAAGCCCTGTAAGAAACTAGACTCGGGCAGATCACTTCCGAGGCGTGGGTGGGTGAATGGGTGGAAGATGAAGTACACTTCGAACTGTACGCAAAGTTAGGCAGGTGTTTTCATACGAGCCAAAGATAGCCAGCTTCGATTGTGCAGGTAAATCGGAGTGAAGAACAACCTGAGCGAGATGCTGTTGGCCCCTAAACCCGAGGTTCTTAACACTTTGGGGGGCATAGACCTCATTAGCAGAATGATGAAACTTAGGGACCCTTCGCAGAATGATGCTCTCAAAATGCATAAAATGGAATACTTAGAATTACAAATGAAATATATTTTGCCGTGGGGATACATACGTATACATATATATGTACATACACACATATATAGCGGTGTGTGTGCTGGTGTGTGTATGTATCCTTTGTAACCCTATGCATTTTTTATGCATTTCAAATTTGTGTGTGTCTATGTAATTTTTCCCGTCCAAGTTATGGAGCCCTGGAAAATCTATCGTCCGTGGAGCCCCAGGTTAAGATCCCCTGCCTTAAAGGTGTTGAAAATTCAGGCCTTGGAACAGTTATCAAGAGAAATCCCTGTGCGTCGCCACCCTGGTTTTCCCGATATCGAGGGGCTTCTCGAAGGGGCAAATTCTCCCCTCCCTAGGTGAAGCCCCAGGGCTCCCTCGGACCTGAAGCTGCGCTATCTCTTACTGCTCCCTCAAATGAGTGGAGTGAGGCGAAGAAATTCGTAGCCACTCCCTGGACCCTAGGTAACCTGAAACCTGTAGCTTCTAAGCAGGACTAGAGAGTCGCTCTTCAGAAGGCTGATAGAATTCTAGGATTTGGAGCTGTGAAAGGAACCTTTGGGTTCACCTAAGTCCAACTCTTTCATTTGACAGAGAAGCTAAGGCCCAATGATAGTAAGTGACTTGCCCAAGGTCACACAACTAGTAAGAAGCAAACTAATAGGAAGTGCTCTTGTGGAAAGAAAAGCAGTAGTCACCGTTCTGTTTCTGTAACCTCAGCGCCTAGCTGGCTGCATTTTTTTTTTTAGGACTCTAGCTATGAATTCATAAAGTATAGAGAACTCCCCATAAGGGAATTCTGTCTTCCAAAAGCAGATCATCAACTGCTTTTTTTTTTAAACATGGGAGTTGTCTAGGATTGTGAGTGATTCGCCTAGAGTCCAGCAGTCACAGAGACGTGATTTGAATCCAGATCCTCCTGTGGTACTCAATCACTCAGTAGGTACTTACATGTTTGTGGACTTAAACTGAAATAAAGCTCTCACTTTTTTATTACAGTTCTTTAAAAAAAGACAATTTCTAAGTGCAAGAAGAATTGGGCAAGGGAACCATTTTCATTTGTGTAATTCGTTTATTTTTTAGTAATTATAAATCTCTTGCTTTTCTCCTCTCACTTACTCCTCCCAGGGTCACGAGGTGCCTAGGGCCCGAAAGGTATGGGGAAGTCTGGTGTGATGGGGGAAAATCCCAAAAAACAAACAAAGAAAAAAAAAAGTACTGTCCTGCTTTTTTCTGTGTGTTCCCAGAGCTTAGCACAGTGCCGGGCACGTAGAAAGCCCTCAATAAATGCTTGCTTGTCGAGTGATTGCCTGGTTTTGCCATAAAGTTCAAATTCGGCTTTACTGCTTGTTAGCCGAGTGACCCAAGGCAGGTCACTTTCCTTCTCTTCCGTAAAAACTGAGCTGGGGAGCGGCGGTGGGGTGGACTCGAAGATTTCAAAAGTCCCTTTCACTCCTGGATCCACGATCCCCCACAAATAACAAATACATAAGCAGTAAATAAATATATAGATGAGCAAATAAATTAAATAAATGAATAACAAGTAAATAAATCCTGGCATCCCTGGGAACTGAAAGCAGAGTAAGAAACGAGAGCGGGCTGGAGACAGCACAGAGTAGATCGGCTGGGGTCTCTCCCACCCACCTACCCACCCACCACCCGCCAAGTCAAGAGAATCCTTTTCTTTTGTGCTAGGGGAGGCCAGAGGAAGGATTGAGCCTTTCAGCAATAATAACTCTTCGCAGCGGGCGCTGTTTGGAGAGTGATATAAGGTGTTCAGCCACCCACAGGGGGTGGAAATCTGACATCGCGGTGGAAAACGAAGGCCTTGTTCCTCCGCATCGTGCGGTTAGGCGCTGTGGGTGGGAGCTGGGGGATCTATTTTCCCAGGCTCCATGCCATCAGGAATTACTGAGCCGCCACGAACGGAGAGGAAATATTTCATTATAGACACATGCGCTTCAATTTCACATGATGGAAACTTTGGGATCGACTTACCCTCCCCCTCCCCCAGTCTTTCCCTCTTCTACTTTCTTCCAGGGCTCAAGGGAAGAAGGGAGGCAGGAGTCGCGACGCCTAATCCCCCCGCTCATCTGTGGCTTTTGGAGAGAGACTCCGTTAGCTGGCCCGCGGGGGAAACAGCCTCCGAGATTGGACAAGGAAACCGCTGGGGGCCCTGAGGGCTCCTTTATCCCCAATTCCTTCTTAGCAGGACTCAGGGGACTCCCTTTTCAGCCTGGCCTTTTTGCTTTCTCATTTTTGTAGGAAGAAAAAAAAAACAGCCACCATCATCCGCGGTCTCTGCTTCGTATTTGTTTCATTTATTTCTGTTTTCAAAACAAGCCCCGCTCTTTTTTATCTTGGTCTTTGCAGCCCTGGAGGCCAATGCAAAGCTATTCCTGTATTCGCAGTTTTTCTCTTCTCTCTCTTTTCTTCCCTCTTCCTTGTTATAATCCTCACTCTTCGTCTCACTCTCTTCCCTTGTCTTCTCCCTCCTCCACTCTCCATTTTCCTCTCCTGTGCCCTAACATTCCACCAGTGAAAAAGGCATTTGTTAATTGCCTATAATGTACCAGGTATTGTGCTAAGTGCTGGGAATACAAAGTTAAAAGACATTTCTCTTTTTCTACCTCAGTCTACTATTCTTTTTTTTTTATGGGAAATCTGGGAATTGCTACCTACCTACTAACTTATCTGTCTAGTTAGCTATCTATCCACCTATCTCTCCATCCTTCTAAGCATTTATTTAAAATATACAAATGTGCGCGTGTCCATGGACACATGCTTGAGAATCTTATCCCAAGACCAATCTATGTAAATTGGGAAATGATCATGTTATCAGTTGCTTTTTTTTTTTTCGGCTGCAGTAATACAAGCAGTTCTAAAAAGGCGAGGAGGTGGGGAGTTGGGGGAGGGTTGTGATCTGTATCGGTTTAGGGAACACTCGCAAATAAAATCAGTCCCTTGGCATAACCAGTTTAAGCAAAAGACCGTGGCAAGCGAAATCCTTTAAATTCTCCACGATGTAATGATGAACTTAGCCCTTGGTTGGTTGGCACGGTACCCAAGACAGTTGCGGATTCCGTTTCTATTGTTTTCTATGTATTATCTCTGTGGGGATCCGCCGCACTTGGCCTCGCTCCGGGCGTGGCACCGGACGCAGAACGTACGCTGGGGCGCTTCTCCGCTCTTCTCTTCACTTGCAGAAAGCGGAAAACTGGGGCAGGTACGGGGGTGAGGGTAGGGTGGGCTAGGGTTGGGGGAAGGAGACCTGGAGTTTAGGAACGTCCGTCCTCACCTCCTCTCCTCTTCTGAAGTATTTTTTTTCTTTCAGGGATCCAAACTGGGGCCCCAAGTCGGCTGGTAACGGTCAAACCTCGAGTTTCTTTGATGTCAGAGAGGAGGGGGTGGGGACTGAATCCATTAGGTTCTGCCACAGAAATCAATGTCGCCCTCGTCCTCGCAGCTGAGCAGTGTCTAGAGGACGGGCTCAGTTGTCCAAGGCCAGCTCATTGGCCCCGGAGTCAGTTCTAGAAAACGAACAAGAAACCTGCCCACTGATCCCTGCCCCCACCCCACCCCAGGCATTTCGGGGTCTCCCGAGAACAACCATGGGATTTTTTTTTTTAAGCAAGAAACAGACACAAATTCATTCATGCCTAAGGATATATTCTTAAACCTCTCTAATATCCCTGGCGATCAGAAAATAATAGGCATGTTACCATGTGGAAGAAAAAGGTAGGGGGAAAAATGCCCTACTTGCCATATGTAGCACTGGGATCATACATATACACGTGTGTACGCACATGCATTTATATAGTACATCTGGAGATGCGCCATATATTCCAGAATATGTATATATGCATATATGTATATATACTATATATATATATATATATATATATATGCACATATATCTGCTTCTAGGCATATACCTTTCTGTATTCAACATCCATATACAATTTATAAAACACGTGTATCCAGGACATATCAATGCTTAATATTTTTTGTGGGACATCTGTGAAATACATTACATACAAATATATAGAAAATGTTTTACATCTAAAGGCAATGCAATATCTTTATATATTCTAGATAAATATCTGTAACCACGAAAGAGATGCATATCTAGAATACAGAGCCATTGCTTCTTTATTTAGAATATGTAATGATAATAATAAAAACAATGAACAGCATTTATATAGAACTTAACGGTTTGCAAAGCTCTTTGTAAAATGTTACCTCATTTTATCCTCACAACGACGCTGGGAGGTAGGTGTTATTATTACTACATTTTACAGATGAGGAAATTGAGGCTAAAAGAGGTTAAGTAACTTCAACGTGGTCCCACAGCTAAGAAGTATTTGAGGCTAAGTTTAAAGTCAGATTTTCCAGATTCCAGATCCAGAGTTCTATCTCCTACAATCCATGTGTTTCTGCAATATGGGTATGAATATTCATCTGAAATGTAGCTATGAATGTGTATCTAGGCTATATTAATGCCTACTGATATAAATTATTAAATATGTAAACACAACTTATTCATTTTACCCTGTACACATCAATGATATATTATCAATATTAATATCATCTACTAATGAATAATGTTATATAATAATAAAATATTTATTCTAAATTCAGATGGTATATCTAGGAGAATGTACTACCTAGTATGGCTAATGCTCTTTTAACTACCAATATTAACCCGGGCACTCCCATATTCTCCAGCTTTTTGAAACATCATAATTGGAGCAATTAAAACAGGCTCCCTCTGAAAGGTGGATTCTGGGTTGACTTTCCCTTCTGATTCTTCAGCCTCGGTATGAGCAGATTTGGGACGAAGAGTTGGATTTTGCCCTAAGGAAAATGAGAGCTCTGAGCTCTTCCTGGGCACCAGAGAGGAGGACTGGGAAGGGGATGAGGTGAATTGTGGTGCTGGGGATTTGGGTACCAAGGGGAAGAGTCTAGTAGAAACTCACAAGATGACAATCAAGTGTTCCTGGGGCAATAACCAAAGGAGATGTAGATAGATGACAGAATGTAAAACGTCTTTTCACTCAGACACTGAAAAGGTTGAATCAGATCTCTTGATAGGAAATGTTCAGTTTTATCAGTTTCTAAAATTTCATTCCTAAAATCTATTTCCAAGTTACTATTCCATTACACCTCCATTCCCAGGTCCCATCTTTCTGTTTCCCTACCTCCTTTCTCACTCACTGTCTCTATTTTTATCACCTTCTCTCTGTGTCTCTCATTTTGCCTCCATCCTTCTGTCTCTTGGTCTCTTTTTGTCTCTCTTTTTCTGTCTCTTCCTTTCTTGGCTTCCCTTGTTCCTCTTTCTCCCTTCTCATTCTTCCACGCACCCCCATTTTCTCCTCTTTCTCTCTTTCTTTCTCTTTCAAAAGGCTGCTTTTATATCAATAGTGTCTCCAGTCTACACTAGCAAGCTCTACTTATAAACACCAAAGTTCCAATCTAGAATTCAGAGGTTTTATTATTGTTTTTTTTTAAGTTGCTGTGCTCTACTTAAACCGTCAGCCTTCCAATGTTCGGAAAGGTTAAGGTAAAAGGTCAGGCCCGCATTTGGATGCATGCAGACTAAAGGCGCCCAGAGATCACTTCCCAATTTGGGAGGAGCCATCTGGGGTAGCCCTAGCTTCCCTTCCCTTTCCTCTGCCAGACTAGATAAAACAAAGGCTAATGGTGCAAACGCTGTAACCATCCTTTCTCAGCCAGCAATTTTCATATAGTTTCATTATTTCTTTCCCTTTTACATTGAAAACAATGTTTTTAATAATGCCTAAGAAGGCTGAAAGGCATTAGAAAAGCTAACAAAAATCACTTGAGGTCAATACAACAGGCAAAATAAAAATTTAATAGGAAGAGAGTTCACAAGGTTTCCATTTATAAAAATATACAGGCTTACTAGGAATTCAGTTCAATCCAATTATTAGGAATTCAGTTAAACTCAACAAACGTGTTAAGTATCCTACTATCTTCAAGATATTATTATGTGTACTCAGGGTACAAAAGTGAAAAACCACACTTCTGTTCTCCAGGAGCTTGGGACTCTATATAGGGGATGCAAAATTCACCAAAATAAAATAAAATAAAAAATTAACAATGCCTTCAAAAGAACAATTAAGAGAAAATGAACATTTTGGAATTAAAATGCCCAAGCTTGTCCAGGGAGAGTTGATAAAATTCACCTCTTTCAGTCAGTCAGTCAGTCAAAAGGCATTTATTAAGCCCTTAGTGTGTTCTAGGCACTGTGCTAAGTACTAAGGATATAAGAGAGAGAAGGAGGAAGGAAGAGAGTGAGTGAGAAAGAGAGAGACAGAAAGAGAGAGAAGAGAGAGAGAGAGAGAGAGAGAGAGAGAAGAGAGAGAGAGAGAGAGAGAGAGCGCGAGCAATCCCTGTCTTAATTGGCAAACTGTAATGGGAGAGATAATGTGTAAATAACAAGACACATACAAGATATATATAGAATAAAAGCACTCATATGTACAAAAATATTTACAGCAGTCTCTTTTGTGTTGGCAAATAACTGGAAATTAAGGAGGTGCCCATCAATTGGTGGGTGCCTAAAAATACCCACTATGATATGTGGATGTAATGGAATATTCTTATGTTATAAAAAAATGATGAAAAGGATGGTTTCTGAGAAACCTGGGAAAACCTGTATGGAATTATTCAGAGTTAAACATGAATAGAAACAGGAGAACAAACCACATAACTCTAACATTAGAAATACAAACACCAGTGAAAGAATTTTGAACTCTGATTGCAAGAATCAATCCATGATTCGAGAGGACTGAAGAAGAAAGATGCATGCATCTCCTGAGAGAAAGGTGAGAGAGTACAAGTAAAGATGTGTGTGTGTGTGTGTATATTATATATATACACAATATACACACATATATGTGTGTGTGTGCGTGTGTGTGTGTGTGTATATATATTTGTGGCCAATATGGGAGTTTGTTTTGCTAGGCTTTTGTTACATAGTTTTTATTTTTTTTCTTAATAGGGATGAAGGAAGAAGAGAAAATAGAGTTTTATTAACTAAAACATTAAAATTAGATGGACATTTTTATATGTGTGTATATATTTGTATGTGTGTGGATAGATAGGTAGATAACTAAAAAGCTAGATAAATATAGTAGGTGGAAGGTAAAGGATTATGAGAGGAATATTGCATATGCTTGATATATGAGTTAGTTTTGCAAAAATATTTTTCTTTTATTTTCTTTGTTACAACAGAAGGTTTACTGCATAAAGAAAGAGGGAAAGAGGTATATTCATAAATGAATGCAATGTGAAAGCAAAAATATTGATAACATTTATAAAGCAAATTTCAGTGAAACTATTTCTTCTTAGATGAGCAACTTTTTCAGCCTGTGATCAAATTCTCAGTTGATCGGGCTGAAAAGATAGGCCTTAGGCCCCTCTCTTTCTCTCACCCAATTTCTCTCCATTCACCTTTCTCGAATGGAGTAACGATATGCATGGAGACTAAATATCTAGATACAAATTCTAGAAGAGTGTTTCAGAGTGTGACTGGACAAGTTGGATCCTTCCTTCAAAATATCATCACCATATCTCTGTAACCTCTACTTATTTTGTTGTATTTCTTCAACATTCAAATTACATTGAAAATGTTTGACATCTGACCACTTTTATGGGTTTCCAATTTGATTCCAGATGGCGAGATGACCCTCTAATGGAACTTTTCTATCTTAATATAAACTGCACCTTAGGATCATAGGAAGAACCCAAAAGAACCTTGGAGCTGATCTACTACAACTCCTACATTTTACAGATGAATAAATTTAGGCTCAGAATGGTTAGAGGGATTGACCTAAGGTCATACAAATAGCAAATGACAAAACTGGGCTTCTCATATTGAAACCTAGTCCTCTGGCATCTGGCCTATGCTCTGTTTACTGGTCCTTACTGTCCCTAATGACTAGATTTTTT
This sequence comes from Phascolarctos cinereus, assembly GCF_003287225.1. Classification (NCBI taxonomy): domain Eukaryota; kingdom Metazoa; phylum Chordata; class Mammalia; order Diprotodontia; family Phascolarctidae; genus Phascolarctos; species Phascolarctos cinereus. Next base: position 56,240,979 of record NW_027555625.1, on the reverse strand, counting down.
ATATCCTACTACGAAAGGCATTTTGATCTCCTTTAATAGTGAAAAGTTAAATATTAAAACTAGAAGGAGTTTTATGGATCTTGTTGTTCAGGTGTGTCCGACTCTTTGTGACCTTGTTTGGGGTTTCCTTGGCAAAGATACTAGAGTGGTTTGCTATTTCCTTCTGTAGTTCATTTTACTGATGAAGAAACAGTGGCAAACAGGATTAAGTGATTTTCCTGGCTCATACAGCTAGTAAGTGTTAATAACTTAGTTTAAACCTTTCATGTTAAGGAGGAAGAAACACACTCAGTTATGCTGTGGCATATCCACAGTCTCAGAGCTAACACAATCTCAGGTTTTCTGATTCAGAATCCAATGTCCTTTCTATAATACCATGCTGTTGTCTGGCTGAAACAAGAATCTTCTTTCCTATAATAAGTAGCTAAGCTCAGACTTGGGACATGCCAGTGACACTAGAAAAAAGTTCACTTTGGGAAGATTCTAACTGGTGTGGTTTAGTGGAAAGACTGCTGCAAATGGATTTAGAAGAGGTCCCTGGAACTGACATTGACTAGTTGGGTTATTTTGGCAAGTTACTCCCTCCCTCTGGGCCTCAGTTTCCTCCTCCGTAAAATAAGAGGGCTAGACTAGTTTCTAAGATCCCCTCCACCTTCAATATTTGGATAGTTATTCCATTTCCAACCATAGTCTTCACTGAGGGGGTGAAGGGGGATGGAGAATCCCGAACATTTTATATTCTATTTTTTTTCTTTGAGTAGTATCTATAAAAAGAATAAATAAAAAGCCATTCATTCATTCTATATTCTAATTTTCTTCCCTCAGGGTTTGCATCTACAGAGGACAAATGAAGGAAAAAGTTCACATTTTCCATGATTTTAATCCATTCAATCTCTTTAGATAATCTGCCTCTCTCCTACAAAGCCATTTTTCTCTTCTTAGCTGGGTTTTGAGGTCCTGAATTATCCACATAATTATTTGGTCTGTTTCACTTGGTGCAGACACAGGGCTTGTGTCTCCAACTCTTTGGCAATGTTGTTGCTGAACTAAGAGAAACAGAAAGTTGAGTTTTCGATAGGATAGATCAAATCAACCTAGGGAGCCATTGTGAATTATTCAGCTCAAGACCCCATCTCACCTTCTTATCACATTGGCCAAATTCCTTCAAATAGAAAAAAACTAGGTAGTACAATGGATAAAAGCTCAAGGCCTAGGGTCAGGAAGACTCAACTTCCTGAGTTCAAATCTCTAGCCTCAGACACTTACTAGCTGTGTGACCCTGGGCAAGTCATTTAACCTTATTTGTCTCAGTTTCCTTATTTGTAAAATGAGCTGGGGAAGGAAATGACAACTACTCCAGTATCTTTACCAAGAAAACCCAAATGGGGCATGATGAGTGAAACCACTGAATAACTACAACAAAGAGGAAACAAACAAACAAACAAACAAACTGTATTCGAGTCTGAGTCTGAGCTATAGCTGGCTGTTTTGTGCCCTGGATGAATAACAAAAACACTCTTACAGCAAATAGGGCAAAAAGGTTTGTCAAAGGCTTCTGAGAAGATATAGAGCTTGTAGGTTGGTTTACTGGTCAGGGGATAAGCTCACCTTACATCAGCCACTGGAAAGGAGTTCAAGAGGAAGAAGGAGGCCATCTGGCATCTTCTTAATTTAACTAATTACTCTTGCTAATAAGGTGCTAAACTAAGTTATTTCAAAGGATTTATAAAGTGCTGTTAGAACCGTCTACAATTTGGTGCCTTGAGACAAAGCCCTTATCATCCCCACTCTGCTTATGGCTCTAACTGAAAGGAAATGTTATCTGTGGGATATTGAAGTGACTATTTTGACTGATCATCGACTGCTCGCACAGACACACACACACACACACACACACACACACACACACACATTCACATTTGCATTCACATCCACACAAGTCAGTTCAGTAAGTCAGATTTTCCCCCTAACCAGTGGCTGAGTTAGTTGAATCAGACAAGCCTAATAGCCAGAATTGCAGGGGAAGAACTTAACAGATTGAGTTTGTGCCCATCTCACACAAACCAATCAGCTATGGGTCATAATTCAACATGTGGTACAGATGTTGCTTCCATCATCTGACTTGAAAACTTAATTTCATTTCGTTTATTTAAACACAGAGAGGAAAATGTTATTTGTTTATAAACACAACTTGCTGAAAAACGATGTTATTTATCCTATAAGTCCAGCCTATCTCTACACTTCCTCAAAAGTCTATATTTAGACATTTAATTTTTAAAAACAATTATAAATTAAGTACACAGCAGAATGTGCATATTTTTCCGCAATCTGCTGAAAGTATAGATTGTGGTAAACATACATACTTTGATATTTCCACGATCTGGGGTTTCATTGCTTTGATTCTCTCCTCTTCAGATGCAAATCACATCTCTACTGCACCTCCAGCTATGATCTGTCTATCTATCTATCTATCTGTCTGTCCGTCTGTCCATCCATTTATCCATCTGTCTAATCTATCTATCTATCTATCTATCTATCTATCTATCTATCTATCTATCTATCTATCTATCTATCTGTCTGTCTGTCTGTCTGTCTAATCTACCTATCTATCTGTCTGTCTGTCCATCCATCCATCCATCCATCCATCCATCCATCCATCCATCCATCCATCCATCCATCCATTTATCCATCCATTTATCCATCTATCTATCTATCTATCTATCTATCTATCTATCTATCTATCTATCTATCTATCTATCTATCGAAACCAGTCCTCAGTCCCTGGCCAGAGTACTTTCCATTAAGTCATCTCTTCCCAGAACAGAGAATTTTGTGTTTTTGTCAGGATAAATCCATTGTCAGGTTGGACCTCATCTTCCTGGCCATTTCCAAAACATGCTGCACACACTCCTCTTTTCTAAGTAGAATGGAATGTGAGTTCCTCGAAGGCAAGAACTGTCTTGCTTGTTTGTATTGTAGCCCTAGTGCTTCACATAGTGCCTGGTACATAATAAAGGCTTTAAAAATGATCTCTCATTCATTCACACGTTGATATGCAAATCATCACCAGCATCATCATGGATTATACCTATACTGTGCTATTCATTTGGTAAGGTTCTGTGTGTCAATATGCATTTATGACAACCTTGAGAAATAGGTGGGGCCGGGCAGGGCAAGAAGAATCATATTCATTTTGCATATCTGGAAAATGATGTTCAGAGGAGCCAAATGCCCAGAGCTTAGCACAGTGCCTGACATATAATAGGCACTTGATAAATAATAATTGACTGACTGATTAACTTGCCCAAGATCATGTTCCTGGCAAGTAATAGGATAAGAATTGAAAACCTTCTGATCCCTAATTCCATGGAATTTATTTCGAGATTCCCTTCCAGGCACCTTCTGTTCCAGTCAAACTAAACTCCCTCCCTCCTTCCTTTCCTTCCTTCCTTCCTTCCTTCCTTCCTTCCTTCCTTCCTTCCTTCCTTCCTTCCTTCCTTCCTTCCTTCCCTTCCTTCCTCCTTCCCTCCCTTTCTTCCTTCCTTCTTTCTCCCTTCTTCCCTTCTCCTTCCTCCCTCCCTTCTCCCTCCTTCCCTTCTCTTCCATCCTCCCTTCTCTTTGCTCTCTCCCTTCTCCTCCCTCCCTCTTCCTCCCTCTATCCCTCCTTCCTCCTTCCCTTCCTTCCTTCCTTCCTTCCTTCCTTCCTTCTTTCCTCCCTCCCTCCCTCCTTTGTTCTTTCCTTCCTTTCTTTTTTCCCACTTAGTACTCTGATAAGTCATAGGATGCTAGAATCCTAGAAATCCTAAAATGTGACAGCTAGGAGGTAGTGTAGAGATCACATCATCCAAACACCTTGTTTTACAAAGAAAAGAACTAAGGTGCAGAGGGGAAAATGACCTGTCCAAGGTTATATATATAATAAGTAGCAGAGGTTGTATTTAAACTCAAGCCCCTAGATTCCAATTGTAGTCCTCTCTCCACTGTATCCCATTGCCCAAGACCTAGATCCTACTCTCCAGGACCTCAAAGTCTAGTTGGGCGGGGGGTAGGGGAAGCCCGAGATACACATACCTGATAATTTCAATAACTATACAAGACAGTAACATAGTATGGACTAAGTGCTGAAGCAGAGGGTTGGAAAGGCTTTCTGTGGGGGCTGGAGGTGAGGGGCAGGGGGAGCTTGAGCTAGACTTACAATTTCATGTAATTGAACAAACATTTATTAATGACCTAATAAGTGCAAGGAGCCATCCTAGCTGGTGGGAATATTTCTCTAGGGAGGGGGGAGTGAGTGATCCAGATCTGTGATTTAATCGAGGCAATGAACTCTCAGTGTGGAATTCATCCCAACCACTGCAAATCACGGTTCACTATGTAAATCTGGAAGTCACTTTCATAACTGAAAACCTGGAAGCTAATAAGATCACCAAGAGAGACAAAAAAGATGACCCAGAGCAGAGTCCTGAGGGACACCTGTGCTTCTAGGGTAGGGAGTGCATAATGGATTGACCGGGGGAAAACAGTGAGCAAACAGAGGGGGGAACACTTGATTTGGTGTTGGCAGGGCTGGCTTTTGAACCAGCTATTTGACCCTGGGCAAGTCATTTAACCATTTTAGGTCTCAGTTTCCATATCTGTAAAATAGAAGGTCCCTTTTAGTCTTAAATCTATGATTCTGTAATTTCAAGGAAGAGACTGAAAAAGAATAGTCAGATAGAGAGGAGAATGTCTGAGAGAGGTGCCTCAGAAGCTTGTGGAGGAGCAAGCTTTCACTTTGAAGGAGTGATCAATAATATCAGAAGTTTCCAATAGGTCTAGGAGAGTGAGACTTAAGAAAAGGCCACTGGAATGAGAGCATGTATGTCATTATTGGTCACTTTGGATAGAGCAGGCTGGGTTCGGTGGTGGGACCATAAGCTAGGTCGTATGGGGCTCGAAAGTGAGTGAGCAGTGAGGAAGCAGGCATTGAGAGCAAAAATGCCCTTCTAGGGGCTTGGCAGTCTAGTACAATAACTAAGGCATTGGTAGGGTCAAGTGTAGGGCACTTATTCACTCATTCCTTCTTTAGCTCTGTTGTTTATTTGGTTTAAGAGGCCTGGGCATGCTGGCATAGCTCAAGCAATGAGACTCCCATTTTATAGGTGAGTAAGTTGAGGTTCGATTAATGCAAGAGACTTGCTTATGGTCACACAGAAAATGGTAAAGCCTGGATTTGAAAGGAGAGGTTTGGGCAGAGGAAGCTTATCTGACATAACCATATTTGAGACCACTTTGAAAATATTTTTTATTTAATTTATAAAATTTCCAGATATGATATTTTATATACCTATCCAGAGATTCTGAATTTGGGATCCATGACCTTGTTTTTTTTTTTTAATAGATTTTGATAAATATAGCTTAATATAATTGGTTTCCCTTGTAATCCTACATATTTTGTTTTAAATGCATTTTTATTTATGTCTCTGTCTAAATTTCCCCCATATCCCCCCTCTTCTCCCTTCCCTATGCATTTTATTTTATGCATTTAAACATACCATTCTGAGGTATCTGTAGGCTTTGCCAGACCTCCAAAGGAACCCATGTCACAAAAAATGCTTAAGAATCCCTCGTCTAGGTCCAAGATTACGGTTGAATTTTGAAACCTCCCAAAATAGGATTTTCAAATGGAAAGAGGATAAAGCCTTCTCTTAACTATGGTCCCTCTCACCCTACCAGATTCTTTGAAAGCAATGACCATGCCTTATTTGTGTAGGAGAGTGAGGACTAGTTTGGGAGGAAGAGGCTCTGGGAAGAGGTTCCTGGCTCCTTGTATAACCTGGAGAAAACCACTTCCCCATCCTGGGTCCCACTCATTTCATACAATCACACTTCTAGACTTGGAAGTGCCTTAGGGATTATCAAGTTCGACTTTCTCCTTTTATTGAAGAAACAGACCCAGAAAAGTTAATTGACTTGCCCAGAGTCACACAGGTAGCAAGGATTTGAACTCAGATCTTGTGACTGCAAGTTCACCTATTCCCTCCTTCTTAAAATGAAGGGGTTGGATTGGATGTTTTCTAAGGTCCCTTCCATCTCCGAACCCTACAATTCTAGATCTTCCCTGGTGACTAATGCAGCTATCTAATCAATGTTGACTGAGACAAAGGAATCGATAAATAACCAGCAGAACTGGCCCCTTTTTAAGTTTGTGCCACAGACCAAGGATCTCACACAGTCTCAGCCTCTCCGAGCTTGCACACAGGGAGGCAAACTTCATTCCATTCCTTCCCCTCCTGTCAGAAATGGCCTACGAAGCCCTCCCCCCTTCCCCAGGAGCGTGACATCCCACAGACAGCGCTTCCTTAGGCACTGGGCCACACACGGCCAGCTCTGCTTCTCCTAAGGTGGTCTGTGGTCACGTGCAAATGCACACAGCTCTCACCCGCCTGTGGGCACAGCCCTGGCTCTTTCTAACACCTGGCTCACAGGACAACGTGAAGTAGATTCTGTTTAACTGAGACGCTTAGCCTTGTCTGCTTCTAATCGGTCTGTGCACATTGGCAGACCTGGTCTGTGGGGCTGAGACATTTTATCTCCCCTGATTCTTAGCCATATGGTCCTCAAATCCCTCATCAATCTTTTTCTTCTTCTTCTTCTTCTTCTTCTTCTTCTTTTGTATTGCAACAGCAACATGGTGTTATCAAGACCATGTGATGAAAAACAAATAGTAGGGGAACTGTTTTCTTTAAATCCTAGCTCATCTAGCTTCAAGCCTTATTGCTTTCCTAAACCTAAGCTTCTGAATAGAATTAGAATTGGAACACCTCAGAGGTCTACCTCATCATTGGTAAAATGAGGAAACTGAGGTCCCAAGAGTTTCAGTGGCATACCCAAAATCACATAGGTACTAAGTGGTAGCGGAGGCAGCTAGGTGGCTCATTAGATGGAGTACTGGCCCTAGAGTTAGGAAGACCTAAGTTCAAATCCAGCCTCAGCCTCTTACTAGCTGTGGAACCTTGGGTAAATCATTTTACCCCTGTTTGCCTTAATCCACTAGAGAAGTGCTCCAGATTTTTGCCAAGAAAGCCCAATGGACAGTATGGTTCATGGGGTCACAAAGAGTTGGACTCAATAAAATAACAACAGGAACAGTAACGACAACCACTAAGTGGTAGAATCAGGATTGGAAACCAGGTCCACTGACTCTACATCTTTCTGCTTGACTACGGTGGTAATCCTTACCGTAACTACCTCATGTGGCTTCTATGAAGGTAAAATAAAATAATTTGTATGAAAATAATTTAGGTAAACAGTAAAAAGCTATATGTTAATACTGTTTTATAAGAGGCAGGATGATATCATGGATAGAGTGTTGAGCAAGAAGTCAGGAAGACCTGAGTTTAAATGTGGCAAACCTGGGCATGTCACTTATTTACCTCAGTTTCCTCAATTGTAAAATGGAAATAATAATAGTATCAACTTCTCCCAGGATCAAATGAGATAATAATTGCAAAATGCTTAACATAGAGCCTGGAACATAGTAGGATGTTAGTAAATGTTTGCTTCCTTCCTTCTCTGGTCAAATCACTGAACCTCTACGAGGCTCAGTTTCCTCAGCTATAAAATGGAGGAAATAAAAACACTTCCCTCTTAGAGTTAACATGAGGATCAAATGAAGCCACGTAACATTTGCAGACAATACAAATGTGAACTCTTCTTAGTTTTGACTGCTACTAAAATCTCCCCATCCATGATGCTAACCTGACTCCTGGAGTCACCTGACACAGCCCTGAAGATGGAGGTTTCTCATGTCCACCTGCATTTAATTTTCTTTTTTAAAAGCATTCTTGCTTTGCAAATGAAGCTCAGATCTCTGATTCTAAGGAGTACCTGAAATGTTTTCCTACACAGGAAGGAGAAAGATACAGTGGAAATTTAAGCAGTGCAGAAACCAGAAGATATCCGTGACTATTTTTTAAGAATCATAAAAAATATAACTAAAAAAAGAGTGAGGTCTACAAAGTTGTGAGAAGAGTATTTTGGGGTAAATGTTTGGGGGCAAAGGGAAAACAGGGCCCATTCACACACTGTTGGTTATACTGTGATTTGATGTACATTCAGGAAAGCAATTTAGTATTACACTAAAAAAAGTCACTGAACTGAATCTTTTCACCTCTGCTAGTCATACACTGTAAGGAGGTCAAAGACAGAAGGAAAAGTCATTCATATATCTATCTATTTTTCTATTTATCTATCTATCTAACATCTGTCTAGATATATCTGTATGTATTTATATACACACATATACATATCCATGTATAGATGTATATAGTTGTATGTGTGTGTATGTGCGTGTATATGTACATATACATACATATATATGTATATATGTACATATACATACATAATACATACATACATATGTATAATTTATCTCAGTACTTTTTAGTAGCAAAAAACTAGAAACAAAATGAGTGGCTGTTATTCAAATTTTTGTATTATTTTATTTTTTTCTCAATTACATGTAATGACAATTTTTAACATTTATCTTTTAAAATTTTGAGATCCAAATTCTTTCCCTCCCTCCTCCCTCCCCCCTCCCTGAGATGGTAAGTAGTTTGATATAGGTTATACATTTGTAGCAAAGTGAATATTCATCAATTGGAATGGCTGAACAAATTGTGGTATACGTATGTGATGAAAGATTATGCCTTAAAAAATGAAGGATGTGAAAAATTCAGAGGAACTTGGGACAACTTGTATGGATTGATTCGGAAGGAAGTGAGCAGAACCAGGAGAACAATTTACACGATGACTATGATAATGGAAAAGAAAATGACTTTGAAAGACTTCAGAATTCTCGTCAACGTATTGCCCAATAAGTGCTTTAGATGACTGATGAAAAAGCATGCCTCCCACCTCCCAGCACAAAAGTGTGTATGAACCACAAGTGCAGAATGAGACATGTTTTCAGGTATCGTCAGTGTGTTGACTTATTTTGCTTGACAAAGTAGGATTCTGAATGGGATGTAGGAGGAGATTATTGGGAAATGACAATGATTTTGAAAAGCGGAAATAGCACAAATAAAATTTTTTTAAAAATACGTATATATCTTTTGTAAACTTTAAACACTTATAGACATAAGTATTTTGTAACTATAATTGTTAAGCATTTGGACAAACATCATTATCAAGAACAATAATAATAATGGAAAGAATGTTGAGCTCACAAACAGGAAACACAGATTCTAGTCCTGTCTCTGACACTAATTAGCTATGTGGCCTTGTATGAATCACTTCCCCCTCTGTCGATCCCATAGGTCATTTAATTTTAGGATTTAGAATAGGAAAGGGCTTTACTAATCTAATCCAAGACCTTAATTTTGCAGATGAAGAACTGCTGCCTAGAGAGGAGGGCAACTGATTTGCCATAGGTCATAACCCTCTCATTTTATGGATGTGGAAATTAAGGTCTCTTTCAGTTCTGCCTTTCTATTAGTTTTTAAATAAAGTGATGCTCCCCAAAGCCAGCTCTATCTTACAATGTACAAGCATGATCTTTTATACAACTCTCAGCTCTTAACTTTCCCTTACCCAGATACCAACCCAAGGTCTGTGTTTTGACACTAAGTCACTGGGCATGTCATTAAGATAACGTATAGAGTGTATTTAATTCCAAAGGTTGTTTTTTTTTTAATCTTCACAGGATTCAGTCATGATGTAGTGAATTGAATGCTAACTTTGATGTTGGGAAAGACGAAAATTCTAATTCTGCCTGTCATTTAAAATGGTGGCATGGTTCAAATCCCAGCTGTGTCCCTTATTACCCTTGTGATGTGGGGCAAGTCACTTAACATCTTTCGGCCTCAGTTTCCTCATCTGTAAAATGAAGGGAATTGGAGTAGATGACCTCTAAGGTTCCTGCTAGCTCTAAATATATTATCCATAATCTATGATTCCTCTTCAGTGGGTGGGCAGGAAACAAAAATGCAGTACTTGTAACAGATAAAGTAGAATTAAGAGGTGCAAGAGATTGTCAAGTCCAAAACCTTCATGTTACAGAAAAGTAAATTGAGGGCCCTATAAAGGGAAAGTTACTTGCCCAAGATCTCCTATGTTATAAGTGGCAGAGGTAGCATGTGAACCCAGGTTCTCTTCTTCCAAATATACAGGCTTTTGCTCAGGGTGCCATTCCTCAGTGCATAGAGTTCTTCACAGAGCAACAGCCTAGGCAGCTTCCTACTTTCACCCCTACCCCCACCCAATACCCATAAATCCATCCTGTAGGCATCAGCTTTTCCTTCACCCCATATCACAGAGCAGACACAAACACACACCCTAAGAAGCAACCGTCCCATTACACACACACCATTGAATGCACATGGGCGCCCACACACACAGACATACAGACACACACACGCACACATGCACACATACACAACCAGACATGCGTGCATATTTTTATTGCAGTGGTTAGGAACATGAACAACGTTTCGACTAGCACTCAACGCTGGCGATTTATGAACCTGGTCTGTTTGAGCAAAAGGAGAGTGAGGGGGGTTGGAGCTTGAGGAGGAAAGGGGTTAGAAGGTGCTGGAGAAAGGATGGGAGAGAAAATGGCCTATAAATTGTTTGCCTTGATTTATACAGGACTCCATTTACAATCCATTTATTTGAGAGCTGCACTCACTCATTAGACCTCTCTCTCTCTCTCTCCCTCTCTCTCTCTCTCTCTCTCTCTCTCTCTCTCTCTCTCTCTCTCTCTCTCTCTCTCTCTCTCTCTCTCTCCCCTCCTTCTCCTCTCTCTCTCCCCCTTCCTCTCTCTCTTCCCCTCTCTTTTTCTCCTCTCTCTTTCTCTTCCTTTCTCTCATTTTCTCCATCTTTCTTTTTTCCATCTTTGCCTATTTCTTTCCATCTGTTTGTCTCTATGCCATTCTCCCTCTCTCTGCTACTGTACATCTCTTGGGCTTTCTGTCTCTGTCTTTTTTGTCTTTGTCCCTCTATGCTGCTCTCCATCTCTTTCTCTTTCTCTGTCTTCTTTTCTCTTCTCTTTGTCCTTCTCCCTATGCATTTTTCTCCTTCTTTGTCTGTGTCTCTCCATTCTGTCTCTTCCCATCTATTTCCCTCTCTGTCTCCCTCTTCTCTGCTTCTCTTAATTTTGCTGTTTCTTTCCACTCATCTCTCCCCTTCTCTCTTGATTTCTCTCCATGACTGTCTTTTTGGATTTCTCTACTTTTGTCGGTATCTTTCCTTCTCTCTGTCTGTATGCCTTCTTCCCCATTTCTTTTTCTTCACGTCTGTCTCTATTTCTCTCCTTCTCTCTGTCACCGTCTCTGTCTCTCTGGTCATGAGTTAGCCCAGCTGGAAGGAGACAGCGATCAGAGTTCAGTTGGTGCAGACAGAACTAAAGTAAACAGACGTGGTCATTGAGCAGGCAGTTAGCAGCCTTTGGACAGATGAGCAGAGCTGGTGGAGGACCACACACACAAAGGCCCTCCAGACCACACAGGGACCAGACTGCCCTAATTCTGCATTCGCACACACGAGCACATACCTACATATGACACTCCTCCTCCTCCTCCTCCCGTTACCAGGGGGCCCAGATGCCTCTGGGCCAGAGGGTTCTGGGAGCAGCCTCCCTCCCAGCCCCAACTCTGGAGATACTTCCTGCCTGTCACAAACTCCTCTAGCCCACTGCTACTCTTTGACTCCCCTCTGTGCCCCAACGAGTCAAGCTCCAGTGCCAGGCCCACGGAAAACAGTGTGTTGGGTTGAGCTGCACATTCCTTTGGAGACAGCCCATCGTGAAAAGTGCCACTGTTTTCCCCACAGCTAATGAAGTGATCACTTCCACTCAGTTCAAAGCAAACCCAGACCTTTCAGCCTGAACCTGGCTTCAGATCTTTCACAAGGCACGTCACCCAACATCCAAGGGTCTGCCATATTCTGATGTGCTCACATTCCCTGGGAGCAAATGTCAGCCCAAAGGGAAAAGGGTCCAGGAAGGCCTTTTAAAGTCCTCCAATGATTGCACTCCCATAAGAAAGCTCTTTCCATCCTCCCCCACCCTTTCCTTCAACTGGACAGCACAGCAGGGCTTGTCATCTGGCTGGAAATATTTAGTTAACCATTGCTCTTCAGCCACGGATCAATGTCCCTTTTCAAGTGTGTGCCAAGGTAGAGTCACCCACCACAAGGGAGGCATTTTTTTGAATCAAGGGGCTTCAATAGTTCCCACCCCTTGCCTCCTCAAAACAGCCTGAGTCTCATAAATGATTTCAAGGGGGCCTGACATGCTTTCTCCTCTTCCCTCCAAGCCTTGTTAATGAGGGGTTGATCAGATAGTATCCTTTCCTCCTGACCAAGACTGGGGGGAGGATGCTGGTTTTGGCTGGGGGCCCAAGACCAGGAAATCAAGCCCACACCTCAGCTCCCCCTTCTCTAACTCCTACAGGCTGATGCTCTTATCATATAAAGAAGTTGTCTCCTGGGCGACAGGAGGTCAGGTTGAGGAGGCAACTCTCAATCACTGTGACACCCCCAGACTACTGCTCAGACTGGGAGTCGGCCTCCCTCCACTAGCCCCTCACCAGCTGCAGGGGCTCAGCTCACAGCAGGGCGTGTGGCTGACTCGGGGCCATACATCTTCATTAGGCTGGTTTATTTGGGGAGGTGAGCAATGGGGGGCTGTCATGGTTGAGAGAAGGGTTGATCTATTAGGAGGTTTTCTTTGAAAACCTCCTTACACTTACGTTTACCCTGATCAAGAGAAGGCTAAATGGCTATCCTGGCTGCTTAAACAACTTTATGCCCTTAAACGGAGATCATTTCTACTCTCATGTCATGTGAGCTATGTGATACGAAGGAATAACATCATCTTTTATTTCATTGTTAATATTATTATTTCACTCTCCTCATCTTTTTCGATGAGATACAGATAGAAACAGTCCCGGGACAAGTCCCCGTCGTGCTATTATGCTTTTTATATTTAACATCTGTAAACTATTACACAGGTGGATGAAATAACTGCTTTTGTGCTTGAATAAAAGCACGAGGGTAGAAGCTAATCTTATTATTATCATTATATAATTAATATATTATATAATTATATTGTAGTATATATTATATATAATTATATGACTATTATATAATATATTATATAATATAACATTATAACCTAAAGTAATTATATAATAATTTATAATAAAAATACTATATTTCTATAGGTTTAATAGCTCTTTCTTATGGTAGTACTTTAAAAATTATTATACTAATTTACTGATAATAATTAGTGATACTAATATAGCACTTTCATAACAGTGTGGTAGTAATTTAAGGATTTTTACTCTAGTTTGTTGATAATAATTAGTGATACTAATATAGTACTTTAATGTAATTTACTGATAATAATTGGTGATACTAATAAAGTATTTTAAAGTTTACAATGTGTTATATACATCTCATTTGGTCTTCCCAATAACCCTCTGACCTATTGCAGGTATCACTAGCACTTTCATTTTGCAGATGGGGAGATTGAGGCTCAGAGCATTTAAGAAATTGTACGTGATCACACGATTCGGAATGGTCAGGGCTAGGATTTAAAGTCAAGTCTTTCTTGACTCTGAATCCAGCACTCTCCTTGATACCCCTTTCTGATTCTCACAGGGAAACCGAAACACAGAGGAGCCATGTAATTTGTCCATAGTTAGCAGCACTGATTCTTCGCTGCTTACATTTCTTTGAAGACATCATTGAGTGAGAATTCTTATGTCCAATGTCTCAGAGCAATGTACTTCCATCTCTCCTCCATCCATCTGGGTCTTTCCTGTTTTTTGAAGTCCAATTCAACTCCTATTGCCTCCAGCAAGCCATCATGGACATGCCAGCCACTTTTGGGGCCTCCTTTTCTCTGTATTTCTACAATGTTTGCCAGTGATATGTTATGTGATTTGTCCCTGAATTACATACTGCAGATGTTGTTTTAAGTATAAAAATCCTATCTTTCTGATTGTATGAACTCTAGGAGGACAAAGACCATGTCTTATATATCTTTGTACCCTAAGAATGCCCAGTAGAGCCCTGCTCACACACTAGGTGCTCAGTAAATGTTTACTGAGGGATCAATTCATTTTCATATTTGATTCCCCTATTCCTGACCCTTAACCCTTACATTTCTGTGTACAAACTTCACTTATTCTTGGAGGCCATTCAGCCCTAACTGTCCATTGAGTGTCATAAACTTATGAAGGGAAACTCCATGATTTTACATGTGTGAAGTGGGAGTCCACCCTTGCCTAATTAATGTAATCACTGAAGGCCCAGACACCTCTATTGAATCAATCAATCCAAGTATAGAACTAGATCTGAATACATCCTGAATAATAAGGAGCTTATAACACTTGAACCATTGGATAAAGGCAAATGATACTGCACAGGAAACGTGTTGTTATTAGCTGAATCAGTTATACCTCTGGCAGTTGAAGAATGTTTGTTCTCTTAAAGCAGGAAGATTTTTGTTCTGATGTCATGTGGGTAAAGTGATATTATGAACAACACATCTAGTCCATTGGTGAGCTTAGTGGAAGAGTCTCAGTTTGGAGGACTGGATTTGGAGAGTTGGAGTGAAGCCCCCAAGAGGGAATTTCTCAGAGCTGAGAGGGTAAGGAAGGAAGGGAAAAGACACCTGTATGGATGAAAGAACTTGCCTCCCCACTCTGGCAAGGGGGCAGGGAGAAAGCAGTTATCTTCCCTCTGAGGGTCTGAAACCAAAAGAGTTAGTTATACCCAGCAAAACTGGGAAGGGCCAATGAGGGCTGAACTTATACCAAGTGACCGAGCAGAGAAATAATGTAGCAACAGCTTTAAAGGATTTTTTTATATTAGTAATACATAAAGACAGTTAAGACTTAGGATCACGAATCTAGAGCACAATGGGACCTCAGGGGCCATCAGTTCTAACCTGAACATTTTACAGATAAGAAAACTGAGGCCCATGCAAGTGTGGTCATTTTCCCAAGGTCACACAAGTTAAGAAAGTATCAGATGTAAAATTTGCACCCCAGTCTTTTGACTCCAGAATTAGTGATCTTTCTACTGCTGTCACGTTATTTCTGATGAGGGACAATATAATTATTTCACTCATATGAGCTGAAAGAGATGTTTGGATCCACTCGGTCCAACACTCTCATTTTACATAGGTGGTCACTGATATTTAATGAGGGGTCAGTGACATGGTCAAGGGCCCCATAGCCCACATCGTGGTAGAGCTGGGAGGGAAATTAGCAGAAAGAAGGCTGGATTTGGAGTCGGAAGAGCTGGGTTTGAATCCTGGCTCTGACACTTACTAGTTGTATGATCTTGGACAAATGTCTTCATTTTCCTTGGTCTCTGTTTCTTTGATTGCCTTCTCTTTCTTCAGAACTTAACAGACACCAGCTCGGATGAGTATTCCCACTTATAAACTAGAACAGGAAGGAGGAATGGCTCTGAGGCAATAATTCTCCTTTACATACAACTCACTTTTCTTTTTAAGAACATATAACAAATTCATCATGTTGTCTTCAAAGCTGGGTGGCCTTTCTGTGTCTTCCCCTGACCCTGACCCTGATCTGTTCCCTTCTGTGCACTAAAAAAAAAAACCAACAAAAAAACCCCAAGCCTTTAATAACTTTTCTTTCCTTTTTGCTTCCTTTCTTTTCTGGTTTTCATTTTGGGAACTAAGATTAAAAGCAAGAAAAACCAAAACCCTCACATTAAATATTCATAATCAAGTAAAATAAATCCCCATATCATCCACATCCAAAAATCTATGGCTCCTTCTGCACATTGAGTTCACTCATCCCCTCTCAGTCGGGAGGTGGATAACATGGCTCATCAATATTCTTACAACATCATGACAGGTCACTGAACTGATTAGTCTTTCAGAGTTATTTTCTTTTACATCAGCATTGTCAAACTCAAGTAGAACTAGATCCCTGAAAATGGATCTGTGTCATGCATATTGATTTAATAAACCCCCAAACCTTACCTGTGTGGTACTTTATTTTTATTTATTTTTAAAATATTTCTCAATTATGTTTAAATCTGGTGGAGAGCCTTCCTCTGGACTTTTGCCATTAGCTTGTGCCTGGTGGGAGCTTGACACCTTTGATTTACATTGTTGTTGTGATAGTATAAATTGTTTCACTCTGCATCGGTTCATACAAATCTCCCCAGGTTTCTCTGAAACCATACTTACGGCATAATAATATTCCATAATATTTATATACTATAATTTGTTCAAATATTCCCCAACATATGGGAACTCTACTGGTTTCTAGTTCTTTGCTGCTACAAAAAAGAGCTGCTATAAATATTTTTTTGCACATATAGTTCCTTTTCCTCTTTCTCTGATCCCTTCGAAAGCATAAACCAATGGCGGTAAAATGGTATGAATAGGTTAGTCAGTCACTTGGTCAATAAACATTCATTAAGCACCTACTATGTACCACCACTAATCTGGGGATACAGAGAAAGGAAAAAGACTAGCCCTTGATCTCTAGGAATTCATAGTCTAATTGCAGAAACTGCATATACACAATTATTTACAAAAACAAAACAAAAAACCAACTAAATGCAAGATAAACAGGAGTTTCTAAATTGCTTTCCAGAATGGCTGGACCAGTCCACAGCTCCAGCAACAGCATGTTAGTGTGCTGTTTTCCTCCAGTCCCTCTATCAATGACCATATTTTTTTCATTCTTTATTCTTTTTTTTTTTGTCATCTGTTTGGATCCCATTTTTTAATATGTAAAATAGGGTTGTTGCTCTGGGTGATCTCCAACATCTCTTCTAGCTCCAAATCTGTTAGCAAAAGAGGATACATACTTTGTCAGTAATTTGGTTCAACTATTGGGTCTCTCCTTTCTCAACTGGCATTTTTTTTTTTAAAGAGAATAACTTTCGGGATCCTAGAAAAGTCCGAATCATCACTCAAACATGGCAGACAGTCTACAAGATCCATTTTAAACTGGGTCTTCTCTGGCTAGGGCAGCCTCTGAAAAGTGACAGGTTCGGAATGGAATTCTTCCACAGCCATCCAGATGTTCGGTGTCGTGTAGACCCAGCCCCTCGATGGTGAAATGTACCAGGCCATTAAACAGATCCCGGCATTCACTCCAGCAAGGACAGAGAAGTTACACCGCCCTGTCAGTGTTTAAGCATAACACAGACCCTCATTTTCCCATTGCCCGAGCGTTTCGATTCCTGCTGAGAAACACGGAGGTCACAACCTTTGGGTTTCCAGAGCTGCCCTTTCCACACCATGGGGAAATCTGACAACAGACTTATTATTTATGCTGCTTAATGCAATCCAGAGGTTATCGCCACGTATTGCAGTGGGGGGTTGGGGGTGGGGAGAAAGAGAGAGACTGCTCCAAAGAAACCAGCTTATGTTTTGAGTGTGGCATCTGAACAGAGGAGTATAAAAGGTAGGTCCAGTCACATAATATTGAATATTCCTCCTGTCTGTCACACCAGGGATGGTTATGGCTGCCTCATGGGGAGGACAAGATGGATTCAATCACAGCAGTAAATATTTGTTACATGCTTACTGTATTCCAGGCATATTTTCACAACCTTTAGCGTAATGCATCAAATATAGTAAAAGCTCAATACAGGCATACCTTAGAGTTATTGTGGGTTCAGTTCCGGATCACCACCACCACCACCACCACTATCACCATAATAAAGTGAATATTGTAATAAAGCAAGTCACATGAAATTTTTAGTTTCCCAATGCATATAAAAGTTGTTTACACTATACTGTAGTCTATTAAGTGTGTAATAGTATTATGTCTTAAAAAGCAATGTATACACTTGAATTAAAAATACTTTATTTCCAGAACATATTAACCATCACCTGAGCCTCCATAATCTTTTTGCTGGTGGAAGGTCTTGCCTCGATGTTGATGGCTGCTATCTGATCAGGGTGGTGGTTGCTGAAGGCTGGGGTGGCTATGACAATTTTGTAAAATAAAATAAGACAACAATGAAGTTTGCCACATCAGTTGACTCTTCTTTCACTTGAACATTTAGAACCCACTGTAGTTGGCCTAATTTCAATGTTGTTGTGTCTCAGAGAATAGATAAAATAGATAAAAAGAGAATAAGGCTCAAGGAGAGGGAGAGAAATGGGTTGGTAGAGCAGTCAGAATATACACAGCATTTATCAATTATGTTCACTCTCTTATATGGGCATGGTTCGTGGCATCCCAAAAGAATTACAGTAGTAACATCAAAGCCCACTGATCACCTATCACCATATCAGAAATAATAATAATGAAAAACTTTGGAATATTGCCAGAATTATCAAAATGTGACACTGAGAAATGATGTGAGCAAATGCTGTCTGAAAAATGGCATCAATTCACTTGCTTGATGCAAAGCTACCACAAACCTTCAAATTGTAAAAAACAAAAACAAAAACCCCCACAATATCTGCGAAGCACAATAAGACAAAGTGTAATAAAATAAGCATGCCTAGAAATATTTTTAAAGAGAGCCCCAGACTGGAAGTCAGGGGAACTGGGTTCCAAACCTAGCTCTAACTAGTTGTGTGACTTTGTACAAGTCACTTCTCCACTCTTGGCCTCAATTTCCTCTCCTAAAAAAGGAGGAGACTGGAGTAGATAATCCCTAAAGGTTCCTTACAACTCTAATAGTCTATGTTCTAATCAAAAAACCCTCTTGAGCTCTGACATTCTATAGTCTAAGGTTTCTCCAGCTCTGACATTCTGTTCTAAGGATTCCTCCCAGTTCTTACATTTTATATTCTAAGCCCCCTACACCCAGCCCCTCTGCAGTCCTGGAATTCTCTATTCTAAGGGTCTTTCTCAGTTATGATAGCCTTTGTTTTAAGGACCTTTCCAGATCTGACAGTCTGTGTTCTAAAGTTCCTCTCAACTATGACACTGAATATTCTAAGACCTTTTCTATCTCTGACATTTTATGATTCTAAGGTCTCTCCTATTCTAACATTGTTCTAAGTTTCTTCCCCACTTATAAAAAATCTGTGATTCTAAATCTCTAATAAAGTTCTTTCCAGATCTGACATTTTATGCCCTAAGACCCCCTCCTGGCATTCTCTGATTTAAGAGTTCTGGTGATGATGGCCTGTGTTTTAAGATCCCTTTGAGATCTTACATTCTATGTTCTAAGGCCCCATCCCCTCTCTGGAATTCTCTATTCTAGGAGTCTTTTCTGATTATGATAATCTCTGTTCTAAGGTCCCTTTCGGCTCTGGCCTTTCATGTTCTAGGGTCCCTCCAAGATATGACATTCTGTTTCTAGAGTACCTTCTAGATCTGGTATTCTCTGTTCTAAGGGTCTTTCCTGATATGATGGCTTCTGTTCTTAGGTTTCTTTCAGCTTTGGCATTTTATGTTCTAGGGTCCCTCCAAGATATGACATTCTATGTTCTAAGGCCCCTCCTGGCTTTGTTATTCCCTGTTCTAAGAGTATTTCCTAGTTGTGATGGCCTCTGTTTTAACATCCCCTCCAGATATGACATTCTAAATTTTAAGGCTCCTCCCTACCCTAGCACTCTCTGTTCTAAAGACCTTTGCCAGTTATGAGAGTCTCTGTTCTAAAGACTCTTACATATTTGACATTCTTTGTTCTAAGGATCTTTCCTGTTAGTTTCTGTTCTAGGGCCCCTTTCAGCTCGTACATCCTATGTTCTAGGGTTTCTTCCAGATCTGACATTCTATGTTCTAAAGATCTTTCCCAGTTATGGAATCCTCTGTTCTAGGGTCCCTTCTAAATCTGACAGTCTATGTTCTAAGCTCCCTACTGGCTCTGTTGTAAAAGTCTTTCCCAGTCCTGATAGCCTGTATTCTAATTCCCAGGTCACCCCACAACATTTCCCCCAGCACTAGCTTTCTTTGGTTCTCTCAGATTCTCTTTATTTCCCAGAAAGTTGGGTCTGTCGAAGGAGGGAGCCCAGCTCCACAGTGCGTTGTAACCAAGTTGTGCGTGTTCCGCATGCCAGTGCTTCATATACTCAGCCTACTTCCTGTTTATTTCTTAGGAAACATCAGGAGTTCAGTGGGATCTGTAAGGAGTTCTGTGGTCTGTATCCTGGATGCCTAAGGAATTATCCTTCCATCAGCAGAAGTATGCGAGGGTTTTCCCATTGTCTGTCTGTCATTTGGTGTAATTAAACATCTCTCCTTTGGAATCCATTCACGTTGTTAGTTCAGCAGAGCCTAAGCATGGTGGCCTATTGGCCCTGCCTCCCCAGATCCATCTGCTTACCCAAATGTCTGCTCAGAGCTTAAGCTTTGCCTTTGGTTTGTTTTGTTCTTCATTCCAGACCCCTGATTTCAGCAGCATAGAGAACTTCCGGCATGAAAACTCCCTTTACTGGTACAGATCAGTTACATATCATCTTCAAGGATTGCCCTGACGCAGGGAAGAGCAGTGACTTGCTCAAGGTCACACAGCTAGTCTGTACTGGAAGCAAGACTGAAAGCCAAGCCTTCCTGACTTTAAGGCCGTCATGACCCCAGGCTTCCTCTCAGGAATAGAGTTACACAGATAAGAACTAAAAGTGATTGGTCATTACAAATATATTGGGAAAAGTGACCTGAGATTTGTAATCACATCCTCACGAAGCCAACTCCAACAGGAACACACAAGCAAAGTCGTGAAGATGGCTTTGCAATATATGTATCTTTGTTGAATATTATATTATAGGATTTTAAGCTAGAAGGGAATGGAGAGGTTACATTAATCATTGATTAAACCTTTATTCTTGTCATCTCACCTAATGGACCTGGCCCTGAACTCAGACTTCTGACAACGGAGTCCCACTCCTGACTCTAAGTTACCAATAAAGTATGTAATCTTAAGCAAATCACTTAACCTCTCTGGGCCTCAGTTTCCTCATCTGTAAAATGGGTATAATTATACTTGTCCCATACCTGCTTCACAGTATTGCTGTTGTGAGATCTCACAACAGTAACATTTTGTAACCATAAACAATATTTTGTAACCAAAAGAGAAAGGTGGCGTGACATGAGGGATAAAGGTCTAGGTTTGGAAACAAGGAAAACTCTGATACATACTAGCATTATGACCATGGTGGAGTCACTTACAAATGGCCTAGACAGCTTTCTAAGACTGAGTTACACATGAGTTGGGGATCTGTTTTGGTGAAAGAAACTTCCGCACCAGGAGCTCCCTAAAAATATTAAATAAAACACGAGTTAAAATTACCTTGCCTTCTCCCCCCATCCATCCCTGAAAGCACTTTATAAATATGACTTTTTAATTATTAAGCACCTACTATTTTCAAGGCACTTTACTAGGTTCTAAAGATGAGGGTAGGTGGAAGATATAAGACCTAATCTCTTCCTTTCAGGTATAATTGCTAGGTATTTGGGTACCCATTAATCAATCTATATTGACCTGATTATGTAAAGAACAGCTAGTATGTGTATAGGACTTTAAGGTTTGCAAATGCCTTACAGATATCTCATGTCATTCTCACTGCCCTTGGTACTATTATTATTCCCATTTTATAAAAGGAGAAACTCATGCAAAAAGAAGTTAAGTGACTTATTTAGGGTCACACAAGCAGAAAGTGTCTGAGGTCAAATTTGAACTTGGGTCTTCCTGATTCCAGGTCTAGTGTTCTATCAAACTGTATTACCTAGAAGCTTCTACATAAAGAAAACAGTTGAGAAATTATGTGGTGAAATGCATCTGATGAAATCAGCAAAAGCACTCACCTTATTTTTCCATCAATAACAGGTTGGGGTGAGGGATCACGGGTATCACTTTGGTACCTGGTTGGTCTTCGGTAGAAAGCTCAGCTTCCTCCCACTCTCACCTTTTTCCTCATGCTTTCATGGGCTTCCTAAAACATTTCACTAGGCAGATAGGGCCCTTATGCCAGCCACAGAGACACTTCACTCACTGGTAAGAGGCACTGGAAGACCTCTGTGAGTCTCAGTTTCCTCACAATATTAAAGTGACTCTAAATGCCCCCGGAAACTCTATTATATTGTAAATTATCCAACAGTCAGTGGTCTGCATTGTGGTAGAGAATTTCCTCAGTGGAAGTCATAGAGCTTTATAACAACACCACCAACAGCACCAGTGATGATGGTGATGATGATTGATGGTGATGATGATGATGGTGGTAATGATGATGATGATGCTATTTGTTCCCAAAAGTCTTGGGAGGGGGACAGGGGGAGGATGTGGTGATCCTGGTGGCACTCTCTAAATTCCCCTTCCTATATCAGACTAGATACTTGCAGGAATTGTTTCTTGTTCTAAATCTTATGATTTTGTGACCTGGTTTGAATCCCAACTCTGTTCCTCTCTTTGTGACCCTTGGGGCGGGGGGAGGTTCACTTCTCCTCTCCAGACCTCAGGTTCCTCGTGTCTAGCACTTCACTGCACAATATGGACTGGGTAACTATGTGGCAGGGCTAAGTGTATGGCAAAGGGATGGGAAATAGGGGATGGGAGATGGGGATTGGGAGGGTGGTGAGGATGGGTGTGGGGGTTGGGGGGAGAGTGTGTGATCTCTAAAGTCTCTTCTGGTTCTAATGTTCATTGGTTCCATGATGCCATTAGTGTTCTAAGACATTCTACCACGCAATGAAAAAGTCCGTACCTTTTCCCGAACACTTAAGAGTAGAGAACGCTTTTTCTCTACTTAAAATTACCAATTGGCATTTACTTAATGGACCATAGCAGTCTTATCACTCTTAAAATGCATGTCTACTTCAGATGTTTAGTTTAAAGTGATACCTATGACTTCTGCACTGTTTCTCAAAGTTTATGTTAACTGTAACTTACCAGGCTGGAGAAAAGCTTTTCCTCTTTGGTTACTCAATTTCACTGAAATGCACTTGCTTCTTTTCCCTATGTGCTGCTCCAGCTGTATGAACCTGGATTAGACTGACTCTTTCCCTTCCCCTTCCTCTTTCTCATGTCATGTCATACTGCCAAGTAGGAATGAGATGGGTGGAAGAAGTAGTGGGGGCAATGGTTTTATGAGGTCAATTCTCCCATGGAATAAAATTCCTGGGGATTGCCTAAAAGTGGAAAGTGTATAAATTCTTTCAGTTGAGGGGCAGCAGTCATGGTATCATAGAAAGAGCCCTGAATCTGTATTTGAAAGATCTGAGTTCAAGACCTGGCTCCACCACTTGCCTAGTCACTGTGGCTTTTGATAACTCAGTTTACTTTGATCCACTTAAATTCAATAAGCACTAATTAAATACCTACTAGGCATGCAACTAGGTGCCAGACACACTAAGACAAAAGACGAAGACAACAGTACCTGCCTTCAAGGAGTTTACATTCTACTAGTGGGAAACTATATGTGTGTGTGTGTGTGTGTGTGTGTGTGTGTATACACATATATATACATCATATATATATATATATATATAATACACACACACACACACACATGAAATAATGTATACAAAATCACTGTGGGGGAGAATGGGGAGGAGGGCAGTCTAGAAACATTAGTTTCTTCATCTATAAAAATTAGGGATAAGTCCAGGATCTAGCTCTTACCGCAAGAGCCAGTTGTAAAATTGTTAGTGTGAGCACATACACCTTGGAAATCACAAATCAAGGCTTGATTTATTGTTCTATTGATTGTCTAGGATTAAGAAAGTAATGGTAGGGGGCAGCTAGGTGGTACAGTGGGTAGAGCTCCAGCCTCAGAGTCAGGAGGACCTAAGTTCAAATCTGACCTCAGACACTTGACGCTTACTAGCTGTGTGACCCTGGGCAAGTCACTTAACCCCAACTGCTCATCAAAAAAGGCAAAAAAAAAAAACTGGGACAAAAAAAGAAAGTAATGGAAGAAATGTCAAAAATGCAGATTAAGCTTAAAAGTGTATCTTTCAAGCAGTCTTTTCCTTCAAAGATCTGGCTGTTAAACATTTACTAGCACACTCCTGGGAGTATCTATCCTTGAAAGAACTGGATAGAGAAAGGGGCTTTTTAAACCATAAAGAATTATGTAGCACAAATGTACTATTATCACCAACTCTCATTTCATTTTATCTAAATTATATAATAATGAATGTTGATAAATGAAAGCCAAAGCATTCCTCTTTTCATAACTCATATAAGTTTTACAAATGTGCTTATGTGTATTAATAATTGTCCACAGCTTGAAAATAATTTAAAAAGCGCCTTTTTAAAGTAATATTTTCCCTCTGATGCATCCAAAATTTGCACCAGATATCTCTAATTTCCTACTTTCTGCTTCAAACTTTCCCCCAGTAAGCATAAATAGTTGATAATTCCAAAAGTGTCCCAAGATTTTTGCCTGCAGGATAGTCAATATTCAGAACCCACCAGGAAGCAGGTACCCGGATGAACAAATGTCTAACATTTTTGTGCTAATTTCAGGAAATTACAAATGACTACTCGAGTGTAACTATTCCTTTCTTTTCTTTTTCTTTTTCTTTTTTTTAATCAGGGAAAGGAAGTTCACATACCCTGAAATAGTTTATCTACCTTTCAAAATAGCAAATATCGTATTGACTGTCTTAGTAGGGGGCCAGGGGTTGGGGCTGCGATGCAGAATTTAGTTGCATAGACTCTGAGAGCAGGAAGGGACCTTAGAAAACATCTGGCAGCCTGTGGAAATAGAACATTCTGTAGCTAGAGTCAAAGACCCTGACTGAAAATGACTGTTACTTCCTAGTTGTAGAACCTTGGGCAGAGACAGACATAACAGTTAACATTTTTGTTGTGTTTCAAGATTGACAAAGTGTGAACAGGCCAGTGGCCAGATTAGTCTCATTTCTATCTTATAGATGAGTGAATATATGTGTGTGTGTGTATGTACGTATATATATTCATACTCATATAAATATATGTATATGTGTGTATGTATGTGTATATATGTATATATGTGTGTGTGTGTGTGTGTGTGTGTGTGTGTGTGTGTGTCTTACAGATGGCCTTAGCCAAAAGTAGGAAGTGATTTGCCCTAAGTAAAAAAGGTGGTAAATAGCAAAAGTGAGATGTACCCCAGATCCCCTTCTCCAAATCCAGAGGTCTTTCCACTATATTATGTTTCAGGGGGAAAAATAATCTTGCCGTTAAAATGGACTAACACTTATTTTGACCTGAAAGCAAAATGGTGAACTGGGTTTGTAAAACAATCTCCAGAAAATATTAACTGACTATTAACACGCAGTAACTGATCCAATAAGCATTTACCAAGCACCTGCTAGGTAGCCTACTTGTTCTTACAAAAGGCTTACAAAGGTGAAAATGAAAAGAGGCTAACCCTGCCTTCAAGGACTTTATGAAAAAACCCATACTCAAGTAAGCAATAATTTCTTATTACCATTATTATTACTTAATAATTAATGGGGGCAGCTAGGTGGCGCCATAGTGCATGGGATTCTGGGCCTGGAGTTAGAAGTCCTGAATTCAAATCTGGCCTCAGACACTTAACCTGTGTGATCCTGGGCAAGTCACTTAACTCTGTTTGCCTCAGTTTCCTCATCTGTAAAATGAGCTGGAGAAAGAAATAGCAAACCTCTCCAGTACCTTTGCCAAGAAAACTCTAAATAGGGTCATAAAGAGTTGAACATGATTAAACAACAGAAAACAATGAAGGCATTCTACTAGGTGTTGGGGTTACAAAGATTAAAATGAAGAGAGACCAACCCTGACTTCAAGGATCTTATGAAATAACCTATGCCTGAGTAAGCAATAAATTATTATCACTATTATAAATAATAATAATAATAATAATAATAATAATAATAAATTACTTTGTAATAATATACATTTGAACAAAGCAATATAGTAAGGTGTCCTTATTCTGCAATGAAATGCCGGGAGCATAGTAAATCTCTCCCATGCTAATTATAATGATTATGATGACTAATAACAGTATGCATAATTATTGTAATAGCCAAAATGTGAGTTGCTATTATGCATCAAACCTCGCACAGAGATCAACTACGTTTCCACAGTACCAAGAAAGACCCCCTGGCCAGTCCCCTCTGGAAGAAGTGTCCCCCTAGGAACCCCAAGGCCCCAGACCTGACTGGCTCTCCATTGTTTCACAAACTGTGGCAAGCTTGGCCTGCAAGGAGAGGGGTCAGAGCCAAGGCAGAGAGCAGAGATTTGTGTAGATCACGCAAAGCTTCTCCGTCTGGGGCTGGAGTAAACAGCGTCTCCTTAAAGGTCACTCCTTCAGGCTCCTGCCTCAGCTGCCAAAGGAAACCATAGTCATTTTTCAAAGTTGTTAAATGCCAAATGTAAAATGCACTGAGTCACAACTTTCCTACATGGGCCTTGCTGGGGATGAGCCTTCCTATGAGGCATTTCCTTGCCAAATAAAGCCTCTTTTTCCGCTTGAACCCGGAATAGACCTTTAATAACCTTTACAAAAACGGTCTTGATATGAAGAGTTTTAGATTTTTCAGATCCTTTCCAGCTTTAGCATTATTAATTATTATTATTAGGTGATATTTCTAGCATTGCAAAGAACTTTGCACGCATTCTCTCATTTTCTCCTCACACAGCCATGTAAGGTCAGTAGCAGAGTAGTAATATTATTATTATTATTATTATTATTATTATTAACCTTAATTGGAGGTATTAGACAGGAGAGATTCCTTTCTGCTGTTTAGATGAATTGAATTCACTGGGCAGTGACCTACCCATGGCTCTGCTTTATGCTTTGTAGACCTCACCACCAGCTGAAAACACATCATTCCAGACTGAGTTGCTTAATGTAAGAAAAAATAGCTCTGAATCTGAACCAAGGATCTTGATTGAGAGACTGCCACTTAGTAGCCATCTCACCTTGGACAGGGGGCAGCTAGATAATGCAATGGATAGAGAACCAGCACTGGAGTCAGGAAGATCTGAGTTCAAATCTTCCCTCAGACACTTACTAGCTGGGTGACCCTGGGCAAGTCAGTAACCCTGTTTCCCTCAGTTTCCTCATCTGTAAAACAGGCTGGAGTCCAGTATCTTTGCCAAGAAAACCCCATGACTGAAAGACAACAATAGACCTTGGACAAATCATTTCAGCTACCTAGGCCTCCATTAACTCTATGTCATGAGGAAGGCAGACTCTAAGAACTCTGCTGTGATGCAAAGTAGAGTGTTGCATTTGTAACCAGAGGAGATGGGCTCATATCCTGGCTCCTCCTTTTACTACCTGTGTATATTGTTTGGCAATTCACCCCATTCTCTTTGAGCCTCAATTTACTCATCTGTAAAAGGAGGGGGTTGGACTATTCCTCTAAGGTCCTTTCCCACTCTAAATCTGCACCATGTAGTCTGTGGTGTCTTCTGGTGTTAATTCAATTCAATGCAGCAAGCATTTATTCTAAATCTTCAGCTCCCCTGAAGTTAAGCAGTAACCAGACTGGGTGTGTTCTAAAGGTTGATAGAGGAGCCTGGAGGAGCAGGATGCCTGGGTTCATGCAGTCACTGCTGAATTTCCACTTCACGTTTCTCTACTGGAAAAAAAAAATGTTGACGTCAAAGGACTCAAGTTCCAGTGCTTGGCTTAGTTGTAGCAAGTCTGGGATTAGAGCCAAGATACGTTGGGTTGGAGGTCAGGTTCTGAGACTTCGTTTCCTTATCTGTGAAATGGAGTCATGGAATCTGGGGTCACGTCCCAATGCTCCATCTTACCACCTGTGTGACCTTAGACCAGACATCGCATCTCAATGGACTTCAGTCTGTTCACCTATAAACTGAGGGATTTCTTCAAAATGACCTCTAAGGTCCCTTCCAGTTCTACATCTCTGATTCCATATTCTGCCTAAAGGCAGCTAGATGGCACAGGCAATAGAATGTTGGACCTGGAATCAAGAAGGCCTGACTCCAACAGCAATACTATTTTAAGAACAACTTCGAGGGCCTAAGTCAGTTTGGGCTATTATAAATATACAAATTAAAAATAAAGGACATATGAAGAAAGATGCTATCTGCATCCAGAGAAAGAACTGATAATTAGAAGTATGCAGAGAATAATTTTACACACACATATAAATATATATGTATGTGTATGTGTGTATATAGTCAAAAGGTAGCCATCTCTAGGGTGAGGCAGAGGGAGAGAGAAGAAAAAAAGGAAAAAAGAAATTTAAATAATAATTTTGTGGTATATTTGGAGGAAATAACAAGTTGACCATGGTAGGCTTGAAGTTTCATGTACAATCATCTTTTTTATTGTGGTAAATATCAGACTTTTTAATGTATTAAAATAATTTTTAAAAAACTGTCCTTAGACACTTACTAGCTCTGTGGCCCTGGGCAAGTCACTTAACCTCTTTCTGCCTCAGTTTCCTCAATTGTAAAATGGGGTAATAATAGTATCTACCTCACAGGGTTGTTCTGAGGATTAAATGAGATAATATTTGTAAAGTGCTTAACACAGTTCCCGGCACGGAATAGGCACTTAATAAATGCTTCCTTCCTTCTTTCCTTTATTCCTTTTTTCTTCCTTCTTTCTCTCTTTCTCTCCCTCTTTCCTTTCCTCCCTCCCCTTTTTCCATCTTCCCCTCCCTCACTCTCCTTCTTCTTTCTTCCCCTCCCTCTCTCTCTCCTTCCTATTGTTTGTTTTCAAGGATGACCAATGACATCATGAGGAAACCTGTTGGGAACATGGGAGGAGTGGGTTCAAGCTCTAAGGAGGGAGGCAGGTGTCCCCTTGACGTGTGGCCCTGGCTTACAAGGCCAACACCCACCAGGTGATTGCAGCACTTTGGGAGTTGGTAAGGAAAAATCTCCAACAATGGAATACTGGGAAATAAGCATGAGGGAGAACAGGCATCTTAGCCTACATCCTTAGAACCTATTCTTTTTTTTTCAGAGTTAGTGAGTCTACAGGGATTAGCATAATGTCTTGTACACAGCTGGCATTTAATAGTAGATGCTACTGGAATTAGCTATATTGTGAGGATTCAATGAGAGAATATTTGTAAAGCACTTAGGAGGGTGACTGGTGCACAATAAGTGCTATATAAATGTTAGCTATGATGATGGTGATGATGATGGTAGTGATGATGGTGATGGTGATGATGGTGGTGATGATGGTGGTGATGATGGTGATGGTGATGGTGGTGATGATGGTGACGATGGTGATGGTGATGATGATGGTGATGGTGACGATGGTGATGGTGATGATGGTGGTGATGATGGTGGTGATGATAGTGGTGATGATGGTGATGGTGATGGTGGTGATGATGGTGACGATGGTGATGGTGATGATGGTGATGATGATGATGATGATGATGATGGTGACGATGGTGGTGGTGATGATGGTGGTGATGATGGTGGTGACGATGGTGGTGACGATGGTGATGGTGATGATGATGATGATGGTGATGATGATGGTGGTGATGATGGTGGTGATGATGGTGATGATGGTGATTGGCACCTCTTCTGTACTTATAATCTAACAGAGCTGCCTGGGTGCTCTGACAGGTTCAGTGATGTGCCCAGGATCATGTAGCCTGTTATGTGGAGTCAGAACTTGAACTCAGGTCTTCTGGGTACTGAAACCAGGTTTATATTCACTGTACCACCCTGTCCCTCTATTATAATATCCTATATTAATATATTAACTGTAGCTAACATTTATATGGTGTTTAAGGTTTGCATAGCACTTTGCATATACTATATCATTTCATCTTCACAACAATCATGTAAGATAGGAGAGCCACTTGACATCTGTCTACCTCAGTTTCCTTATCTGTAAAATGGAGGTGATAATAACATCTACCTCAAATGTTTGTTGTAAAGATAAAATTAAATAGCATTTGTGGAGTGTTTTTTGAACCTTAAAGCTCTATGTAAATGCTAGCTCCTATTATTGTTCCCTTTTACAAATGAGGAAACTGAGGCTCAGAGAGAGGGTAAGTAACTTGCCTAGGGCCAAAAGACTAATAAATATCTGAGGTAGAATTTGAACTCAGGTCTTCCAGAATCCAGGTCCAGTGCTCTAAAAAGCACTTTCCTTCCCCAAATTTTGTATTATCATCCTCATTTTACAAACAAGGAAGCTGAGATCCCCTGAGAGGTGAGATGACTTAACTTGTCCAAAGTCTCACAATTAGACTTAGGACTGAGTGAGCACAGCACAGCACAGCACAGCCAATGCTTGAGCCCCAGGCCCTTTGACTCCTTGTCCAAGCCTCTGCCCATGCATCACTCCTGCCTTGTACTAAACTATGATTGTTGGCAAATAGTGCTTAATTCAATAAGCAGTAATTCACTACCATACCTACACCTACGTGTGTCAGGCATGCACTAGGTTCTAGGAATACAAATATCAACCAATCATCAAATGTTTACTAAACATCTACATTTTCTGGGCAGGAAGAAGAAGAAGGAGAAGGAGGAGGAGAAGGAGGAGGAGAAGGAGAAGGAGAAGGAGGAGGAGGAGAAGGAGGAGGAGGAGGAGGAGGAGGAGAAGGAGGAGGAGGAGGAGAGAAGAAGAAGAAGAAGAAGAAGAAGAAGAAGAAGAAGAGAAGAAGAAGAAGAAGGAAGAAGAAGAAGAAGGAGGAGGAGGAGGAGGAGGAGGAGGAGGAGGAGGAGGAGGAGGAGGAGGAGGAGGAGGAGAAGAAGGAGAAGGAGAAGGAGAAGAAGAAGAAGAAGAAGAAGAAGAAGAAGAAGAAGAAGAAGAAGAAGAAGAAGAAGAAGGAGAAAACAGTGCCCCCCTCAATGAGCTTATATTCTATTGAGGGGAGCCAATATAGCCAAAGAAACTTAAAAGCCAAATATGCAGAAGATTATTTCCAAGGAGGAAGGCAATCACAACTGAAAGAACCAAGGGAAGTGTCTATAGGATGTGGTCCTTGAATTGAATTTTTGAATGTGTAAATGAGGAAGGTATTTGGGGCACATGAGAAGAGACTGTGCAATGGTGTGGAGATAGGACATGGGCTAAAATGGTCTATTGGAGTATCAGATGGGTCAGAAGTATAAAACACTTGGCTTGCCAGCTGCAACTCCTGAGCATTGTCTGAACCAGATTGGAATGTGATTGGGAAATATTTAACAAAATACATCCACTGCACACAGATGAGTAAAATTGAGGGAAGGGAAAGAAAGGGGACAAACGTTTATACATTTATTAAGTACCTACTATGTGCCAGGCAATATGCCACATGCTTTACAAATACTATCTCATTTTTTCCTCGTAACAATCCTGCAAGGTAGATGCTATTATTATCCCCATTTTACATTTACATTTGAGGAAACTGAGGTTAAGTGACTTGTCCAAACTCACACAACTAATAAGTATCTGAGGCTAGATTTAAGCTCAGGCCTTGCTGACTCCAGGCCCAATGCTCTATCCACTGTGCCATCATCCATTGTTCCAAATAGCTGAAAGGTTGAAGTCAAATGAAATGCTGAAAGTCACACAGGTGGTAAGAAGCACTGCTGAGATTTGAACCTGGGATCCTGGCACCCTCACCCTCTCCTCATTATACCATTCGACCTTTTTTTTTTTTTAAACATTCTAGTTGAACACTGAAGCAATTGCAATGTTAGTTTCTCCTAGGATTGCAATTAATTATCACTGGCACCATAGAAGGTAAAGAAAATAATATTTGGTACATGGATTGAAGATCTGATCAGTATGGTTCCCCTCTTGCTTTTTCACTGATGGAACACATCAGACAAACCTCAGACCCGAGGATTCCTCTTGTTCCTCTGTATATTCTTTCTAGGTTTCCAACACGTTAATCCCTGGAGCCCCACAGCTGCCTATACTAATAAATGAAACATCATCTGGAAAGTACTGAAATTTGGACAGAACTTTCCTTGGCTTAGTCCAGACCTTTACATTCCAAAATTTTACAAACCATTCATAGAAGATTAATGAATTTTAAAGGGGGGGGGAATAAACTCTTGCATCTCTAGTAACATGCAACATTATTTTTCTAGTTCCTCACCTCATGACCAGATTGTTGCAACAGTCTCCTAGCTCATCTTCTCGACTTGGATCTGTTCTGCCCCCGCTACGAGTGAGTTTGCTTTCTAGTTGCAGCCTGTGTCCAATCTCATTCCCATTGTGATTTTTTTTTGAGGGGGGGTTAAGTGACTTTCCCAGAGTCACACAACAAGTAAGTGTCTGAGGCCGGATTTGAACTCAGGTCCTCCTGACTCCAGGGCCAGTGCTCTATCCACTGCACCACCTAGCTGCCCTTCCCCATTGTGCTTGAATCTGAGGCTTTCATTGGTCATTTCCTGGCAATCCCACATCTTGCTATGGCATCATGAGGCAGGAGTGAATACAGAGGACCATCAAGATGGTGAAGAGATTGAAGACCATTCCATGCAAGGTTCTATTAGGGATGTTTAGTCTGGAGAAGAAAAGACTTGGTGGGGGAGGGGAGAATAAGGTTTTCAAGTATTTGAAGCACCCTCCATTTGAAGAATTAGACATCTTCTATTTGGCTCCAGGGGGCAGAATCAGGAGGGGAGGGTGGAATTTTCAGGGAGGCATACCTTGGCTTCACATAATTTGATTTGATTAGATTCAATCTAATTCAACAAACTTTTATTAATGTAAAGAAAAGCATCCTAACAATTAAAGTGGTTCCAAAGTGGAAAGTAGTGAGCTTCCCATGACTTTGAGCAAAAGATGAATTGACACTTTGGGTAGAAGTTCATGGCTTCCTAGGATTCAAAGCTGGAACTATAAAGAAGCTTAGAGTTCATCTAATCTAGGGGTTCTTAACCCTTTTGTGTCATGGGTCCTTCTAGCAGTCTGATGAAGCCTGGGGCTCCCTTTTAAAACATAACATAAATCAGATTACAAAGGAAAGCCATTATATTGACATAGTTACTAAAATAATAATTTTTAAAAGTTCATGGATTTCAAGTTAAGAAACCCTTTTTTAGTCCAATCCCTTCATTTTACAAATGAAGAAACTGAGGCAAAAAGCTGTCCAGTGTCTTGACCAAGACACAAGTAGCAGATCAGAGATTTGATTCTGATAACAAATCTGAATTTTTGTTCAAGGATAAATTGGATTAAGGAATCTCTTGAGGCTCCCTACAATTCTGACTTCAAACCTGAAGAGTTTCTTTTCAGTTGTATTGCCTTTTTCCCCTCCCTCCATCCTTCCCTATCACTCCCACTTCTGCCAAAAAAAAAAAATCTCTCAAATTTCCTTAGGGTTGACTCTAGATGTGAGAATGTAGAATTTAGGAGCATGGATTATAAACTGAAATAAACAACAACTTTCTACTTGGTTAAGCTTAAGCCTTAAGGAAAAGTTTATTCCATTCAAATAAATTGGCAGTGGTTTATAGGTTCTGTCCCTAGCGAGTTAATGAAAGTACTTTAATTATGTAATTGACATTCTTGAAAAGCTAAAAAATATCTGTCCATATGCTTGCTGCCCACTATAAAACACTTCCCTTGGTAGACTGCACACAAGATCTCAGCCACTACAACCCCAGGCTCATTCAGTATTTGCCATTTATGAATGAGAGCCACAAGGAGAAGTAAAGTGTAGGGAACGGTCAGATGCATGCCTTCAAATCTGTTCCCTCACCCAAAGTCCAGTCTCCAGTCCCCATGATTTCTTCCAGCTGCCTTGTGGACATTTCTACTCAGATATCAGTCATTTCAAAGTCAAAATGCCCCAAACCATGCTCTAGTTTGCTAACAAGACAGTTAAGCCAATGTCAAATCACTTATGGAGAAGCTCTTTGGTGTTGTAACCAAAAATAATCCTGGAAAGACTTTATAGTCTGGAGGATGGATTGGATGGGTGGATTCCAGGACAGATTCTAACCTGACAATATTGATTGATATTTCCTCTCTTGGTCATATTTACCACTTAGGAATGACTGTTAGATACCGGTCATGAGTAGTCAGTAACCTCTTTGAGAATGAAGACTGTGCTATTTTTATTTTGTATCCCCAGCACCTCCTGTGAGAAGAGAGAGGGATAAGCAATGGAAAGCCTGCAAGCTCCATTGGTATCCATGAAATGGGCAAGAAGGTGTGAGAATGGCCTCCAACATGGCAGGTGTTGGTGAGGCCCCTCATAGCAAACGTATGGGAAGGCAGGCACATGTGACTGGAAAGAAAAACCATATCAACAAGTTCACAGATCTTCTGGAGCATCTGTGTACAAATGACATGCATATAATAAAAGCTGGATAAATCTGGACTAAATTGAATTGACTAATGAATTGACTAATTAACTCATATCTCCACAGTGTTCAAAGGTCTATAAAGTCCTTTCCTCACCACAAAGTTACATATAAATATTATCACTTCCATGTTACAAATGAGGAAACTGAGGCTCTCAGACATTAAAAAGACCAGTCAGTCACATGGCTAGTGACTTTTAGAGTTGGAATGACAGCCAAGGTCTTTTGCTTCCAAGTCCAGAAGTATTCCATAACAATATGGTAGAGAGTGATTTTCAAATGAAAAGAAGATCTGTTTACCATAAGATAATATAAGTTTTTAATGTTAGTGACTTGGGATTAGGATGACAGTTTTCTACTAGCTGACATCATTATAATGCCTTCAGTTTTTCAGAGTGTGTTCATGTTTATTACAGGGGTAGTGTGACCTAAGGGAAAACATTCTGGATTAGCACGTGGGTTTCCCTAGCGTCCTGCATGTCTCAGCTAAACACTGCCTTTGACAAGAAGTCTTTCAAGGTCTTCCTTAAGGTTAGTGTCTTCTTTTTAAAACTCTCTAATTTATCCTGTCTACTCATTTAGTCTTTCCCCCCACCTCTCATATACGTGTGTGTATGCATATGTGTATGTACGTATACATGCATGCATACGTATATATGTGTGCATATACATATATACCATCAACATATTCTGTGTATAGCTTATTGGTTCATGATTGTTTACACGCTGTCTCCCCCCATTAGACTGTGAGCTCCTTGAAGGCAAGGACTGCCTTTTGCTTTTCTTTGTGCTTGGCACGTTGTAGGTATTTAATAAATATTTGCTGACCTAACTTTCCTTGCCTTGACCTGAGCTGAAAGAGACCTCAATGATTAGTAAATCCATCCTCTTCATTTGAGAGGAGATTATGACAGAGGAGAAAAGGGCCAATTTTTTTCCTTATCATAACAGTGCAGAGTGGTGAACAGACTTCTCTTTTACCTAAACATTAATTATCTTGCTGCTTAAATAATTCAAAGCTTGCATTAAAATTTTTTACACCACTTTTTTTCCCACCACTTTATGAATCTACTGTGTCCCATCAAGCCATCTCTTATAATGTTTTTGTTTTGGAGAGAAAGAAAAAAATAGCAGTTGGGTAAAACTAGCAGCATATCAATTGAGTCTGACAGCGTATTCTGTGTTCCACCCTCCTAGTCCTCCTACTCTGCAATGAAAGAAGATGAATTTTTGTTTTCTTCTTATTGGCCACGTTCAGTCTCCACAATTCCATGGCATTCACTTCCTTTTTTGTGGTTGGCCTCTCCGTTTGCATTACTGTAGTTGTTTTCCTGACTCTGTAAAACCTCCGCCTCAAAGTCAATCTTCATGGCTGTTGTACCCCACCCATCCACCTACGTTATTCAAACTGGAAAAGCCCTGAGCAGGTTATTTCATTTCCAGGAGGATTTTTTTAAAAGATGAGAGAAAGAAAAGCAATTCTTGTGCAGAAAAGGCACCTCATCTTGTGGATGGCTCACCCACAAAAGCCCTACATGCCCAAGGGGCTATATGCATGCCCAGAAGGTGTTTGATTCTGGGCTGAGTTTCAAAAGAGTGTGCTATAGGGGTTTGGAGAGAGTAAAGGAGAAAGATAACAGCCTGTAAACTC
The DNA here is from genome assembly GCF_003287225.1 of Phascolarctos cinereus. Classification (NCBI taxonomy): domain Eukaryota; kingdom Metazoa; phylum Chordata; class Mammalia; order Diprotodontia; family Phascolarctidae; genus Phascolarctos; species Phascolarctos cinereus. The sequence goes on along the minus strand of NW_027555625.1, from coordinate 56,205,155 downwards.
TTAGAATTCTTGTTTTCCAGGACATCATGTGTTGCCTGTCATATTAAAAGGACATTATCTTTTTCTAAAACTACATTTCTGGGGCGAAAGGGCCAACTTGTAAGCTCAAATCTTCTTGGCCCTGTCAACCTTTCACTTCAAACCACACACTGGTAGGTGAAAGACCAGAGAAGCTACAAATGATCATGACAAAGGCAAATTGGAAACTGCTAGGTGGCTCAGTGGATAGAGGCCTCCGTCTGGAGTCAAGAAGATTTGAGTTCAATATCGGCTTCAGGCACTTACTAGCTTTGCAACCTTGGGCAAGTCATTTAACCTTTGTTTGCCCTCATCAAGAAAATGGCAAATCATTCCAGTATCTTTGCCAAGAAAACCCCACAAGCAGTAATATGGTCTGCAAGGTTGTGAAGAGTCAGGAACGACTTAACAATGACAACAGCAAAAGGCAAATCAAGAGTGGACCATTTCTTGTGAACGTAAGCTATTAAAAATAATTGTTCGGACTTCAGGAATAAGGTCTGTTTGTTCGGGGTCAGGGCAGGATAGTTCCTTCTCCAAAATCAGAACTGCTCGTGATTTATTGGTCTAATTAAGTTTACCCAGTTGAATATTTATTGAGCACTCAAGACCGTTTGCAGAGGGATGGTATGGTGCTTGAGACAGACAATGCAGCAAGATCAAAGAGTACCTAGCTGCTTTCTTTATGGAGTTTGTAATTTAGCATACAGCAGGGGCAGCTAGGTGGCACCGTGTGTAGAGCTCCAGCCTTGGAGTCAGGAGGACCTGAATTCAAATCTGACCTCAGACACATGACACTCACTAGCTGTGTGACCTTGGGCAAGTCACTTAACCCCACTTGCTTCACCAAAAAGCAAAAAAAAAAAAAAATAGCATGCAGCAGCAAAAAGAGTGCTAGACAAAGAATTAGAAATAAGAAGAAACACACTAGCTGAAGAATAGCTGAACAAACACGGTGTATAAATGTTTGGAATACTATTGTACTCCAAGAAACGAAAAACACTATGTCTATAGAAATATAAGAAGATTTGCATGAACTGATGCAGAATGAAATAAACAGAATAGGATGGATGATATATACAACTCAATGGAAAGATCACTAAAAGGAAGTTAAATTTTGAGTACCTAAAATGCAAAAAACCAGTCCTTGGGATGAGTTAATGAATCATAGCTCCTTTTTTCTTGGTGGGGAGGTGAGGGACTTTGGGGGCAGGATGCATCATAGATTATCAGATATAGACACTATGTTTGTTGTTTTTGTTTAACTGTTATCCTTCATTACAAAAAAATGGTTTGATGCTATTACAGAAGTTGGGAGAATAACAAGGAAGGGATTCTCAATATATACTGTGATATAAAGAATTGCAATGTAAAAACAAAAAGCATCAATGAAACTTGTTTTTTAAAAATAAAGATAGTTTTAAATTTTTTTAAGAGTGCTATGCATTGGGAGATTTTAGTCTGACAACTTTCTTCAACACTGTATCTCTAGTGTTCAGATAATAAAATATCTACGTGATTACTGGTGTATCACTTCATCGCTTTGAAGCACCATATTCATAAAATGGAGCTGCCTTGCATTATCTAACTCACAGAGTAGTGAGGAAAAAGCATTTTGTAAAGCTTAAAATACTAGACACTTGAATAATTATTCTTTATTATTTTTATTATTAATAATATTAATACGGTAAGGGTAGAAGACATATCACACACACACAACTAATACAGCCTAAACAATGATAAATGCATAAGAGAAGCACATGGAAAGAGCTATGGGAGGCCTGAGGAAATGATCACTAGCAATTAATGAGGAGAGGCTTCTTAGAAGAAGCTGCATTCAAACTAGATCTTGGACAATGGATAGCATTTCAACAAATGGATAGATAGATGAATAAATCTATCGATAGACAGACAGGCAGGCAGACAGACAGACACAGACAGATAGACAGACAGACAGACAGAAAGATAGATAGATAGATAGATAGAAAGAGATGATAGATACATAGACATGTGGATAGATAAATGTTTGTGTGTATATGTGTATATATATATATATATACATATATATACATATATATATATATATATATACGCACACAGAGAGAGATAGAAAGATGGACAGATAAATAGATAGATAGATCCATGTTATATCAGATATTGAAAAGACCTTTTGACAAAACATATTCATGTTTTTTTTAAAAAAGCACTAAGAAGCATAGGAACAAAGGTACTTTTCCTTAATATTGATCAAAAAGCATTTACTTATCTAATATCAAGAGCTAAAGCTATTTTTTTTTTTGCAGAGAAACATTGCAATCTGATCAGGAGTGAAGTGAGGATGTCCACTGTCACCATTATTATTTGACATAATACTAGAAATGTTAAATATAGCACTGATACTAAAAAGAAGTTAAAAGAATAAATAATGGCAGTTAGGAGCCAAAATTAGTTCTATTCGTTTTTACATGATGATAGAAATCTCTAGAGAAGTGAGCAGAAATCAATCAACCATTAGTTGCTTTAACAAAGCAGGACACAAAATAACTTCACAAAAATCATCCATTTTTCTCTACATTTCTATAAAAAATAGACCTAATGTTATAAAAATATATGAAGCACTATTTTTAAGATTTAAAAATTAGAAACAAACTGTGTGCTCAGTGAATGAGGAATGAGTAAACGAATGATAGAATATTATTCAGTGCAATATTACTATACCATAAGGAAAGATTAATATGAAGAATTTTAAAAATATGTGTAGGAAGATTTATTCAGTGGTACAATATGGAGAAAGAATAACCAGAAGAACAATATACATAATCATTACAGCTAGGCAAATAAGGACAACTTCAAATAATAACAAATCTCAGAACAAAAGCATTATGCAACATTGGTATTAACTTATATGACATTCATCTGTCCTTTCTTTCAAAAATAGATAACTAGTGTAATAAATATGATATTATATGTCCTCTCTATTTATCTATCCTATCTATTCCAATCTCTTGTTTGTGTCACATAGCTTCACTGCTCTCTCGTATTGTACTAATTGGGGATTCAATTGAGAGCACAGTAGGGATTTCTATGAGAGTAGGTACTTAATAAATGTTTCTTGACTGGTTGAATATATGCAGTTAGTCATAAAATGAAACTGGATGCAGTGTATTTATTTATAATAACCAAGAATCTACCTGAAGAAAAGATGAAGAACTATATATGTGTGTGTGTGTGTGTGTATACATACACATAAATATACACACACACATACACACATATCTATATCTATATCTATATCTATATCTATATCTATATCTATATCTATATCTATATCTATATCTATATCTATATCTATATCTATATATCTATATCTATATCTATATATCTATATATCTATATCTATATCTTCTATATCTATATCTATATCTTCTATATCTATATCTATATATCTATATATCTATATCTATATCTTCTATATCTATATCTATATCTATATCTATATCTATATCTATATCTATATCTATATCTATATCTATATCTATATCTATATCGATATCGATATCGATATCGATATCGATATAGATATAGATATAGATATAGATATAGATATAGATATAGATATAGATATAGATATAGATATAGATATAGATATAGATATAGATATAGATATAGATATAGATATACATATGTGTGTGTATTTCCCATCTTTGTAGACTTGGGTGACTATGGGTGTGGAAAATTGCATGCACTGCTAGATTCAGGTGTTGTGTTGGTCAGTTTTGCTAAAATGCTTCCCTTCCTCTCTCCCCCTATTCTTTCTTTTTTATTCTTTACCACAAGTCAGGGAAGGGAAGAGAGGTATGTTTGGAAATGGAGGTGACGCAAAAGCAGAAGATATCAATAAAATCAACTAAATAAATATTTTTAAGGTGAAAATGGTTCAGGTTGGTTCAAACCATATGAAAAACTCAGAATCTTGGTACTGTGGAGGAAAAGGCAAGCCCTCAGTGATCCAGACCCAGTTAAGTCACAGATGTAATTGACCAGATCTTTGCCCCATCATCCACTTCACTTTATCTGTGGAGATATGTCTGGAACCTCATCTGCAGACCAGAGATGGTTTGGTTTCATCAGCTCTTCTCTATCAGGGGCTGTTGAAATGGCACCTGGAGTTCTGTGTATAGTGCTTGGCTTCTCAGTACTGAGAGATGTCAACAAATGGGAGGTTGTTTAGAGAATCACAACAAAAATGATTAAGGAGTTAGTTGGGCTGATTTATAGGGAAGGATTTAAGACAGCTAAACATGGAGAGCTTGGCTTAATGACAACTGTCTACAAGTATGAGAAGGGTCTAAATGCCAGACAACAGGATTGCTTGGGAGTGCTGCAGTAGGGTAGAATGAGGGGGAATGAAATGGAACAGACTAACGATAATTAGAAACGGCACAGCAAGGGAAAGCTTGTTCAAACCATTATGAACAATGTGGAATAGCGTCTCCTGGGAAGTGGTGGGAACTTGGCAATGGCGTCATTAAATCTGGGACAGCTCCCTGCCACCACAAACCTTGCTGAGGAGCAGTTGTGGGGACTGCTGTAGCTGATCAAAGAGGTTCTGAGCCAAGGAATTCATTTTTGTCAGATAATTTTCTAGTGGAAAGAATGCTAGGTTTCAAATCAAAAGGCTTGGGCTCCAATGCCAGTTCTGCTATTGCCTTTGGGTAAATCCTTTTTCTTCATTAGATCAAATGAGATAATGTTTGTAAAGCACTTGGCATGGTCCGTGGTGCATAGCAGGTACTATATAAATGCTTGTTCCCTTCCCTCTTTTCTATTTCAGTTTCTTCTATAAAATGAAGGATTTTGATCAGGCTACCTTTAAGGTCCCTTCCAGCTCTCACATTCTAGAATACTACTACTTACTATTACTACTACTACTACTACCACCACTACTTCTACTCTGACTACTATAACTACTATGACTACAACTACTACTACTACTACTACCACCACTACCATCACCACTACCACCACCACTTCTACTCTTACTAGTACTGCCACCACTAGTACCACTACCACCACCACCACCACCACTACCACTACTACTACTACCACTACTACCACTACTCTACTTCCACTACTGCTGCTGCTACTACCACTATTACCACTTCTTCTTCTACTACTACTAACTTTTAAATAATAATGATAACAATAACAGCTAACATTTATATAGCACACACAATGTATCAGGCACTGTGCTAAGCATTTTACAATTATTATCTCCTTTGATCCTCACAACAACTCTGGGTGGTAGGTGCTATTATTATCCCTATTTTACAAATGAGAAATTTGAAGCAGAGGTTAAGTGACTTCCCCAGGGTTACCCGGCTAGTATGTATCTGGGTTCAGATTTCAATTCAGGCCTTCCTGACTCCAGATGCAGGGCTTCATCCACTGCTGCCCCTATACCATTGGAATAAGGGCGAGTCTAAGAGATTGGACTGCATCGCCCAGTCTTAGGCATCATGGGAAATGTAGTCAAACTCATACTTGCCCTTCTATCACACCACAGTCTAATAATGGGAATCACCTAACTTCTCTAGGTCTTGGTTTCTTTCTTTTATGAAACTAGATCTCCCTATCTCAACCAGACTAGAAGGACAGTGGCCACTAATGGGCCTGATCCCAGTACTGATCAACATGGAAGCTTTAACCTACTCTGTTTTTCTGTCCTGAGCAATTGATGAAGCACTCATCATTGTGGCTCCAGACCTGGTGTGTTTACTGGGTCAGCATTAGCCCTACCACAGCCCAGAACTCCTGATCTCCAGACATCTGCCAGCCTACCCCTCCCCAATAGCAGGAACTGCTGGGGACCATCACCATACCTGGCACCTTAGCTTCTATAGGCTTTAAACCTAGATTCCTTGATCCCAAGATGATCAGACAAGGTAATCCCAATCACATTATCTAAGACCATATACTATTTTTCTTAACTGGGGCCAATAGAGGTCTTATGTTGTGTTCTATGAAAATGAAACAAATTTTAAAAAAGAAAAAAGGAAAAAAAAGAAAATGAAACAAATTATTGGCAACAAGTGGGTAAGGGGAAGGAGAGCAGTAAGGGGAAGGGTTGGTGTTTAGAAATAATTCTGGATTTCTTTTTCAGCCATAATCACTTAAAGTCCCTCATTGTCATTTTTAAAAAATTTTAATATGGAGCAAAAGCTCTTCTTTGTCTATTAGGGAAGTAAAATGTATAAGGAAATATATGAGTGAAGCAATTTCCCCTTTTTAAATTAAATTTAAACTTCTTTCGCATTGGCCAGAGTGCTACCTGTTATAAGAGGAGAGAGCTATACTTGGAATCAGTAGTGACAGGGTTCAAAACCCAGCTCTGACCTTTAGTAACTGGATAACCGAGTCATTTTTGATCACTCTAAGCCTCACTTTCTTACTCTGTAAAATAGCCATCATAATGCTTAAGTAGACATATTGTGAGGGAAGCTCTTGGCCAAAACCTTAAGGAGCTCTGGGAAACATGGCTTGGTTGGCATGTTTTGTTCCAAAGCTTGGAAGTTGGGCTTTAGTTTCTCTTCTGCCTTCTCCATTTGTCTTTTTAATCAAAACTGAATCATAAAGCCTAGGAGATAAAAATAGAATTTAAGGAGCTTCTTCACCTGTTTTTATAATAAACACATGGGAAATTAGAGTTCATTGAAATATCCACCTGTGGCTGTCAGGTTTGCAGTTTTATTATTTTGTATTTATACGTTTGTTTTGGACTAGCAGTGCCTTTTTTTTTTTGGTAGTGCTTAAAACAGTGCTTAGCATATAGTAGGTGCTTAATAAATGCTTATTAACTGACTGGCATCATCCTCTGATGCCTCTCTGTGGTATAACAGGTTCTTCTCCAGTATCAAACAGAGACATCTCTGTTCAGCATTTAAAGCTCTTTTCAAATGGGCCCCAGCCTACCTTTTCATCTCCTTACAAATCACCCTTTTTCATGCACTGTGCAATCCATGTAGACTTACCTCCTCATAGTTTCTCACACATAGGATTCCATCTCCCAACTCCATGTCTTCGCACTGGCTGTACCCTATACCTGAATTCCTCTCCCCTCTCATTTCTGCCTCTTAGGATCCCTGATTTCCTTCAAAACTCAGCTGAAGCACCACCTTCTACAGGTTGCTTGTCCCACTGTCTTCAGTTGTTCATTCTGATCTTACCCTGTATTTACTTTGCATGTTATCTTCAATATCCCCATATATATATATATATATATATATATATATATATATATATGTATATATATGTATATATGTATATGTATATGTATATATATATATATATGTATATATATGTATATATGTATATGTATATGTATATATATATATATATATATATATGTACACACACACACACACACACACACACACACACACACACAATGATTCCTCACCCCCTTAGAATATAAGCTCCTGGAGAGCAGGGATTGTTTAAATTTTTATCTCTGTCTCACCTGTACCAACTATGGTGCTTGGCACATAGTAGGTGCTTCATAAATGTTCATTAGTTAACTGATTGATAACAAAGCTTTGAATATGGATCCCCAAATGGATTGGGTAGCTATCATCCAACAACTGGCCTCAAAAATTAAGGAGAGTCTTCTCTCTTTAAAGTCACAGATTATTCAAGTATCAGAAGCATAAGATATAAAAGCTCAGAGAAAAGACAGAATCTTCTTTATAAAGATGATAATGCTGATTAGCTTAAAACAACTAGATGGCATATAAATGTTGTACTCCCAAGTGCATGTTATTGTGCCAGTCATCCAACCAAGCCAGAATATCCTTGCTGTGTGTTTTATTCAGACAGTTCTTAGTAGCTCCCCAGTGCACTTGAGGCCTCTAATAAAGGCATGAAGACCATGCTGGACAGCATGGCCTGTATCCTTTTCTCTCCCATCAATTTCTTGGGCACTGCCTCTCTCAATGAGGAGGTATGAAGCTGCTCCATGGGCACAGCTCTCAGACAGCTCTTGTAACACCAGAGTGACCAAGTTATCAACTCCCCTCCCTATCTTCAATTCAGTTTTTGGCTTCTATCTTTATTCCATGGACTTCAACTATCTGATGTCCAAATTGCTGGGGGGTTGGAGGTCTGCAAAGGTTGCAGTTAATGACAATCAAAAAATTTTACCGCAACAAATCCCCTCCTCTCGTTTCCAATCTCCAGTCAAATCTGCACTTTATCAGCTTTATGGCCTCCCGTGTAAATTCCTGTTAATTCTGGAGTCTTTCAGATATAATCACTTGAGAGGGCCCCTCATTGTCACTTTTTAAAGTTCTTGGCACAGAGCTCAAACTTAGCCTTATATATTAGAGGATTCTAATGGATACAATATGTTTTACTGCACAGACAGATGAACTCGGAGTCAGAAGACCCAGGCTCAGGTCTGGCTTTTGCCGCCATCCTACTATGGGGCTTGGAAATCATTTCATTTCTCTGGGTCCAGTTTCACCATTTGTGAACTTGCTCTAATTCTCTGAGTGAATTATTAGGAGAAAACTTTAAGGATCTGTGATGTCACTTGCATGGTCTTCTTTCCACGGATACAGACAATAAATGGTAAAATCAGGACTGAACTCAGGTCCTCTGACTCCACAGCCAGTGATTCCATGTGCCCCCCGCCCCATGACACCCATCCATCTCACAACCTTGTGTTGTTGTTGTTGTTGAGTTGTGTCTGACTCTATGTGACTCCCTTGGGATTTTCTTGTCAAAGATACCAGAGTGGTTTGCCATTTCCTTCTCCAGTTTGTCCCTATTTTACAGGTGAGGGACTGAGGTAAATAGGGGTTAAGTGACTTGCCCAGGGTCACACAACTAGTAAGTGTCTGAGGCTGGATTTCAACTCAAATCTTCCTGACTCTAAGCCTGGTGCTCTATCCATTGCATCACGTAGCTGGCTCCATAACCTTCTTCTAAAGTCATCACAGTCAAAAAATATATCACCTCGCACCTAAATTAGAATGAGTCTTTCAATCTTGGCTATGATGGTCTTTGGATGACTGACTTAATGGCTTCCCGGCCCATGCCCAAAGCTTTTGCAGCCCTTTGTCTATAGGCATAACCATTAGAACTTCCGATAAAAACTCAAACATTCTGATGAATCTGTGTTCTCCTCCATGTAGATATCACCTTCAAGGAAGCAGATCATGACCCATCAGTGTCTGCTCATCCTGTCCTTCTCTGGTCTGTGGCCTCTCCACACAGGGCATTCTCAAGGTTCTGGAGGCCCTCCTCATCTTCTTTTGACATTGCTAGGATGGCAATGTAGGTCACAGGCTGTCCACTACTTATTCCTTGCTCTTCTATGGGCCAGCCTATCTCTTTTTTTCATTCAGATGTTTCTTTGATGACAAGGATACCATGTGTTCCAGGGATATCATTCAAAGGAAAAAAAACATGAAAATTTGGCAAATGTCTTCAATTTATTACAGTGTGGTACAGTTTACAAAGCTTGAAAAATGCCCAGTTTTTCAAAGCTGGCACCAAAATCCTTCTTAAAGTTTTACATTTCAACTCTAATTCTGTCTTCAGATGTAGGGGAAAAAAAGCAGGATGGTGGGGGCAGGGTTGGCTGACATGGTAAGTATTTTTTAAGTGAATATTTATGTATGTCAGCCAAATGTCAGTCTTTCTACCCAAATTGCCCCCTTTTCCTTCCCTATTGCTTTGACTAGCATTTGCTTACAAACGGTATTCACTTATAAGCTGCCACATTTCAGCCATAATTACAGTCTGATGTCAAATTCTGCTCTTTCCTTTCAAAGTAAAATGTGCACTTAAGGTGTGTATATTTGTGATGGGTGAGCCTCCCAAGTTTCGGAAATTCCAGACAGACAGGAATCCAGGACTCAAGAGAGAAGCTGCTCCATCTGAAACCCAGGCTGGGAAGCACACCAGAGCACCATTTCATGCCAGCCTTTGAGGGTGAAAATTTCATCTGGCATCAATATACTACAAAGACAGTTCTTCTCCTTCCTGTATTTGTGCGGCTGTGATATAGAGGAATGAGTTCTGGATTTGAAGTTTGAGCACCCACTCGGGTTCAAACCGGAGCTCTGTTACTTACTATGTGTAAGACCTTGAATAGGTCACTTAGCCCTCTGGGCTTCAGTTTTCTCATCTGTAAAGAGAATAGGTTGTACTAGATCCCATCTAAAATCCTTTCCAGTTCTAAATCTGTACCTAAAATCCTAAACTGTGACCTCTATCTTGATCTCAGATTTCTCATATATAAAACTGGAGTGACAATACTTTCATTATCCAGCTCACAAGACTATGAGGAAAGTACCTTGTAAACCAGAAAGTGCTATAGAAATACAAAATACCATTATTATCTCATCTCTCTCATCTTTTTCAATGAGGTTCAGAGAGAAATTGACCTCAGAGAAATTGTCGTCTTGCTATTATTCCTTCGTATTTAATTCTCCGTGGACTATTGCACAGATGGAAAAGTAACTTCTTACAGTTGAACAAAAAGGCTCACTGAAAGCACCCTTTGTCCAACTCCAATAGACAGGACAAAAGGCATGACTGTTTTCATGTGATTTTGATGCCCTTTTCTAGGTCTCTATGTTTTGAGAGCTTTTTATTCCATGTAGCATGGAGATGATAAGTAGTATGGCTACATGTGTTAATAATATTCTCAAGGTTTTCTGGGTTAATATTAAGTCTGAGTGTATAACAATCCTGGATAATGGTCTAGCTCCAGTACCATTTACCTGTTGAGCTCTCTAGGGTATTTTGAGGTCTATATTTTCAGTGGGCAGCTAGGTACCACAATGAATAGAGCCTGGAGTCAGAAAGACTTGAGTTAGAATCCAGCCTGACACTTATAACTGTGCGACCCAGGGCAAGTCACTTAGCCCTGTTTGCCTCAGTTTCCTTATCTGTAAAATGAGCTAGAGAAGGAAACGTATCTTTGCCAAGAGAACTCTAAATGAGGTCACCAAGAGTCAGACATAACTGAACAACCACAAATATTTGTAGTATGGAGATTTTGATCAGTCAGTTCATGAATGATAGAGAGCTTCTGATGTCACAGTAGCCCAACAGTAATAATGGTGACAGTAGTAGTCGGAATCTCTGACTGAGCTCAGGTTAAACAAGGAATCCATGAGGCAAGGAGAAAGATGGGAAAAGAGGAAAACCAGAAGAGGCCTAAAGGGTTATTAAAATTTAAAAAAGGGAGGAGAAACCTGTGGTTTAGTTCTAGAAACTATTCCAATTACTTTGCTCTATCTCCAAGTTTTCATTTTTAATGTTCTCTTTAAATAGGCAGGGCTCAAACTTCCTTATACCAATCATTTTAAATATGGAATGTTTGGGACAACTCAGACATCAGAACGTCTGTTCCATTTGATTTAAGACGAGATTTTTCTTAAGCATCTGGTATTGCTTTCTTGCTTATCTGAGTGATTCCAATTACAACACCATCTCGTCTGTGGTTTCACTCTTCGTTATGAAATCATGTTTTACTTTTAAAACCCAATAACGGTGGAACCAACCTAATTAAGCACTGAAACCAAAATCTCACAGTAAAGAGATTTTTCTTTTTTACCTAGCTATGGCAGATTGGAAATCCGATTACTACGAAATCTGATTTGCAATAGGTTAAGAGAGGGGTATCAACTTAAGTGTCTTAATCGGTTTTAATGACCTTGGGCTAAAAACATACAACATTATAGGGGGGAAAAGCCACACGAAAAGAGGGGAGTGCAGAGAAGGAAGCTGGTCTAGTGACTGGAATGTGGATAGAGAACTCAGAGCTGAGTGATTTCTAGGCAAGCTGGTGTCTTGCGTTATGATTTGGGGTATGTATCCTCTCCTCTCTGTGTCACTTTCCTCTTCTTTAAAATGGGGATAATAATTTCTGAGATTTAAAAAATTATTATAAACCAAAACAAATATGCAAATAAAGTTTAAAAAACAAAATCAGACTATAGACTAAGGCGTTATTAAGCTGGGATCAATGAACCTGCTTTTAAAAATATTTTGATGATCAAATTTCAATGGAATGTTTCCTTGATAATACGTATTCTATTTTACACATTTAAAACCAGGTTTTTGCGAAGGGATCCACAAGCTTCAGCAGACTTCCAAAGGAGTCCAGTATACAAAATAGGTTAAGAACTCCTGCCAGAGACCATAGGTACCCACTACCTGAAGTTAACAAAATTAATGTGTAATAGAGACTTTCATAAAATGCCAACACAAAACCTTGTTCTCATATCCTCTTCCCATCTCTTTGCCTCCTATATGTTATCATATCTTGTTGTTACTATTATTTTCATATAGTCTGATTTTGCTTTCTTTGCTCTGAATCATTTCACATAAGTCTCCCTGTGCGTCTTTGTATTGTTCATATTTACCATTGCCCAATCATTTACTAAGACAACCACAATTACGTTGACGATGACAGTGGAAAAACCTGCCCACAAACTCTTTGGATGAAAATACAATTCCCGAATAATAAAGGACACATGTAAAGAATTATCACCGATATTTTGACCGTTGGTCTTCTGACTCCTTGATGGAAAACCATCATTAAACGATTTGGCTTAATCTACATGAGACGGAAGATTGTCAGTAGCATAAGAATTCAGTACAAAAACTAGAACCAGAGTATCTATTCAGAGCAGAACATCCAAGTTGCCATATTCAAGGGAAGAAAGGAGTCATTCATCTCATTCAGCACTCCTTCCTACCATGTTTAGTGGCCTCCCCTCTCCACTACTGAGTGGGAACAAACATGGCACCTTATTTATAACCATGTCTTTGGAAGGGTGCTGACACATCCCCGCAGATAGGAAGACAGCATGTGCATCTCTCTGCCTGCAAGGTCCTTCCAATTTATCTGTATGGCATTTGACTAGTGAATGTTGTTTGCAAGCAGAAATACTACAGTAGGATGTTAAAACTACAAGGGATCTTAGAGCTGTTTTGGTCCTTATTTATAAAATAAGAAAACCCAGATCCCCTTATTCAAGATCTAAAATTCTTTCCATGGCACCATTCTGGGAGCTTAAAGCTCAGCTTCTCTAAATGGTCTTCTTATTTTGCAAATAAGGAAACAGAGGCTCACAGAGGGGTGATCATCTCTTCAAAGACACACAGCTAAGCAATGGCAAATTCAGGCCCTCCCAATTCTTCCCAGAGCTCTTTCCACTATAGTACTCAATCAAAAAAAAAAAAAAGATACTCTTTAAAATGTGCCCTTTCCACCTGAGCTGTTCAGGTCAGCTCTCAGGAAGCAATGAATGATACCACTAATAGCTGGGATTCAGCAATAATATTTACTAACCTCTTGAGCACAATCTGGTTTTTTTCTAATCCCAGCATTTATGAATGTTTAGATTTTCAAAAGCTGGAGCTGTTGTTTTCAATCTTCAAGTGAAAAGGGGGAGGGGGAAGCTTTTAATTCTCCCTGTCTTTGAATTTATTTTTTCTCCATGTGATAGACTTTTGTGCGTGTGTGTGTAATTGTGTTTTTCTAAATCACCAGCCTCAATTCCTTGGTTATTAGAGCTATTTGTGCACATTTCCACAATGCATGCCATTTACCAGCTAAAATGATACTTCCTCCTCTCCCCTTCTTCTCTTTCCCCTTTATTCCCTACATGCCTTCTATCTTTTCTCTCTCTTCTTTCCTTCCTTCTTCTGTTTCTTCTTCCTTCCTTCCTTCCTTCCTTTCTTCTCTCTCTCTCTCTCTCTCTCTCTCTCTCTCTCTCTCTCTTCTCTCTCTCTCTCTCTCTCTCTCTCTCTCTCTCTCTCTCTTCTCTCTCTCTCTCTCTCTCCCCTTTTTTGGTGGAGTTCTCTGCCTTCAAGCAATGCCAAGCCAGAGGCACGCTCTGATCATCGGAGCATCCAGTTCTATTTATGAGGTCCAATCACATCAGCTCAGCCAAAAGAAACAAAAACAAAAACACACAAAAAAACGAGCAAGCAAAAGAAAATTTCTCCCTCTCCTTGTGTCAGACACTTTGGATTCGTGAAAGCAGACAGCTTTTGTTCCCTAATACATCCAGAAATGATTTAAGCCTTGCGTTTTACCCAAGGATCAGAAGGTGAGACATTGGAAACAAGAAGCTAATTTTGTTTCCAGTCATAAAAATAATCTTGTATCTTTACACGACAGAAATATTTACTCAAGAAGATTTGATGTTCACGGGGAGGTCAATGTCTTCCCTGGTGTGCTTAGGGATTTGAGGGGGTGGGGTGGATGGGAACGGGTGGGGGGGAGATACAAACTAAACCTTTCTTAGATTTAACTGTATTTTATTAGTCACCCCACCCTATCCCTTTTTTCCTTAACACATTTATGTCCAATGTTTTCATTCTTAAGGACTATATATTTTGGTGGGTTTAACACGTGGGTTCTAATTTGTACAATAAAACAAACGACCCCCCCCCCCACACACACACACCCTCCACCCCGCCCCGGGACCATCCATCTCTCTGTGGATTTAGGGCTGCCCTGTTAATCTGGTATTTGACCACTCCACAGTGAAAGCATTGGACAAACAAACAAAGGGGCTCCCCTTCCTGGCCCTCTTCAAACAAAGGGACATAAATCCACCCCAGCCCTCAGCTTCCACTCCAGCCAGAACTCTCCGCTGTAGAAGCCATCTCTTGGACGCTCCCAGACTTCGCTTTCTTACCAGCACATAGGGTGGGTGAACACAACTTGATTAGGGTGGGGGACGCCTGGGGAGACCGTGGGGAGGGAAAGACGTTTCATCATGTGGTTCACTATATTTTTCCAGAACTTTGGGTTCAACAAAATCCAAGACAGGACGTTCCCTGAGAGCTTTTCCTCTCCCCTGGCAACCCCCATAGGTATTTGAAAGGAAAATGAGTTCATTCGTTTCCGATTCATTTACACTTAATTCACCCCAAGCTCTGCTTTGCAAGGAGTGATTTGACGTCCAGGAAGGATTTTTAAACTAAAAAAAAATTTTTCTTAAATTCTTTCTTGCAAACCAGGAAGTAGTTTTTGGCTTCAGGCAAATTAACTTGAATTCATTTCAATTTAGCAAGCATTTATCAAAGAGTAAATATATGTAAGGCACTGTGAGGCCCTCAGGATAACAGTGATGGGTAGACAAAGGAAAGGGGGAGGAGGAGAAGGAGGAGAAGCAGCCTTGAAGCTTTCTAAAGCCTAGTTACAGGTGTACGATATGCCAAATATGAGTAGCTCTGGCAGATAGAATATTAACTCCTAAAGGGCAAGGACAGTTTCAATTTTGTCTTTTTTTTTTTTAAGCCTAGCGTAGGCGTGGCACATAGTAGGAGCTTAACCAATATTTGCTGGATGATTGCCAAATCATCTCCCCTCAATGATGTTAGGGAGAAATGACGTTTTAGAGTCAGAACCAAGCAGACTGGCATCTTGGGCTTCTTCTCCCTGAGCTACCTCCAGGCCTCCTAACTCCTTTCAAAGGCAGAAATTAAGGGATTTTCCATCTCAACCCATTTAGGTTTCTGTATGAAGATCTGAGGTAGCAGAATTCATAGCTGAAAGGGATGGTAGAGATTATCCAATCCTATCAATGGGAAAACTGAAACCCCAAGACTGAGGTCGTGATTTGCCCAGGGTCATTTAAGTTCTAAATGGGGCAGGTAGGTGGTGCTATAGTGCATAGAGCACTAGGCCTAGAGTCAGGAAGACCAGAATTTAAATCTGGCTTCAGACACTGACTGCTGTGTGCCCCAGGGCAAGTCATTTAACCTTGTCTGCCTCAGTTTCCTCCTGTTTGAAATGAACTGGAGAAGGAAACAGCAAGCCACTTTTAGTATCTTTGCTGAGAAAACCCCAAATAGGGTCATAAAGAGTCATATACGATTGAACAACAAATACAAGCTCTAAGTAAT
This sequence comes from Phascolarctos cinereus, assembly GCF_003287225.1. Classification (NCBI taxonomy): domain Eukaryota; kingdom Metazoa; phylum Chordata; class Mammalia; order Diprotodontia; family Phascolarctidae; genus Phascolarctos; species Phascolarctos cinereus. The sequence goes on along the minus strand of NW_027555625.1, from coordinate 56,189,195 downwards.
AGGGCAATGATTCAAACCCAGGTCCTAGAGGCAATAGAGTCCATTTCCTTCATTGTACAGATGAGGAAACCAGGGCCCAAATAGGACAATTAAGTTGCCTCAGACCACATGGGCAGTTAGTCTCAGAGTCAAGATTTAAACCCAGGTCTTTCGATTCCAAATCCAGTATGCTTTTTACTGCGCCACCCTTCTCTGTTTCCAAATCCAGTATATTCTACTTCAGGTCAGAGCTACTGGCTTGATAGTTAAGGGAAGGAGCTGGTACATTAGTAAATGAATAAATAATGTTAAGTTTGACGTAGGGCAAGAAAGCTATGTCACTAGGTGTTTACTGCAGTAATTAGCTCCCAATACAATTTTAGGTGTGTTACCCTATGGGGGAGAGGGTTTCTAAAGCCCACCAACTGTGTTCTGTTTTTAAAAGCCTCAGGGTTAAAGCTTGTCCCTGAAGAACAGACTGGAAAGCAGGCCTCCCTCCTTTCATTGAAAACATGAGGAATTTGAGGTGGGGAGCATTGACTATTCTGTCAGACTCAGATGATTTGTTGGTTAATTTTCTTGAAATTCTTCCTCCCCCCCTTTTCTTCCTCTTTTGTCTTTTATTTTATTTTAAGAAGCAGCTGGTTGGATAGATAGGGGGAGAGATATAGTCAGAAACAAGGTAATATGAATGTAAAAAATGACAACTTTTAAAACCTAGCAATTCCCTCATTCCATTCCATAAAATAAAATAAGCTGGTAAAGAAAATCACCCAAAAAAATTCCTCTTGTATTTTTTGTCAAGCCCAAGTACTCACTGGTCATGAGATATAATTGTGGCCTTACTTTGGGGAAGAGAATCCAGGCCTGATGAAAATGGAGTCTGTTTCTCTCACTTCCTCCCAGGTTCACCGGTCACAATACTCTACTTGTATAAACACTGGGTAGAGAGAGCTCCACAGAGTGGGAAGCAGACAGACAGAAGCTAATTTGCTAGCAGACTTGGCTAATTATGCCAAGGTTTTCCATGTTTCCAGCCTTCTCATTGCCTGAGGAGTTGACTTCCTTTCAGTTGGGTTGGGCTAATGCTGTCGTTTTCAGATTTTGGTTTTCTAAGAATCCATTTTCACCTTGTAGCACAAACATGGTTATTGGGGTTTCCCTCACAATAAGTGACCCAGAGAAAGCAAGGACTCAGAGCAAGGAATTAAAAGACCTTAGCTTCCTGAGGTCCCCTTGGTCCACAGAGTCCATGTTGGTCACCAAGGAGAAGGAGGAGGGGGAAGAGGAAAATGGGAAATAATAACTCATATCAATAACACACAGATCATTTAGTCTAACCTCCTCATTTTAAAGGTGGCAGGTTATTGGGGTTAGTAAGTCAGGAAGACCCAGGGTTCAAATCTTGCCTCTTATACATACTACCTGGGTGACTGCTCAATGTCTCAGGAATCTCCCTATAACTTCAAGTTCTGCCTAGGTTCATCAGTGGAAGGAGTTTCCATACCAGGAGTTCCATGTACAGATGAAATCATGGGTGTGGACAAAAGAAACAACGGCAAACATTTCTACAGTTCTTTAAGAGTTTCAGAGTGCTTTCCTCACACCAAGCACATGAGGTGGGTAGTTTGGGGAGTCACAGTTTACAAATAAGGAAACTGAGGTTTGGTCAGGTGAAATTACTTGCCCAAGGTCCCTCAATGAGTGGCTGAATCAGGACTCAAGGTCAGATGTCCCCCGACTATGACCGCACCACATTTCAAAGCAGTTCTCAAGGAATGTGGCCATCCTTTCCCCTCTCTAAGGAGGGAATCCTTCCAGGCTTCTTCATCCCTGCTCTGGGAGAAGCCGCTGAACCACTGTACTTGTCATGTTCTCACAGAGCAAGAATGCAGGCATGCATGTTCTTGCGGCCCCAGTCTCCAGCCTGGTTGCTTGGAGGGCCACTCCTGGTGTCAGTAGCCTAACCACAGGGCCATGATGTGAGCTCCTGGCTTCTCAGTCCCTCTGTCCTCCAACCAAATGATGAGAGAGGGAGATCTTAATATCCCCAACCTCTCAATACAGGGTGACTGGGGAGGGTAGCAGGGAGTGTTATCATATGCTTTCAGTTAAATAAAGTAGGATCAGATTTTTTTTTCTAAAAAAAAATAAGCCCAGGAGTAAGAGGGAGGGAATTTGAATGAGGCCTAACACATTGTCTAATGGATTAACTCAGTCCATTTGCTTGAGATACTTCAGTCTCCCTTCTTACTCACGTCAGTTAGCATGACTACCTGTGATCACATTAGAACAAAGCTGGGGGATGAGAAAACCTTTTTTCTTTTTTCCCTCTGAGTTCCTTATCAAGGGATGATCTCTAATGGAGAGGCTGGAAGCTGGCCATGTGCGCTTTGGCGTGACAACCAGAGAAACCTTGGGTTTTTATGTTTTTCAAGGCAGGATCCAAAGGGCCCTCGGGAAGATGTCTAGGCATGGGGTGGTGGGAGTGAGGGGAGGCTGGGGAGGGGGCCTGATGGGTCAGCAGTGACCACTGTCAGTTTATTGTAAAAACATTAACTTTTGCAGATCTCTGACTTACGCATCAAATCAGTAACTGGAGACAGTTTGCCCAGGAGCCTGACCTTTCACCTCCCCTCTGCTAAATAGACCTAATTATTGCATTTGTCTGTCATTTGAGCAGCAAACCATTCCATTGAGGTCATCTGAGGGAAGGCTGGGTTTTCAGCCGCCATCTCACAAGAGCTTAACTAATTTTATCCCACAAAGGAAGTCTTGCTTGAAGGCTCCATCCCTGTAGGCAGCTCTTCACCCGCTGTGGAAAAGACTACAGCAAATTTGGACTAGATTTCAAGAGTCAACACGAGGGCTCGGAAGAAGGCCCAGACTGACATAGAGCTAGCATGCGGAAGGGCCAGCTTTGGTAAGGAAGCTAGGTGATCTTTTGTGATATCCTTCTTCCTTCTACTTTATTATTTTTTAAAACAGCCACAGTAAGTCAATCCCCATAGGCAAAGGAGGATGGGGGGATTTGGGCTAAGGCTGGAATCAGGGCAGGAATTCAGGCACAGGGGAGGAGGTGAGGGGTGGGTAGCTCTGCCTGAGGCCTCAAGCTTACGCTGCACTGAGCGAGACTACTAACTCAGCTCCACTTCCTATTCCCACTGCCCCTGGCTCTGGGGCCTGCCTTTTTTCTATATTGAGTCCGTGGAAGGTTAGGGAGCCCTACTGTGAGGAGGGAAGGAGAGTTTTATGGGGCCATAAGAAATTAAGGTCTAGTTTGCCTACTGTCAGAGATCACCTTCTATTTATACCTACATGTTCATGGTAATTTGCATGTTGCTTCCTTCATTAGAATGTAGATTCCCTGAGGCTAGGGTCTGTGTTTTTTACTTCTTTGAATTTCCCCTCCTCCTCTTTTTTATATAGAGCCTGGCACTAACAAATGCTTATTGACCCACTGAGGACAAGAAGGGAAGAGCTGAGCCCTCCCCACCTCTAGCTTCACAGTAATAGATTGTTGGAGGGAAAAGAGCCTTTAGAAATAATCTAATCCAGTCTTTTTGATTTTATGAATGAGGAATGTGAATGAATGAATGAATGAATGAATGAATGAGGAAATTGAGGCTGGGAAAGGGAAAAGACTTTCCCAAATTCACACAGCCTTTTGCAAGGGGCAGAGCTAGATCTAGACCTCAGGTCCCCTGATCCCAGATCTAGTACTCTTTGCCCCTTCCCCAACACCACTCTAATTTTGTAGAATATTTTTTTCTGAGTTGGAAGAGTCCTTAGAATATAGACTGTTGTACAGGATTTTAGAGCTGAAAGAGACCTCAGGAAGCATCCAGTCCATTTGTCTCCCTTTACAAAGGAGGAATAGGGGTAGCTAGGTGGTGCAGCGGATATCATACTGGCCCTGAAGTCAGGAGGACCTGAGTTCAAGTCCAGCCTCTGACCAAACACTTGACATTGACTAGCTGGGGGACCCTGGGCAAGTCATTTAACCCCAATTGCCTAAAAATAAAAAAAAAAGGAGAAATAAATGAATGAAGTGACTATAGTTCAGAGAAGTGACTTTCCCAAGGTGATACAGCTATTTAATGACAGAGGTGGATTGGGAACCCAGGTGTCCCGCTGATCCCTCTACAGAATTCTTTCAGAGATGAAAGGGGGCAAGTCTAGCTTCTTTATATTTCAACAGAGGGAACTAAGGCCTGAAACTTGCTTAAAGTCACAGACCTAGTGCTTAGCTCTGGATCCATACTGGTAAGGAAAAATAATGTTCTCCCACTCATCAGGCTGTTTTCTTCCTGTCAGCTTGTCTGTCCTAGCTTCCCATGGCAGTTAAGAAAGGATAAACACTTTCAGAAACAGCAAGGGGAAACCATACAAATCAATCCATTTTCCCTGAGATTTTGTTCTCTTTCAACTCAGTTTTCCAGGATTTCTAGGAGTATGAGCAGAGCTTCCCCGCTGGCAGCCCCTGCAGAGCTCAGGATCAAGGGAAAGGGTCCTCCCCCACTCCTTTATCAAAGGATGGAGTTGTGAGATGTAGGTGATGGGGCTTAGAACTTCAGCTCAGGCCAGGACCTGTTATCAAATTCTCTGAAGTCCCTAGGATGTTTTGGACATTGATATCTTAGATTAGATGAATCATAGATTAAAAGCGGGGAGGGAATTTTGACACCAGCTAATCAGAACCCTTTCTTTTCCATATAAGGACATTGACAGCCAGGGGGTCAAGGCTTCACAAGCAGTAGGTGATAAAGATGAAATTCAAACCCTGACCCCCAATTCCAAATCCAGTCGCCTGGCCATTGTACCATGATGCCTTCTTTGACCTACACGTGTCCTGACACCAGAATTTGGGGAAATTGTTGCTTTTCGAAATAGGGGGGAAGACTCCCATCTTAGCACACAGAACTAATCCAAGACAGGCAGTGAAGATATTTTGGATACCTTACCCCCAAATCACTACACATACCCTCAAACTAGGGGTCTGAATATGGGTCCGATGATGGACCTGGATTCAGGAAGAGCTCAGTTCAAATCTGGCCTCAGACACTGTGTAACTCTGGGCAAGTCATTTAACCTCTCTCAGCCTCAGTTTCCTCATCTGTAAAAAGGGGATCATAATAGCACTTGCCTTCTAGAGTTGTAGTAAGGATTAAATGAGATAATATTTATAAAAAATTTTGCAAGACTTAAAGTGATAAGGAAATGCTATTATTATTATTATTAATTATAATTATTTATCTACCATGAATGAGAATGAAGCTGTGCAATTCTGAAGTTAGAGGAATCTGTTGAAGAAAGTGGAAGTTTTGGGAGGTTCCTCCCAAAATGTTCATCAACTTACAGCAGAGAGGTCCCAATGAACCTGTAAAAGAGCTGATAAGTAAACAAACTGACTCAGACTCAGCTGGAAATGGTTAATAGAACGTGGGGTTACTCTGTTGGGTATCCGTCCTCTGTTTGCCTTCAGAATGGGGTGATGTGGGCACCTGGCCCATGCCTGCACCTCAGAGGCAGAAGCTGCCACCTGTGTTACCTTTCCTTAGGATGATTTGGGGGGTTGAGAGGGAGTCAATGTTTTCTGGACTTGGGTTTGATTTCTGACATTCAGTTAATACACTCTCCAGAGTAGAAGAGCCTGACAAGAAAGATTCACCCTTGGCTCTGGGCTTACTACCTATGTGACCTTAGGAAAATCATTTAACTTCTTGGCTCCTCCATCCCCTTAGTGGAGACAGGCTTAATATTAGGGACCTAGTCTACAGCTGAAGTGCCATCCCACTCAACTTGCTCTTCCTGAGCAGGCCCTCAATAATGACCAGGACTCATATTCCCTCAGATCTTATTCTTTGGAATTCCCAGCTAAGGGAAGAGAATGGAGCATTGGCATTGGAATCAGAAGACCTGAATGTGACATTTAGCTCCTCTATTTCCAACCTTGGGCAAGCACTAAAAAATAATTTTTAAAATTATTAAGAACCCATTATGTTTACCACATGAGCTAGAACCCACTATGTTCAAGGACCTGGGAGGTAGAGGCAATCACTATCCCCATTTTACAGTTGAAGAAACTGAGGCAAATAGAGGTTAAATGACTTACTCAGGTTCATATAGCTAGTAAGTGTGAGAAGCTGGATTTGGACTGAGGTCTTCTTGACTACAGGCCCAGTTCTCTATCCACTGCACCACCTTAGACACCCATAGTCAGATAGGGATGTCCAGCAGGCAGGCATTGATGAAAAACTGGAGTTTGTATGAGAGCTGAGATCTGGCATTTAAGGCCCTCCATAATCTGGTTCCAACTTACTTTCCGGCATTATTTCACTTTATTGGCCTTCACACACTGGAGTCATCAGCATCAAGCCAATAACTGAACCCATGGGAACAGAGCAGACACCTGCAGAAATGGGACCTGGCACAGATTCTTAAGGGATGCCTACATTTAGGGAGCAGGAGATGGATGATGAACTGTAAAAGTGAACTGAGAAGGGGTCAGATAGATAGGAGGAGGAGCACCAAGAGAGAGTAATGTCACAAAAAACAAAGAAAGAGAAGAGAATCTAGGAAGACAGGGATAGCCAACTGTGTCAAAAGCTGCATAAAGGAAATTATTGTCAGTCAGTCATTTTTCAGTCCTGTCCAACTCTTGGTGACCCCATTTGGGGTTTTCTTGGCAAAGATACTGGAATGGTATGCCATTTCCTTCTCCAGCTCATTTTACAGGAGAGGAAACTGAGGTAAGCAGGGTTAAGTCACTTGTCCAGGGTCACATAGCTAGGAAGTGTCTGAGGCCAGATTTGAACTCAGGCTGATGAGTCTTTCTGACTCCAGGCCCTGGGCTCTATCCACTGCACCACCTAGCTCCCTAAAGGAAATTATACTGAGGCATTAATAGAAGGAATGAATAAGAGAATTATCATGCAGCTACTCACCACCAGCTACTGAGATAGCCCAGGTTGGGAGGTGGTAGTGATGAAGGCCTGCACCAGGGTGGTAGCAATGTTGGAGGAGAGAAGCGGGTGTATTCGAGAGGTGTTTCAAAGGTCAGATTGACAGGCCTGGGCAACAGCTTGATATGGGGTGAGAGAGTGAGAAGTCAAGGATGACACTTAAGTTTTGAGCCTGAGGGATTGGGAAGATGATTTTGCCTTTTACAGTAATAGGGAAGGTCAAAGGGGAAACATAATGAGTTCAGTATTGGACATGTTGAGCTTAAGACATTTGCTAGATATTTAGCTTGAGATGAATGAATTAAAATTAAAAGAATGATTAAATAAAATTGGAAGTACCAGATAGCAGAGGGGAACTCCTTCCCTGTCTCATCCTTCTCCTCCCTTAGTGGCCTCCCATAGGTATATCAGTCTCTGTCTCTTTCCCAAGAGTTAAAGACATATTTTGTCCCTCCCTGCAAAGCGGTGGCTTCTGTATTTTTTATTGTAGGCATTAAAAGTCCTAGCTATTGCTCTGCTGGATCATATGAGCAGAACTTGAGTTAGTGATGGAATCTTCACCCATCCCAGCTGATGATCTGTGACTGGTCTGGCAACTGGGAATGGCCTCCCAAACTGTGCACCTGAAAGTATACACAGTAAATACAGAATATGAACTAGTTGCAGACCAAGGATGAAGCTCCATGGCAGCTTCTTTAGTAAACACCTGAAATAAAGAGCAAAATCATTGGGAGATTTCTTTTCCTTTGAATCCTAAAGACATTCATTAAATCTCTTTCAATGTCCTTTTTTTTTTTTTCAAAACGACAAACTCTCTTTCCACTATCACATCTTAAGGAACCAGTTTGCTTCCTCTCAAGAGATAAAGAAAAACAAAAATCTAATAAAAAGAATATTATCCTGCTTAGAGCCAGAAAAAATAGGCACCATACATACTTAAACAGGTATGGATATATCACTTGGGGATTTGCAAAGGGCTTTACACAAATTTTCTTATTTAATTCTCATAAAAACCTTGGGACATTGGGATATTACTATCTCATTTTACACATAAGTAAACACAGATGAGAAGTTAAATGACTTTCCCAGCATCACAAAGCTAATTTACATCTGAAGGAAAATTTTAACTCAGGTCCTCCAGACTCCAAGTCCAGTATTGTACACACTTCACCACCTACTTGCCATAATAACCTGCATTCAAGCCCCAGCTTGACTGCTGGCTATCTGTCAATGTCAGAGGGAGTCACTTCATTTCTATGAGGTTCAATCTTCCCCTTGGAAAAATGGGGGTACCAAGATGTGTCCTACCTGCATCCTATGGCTTTTATGGGCTCAAATAAGATAATATATGTAAGAATGCTTTGAAATCGGCATTTTTAACATAAAAAGTATCTAGTGTAAAAAGCATTGGTTTGGAGGTTAGCAGATCAAGATGCCTATTCCAGAGTATCTGTTTGCTGGCTCTGAAACTTGGGGCCTGTCTCTTCACTTCTCTGGGACTCAGTTTCCTCATCTGTAAAGCAAGGGGAGGTTGGACTTGATCTCTGACATTCCCCCTTTTGTGAGATCCCTGAAACTCTCAGCTATTTTAGGTAATGTTTGTTCTACACACAAGCAAATTTTGTTGTTATTGTTCTTTGCTTTTTCATCTGCAAAATAGAGATAATGATACTCATAAGCCTTAAAGTGTTGCAGTGGTGTGAGTCGTAGTTGTAGTTATTATTAGGAATAGTCATCAGAGTCATACTTTTTTAAAAGAAATGTTGAGAATTTAGTTGAGACCATGACCTTTTCCTTTTCCATCCAACAGGAAGAATTCTTGGCTTTTTACCAATCTGATGGATGGAGTAGGGCCAGAAGATTTTGCCCCCTCCCATTCAGTTCACTGAGGTGAAAAAAACAAAAACAAAACAAAACTCCATTCTACTCTTTTCAATCTTTTCTGTTTGTACATCTGTCATCTAATTATCATCATTATCAAAACTGACATTCATATAATGCTTTAATATTTGCAAAGTGCTCATTTTATCCTTCACAACAACTTTGGGAGGTAGGTAGTATTAATTTTATGGCTGGGGCAGCTGCAGTAGGCAGAGGTTAAGTGACTTGTCCAAGATCACCTAGTTCGTAAGTGTCCAAGGCTAATTTGAACTTGGGTCTTCCCAACTTCAAATCCAGCACTCTGTCTGCTGCAAGACCCAGCTGATCTACTTTCATTCTTTTAAATTTTTTTTAATTTTATTTATTTATGTTGTTACATTTTAAGTTCTGAACTGTCTCCCTCCCTCCCTACCCCACACTAGAAAAGGCCACCATTTGACACATTTTTATCTATCTTATCTATTTATTTTTATCTATTTTTATTTCTATCCATACATACATATCTATACATATATATGTGTATATATATATATATATATGTATATATATAAAATCATACTGTGCATACTTCTATTTATCAGTTCTTTCTCTTGAGGTGAATAGCATCTTCCTTCATAGGTCCTTTGTAGTTGATTTCTTTCTCTTTTTTTGCTTTATTTATTTTTCTATTTATTTATTTATTTACTCAGCTATTTATTTATTTATTTACTTATTTGCTTCTTTCTTTCTTTCTTTTTCTTTCTTTCTTTCTTTCTTTCTTTCTTTCTTTCTTTTTGGTGAGGCAATTGGGGTTAAGTGACTTGCCCAGGGTCACACAGCTAGAATGTCTTAAGTGTCTGAGGCTGGATTTGAACTCAGGTCCTCCTGCCTCCAAGGCTAGAGTTCTATCCACTGTACCACCTAGCTGCCTCTCTCTGTTGTTGATTTGAGTATTTATAATACTCAGAATAATTTAGTGGCTCATACTTGTTCATTGAACAATATTGCTGTTACTATATATGGTCTTCTTTCTTTAAAACTTCAGGGATCTGTGATTTCATGAGTTTGGTGACCCTCTCCACCAACATAGATCCTAACCCTTTCCTCAACTTAAGGGCTTCATGCCCTAGAGGACTTAACACTTTCAGGTACAGAGTTCTCTCACTAAGACCCCATGGAGTTCCTCTTATAGCTGACCGAGTCTAGAACAGCTCCCCACCATGCTTCATCTTACTCTCTGGTTCTCTTCTCAATCTCCATCTTGCCACCAGATGGGTACCCTCTGTACCACCATATTCCAGGCTAGGCTTGATTCAGGACAGTTTCCTGCTAGTTTAGCTTGGGTGAGACCCTGCTAGGTCATTTGATAGTTAACAAAATGTTAATTTAGTCATAACAGGAGAAGGATATTCAACAAGGATCAGCATTAAAAAACACCTCCAGTTGATTCAGCTCTGCAAAGTTTCCTTGCCTAGGATAACTATCTTGATCTACCAGCCAGACTTCCGAGAGCCTCTAACAGTCCTTGGGTTGCTTCCCCTCCTTGGCCACCATTCTTCTAGCAATATTATTTTCTCTTATTAGAATGTAAGGGCCCTAAGGCCAGATACTGTCCTCAACTTTGTATTCGTTGGGGACAAGAAGAATTTAGATGCATAGGCAGATAGATAGATAAATAGATGGACTGATAGTTACATATATGCATTCTATGTATTCAGTATACATATATACAGAATAAATATAAAGAAAATAAATTCGAAGTAGTGAAATACAAGGTAGTATGAGGAGGAGAGGACTAGGAGGTGAGGAAATCAGGAAAGGCTTCATGGTGTGTTTTTTTTTCTAATTATTTCTACATGGGCAAAAGAAAATGGAAAACCAAGCAAATGAAATAGATAATTATAGTAAAAACAAAACCAAAATATTTTACCTAAAATCAAGAAATCAGATTTGTTTATTTGAATTATTCCAGATTGCCTTGATCCTCAAATTAGCTTTGACTGACTTGAGAATGAATATTTTGTATCAACCTATTGCTGACAAACAAACCTGATAGCCCAGTGCAGACATAATTGCATAGAATAATATAATCAACCTAAAGAACATTTGGGAAGGTAAAGATACCATAATCCTTCTTTTAGTATTCATTGGCAAAGTAAATACCTTATACAACCCAAAGGCACAAAGCTGTTGAGGTCAATGGAACCAAGGTCCCCCAAGGGTAGTAAATATTATTATTTTCCTGCTGCATAGTTTTCAGGCTCAAATTATTCTTACAGGCAGTCAAGGCAATCTTCCGTCCCTGTGATGGTCTCAGGTAATTAGGTTGGGGAAAGTACCAGCATTTGAGAATTTGAAATAAAAATAAAGTGAGTGAAGATTCTCTCCTCCACCCAACAATAGAATGGAGCCAAGGTATCCCCATCATCGTCAATTACCACCACAAGCATTTATTAATCCCCTACTATGTGCCAGGCACAATGCTGAATATCAGGGATACAAAGAGAAGCAAAATCCTGATCCTTGCCTTCAAAGATCTCTAGTGGGAGAGACAACATGCAGAGGAAATACAAATAAGATGCATGCTGTTAAATGGGAAGTATACACAATATTTAAATACCAGGTAGTTTGAGGAAGGCAATAGAAATTAAGACTGAATAGGCAGCATCAGGATGTACTAAATTCCATCTCTATTTTGTCCTGCAAAAGAGGAATAGCAGCATCCTTTTTATGGGGCAGGAGAGGTGTGGATCTTGTCAAAATTGGCTTGCATCTCATCTAAGGCAGTCAATAAGGTTCTAGATTTGAAGTCAGGAAGATCTGAATTCAAATCTTGCCTCAGATACTAGCTAAATGATCCTGAACAAGCCACTTTACATCAGCCTCAGTTTCCTCATCTATAAAATGGGGATGACAATAACAGCCTCTACCTCACAGGACTATTGTGAAGACCAAATGAGGTCAGAATAGTCAATATTTATATAGCACTTTAAGATTTGCAGAGTATATTACAAATATTATCTGAGTTGATAATATTTTTGCGTTATCAGCTAGCTGAGGGTCACTCAGCTAGTAAGTATCTGAGGTCTTCCTGACTCCAGGTCCCGTGCTCTAGCCATTGTACCACCTAGCTAGAATGTAGAACACCAGTCATATCACTTAGAGAAAAAAAATCACCAATAACAACAACAAATGTCCTAATTTGCCCAGAGAACAGTTGCTTACTTATAATTGCTGAAATTACAAATGGTTTGTGATCAGCACCTAATGAGTAGAAGAAGAGGTATTACTGGTGTTTAGAAAGGTTCGACAAAGTATTACTGAAGAGACTAGATCTGAGCTGGCTCTCAAGGGAAGTTTAGTACTTGACAGAAATTGACCCAAAATGTGAATGCCTCAGAACCAAATCACTCCAGCCCTACTTGCCATATTACTGATCTCAATGAGAAAAAAAAAATGGCAACTGTCACTAGAAGTTCATACCACATTTGAAGAGGGATCTGTTTCCAGAAGAAGGGCTCGTATAGAGTGTGGTGCAGTGGAATAAACTTACAGCTCGGAGACACAAAGACTTGGCTCTAAATACTTGCTCCACCATTCAGAGTTGGATGGAGGGCTGGGCCATCAGAGCTTTGCCCCAAGGAGCCAATTTTTACAGATTGGACAGTTTTTTAATTTGCTACTCTCATATTTTGATAGAATGCTCACTCTGGGGTCAGCCCAGTGAAAAACTAGTTAGCAAGAATAAGGTAAACCAGGGAGCCACCAAATGGTACAGGCATTTCCCACCCACTTCCCCAGCTGGTCACACGACAAACACTCCTTCCCACCTTCTCCTCCAGTGGTATCCTTCCCAGATCTAGTACTGGCCCAGCATCTCCCACCATGGAGGTCAGGAATCTGGGTTCTCTGCTTATTTCCCATAGGTACAATGTTGTGGTCTCCTCACTCACGTATGGTTAATTTGAGGGACGGGCTGCCTCAGGCACCAAGATTTTTGGCTAGAGTTCTTGATGCCACTTACTAGCAATGGGAATTTGAGAGAGTCATGTAGCCTATCTGGGCCTCAGTTTCCTCAGCTGTCAAATGGGAATAATATTATTTACACTACCTACTCCTAGGTTTGCTTTAAAGGAAGAATTTTAAGAGCAGGAGCTATGTTTTATCTATCTTTGCTTGGCACAGTACCTTAAGCAGAGTAGGTATTTAATAAATTTAATTAAATTAAGATATTACCTCGATTTCCCTTGTGTCTTTTTTCCCTTCTTCTCCGAGACAGAGGAGGTCTTTTATTTGTGGGTTGTTGTTGTTTGGAGGCAATCAGGGCTAAATGACTTGCCCAAGGTCACACTGATAGTAAATGTCTGAGGTCAGATTTGAATTCAGGTCCTCCTGACTCCAGGGCCATTGCTCTATCCACAGTGCCACCTAGCTGCCCCAGCAAAGGAGGTCTTTTGAAAATTTACCTTATTTGTGTTTTTGAAGAGAACCCATTCAACTCATCAAGATACACAATTCACAGGACACTGTTAGGCTTAGAGTTCTAATTCTACCACAGTTGTGTTGTGTGACCTTGGGTAGGTCTTTTGATCAATCCACATTTCAGTTTCTTTTTGTAAAATAAAATGGTCTAGCATGCTAACTAATAAAAAAATTGCAAGACATTTGCCAAAGAGAGTTCAATATCTATTCTTAATTTGTAAAGGCTTATTTTTATAATTTAGACTTATGCATACAGGTAGCTGAGTTGCACAAGAGATTTCTGTGGGTGTTTGTGAAAAATCTCCCAACAAGCCCAGGAAGTGTTGGGCGCAATGAACTACCCAAATCGTTTCTTTTACATAAGTTGTTGAGGGAAGGGCTTTCAACTGCAGCCCCTATTTTTGTACCTATTTCCCTGAAATAGAATGTCAAGACGATGTCAATTTTGCTCTCTGGTGGATTTTTTGCCTCCTCGGAGTGCTTCCACCCTCTGGAGAACTTCCCCTGGCCTCTGGTTTCCTTAGCAGGTTTCCTTAGATGACTTATGGAGGGGAATGCCGACTTGGCAGGATTTCATGCTAAGAGCCTTAAGATGGATTCTCAATTACTGGGCCTAAGCTACCCACCGTTGAGTCCTTTCCCAATCCTCGTGCAATAATGGCTTTGGAGTACAAAATAATGAGATGACAGAATTTGCCTAGAGAAAGTAGTAAAATTCCAAAACAGCCCCCAGCATACTTATAATGCTGTAATATTTTGATGGTCCCATCATATCAGTGATCTGAGTGCCCTCTCTCACTAAAGGGGCTGAGCTATGGGCTCACAAAGACTAGGTTCAGTTCTAGGGGAACCTGGCCTCTGAATAGGAAGTTAGGATTTTCTCTAACTCTCTGGCTCATCATACCCCATTGCAGAGTAGAACTTTGGAGAAAATCATTTTTTAAAAAGCTTAGGTTTGGCTCATGACTACTATCTCCCCAAAGGGAAAGGAGAGAATCCCTTCTAGAAAGGCAGTCAAGGTAAAAGGTAGGTCAGATAGAGAACAGTTATTTACTCTTTCTACACAGAAGAAATGCTCAAAACACCAAAAACTTATAAATAGACTGATGAACACTTAAAATATGAAGCAGGGATGCATACCTCCTACTACACTTTCTTAGGAGGTTGATGCTTAAAACATAAACCACTTTGAGGGATTGCTGAAAGGCCACTTCACTTTCACCTTGACTTTGTAGGATCTAAGCAGGTCCCTCAAAAGCCATATATTCTGATAAACCAAGAAATGACTTGAGCTTATCCTCCTGAGAGTGGTCATCTCCTCCAAGTTCTCTAATAGCTGAAGGGAGCAATTCTGCCCACCAGGCAATGAGCCCTTTCAATACTATAGACATCTTGAGCCCATGAGGCCATAGCCAAGTTTGGAAACATCCATCTCTGGATCACAGTTTGGTCTTCTGTGCTCAGGGAAAGAAACATGAAGCAGACAAGGCAGCCAGCACCTTGATATCCAGTCTCAGTAGACACATAATCTCAGTGCCATGTGCAATCCATCCCCTGCTCATTGGAAGTCCAAGTGAGAGGCTCCAAGAGTTCCCATAGACTTGGAAAATGGGAAGAGAAGAATGAAAAATGGTCTCTCTCTTTAAAGTTTGATGAGTGTAACAAGTATCCTTGTTGTTCAATGGTCAATCCTTTCTGATGAAAAGTCTCTCCATGGGGGCAAGGAAAGGAGCATGGAAACCAGCCAGAAGTCTCTGTTTGTGCATGTCTTTAATTGGGGATTCTAGAAAAGGCTAGGGCAAATGAGTCACCATAAGGGTCCCAGCTCCAGATACAGCATGCATGTCATTGGAAAGAGACCAGATCCAGTGTGCTTACCCAGAAGGGAAGGCCATTGTAAACAGCAAAACTAAGATTTGAACCTTGGTTTACTCACTCCAAATCCAGTGCTCAGATGAACATGATTTTTTCTTTTTAAATAGTATTTTTTCCAAGTACATGTAAATACAATTTTTAACATTCATTTTTTTAAACTTTGAGTTTCAAATTTTCTCCCTCCCTTCCTCACCTCCCCCCTCACTAGGATGGTAAGCAGTTTGATATAGGTAACATATATGTGTGTTTGTGCTTGTGTGTGTGTGTATATATACACATATGTGCATATATATATGCAATTACATAAAGTATATTTCTATATTAGTCATGTGAAAGAAGAAACAGGCCAAAAGAAAAAAAAACACCAAAAAAAATAAAGTGAAAATGGTATGCTTCATTCTGTATTTAGACTTCATCATTTCTTTCTCTGGATGTGGATAGCATTTTCCATAATGAGTCCTTTGGAATTGTCTTGGATTGTTGTATTGCTGAGAAGAACTAAGTCATTCATAGTTGATTGTTGTATAATGTTAAGGATACTGTATACAATGTTCTCCTGGTTCTGCTCACTTCACTTTGCATCAGTTTATGTAAGTCTTTCCAGGTTTTTTCTGAAATCTACCTGAGCATGATTTTCTTTTTTCTTTCTCCTAAAATTTTCACATTAGTCATGTTGTAAAGAAGAATTAGAACCGATAGGAGGAACCACAAGAAAGAAGAAACAAAACAAAACAGAAGGAAAAAAAAGAGCAAATAGTATGCTTCGATCTGCATTCAAACTCCACAGTTCTTTCTCTGGATGTGGATAGCTGAGCACGATTGTCTAACTAATTTTATTGTGTATGGACTTATTGATTCCAATACTGTACCTTGGTCAGTCCATCAATCATGCCAGGTGTTGTGCAGAGCACTAGGGATATATAAAAAGGCAAAAATAATCCTTGCTTTCAAGGAGCTCACAGTCTAATGGAGGAGACATCATGCAAACAAGCTATATACAGGATAAATTAGATATAATCAACAGAGGAAAGTCACTATAATTAATGGAGGTAGGGAAAGGTTTCTTGTAGTGAAAAACTCTTGTAAGGGATTTTTAGTGAGACCTGAGGGAAGCCAGGAAGGAGAGAATTCCAGGCATGGAGGACAGCCAGTGAAAATGCCCTGACTTGGGAAATGGAGTGCCATATTTGAGAACGGCAAGGAGGCTTTGGATCTAAGAGTATATGAATGGGGTTGGGGTATGGGGCAGAAAAAGGTGTAAGACTTGAAAGGTGCATCTTCCTTAAGCATCTGGGAAAATCACAGAACAAATGTGCGAGATGAAGACCACAGCTTCTGGGTGTGCAATTCTACATTCATCGTTAAACATATTAAGGAAGTAATTTGCTAGGAGAGTTGGGGGGAGACACAAAACAAATGTTAAAAACTCTAGTAGTCTTGGAATCAGGAGATCTGGGTTCCAGAACCTTTTCTATCACTTACAAGTTGTATGAAATTAGACAAGTCACTCTCTCTGAGTCTGTTTCCTGATTTGGAAAATAGGAATTATCATCTTTGCGTTAGTGGCTATGAAGTATGTTTGCAAGTGTAAAAAGACTACAGATTGCAATTTTAATTTGATGAGCAAATCCAGTAGGCAGGAGACCTTCTCCCCCCCCCCCCCAGTCTGTGGCTTTGGAGTACTGGGGGGAGTGTAAGGAGGTATTACTACACCTTACAAAGAAGGAAGGGGAGATATGAAGTGATTAATACTTTACGTTTTAATGGCCTCTTATCTTACATAGCATTAAGGATAGTAAGGAAAACTCATAAACTGCCTGGCATGGCTTTTATTTGCTTTTCCCACAAACTAGCAGACAGAGGCAGAGGAGGACCATAATTTGATGATTAGATTGAGAGATATGGAGTTTGGGGACCTGAATTGCATTCCGACTGAATTGCCTTCCTATTTCTAACCACTACCTCACTCTTGTGACCTCTTCCCCCAGTATGTCTTTTAATTTTTTAGGATTTCAGCTGCCTCACTGGATAATTAATTACCTGTTGGCTAGATTCCTAGAATAATTTTCTCCATACATTCTCTCTCTCTTTTTCTAAATAGTATTTTATTTTTTCCAACCACATGTGAACACAATTTTTAATATTCATTTAAAAGAAATTTTGAGTTTCAAATTTTCTCCCTCACTCTCTTCTTCCCCTTCCTAAAAAGGTAAAAAATTGGTATAAGTTTTATATATATATATATATATATATATATATATATATATATGCAATCATGTAAAACATTTCCACATTAATCATATTGTGAAAGAAAAAATAGACCAAAAGGAAAAAAAATGAAAGAAATAAAGAAAGTGCAAAATAGTATACTGCAATCTGCATTCAGACTCCATCACTTCTTTCTCTGGAGATGGATAGCATTTTCCATTATGAGTCCTTTGGAATTATCTTGAATCATTGTATTGCTGAGAAGAGCTAAGTTATTCACGTCTCCAGGCATTCCCACAGGCTATCCCCCCATTAGCTCCCAGAATCCTTCAAGACTGCTCAATGGCCACCTCCTCCACAAAGCTTTACCTGATCCCCCTTCCTTAAATGTCCTCTTCTTCCCTGAATGCTCTTGGAGCATTTTGTCCCCATCTCCCCTTTGCCTTGTATTATACTTATCTATCTATGTTCTGTCTCCTCCAGAGCAGGGATTCTTAACAGGGTTTGTGCCATGGACCCCTCTGGTAATCTGGTGAATCCTATGGGCCCCATCTCAGAATCATGTTTTTTTAACCATTTAAGGAAATGCTAAATTTTGGTTAGAGGCCTGTGAAGGTACATGCATACATAGACACATGCATATATACATATATATGTATACATACATACATATGTATGTATTTTCCCCATCCAAATTCATGGACTCCAAGTTAAGAGTCTCTTTTTTAGCAGAATTCCTCCCTTCCTCCAAAGACAAATTGGCAGACGTTTATATCTTTACATTTGTAGCAGTTAGCACAGGGCCTTGTACATGATAAATGCTTAACTAATGGATGAAGGTCGTGCATAGAATAGAATGGTGGTGAATAGAACAGTCAGGAGACCTGAGTTTCTGGCTGTGCCTGATAATTAGTGGCTGAAGTGGCTTTCAATCTGGATGTTGCTAGTTACTGCCCTATGTCATCTTGGGCAAATCAATTTCCCTTTCTGAGCCTTAGTTCATCACCTGTAAAATAAGGGGATTAAGCTACGTGATCTCTAGGGTCTCTCCAGATTACCTTGCACTTCTTTATCATTGTACAAATTGTATCCACTCTGCCCCCCCAACCAGTCACTTACATACCCTCACACACATACACAACACAGGAGAATGTAAGCTCCCTGAAAGCAGGGACGTTTTTTTTCTTTGTTTATATCTCTAGTGCCATTCCCTTTTTGAAGTGGTGGGATTCAGGACCTGTGATTCATTTGTATGCTGACCTCCTTCCCATAAAAACTCCATCTGTCCTGAGAGGCAGGTCAGCAGCTCAGCTGTTACTGGTAGTGTTAGAGAATTAGACTGAGGGCCTAAGGAGTTTGCCATGGTTGTATGTGTCAGAGGCAGGATCTGAACCCAAGTCTGTCTGACTCCAAGATCAGCCCTCTTTTCACTGTGCTATGTTGCCCCCCCCATCATGATCTCATTTATATAGCACTTTATGGTTCACAACATGCTTTATTAACATTAGTTCATTTTATCCTCACAACTGCCTTGGGAAGTGAGAGTGCTATTATCACCCCCCCCATTTTACACATGAGGAAACTGAGGCAGGCAGAAAATGACTTGCCCAGGGTCACACAGCTGGTATGTGTCTGAGATTGGAGTTGAATGTCCAGTGCTCTATTCACTGTGATACCTAACTTCCTCTTAATCAATGTTTGTTGCATTGAATTGAATAGCTGCACTCAACCCTATAAGGCAGCTAGGTGGCACAGTAGTTAGAGTGCCAGGCCTGGAGTCAGGAAGAGTCATCTTCCTGAGTTCAAATCTGGCTTCAGACACTTATTAGCTATATGACCCTGGGCAAGTCACTTAACCTTTTTTTCCTCAGTTTCCTCATCTGAAAAAAATTAGGTGGAGAAAGAAGTGGTTACAAATCACCCCAGTATCTTTGCCAAGAACACCTCAAATGGGGTCACAGACAGTCAGAAATCACTGACCAACAAACACCACTTCAACACTATGCTTCTACTAGTGTGACCCTGGGTAAGGTAGTTTACCTCATCAAGCCTCTATTATTTCATCTATAAAATGGGAACAATTTTTTTTAAAAAAAGTGCTTTATGAACTTTAAAGTACTATGAGCTGTTAGTAATAGTTATATTTAATAATGGTGATTTCAGACCAGTGAAAATTTAAAAACACATTTTATATGCTAGCCCAAAACATGATGACTCAACATCTCATTTAAGGGATTCAAGGAAGGGAGGTCAAGCAAAAAGAATGGTGGGCTAAGAATCAGGAAATCTGGGTTCTAATCCTGGTTTTGCCACAATTTTGGTATGCAACTTTGAACAAGTCCTATTTCATCTCTGAGTCCCATTTCCCCCATCTGTATAATTGTAGGGTTGGCTTAGATTAAGCACCATAAGAACTGTTCCAACCCTAGTACTCTACTGTCTGAAGTTGGGAAGACTTCAAACAGACCTTATAGATCACCTAGTCCAATCCCCTCCTTTTACAGATGAGGAAACTGAGATCCAGAGAAGGGGACTTTGCCCCAAGGTCACACCAAGAGTAAGTAACAGCTGAGATTCAAACCTAGCTCTTCTGACTCCAAATTCCTTGCTCTTTCCATTATACCACACTGCCTCAGTTTGTCTCTGTGGAAACAAATAGGTGCTTTGGAAATAGACTAACCAGCATAGGAGGTGGTATTGGGTGGAATGTTGCCTGGTTCTACCCTTGATCTC
Source organism: Phascolarctos cinereus (assembly GCF_003287225.1). NCBI lineage: Eukaryota > Metazoa > Chordata > Mammalia > Diprotodontia > Phascolarctidae > Phascolarctos > Phascolarctos cinereus. Next base: position 56,169,093 of record NW_027555625.1, on the reverse strand, counting down.
ACCAACATTCCACTAGGGAAGCCTCAGTGATCTCAAGTTCATGGGTGCAACATCCCCTCAGCTTGTGCCTTCTGGGTCCATTCTATCTCTGTGTAACTAAACCCAAAACATCATGGGTGATGTAACAGTTTGGAAACTCTTGGCTTGTGGAGCCTCAAATCCAAAGTCCATGGCTTGGCTAAGAATAGAAGCTGGCCAGGAATCCTTCTCTGCCCAGCCCATCAGGCTGTTTTCCTTTACTGTAACCATCCAAGCAGCCCCACACTTTCTACCTCCCCCCACCTCCTTGTCCTCTTAATCCCAACTCTGGGGCCAGTCACTGTCATTTCCTAAGAACTTGAATAGAGATTTTTTCCTGGGAAAATCACTTTTCCTGTCAGCCCTCCAACTGTGTTTTCCCTTAGGGAAGCAAAATTAACCCGCAGAATTGTATCAGCAGATGTGCAGAAAGGATGATTAGCTGCTCACACACAATCTCTGACTGCACAGCTCTCCGTCTCTTGGTTCTTCAGAATGCTCACGTAAAGTTGGTTTTCATTTTAAGATGAACCATCTTTTATCACAGACTTGAAAAACGCACACACCTTCCTCTCTTCCCTACAAAAATGGGAGACCATGGGTGAGGAACATTGTACATACTGCCTAACAAGGTTAGTTTTGCTGAACTGCAGCAGAAAGTTTTGTCTGTCTTTGTTACCAGGCTGGCTCCCTAGGTAGGATAGAGGAGGGGAGGAAAAATAGACAAGGAAACGTATGTGATATAAAAACAAAAGATATCAAGACAATTTTTAATCATAGACAAAGTAGTAGCACTAGAAAGGACATTAGAGAACATTTAGCTTAATACTCTCATTTTCCAGTTGAGGAAACCGAGGTAAAAAGAAAGTGACTAATAGTCACACAGTTGGTTAATGGTAGAACCAAGGCTAGAAAACAGGTCTCCTGACTCCTCCCAGTCTCATGCTCTTTCCTTTAGGTCACAAGCATTTTCCCCGCAATTTCCATATAAACTTCTCATCTGAACACAGCTAATATTGGAGTCTTTGAAGAACATAAAAATTAAGGAAACTATTCAAATAGGGATGAACTAGAAAATCCCTTGAAAGAAGTCACCAGAAAATATTGACCTTAAGGTTAATCATATTATATTTTCTTTATGTTTCTGTCTCTCTATACCTCTGTCTCTCTTTTTGTCTATCTAAATATCTCTTTTACTATCTGTTTTTCTCCCCCTCCCTCTCTTTCTCTATTTCTCTCTCTTTCTCTCTCTCTCTCTCTCTCTCTCTCTCTCTCTCTCTCTCTCTCTCTCTCTCTCTCTCTCTCCTCTCTCTCTCTTTCATTCTCTGTCTCTCATTATCTTTCTGTCTCCCTTTCTCTCTCTGTCTTTCTTGCCTCTACCACCCCATCCACTACCCTCTCCCCTTTTCTATTCCCACTATTATTTCTTCTCTCTGTAGTTTGGTCAAGCCATACTCTAGTTCTCTGTCAGCTCTGGCACTTAAACTTAAGTGGGGTTAAAAAATTCAGACTAGAAATGAAAAGTCAGACATCAAATAGTCAGTTGGCCACAAGGATTTCCTCAGGCTGTAGGGAGAAATAATAAATGGGATTTAGGCACAGGAGTCTCTTCTGTTGATATTTACATTTAAATTATATTAGTCATATGGAAGTTACAGCAATGGGAGTATGGTTAAAAGCCAACCAGAATCTTTAGGAAAGTCCCCCTTCCCCCACCGTCAGCCATACCCTTCTAACACTTGAGTTGTAGGACATGAAGGCTGAATGAGCATCTATCCAAAGAGTGCTAGTAATGCTTGAGAACACTGTGTCTTATAACTAACAAATCTGGTTTATTTCTGGGTTTGTTTTCTTCTTATTCCGTGGTGAATGATGTAGTCGCCATCTTGGATTTCTCCTTTGGCCAGTCTTTTCTAGTTGATCGGTCCCTGACAGACATTTAGAATTCTGTTGGATGTGTTCCACTGAAGTCAACAAATGTCTACCAGGTGACAGGCATTTTGCTAGGGACTGGGGATACAAAGATAAAAATTAAAAGTGCCTGACCTCAAGGAATTTATGTACTACGTAAAATTTCAAGTATGATGTCTCTTCTAGCTCTGGTAGCCTTTCTGGTATCTATCCTACACTATCTGATATCCTCATAATAGTCTATAGTCTAGGAACCCTCCTAACTCTAACATTTTATATTCTAAGGTCTTTTCAAGCTCTGACATTATTTTCTGTAAGATCCCTTTCAGCTCAGACATTCCATTTCATGATTCTATTAACATGAACAGGGGGAATTTCTAGAATGGGATACTGAAGAGAGTAATTAAAGCCAGGAGTCAGGAACCCAAATTCATCCTCTGACACCAGTCTATTATTTCCTCAGCCAAATCGTTGACCTTCAGTACATACAATCTGAGAACAATAAGAATTGCTCTCCCCACTTACTTTGATGGTTGAGCGTGTGGAGAAGAAAGTTATCTCTGTGTTCATTGCTGGGTCTCTAAGATATACGGTTGATGCAGTGGCTGCTGAAGAAGGGCTTGTACATCTTTTGTCCTGTCATAGCACCCCAATGACACTGCTCCCAGGTTCCTCCTTGTGTCTAATCTAAATCCTTCCAGTAGCAAATTTAGCTCATTTGGGTTCTTCATTTGCAAAGTGGACACAGATACAAATTGATTCAAATATGTTTCCAAAGATAGTGATGATGTATTTCTAGGAGGAAGCCTGATATGGTGGAAAGGCCATTGCACAGAAAGCCAAGCAAACCCAAGCCTGTGTCTGCCCCAAATTTGCTGTACCACCCTAGGTAAGTCATATCTCTTCATTGAACTTGTTTAACCAGCTGTAAAATGTGTGTATTGAACTGGACAATATTTAAGGTCTGCCACAATCATCATCATCATCATTGCAGTCATCATCAACGTTGTCATTGCCAGCACTTACACTATGTTTTAACATTTGCAAAGCACTTTACATACGTTGTCTTATTTTGTCCTCATGACAGTTCTGTGAGGTCAATACTATTGTTATCCACATTTTCCATATGACAAAACTGAGGCTGAGAAATTAAGTGACATGTCTAGGGTGACTCAGCTAAAAGGGGCTGAGGGGATTCAAACTCAGGCGATTCTACCTCCAAGTCTAGTGTTCTATCCATCTAACTCTAAAAAATCTGTAATTTGTAGTTCCAATGCTCTACTCTTAGAATGATCTCTTGTTCAATTAAATAAGCATTTATTAAGCACCCAATGTAACAGGAACTTTTGTTTTGAGAATACAATGACAAAAGTGGTACCCATCTCTGCCCTCAGTGAGCTTACACTCTATTTGGCATAGAGCTGGGAAGACAGCCATGAAGATGGTGAAGGGAAAACTATCAATGGGAGTAAGAAAGAGACATGGGATAAATGCATGACAGTTTCTGTGTCAGTGACCTCTAGAATCACAGGATCTTAGAGTTGGAAGAGACCTCAGAAGTCATATGGTCCAAACTCTAACTGAATAAGGTACTTCAACATACCTAATTAGTGGTAATCTAGTCTTTGCTCAAAGACTTCTATTGGGTAAGCAATTGATGAGTGGGTGTGGGGGAACCTACTGCTTCCTCAAGTAACTTATTCCACTTTGGGAAATCTTTAATTGTTGGGAAATATTATTTTTTACACCACCAAAAGTTTTGTCACTGCCATGTTCACTTGTTGCTCTTGGTTGTGCTTTCTAGGGCCAAACAAAAGAAACTTAATTCTTCTTCTGCATATTTGTCCTACAGATGTTATGCTTGAAGAAAGCTAGTAGGTCTCTCTGAAGTCTTTCCTTTTGGATTGTCATATTCCTTTGGAATAACAATGTCCCTTTATAGTGGCAGAGGCTAAGGATTGTGTGATCTTTATTGTGGTGTCTACTGTCCCACAGATGTTTGAAGAAAATTATTTCCCCCCTTAAGTCTTCTCCTCTTCAAGCCAAGCACCTTCAGTTTCTTTAGCTGATTCTCATATGGCGTGAGCTCCAGGGCCTTCAGCATCTTAGCTGTCTTCTATTGTCTGGTATATCATAGAATCTCAGTGTTAGAAGGGCCCTCAAGGACCATCAAGTTCAACTCATACCTGAACAAGAATTCCCTCTGTAATACACCTGAAAAGTGCCATCCAAGTCTTTGCCTGAAGATCTCCATACATGAATCATGATATAGTGGGAATAGAACATGGGAGTCAGAAGACCTGGATTCAGGACTAATTCTACTACTAGGCGATCTGGGTGAGTTTGGTCAAGTCATTTCCTTTCTCTGAACCTTCACTATCCTCATCTAAGAAACGGTAGAGCTGGATTAGATAATCTCTAACATCACTTTCAGCTCTAAAAGTTCTCTGAAGCAGAGATGGGATGTCCACGGAGAAGAAGACTCAGTATTTGTGGCCAAGCTACATCAAACCTTCATGCAGCAGCAGATAGAGCACTGGGCCTAGAGTTAGGAAGACTTGAGTTCAAATTTGACTTCAGACACTTACCTTCTCTGCAATCCTGGACAAGTCACTTCACCTTTGTTTGCCTGTTTCCTCATTGTAAAATAAAGATAATAATAGCACCTACCTCCCATAGTTGCTGTGAGGAGCAAATGAGAGAAATATTTAAAGTTCAACACTCTTAGCAGAGTTCCTGGCATATAGTAAGCACTACATAAGTCTCAGTTATTGTTATGATGATGATAATAATAATGATGATAATTACGATGTACTTGCCCTGGGTAAAGTTTTTTGGATTTTAGGCCTTTTTTGCTTCTAAGCCCTGGAAAAGCACAGCTCACCCCAGAAGCCTTGGAACAAATGCTGGGGCTATCTTGCTTCTCTGAAACCTCCAGTCAACTCCTTTGAGCTGGATTTGACAATTGGCACAGGAAAAAAAAAACTAAATAGATAAAGAATGCCTACTGTGTCGACTGTGATATGCAGATAGAAAGAAGAGAGGGAAAAAATCATTTATTAAGTGTCAGCTATGTGCCAGACATTGTGTTAAGTGCTTTAAAAATATTACCTCATTTGAGACTTAACAACAATCCTGTATGATAGGTATCCCCATTTTTACAGTTGAGGAAACTGAAGCAGGCAGAAAGGAGGTGACTTGTTCAGTGCCACATAGTTAGTCAGTGTCTGAAGCCACATTTGAACTCAGGTTTTCCTGACCCCAGGCCCAGCATTTTATCCACTGTGCCATCCAGCTGCCTAAGTGGATAAAATCATGAAGCTGGCCCATCAGTACGTATCTATAGGCAGCGAGGTGGTACAGTGAATAAAGAACAACTGGTCTGGAAAATAGGTCAAAGAGCAATGATCTGAGATTTAATAAACTCTTCAAAATTATGATAAAAAATCTAGATACTGTATTTTATGAAATTAAAAATGAAAATTGTCCAGAACTCTTAGAACTACAGAGAAAAGGGAAAAAGAAATAATCTACCACTTACTTCCAGAAAGAAGCCTCCAAATGAAAAATCCCAGGAACATAATATTCAAAATCCAGAATTTCCAGTTCAAAGAAAAAAATACACCAAACAACTAAAAAGAAGTAATACCTAGGTATCACAATAAGGATGACACAAGCATTAGTATCTTCCACAGTAAAAGATATTGATGGAAGAATCAGATAATCAAAAATATAAGAATTAAAGGTTTACAGCCAAGTGAAACACGTCCAGTAAATCTGAATATAATCCTTCAGGGGAAAAAAAAAGGCTTTTAATGGAATAGAGGATTTCCAAACATTCCTGATGAAAAGTCTAGAGCTAAATAGATATTTGGAAATGGAAATGCATTTGTCAGAAGAAACATTTAAAAGTATAAAAAAAGAAAAAGGAAAGGTATATGTATTTGTGTTATAGAAAGGGAACATATGGGGAAGAGTTGTTTACATGTTAATAGGAAGGCAAGAAAAAAATATCTTCTCAGAACCTTAATATCTTTAAAGGTCATTGAGAAAAGTTAAACAGCAGAGGATAGTTTGTTTTGATTTAATGGTCTTTGGAGAAGACAAAAATGAGAGAGACCAATGACTATATGGGGGAGAAAAGGAGGAATAAAGGGGAAGAAATTATTATTGCATGATAGATATATCGAAAGTGAAGAGTTTATAGACATGGAGCAAACAGTGTGGGAAATGAGCATCCTATGTATTTCACTTTTGTCTGAATTAGATAAAGGAAGGTTGAATATAATTACTACTACCACCCTGTATTAGTATAGAAATAAATTAAAATAATAACAGAAATAGGAGCAGACAAATGGAAGGGAGATAAGGGTTTAAGGGGAGGATAAGATAGGTAAGGAAATGGTCATAAGCAAAATAATTTCAAATATTGGAGGGAGGAATGTAAAGGGACAGTAAAACGAAAGGGAAAAAGAGTAAAATCTTGGGATCAGAGAGTATGGCAAGGAGTAGAAAAGATCTATAAGGGAGTGGAAATGGCCTGTTTCACTTGTAAGGTCACAAGTATCAGTTAAATCCCCTCTCTTTTAACAGCTTTGTCTTTATAAAGAAGGAGGTGAGGGTAAAGAGAGAAAAAAAAAAGATAGGATTAAAAAAAGAGAATAGGATGAGTGAAATATGTAATTAATAATTAATGTGAGTGAGAACTCACCCATAAAATGAATGAGGAGAGCAAAATGGATTCAAAAGCAGAATTTGACAATATGTTGTTTTACAAGGGCAGCTAGGTGGCACAGTGGATAGAGCATGGCCCTGGATTCAGGAGGACCTGAGCTGTGTGACCCTGGGCAACTCACTTAGTCCCATTGCCTAACCAAAAACAAACAAACAGACAATATGTTGTTTACAACAAAATACACTTGAAAGCCAAGGATTCACATATTGTTAAAAGAGGGGCCAGAGCCAAATCTATTATGCTTCAGCTAAACTCAAAAAACAAGGATAGCAATCATGATTTCAGGAAAGACTATAATAAATAGTTTAAAAAGTAAAAAGAGATAAGCAAGAAAATTATGTTAAAAGGCATCACAGAAAAATAATCAATGTCAATATTTGACATATTTACATCAAATCACAGTATCTAAATAATTAAAGGGAAATTTGATTGAATTGGAAGGAGAAATAGATAGTGAAACTATAATAGTGATGAATCTTAATGTACCAGTTCCAGGTCTAGGAAAAAAAAGAACTTAAGCAAAAATAAATTTGATAGATCACTAGCAATTACTGAATGGGGACAGAAAGGAATTTACATACTTTACAGCTGTACATTGTATCTTTACAAAAATTAACTGTAACAATGCAATAAAAATTATATTCAAGAAAGATCTCTTAAAGAACGAATTAAAAAGTAATTAGAGACTAACATAATTCTAAAGAACTAGCAGATCAAGAAATAAATTATAGAACCAATAGAATATTTTATCAAAGACAATGGCAAAAATGAGACAGCAAACCAAAATTTGTGGGATGCAGTTAAAACAATTTTAAGAGGAAAATTTATATCTCTAAAGACTTTGGTGAGAGAGAGAGAGAGAGAGAGAGAGAGAGAGAGAGAGAGAGAGAGAGAGCGCACATATCAATGAACTGAGTTTGCAGTTAAGAAAATTTCAACAGAAACTAATAAAAAAAATCCCCAACTAAATAACGAAATAGAAATTTGAAAATTAAAGGGATTGATAAAATTGAAAGAAAAACCATGGAATTGATAAATAAAACTAAGAGCTTTTTAAAAATAAAACTAATAAAAATAAATAAGCTGAATTTTAAAGGAAAGAAAACCAAATTCTTCATATCAAAAATGAAAAATGAGAACTTAATGATTGAAGAGGAAATAAAGAAAAAATTTAGGAACAATTTTGCAACAATATTAGGCTAACTTAAACTTAGATGAAATAGATGAATTTTTAAAAATATAAAATACACATATTAAAAGAAGAAATAAGCTATTTAAATGACCCAATATCAGAAAAAGAAATGGAAAAAGCTATAAATGAATTCTCCCCATCCCATCTCCACATCCACCTCACCCCCCAAATACCTCTAGGAACAAATTGATTCACAAGTAAATTCTATCAAACATCCAAATAACAATTCTCACACTACATAAACTATTTGCAATAATACCAATCAATAAAAATGTATTAATCACATACTATGTGCCAGGCACTGGGCTACACAAGGGACATACAAAGAAAGGCAAAAGACAATCCCTGATCTCAAGGAGCTCACAATTTAATAGAAGAAACAACATGCAAGAAACTGTACAAACAAGCTATATACAGGATAAATTGCAATAATTAACAAAAATAATAAAATAATATTAGAATTAAAGGAGATAGGAAAAGGCTTCCTATAGAAGGTAACATTTTAGCTGGGACATGAAGGAAGCTGGGGTAGCCCAGAGGTGGAGACAAGTATTCCAGACTTGGGGGCAGCCTGTTAAAATGCCAATGTGTTGTGGCACTGTGTGATGAAGTGTCTTATTCAAATAATAGCAAAGAGTCCAGTGTCATTAGATCACAGAAAACACGGGGAGGGGAGAGGAAATGTAAAACATAAAACTAGAAAGATGGAGGGAGGAATTATCAAGGACTTTGAATGCCAGACAGAACCTTTTATATTTGAAGTTGGAGGTAATAGGGACTCACTGTAATTTACTGGGTAGAAAATGGGGACATGGTCAGACCTTGGGAAAGACAATGCTGAGAAAGAAAACTACAGACTAAGATCCCTAATGAACACAGATGCAAAAATTTTAAATAATAATATTAGTAAATAGGCTACAACAACATATTAGAAAGATTATTTGCTATATCCAGATTGAGTTTGCACAAGGAAATCAGGGTCAGTTCAATATAAGGAAGGTTATCATTGAAAAGAAATATTAACAATATAAATTTTGAAATTATGTTATTGTAGCAATAGATGCTGAAAATTTTTGACAAATTTCAATACTTGCTTCTATTAAAAATGCTAAAATTCATAGGAATAAATGGAACTTTCCTTAATATCATAAGCAATATTTATTTAAATCCAAGAGTAAACTTTATAAAATAGAGAAAAGTTAGACACTTTTCCAATAAGATCAGGAATATAGCAAGATTGCCCATTATCTAGGGGCAGCTAAGTAGCACAGTGAATAAAGCATTGGGCTTGGAATCAGGAAGATTCATCTTCGAGTTCAAATCTGGCCTCAAATACTTATTAGCTGTGTGACCCTGGGCAAGTCACTTAATCCTATTTGCCTCAGGTCCTTATCTATTAAAGAAGGAAGAGGAGGAGGAGGAAAAGCTGGAGAAAGAAATGGCAAACCACTCAAATATCTTTGCCAAGGAAACCCCAAATGAAGTCACAAAGAGTCAGACAGGACTGACAAATGAATGAACAGTAAGCCCTTTATCACCCTAGTGCTAGAAATGCTAATACTAAGAAATTAGAAGAAAAAAAGAAAGTGAGGGAATAAGTAAAGGCAAAAGGAAAACAAAATTACCATTTTTGAACATCCTACAGAAGCAACTTAAAATTAATTTAAATAATTAATAACTTGGAGAATTTACTTACTCAAAGATGTACCAATCAACCCCTCAAAAAATATTTTATAGATCTAGAAAGAAACAATAATAAAATTCATGTGGAAGAATAAAAGGTCAAAAATCATAGGGTAATAATGAAAAAGTGGGAAAAAGGAGGTCTATCTTTATTAGAATTCAGATGTACTACAAAGTGTTAACTGTTAAAGAGATGTTGTACTGATTTTTTTAGTGTGAGATTGATCAGTGCAAGAGCTTGGGCACACACCATACAGAAACACAGTAGCATGGTTATTTTGATAAACCTGAAGAAAGACCTCAGTTACTGAAGGAAGAACTCCAGGTTTGACAAAAACTGCTAGGAAAATACAGGAAAGAAGTAACCTGGCATAAATTAGGTTTAGATCAGCACCTCAAACCACATACAAAGATAAACTCTAAAATGATACATGACTTAGATATTTCAAAAATCTCATAAACAAATTAGAGAAGCAAGAAAGAAATTACCTTTCAGATATGGATATGGATATCTATGGATAGAGGAAGAGTTCATGACTAAACAAGTGATAAAAAAAATTGTACAAGATATAATGGATGATTTTGATTGTTTAATATTACAGAGTTTTTGCACAAACAAAACTAATTGAGTAAAAATTAAAAGGAAAGCATATAAATTGGGAAAAAAAATCTTTCCAACAAGTTTCTGTGATAAAGATCTCATTTCCAAGATATATGTGCCAATGATTATTCTGCCCCCCTTGCCTTATAGCCAGCTGTGTTTTATCATCCTCACCCCTACAGTTCTCTTGTACCCTTAGAGATCTTGGAGGGGAGAGGTCTCTCACCCCTAATTCAAGCCCTTATATATTGTATCTTTTCAATTTTAGAGGTTCAAACAAGCTCCTACCTATTGTGTTTCTTCCAATTTTAGAGGTCTAAACAAACCCCTACTTATTATGTTTCCACAGTTTTTAGGAGTCCAAACACCCCAGGTCCATTTAACCACTTAACAGCCAGATTAGTTTTTATAAGGGAGTATTTACTTCAAAGAATATCCCCCCATCCCCAGCATGAAGTGAGAATGGGTTAGAGAGATGGGCAAACCCCTCCCCCATACCCTCTCAGTCTCTGAGGATAGGAGAAGAATTAGGTTTACAACTTAACTCAGTTCCTATATAGCTTTAGTACCTTTAGCCCCCTTTGGGCTTGTGTCTTGGCACTGTGGTTTCTCTGCTGGGCTAGCAGCAGCATTTAGCCTAGAATACTACAACTCCAGTCTCCTACACTTAGGACTTCATTTCCAATGCCTAGAACTGAAAATGATAAACAAAACAGGCTAAAACCCCAAGTCCATTCATTTCTCAGAGCCATAAGGCTTACAGGAAGGTGAAAAGGTGCCCCTTATCCTATCTATTTCAGTGCATCATGCCCACAGTTAGGTTGGTGAAGATCTTTACCCTTTGACACCCTGGAGTGTGTGTGTGTGTGTGTGTGTGTGTGTGTGTGTGTGTTACAGACAGACACAGAAACAGAGAGAGAAGAGACTTAGTCTGTAATTTTACAGATGTAGGTAGCCAATAGAAAGAGGGTACTCCCATTCATAAGGTAAGGGAACATCGAATGTCTTCTCCCAGAAGCTGGTCCCTGGTGTCTCCCTCATGTGTAGTTCCTCCATCTTTGGTGAACTGGGCATTTGCCAATGACCCATTGCATTCATAAGGAACTATTTCAAATTTGTAAGACTCAGAGTCACACCTCAATAAATAAATGGCCGAAGGATATGAAAAGGCAATTTTCAAAGGAAGAAATCCAAGCTATCAACATTCATATGAAAAAAATCCTCTAAATCACTAATAATTGCAGCAATGAAAATTAAAGCATTTTTGAAGTTCTTTCTCTACCTATCAGACTGGCAAAGATGATGAAAGATGAAAAATGGGAAATGAGGGACACTAGTATTGGCAGAGCTATGAATTGGTCTCCATTCTGGTGATACCACTACTAGGCCTATACCCCAAATAAATCAAAGGAAAAGGAAAAGGATCTATATGTACAAAAATACTTATAGCAACTCTTTCTGTTGTAGCCCTAAACTGGAAACTGAGGGGTTGTTTTCCTATTGGAGAATTTCTAAACAAATTGTGGTATATGGATGTAATGGAATATTTTTGTGGTATAAGAAATAATGAAGCGGACAATTTCAGAGGAGATTAGAAAGACCTTTCTGAAATGATGTAGAGTGAACTCAGCAGAACTAGGAGAGCAATTTATACAATGACAACCACATTATGGTGAAAAACAACTTTAAAAGACTTTAGAACTCTGATCAATGCAATGCTAAACCACGAGTCCAAAAGAATGAAGATGAAACACACCACTGACCTCTTGACAGAAAGATGATGAACTTTAAATGCGTAAAGACACATATTTTGAGAATTGGCTAATGTAGGGATTTATTTTGCTGAAATATGTGACGTGTAGTGAGGATTTTTTTTTCACTTTGTTTAATAGGGGGAGGGGGAGGAGGTGTAGTGGGATGGACAGATTAATTAAAAAATATATTTTTTAAATGTACAATCAGGACGGAAAAGTAATTTAAGGCAATGCTGTGAAAGGCTTTAAAGGTGAAACAGAGTTTTTATTCTATCCCAGAGGCAATATGAAGGCACGGGAGCCAGTTGGAGGAGTCACAGGTCAGAAGTCTGGAAGAAGGGAGGTTTTTTGGGGGGAAGGATAATGAGTTTAATTTTGGACAGGTTGAATTCAAGATTTCTCTGAACAGCCAGTTTGAAATATCCAATAGGCAATTAGTGATGTGGGATTTAAACTTAGGGAAGAGATAAGTAGATCTGTGAGTTATATTCATTGAAATATTCAGAGAAATGATGGTTAAGATTCTGGAATCTGATGAGGTTATGAGAGAGAGGGAGAGAGAGAGACAGACAGAGATGGGGGAAGGAAGAAAGAGGTGAGAGAGAGAATAAAAAGATAGGGGAGAAAAACAGAGAGAAGAGGGAGAGGGGAGAAAGAAAGGAGAGGGAGAGAGAGGAGAGGAAGAGAAGAGAAAGAGGAGAGGGGGAGAGAGAGGGAAGGGAAGAAGAGGGAGGAAGAGGAGAGGGGGGAAAGATGGAAAGAGGAGAAGGAGAGAGGAGAGGGAGAGAGACGAGAAAGAGAGGGAGAGAGGGGAGAGAGACAGAGAGAAGAGAGGGGGAAGAGAGGGAGGAGAGAGAGGAGAGGGATAGAGGGAGAAGGAGAGAGAAGAGAGAGAGAAGGAGAGGAGAAAGCAGGAGAGAGATGGAGAAGAAGATGAGGAGGAGGAGAGATATCCTAGGATAGATGCTTGGGGAATCTCCATAGTTTTTTTTTTCTTTTTTGGTTACACAATTGGTGTTAAGTGACTTGCCCAGGTTCACACAGCTAGTAAGTGTGATTTGAACTTCAAGGCCAGAGATCTATCTACTGCACCATCTAGCTGCTCCAAGGGAATCCCCATAGTTAAGGGGTGTCATGTGGATAATAAGACAGCTAAGGAAACTAAGAACAGCAGTCAAACAAGTGCGTGAGCAGTGTCACAAAAAGCCAGAGAAGAGAGAATGTCCAGGAGAAGGTGATGAGTAGTGTCAAGTGCAGGAGATGGGTCCAGAAGGATCCGGGCAACATGAGATGCGATGTGGCCATCAAGTCAACTTTGTTTGGAGCGCTTTCAATTGAGTGATGAGATCAGAAGCCAAACTACAAAGGTCTGAGGGGTAATGGAAGAGGGAATAGAGGCAGCCAGTGTAGAAATCTTTGTCAAGAAGTTTGGCTAAGAAAGGGAAGAGAGATCTGGCTGGTAACTTCAGGAAATGATGAGTCTAGTGAGAGTTTTTTGAGGATGTAGGAGACTTACACATGTTTGAAGTCAGTAAGAAGAGCATCAGTAGATAGGAAGGGACTGAAGATTCAGCAGAGAAGGTGGTGAGTGATAATGTAATCAGCTAGAGAAGAAGAGAGAGGATTGGGATTGAGTACACATGTCTAGAGTGTGGCCTTGGCAAAGAGAAGGGCCTCCTCTTTGTTGGAGACTCGGGGAAGGAAGGAGAGAGGGGGAGATGTCAGGGGGTTTCAAGAAGTAGGGAAAGGGAGAAGAGAGAAATCGCTCGTGTAAGAGATCAGGCTCTCAGGGATGTGGGGATGAGGCATTGAGGGGAGAGGTGTGGGGGGCTGGAAGATGAAAGGTTTGGAGTAACTTCTTTGCAGAATAAGATAGAGAATTAATTAGAGACAAATAAATGGACTGCCTTGCTTCAGTGAGGGTCCAATTGAGGCTGAATAATATATGCTAGGAGGTGCTGGACTTGGAGTTCAAACCTTGCCTTAGACACTGACTAGCTGCGTGTCCCTAGGCAAGTCATGCAACCTCTTAGCCTCAGTTTCCTCATTTGTAAAATGGGGGAAATAACAGGACCTCTATTTTAGAATTGTTGTGATGATCAAATGAGCTATCTGTAAATAGCACTGCATAAACGCTAGATATTATTTGCTCTTATTATGTACCTAGTCAGCATAGTTGTAAGATTCCTCTCCTAATGAAATCAAAAGGACTGGGCAAAAAATAATTCCCTTATGATGCTACACTGGTGAATTTTGGAGCTCCATAACCTCCAAAGAATCATAATTACTGGTCATTCAAAGAACAATGGAGAGACGTGCATTAAGCATGCATAGGATGAAGCATACTGCTGGTAATGACTTGCGGGCAAGAAATGATAGAAAAGGCATTGTCAATCAACCAACAATAAACATTTATTAACTACCTATTATGTGCCAAGCACTGTGCTAAGTGCTGGGGATGCAAAAAAGAGGCAAAAAGCATCCCTTGCCCTCAAGGAGCTTACAGTCTAATTTGTCCAATATACATTTGTCATTTTCCTTGATGAAATTTTTTATTGTTTCTATCATTTGTTCTTTGTTCAGTTGTTTTTCAGTCATGTCCAACTCTTTGTGACCCCATTTGAGGTTTTCTTGACAAAGATACAGGAATGGTTTACCATTTCCTTCTCTAGCTCCTTTTACAGATGAAGAAACTGAGGCAAACAGGACTAAGTGACTTGCCCAGGGTTATACAACTAGTAAGTGCCTGAGGCCAGATTTGAACTCAGGAAGATGAGTCTTCCTGACTCCAGACCCAGCACTCTGCCCACTGTGCCACCTAGCTGCCCTTTGTTTTTTGACCCATCAGTTCTTTAGAATGTTATTTAGTCTCTAACTGCTTTTTTAAATTCTTTCCTTAAGGGTACTTGGTTGAATATAATTGTATTGCGTTATAACCAGTAAACAACATGTTCAGTATTTCTGCTTTTCTAAAAAAAGAGTGTAGTAAGGATTTTATGCCCCAGTGCATGGTCAATTTTTGTAAAGGTGCCATGCATATGAAGAAGATTGGGCTGATTAGGCAGGCCTGTGGTGAGGGTGATCAATAATAGATGGAGAGGCTGAATGTTTCACTGCTACCTAAGAAATGTTAGGCGGAAAAAGAGACAGGGCATGAGCAGGTTGGCTTTTGTGGACGTGGAGGACATGGATGGTAGTTACAGAGGGTATTAGAAGGTTGGCTGGGCTGCAATCTATATCCATGGAGGGAGCAGCCCTGAGATCATGGATCCATAAGAGCAAGCGAAATTACAGGGCAGATAAGGACAGGGCACATTGATTCCATTATGGGATCATAGATTTAGAGGCTTAAAGAGACCCCAGGGGACATCTGGTCCAACCTCTTATTTTACAGATGACTTTCCCAAGGTCACATGGGATTTGAAGTCAAGTCTTCTGATGCCAGAAGAAGTACTCTGTACACTATACCACAACTTCTCCCTTGAGATTTACAAGGGGCTTTCTCCATAACACCTCCTGTGATAAATTACTGTCCCTGTATTATTAGCCCCATTTTACAGATGAGGAGTCAGAGACAGAAGGCTGAAGTGATTTGCCTCAGGTCACGTGGCAAAGAAGTCACAGTGTCAGGGTAGCATTTCGAGGTCTGATGGCTAAGTACGATGTTCTTTCCACCACCCCACCTAACCTCTTACATTAAGATACAGAGGAAAAAAAGAGTTTAATTTCCTCAGGAAATGTTGTTGATTAAAATGCTGGGCACCACCCCCTTTCTCTGAAATCCTCTATCGTCGGGACACCCCATTTATCTCTTCTCTCTATCCGTCTCTCCCTCCTGCCCTCCTCCCCCCGACCTCTGCTTCCTTGCCTTATAAAGGCATTTCTCCATTTCAGCCTAGAAACCACCAGTGACTCTAGTGTTTGTGACCTCTGGGCTGCTGAGCTCCCACTGCCTAAATAAAAGCAGCCCGAGAGAGAGCGCGATAGCATCAATCATGGGAACTTGACAGAGACCACCTGGTGATGCTTGCGCACTCCAGGCCTGGACCGAGATAGGATGCAAGGGCTCCCAGTCCACTGCAGGGCATCCTTCCCAAGGAGGCGGAGGCAGAGGCAGCAGGGAGGCTGGCCTTACCCAGAGACTGGAAAATTCACTTTAACAAAGTGTTAATTGCCTTCCCAAATGAGCAGGGGCCACTCTTATTAGATCCCAGCAACTTTGATCACCAAGGCTCTGATAATGCCTCCAATATTCATAGATCTCGGGGCATTCCTAGTGAATTTATCCTACTGGGCTTTTATCTAGGAAAAGAGAATAAAGCCAAAGCAATACCATTATCTTGACATTCATCTGTTTATTTTCAGATAGTGGGAGAAGGAAGCCCTGTTTGGCTCTGAAAGGAAAGGAGCCCCAAGACCAAATTAATGTTGTTTTATATAGCCTCCCAAAAAGTCACTTGGGAAACCTCCCCAGAGAAGTGGAATTTGCACTGTTAATGTGAAAAGGGATTGTTGCCTAGTGGAAAGAATACTGGCTTAGGAGTCAAAAGTCAAGTCCATGCTTGGCTACCATCATACTTACTATGTGACCTATATGGGCAGGAGGAGCTCCAAAGGACCTTAAAGCACATCTCATCCAATGTCCTTGTCCTTCAGAAACTGGGGGCCAAAGAAGGAAGTGACTTGCTCAAGGTCATACAAGTAGAAAATAATGGAGCCTTGATCAAACTCAGGTCTTCTGATTTAAGGTCTTTCCATAGCAAGGGTAGTTGACCTGCCTATCTCATAGTCTATTGAGAGGAAGTTGCCTTATGAAGATCAAACTACCAGAGAAATGGGGACTGCTGGGGCTAGGGTGAACTCTCTCCTAAATAATAAGTGATAACTGGATCTCTTAGTCCTACAGGTATATATAAGTGTGTCAACTAGGTAGATACCCTGTGACCAGTAAGGGAGAGCTAATTGGCCATAGAACTTACTTGGTACAACACTGGATTTCAAATGGGGAGACTTGAGTTTATGTTCAGTGAGTAATAATGATTTATAACAACAACAAACATTTATTGACTGTCTCCTGTATAAAGAACTTTAGGCTGGGCATTGGCAATGATGCAAACCCTGATTAGCACCCAGTCCTTGTCCTCATGGAGCTTATAGTCTAGTACTAGGATAAGACATCAACACAATCAGCTATAGAAGTGAATAAGAAATGTACCAGATGTCAATAAAACAAAATACGTAGTTATTTTCCTGTTTTCTCCCCATTAGAATATAAACTCCTTGAGGGTAAGGACTGTTATTTGCCTTTCTTTGTATCCCCAGCAATTAGCACAGTGTCTAGCACTGTTCAGTCATGTACAGCTCTCCATTGTGACCCCATTTGGGATTTTCTTGGCAGAGTTACTGGAGTAGTTTGCTATTTCCTTCTCCAGCTCATTTCGCAGATGAGAAAACTCGGGCAAACAGGGTGAAGTGACTTCCCCAGAGTAATGCAGCTAGTAATTGTCTGAGGCTCAGGAATATAAGTCTTCCTTACTCCAGGCCTGGAGCTCTATCCATTGAGCCACATATCTGCCCCTCATATAGTAGACACTTAATAAATGTGTGTGGATTTACATAAGACATATTCAGAAACCTGAGGGTTGTCAGTTTTCACTATAATACAGTGTATATGCTGAGGAATATAATTGTAAGATCATAGATTTAGAGCTAAAAAGTGATGAGGTAAGGTTGGCAAAGTAAGGTCTGAATTAAGTGAATTATTCATCTTTCTATTATTATTCATTTTTTATTATTCATCCAATAATATCTTTCTATCAGATGCATAGCATTACTGGCAGTACTATCCCTACTAAAAATTCAGTTCAGTGGAGGGGAAATGGGGGAAGATAAGAGGGAATGAGTGAATCTTGTTCTTATAGGATTTGGCTTAAGGAGGGAATAAATACACATTCAATTGGGTATGGAAATCTGTCTTACCCTACAGGAAAATAGGGGGAGAAGGGGACAAGAGAGCAGGGGGATGATAGAGAGGAGGGCAGATTGGGAAAGGGGGTAATCAGAAGTAAATACTTCTGAGGAGGAACAGGGTCAAAAGAAAGAATAAATGGGAGGGCAGGATAGGATTAAGGGAAATAGAGTTAGTTTTTCACAACATGTCTACTATGGAAGTGTTTTGCATAACTGCACATGTACAACCTATATTGAGTTGTTTGCCTTTTCAATGAGGGTGGGTGGGGAGGGAGGAAGAGAGAAAATTTGAAACCTAAAGTTTTAAAAACATATGTTTAAAAAAATGTTTTCATATGCTACTGGGAAATAAGAAATACAGGAAATGGGGTACAGAAGTCTATCCTGCCCTACAGGAAAATAGAAGGGGAAGGGGATAAGAGAAGTGGGGAGAGATAGAAGAGAAGACAGACTAGAGGAAGGGATATTCAGAATGCATGCCATCTTGGGGTGGGTGGAGGGGGGAGATGGGGTGAAAATTTGGAACTCAAAAACTTGTGGAAGGGAATGTTGAAAACTAAAAATAAAAAAATTTATATTAAAAAAATTTTTAAAAATTCAGTTCAGCAAATATTTGTTAGATGCCTACCATATTCAAAGCACCATGTTAGTCTCTTAAGATACAAAGAGGAAAAAAAATGGGGCTGGCCCTCAAGGAGCCTGCTTTCTACTGAGAGTACAATGCAAACACTCACGGAAAAGTAAATGTGAGACAGTCAAAGGTGGAAAAGAACAGTATTATCTCCGGATCTTCCCAACAGCCCTGGGAGCAGGCCAGATAATGTCAGCATTTTATAGATGAGGACACTGAAGCAAATGAGGGTTAAAGGGCCAAAGGTCATGAGGCTTGTGAGTGGCTGAGCCAGCGCTGGAAGCCAGATCTCCTTGGCCAGTGTTCTTTCCATGAGATCGTGTTGCTTCTTTCTGAGGATCCTAGAATTTAGAACTAGAAAGGGCTTTCGAGCTTCCATCATCTACCTTCCCTCCTCAGTTTTACAAGCAAGACAGCTGAGGCCCAGAACGGGGAAGGGAAGCCCAAGGTCGTACAAGATGCCAAGATGAGGACGGAGTCTTCTGAATTCAAATCCAGGGCTCTTTCCACTTTCATTGTTTTCTATCCTTTTTCCCCTGATTTTTTGGATGAGGAGATGAAGTTGGTGGTCCAGATCATGGTTGTCAAAGGACCCCATAGTGGATACTGGGGCAGAGTTGGTGGCAGAGAGTTGGGTAGCTCAGATGTAGGGCTGGTCTTTCTTTGTAGCTCCAGTGCTTTGCGCTGAGTAAGCAATTAATATGTTTGTTGATGGAATGAATTAATAAGATTAAATTATGTAGCCAAGTCCACACTTCATTTAAGTGGAAGCACAAAGACTCCAATCGTGTCTTCTGAATCCAAATCCAGTTTGCTTTCTCTTTCCCCCCTCTGTCTCAATTTCATTCTCTATCTCAGTCTCTCTGTTTCTATTGTGTGTTGGTCTCTGTCTCCATCTCTCTGTGTCTCTCTCCTCTGTCTCTCTGTCTCTGTCTCTCTCTCTTCCCCTCTCCGTCTCTGTCTCTCTGTCTCAATCTCTCTGCCTCTGTCTCTCTCTCCTTCCTTTCCTTTCATTCTCCCTCTCATCTGATTCAACAGCATCAGAGTCAGAATTCCAACCTAGATCCCCTGATGTTCAAATCCACTGCTCTGCCCACTCATCATGGTGCCTCTTTATCACAAACTTCAAGACATCTTGATCACAAAAGCCTCTGTGTGGAGGAAAGCCTCTGATTTCCCTGTATTCGTCATATCAACAAACACGTGTGCAGAACTCCAGATGTTTGAAGAAACTTGAGTTCTTCACTCTAGTTCCCTGTGAAGAAACATTGGAAAGTACGTTCCTCAACACCACAAGGGGGCGATGGTATGCTCTTTCAACCTGTGGGTCTAGAGGGCTAGGTCTACGCTGTGCCTAGGGGGACCGGCTAATATGGTCCATTGGGTCATTAAACTACCAGACAATTAAAGAGAAAAGTCCATCAGTTCACAGTCATTTGTACCCAGATAGTGAAACCAAGATAACTATTTCCACTTCACGCAATCCCTTAATGACAGGGTGAAGCCTCCTATGCATGGGTGGGAAAGCAACCTTAAGGTGTATTTGTGCTTTTATTATAAAATAAAATATGGCAAATGTAAGCCTGCCCAAAAGATTGGAGAAAGGATGAACTGTGGGCTCAAGTGAATCATTTTCACATTTCTTTCCCTTTAAAGTCATATCTATTGCTGTGTGGTGGAAACAGAAGTAACCCAGAAGTCAGGAGAAAAGCCATGTTTGACTCCAAGTGCAAACACTTAGCATCATGGAGTTAGGTCTGGAAGGGAACTTTAAAGTTATCTGGCCTAGCCCACTCATTTCACAGATGAGAAAACTGAGGCCCAAAGACTCGCCCGGGGTCACAGGTAGGAAGCAAGAGTTGGGAAGACACTGAAGTGCTATAAGTCTGAATCCAGTGTTTATGATACTGCGGGATCATGAGCTTCTATAAGCCTCAGTTTTCCCATTTGTAAAATGGGAATAATAATGCTTGCACTACCTGCCTAACAAGGTTACTGTGAAGAAATTGCTCTGTAAAGCTTAAAGCACTATATTTTGAATTATACAGTTGTCAAGTGAAATGGGAATGGAAAACCTATTTGGCACCATATAGAGAAGTTCCTTTCAAAAGGAGAATAGAGGCAAAGACAAGATTAGACCTTAAGGATTACTACTCCCAGGCCAGTCTGGTCTGCTGTCTGTTGCACCATGTCAATACAAAAAAAGTATTTAAATTCAGCCCATGTTTACTAACCACCTACTAAGTGCAAAGCACTCACTGTGCTGGGAATACAAAGACAAGGAACAAAATAGCTCTTGCCCTCAAAGATCTAGTGCTCTAATAATAAAATATGGCTGATTTATGTTTGAATAGAATTTAGATGTAATGTATAACTGCAGGACAAGTTTTGAGAATCCTAAGAAAACAAAAAAGGACAGAGAATTTCCCCTTGTTTTTTTATAGTAAGACATACTCAAGTTTTTGTACATCATAGACCGTAAAATTATAGAATTGTTAAAAAAAAAAACCACAAAAAACAAAACAAAACCTTAGAGACCATCTAATCTAATCTCTTCATTTTACAGATGGAGAAGTCGTGGCTGACAGAGGGGGAGTGACTTCCCCAAAGTCCTTCAGGTTGTCTGGACAGAGCTAGAAAGAAAACCTTACTTTTTTACCTCCCCTTTCTTGGTGTTCTTTCTTGCCTACCATTCTACTTCTCTCATCTGAGAGAAAAAAATTAAAATTTGAAAGTAAAAAATTAATATGTTTCCATTTGCATTTCTTTGCAGAGCTAACATTTCTACATTACAGTACCAAAATAAGATGTGATTTCAATGGGTGAGGAAAGGATTGTTTTAGCCAGCATTTGTGATTTTTCTGTTGCCTGTCATCTGGGTAATGCCAGGAGATTGGTTTGAAAAAGAAAATTCTTAGGGGATGTAAATGCAGTAGGGACACTTGTTAATAGTTTGTTCTCAGCCTGCTTAGGGCAGGGGAAAGAAATGCAGCCTATTTTTTGCTCCCCCAAAAAGTTGTGTATTCCCTTTCATAGTGGGGAGAGGGGGAAGGGGAAACTAGCCTCCTTGTGTATTTGTTAAAGCCCCCTTTTAACCAAAAGCCATTTATTCAATAAATGTTTTTCAAATTAGAAGATGGAATGTCTACATTAAATCATTAGAGTTGGGGTCTCTTCATACAGCGTCAGACAGCAGAACATTAATTAATTGCATTATTTTATTTCCAGATAAAAGTTATTTTGGCGGAGCCAGTACGGTCAGAGAAAAGGAGATAAGATCAAATGCCGCCTTTAAATGCCAGATCTCCTATTATCATGGCTTGGAGAAAGCAAGGGGTCAGATGACATTTCAGATTTTAATGGACTTCAGCCAATTTGTTTCAGGGCAGAGGTAAAAGGTTTAGATGCCCCAAGATCTTGGCCAAGTAGCTCCAGCAGATTCTCGGGGAGTAGGCAGTTTTAGATAAGTGGGTTCAGCTCTAATGGCTGCTTTCGTGAAGTTTTCCACATAAAAGCTGCTCTTTCTCCTCCAGGAAAGGGATTCTAGGCTCTTTAGTAAACACAAAAGTTGGACTTGATGCCCAGGCTAATTCTCTCCTTTGGCCAGAATCCAAAACATTCTTCCAAGCCAAAGGAAAGGAAAGGAGAAAAAAAAAACCCAACCTGATTGTGTAAGGGAGTTAAGACATTCCCTAGAAAAATACAACTGCAATTCTGGGAGGGAAATTAATCTTGAGAGAAGCCTCATGTAGCAATTTCATCCATCAACCATGACATGAGCACCATTATTAGAGAATATGGAAAATTAAATTGCAGAATTATCTGTTCTGTTTTTTCTTCTCTCAGTTCTTTCTTTTTCTTTCTCTAATTCCAATGGTGTTTGTTGTACTACCAGTCAGGGTTGGCTGCCCGTTATTAAAAGCATCTGGCCATTAAAGGTAATCAGACCCAAGGCATATTTGCACGAGGAAGGTTGGGTATCTGCTTATTGGCCAGAAATCTGCAGGCAGGTGTGGGCACAGTTGGGGTTTTTAGTCTAGCATAGGGCACTGAGCCAAGGAGATATCTGGGATCTTACCCAAGTTGTATGTCACTGACTGTGAGACCTAGGGTGAGTCCCATCACCTCTCCAGGCCTCTCCTAGGGATAATAATGCTGACTTAAAGAACATCAGAGAGTTGTTACAAGGATTAAATAAGATCATGTGTATGAAAGCTCTTTGAAAAGTTTAATATTGTATAAAAGCACAGATTCAGCCCAGGTTTATTCAGCACTCAGTATGTATAGGACGCCATGTTAGGTGTTGGGGGATGCAAACACAAGAAGATATTCTGCCCTTGAAGTGGGGGGAAGGGGTTGGTAACAGGAAACAATATTTAAGTGCAAAGTGTATACAAAGTCAATCATCTCAAGAGGAAGAGTTCTAATGACTTGGGGAGGGCATTAGCACCTGAGACGTGCCATTCTGTGAGGCCAAAGTGAGTAGGGACTGACACGCAGGTGATTTTAATCTTCCCTCTCCTTCATCTTGGTCAGCTGCTTTGGCCTCTCTGGGCCTCAGTCACCTCAGCTGTAAAATGGGGAGATTGGGACTACGTGGCTCTTAGATGATCTCTTCTAGCTTTAGACCAAGGTATGGATTTCAAGAAGAAATAAATAATAACCAGCCTCTTTCAGTACCAAGCATGTACCCCAGGAATCCCAATTAGCTGTTCTCTTAGGCTTCAAAGCTAAAAAACATCTTCAAAATTGTTTAGTCCAACCCCCTTGTTTTTACAAAAGGGGGAAATTAAGGCCCGGAGAGGTCAAAGGAGCTGTTAAAGATCATGGTCATCTGACTTCAGAGCCTCTAATTCTCATCCACTATACTATCTCTCCTTAGTGGCCAGTACTTACCTGTTGGATGGCTATGTGCATTTGGGTACAGGTTGGCTAAAAGCTATCTTTTCTCTACTCATTTAGTAATAATAATAATGATAATAATAATAGCTACTGTTTATATAGTGTCTACTATGTGCCAGGTACTATGTTAAGCACTTTATAAATATTATCTCATTTCACCCTCACAAAGAGGTAGGTGTTCTTATTATCCCCATTTTAGAGTTGGGGAAACTGAGGCAGACAGAGTCACTTGCCCAAGAACACCCAACTAGGTAGTGTCTGAGGCTGGATTTGAACTCGGATCTTCCTAATTTTAGGTCCCTCTGTGGCCCTCGGTTTCAGCCCATGCAAAAGGAGGGAGGTGGACTTCCCACTCTAATGTTCTCTAATTCTGCATATATTGTCAAGTAATGTAATTGACACATAAGCCAAGCCTGGCACTGACTAATCACCTTCTTAGAAGTATTAATTGTACATTAATCTTATATATCAATCAGCAAGCTTATGTTAAATGCCTGCTTTGTGTTAGACATGGTACTAGGTGGTGGAGCTAGGGAAGAAAGAGAGAGAGAGAGAGAGAGAGAGAGAGAGAGAGAGAGAGAGAGAGAGAGAGAGAGAGAGAGAGAGAAATGAAGGAAGGAAGGAAGGGAGGGAGGGAAGTAGAGAGAGGGAGAGGGAAAGAGAGAAAGAAAGAAAGAGAAAGAAAGAAAGAAAGAAAGAAAGAAAGAAAGAAAGAAAGAAAGAAAGAAAGAAAGAAAGAAAGAAAGAAAGAAAGAAAGAAAGAAAGAGAAAGGAAGGAAGAAAAGAAGGAAAGAGAAAGAAAGAGGAGGGAAGAAAGGAGGGAGGGAGGGAGAAAGGGAGGAAGGAAGGAAGGAAGAAAGAGAGGAAGGAAGGAAGGGAGAAAGGGAGGAAGGAAGGAAGGAAGAAAGAAAGAGAGGAAGGAAGGAAGGGAGAAAGGGAGGAAGGAAGGAAGGGAGGGAGGGAGGGAGGAAACAAGGAAACAAGGAAGGAAGGAAGGAAGGAATCCCTGCTTTTGAGGATCTTACATCCTAGTGATTGGATTCTGATCTTTATTAGGAGCATTTAGCATGCTTAGTTCTGGTTGATGTATATAGTTGAAAATTACAACTTTGTTCTTTTTTTTTTAAATTGGTATTTTATTTTAACCAATGCAAAATGGCCTTCTTTGCCCATTAGTCCCAAATTAGTGAGATTTGAGTGGGCTGGAAACCCTTAATAACTTAGATTTCTAGAACTCTTTAAAGCTTACCAACAGCTTTCCCCACAAGTCCTTGCCTAGAGGCGAGTGCAAACACAATGAGCCCCATTTTACAGATGAGTAAACAAGTTTAGAGAAAGGAAGTCATTTACCCACAGTCCCATAGCCAGTGAGTGTCAGAGCCAGAACTCAAACCTGGGTCTCCTCTCTCTTTCTATTACACCACAATGTCTCTAAAGCCTTTTCTCTAACAGTAGCCAAAAGGTCCATTTCCCTCACCCTCCACAAAAGAAAAAGAAAACTCAAACACCTTTTAAGTGCTCAGCTTGAAATCCTGTGACAGTCTCCTTCACCTAATCCCTGTTCAAACTGTTCAGCTCTCACTGAACACTGAACACGTGAGTCATAATTTTTCCATGTGTGTAAACTCGCTACCTTCAGGAACCAGTTTGTATTAAGAAAGGTCAAAAGGAAAAAAGATGTATGACTTAGACATCAGAAGTGATTTGGACTTCGTGATGGATTATCTGCAAGAACTGGATGAAGGGATGGTTTGCAAAGTTTTTTCATTGCTGTCTCTGTCTCTCCTCTCAATCTCTTTCTCTCCTCCTCCTCCTCCTTCTCTCTCTCTCCTCTCTCCTTTCTCTGTCTCTCAATTTCTCTCTCTCTGTATTTCACTATCTCTCTCTGTGTCTCTGTGTTCTCTCTGTGTCTCTGTGTTCTCTCTCTCTCTCTCTCTCTCTCTCTCTCTCTCTCTCTCTCTCTCTCTCTCTCTCTCTCTCTCTCTCTCATTCTTTCCCATTGAGTCACCATTCAAGGGCTACAGAACAGAAATACATTGTCATCATGAGCGTGGCAACAGAGCTGGGGAAGAAAAGGGAGAAAAGATATGCTTCTGTAGAGAAATTAGAGGAGCCCCCAAAATACAGACTGAAGTATTTGGATGAGTGTCCTTGATGGGGGGGGGGGGAAACGGATGGTTATAGAATGAAATAAGTTTAACTAGAAAAGTAGGAATAAATCAAGAATACCCTTAAAGTAAAAAAGAGTGATGACATAGATCAAAACAGAATTCATTAACTTCCCTCTCCCCAATCAATCACCCCACCTAACTTCCCTCTTTCTATTGAGGATACCACTATCTTTCCTGTCACTCAGGTTAGAAACCTCAGATTCCTCCTCTATTCATTTTCCCCCTCCTCTGCATCTAACCAGTTGCCAAGTTTTGTCTACAACCACGACATCTCACATCCGTCTCCTTTCCACTCGCATGGTCACCATTCTGGTTCAGGTGCTCATCATCTCTCACCTGCATGTTTCAATGACCTTCTACTCTGTGTCTCTGCGTGCCATTTTGTCCCTTTCTAATTCATCTCCCACACACCCACCAAACTCATATTCCTCAAATATAGGTCTAACAGATATTCTACTTCTCAAAAACACAGTGGCCCATTATTGACTCTGTTTGGCATTTAAAACCTTTCACAGCTGGGCTCCAACCTACCTTTTCAGGTAGGTTCCATAGCTCCCATTACACATTCTGCATTCCAGCCAACCTGGTTTACTTTCTGGGCCTTAGTTTCCTCATCTGCAGAATGTACAGATTGGATGACAACATAAAGATTCCCTTTCCCTCGAAAGTCCTATAATTAACAACCACAATAATAATGGTTATTATTTATGGTTAAATAAGCACTATTTATATAGTACTTCAAGGTTTGGAAAGCACTTTACAAATATTATTTTATTTTCTCCTACAACAACTCTGGGAAGTAGGTGCTGTTATTATCCTCACTTTACAGATAAAGAAACTGAGGCTGACAGGTTAAATTACTTGCCCAGGGTCACACAGCTAGTAAGTTTCTGAAGTTAAATTTGCATTCAGGTTTTCCTAACTCCAGACACAGCACTCTTTTCACCTGGGATAGAAGTGTGGCGTCACCTAGGCAGAACAGATCAAAATAAAGGCATCCTAATCCAAAATCCATTGTATATTCTACTGCCCCTCAGTGACGCCCACTATTATAACCTAGTTATATTATACATATGTACAAGTGTTGTTGCTGTTTTAAATCATGTTAGGACAAAAGGGGGATACCTAAGAAGGTATTTCTTTGATCCTTGTCTAAAAGCCAATTAATGAACAAATAAAATTAAGTTGATAAAATGGATTGGGCCAATCATCAGTTGAAGAAGGGCTAAATACATCATGGTTCATAAATGTAATGGAAAATTACTCTACTATAAGAAACAATGAATATGATGAATACAGGAAAAACATGGGAAGATTTATATGAACTGATGCGAAGTGAAGTAAGTGGAGCCAGGAAAACAATTTACACACTGACCATTAAAAAAATTAATGGAAAAGAACATAAAATGGAAAGAACAACAATAGTAAGAAATCCAACGCTGTGAGATTGTAATGATCAGCCTTTGCTGCCCAAAAATAGAGATATGAGAATATGCTTCCCTCTCTTCTTTGCAGATGAGGGTGACTATGGGTGTGGGAAATTTCATCTGATGTTGAATTTGGCTTGCCTGTTGATTAATTTTCTGGAACTTGTTTTTCTCTTTTTTGTTATGAGGGATGGTTCTCTGGGAGGAGTAGGGAAGGGATATAGTGGGAAATGCAGATGATGTCAAAAACAAAGGATAGCAATAAAAATTGAATTTGATAAATAAAGTTAATTGTATCAAATAATGAAGAAAATGAAAGCTGAAAGGAGAGAGGGAACTATATCGATAGAGCATTGAATTTAATAAGAAGGCTTAGATTCTTGCTGGATTTAGGACCATGAGCAAATTACTTCCCTTTTCTGGGCCCTTTTCTTCCTCTGTCAAATAACAGAGTTGGAACTAGGGGATCTTTATGGTCCGATGTAACTTTACTATTCTGATCTACAATTGCCCAGTTTGGACAGAGAGAGCCCATGTATTGAGGTCATAACCTTGAATGATCTGTAAAAAAAACCAACGAAATGTCCAATATAAATCTCAGGATTGATAGTGATGGTCAAGTAACTGGGAGGTAGGAGTTCTTGCTTCTTCTGTGGATAATGTGGTACAGTAGAAAGATGTCTGGCTATGGAATTAGAAGACCTGGGTTCAAATCCCATTTCTGATTATTTTAATGTAGATGATCTACTCAATCTACATAAGCCTCAGTTTCCTCATCTGAAAAATGAAAGGGTTGAATCATATGGCCTCTAAGAGCCCTTCCAGCTCTAGACCCATGTTCCTGCAACAGAATGATACATTTGTTTCAAAGTGGGAAGCAACATGGTGGAATGAAAATGGCACAGAGATCCAGAAAGCCTGGATTTAAACACTAGTTCTAACCATTAATGATGGCGTGACCTTAGCAAATCAACTTACCTTTCAGAACCTCAGTTGCCTAATCTGTAAAATGGGAATGATACCACTGCTACCACCTACCTCCCAAGGTTGTTGGAAGTGAAAAGAAAAAGAAAAAAAACTTCAGAAACCACAAATGTGGGATATGTTATTCTTCCCTTTTGCAGTGAAGCTATATACATTGTCAATGAAAAGAGCTGTTATATATGGATACAGATTGTTTTAAAATATCAAGAAGTCACCTGCCCAGAGGCCTTTATGTTTGATGCTCACATTTATCTTCCCAAGTGGAAGAGTATCTTTTTGGGTTTTGATTGCTAAGAGTTCAAATATGACATAGAAATTTCTAGCTTGGATCTCCCTCTATGGCAACAGGAGTTTAAATATCTGTGCGTTTGTGTGTGTGTGATGACCCATTTAGGCCCAACGCCATTACCGGGGAATGACAAGGAAACTAAAAACCTCCAGCAACCACCCAAGAGGGAAAAGAGGACGTCAGAAGGCTTGTGTGTCTCATTAGTGGGCCCTGGAAGGATTTATATTCCAGACTTTCAGAAGCGCTGTATTCCAACCCCGGTCCCTTCGCTTATAATTTCATGCACTGCAGACTTCTCCCTGTCAACATGAACTCTACCACAATAGAAGCCTATTAATGTCTTTTTGTTTTGCACTAGAAAGACTGTTTATGGACTTTCACATTGTTTGACATTTCCTCAATTGTCCACAGAGGTTTTGCAAATGAAAAAAAAAAAGAGATTCTCATTCATATGATTAGCAGGAGCCTGTCAACATTCATACCCAGCTTTGCTGTTTACTGGTTATACAATCCCTCTTTCTTCAGCATAAACAGAGCTGATCACTTTATATCCTCTGTATATTGTTCCTTAATATGAATGAATTGAAGCAGACTAACCAGGAGTCATTCAAATTAGGGCAGAACATAAACTTAGCATGAGCTCCGAAGAGCTGAGCTTTGCAAACTGTGAAAAGACTCATAGCTGTGGAATGAGCCCACAGCTCCTAAATCGAGTCCTTTAACATCCCCTGACTCCCTTAGAGTCTCACCTTAAGTGGCCCCTCCTACAGGAAGCCCCTTCAGATTCTCCATTTGATAGTTCTCCTCCCCTCCACCGCTCCCCAGGATCCTGGGGAGATTATTATGTATTTGTTTTGTCTATTATTGAAACTTACTCATCTGTGTACGTGGAATCTCCCTCTATTGAATGAATGTAAGCGCAGTCCCTTGAAAGCAAGAGCCTGTTTCAGCTTGGTCTAGATGTTCCCAGTGCCTAGAACATAACAGGTACTTACTTAAGTGCTTGTCAAATTGAATAGAATGTTATTGAAGAAGATGTTATTGGCTTGAGTTTTTTTCCCCCCCTTAATATAGGAAATGAGGTTATCTCTGTTGGTTGGATGCAGATCTGATCTGGCTTATGACTGTTTGCTTTTAAGATTCCCTCAAAAATCAACTTGGGATGGACCAATGTTAAATACCCTTTAGTATCATCATCCAAGACAAACACAGAAGAGATGCCTCCGGCCTCAGCTGCTGCTCTGTGAGAGCCAGGGTGGGTACTGCTTTCGCTGAAATGAGGGAAGGCTCTCAAAAGAAACAGAGATGTTTTACCTTTCTGCCAAAAATTCTGTGGGCAACAGTTGTTTTCTATTTTTCCTTTTTTATTAAATCACTCTTATAAACTACTCAAAAGTTTAAGTTTATTCAGCGACAATTAGTTTATGGTATTTCTGAAGTGGATTTAGATTCGGGTGATAAAATTACAGGCCAAAATTACAACCCTGATGGAAAATACTGGTTCATGTTTGGCTTTGAAGACCACAGCTGAAAGATTACTGACTATTGCCAATAGGCAGGAGGAAGTAGAGATCATAAGCTATGCATGTAGACGTGGAACAAGGTTCCAGCCTGTGCCACAGAGATGCTTCCTAACGGAGCCTGGAAGGTTTTCACTTCCTTCCCTTAATGATGCGGGAAGAAAAGTGGATTTGGCTTGGCCTTTGACAGGTGGAAGGAGGAGCTGGTTGAATTAAAAGATCCTTCTGATCTCGATTTCAAACTTTCTGATTTTTTTTTAACTCAGAATGCACATTTTCCTGAATTTCATCTTGGCTGAGTATATCTCAGATACTAAGAGTTTCACTGAGACCCTCCTGAGCCATTTCCTGATAGATGTGGTTAAGTCTTTTGAACAGTCTAGCAACAGGCACACATACACACTTACACACACACACACACACACACACACACACACAGCCTCACTTGGAATGGCAACCTGATGTCAGAACCTATTTTGAAACATCTCGAGAAGCATGGTAAACGGCCAACTCCCCCATCTTTGCTTCTTTTCACCCTGACTGCTTCTGACCCAAAGATCTATGCCTCAAAATGTTTTCCAAATCCTACCATCCATCATAATAAGCCCTGCAGGCATGCTCTCATAGTTACAGCAAACTTAGTGCTAGATGTTCTCCTCTAGATAGAACCCTTGATGACAGATTGATGTTATTAACTCAGTTTTAAAGGAAAGCCAGCCAGTCAATGAGCATTTATTAAGTTCTTACTACGTGCCAAGCACTGTGCTAAGTACTGGGTGGGCATACAAATAAGGGCAAAAACAATCCTTGTCCTCAAAGAGCTCATATTCTAAGGAGAGAAGGAGTATGCAAAAACTATAAATATATAAAATATAGACTGTAAGTGGAAGGCAATCTCAGAGATAGATAGAGGGGGCGGAGCCAAGATGGCGGAGTGAAAGCAGTGACTTGCTTGAGCTCTCCCCCAAACCCCTCCAAATACTCATAAAAAATGGCTCTAAACAAATTCTGAAGCAGCAGAACCCACAAAAAGACAGAGTGAAACAAATTTCCAGCCCAAGACAACCTGGTTGATTGATCAGAAAGGTGTATTGCACCAGGCTGGGAGCACAGCACAGCGTGGCGTGGGCATGCAGGCCACCCCAAACCTGGAGCAGGCCTCAGAGGACTGAATTGCGGCAGCTGTGGAGGTTTCCAGACTCCTCAATCCACGAATGCCAAAGACAACTTAGAAGGTCAGTGGGAAAAGTCTGTTTCTGTGGTGCTGAGACAGGAAAATGGGGTTTCAGCTCCATTCCCAAGAGTGTGGCCCTGGGGGGGGGGGCAGCTGCTTCCCGAGCTTCTGCCCCACACACTGAGGGGGAATCCAGTGGCTGATCAGAGAGGGTCTGCAGGGATCTCTTTGCCCGTGTTTGGATCTGGGTCACAGTTCTGGGCAGTGGTGCTGGGGTGAGGAGGAACACTGGCATGGTAGAGCTTGGAGTGGCTGTGGAGAGGAACCCTTCCTCACAGTTACAGGACAGAAAGGAATACTTGTGGTCACAGGCTAGGAAAGGAGTAAGCAACTCTCCCCTTATCATACCACCTTGGAAGAACTGAAAATTTACAGGTCCCTACAAGTATCTCTGAAAACAGCTGCCAAAAACCCCTGAAGCTTGGGACAATACATTCTCCACATTGGAAGCAGACTCTTACCTTAACAAAGAGTTTAAAACTCAAGTAATTGGCTGGGATCATGAGCAAGCAGCACAAAAAGAGTCAGACTATAATCTTACTTTGGTGAAAAAGAAGATCAAAATATACAACCAGAAGAAGACAACAAAGTCAAAGCTCCTACATCCAAAGCCTCCAAGAAAAATATGAATCAGTCCCAGGCCTTGGAAGAGCTCAAAAGGGATTTTGAGAAGCAAGTAAGGGAAGTAGAGGAAAAACTGAGATTGATGCAAGAAAATCACAAGAAACAAATCAACAGCTTGTTAAAGGAGACCCAAAAAAATACTGAAGAAAATAACACCTTAAAAAATAGCCTAACCCAAATGGCAAAAGAGGTCCAAAAAGCCAATGAGGAGAAGAATGCCCTAAAAAGCAAAATTGGCCAAATGGAAAAGGAAGTCCAAAAGATTACTGAAGAAAATACTTCCTTAAAAATTAGAATAGAGCAATTGGAAGATAGTGACTTTATGAGAAATCAAGACACTGTAAAACAAATCCAAAAGAATGAAAAATTAGAAAACAATGTGAAATATCTCATTGGAAAAACAACTGACCTGGAAAATAGATCCAGGAGAGAGAATTTAAAAATTATTGGACTATCTGAAAGCCATGATCAAAAAAAGAGCCTAGACATCATCTTTCAAGAAATTATCAAGGAAAACTGCCCTGATATATAGAACCAGAGGGCAAAATAGAAATTGAAAGAATCCACAGATCTCCTCCTGAAAGAGATCCCCAAAGGAAAACTCCTAGGAATATTGTAGCCAAATTCCAGAGTTCCCAGGTCAAGGAGAAAATATTACAAGCTGCCAGAAGGAAACATTCAAGTACTGTGGAAACACAATCAGGATAACACAAGATTTAGCAGCTTCTACATTAAAGGACCACAGGGCATGGAATATAATATTCCGGAGGGCAAAGGAGATAGGATTACAACCAAGAATCACCTACCCAGCAAAACTGAGTATAATCCTTCAGGGGAAAAAATGGTCATTCAGTGAAATAGAGGACTTTCAAGCATTCTGATGAAAAGACCAGAGCTGAATAGAAAATTTGACTTTCAAATACAGGACTCAAGTGGAACATGAAGAGGTAAACAGGAAAGAGAAATCATAAGAGACTTATTAAGATTGAACTGTTTACATTCCTGCATGGAAAGATGATATTTATAACTCATGAGACCTTTGTCAGTATTAGGGTAGTTGGAGGAAAAAAATTATATGTATGTATATGTAGATAGATAGATAGAGGGCACAGGGTGAGTTGAAGATTAAGGGGTCATATCTGGAGAATAAAATTAAGGGATGAGAGAGGATTATACTCGGAGAAGAAGAAAGGGAGAGGTAGAATGGGGTAAATTATCTCACAAAAAAAAAACAGAAAAGAAAAGTCTCTTACAGTGGAGGGGAAAGGGGAAGGTGAGAGGAATGAGTGAATCTTATTCTCATAGGATTTGGCTTAAGGAGGGAATAACATACACATTCAATTGGGTATGGAAATCGGTCTTACCCTACAGGAAAATAGGGGGAGAAGGGGACAAGAGAGTAGGGGGATGATAGAGAGGAGGGCAGAATGGGAAAGGGGGTAATCAGAAGTAAATACTTCTGAGGAGGGACAGGGTCAAAAGAAAGAATAGAATAAATGGAGGGCAGGATAGGATTAAGGGAAATAGAGTTAGTTTTTCACAACATGTCTACTATGGACGTGTTTTGCATAACTGCACATGTACAACCTATATTGAGTTGTTTGCCTTTTCAATGAGGGTGGGTGGGGAGGGAGGAAGAGAGAAAATTTGAAACCTAAAGTTTTAAAAGCACATGTTTAAAAAAAATGTTTTCACATGCTACTGGGAAATAAGAAATACAGGAAATGGGGTACAGAAGTCTATCCTGCCCTACAGGAAAATAGAAGGGGAAGGGGATAAGAGAAGAGGAGTGATATAGAAGAGAGGATAGACTAGGGGAAGGGATATTGAGAATGTATGGCATCTTGGGGTTGGGTGGAGGGGGGGGATGGGGTGAAAATTTGGAACTCAAAAACTTGTGGAAGGGAATGTTGAGAACTAAAAATAAATAAATTTATATTAAAAGAAGAGATAGAGATGTGCATGTGTGATATATATGTGTGTATGTGAATAAATATATATTTGCCTTACACACATGCACACACACACATAAAAATATATATATACATTGCCTTGCATATATAAAAGATACAGACCATAAATGTAAGATAATCTTAGATTGAAATATATGTGTGTGTATGTGTGTGTATGTATGTGTGTATACACACATACACACACACACAAGCATATATATATATATTCTTGCATATAAGATATTGTTGTTGTTGCACTACTATATGGAAAGGCCTAAGAAAGGCCTTCTATAGAAGTGGAATTTGAATTAAGTCTTGAAGGAAACCAGGGAAGCTAGAAGGAGGAGCTGGGAAGGCAGAGTCTTCAAGGCATGAGGGACAGTTAATATATATGCATGGAATGGGAACTAGAGTTAATGTGTGAAGAGCAGCAAGTGGTCCATTGTCCAGTAAGCTGGATCATAGACTTACTAGCGGGCAGTAAAGTATAAGAAGACTGGAAAGGTAAGAAGGACTCAGGCTATGTAGAATGGTAAATGCCAAATAGAGGATTTTATATTTGATCCTGGAAGTGATAGGGAGCCACTGGAGTTTATTGAGTGATGTAGTTAAAAATATTATTAAAATTATAATATTGAGTGACATAGATGAGAATATTATTAATTCTCATAAGGAAGAACTTTGGAAATCCATAGAACTATGCCCTGTTTTTTTAATCAACAATTTATTTGTATTTGCTAGGTGCATATTATGTGTAAGACATCATACTCAAAAGTTATATGGTATTCTGATCACATTGATTCTTAGGCTTTCCTCCACAGACACTAATCATGACTCACCTGTTCATCTTTGTAACTCTTTTCCAGGTCATCCCCAAAGTTCATGACAGGGAATCCATCCAATGTACTGGAGGCCTTCCTTGTCTTCTCCTCTCATCACAAGGATAATGGTGGAGCACTCAGGTTTTATACTCATTATTCCTCAATCTTGCCATGGGATTAATACATCTTCTTTTTCAATCATATACTTCCCTGATAACATCCTTTACTCAAATTCCTCTTCAAAGTTCCTTATTTGTTAATGTGTTTCAACCTGTCACACATACCACATGGCTCTCTGTGTCCCTATGGGGAATACTCATTTTTAATTCCTCAGAGGCTATAGTATTTGCATGACTTAGAACTGTACAACAATTAAATTATTACTTAATAGAATTAAATTATTATTTAATAACTACAATTTGATTATTTTAATGATTAATTGAATCATCAGAATTTTAATTAAAATTAATGCAATTATTTAATAATTTAAATTATTTAAAAGATGGGCCCTTTTTTCTGGTAATAGTTTAGATTTTCAGTTTCCTGAAGGCAATCCAATACATTTTCTTCTCCCGTCTAATGGCAGGCCCAATTAGTTGCTTATTCACATCATCTATCCCCAATACAAACATTGGTAGACAAGTTCCATAAGTTGTTCAAATAACTATATGTCATAATATTATCAATGGATATTATTCTTCTCCTCAGTTTTTCCTATATGGATGATAAGGCCAAACTCTTTTGAGTACTTAAGGATCTCTGTTGTGGTAGATAAAGTATTGGGCTTGGAGTCAGGAAGATGAGTTCAAATAAAAAAAACTGTTAATGTATTCAACAAACAATAAGGACTGTTTTTTTTTTAATACTCGATTTGTTTTTACAAGTATTTATTATCTTTCCCTCTCACTACTCCATCCCACTGAACAACTAACAAACAACGACAACAACAAAGACAAATCTCTCTTACCACGTACATAGTCCAGCAAATTCCCACATTGGCCATGTCCAAATGCACACGTCTTATTCTTCATTTTAAGGCCATCACCTCTCTGGTAGGAGGTGGGTGGTGTGTGTCCTCTTCATTCCACTGAATTCAGGATTTACCATTGCATTGATCAGTGTTCTAAAGGCTTTCAAAGCTGATATCCTCTTTAATAGGCCTGCACAACATGTGGCCTTCCGGCAACCCACCAAAGGATTGTGAGTGGCCCGCCTGCCCCTCTCTATCCTATTTGTCACGTGATTCACAGCCACCAACCATTGCCAATTTGTCTCTAGTCACCTTTACTTGGAAAGTGAGTGGCTAAAAACCTATCTGCAGCCAAAGAAATTTAGCCTTTTTTAATTTTGGCCCCACCTACTGCCAAGTTGTGCAGGTCTTCTCTATAACGTCATTAAATAAATTGTTTTCCTAGTTCTGCTTACTTTACTCTTGCACCATTTCAGAGAGATCTTCCCAGTTTCCTCTGAAATGGTCTCCTTCATCATTTCTTATGGCACAATAAGATTTCATTACATTTATATACCACAATTTGTTTAGCCAATCCCCAATAATTGAA
This sequence comes from Phascolarctos cinereus, assembly GCF_003287225.1. Taxonomy (NCBI): domain Eukaryota; kingdom Metazoa; phylum Chordata; class Mammalia; order Diprotodontia; family Phascolarctidae; genus Phascolarctos; species Phascolarctos cinereus. The sequence goes on along the minus strand of NW_027555625.1, from coordinate 56,133,115 downwards.
ATTATTTTCCAGGGTTTTGGGGTTTTTTTTGCTACCACAAAAAGATGTTATAAATACATTTGTACATATAGATCTTTTTCCTCTTCCTTTGATGTCTTAGTGGCCCAGTAGTAGAAGAGCTGGGTCAAAGGGTATGAATACAATGGTTTTACATTCTCTATATTTTTCCATCAATTATGTGGGATTAAAGATGTTGTCTACTGTGCAATATCTCTTGTAAAAATTTATTAGTCCCCTATTAATATCCTTCCAGGATTCCTTGGATGGATGATTCTCATAAAAATTAAATACAGAAGGGAAAGTAGGCACATAGATATAGAGACATAGATGTTCCCACAGTAGACATTTTGGGGGCATTTATAGGATCTGAGATTTTTTTTCCATTTGGTTATCTTCTTTTCCTTCCAGATACACTACAAAGATATCCTTCAATGCTCCCACAATTGTGTCTCCTCCCATGTGGCTCTCCTCTTATTATCTACCACGTATGACTGTTGCGAAGGTCAAATAATTTATGTAAAGTGCTTTCTGAACTTAAAAGTACCATATATATATGCTAGCTATTGTTATTATATTGTGTTGCTACATATTACTATATATTGTTATTATCTTTTATGTACACTTGGTGTTATCCAGCTGCTTTTCTTAGGTTCTTCTATTATTGCTTCATCTGCTGTTTAAAAGTAAGAAAACATACTCTCACTCTTGTATCACTTATCCAGCTCCTAGCTGAATTCCAAGAAGGACCAAAGGTCTCTTAAACTATATTTCCTCTTTAAATGAAGTAGGAATGAATATATCAGCTTAGCATTGGGTAACACTAGCTCAGTTATGTTCTGTAACTAAAACCACTATTCCATTTCAGAGAAAAATTATACTAATATTCAGACAACAGGGCTGAAGATAGCTAAGGTGGTGTCAACTATGGATCCGATCCAAATTCTTAAGCAAGGCTTCAAGACAACTCACAGTGATACAGTAGCTACAGCAGAGCTAGGGCTCCAATTCATCTTCAAGTGATGAAATAGAAAGAGCACTGGATTGGGAATCAGTATGTTAGGCTGTAGTTCTAGATGGACCAACAAACTTCATTGTAGGCCATTGAGTAAGTCAGGACTTTCTTTAGTCATATGTCAACTAAGAGGGACTAGATCTCGAATATGACTTTCTACTCTAACATCCTGTGTTCTAAGGGTCCTTCCAGCTATGACATCTTGTGTTCTAAAGTTCCTCGTGCCTCTAATATTCTATGTTCTAGGGTCCCTCCTACCTATAACACTCTATGTTCCAGGGTCCCTCCCAGCTCTGACACTCTACATTCTAAGGTCCACTCCAGCTCTGATATTCTATATTCAGAATCCTTCTAGCTTGGTCTTTCTAGTTTATTCTAAGATCTCTCTTAATTCTAATATTGTATTACTCAATGATTCCATGACTGAAAAAGCCTTATGAAGCCTAGGCAGGGATCAGAAGAAATAAAGCTTACTATGTTTTTATTCTGCCTCATATATGTCAGGGATAAATTAATAGGCACTGTGGTGTACTAATTCCTTCCTTTATTAGCTCTCTTTTTTTAAATTTACTTTTTTTTTTTAATTTTGGAGGCAATTGGGGTTAAGTGACTTGCTCAGGATCACACAGCTAGTAAGTGTTAAGTGTTTGGTCTGAGGCCGGATTAGAACTCAGGTCCTCCTGACTCCAGAGCTGGTGCTTTCCCCACTGCACCACTTAGCTGCCCCTCCCCTTTATTAGCTCTCTAGCATGTACAGTGTTCCAGCCAAATCAACTTCCTTGCTATTTATCATACATGGCATTTTTTTTTTACATTTGAAATCTTATTTGACTGATATTTAATTTTTTATAGGGCAGCTAGGTGACACAGAAGATAGAGTGCTGGACATGGAGTCAGGAAGACCTGAGTTAAAATCCAGCCTCAGACACTTACTAGTTCTATGTCCCTGGGCAAGTCACTTAACCCTGTTTGCCTCAGTTTCCTCATCTGTAAAATGAGCTGGAGAAGGAAATGGGAAACCACTCTAGTATCTTTGCCAAGAAAACATCAAATGGGGTCATGAAGAGTCAGATGTGACCAAAAAACAACATCTATAGCACTGTAGGATTTGCTAAATATTTTATATGTGCTATCATCTTTGATCCTCACAAGAAGTACCCATTTTTAACATCCACATTTCACAGATGAGGAAACTAAGCCTGAAACAAGTAAATTGTCTTGCTATGGGCTGTACAAATAAGGTCTCAGGCAGAATTTGAACTCAGGCCTTCCTGATTACAAGGCCAAGCCCCTCTCCAGACCACCTAGTATAATGTACTAAGTTCCTCAAAATTGGTTATTAAAGTTGATTTTCCACAAAGTTGGCTGTGTGTTTGTGGCCTAGTTGGATATTAGTGGCAACCAGGTTACCTAGTGATAAGCTGATGACTTTGGAGTTAGGAAGTCCTAAGTTTAAATCCTGCCTAACTATGTAACTCCAGGCAATTCACTTAACTTCTCAGCCTCAGTTCCCTCATTTGTAAAATGGGAACAATATAGTAGCTACCTCCCAGGGTCCTGGTACGGATCAAATGAGATAATATATGTAAATGCTTTAAAGCAACATATAAATGTTAGCTTTTATTGCTATTATAATAAAATGACAGTGGACAGCTTAGCAAAAATGACCAACTGTCCCAGGACCAGAGTGGGGTAAATTGAAGTCCATGTCTCACGTGCTCTGAAGTGAATGGGGTTGAGAGGGAATATTGTTTGTGGCCCAGAGAACCTGGAATCCAGGTCTCTGTTTGGGGGTCTGGGAGTGGGGAGATCAGTGTCTCCCAAACCTTCTTTTGGCTTGGCCAACTCAAAGGCTTCCTGATATCTGGACTTCTTTACATCTGTATGTAAAGGCTAAGTCTCTCCCAGCCACTCCCAGATCATTTTACCTAGCCCCTGGATGCTGCTTTCACCAAAGAAACCAGTTCCATCCCTCTGGCTAAAGAATAACGAAGCATGCTTCTCAATGCCTAATCCAGAAATATGGAAGAGATTCCTGTTTGATGGTCCACAGGTATGTTTGTTTGGACTGAAATGTAGAAATCAGTGCCTGGTTTCCCTCAGATTATCACAATAAAATGGGGTTTATGCTGATTGCTCATTTACAATCTGTTTATGAGTGAGACTGAAATGAAGCATCAGTAAAGGGGTTGATGCAAGAGCCTAAAGTTTCAGTAAATGCTAAATGAAAACTCTAAATAAATGGGAAATGCATCTTCATGGGACAGTGAGCAGCTAAGTCAAGGCAACTCTCTCATTCCAGCTCCACCACATACTAAAGTAGGCCCCCTGGAGCCAAACAGAGTGGGAGCTCCCCACTTCCTGATCCCTGCTCCTACCCCCAGGCCTGCTACTTTCCCCTAGATAATTCCCCATGGAAAACAAAGAGGATTTCTTTCATCAAGAAAAAAGAAAGCCTTGATATACACCAAAATCTTTATAACAAAATGTGTGTGTGTGTGTGTGTGTGTGTGTGTGTGTGTGTGTGTGTGTGTGTGGTGTGTGGTTGCAAAGACCTAGAAGAAGAAAGTGGTTATCCCTCAATTGATGGAATGGCTAAACAAATTGTGGTCCATTAATGTAATGGAATGTTGCTGTACTGTAAGAATAAATGAGTATGATGGATAGAGAAACATGAGAAGAGTTATATGAACTGATGAAATTAAGCAGAGACAATAAAGCAATATTCTCATTGACTTCAAGAATGTAAATAGTTCTGGGCCTATCCCTGATGCTAGAAGCATGACTGTAGGCAAGTCATTCTGTTCAATGAGATTTTGTTTCCTCCTCTCTAAAAGGAGAGGGTTGCCTTTGTAGTTGAGTGGTTTCAGTCATGTCTGACTCTTTGTGACTCCATTTGGGGTTTTCTTGGAAAAGATACGGGAGTGGTTTTCCATTTTCTTTTCCAGCTCATTTTACAGATGAGGAAACTGGGACAAATGAGGTTAAGTGACTGACCCAGGGTCACCCAGCTAGGAAGTGTCTGAGGCCAGATTTGAACTTAGAAAGATGAGTCTTCCTGACTCTAGGCCTGGCACTGTATCTACTGTACCACCTAGCTGCCCCTAGGGTTGCCTAAACGACCTCAAAGATACCTCCCAATTTAGACATTCCATGTTCTCAGTTCTTTCCTAGCTCAGAAATCCCATGATCTAATATCTCTTCCAGTTCTCAAGTCCTTCCAGCTCTGACATTTTATGTTCTCAAGTCTCTCCTAGCTGTGACATACCATGCTTGAAGGGCCCTTCTAGCTCTAGTATTCTCTATTCAAAGACAGAAGGGAACAGCTAGCAGCTGACATTCTACATCCTAAGATCATCCTCAAATCTGAAGTATACTATGTCATAAGGTCTTTTCCAATTCTGATGTTCTCTGTTTTAAGGTTCCTTCCAGTTCTGACATCCTTCATTTAAGGTGCCTTCAAACTATTATATTCTATGATTTTTCATGACTTACTAATACAAATATTATCTAGTTCTTTTCCAGTCATATCTGACTCTTTGTCACCCCATTTGGGGTTTTCTTGGCAGAGACACTGGAGTAGTTTGCCATTTCCTTCTCCGCTCATTTTTACAGATGAGGAATGGAGACAAACAGGGTTAAGTGATTTGCCCAAGGTCACACAGCTCGTCAGTGTCTAAGGATGGATTTGAACTTAGGAAGACAAGTCTTTCTGACTCTAGGCCCAGTGCTCTATCCACTGGATTATCTCCCTTCCTGATGACAATTTTCCTTCCTACCTCCTTCTGCAGAGGTAATATTTTCAATTTCTGAATTTCAGACCTGCTGTTCCAAAACCTCCATGTGGGATTTTGCAAACCTGCCATGCTATCCTGTCTTCAGGCTGGGTAACTTTCCTGGACTCCATCCCAACCCTTTCAGTATTGTTTTGAAAAGCAAGCTTTCTCAAGAAAAAAGTATTCCTCAAGTTTATGGTTTGTGTGCAGAGCATAGAAATAACAACAACTCATATTCATATTTTCCAGTTGCAAAGCCCTTTTACATATAGCATCTCATCTCACCTTCCTAATTAGTCTAAGAGGCAAAATCAATCTTACCAACAGCTTGAGTAACTTACTGAACAAGGGATAACAGGAAAGTGACATCTGCCAAATTATTGCAACTGGTGTCCTTTCTAAAGTCATAAGAAAAACTCAAAGCTAGAAGAAAAATATTCCCTTTGAACCATAAAACTTTATAGCTGGGAGAGACCTTAGAAACGATCTCTAGTCCAACCACCTCATTTTACAAAGGAGGAAAATCAGACCTAAAGCAAGGACGTCCATCTGCCCCATAGCCGCCAAAGCAATTTTCCTGCAACACCAATCAGATCGAGAAGTTGTCCTACTCAGTCAGCTTCAGTAGCCCTCTACTGTCTCTCAGATAAACTCTTCTGTTTAATTTTCAAAATTCTATACAGCTTTGGCTCAACTTGTCTTTTCAACCTTGTTGGACATTACTCCCCACTGTATACTCTATGATCCAGCCAAACTGTTCCTTACTCATGATATTCACCTCCCATCTCCACACCTTTGCACCTACCATCCCCCATGCCTAAAAAGCACCCCTTCCTTACCTCTACTGCATAAAGTCCCATTCTTCACTTACAATGAAGTTCAAAAATTATCATCTGCATAAAGCTTTTCCCGATTCCTCCCTATTACTCTTGTTTATTGAGAATAGACATAACTTCTTTCTTTGTCTTTGTAGCACAATAGTAGGCATTTAATAATTGCTCACTTTGATTGATAGGAGCAAAGCTAAGATGAGTAGGAGTTCTCTGACCCCCATTCTTTTTTCTCCACAATCACCAAGTAACAATATTTTTATAATTGGATGGTAAGTCTTATACTCTTTCTAAGAAACTGTATCTCTAATCAAAATCACCAATTTACTACAAGATTCTGTGAGAAAATGGTCCCCTCTTTGGACAGTGAGTTAGCTCAGGGCTTACAGGCCTTTATTGAGAGATGTTGATCGTGATAAAATCCCCAACCAATTACCCTTCTTCAAAACGATGATAAACTGCAGCTGTAACCAATTGCCAAATGCTGTTGGCAGATGTTAGAGAGATCAATTCAATCCTTTCTGGAGTGCCAACCAGATGGTTGTCTCCCTTTCTGGAGGGATTTTATCTTGCCTTCTAATTGTGTTCAAAAATATGAACCCTTCATGACGCACAACTCCAAACTTTGGACCCATGGAAGGCAGGAGGTAAAGTAGGGAGGATTGCCCAGGATGACAAAATATTTCAGTCATGCTTAAAATCTTAAGAGGGCTGAGTGGGTCCAAACATTAGGCAACTGTCATGTAGTAGAATGAAGAAAAAACTTGACTTAATCTTAATGTTTAAAAAGCCTTGTATCACTTGGCTTTCCTAACCATAGTCCTGCAGCTTGAGAGGTACAGAGGTTTTTTGATGATGACACTGATATATGTATTTGACTGGGTTCCATGTCCACAAAATTCTCAAGTCTATGATTCTACTTGTAAGGCTGAGCCTGAGGCTTAAAGTCATAGAACATTAGAATTGGAAGGAGTCTGAAAACAGAGACCTGGGTTAGGATCCTGGATCAGCTACTTATGACCTTGGGCAGGTAACTTTTCCTTAGACTTTCCTCATCAATAATCAATCAATCAATGCATCTACTAAGACCCTAAGATATGCAAGCCATTGTGCAGGGTACTTGGGATACAAAAAGTAACAACAATGAAACAGTCACTGTCCTCCAGGGGCTTACATTCCATCAGAGGAGATGTGGTTATAGATACACATGCATACACATATGTACATGTGCATGTATGGAAAGAGAAAGATATACATATACATGGGTATGTGTGTATACATGTATATACATTGTGTGTATGTGTGTATGTATGTATATACATACATACAAACTGAGTCAAGCAGAGGTTAAGTGGCCAACATTTTCTCTGTTAGTTATCCTGAATTTACTTTGTGTGTATGCAGTGTATACACAAATATATGTGTGTATGTACAGACATTCACACATGTAAGTGTATATGTGTATTTGTTGTTCATGTTCAGTTGTGTCCGACTCTGTGTGATCCCATGAACTTTTATCCATGGGATTTTCTTGGCAAAGATATTGGAGTGGTTTGCCATATCCTTCTCCAGTGTGTCCTCACTTGTAAAATGAGACATGAAGCAAATAAGGATTAGGGTCCCATAGATAGTAAGTTTCTGAGGCTAGATTGGAACTCAGATCTTCCTGATTCCAGGTCCTGTGCTCTCTCCACTGCACTGCACACACAAAATACACACAACATAAAATACGTGGTAACTAGCAGGGGAAGGTATTGGTCACAACCTCTGCTTATGTCAGTCTCCTCAACTGCGAAAATGGGGTTTTGGTAAGGATTAAATAAGATCATATTTGAAAGCACTTAGCACAGTGCCCAGAACATAGTAGATGCTTAATACATGCTTGTTTCCTTCCTTTCTTCCTTCTTTCTTTCCTTCCTCCCTCCCTTTCTTCCTGTTTTTCTCTTTTATTCCCTCCTCCCTTCCTTTTTTCTTCCTTCCCCTTCTTTCCTTCCTTCCTTCCCTTTCCCCCTTCCTTTCTTCATTCTTTCTTTCCTTTCCTTTCCTTCCCTCCTTCCTTCCTTCCTTCCTTTCCTTCCTTCCTTCCTTCCTTCCTTCCTTCCTTCCTTCCTTCCTTCCTTGCCTGCCTGCCTGCCTCCTTCCTTCCTTCCTTCCTTCCCCTCTTCCTTCCTTCTTCCTTCCTTCCCTTTCCCCTCCTTTCTTCTTCTTCTTTCTTTTCTTTCCTTCCTCCTTCCTTCCTTTCTCCTTCTTTTTCTCCTTTTCCTTCCCCCTTCTTCTTCATTCTTCTTTCCTTTTCTTTCCTTCCTTCTTTCCTTCCTTCCTTCCTGCCTTCCTCCCTTCCTTCCTTCCTTCCTTCCTTCCTTCCTTCCTTCCTTCCTTCCTTCCTTCCTTCCTTCTTTCCTTCCTTCCTTCCTTCCCCTCTTCCTTCCTTTCTTCCTTCCTTCCATTTTCCCCTTCCTTTCTTCATTCTTTCTTTCCTTTTCTTTCCTTCCCTCCTTCCTTCCTTCCTTCCTTCCTTCCTTCCTTCCTTCCTTCCTTCCTTCCTACCTTCCTTCCTTCCTTCCTTCCTTCCATTTTCCCCTTCCTTTCTTCCTTCCTCCCTTCTCAACTAGCAAGGATGAAGATTGTAAAATTACGGGATCCAGAAACAATGGAAGAGCTCCTTTGATTAGGGTTCGTGGCTCCAGAACTTGAGAAAGGAGATGGGAAAAGATAGGAATGAGCTGTGGAAGAGATGGACAGAGACCAGGCAGTAAGATTAAGCATGGTGGCTGGGGCTGTGCTGACTTTGCTTTCCAAGCTCATAAAGATCATACATAGCAGAGATGATGTTTGCGCTCAGTTCCTATGACTCAAAATCAATAGTATGCTGTGGGCTGTTCTATAGTCTCTAAAGCAATCCTGGTTGGATTTTGAATTCTCATTTTGTTTCTACCTTCATATGTCTGAAAGATGATGCTTAAACAGAGATGTTGGGCCAGCCCATGGGCCAAAATCTCATGCACTGCTGACGGAAAGACTATCAGGGTAATGAATGGAGCAGGGAAATATTAGGCCAATAAAAGATAATTTAGTGTACGGGAAAGCCTGGGGATCCTTCTTTGACCAAAGAATGTTGGCATTGCCACTAATCCTGGACTTCCATCATGAAGGCCGTGTCTTGGTTCTCTTGGCCGAATAGTACAAAGTATGCAAACATGCAGGGAGAGAAAGCAAACTCTTATCCCTAACACTCAACACTCAAGAAGTAGGGGAGAAAGGAAGTGGCAGATTGGAGTATGTGGATGTTCAGTGAATGAAGGTAGCCCTCAGAAAGGGGCTCAACAGCGAAAGGAGCCTAGGAGTCATAGTCCAAGTCCAGCCTAAGGAGCAGAAACAGTTGCACTTTATTATGGAACCAGCAAAGGTTCAAGATATCTAACAAACTAGAATGGTGGGCAAAATCCAATATAGTGAAATTTAAGAGAGGAAAAAAAAATTATATGGTGCTAATCTTGGGTTCAAAAAAATCAACTTCATAAGTAAAACATTGGAGAAGTATAGCTCAGCAATTCATCTAAAAACCAACTGGGAGTTTGGGGGTCCATAAGCTCAATAAAAGCCCACAGTATGACATAAAAGACAAAAATAGTAATATACTATCTGAGCCTGCACTGAGTATGGCATAGGATCCAGAACAAGGAAGGTGGTAATCCTGCTGTACCCTGTGTATCCACACCTGGAACACTGGGTTCATCTGCTAACATCACCTTTTAAGACAAGCTTTGACAGGTTGGAGAACAACCAGGGGAGCATGATGAAGAACCTCAAGACCATGTCAAGTGACCATCCCCTGGGGAAGACTCAGGGCTGGAGAAAAGAAGGTAATGGCTGCCTTTCAGTATTCAAAGAACTGCTATGAAAGATTCAAGTTATTTTTGCTCAGCCCCAGGAGCCAGAGTGGAAATAACAGAGAAATAAATAAATGGGAAAACATTTCTATTAGTTATCCAAAAGTAGAATGAGCTGCTCGGGGGATGGGCTATGTGAGCTCCCTTCTGTTTGAAGTCTCCAAGCAAAGGTTGGGTGACCACTCCTTAGAATGGTGTAGAGAAAAACTCGTAACCCTGGGTCTGTGAACTTAAAAAAAATACTTCAGTAACTGTGTTTTCTTCATTATTCTACATATCTTATTTTATGCATTTAAACCCATTATTCTGAAGAGACAATAGGCTTTACCACACTGACAGAGGGGTCCAGGACACACATACATAAAGCTAAGAACCCTTGGAAGAGAGGGAATTCTTTTTCAGATGTGGATTAAATTAGATAGTCAACATTTATTAAGTGCCAGGCTCTGTGCTAAGCATTGAGGATACAAAGAAAGGCAAAAGATGATCCCTGCTGAGATTCTTTCTGGTGACCCTGGGACAAGCTGAAAAAGATCATAGATTGGGCTCTTGAAGAGATGTTAAAAGGCCACATAGTCTGATCCCTTCATTTTAAAGATGAAGAACTAAGGCCCAGAGAGTGACTTGCCCAGGGTCACATAGCCAGTAAATGACAGAGGCAGGATTTGAACCCAGAACTCTTGACTCTAGCACTCTGCCCACAACAACATGCTGCTTCTAGAGTAGTTTCTAGGACGGAAAGTCCTGAGAGCCGTTCTTGACATATAACTCTGTCATCGAGGAAACAGTTCCTCAAGGAAGGCCAGCGCAGCATCCGAAAGTTTTGGGGGAAACATGATCTGCCCCATCACTCACAATGCCCACCTCTGGAAGGAGCTGATTGTTCCGACAAGATGTGATCACGTTTTTCACTTTCTCTAGCTTAGATTCCATCTTTCCTCCAGCGCACCTACCATATCTCTTCCCCCAGCCCTTTCCCCCTCCCAGCCCCACGATCTTTTTGAAAGGAAGCAGGAGAAACAACACTCCCACCCCTGACCCTGAGCCCAGCTTGCATTTCCTCCCCCAGCTCTGACTTAAACAAAACCGAAAAAGCTCTGATTTTTTTTTTCCACGTTTATGAAAGCGCAGGATGGATAATGCTAGCAGGGAGAGGTCAGGCAAGGAGCCAGAGAGACGCTTGTTTGAGCTTCCCCACTCAAGACTGCCAGTGCATTTCAATTCTGCTGCCTCGTAACAGCCCCTGCTATTTACAGATCTGGGCCACCCTTTAAGCTGAGATTGCCAGTTGTTTTAGATGGAGCTGGGTTTTATGAACTGACATGGAAAAAGAAGCCCACCAGTGGTGGAATGAAGACCACCCAAACAAGTTTGGCTAGTGCCAGAGAGTAGTTGGCCATTGATTCGACAGCCCAGAGGGCAAGCTTTGCTCTGGTGTGGTGGGAAAAACAGAGACTACCTCTGGAAAAGGCCAGTAGCCAGGCATCACAATATATTTCTTTGGGCTATTGAATTGTCATTACCCAAATCCCTCTTTGGCTTTGCTATCTGAGAAACTGTTCTTTTGATAATGAGTGAGGTTGGATTTGAACTCATATCTTCCTGAGTCCCCACTTAGGGCTCTATTCACTGTTCCACCTAGTTGCCTAGTTTTCTCTGCTAACAAACCAGAGATTGTTTTGTGAATGATGCTTGAACATACACACATTCAGAGTTGGGTGTCAGAGCCTAAAAGAACTGCTGTGAAGTTTATTCCAAGGTCCAGTGCCATTGATCTAGAATTATCAATTTATTTTTTCTCACTTTGACCTCTCTCCACAATGTTCTCCCTCTAATTTTCACATAACTGAGCTATAAGCTTTCCCTTTATAGCAGGAGAGAAATGCCAAGGAGTGGGGACAGAGCCCATATTACTGATGAGGTAGTGATAGTTTACAAGCAGATTGCTTCTGTTTAGATTGAATTTTTAATAAATGAGTGAATGAATCACAGAACCTCAGAGTTGGAAGTGATATCCAAGGTCATCTACTCCAGCTCATACTTATTTTCTGTGTTTACTTCTTCATGGGTTTTCCCTAGTTGGGACCACTCTTCCCACTGACATATTTGCCTTTAAGGGCTTCCTTTAGGAGAGAAATGTTCCATTACTATTTTTCTTACTATTCTATTTCATTACATGCTTTTGCTCTGAACTAATTTATCTCCTGGATAACTAATGAAAGTAAACACATTGATGGGGGCTCATGAACTACGGCTTTGAGGAAATGTTGAACCACAAAATTCCTTGCATGTAGGGTAGGGGCCTTTATACAGGTGGGGGTATCTCTGGGTGTTTGGGACAGCTATAATTATTAAACATTTCTTCATCATAAAAAAATGGAACTCAATAAATAACCCAGTGTTTGATAAACCTGAAAATATAAATTACCTTTGAAAGAACTCCTTATTTGGTAAGAACTGTTGGGGAAACAGAAAGTCAGTCTAATAAAACTTAGGCTTAGACCAATATTCTACATAGTTTTCCACAATAAATTAAAAATAGATAATGTGACCTGAATATTAAAGATAATATCATAAAAATATGAAAAATACATATTTCATAGCTTTGAACAAAAGGTGAATTCTGAAATAAACAAGGCATATAGATAAATTATAAAATTTATATTTTATTATAAAAGATATATATGTAATTATACATAAATTATAAAAGATAGAATAGACAGTTTTAATTATATGAAATTGAAAAGCTTTTTGCACAAACAAAATGAATGCATTTATGATAAGAAGGGAAGAAATGGACTGGGGGAAAAAGTCTTTGCATCTAATATATCTGTTAAGGCTTGGTGCTCAAGATATAAAAACAACCTATAGAAATATATGACCAAAAGTTATTCCCAATGGAGAAAGGGTCAAAGGATGCATGAAAAAAATTCTTGAAAGAAAGATGCTAAACTATTAACAACCATATATTAAAAATGCCCCTAATCACTAATATTAAAAAGAAATAAAAATCAAAACAACTCTGAGGTTTGACCTCACACCCTAAAAATATGTTGGAAGGTTGCAGAAAGACAGGCATTGTTGGTGGAGTTATGAATCAATACAATCATTTTAGAAATCATTTTGGAATTATGAAAGGAAAGCAGTCAAAATGTCCATACCCTTGGACCTAGAGATTCCACTGCTAGATATATACCCCAAGGAGGTCATAGACAAAAGAAAGAATGGCTCAGTATAGACCAAAATATTTACAACAACATGGTGTGTGTGTGTGTGTGTGTGTGTGTGTGTGTGTGTGTGTGTGTTAGGAAAGAACAAGAAACAAAGTAGATGTCCATTGATTGAGGAATATTAAACAAATTGTGATATATAGATGATAATTGTGGTAATAGAATATCATCATGCTGTATGGAATAATGAACAAGATGAATTCAGAGAAGCATATATAGATGTGAATTGATGCAAAGTGACGTAAGTAGAGCCAGAAGAACAATACACACAATAATTCCAACAATATAAATGGAATGAACAACAACCGCAAAAAATCAAAACAACATTGCCAACTTCTAAACAACAGTCTTGACCCCAAAGAAGAAATACAAGCAGATGTGTCCTTCCTGTTCTTTTGTAGGAATGGCGAGCCTTGGGTGTGGTACCGCATATATGATGCTCTACTTTTTTGATACATTGAGTGACTTCACTGATTTTTTTTCTTTTTCCTCTTTTTCTTTTGAAATAACCTTTTTTTTTAAATTATGGGATTATTCTCTGGCGTAGGAAAGGAGGAAGGATATGAGGGGAATGTAGGTGATATGAAGGCAAAAAATATCAATAAAATATATTTAATACATTTCTTCCTCATGTTGCACTGAAATTTGCTCACTTGCAGCCTCTAGCTTTTTGCCTTAGTTATGTCCTCTGAGTCCAAACAACTCAAGTCTAATCTTTCTTTTCTATGTTAATTACATGCATTGGATAATTCCCATAATCCCCTTCAGTGTTCTTCTCCTACAGACTAAGTGTTCTTTATTCCTTCTTCCTGTTATAGCATGGGTTCAAACCTTCTCATCATCCTGGTCACCCCCTCTGGATGCATTCTTTCTTGTTGGTGTCCCTAAAATGTGGTACCTAGAACTCAAAGCAATGTTCTAGATGTGGCCTGACCCAAGCAGAGGGCAGTGGTACTCTGATCTTGTGTTTCCACATACCACGCCTTCTTACTGCAGTCTAAAATCACCTTAGTTACACTGTGGATGCACATCTCATCTTCAAATATCCCAAGGGTCTCAATTAGTGCCTCACATGACTCATTATATCTAATAGTGCTTAATAGATGAGGTTTGTCTCCTGCATTCAAAGAATTTATCCTTGCTGGATTGTAAAACAAGAGATGCACATGAATAAATATCAGTCATTTCAGTTGTATCCAACCCTTTGTGACTCCATTTGGGGTTTTCTTGGCAAAGATACTGGAGTGGTTTGCCATTTCCTATCTCCAGTTCATTTTACAGATGAGGAAACTGAGACAAACACTGTTTAAGTGATTTGCTCAGGGTCACGCACTAAAAATGTTTCTGAGGGCAGATTTGAATCCACAAAAGATGAGTCTTCCTAACTCCAGGCCTGGCACTCTATCTACTGCACCACCTACCTGCCTGTAATGGACATGGACATTAAAATATGGTAAATCCAAGGATCAGAAAGTGCTGATACTAATACTACTAATAATAATGATGATGCCACAATTCTCAATGTGAAGAACATATTTAGAACAATTAATGACTGAAATGACAGTCTTAATGTACACTAGAACTCTAAAATGGACCACAACTGATTTGGAAAGTATACAAACAAAATCCTGTACAATATTAATGAAACAGGGGCATTTGTAGGAAAATAAGCTTTTTCTTACCAAAACGTAAGGAAGAGATTTGATAGATATTCTCAGAGCACATGAAAAACAGGTAGAAAAACTACAGAAATTCATTTGGAAAAAGCAAGCATCACTTCACCAAACAAAAGGATGATACCAATGGGCACAAGCCATCTGATTTGTTAAATGTGACCAGAAATGCTTTACTACCAGATGAAGCGTATCTAGTGAATGGGATCCGTAAGTCAAATCAAAAGGTCTCAGTGAGTGACAGCTGCGTGAAGAGGCACAGAACAAATGGTAAAGTTGTGGGGATTTGTTTATGGAAAAGAAGGGGAGTATGGTGCTAATTCAGAGCAAGGTGGTTACTACCAAAAATCACAGAAAGATTGTTCTTAAGAAGCCCAGACTTAGTGCTCCCAGTAGATTATGCATGAACATATCACTTCAGGCTGTAAAAACTTAACACCAACTAAATACCTGGAAAGACAAGACCTGGTGACTGGAATGATTCATCAGCAACTCAATTCCTTTCATGAACTGAAAAACAAGTTCTCATACTGCAAACATAGACCTCAAAATATCCTTGAGAATTCAGCCTGTAAACTTTTCTGAAACCAGAGCATTGTCGCAGACTAAACTGTTTCTGATGGTTGTCTGCATGTAACATTGATCCATACAAACTCAAGAAGAGTATTTTGAATAGATGTTAAT
This sequence comes from Phascolarctos cinereus, assembly GCF_003287225.1. Taxonomy (NCBI): domain Eukaryota; kingdom Metazoa; phylum Chordata; class Mammalia; order Diprotodontia; family Phascolarctidae; genus Phascolarctos; species Phascolarctos cinereus. The sequence goes on along the minus strand of NW_027555625.1, from coordinate 56,118,020 downwards.
ATACTAAATACTCATAATTTCTATGTTACATGGCACCAGAAAAAATCCCTTTCAAAATACAAAGATATAAAAGAGAAAATTTAAATCCTAGGCCATCAGAATGAGGTACATATATCATTCCTATTGTTCAGTCCCCTACTAGAATTAGTCCAAGGATGTTTTCAGTAAGCATGGGGGTAGGGGAGAGGGAAGCTAGGTGTGTGTGATAGAATGGTGAACTTGGAGTCAGGAAGAGCTGAGTTCAAATCCAGCTCCAAACACTTACTAGCTGTGTGACCCTGAGCAAGTCACTTAAAACTGTTTGCCTCAATTTTCTCATCTGTAAGATAAGCTGGAGAAGGAAATGGCAAACCACTCCAGTATCTTTGCCAAGAAAATCTCCAATGGAGTCCCAAAGATTTGGAAATGACAACATCAACAACAACAAAAACAGTGTATGAACTCGTAATCCAATACAATTATTCAACTACAAAAAGCAGATATAAAATAATGAATTTAAAGGAATAGGAGTACATTAATGACTTGTCCCAGGCCAGTTTCTATCTAAACTCCATCCAATAAGATAAGAAAAATAAATTTCTTTGATAATACCTAACATTTACATAGCACTTTAAGGTTTTCAAAGAATTTCATACCCATGATAAATCTAACTCTATGAAGTAGATGTTAAAGCTATTACTATACCCACTTTACAGATGAGGAAATTGAGGCAGGCTGAGAGAGATTAAGTAACTTGCCCTAGGTCCCGCAGTTCTTAAATACAAATGTGTGAGAAATATTTTTTTCTAGCAAAGGGTAGAGGGAGAGAGATCAGAGGAGACTTTATGGAGAAGGTGACTTCTTATTGGGTCTTAAGAATGGATAGGATTTTGACAGACAGAGGTGAGGTACAGCAGTAGTGGGGAGGGGTGTTCAGACAGTGTCATTTTCATTTTCAAAATATTGACCATACTCTACTGCCTTGGGATTATAGGAATATTATTTCCTAACCCTTTCTCATTTACAGGGTAGCTCTGAATTTGTTGGAGTATATTGGGAGGCAGTGTGGAAGAGAACGAATGAATGGATGGATGGATGGATGGATGGATAGATAAATGAATCAAAAGCATTTATTAAACACTTGCTATATTCCAGGCCCTGTGCTGGGGATACCAGTACAAAACTGACCTAATCTTTGCCTTTAAGGAGCTCACATTCAGCAAGAGTTCTTAACCTTGGGCCCATTTATTTGTTTCAAAAACATTTTGACAACTGCATTTGAATATAATTGGCTTCCTTTGTAACCCTGTGTGTTTCGTTTTATGCATTTAAAAACATTATTTTAAGAAGGAGTCTTTGGTTTCACCAAACTGCCAAAGGGGTCTATCACACACACACACACACACGCACACTCATACACTCACACACTCACACATGTTTAGGTGGAGGCTTCTTTCTTGTCCTAGCTGATAGATCCTCCAGCCCACCTCCCTCTCCCACCTTACTGGAATATGAATGCCCTAGGCACACCTACATACCGCTAGCCCTCCTCCTTCCTCTTGCCACCACAGACACCTCCACCTCCACTGTCCTGCTCAGAGATTAGCAAGGGTGAGTAAAGAATGCCACAGTGCCAATTGCCTCCGGTGGCTTGAACAAAGAGATCAGTGGCTCCTTGCTTTTGTCTCTGAGTCCACTCAGACACTGACAACAACCCTTCCATGCCATGAGAGACCATTCTCATGAGTTGTTGCTGCTGAAAATTGATTACTTGCAGCCGCTACAAGAATGAGCCTCCTTGAATTTAGTTTGGCTGGTGCTCATACGAGGACACGTGGTTCTTCACTGGTCCAACGCCGGAAGCTTTTCCAGCTGGTTTAGACCTTCTAGAATTTCTATTTCACAGGCTTACTAAAGGTGAAGAAACTGAGACCCAAAGAGGTCAAGGGCTTGTCCAATGTCACGTGGGTGGCTATTAGTGAGGCAAGAACAGGAACCCAGCTCATCTGTCTGCTGCTCATGGTCCTGCCTGGGAAGGTTTTGTGGAAGAGGTGAGTCTGGAGCTGAATGGCAAAGTATGGAGAGCATTTTAATAGACAGAGGAGAGAAGGAAAGACATTGCCAGTTGATGGGAACATTAAAAAAAAAAGATATGCAGCAGGGATCCTCTGGGATCATAGGATTCATAGGATTGAGAGTTCAAAGGACCTTAGATACCATAGGATCATTGATTCAAATCTGGAAGGGACCTTAGGAGGTCATTTGGTTCAATCCTTTCATGTTAAAGATGAGGCCAAGAGAGGTTCAGTGACTTTCCTGAGGTCACACAGGTAATAATTGGTACAGCCACCATTTGAACCCATATCCTCTGACTCTAAACTTGGTACTCCCCATTCTACTGACACAGTAGTACAGCATTTATAGTTTTATTGCCATCTAGTCCTATTATCTCATTTTCATAGGTGCAAACTGAGACCCCAGCGCTTTACCCAAGTATAAATTTGAACTCAGGTTCTCTGACTCCAAAATCAATGCTCTTTTACCCACCCCATACTAAGTTCATACCTACTATGCATTTTAGATTAGACATTTGGGGTCCCATGTCCTAAGGTATGGATGGAAATATCTGGGAGGGGTGCTGGGAATCCATAAAGTCAGAAACCAAGCACCTTTAGGGCCCCATGCCACATTGACCCTCCCGGGAAAGACAGAGCTTGGATCCCAGCAATGAGATCCTACCCTCTATATTGCCCATCAGTCCTGGGCACCACACCCGGCTCTAAGCACACCAGGGAAAAGGTAGAGAAAGCAGAGCATGCCAGAGGCAGGCATCCTACCCTCTTTTAAACGCTGGCTGCAGAGTGTCCATGACTGGAGAGATTTCCTGGGAGGAAATCTGATCTCTTGAAAACAGGCCAGCCAAATGCAATTATAACAAACTATCAAAAATATTGTATTTGAAATCTGTTCTAACTGCTCAAATATGTTTGCAGACTTTTCCAGGCTGGTTGAAGAACCATTAAAGCTGGGTCTCCCATACTGGGCTTGTTAACCCCTGATGACCTGAAGTCTAAATGGAGACCAAGTAAACAAACAAGAAATCATTTGGCTAACAAGTCCAAGAGCCCATCTGCATTTCACTTTCCACCAGGCTGCTCCTACCCATTATGCCCCATTAGAGCCCTCTTGTTTATTTGTTTTCTGGAGGAGTCTCGATTTCTGCTCCTCACTTGGCTCTTGGGGCTCGGGGATCTTAATTCTACCATGGGGCTGTGGATATGAACCACTGCACCTTCCAGCCTCGTGTTGTTCCACCAGCACTGAGAGAAGTCAATACGAAGCAGACTCAAAAGGTCCAGGCTCAAAACATGGTCGAACGTGAGCCTGGGCCAATCACTTCATGACTCAGAGCCTCAGTTTTCCCTTCTATGAAATGGCATTAACTAGACTCAAGATTGCTGTTGATAAAAAATGCCAGGACCACCTTTCATATAGTGTTGTTACTGTGACTGAATGAGAAAATGGATTTAAAATGCTTTGTAATTAGAAAGACCAACAGAAATATCTGCTCATAGCTGCCATCCTGGGGTAGTCGATGTAGAAGCAGTTTCTGCTTTTGGATGAAACTTATTCCTGGAAATGTCATTTTAGAATGGATTGTTAGAAATCCTCACTGTATATGCTCAGCACTGAACCTGGGTCATCCCACCAGTGTTCATTGTATTTGCCTGGGAAGGTTCTATGGAGGAGGTGAGCATTGAAGAATGGGGAACATTTTAATAGACAGAGGAGAGGAGGAAAGACATTGTCAGTTAATGAAAACATGGGAAAAAGACATGTAGGCATGCCTACAAATCTGCTATACCTGTTATCTCTTTGAATCCTGGGGAGCACGTGGGTAATGTGACAAGAAATAGCTATTTGCCCACTAATTTCCTGTGTATCCTCAGACAAGAAACTCCTCTCTTCCTCATGTGTAGCCTTTATAAAGGCACATGCATGGGAAAAGGACAAGTAGTAGAGGGGCCAGTTTGGCTGAACTAGAGAGTACATGAAGCAGAGGACATTCAGTAAACAGCCTAGACAGGTAAGCTTGAATTGGATGGTATGAGGCTTTACTTGGAGAGAGAGAGAGACAGAGACAGAGAGACAGAGAGGGAGAGAGAGAGATCCAAGAGACAAGAGGGAGCTGCTAGAGTTTCTTAAGCAGGGGAATGACCTGGGTGGATCTGAACTTTAAGAATATAATTTGATAGCAATCTGTAATCCAGAGACACTGTTCTTTCTGCTGACCTTCTCATGAGACACGCCTAATTCTGGGCAAGTTCATTGGCTGTCCCCATGCCCAGAGCTCTGTCCCTCCTCATCTCTGTCCCCTGGCTTTGTTGGCTTGCTTCAGGTCCCAGATAAAATCCACCTTCTTGGTCCTCCTTATCACGTTCCTTCTGAGATTCTCCCCAGTTCATCTTGTTTAAATCTTGTTTGTACAACACCTGGCATTTATTAAACGTCTGCTATGCTCCAGGCACTGTGATAAGTGATGGGGATATGGAGAAAGGCAAAAAAAATATTGATGTAGAAAGTCCCAAAAGCAGACTGTCTGCTGTCTGAGGAGTGAGCTAACATCTAACCCTTAGCCTGACTAGTAGGAGATGAGTCCCCTGGTCATAGCAACTCACAAAGCAAAGAAAAATAGCAAGTGATTCTTGGTCTTGTTCAGTCCCATTAAAAATCTGCAGTGACAGCGACGGCACCTGGGAAAGAGGGCAGAGGATACGAAGAATCACCATCTTAAACATGAATCTCAGTGTTAGCCTAGACTTGAGATCTTTGTTCAATGACCAATGAGTTGATACACTATTGGAAATAACCCCTGTCAATACTGGGCTACCTTGAGAAGTGGTGGGTTCCCTCACCTTGGAGGTCTTTAAGCAGAGGAACTTTTCCAATATTACAGAAAAATTCTTCAGGCATGTGTCTGGACTAGAGGCTGCTGAGGTCTCTTCTGGTTTTCAGATTAAGTGATTTTCTTGTTGTAAACAAAACAACATTACAAAAGAAAGTTGTAGCTCCACAGAAGGATGACTCACAGATTCACCACTTCCCTTTTCTCTGGACCTCAGTTTCCTCACCTGTAAAACTGGGGTGAACCAGATGATCTCTAAGGTTCCTTTACCCTCCAAATCACATAATCCTATTCAGACCAACCTTAATTCAGGAGAGACATGAAGTGGTTAATAGTATAATGGAGGTGGGAAGCTGGTCAACAAGGGCTGAATTGTGGGAGCCTATGTGTTTGATGAATCAGCTTCATTCTCAGGACTAGGACCTCATTGGCCAGTCGGTCCCCAAACCCCACATTAAAATAATAATTTGTATTTTTTATAATTTAAAGATCCACTGATATGGGCACTTCATGCACTGACACAGCTCACAAATTCTTCATACCTGTTGTTGTTCAGTCATTTCAGTCTTGCCTGACTCTTCATGAACCTATTTGGGGTTTTCTTGGCAAAGATATTAGAGTGGTTTGCCATTTCCTTCTCCAGCTCATTTTACAGATGAGGAAACCAAGGCAAATAGGGTGAAGTGAGTTGCCCAGTTAGTAAGTGTCTGAGGCTGGATTTGAACTCAGATTGTCCTGATGCTAGGTCTGGTGCTTTATCCATTCTGCCACCTAGCTGTCCTTCTTCATACTTTTACTATATGCTTTAAGGAGTTATTCTCCAAGGGAAAACGTCATCACCTGATGGCCAGCTCTAAAGGATGAGTTTCACTGGCCTTGCTAAGCCTTACACAGAAGGAAAAAAAAATGACAACCCCGCCATCCGGTGAATGGAGAAAACAAGACCCATAGGGCTGGACCACAAATTCTACACTCAATGCCCCTCTTACTGGGGGAGGCTGGAGACCGAGTTGGCAAAAAACAATTGGAACTGATTGTTTAATCCTACTCAGGTTAGGTACAAACCAGATTTAGGGAAGAAAAAGACTACCTATCCTGAAGCCACTGTGGTGTGAAATCTCCTCCTTTCCCCCATTTGCTTGTTTTTAATCAAGCCTGGGGGATGCAGATAGATAAATGGCACAGTGGATAGAGCACCAGACCTGGAGTCAGGATGCTCATCTTTCTGAGTTCAAATCTGGCCTCAGACACTTACTAGCTGTGTGACCCTAGGCAAGTCATTTAACTCTGCCTCAGTTTCTTCATCTGTGAAAAGAACTGAAGAAGGACATGGCAAACCACTCCAGTATCTGTGCTAAGAAAACTTCAAATGCGGTCAGGAAGACTCAGACACAACTGAAGAATGCCTCAACTACAACAAAAACAACAACCATACCTGGGGCTCAATGCTGTACATTACGGGTCCTGAGAGAGCCAAGTTCAGTTAATACCCAAACTTATTTTCACTGCTATTTACCTAGAACACTATTCTTTATCACAACAATTATTATCATTCCCCCCCTTTTTTTTTTACCAAGAATATATTTAGTATGTGCTTTTATCCTTTGTGGCCCATTACATGTTTTTGCATCCAAATAACTCAGAGGTTCAGTTCTTAATCTTTTTTTGGGGGTGGGGGTCATGAGCCCCTCTGTCAGTCTGGTTGTTATTGTTGTTTGACCTTCGTTCTTGAAGAGGACCATGGAAAGTCTATGGACCCCTTCTCAGAAACAGATTTTTAAAATGCGTGAACACATAGAATTCCAAAGGAAGCCAATTATATTGAAACTTGGCTATCAAAACATTTTTAAAAATTCAGAAACTCTAGGTTAAGAACCCCTGAAATAAGTGAAGGTGCTTAGCCTGGAGCCCCCATTCACTCAACTGTTTCCACCTTAAAACAACACACACACACACACACACACACACACACACACACACACACACACACTTCCCACCAGCATGATTTATGGGACTCTCCATGACCATCAGCATCCCAGCAACCCCACCCCTTATAGCTGTGTTTTGCTGGGGTCACAGCTCTGGGCAGGTCAGGCGAGGTCAGATAAGGTCGATGCTGATGCTGTCAGGGCCCTTTCGGGATAGTTTGAGGTGAGATATGGACTCATTCAAGTGTTTCAACTGGGGAGCTGATGAGGGATTGACCTTCTGTATAAGCCTGGCTGAGGTCATGCAGGACCCTTCTCTAGCCACCTCTGCTGGGATCTGAAGCTGCTATCACAAGGGGCACAGGGTGGCTGCTGGGTATATTTGATCAGCATGACACCGCTAAACTGAACAGGTCACAAGCCATGCAGGGCACAAAATAGCCTCATAAACCTCTCTTCTTAAATATATCCAACATTCATTATAGTACTTTACCTACATTAAGAGCACTCTATCAGGAGTCACAGTAACCTGCATTAAGATTCTACCTCTGATATTAATGATTAGTGAAAGAACTGACAAGGCACCTAACCTCTCAGTGCCTCAGTTTTCTCATCTGTAAAATGAGGAAGACAGGACTGGAAGGCATCCAGGATGACTTCTAGCTCTAAATCTGTGATCCCTTATAACACTGTGACTTAGGTACTATTATGCCCATTTTACAGATGGAGAAACTGAGGTTTACAGCTAATGCATACAAGAGCCGGGAACTGAACCTAGTTTTCTCCTGACTCTAGCCAGGTTCATGCTGTCACCCCTTCGTAGCATAAGGCTGACCCACTCACCTTACTCCTCCAGGCTGAGCAAGAACAGGGGTGAGTAAGATGAAGGATGACAGGACCTGATAAGGGTTAAATGATCAGTGCCTTGGCCTCCTCTTGGAGGGTAAGCAGGCATAGCAATCTTGAAACAAAATCCTAACGGAGACGGCTTGTCTCTCTCACCTTCCCTTTCCTACACTGAAATGTGGCCTCCCCCTTCCCTACCCAGCTCCCCTCCCGGGAGCTCAATGCCTTCATTCTATCTGTAGCTGTCCTAATCCCTCCCCCCTGTCACTTTGGCACCCTGTTGGGATTGATCCTGCCACCCATGGCACTCCGTGAGAGCAGACGCAGGGTCAGTTATTACCTTGTACTGAAAAAAAGAAAAAGCTCCACTGGAACTCTGGTCCTTTAGCTTGCCACTGCCCCAGGCCAGCAGCTTCTGGGCGCTTCTTAGCCATGCTGCTAGTCTATAAAGGGGCTCCACCCCACTGAGCCCTGATAGCTCAGCTGCCAGTTGAAGCATCCCTCTGATAAAGAAGAAAGTGGGTGAGCTTTGATCTTGCCAGAGAAATTCCCAGAGGCCTTCGAATGGGCCTTCACCCACGGAGATACTGTCGGTGTGTGACTGGCCCCTGACTATTGCCACTTCAGCAGACCAGAGGCTCCATCCTGTTCTAATCTGCATCTGTTTCTGCCCTACTCATCTGAACCTAGATCCCCAGCTCCCCAAAGCAATGGCTTTTGACTATCAAAACCAACGAGTCAAACAATGAAGGGAGAAAGGTTCTCTCTCTGTCTGCCCACAGGTGTTTCTCCTCTGCTCCCCTCAACTGCCTTGAATTTATTTGAATTTATTCTCTTTATATCTACTCTATATGTACTTACAAATGCTCTTGTTTCCTCATTTAGATTATTGACTGGCTGATCAGTCATGATAGGTGGTATCTGCCCCCAAATTCTCATTTTAGCTTGCAGGGGTGGCTGGAACCAGCTATAAAGTCTTTATTTCTAAGTCTTGACCCATGACGTAACAAAGAGAAACAACAGTGGGCCCTGCGCCGTCACCGTAATTTTGGAGTATGAAAAGTTGGGTAGAAAAGATTTTTCTTCCATGTTCTTTTTCTTTTCTCTCTGACATAATCAGCTTTCTGGATGGGAAAATTCTAAGACTGTTGTTACTTTTTTTGGTTGGGGGAGGAGGGTGTCAGGCAGCTGGTTCACTGTGTCTTTGAAGACTAATTAGATCTCATTATAAAGGCATTACAAAAGCACCCAATGGACCCCAGCAAACAATTCTTGGAATTGGCCCCTCTGTTTTCTCCATTATGTTACAGAAAGAGCAACCCCTGAGGCTTTCTCTTAAGAATCAAGATCTGAAACCTACATTATCTTATTTTCTTATTGTTGGCAAAGATAGTAGTTTTATATCTGGTGCCAAGTGAAACATGTCAGATTTCCAGCAAGTCCCCCAAGGTCTAAAGCATTGTGACTGGTAAGAAAAAAATTGACATCAAATTTTTTTAACTTAATTTTGTTAAGTTCTAGAAAGAGAGAGATTACATCTAGCTAAACTTCATATCTCCCTCTCCCCAAGTGCCCAGGACTGTGCTCTCTCTCCACATAGCAGGTGCTTAATGAATGGTTGTTGAATGTATAATTTGCAACATTCCACCAGGCCACAGAGAACATTTATCATTAAAATTTCTCCTCCTCTTCCTCGACATCTTCTCTCTGATGCTACTTTCTCCTGATTGGTGACTCCTTTCCTGGACTGCCATTTTAGGACAGACTCCAACAATCCAGCCTTCTGCCTCACTCATACCTATATTCACTCTCCTAATTTTTATCTTTTTAACTGCTACTTCACTGTTTTTCCTCTTCCATTTTCCCTTCCGTGTTTCAAAATTCCCCTCTTTGCACTACTTTTCCTCAGAATTTAGCTCCTTGAAGGCAGGGATTATCTTGTTTGTTGCTATCATTATTATTATTATTATTATTATTATTATTATTATTATTATTATTATTATTATTCACTATTATGTCATTGCTGCTTAATACAGTACCTGGCACATACTAAGTACTTAAATAATTTATCTTGCTAAAGCCAAATCTCTCTCTCTCTCTCTCTCTCTCTCTCTCTCTCTCTCTCTCTCTCTCTCTCTCTCTCTCTCTCCCCTCTCTCCATGCATATATGCATGTATTGTTCTACCTGTATATTTATCTATCTGGCTAACCAGCTAGTTGCTTCACATTGCAAACACAAAACAAGAATCTTGGTTGAGAACTTTGATGGAAGTACCAACTGCAGAACACCAAATTTTCACATGTTTGCTGGTATGGATACCAAACATCTGAATTTCATTGGAATCTTTGGCATCATCTAGACACAGATGTCTTGGTTAACAGAATCTTGGTTGCTCTTACACTTGTGATATCATAATCCCCAGAAAGCTATAATGTATCATAATATAATAATTGTCAAACTCTTTTGGATACAGGACCCCTTACACTTAAAAATTGAGAACCCACCCTCCAAAAAAGATAAACATTTGGTTTATGTGGGTTATATCTATCAATATTTACCATGCTAGAAATTAAAGCATCTTAGCATTATGATAAAAATAGTTTTGACCTCATAGAGCCCCTGAAAGGGTTTTGTGGACTTCCAGAGATCCCCAGACCACACTTTGAGAACCATTGCCATAATCCATATTGCTTCCTCAATCAAGGGTAAGTTTTGTGAGTGTAGGATTAGTTTTATTTCTGTTTCTGATTCTCCAGAGCCTTGGACAGTCCCTGGTACAGAGTAGGCCCTTGATAAATGTTTCTTGAATCATGAAAAGATGACCTGCTATCAGTAAGGAAGGCTTTGGGAATCCTTGCTCCAGTAGTCATCCAGAACCTCTTGCTGATTTTTCTTGTGACCAGAAGAAACACACTCATAAGAAGGCTGTAATCTGTGGCCCTCCCAGAAAACTAAATGGTTCATATGGGGATCAAACCAATTGCCCCAATTTTATTAACATACTGTCCTGAATAACTCAAGCTAATCTGTCTCAGGTGCTTCCCCATTCACCCTCTCTGAGCTCCAGGGGCCTAGGCAGCTAGGGTCAGGAAGACTTGAGTTCAAATCTTGGCCTCAGATACTTCCTATCTAAATGACCCTGGACAAGTCATTTAACTCTGCCTCAGTTTTCCCAACTATAAAATGGGGATAATAATAGCCTCTACCTCCCATCGTCTTTTTGTGAGGAATAAACGAGATATTTGTAAAGTGCTTAGCCCAATGCCTGGCACATAGTGGGCACTTAATATATGCTTATTTCCTACCTTCCTTCATCTGTAAAATGGTAATTATAATAATAGTACTCTGCCTCATAAGGATTGTTTTGAGGAAAGTGATTTGTAAACCTCAAAGTGAATTGGCTTTATTAGTAGTATAATATTCTTAACTTTTAGAATATAAGTAAGAATGGTCTATAGTGAGAAAGACCAATAAGAAAAAAAAAAGCACATTCAAACATCTTGTTGATCCAAGTAATTGACAAAAATGTTTACCTGAGCAGGGCCAAGGACGAAGCCCTCTGGCAATCCATCACAGACCTCCTAACTCAGATTCCGTGATCGCCATTCTTTGGGGCTGGTCTTTCACTCTATTCCAATCTACCCAACTGTACCCCCATCCAGCCTTGATTTCCCACCACCATTTTCTCCAGTATTCCTCAAAATGCGTTGTCAAAGACAGCAGAGGGATCTGGTGCCAAGAGTGCTTGGATGCATAGGCCAGAAACATCTGGATGGTCATGTTTATGAGCTGTGTGACCATTGGCAAATCACTTCACCTTCTGATGTTTCTTCCTCTGTCAAGTTGGAATGAATGGAACTCACCCTTCCCTCCCTACCAGGGTCACTGGGAGGAAAGCCATTTCTAATCCTCAAAGCACAAGAGAAACAGCCAATCAACAAGCATTTATTAAGCACTTGCTGTATACCAGGCAGTGTGCTAAGGGTACAAAAGAAGGTAAAAACAGGATCCCTGCTCTCAAGGAGCTCACATTCTAATGGGTGAGATTATAATTAAACAGTTATGCACATACAAGATGTATACAGTGTAAATGAGAGATAATCTTAGAGGAATAGACCTAGTAGTGGTTGAGGGGACTGGGAATGGTTTCTTACCCAAGACTGGATTTGAGCTGAGTCTAATATAATTTGTGTCTACCCCAAGTGTGTGAAGACTTCCATTGATGAAACAGCCAATGAGAACAATTTGTTCCAACCGTCATGAAGACGGCTGAAGCAGGCACTGTAGAGTGCTTAGAGCTTGGTCAGATGTCAAAGATGCCAAGGTCATCTACTGCGCTCCAGGACATCACCAGTTATCTTGACTTTTGTCCTGCCACTGGACTTTGATGACTATGGAAGAGACAGTGAGGCTGACGACTTTGTGCAGCTCTGCCTCACTTAAATCCAGTTCATATATGAGTCAAGATATCACCTGTGATGTCATTAGTCCTCTTCAAAAATGAAGGACCAGCAACACTTGGTACTGGAATGTTTTCCTGTCCCCAAAGGGAGTTCTTTGATTCCCAATGCTCCTTTAGTTAAATCATATTACCTCTCTTAACCACATGTATAAGGGGAAACACATTTACTACTAAATGATGCATTTACTACTAAATATATAACCTTGGACAGGTCATCTTCCCATGCTGGGTCCTAGCTTCCTCATCTATAAATGAGGGAGATGCACCAGAGGAGCAGCGTCAAACTTAAATAAGACGATCCTTGAAGCCACAAATTAATATTATCTATGTTGTATTATATTTTATTTATTTTGTTAACATTTCTCAAGCACAATTTAATTTGGTTGGAAGTTTTACCACCACAGGACTGGGGCAAGGCAAAGATATAGCATGAATTTGACACTTCTGCACTAAAGAATCATTGATGCTCTGAGAATCAGTCAATTAATAATCATTTCTTAAGTGCATACCACATGCCAGACACTGACCTAACACTAGAGATACAAAGAAAGGCAAAAGACAGTCTGTGTCCTCAAAGATCTCCTAATCGAATTATTTAATCAATCTAATCAACTTATTAAGCACTTAATTCTGTGCCAAACACTATGAGATGTAGTGGGGAATGGAGAGCTAGCCTGGAAATTAGGAAAACATTGGTTCAAGTCGTACATTGGACATATACTCCCCGTGGGACTGGATGAATCAGTTATCCTCTCTGTACCCCAGGAAATTTTAATGTAAGTTGTCCTGCAGACGCCAATCTGCACTGTTACAGGGATTTTCCTCTTTTGGAGTTCTTAGTGCAATGAAATCATAGGTCACTCCTTCTTCATGGGGAAAGCATGAGGAGGGATAAAGCTAATGATGTCTTCTGTTCTACCATTGGCTCTAGAGAGAGATATTAACCCCTTGGCTCTCTGATTTTTTTTCCTTTTAGCCCTTCAAGGCTGGATATTCCTTGTGTCTCACTATGTGCCTAGGAGGTACCCAGCTCAGTGCTTTGAGGCTACGTGGGTAAGTCAATACTGTTCCAAATGCAAAAACCTAAGAATGGGGAGAAGAAAAGAGGCAGTTGGAAGAAGAGGGGGAGGGGATGGGAAGCTGTGAAATGACTGGCACAAGACCACACAGCACGCTACTACTACAAGCCTAAGCTTAGAAGTGAAGAGTGACTAATTTTGAGGTCTCTCCGAAGACCCCTGGCTGGGCTGCCGCTGTCTCCCAGACAGAGCCAGCTCCTTTTATTTTTATCTCCTCTGGACTGGCAGGGGGGCCCTTAGGCTAACACTTGGTGACATTACTTGGCTTGCATCTTTCAGGTACCAGCTCATTTGTCAATCAGCACAAAGTATTTCTGTTGTCAAATGCTGAGAGATCTATGTCCGAGCGCCAACCAGACTCAAAGCCCGGAGGACCGACAGCTGCTTCACTGAATTAGCCTGTCAGCCATGGATTACTATCGCCTGCTCAAGGAGACTGCCGACATCTGTCTTCTTGGGGCAGGGGGACAGGATTCACTCAGCTTGGGGCCAGACTCAGCCTCGGGGGACAGCAAGGTTGCAAAGTGTGATTTTCAAAGCCATAACTCACTCTCTCTCTCTCTCTCTCTCTCTCTCTCTCTCTCTCTCTCTCTCTCTCTCTCTCTCACACACACACACACACACACACACACACACACACACACACACAGAAGGAGATGTGGCTTCTAAGCTTGTCTCTGAAACTTACTCTGCGGCCTTGAGTAAATCATTTCTCACTCTCTGAAACTAGGCAGTTTAGTGAATAGAATACTAGGTTTTGAGTCAGGAAGACCCTGAGTGCCCATCCTGCCTCAGACATTTACTAGGTATGTGGTCCTAGGCTGGTCATTTAACCTCATTTGGCCTCAGTTTCCCCTTCTGTAAAATAGGGATAATAGTAGCACCTATCTCATATTTTGTTGTGAAGATGAAATGAAAATTAATACATATACAATACTTTTCAGACCTTAAAATGTTTTATATATTATTATATATTAGCATTTATGTAGAAAAAAATTGTATAGAGGAAATCCCATATAGGAAATATATATATAGTATATATATTTATATTTATAGATATATACACACATATATCTAAACCTCTGTGTGTGTGCATCTACATGCACACATACATATTTATCGAAGTGAAAGGTGCACATAGAAGGGATAAGGGGATAAGTCATCGAGGTGGCCAAGTAGAGCACTGGATTTGGAGTCAGGAAGTCCTCAGCCACATTTTGGTTGTGTGACCCTGGGCAAGTCATTAAACTCTCTCAGCCTTAATTTCCTCATATATAAAGTAAGGATGATAGAAACACCTCTCTCACAAAGTTGTATATATGTAAAGGTATGCATATATGTGTGTGCATACATGTACATACATTTACATGCATGTGTGTGGAGAAAGAGAGAAAGTTGTTCATTGGTTTCAGTCGTGTCTGACTCTTCATGACCCATTTAGGGTTTTCTTGGCAAAGATACTGGGATAGTTTGTTACTATTTCCTTCTCCAGCTCATTTTACAGATGAGGAAACTGAGGCAAACAGGGCGAAGTGACTTTCCCAGAATCACATAGCTAGTAAGTGTCTGAGGCCAGATTTGAACTCAGGAAGATGAATCTTCCTGACTCCAGGTCTGACACTCTACCCACTGTACCACCTAGCTGCCTTTAGAGGCCATTAAGTCCAAGTTCCTCATTTTACAGATGAGGACGCCCAGAGAAATGGAGTGACTTGTCCAGTGCTACCAGCTAGCAAGTGTCTGAAGTAGGATTTGAATTCAGGTCTTCCTGAATCCAAAGTTAGTGCTCCATCTATTGAACCACATATCTGCCCTCATCTTGCAGATGAAAGTGAAGCCCAGCAAAGGAAATTGACTTGCCCAAGGTGACATAGGGAGTAAGGAAAAGAGATAAGATTTGAACCCAAGTCCTTTGACTTTGACTTTGATCAGGCAACCTTTCCATTGTCCCATATCTCCCTCATTTTACAAATGGGGATCCAGCAATAGAAAGCAGCTTACACAAAGCCACACAACTGGCTTATATAGACTTGGACTCAGCTTGTCTCTACAACTCAGCTTCTGGGTTTCTAGCCTTTGGCAAAACTAGAAAGACAGGCCACAGCTAATTGGATCAAGTGAAACTTTCGATAGTTTCCAATTCTACCACAGTTATAAAGATACAATATTTTTATCCTGTGAATGCCAACATCACAAGCCCCATCACAGTCGTGGTTTGGGGAGATAAAATCACATGCCAATTACTTAATCCACAAACAATGTAATTTTCTTGTTTTCCGGAAAATGACAAGTTGGCAAGTGTGAGGAACTCTGCACCTTAATTTTGGATTTATTTTCTGTTGGAGAAAAGACAAGGCAGAATTAACTTGGGGTTTCTGTTTTCTTTGTTTCTTATTCCACTCTGAGTGTTTCTTGTCCTAGCTTCTCTTACCTCATACCAATTCTCTAGTGTTGAGCATGTCTCTGCTTCTATCAAATCCCTTCTTACCTACTAACTCTCTTCTTCTTTTGGACATTGTATATTAGGAGAAAGTTGGTAATATGCTTTATTCAAAAGCTCAGTCAATCAGTAAGAATTTATTAAGTTCCTGCTGCATGATGGGCAGTGTGCGAGGTGGTAGGGAGATAGACAGATAGATAGACACATATATGTATGTATATGTGTGAGCATGTATATAATATATACACATGTATGTTATATATATGTATGTGTGCAAATATGCATAAATACACAAATATAAATAGATACAAAGAATGAAGCAATTCTGACTAACAAAAACAACCTTATGTCCTTGTAGCCAAGTTTATTCCTGGTGAACAGTCAATAACGTCTTTAGCTCAAGATGTTTATCGATTTGGAAGTTCAGATATGAACTTCAGAGCTCCCCCTTAAACTCCCCCCAAATGGCTTCCATTCCACGGTAGATTATGGGATCTACCCCTGGAAGGATCCTGAGGGAGCAGCTGATGTGATCTTTTTGTTCACAGATAGAGATGGAGATACAGACAAGGAGAAATGTCTCTCTTGGACAAGTAACAGATGGAATTTGAACTCATGTCTTTTGAATCCAAATCCAGTCCTTGTTCTCCTCTGGAAGTAGAGACTGCCCATTAACAGGGCTCAGACAAAACTGGACCAAAACACATTGTTGTTGATTTGATACCTTGTCAACTTGATTAATGCTCAAACGTTCTTCTTCTCAGTAACAGTTGCAAGTACAGAAGAAGTAAGCCTGGTTCCTGTCCTCAGGAAGTTTTCATTCCTTCTGGGCATCAGAAAAAAAAGAAATATTAATAAAGGTCATATGGTATCATTTCATCTCTTTCAAGGGCTCTCAAATATTATCTATACTTTAGTAGAAGTCATAGAGACAGAGCTAAAGATAGGCTCCATTTCTTTGCTCCTGACATTTTCACTGGCTGGCCTCCATGCATGGAATGTTTTCTCTTGTCATCTCTGCCTTCTGGCTTCCTTCAGGTCCCAGCTAAAACCCCACCTTCTATAGGAAGTCAATCCTACTTAGCGCCTTCCCTCTGTTGATTATCTCCAATTTAGCCTGTATGTGATGATGTGTACATGTGACACAGACACATATGTGTACACATAAACACACATACATATATACTCACATGCACATATGTATGCACAAATGTGTATGTGTGTGTATATGTAAAGACATGTATGCAAATGTGTGAATATACATGCCTGCGTGTATGTGTATATACATGCATGCATATATATACACACATGTGCATGTGTGTGGTATAACATTGTTTTCCTGTTGTCTCTTCCTTTAGATTATGAAAGCTTCTTGAGGGTCAAGACTGTTTTGGCCTTTCTCCATATCTCTAGCATTTAGCACAGTTCCTGACATATATTATTGTTCAGTCATTTTAGTCATGTCTAACTCTTCATGACCCCTTTTGGGGTTTTCTTGGCAAAGATACTGGAGTGGCTTGCCATTTCTTCCTCTAGCTCATTTTATAGATGAGGAAACTGAGGCCAACAGGATTAAGTGATTTGCCCAGGGTCACATAGCTAGTGTCAGAGGCTGGATTTGAACTCAGGTTTTCCTGACTCTAGGCCTGGAGCTCTATCCACTGTGCCACCAAGCTGCCCTACCTTACACACAGCAAGTGCTTAATAAATGCTGGTTGACTTCATGGATGCATAGTTGACTATGAATATGACCATTCGATTAGCAGTAGAGGAATAGGTTGCTTTTTTGGGAAGGGGATGTAGGCAGAGGATCCCTGATTTGTGATTTCTGCGGCACAGAGAGCTTTGGTTCAGGTCTGCATCTGCTCTGCAACATGGATTCTTACAGAGCTTTCTGGGGTCTCAAGACTTGAGCTCAGGTCTTCCTGACTACCAGGCCAGCTTTCTATCCTTACACCATAAGACTTCTTTTTGTAATTTTTGTTGTTGTTCATTTGATCAGTCACATCTGACTCTTTGTGACCTCATGGACTGTATCACACCAGTACTGTCCATGCAGTTCTCTTGGCAAGGATACTGCAGTGATTTGCCCTTTCTTTCTCTGGTATTGTACCATTTTTTCTATCTTATAGTTGGAGAAACTCAGCTCGAAGTTTAAGTGACTTGCCCAAGGTCGAGGTTGCTAGTCAGTGACAGAATTCAGATTCAGTCAGAAAATCTCCCCTCAAGTCCAATGTCCTTATTTTTTATATCACACTACTTTGTCCATAACCCTGGTGAATTTCAGCTTCTGCCCTGGTCAAGTTGACTTCCTGTCCTCTAAGAATTTATAAACAAAGAGAATGAGACAATTGCAGAATGCCAACAGACACAGTCTTTCCTTTACCCACTGTTGCTTGTCTGTCCCTACCCAGCAAATCTGGTTTTCTTCACCAAGAGAAATGTTTAGGGAAGAATCATGAACTATGTGGATACTGGCCATATGTCAGTGGCTGGTGAAAGACACAAATACACCTTACTTACCTACTCCATGTACTGGACTATCCCCCAGCTTTCATTCATCAGGCCCCATTGAGGGTAATGACAAAAATAGAGGCTTCCTATATACCAAAATATTTATGGCAGTATTTTCGGGTGAGTAGTAGAGTTGATGCCCATCCATTGCAGAATGGCTAAGAGAATTGTGGTGCATGAAACATAATGGCACATTTCTCTGCCCTAAGAAAGAATGAATGTGAGGAACAGAAGAGATCCTTGAAAGATTTATGTGGACCATTGCTACGTGAAGTAAGCAGACCAAGAAAAGACTGCATAATGTAAAATGTAAGTAGAAAGAACAATATGACCAAAATCAATGAAACTAAATGCTGTGAAATTATAAAGACCAAGCTTGGCCTCAAAGGAGATATATGAGACCCTCACACACACACACATACACACACACACACACACACACACACACACACACACACACACACTCTCCTCACTACTACCCCCCACTTCTTTGCAGAAGAGGATTATGGGTAGGAAGACCAGTAAATTTGGAAATAGAGGACAGAGGTTCAATCCCTGACTGCTGGCTTGCTTCTTACACAATCTTGGACAAACTCCTTCTCCCAGGGCTTCAATTTCTTCCTCTATAAAACAGAGTTGAATTAGATGATCTCTAAGGTCCCTTCCTACCCTGACATTCTATGGGAAAGGGGTTTTTTTTGTTCTCATTTCCAAGGCCTTTCCTGAGGATGTCCATTATCCTGTTGGTCTTTTTAGCTATAGACTCCACTAAATTCCCCACTCTGATTCATCCCTATGGAGTGGAGGTGATTTTGGCTTCCTGTAAGCCATGCCAGCAGAGTACAAAGTCTGCTAGTTGCTTCTGAACTGAAATCTATTGGGGATGTGTTAGAGACGATTCTTGTCTGGGTATAGGTTGTATTGGATCTAAGGTCCCTTCCAACTCTGATATTCTGAGCATGAGCTGGACTTTAGACTGTATATGTCATCCAAGGACCAGCTTAAATAAATCTACAGAGGTTCCCCACCAGAAGACTGGCTACTGGGTTGTTGTGATGATGCACATGATGTTAAAGAGACTGAGAAATAGCCATTTCCTAAGGCGAGAAGGAGTTCTTAGTCATATTTATGGAGAAAGCATCAAACTGAAGAGATCAAATATCCTTTAATCGACTGATACAGCATCAAATGGGCCAAATGGGCAGTGGGTATGGAGGGAAATGTGCTATATTTATCTAAGGAAAAGTTAGTTAAAAGACCTACTAATTACTAGCTGTGTGATCTTGGACAGTTACTTCTCTTCAACAAATCAATCAATCAACAAGCATTTATTAAATGTCTACTGTATGCCAAACACTATGCTAGTTAATGGGCATACAAGTATAAAAAGTTATACAGTACCTGTCCTCAAGAAGCTTCTGTTCTACTAGGAGCAATGCAACATGCCCACAGATAGATAAATACTGGGTATATACAATATAAATACAGCAACTGGGGATGACTTTATATTTTACCTTAAAGGAAATTTCAGTGGAAGGAATTACTAGAAAACAAGAACAAAGATCAGGTAGGATGAATGGTATAGTAGAGACAGCACTGGACTTACAGTTAAGTGCTTCAAATCACACCTTTGACACTTACTAGCCATGAGATCTTGGGCCAGACACTTAACTTGTTGGGGACCTCAGTTTCTTCAAGTATAAAAAATGAGAGGGAAAGGTTTCAATGGTCTCTAAAGTCCATTTTGGCCCTAACTTTATCATCTCTTGTGTAGATGGGCTGTGATCTTCACAAATGCAAAGATGGCTCATACCAATGAGATCACAGATTCATTGATTCAATGAAGTCAATTCACTCTGGACTTTGGGACTTTTGGATCATCACAGTCTTCAGGGATCCTTCTCTTCAAAGACCTGTAATAACACTTACTATCTCTTATTAGTGACTGGCACAAAATATACCAACTTTTTCAAGTATATGGCTTATCTCCCCAACCAGACCATCAAACCACTGGGGGAAGGTATCATGTCTTATTAACCTTTTTATTCCCCACAAAAATTAACACTTAACATGTGTTCTTCACCTAGTTAGTACTCAGTGAAAGTTGACCAATGATAATAACCAGTATAGATAAGGTGGTGTAATGGAAAGGGCCCTCGATTTATAATCAGATGACCAAAACTGAAATTAAAGTTCTGCTAATTACTCCTGTTCACCTATGGTCAGTTCATTACATCTGTAGGCCCTAGCTTCCTCATCTATAAAATGTAATTGGATTAGATCATCTCTAAATGTCTTCTAGCTTGAAATCCCATGATCCTAAGCTCATGAGATCTTTGAAGAAGTAGATGTGAATCAATCACAAAATCATAGAGTTTATAGTTCATCTAGTGTTTCACTCCCTGCCAGATGGGTGAATCCCCTCTGTGACATTCCTGACAAATTATTAGCTAGCTTTTGCTCCCATGCTTTTGGTGGCCAAGTTAGCTCATTATCAAAAAGGCAGCCTATTCTTTTGTTGGAAAGAGCTAATGGTCAGGAAGTTCTTCTTTATATTGAGTTGAAATCTGCCTCCCTATTAACCTCTAGGTACCCCAAGTTCTACTCTTTGCAGCCAAGTATTCAGTCAAATAAACATATTCCTTCACATGACAGCTATCTTCAGACATCTGAAGGACTCTTTCATACTCCTTCCAAGTTAAAAATCCCCATTCCCTTCAATGGTGCCTCATACCACATCACTTACAAGCCCCTTCACCTCCTATAGGATGGGCATAAGCATTTATATAACAATTAATATGTGTTGGGCACTATGCAAAGCACTTTTCCTAATATTATCTCTTTTGATCCCTACAGCAACCCTGCTAGGTAGGTCCTATTACTATCTCCATTTTGCAGTTGAGGAAACTAAGGCAAGTAGAGGTTTTGTGGCTTGCCCAGGGTCACACAGCTAGGAAGTGTCTGAGGCCAAATTTAAGCTCAGTTCCTGACTCCAGGGCCAGGACTCTGTCCGCTGCACCATGAGCTACCTCTTCACAGAAGACTTTTCTCTATTCCATCCTCACCACTCTCAATATTACTTGGCATTTACCTTGTATATATTGTATTTATTTAGCTGTGTACACATCGATTTCCTCCTTTAGAATATAAGCTTCTTGAGGATAAGGACTATTTTTGTTGTTGTCTCTGTAGCCCCAGGACCTAGAAAATAGTAGGAGCTTAATTGTAACGGAGGCCTGGAAAGAGTATGTTGTACATGCTCTGAGGAGATGGATCCCGTTGGTCAGGCTCTACTGCATCATCAATTCTTGTTGAGTGAATGAGTGAATGAATAAATGAATGAATGAATGGTCACATTCTTCTAGCTTATCACTGTCCCTCCCCAAATGGGATGCTCAGGATTAAATAAAATGTTCCTGACATCTTCTAACTATGGATCAACAGAAGAAAATATCTTCTATCATATCATGTATATCACATATTTGTTTTATACATTTTTAAATATAAATATCATAATTACATATGTCATGTTTTGACTTATATATAAACATATAAAATTCATTTTTCTAACCTCATCACTCCCTATTAATTGAAAATGTAGGAAGGTAAAGGAGAAATCACTAATTGATTTGAGTAAATGTAGACCCTTCTCAGTTGCTTGGGACATGAGGAGATGCTTTGAGGGGATGGGAGTGGGTGGGGTAGATCATGTGAGTGAGTGTGGTCTCACCACCCAAGCATCCGCCCCACAACTGTGTAGACTTGCTGGCCTGAAGAACACGACCAGTCCTTCCCTCATCAGGGATTTCAACTCTTCCTTGACACTCTACTAGGGTTTTTTCCTTCTTTCTTTGCCCACCACCTCATACCGTATTGTATCATCTCTCGTCAAGTCCCTCCATGAGAAGAAACAGCTTCCCCAGCTGAGAAATCCATGAGGCAATCTAAGGCCAAGTCCTGAACTCAAAAAAAAAAATCTTGGCTCTTTTCTGCGGAAAGGATCTGCTGTGTTGATGCAATAGGCATTCTCTCGAGTTGTACTGACTTATTTATACCTTGGCTGGTGCCTTGGGCTGGGGAGAGAAGAGTGCTCTAAAGAGACAAGGTGTTATTAGCAACATCTCAGACTTCCTCAAAACCCCATTCTGCTCTGTTATCTCCTACCTGCAGGAGAAAATGGCTGTGCCCATTTCACAGAGGATGAAACTGAGAGAGAGGTTAAGTGTCTGGCCTACAGTTCCATGGTTAATAAGCAACAGAACCAAGACCCAAATCCAATTCCAACTCTTAAAACCAAACTGGATTTGAAGTCAGAAGACCTCGGCTCCCATCCTCACTTTGCTTCTTACTACCTATGTGACCCTGGACAAGTTAATGCAGATCTCTGGGCACCAGTCTCCTCATCTATAAAAAGAGGGAGTTGGACTGGATGACCTCTAAAGTCTCTGACAGGTTGAAATCCCTAACTCTTTGGATTTTAGTGTTATTTCCCCAACCACGCTGCTGTGGATGTTGGCACCCTGGTCGAAGGACCTTCACTCTTAAGCATTTCCTCAATCCTCCTTCTGACACCATAAATGTGTGAAGGAGGACATAGCTTAACCCCAGCCAAGTAAATTAGGTTTTCCTCTTGTTACTGTTTATTTTATGTGAGGAGCAGATAATATGTGATTTCAATTTGATTCAAAAAGTGTTTATAAAACCCTACTGAGCTGTGAGGCATTGAGTTAAGGGCTGGAGGCACAGAGGTTTTTAAAAGTCAATCCTGGACCTCAAGAGCTTTCAGTCCTACTAGGAAGGATTTAATAGACACATAAGGTAAGTATGACAAAGTGTAAGGTTTGAAGAGAGCAAAAGAGAAACCCCGAACAAGGTACTTTAAGAAGATTGGAGAAGAGGTCAGGACATCAAAGGGTCATAGATTTAGATCTACAAGGGACCACAGAGGTCAGAAAGATCACTCTGAGTTGGGACAGAGATTTCTTGGAGGATATGGTCCTGAGACGAGCGAGCCTTCAGGTGAAAGCAGGATTGCAATAGTTAGAAATGAGAGGACAGCAAATGTGTTTCTGTCTTAGGGATGGATGCATGGAGGCAGGAAATGAAAGGCTGAGTCTGAGAAACAGTCTGGATTTCAATTTGAGGAGCATAGAGAGTGAAAAGGGCAATGATAGCTAAGATGGCTGGAAAGGTAACCAGAAATCAGACTACAGATGAATCTAAATGCTAAGTTGAGATGTTTATACCTGATTTTAGTGACAAAAGGGAGCAATTGGATATTTTGAAGCAAAAGTGCTGACATGCTTGGAGCTACTTTTTTTGAAAGAGAAATCAGGTCACTGGAGGAGTAAGCACGTATATGAGGTATGAAGTCATCCATCAGTCACCTAATTTAGAGCACCCATATCACTCCCCCTCCAATCAGTACTGGTCACCAGGGGACTTGGATTGTCTGGTAATCAAGGCCATGAAAGAATCAGGAACCACACGGGTGAGTTGGATGGGGTAATGCTTGACTGGGCCATGCACACATTTCAGAAAGAATCAGGTCAACACAAGCCAAATGTAAGGATCATTGGGTGTTTATACAAAATCAGATAGCACCTTTCCCATCTCCCCAAAATATCATGTATTTATTTTCAGTATACCACATTTTGTTTGAATGTATATCTGCACATATGTGTACTGCTTCATAGATAATTGTTGATTGAATGATTGATTGATAGGTAGCAAGCACCAAATTTAAGAGAATCTGCCTTAAATATAAAACAAGGGAGGTATGCTCATTTTCCCATCTCACACTCTACAATCCAGCCAGTAAAACTGGCCTTCTTCGTGTTCCTCACACATGATACTCCATCTCTCACCTCTGTGCCTTTGCCACTGGCTGTACCTCATGCCTGGAATGCACTCCATTTTCTACAATGACTTTTTTTCCTTTCAAAGTGAAGTTTAAGGCCACAGGAAACCTTTTTTGATCGCTCCCTTTCTGACTCTTTCTGACCTCTAAGGTCCCCTCTAGCTCTAAATCTATAACCCTTTGATCTTTTGACCTCTTCTCAAATTTTCTTATAAGTACCTTATCTAGTATTATTACTATTTTATAAATGAGGAAATTGAGCATCATCGCAGTTAAGTGACTTGTCCAAGGTAATAAGTAGTGGTGCCATGGCTGGGATTTGAGCTCAGTTTTCTTCCTTCTCTATACAGGGCTCTTTCTACTACACTATAGAAAACACCTTATAAGTCTTGATTTACTATATAAATGTGACACATTATTGTTATTATTATTATTATTAGGATCTACCCTAAACCCTAGAAGAAAAATAACAACAAAACAAAACAAAAAACTTTAAACACATGGTTTGGGTCTCTTCTTGGCCTCATTGAACCTTACACATTCTTTGCCCATCTCCTCCTAGAGTGTAAGCTCTTTGAGAACAGGAACTTTTTCACTTCCATCTTTCTGTCTCCAGTTACAGGCGCGTAGTTGGTGGTGGTGGCAGTGGTGGTAGTGGTGGTTCTTTGTTCTTGAGGAGGATCAATGACAACATGAGGGTGACATCTTGACTTATGCATGAACTGAATTTAAGTGATGCCCAGCTACTCAAGCTCTTTAGCCTCACTCTTCCTCCAGAGTCCTTGGAGTCCAGTGAGTGGGAAGATAAAAATTTTCTGTACATGTACTCTCTCTCTGTATATATCTATATCTATCTATCTATCTATCTATCTATCTATCTATCTATCTATACATACACACACATACATACATACATATATACATATGTACATATACATATATAAAAATGTGTGTGTATATTTGTTTACTTATAAATTATATATCTGCAACACTGTATATAATACATATATTGTAATACATAGAGATAGAAATTTTAAACGAACAAAATGAAGATTAAATAATATTTTATCATAGAGACAATAGGGAGTCACTAGAGTTCTTGACAGAGGGAGGAGAGAGTGAAGTGCTTATAGGAAGATCACTTTGGCAGCTGCCTCAGACAAACTGAGACCTAGGAAAGACTTTAATTTAGAAAGGCCAAGGTCATCCTCTGTATCCTGGGCCATCAACAGTCTGGCACATAGTAGACAGTTAATAAATGCTTGTTGATTGATTCACTCCTATTTGCAAAATGCCCAGAATGATATTTTACCTCCAGCTAATGCTCAAAAAAAGTGATTTGGAATCTTATTTGGGGCACGTGGAGCTGGAAGGGTCCTTAGCCATCATCCAGGTGAACCCTCTTGTCTTATAGATAGAGAAAAAGAAAGGAAGGGGCTTGTCTAAGGTCACACAGTGCTTTGATGCTGCCACTGTATTCATTCCAAATTTCCCACCCAGCTCTGAGCTCCTCAGAATCACATCATGGGGTTATATGTTGTATTTAAGCTGCTTGTAACCCCGAGCTTTCACTGCCATTTGAAAAGCAAATGTAAAAGTAAATAAATGAGTGACTAAATAAATAAGTAGAGAGAGCTAAATAGATGAATAAACAAAGCAATAAATTAATGAATAGGTAGATAAATAAGAAAATAGGTAGATAGATATGTGGTTAGGTAAAGGAATGAATAAATTAAATCGATAGATGACGGGTGATAGATGGATAGATAGATAGATAGATAGATAGATAGATAGATAGATAGATAGATGGATAGATGGGTAAATACATAGATACATGGATAGATACATGGATAGACATAGATAGATAGACAGATAGATAGATACATACATACATACATACATACTGGGAGCCATTTCCTAAGGAAAAAGAACAATAAGAAAGCCAGCTAGTTCTTTTGAAAGGCAGCTCCATAATGTGGTGGAGAGC
Organism: Phascolarctos cinereus; assembly: GCF_003287225.1. Lineage (NCBI taxonomy): Eukaryota > Metazoa > Chordata > Mammalia > Diprotodontia > Phascolarctidae > Phascolarctos > Phascolarctos cinereus. The sequence continues at coordinate 56,092,018 of NW_027555625.1, read as the reverse complement.
GTTGGGTTCAAAGCCCACTTCTGATATTGATTAGCTAGGTGACCACAGAGTGGATTTAGGACTGAAAATGTTAAAGGTCACCTAGTCCAATCCCTCATTTTTACAGATTAGGAAACGAAAAAGATTAAGGAGCTTGCCAAGGTTAGACAGAGAGCAGGTAATAGATTCAGTCTGAAGGTCATGGCCTCTAAAATCCAGTGTGCTTTCCACTATATCCTAGTCATTTAACTGCTCTAACCTTAATTAATATTCCCCATCAGGCAAATGAAGAAATAGTATTTGTACTATCTACCATGCAGAACGATTATGGGATAGTGAATTTCAGGTCAAAATCCAGATACCTAGGTGTTAGAAAATACTAGCACTGGAAGGGACCTTGAAGACCAATGAGTCTATCTTCTTCATTTTTAGTTACTAGCTGTGTGACCTTGGGCAAGTCACTTAACCTCTGTCTGCCTCAGTTTCTTCTACAATAAAATGGGGGCAAATAGTAACACCTACCTCCCAGGGTTATTGTAAGGACTAAATGAGATAATAATTGTGAAGTGCCTGGCACATAGTAGGCGCTATGTAAACACTAGCAATAATAATTATCATCAATACTATTATTTTACAGGTGGGGAAATTGAGGATAATAGCAATTAAGTGATTTGCCCAAGACAGGGCTGAGATTCGAGCTCAATTGTTGTTGTTGTTCAGTCATGTCCGACTCTTCATGACCTTGTGGACCATGCTATCCATAGGGTTTTCTTGGCAAAGCTTTTGGAGTGGTTTGCCATTTTCTTCTCCAATGGATCAAGTGACTTGCCCAAGGTCACACAGCTAGTAGGTATCTGAGGTCAGAGTTGAATTCAGGTCTTCCTGACAGTAGGCCCAGTGCTTTATCCACTGAGCCTTCTAGAATATACCTAATAAGACTTAAATTACTATGAAAATATGAGATATTATTATTATTTGTTGTTGTTGTTGTTATTAGGAACTACCGTGCTACCATATACCTTAAGAAAAAATTAACAACAAAAAATAAGACCACACACATACACACATATACACATACACACACACACACACACACACACAACCTTGAAATCAGAAAGACTATACTAGTTGATTTTCTCCACGTGGGAGGATTTTTTTTTTCCAAAAAGTGAGGCTTCTATATCAATCACCCATCTCCTCCTCCCCTAAAGGAAACAACATTACAAAGGCAGGAAAACACTTCAAACAACCTTCTTTGGCAGTCATGGCTCTATGCAAAGTGACTGTCAGAGTTCAAAGGGAAGCCCGAGATTTAGAAGGTATGGAGCAGTCACATCCACTCTCCTAATGCTTTTACCTTTTGGTGACAAGGCTACTCCAAAAGCCATCAGTGACATATCAGGCTGAGCGTCGGAGCCACAGGCTTCCTGCTTTGCAAACAGATTTTCCGAGGGAAGGGGATGGGAGGCCCTGTGTTGACCAGGTAAAGATTATAGAATCAATCACAGGATTATAAACTTTAGCAAAGTCCTTAGAACATAAGATGTCAGAAATTAAAGCCTGGATTTGTCAGAGCTAGAAGGGACCTTAGACCATAGAATGTCAAATTTAGAACACAGAATGTGAGATTTGGAAGGAACCCCAGAAAATATCTTGTCCAGAATTGTTAACCTGGGGTGCAGAAACAATGGGCCTGTGGAAAGATTTCAAGAGATTCATGAACTTGAATGAGGAGGCGAAAAAATGGCATCTTTATTTTCACTAACCTTTAAGCAAAATTTAGCATTTCCCTTAATTAAGCATTTTAAATATGTATATATACATGTATATATAATTCTGATAAGGGAAACTGTTAGCTTCATCAGACTGCTAAAGGGGTCCCTTATATTAAAAAATTTTAAGAATCCCTAACCTCATCCAAATCCTTAAATTTATAGATGAAGAAAGAGAAATCCAATGAGATTACGTGACTTGCCCAAGGTAGCCCAGTAACAAAACCAAGATTCCATGCAAGGGCCCTTTGAGTCCAAATCCAGGGATTTTCTATTTTGCCACTGCCTCTCTCTGGGCTTATATACCCAGCTTCTACATTGTTCTTTGCTTATCTTCAAAAATGGATCCATCTTTTTTTAAACTTAGATTACTTCTTAAATCCATTATTGACTACATAGGCAAATAATAGGACCAGGTGTGTCAATTGATGCAAAAAAGATACAACTTTTCAAAATTTTAGTATGATTTTCCCAATATATGCAAATGCACTTTAAGTACAAATAATTAAATGCTGCTGCTTGGTCATTTGCAGTATTCTTAAATTCCAGAAAACTGATGCTAACAAGATGCTAACTGATTGACAATTTTCCCATTGGTTGACTTAGGTGGAAAACTCCAAAGGACTGAAAGGCTTTCCCTCTGCCCCAACCTGGGCATGTGCCCCAGAGCTACTTCTGGGTCAACTTTAAAACAGGCCTTCTACATGACAACAGTGTTCAGAGCACTGGGCAAGGGGCTAAGAAGGTATGGTTGAGATGGACTGATAAAAATGTAGTTTCCTCAAATCCTCAAGAATCTTATAGGATGTCTACAAAGAAAGTCTTGATCTGAGCTCTCCTCAGCTCCCTACGTTTCAGTGGACCTTCCATTTACCCTCACATGTAGACTAGCCCCAAAGGTAGACAATGATGGCGGCCTCCAGGTTTGAGGACATCTACCCCCAACTTCTTCCCCTGGGAATGACATCATTCATGCCCAAACAGAACATCTAATCACCCTTCTTCTAGGCACCTAGGCTGGCATACCCAATTATTTCCTCTTACCCCCCCATATCCAATTAAGTCCTGCCTACTTAAAGGCTCCAGCACTTCTCATTTTCAGTTACTTTTTTCCCTCACACAACAACCACTCTATGTCCTTAATACATTTCAACTGGATTATTGCAGTAGCTTACTATTTGGTCTCCCTGCCTCAAGCCTCTCCTCTCTTCAACTTGTTCTCCAGGTCATATCAAGTCAAGTCAACAAGCATGTATTAAGTGACTACTATGGGCCAGGCATTGTGTAAGTGCTGAGGAAAGAAAGAAAGAAAGGAAAAAAGAAAGAAAGAAATAGAAAGAAAGGAAGAAAAAGAAAGAAAGAAAGAAAGAAAGAAAGAAAGAAAGAAAGAAAAAAGAAAGAAAGAAAGAAAGAAAGAAAGAAAGAAAGAAAGGAAGGAAGGAAGGAAGGAAGGAAGGAAGGAAGGAAGGAAGGAAGGAAGGAAGGAAGGAAGGAAGGAAGGAAGGAAAATCTCTGTTCTCAAGTAGTTTACAGTCTAATGGGGAGACAACATGTAAACAATGGCATATAAACAAGATATTTACAAGATAAATAATAATTGCTGTCATTTATATAGTGCGTACTATGTGCCAGTCACTGTGCTAAGCACTTAACAATTTTTATCTCATTTGATCTTCACATGATCCTGGGAGGTAGGTGCTATTATTATTCCCATTTTACAGTTGTAGACACTGAGGCAGACGAGGTTAAGTGACTAGCCCAAGGTCATACATCTAGTGAATATCTGAAGCCAGATTTGAACTCAGGTCTTGATAATCCAGTTGTTTCCTATTAGAGGAAAGACAGTAGCATTAAGAGGAAAAGGAAAGGTTTCTTGAAGAAGCTGAGAACTTAGTTAAGACTAGAAGCTCTACAGGCGGTGCCATCCTATATCAGTAGAAGGAATTTCCTATCCTAGAAGGGCCCTATAGCAATGAAAATCACAAATCTAGTCCTTATCTTTTAAATGCAGAAACCAAGTTTAGTTCTCAGTAATAATAATAATAATAAAAAGAACAATGAGACTTGAATATTGAAGAGGAAATATCTACCTTATGGGATAATCTAGCCCACCCAGCTAAGTAGTTTCTGCTCTAGGTACAATCAAACCCAAGTTTCCCCATCCCACCCCCAAAAAGCCATAACCAATCAATACCTAAATCTATTGAGAACTGTTATAGTTTCTCTCTCTCTCTCTCTCTCTCTCTCTCTCTCTCTCTCTCTCTCTCTCTCTCTCTCTCTCTCTCTCTTTCTCTCTCTCTCTCACACACACACACACTCTTATGAAATCTGCTGCATTCACATCTTTTCCCCCACCTTCACCTCCTTACCCAACAAAATCCACATTGCTACCAAATTGATATCCCAGAGACATGAATCCAGTCATGTCAGTATCTTGCTCAAGAAGTTGTAAAGGCTCTTTATTGCCCCATAGAATGAAATTCGCACTCCTTTGTTTTGGCATTTAAAACCCATATAGTTTGCCTCCCATGACTGACCTTCACACTGTATACATTCCAACCAACTAGGTAGGCTCCTTGCTGTTCTGTATACACGGCATTCTGACCTCTGTCTCTGTGTTTCTGATGCTTTTTTCAATATTCCCAGTTGTTCATAATTTCACCCAAAAATTATGTGGTAATTTTTCTTGTATTTACTTATTCTGTATGTATTATATGCCACAAGTAGAAAGTAAGCTCCCTGAGGTCAGGAACTTTTATTTTTGTCTTTGTAGTCACCTAGCAGTAGCTAACAATAAAAGTTTAATAAATGCTCACTTGTTGAATTGCATATATCATAGATTTTACAGTTTTGATCTAGAAAGGAGCTTAGCTAGATTTGCTGGCTTCTTGGTTCCCAAGTCCTTTGAAGATGAGAATCCTTTTATAACGTTGAAAAAAAGAAATCACTACATTTTCATAGTTGCAGTGAGCTAGTTCCTTGACAGTAGAAGTTGTTCCTTTTTGTTGTATCCCCAACTTAGCACTTAATAAATTCTGATTAAATCAAATTGTTGAATTGAAAACACAGAATAACAGAAAAAAATCACTTTAGAGTTAATGATTTTAAAATAATTTATATTTTATGCATTACAACCATATGCACATATCTTTTTAAAAAATCAATTCCTTTTTTTTTTTAACATCACAGACATATCTGGCTATAGCCATCCTTATTACCAAGTAAGCTTTTCCTCATAACAAAAAAAAAAAAATTAAACTGCGACCAGGTGTAACAATATATACAACATGCTGCACTGATAGTGTTCCCTCCACCTACATTGCTACCCTTCATTAAAGGAGAGAGAGAGACATTCATTCATCTCTTTTCTAGGACCAAGATTGATTGTTATGATTACACATGCATAATTTTGTTACTTTTTCATTTTCATCATTGTAGTCATTGTGTACATTGTTTTCTTGGTTCTGTTTAATTCATTCTTGTATCAGTTCAGATAAATCTTCCCATGCTTTTCTGAAAAATTCTTAGTCACTATTCTTTATAGTGCGATAAGACTCCATTATAGTCATATTCCACATTGTGTTTGGCCACTCTTCAGTGTATGGACACTCATCTTTTCCCCAGGGTTTTTTTTTTCTCCCCCTAAAAAGGATTTCTATGAATAGTTAAGTACATAAGGAACTTTGCTATTTTTGAACTCCTTGGGGTATGTGGTCAGCAGTGGAATCTACTATGGAACAAAGAGTGTGAATGGTTTATTGATTTTTTTTTGTCAAATTTTGTCAATTCTATCTATGTAAGGTCTTTTACATCCATCCCCTCTGATCTATTCATATGGCTCTACTCTTTACCCAACAAACCCCTCATGTCCCTTTTCTCCTCAAGTAGTCCTCTCTTTAGCCCAACTCCAGATTGGGAGCTCTTAGTGAGTCTATAGACAGCTCTCTTTTCTGCTGCCAGAGGTCCTGCTCCTTGAAGTTACATCCTCCCTTAAATGACTGCCTCTCTGTATCCATGACTGTCTGGAGTGTGTATCTCTTCTTTTTCACTACAGCTTGAACTGTCTCAAATTGATTCTCCAAATGCCGGATATCATGTCTCCTTTTTGGGCAAATAGCTCTGCTGCTAGATGACATGGCTAATGGTGTCAGGGAGAAAAGAGAAAAGTCCCTCCCCAATAGAGGTAAAAAGCTGAGTTCTTCCCTAGTGGGACTGCCTGACTGTCTCCAGGGCTTATCAATTTAAAATCACTGGGGAATGGCCAATATTTTTTCCTCTTCAATGACAGTGTTCCCTTTAATTCCATCCAAGAAAGGTGTTCACACTCATAAAGGGATAACTGAGTGTTAACACCTTTTATTACATTAACACCTCTGTCTTTTGTGGCTGTATTCTATCACTACATCAAGGTGGGGGAAGGTAGCAATTCAAATCTCCTCACCCCTACATTTCAAAGCCCTACTGGTTATCCCTAAAAGCCTGTGCTTGTTTCTAAGGGCAGGTACAATCTGTTTTAAGCAAATAAATGAGAATTCCATTTCACAATAAATGAAGTAAATAGATGATTATTCACTTTGAAAAATAATTGTCCTCTAGAAAAGATTTACCATATTAATTCCTTTCAATAAGTGAGCTCTCCAAGTGCATTTAAAACATGACCCAATTTTTATAAACTGTTACTCCTGAAAATTTGTTAATAAATCATCTGTGGTACAGAGATGGCAGAGAGTATGTTCTGTGTCTGGCTTCCTAGCTGCCAGGAGATCCTGTTGGCTTTTCAACCTCCTTAATACTTTATAAATCAACAAACAGCTCAATGTGACTTTGGGACCTTAGGGACTTTTATTGTTCCCCTGGACTAGCTCCCCATTCCACCATACACCCACCCAAAATGTCATTTCATCTAATATCATGCTCTTGCAGAAAATGATGGTAATTGGCATATATATGGTACTTTAAAGTACACAAAGCACTTTACATTCATCTTATTTGAATCTCTTGACCAGGCTACTTCAGAAGGGCAGAGTGGCGAATGGGAGAGAGGGCTGGATTTGGAGTAAGAACACTTAGGTTTAAGATCTGGCTCTGCCATCACATGTGTAATGAAGGATAAGGTAACTTTCCCTAGAAGCCTCAGTTTCTTCATCTGCAAAATTGGGGGGGTGGAGATGAACTATGACATGTAGGGCCTCTTCTACCTCTAAGTCTATGACCCTATTAGTATTCTCATTTTACAGTTGGGGAAACTAAGGCTCAGTGAAGTTGAACGACTTGCCCAAGGTCACATAGCTAGTGTCAATGGTAGATTCAGTTAAGGGCAATGTGCGTAGAGTGGGGGAGGGACAGGAAAGACACAGACATGCAACTTTATAGATATGAGAAAATCCTGACAAGAAAACTTCCTGCCAATACCAATCTGCAACTTGTCTCTAACTTTCAGTCTTAGAAAGTTGTCCCAGAGCACTGAGACAATAAATAACTTGCCCCAGGTCACACTTCTGATATGCTTATGTTCTGAACTAGAACCTAGGGCTTCTGGACTCCAAGACTAACCCTTTATCCACTTCTCTATGGCTTTTAAAAATCCAATAAAACTGTATTGTTAAAATTCTTAAAGTGTTTGAATATAGATCACTGGTAATATCTCTTTGCTTGTTTAATACATGACATTTTTCAAGATAAGGTTTGGGCTTTATTTGGAGGTAGTGTCTTTTTAATTCAATTTGCACTGAAAGCTCTTATCATGTTGATTTGGAGACTTTGATATGTTTGAGTTTTTTCTTTTGGCCAAAACTGATTTCCCCTATACCTCATCCTAACATTCCCTGGGGTAAGGCTGAGTAATGACTTGGCTCAGCCTCACAACCTCTTCCCTAAGCCCTCTTCAGGCCCTCTTCTGGTCACCCTTTCCCTCCTCCCCATGTCACCACCTTTCTGTTATCTAGGACTCATTCCCTTCCAATCACAGAACCTCAAGGTTGAAAGGTACCTCAGAAATTATCTAGTCCACACTGCATCTGAACAGGGGTTCCCTGATGAGGGGCCATCCAGCCTCTGCTGAGATAGCTTCAAGTGAAAGGGAGCTCATTACCTCTTGAGCCAGCCCTATATCTCCCTCCCCTGAGGCAGTGATTTGCCAAGGTCAGACAAGTAATAAGTAAAGGGGGGATTTGAACTCTTACCATCAGACTCTAGCCCTCCATCTTGTGCTGCCTCCAATCGAGTTCAGTTAGTTCACCAGATGGCCTTTCCATTTTTTCCCAGAAATCTCTGTTGAATAGAGTTCCTTCCCCAATATTTGCATTCTTGGATTTATTTAATGTTAAGCTGCTATGTTTATTTGTTTTTATATCTTGCTCATCTTGTCTATTCTCCATTTTTATCCAGTGCCAGACAGTTTTTAATGATTAGTGCTTTGTAGTACAGTTTGAGATCAGTTTGTGCCAAGTTCCACCTCTTCTTATTTTTTCCATGATATTCCTTGATACTCTTGACTTTTTACTTTTCCACACAAATACTGTTATTATTTTGCCTAATTTTATAAAGTGCTTTTCTAGGAATTGGATTGGCCAAGCCACTGTGGAGTAATCTGGGTAATATTGTCATTTTTTTTTCTATACTGGCCCAATTCAATCACAGAGAGTGAGTGTCCCTTCAAGAAGGCATTAGATAATAACCTATTATGAATCTGTCTCCTAAGGAATAAGAGATTGGAAACCTCTGATCTTTGAAGGTTAATATCATGGAAGGAAAACATACTGTCTCTGATTATGTCCCCTTGCCCATTGGAGGTGAGAGTCCTGGGATAGAAGGACTATAGGACTCACTTATTTTCTCTTTGTCTTCTGTCTCTGAGAATAAAAATGGGCTGATGGTTACCTGACCACTTGACATGTAGCCATATTGCTTTTACTGTTAAGAGGCTTTAGGAGTGAAGCAGGGACACTGGTTTTCAGGACATACTAAAAAGTTCAGGCCAGAGCCAACGGTCAGTTTCAGAAGCATGCTGAATCCCTGCCTGAGTCCTGGGCAAGCTGGGTCATATGAGCAATTCCATCCTGAAACAGTATGACAACAGGTCAGTTTCCGAAGACACACTGTGGCTCCATGTTGTTTTTCTTTCTTGATACAGTGGACACTATAGCTCACACAATCCATTATCCCATTTTATAGACAAAGAAACTGAGACCTATTGAAGGTAAGGAAAGTGAGGAACTATCCAAAGTCACGCATATCATACAGTAAGCGTCAGTCATTTCTTAACCTAAGATACACGGACGCTATAGTATAAAAGAGAAAGCATTTGGATTGAAAGTTAGGCGATCTGGACTCTAGTCCCAATTCTATGACCCCGAATTGACTTCCCAGAGTTGGAAAGGACATCTAGTCCAATCCCTTCATTTGACAAATGAAAAAAAAAACAAACCAAAGGTTCAAAGATTATAAAATAACTCACATTTCCTTAAAAAGTGCTTCGCTTCCTCCACAATAATCTTTGGAAGCAATGACTACAAGCATCGTTTGGACCATTTTATTTCATTTTATTGTGTGTCACTTCTTCCCAATATTATGTGGATGAATTTGAGGACTTTTTTCATCACATTTATTATCTTCTATACTCACTAGTTATTAAACCCTTACTGGAAAAAATGAGAAATAGTTAAAACTGGCCAACAAAAGCAGATGCAACATTCCCACTCCTATAGTTCCCCATCGCTCTCTATCCATAGGATTACACATTTAAAGCTGGGGTCGTGATTAGTCATTGTAAAGAATCTGAGTTCAGCTGCTTAGTAGTGTTATTTTCTTTTCTGTAGTTGTAGTCATTTTCTCTTGGTTCTCTGCTTACATTATACTGTGTCAGTTCATACAAATCATCTCAAGTTTCTCTTAACTACTCATGCTTGCTGCGTTGTACAGCATAATGATATTGCGTCGTATTAATTTAATATTACTTTATTGCTATCCTTTGCCTTTACATTACCTTCATTTCTTAAAGTAACACTTCTCCTCCCCTGTCCAGCTGTGCTTTACTTGGAACAAAGATTTTTAAAAAGAGGAGAAAAAAACAGTTCAGTGACACCAGTCAGCAGATCGACCATATCTGCTAATATATACAATGTTGTATGCCCGTGGCAAGCAACCTTCCCACCCACACACACCTTTGCAAAGAGAGGAAGGAAGTGCATTGTCTCAGCTCTTCTCCAGAACTAAACTTGGTCATTCAGGTTAGTTTTTAATTTTTTTTTCATTTAACTTGTTTTGATCATTGTTATATATTGCTTCCTTCATTTGCCTTCATTTAATCTGTATCATCTAAGTCTCCTCATGATTCCCCAAAATCTTCATCTTCATTGTTTCCTAAAGCATAGTACCATAGTACCATTACACTTTTGTACCACAATATGTTTAGTCATTCCCCATTCTGGAAGTGGGTATCCACTTTTCAGCTATTTCTTTGCTACCACAAAAAGTATTAATATTTTATTATATATGGGGCCTTTCTGTCTTGAATTCTATTGTAATCATTTTATAGATACTCAAGCAAAAATATTTATTAAACACTTATTATGTACCAGATACTATGCCAAGGGCTGGAAATACAAAGAAAGAAAAAAATAGCCTGACATTTCCGTATAAGGGAATTTCAATCCTTAAATGAATTGACTTATTTGAAAAAGATAAATTGATTTGCCCAACATCATATAGCTAGTAAAAGGCCAAGGTGGTTAGTCAGAACATGTCGGTTCAAATCTCAGTTCTGCCTACTTACCACCTATGTGTGACTGTGGAAAAGACATTTCATCTCCTTGGACCTCAGGCTCCTTATCTGTAAAATGAGACAATTGGGGTAGATGGCCTCTGAAAGGCCTTATAGCTCTAAATCTATGGCCCTATATTTTAATCCTGTGACTCCAAGAGACCAACCCAGTGTCCTGACTGCAATGTTACAGCTGCCTCCTCTATTACTCATACGAAAATCATTGTATTAAGTTCTCTGTCTAGGTTTGCTCCGCATTTAATAAAAATCTTTATAGCTAACTGGGATATCAAAAAAATGAATAAAACCATATCCATGGACATGGTAAAACACAGTCACTGGAGACACCAGTTAGCCATATAAACAAAAGATGGGTGGCAGACTGAAGTTTTTCTATTTTTTTTCCTTGTTTTTGACAGCCAATGGCAGCAGTGATGAATTTGTGAAGTTATCTAATTTTCCACTGTTTTAATTAGAGGCCTAGTCTATGAAGCCTAACAGCTGGGCTCTTTGTGCTGCTTTCTGTTGCCTGACAGAGAAAAATGTCTCTTGCAGTGTCCGCCAGGCTCTCAGCCTGGCCTGAGCAAATGCAACTTCTGAGATCCATAAACTTGTGGTCTGGAGACAGAATGCTGTTTGAACTGCTCTCCCAGCAAAGCCGGAGGGCAAGATTAGCAAGTCTTCCAAGGGGCTCACTGGCACTGGGTTTGTGCATGGGCAAGGTCCTTCTGGGGATGTGTGGGGCGAGGAAGAGAAGCCAGAAGACATTGGGAAAGAGGAGGAATGGAGCAAAGTGATTATTGGCTGATTAAAGCCCGGATCAAGTGCAGCCTGCCTTATTGTTCCTTGAAATCTACCCCAGAGTTGGAAAGGATATTGCTCTCAGTCTCCAAGACAATGCTTTTGATTGCACAGTGTATGTATGCACTGAGTAATTGAATTCATTGCTTGCCTTTTGCCAAGGCATCTTTTATGGCTGTCCCTAGAATGAGCACACAAGTAGGGAAGCACCAGTTCTGCTCTTTTGGGGTCCCTGGCCATGATCTTTTTGGCTCATCTTGTGAGGGATATGGCCTATGGTGGCTGTAGGGTATTCGGAGGCCTTAGTATCTGAGGTTGGGAATCCCCACTATGGGACTCACTATAAGACCCTGAACAAGTCACTTGTCCTCTAGGGGCTGGGATTTTGCCATGTGTCAACCAGCTGATCCCAAAGATCCCTACCAGCTCTCAATCCCAATATTCATAAGATTCCATGATCTTTAAGGGCTCTTCTAGTGATAAAAATAATGATAACAGACTATTATCATTGTTGTTGTTTATAGAATGTTAAAGTTTGCAATTCACTTTATATAATAAAATGACTTTTGACTCATGTATCCTGCTCCAAATCACCAAAATCACAAACAGTCAACACTGAAGGGAAATGGACTCTTTGTCTACCCATAGACGTTTCCCCTCTGCTGCCCTCAACTACTTTGAATTTGTTGTCTTTATATTTATCCTGTATGTATTTCTTTTTGTGCTGATTGTATCTCCTGCAAGAATATAATCATAATAATAGTTATCTATTATGTTGTTCAGTCCCATCCGACTCTTCGTGACCCCATTTGGGGCTTTCTTGGCAAAGATACTGGAGTAGTATGCCATTTCCTTCTCCAGCTCATTTCATAGATGAGGAAATTGAGTTAAGTGACTTGGCCAGAGTCACTCAGCTAGTAGGTGTCTGAGGCTGGATTTGAACTCAGGAAGAAGAGTCTTCCTGACTCCAGGTTCTGCATTCTATCCACTGCACCTCCTAGCTACCCCAATTAACTGTAATACCTTGTATTTATTGTCTTTATATTCATTCTGTACGCATTTCTGTTTGTGCTAGTTGTCTCTCCTGAAAGAATGTAACAATAATAATAGCAACAACAATAGTTATTATTTGTTATACTTTGTTTTCATTTTCATTTTCATTTTTTTGTATCTACTTCTATGTGTGCTAGTTGTCTCTGCTATAACAATGTAGTAAGAGTGGGGCAGCTAAGTGGTACAATGAATAAAGTGCTGGCCCTGGAGGCAGGAGGACCTGAGTTCAAATCCAACCTCAGACATTTACTAGTTGTATGACTCTAGGCAAGTCACTGAACTCCGACTGCCTCTCCAAGAAAAATAAGAAGAATATAGCAATAGTGCCCTGTTATAATATAATACTGATAGTTACTTTGATTATTATTATAACTTCGTTTTCTCTTTCTTTGGGAGTTCCTCACTGATTAAAACACCTACTGAATGTAAGTCCAGAGCAGGAGTGTTAGGATTACGGTCCCATCCCCGCCTGAGACTGAGATCAGTCTGTAGGCACCAAGCCAAGTCAATGTGATTTCTCATCTGAGAGTGAGAGGATGACACCTGGTCGACCCTGGGTCCTAAATCCCTTGAGGAAGAGCTCCACATGGTCTGGGAAGCTCTGTAAGGACCAGGTTTCCTTCCAAGACAAGCAGTCCATTTTCTTTGCTCTTGGGTGCAGAAAGGCTTCTCCAGAATGGAGTTAAATATTTGTCGAGTATTAAACAAGCAATGACCTTGAATAAATTTTGTGAGCTATTCTTTATCTGTTGAATCTTAGAGATTCTGTGTTTGGGCATAATTGTGATGTTGGCCTATTTATGTGTAAAGCTGTGCTGTATTGAGTATTCGGAGACTTTTCAGTATGGTATTGGAAAAGCTAGTGAAAATACAATATGCCCCCTATGAGAACCCTGAGGACTATTCTGGATTGGGGGACATGGATAATGTGTTCAGAATGCACCTTCCTTCCTTCCCCCCTCCCACCCCATTTACCTAGGACAGCAAAATTGTCAAATGGGGTATTGTGCAATGGGGATCTAGCATATGCTGCTTACTGAGCTGATATAGCTTCCCCATACGGAGAACCTGGGAAGCATGATTTCAGAATCATGTTGATACACAAGCGAAATGCATTGGAGAGACTAAGGAGCAGATATGAACATTTTGTCACTGATTCCAGTGGTGGGGAGGAACTTTTCTCAATCAGCTGGGTAACTGGAACTCCTGGTGTCTTCCAAAAGGCCTGAGTCACTTTTGGCTACCTTGTTGTTTGGTTGGAATCTGGAGTGGTTCAGTGACTCATTTGCACAAGGCATACATCCAGCCATCAAGCGCATTCAGTCATCGAGCATCAAACCTATGATGTTCCAGGCAATGTGCTAAGCTCAAGAGATACAAAGAAATGAAAGAAAAAAAAAAAAGAAAAACAACCAGCCCCCCCCCCACCAAGCTACTCGTAGTCTAACAGGAGAGAAAACATGGCAACAATTTTGCATCAGTTCATGTAAGTCTTTCCATGTTTCTCAATACTTACCATTCTCATCATTTTATAGCACAGTCATATTCTATTATATTTATGTACCACAATTTTTTTAGTCATTCCTCAACTGATGAACACCTACTTTGTTCCAAGCTTTTTGCTATCAAAAAAATATTGCTATAGTGATGTTGGTGTACATGAGGCTTTAGTTTTTCTCAATGACCTTCTTGGTGTATATGCTTAGCAGTGGTCTCTGGGTCAAGGGGTATATAGATTTTTTAGCCATTTTATTTGTATCATTCCAAATTGCTTTCCAAAATGGTTGTGCTCAATGACAACAATAGTGTTAGAAAGCCTACCTTTCCACAAGCCCTCCAACACTATTTCCTAAAAAAAGTTACTGATATCATCTAACTTTAACGTGTGATTGTTATCTTCTTGTTAGCACTCCCAGCACCTAGCACACTGACTAGTACAGACCAGATGCTTCATAAATATTTGTCAATCTCATTGAGTCGCAGTCTCCTGTTCTACCAAAAGAGGGAAGTGAATGAGAGGAGCTCCAAGGTCCATTCTAATTTTAAAATCCTATGATTTTACTGTGACCACATTAGGGGAATGTTTGTTAAATACCCAAGACCTGAATAGGTTCTTGTCTGTCATACCTAGCATGGGTCTTTGGGAGGAAAATTCATAGAATAAGATGTTTTTGATTCGCCCCCCAGTCACAACTTTTTTTTTCCCCGAGGCCTCAAACTCTTCTAACATATTTATCAAAGGGCAGCCTGTAGCTTAGTGGATAGAGTGCTGGACCTCTGATCGGGAAGACTTGAATTCGAACTTTCTCTAAGGAAGACTCAAGTTGTGAGATCCTGGGAAAAGACACTTAACCTTTTTTCAGCCTCAGTTTCTTCATCTGTAAAATGGAGATAATAGGATTGTTGTGTGTTCCAGGTGAAATACATGCTTTGCACACATTAGAGCAGTATATAAATGTGAGCTATTGTTATCATGGGATTTTAGATTGCAAAGGACCCACAAAGATCATCTGGTCCAATGATGGCCATTCAATTATTTCCAGTCCCTCACAATGTTGTCCAAGCGGTTTGCGCTAAAAATTTTACATTTTATTATATAAATTAAAATTTTAATTTGGAGATTTTGTAGGGGAAAGTTACCATTTTACCTACTCTAAATAAATCTGAAAGAATATTATGAATGGTATATTAAATTATGCTGGGAGCTTACAACACAATGTTTTGTTGACCGAAAGGAATTCAATAAACAAAAAATGCCAGGAACCTCTAATCTAGTCCATTTCCCATATTTGGCAGAGAAGGAAATTGAGACTTTAGTGAGGTTGTCCAAGATTTTATATATATGTATGTATGTATGTATGTGTATGTGTGTGTGTATATATGTACATATATGTATGTATGTGTGTATGTATATATGTATATATATGTATTATATATGTATACATTCTGTATCTGAATCATCTTTCTTTTTGACTTCTCTTCCAAATGTTAAGCTCCATAAGGGCAGGGACCATATTTTATAAAAATTTTGTATTTTGTAAAATGAATTGAATCTAACCCTGTATCCTCTTTCTTTCAATGGAGAAAACTGAAGCTTGGAGAAGGCAAGGCTTGCTCAAGGTCACCAGGTAAATCCATGACAGAAGCAGGACTAGGTGTCAGGACCTTGGACTTCCAGGCCAGTACAACATGCTGCTTCCAGGAGAGAGTTCTAAATCAATGAAAGGACAAGAGGTTTGGGATTAGGGCTGCAGACCAACTCAAGAACCCTGAAGTCCCCAAGTCCCAGAGAGTTCATTAAATCCACCTCATGTGGGAAAAGACGAGGGTGAATACCCAAGGAGATTCATGGTGATTTCTCTCCCAAGCTCTTACTCTTCTCTTTGAGTCAGCCAGACTGATTCCTGTTCAGGGAGCAGGGGGTGGGGGAGGGGTGAGGAGGGGAGAAAAGCATCCTCCTTCCATTTGGACCCAAAACTGAGCTCTGAAAATGTTAAAATAGAGTGGTCATTATGATGAGTGCTTGGGTTTCCCCAGTAAAAGGAAAAACCAAGGGAAAAAGAATACTTCCTTTTTCTTAATGTTTTAAAACTTGCAAAAGCACTTTCCCCATAATAAATATTATTATTCCCATCCTACACTCTAGAAAAAAACTAACCTTCAGAAAGTTAAGTGACTAGCCTAGGGTTACAGAGCTAGAGAGTTTCTGAGGTAAGATTGGAAACTAGATTATAGGGTCATAGATTTAGTGCTGAAAGGTACCTTACAGGCCATCAAGATCAACTCTTTCACTTTTACAAATGAAGAAACTGAGGCACAGAGATGCTAATTGATCTGCCCGGGATCACACAGATAGTAAATGAGTCAGAATTTGAATCCAGATCTCCTATCTCCAAGTCCACTGCATTTTGTCCATTGCACTACACCATGGTGCCTCAAATGTCCAAGGGTGGTATGGATTCAAGATGAGAATATTTGTGATTGTTTCTGCAAGTACTCCTCAACCCAAGGGCTGATTCTGTTTGGGGCTGCTATGGTCCAAAAGAAAGGAGTGCCAGACAGCTGAGTCTGGTATATCTGAGGGATAAAGAGTAAGGTTATACATGTGTATGGTGTGCAGTTGGCAAGGTGTAAAGTAGGGGGTGGAGGAAGGCAGTCAACTAAGAATTATTTATTAAACTCCTACTATGTGCCACACACGTACATGAAGCATTTTGTTCCAGTAACAGTAAGGACGCTGTTATTGCTGGATTGTAAAGTATGGATGGGGGAGGGGAAAGGCAGTGTAAGTTATAAGAAAACTGGAAAGGTGAGGGAAGTGTGGGACAGATTACAAACAGCTTTTTATATTTGATCCTGGATGTGATAAGGAGTCTCTGGAGTTTATTGAAGGACATGGTAGACCAGCACTTTAGGAACATCACTTGGATAGCTGAGTGGAGGATGGAGGAAGAGACTTGTGGCTGACAGACCAACCAGCAGGCTATTGCAATAGTCCAGGCATAAAGTGATAAGGGTCTACACCAGGGTAGTGCTAGCATCAGAAGAGAGAAGGGAGAATACAGGGGAGATATTATGGAGGAAAGATTGATAGGCCTTGGCAACAGATTGGTTCTGGGAGTTGAGAAAGAGCGAAGATGATGCCTATGTTTCAAGCCTGGGTGAATGGGAAGATGGTGGCACCCTCAACAGTAATAATTAAGTTGAGAAGAGGGAAGAGTTTGGGGGGAAATATAAAGAGTTTAGTTTGGGATGTGTTGAGTTTAAGACGTCTACAGGACATCTTGTTCAAGATGTCCACTAAACAGTTAGAGTTTAACTACTGGAGGTCAGCAGAGAGGTTGCAGTGGACAAGTAGATATGAGAACCATGAGAGGAAGCAGTACAATTCTTTATCCATTATGAGGGCAACTCTCAGCTGTCCACTCCACAAGCCTGATTTAGGACGATCATCTTTCCCTTATTTTGCCCAGAGAGTCATCATGTGGATTTCCTGACCCACAGTGGACTTGATCCTTCTGGTCTTAGTTCTACTATTAATTCACCATGTGACTAAATAAGTTACTTCCCCCACTCTGGACCTCACTTTCTTCCTCATCTGTAGAATGAGGGGAGTTTGATTTCCAAGGTTCTTTCTAGCTCTGACATTCTATGACCTTCCATTGAGAACCTCCACATTCTACCTTTTGCCATTACCCCTGCCTTAGAAACAAACCCAAAGCTCGCATTTCTATATTTATGATGAACTCACCTTGTCTAACAGAAGAAACAGTTCACTTTAAAATGATGACCCTACATAAAGTAGCTGCTTGAACCACAAAAAGAGTCCATCTGACCTCTAGAGCCTATGGGACTCACCCAAGGTCACGCAGCTTGTGAGAGTCAGGAGACCTAAGTGTGAATCTAGCTCTACTAGCTATATGACTGTGGAAAAGTCATTTCCCATCTGGGCCCGATATCCTCATTTGTAAATTGCAAATAACAACAGTTGCACATCTTACCTGCCTGGGGTTTTTATGAGGAAAATGCTTCGTAAACCTTGTCATTAATAATGCAGCTAAGTGGGACAGTAGCTAGAGTGCCAGGCTTGGAATCAGAAAGACTGAATTCAAATCTGGCCTCAGACACTTACTAGACACTAATTGACTTTGGGCAAGTCATTTAACCCTGTTTGCCTTAGTTTCTTTATCTGTAAAGTAAGCTGGAGAAGGAAATGGCAAATCACTCCAGTATCTTTGCCAAGAAAATCCCAAATGGGGTCATGAAGAGTTGGATATGACTGAAATGAATTAAATGTTCAACTACTCAAATGACTCTGTTATCTGTTAATATGGACATGCCTTCTCATGGTACCAATCATAATCCATCCATGCCTGTCTTATGACACAGATCATAAACCCATTCCTGCTCTTCTTGTAGGGCTCTTATACATGTCTTCCAGTAAATTTGCCCCAGGGGGCCCCACTTACCATGCTGGGGGCCTTCCTCAATTACTCTTTAAGAAATATTTAGAGTATACCACAAGAGCACAGGAGTGGTCCATCTTGTATCCCTTGCTCTCACCATGGAGAAGTGCAAAATAAAGTAATTCTGGTTGACTGGTGAAGTCAATCTTTTTTGATCATATATTTCTTAGATTATAGCCATTAGTCCAATCTTTCTTAATTCCTTATTTCCCATGTGTCAAAGTTTTATTAATAGCCAATAAAAAGAGTGAATTTATTTTATAAATTTATTATTTATATAATAATATAAATATATATAAATTTATTATTAATGTGTGTAGGATGACCAAAGAAATAATATGGGGGAAATGAATAACTTTGCTAAACTGAACAACTTGGATTAATCAATAAGTATATCATGTTCCCAGCACTATGCAAGGCGTTTTGAAGGAACCATCTCAGAAGGATGTGACATAGAGTTTGTTCTTAGGGAGGTTGTAGTCTAATTAAAGAAACAAAACTCACACATTTAACAATTCCATCTCCCGCCTCTTTTGACATATAACTAGGCTAGTAGATCAGAACAGTGTAGATATATCTGTCAAATTGATTTTCCTAAGGCACAGGTCTAACTATGTCACATACACAAACCATCCCCACATCCCCATTCAATGAACTCCAGTGGCTTCTTAGCCCCTCGAGTATCAAATATAAAATCTTCTACTTAGTGTTTAAAGACTTTCACAATCTGCCGCCTCCTACTTTCCCAGTCTTCTTTTTCCTTTACAATTTTCTTTTTTTTAAAACATTTTATTTACGTGTTTTGTTTTCATGTTGCAAGTATTTTCAAATGACTCCCAGGGGTTCCTTGTAACAAAGAAAAAACAGTTAACTTTTTTGTTTATAATTCCAAATTGTTTTCCAGAATGGTTGTATCTGTTCATGGGTCCACCAGCCACAGTACATCAATGTACCTGTTTTCCCACAGCCCCTCCAACATTTATCATTTCCAGTTTGACCAGAATGAAAAAAGAAGAAGAACCAGAAGTCACTTTATTTTGTGTTTAAGAGAGTCCTGGTGCAGAGTAAGAGGGGCCCCTCCTAACTGAAATGCAGAACTGGGTTGCGGATAGGGTAGGCCAATAATAAAGTGGAGCCTCAAAGAATAACTACTAGGAAGAATTAAAGAAATGTTGGAATGGGGGGAAGGGGAGGCAAAGGGGAGGACCTCTGCCTCCTTCCTGCCTGGCTGCATTCCTGAGAAAGAAGAGACAATGCTATGAAGGGGAGGGTCCTTAGGCCCTCCCCATTCAAGGCCACCATGTGACTCTGTACTTTGCCACTTCGTCTCTGTTCTTTCCTGTTTTAGGTAAAGGAGATTGGAAAGGGCCATGACCTTGGGAACTTTGAAAGGTCAGGAGATGATTAGAAGATTAGAAGAGAAAGTTAACTGGGGGGAAATATTTTCAGCAAGTTTCTCTGATAAATGTCTCATTTCCAAAGATATGTAAGGAATTGATTTCAAATTTATAAGAATAATAGCCATGCCTCAATTGATAAATGATCGAGTAGTTTTGAACAGGTAGTTTTCAGAGGAAGAAATCCAAGCTCTCTACAACCACAAAAAAAATACTCCAAATCACTAATAAATTTTTAGTCATTTTTCAGTCATGTCAAACTCTTCATGACCCTATTTTGGGTTTTCTTGGCAGAGATACTGGAGTGGTTTGCCATTTCTTTATCCAGCTCACTTTACAGATGAGGAAACTGGGGCAAACAGGGTTAGGTGACTTGCCCTGGGCCATACAGATAGTAAGTGTCTGAGACCAGATCTGAACTCAGGTAGAGGAGTCTTTCTGACTCCAGGCCTGACAGCACTTCAACCAATTTGAAACCTAGCTGCCCCACTAACAATCAGAGAAATGCAAATTAAAGAAACTCAGGTCCTACTTCCCATCCCTGAGTTTTGTAAAGATGATTTTTTTAAAAAAAGGAAAATGACAAATATTGGAGGGGCTACAGAGGAACAGGCACCATTGGTGAAGTTGTGAATTGTTTCAATCATTCTGGAAGACAATTGGGAACTATACTCAAAAAGTTACTAACCTGGGTATAAGCTTTGACCCAGCCACACCACTACTGCTAGGCCTACACCCCAAAAAGATACAACAAGAAGAAAAGGACTCATGTGGATGAAAGTATTTAAAAGAGCTCTTTTTGTGGTGGCTAACAACTGGAAACTAAGGGAGTGCACGTTAACTGAAGAATGGCTAAAATATAGTACAGTGTATCCCCAAAGAGATCAAAGAAAGAAGGAAAGGGTCGATACGTGCACAAGTATTTATAGCAGCCCTTTTGTTCTGTGTCAGCAAAGAACTGGAAATCAAGGGAGGATTGCCCAGCAATTGGGGAGCAAGAGAACAAATTATAGCATATGAATGAAACAATACTATTGTGCCGTAAGACATGACTGAGGGGATGGTTTCAGAGAAAAATAAGATGCACTGTATGAATTGATGCAGATGGAAAGCAGAATAGGAGGAACAATTTACACAATAACAATAATATTATAAAGATAAACAACTATGAAGGACTTCAGAACTTTGATCAAGGTAATGACCAATGAAGATTCCGGAGGACTGATGATGAAGACTACCTGACAGAAAAGAAAGGGACTAAAGATGAAATATGAGACGCACATTTTTACATGGCCACTATGGGGATTTGGTTTCCTTGACTCTACCTATTTCTTATAGGAGTTTTGGTCTTCTTTTTAATTTTTTTTCTCAATAGGGAACGTGGAGGTGCAAGGAAGAGAAAATGAAATGCTCATTAATTTTTTTTTAACGTAAGACCAAACCAAACAAAACAAAAAGGATATCAGGAGGTGGATCCACCAGGAGGTCCAGGAGCAGAGTCCATGCCAGGCAGGGATGTGCTGGGGCAGCTTACACAGCTCTTAAGAGGCGATTGCCACACTTTGTTGTTAAAATTTCTCTGTGAGCATTTACACCTTGAAAATTGGCAAATTCTAAGGGGCTGCTAGGTGGTGCAGTGGATAGAGCACCAGCTCTGAAGTCAGGAGGACCTGAGTTCAAATCCCATCTCAGACCTGACACTAGCTGTGTGACCCTGAGCAAGTCACTTACCCCAATTGCCCCCCCCCAAAAAAAAAGGAAGAAAGAAAAAAGAAAATTGGGAAATTCTACAAATCAGGTCTTCATTTGTTATTTTGTTGATTGTGATGACAAAAATGTTAATAATGCTGATTAAACTCAAATGTGTGTCATGCATACTTTTTTCCCCCCAGAGAGTTGGTCGTTAAATGAAAAGTACATTATTTCCCACAGGTGTTTGGGAGCCAAGAATACAATTGGGCTCTCTTTAGGAAATGGCCTTCCTGCAGCTAGCTCCTACTCACTGATCCCCCCAAACCTCTTACCCAAGAACCAATCTTCTGTTGTTAATAAGTGCTTTCAGTTGTGTCTGACTCTCCATGACCCCATCTGGGGTTTTCTTGGCATAGATACTAGAGTGATTTGCTATTTTCTTCTCCAGCTCATTTTACAGATAAGGAAACTGAGGCAAACAGGGTTAAGTGACTTGCCCAGGGTCACACAGCTAGTAAATGTCTGAGGTCAAATCTGAACTCAGATCATACTGACTCCAGGCCTCGCATTCTATCCGCTATGCAATCTAGCTGCCCCTAAGAATCAATATACTGCTAAAATCTTCTGCCTGACAGTCTCAAGTAGTCAGGCATTAATCCTCCCTAGATGCAGATCTCCCATATGCGAGTGACCTCTATAGATAGCACTAACCAGAAAGAGTCTGAAGAGATGCAGCCTCATGCAGATTTGTGGCTGGGATTGTCAGCTGCCCAGGAAAGTACCACAAACCATTCCTGGGGCAAACGGCACACTAAGTTGTGAGGGAAAGAGGAAGATTTCTGGGAAATGAGGCAGGCTGGGAAATTCAATCCCACTCACCATGTGGCACCATCCCATTCTTTCTATTCCTACTAACCCAGGGCTACACTCTCTGCTTCTGTGCTGCAGAAGTGCTGTGATTAGCTGTAAGTACCAACAGTGGCTTGTATATTTGGAGCTCTCTAAATTCGTCACCCTCTAAATGTGGTGCCCTGGGGCAAAGCTGTAGCTGCCTAGTCCCAGTTATAGCTCTGCCTATGCACCCAACTTGTGGGAGGAGTTGCTCTAATTCTTTGGAAGGAGAGGGCATGAAGAGTGTGAGAAAATGAATGGAAATCAGAAGCACAGAAGTGGAATTTTAATAGGCCTGATGTAGCTTGCTGACTCCTCTACCAATTAAGATTGACTGTGACATATCGGAATGGCCAGATGAAATACCATGATGAAGCTGTGACTTGGGAAGGATAGCCAAGTGCCAAAAAGGAAGTCCTGGGGAAAGGGTAAGCACGTTAGCAGAGCGAAAAACCAAAGCCAGTGAACTCTCTGTGTTTATAATGATCTGTTAAAGGAATGCTGGATAATTACAACTAGCTAGGCAAAGGCTGCTCCAGCCAGCCCATTGTATGGTCATCAAGGATAATTGGTAGAGTAAAGAGAAACAGACATGTTTCCATTCCCTTAAAATGGGCAGGTAAGCCGTGAGCCCAGCTCTGGCTCTGGACTAATGAGGGATTCATTGCTCCCTGGTTGCTTAGCCTTTGGGATACTAACAGAGTCTCTTATAGCCTGTAAATTTTCTTTTAAGAGTGGCCATACCTGGGGGAGATTCAATCCCAATGACTTCCACCAATAGTTACACCTATTAGATGTGAAAGTGGTCTTCCAGAGTGTCTTAAAAAGGGGCAGCTAGGTGGCTGCAGTGCATAAAACACCAGCACTGGATTCAGGAGGACCTGAGTTCAAATCCGACCTCAGACACATAACACTTACTAGCTGTGTGACCCTGGACACTTAACTGCATTGCCTAGCTAAAAAAAAAAAAAACCGAGTGTCTTGAAAACAGAAGGCAGGAGAGTGTGACATATAGGAAGGTGACTTGGAGTCAGGAAGAGATGGGTTTAAATCCTGCCTTAGACACTTACTAGCTGTGTAACTCTGAGCAAGTCCCTTAATCTCTGCCTTCCTCAGTTTCCTCATCTGTAAAATGAGGGCTTCTAACATCCCTTCTAGCTTTAAATCTCTGATCCTATCCAAGTCTTTAAAAATTCACTCCTGTTCAAAGAAAGAAGACAAATTGAGTCTCTAAGATTCTCTATTTTGATCTCTATGTACAAGTTTTGAATCCAAAATCAAAGAACTTTGGAGCTAGAAAAGAACTGCCCCTTTCCAGGTGTGACCCTTTGATTTCTATAGACCCTGAAACTGAGGCCCAGAAAAAGGAAGCAATTTGTGCAGGATTAAAAGGCCAGTTAGTGACCAAAGAATCCTGGGAGAGTCAGAAGGGATTTTGGAGATCATTGAGTTAATTAGAATCATTGCTTTAGAGCTGGAAGGCACATAGAGGTCCAGAGCATCCATCTTCTTTACATGTAAGGAATCTGAGGTTCCTTTAGGCCAAAGGATATGAAGTGATTTGTCCAAGGTCTCACAGTTGGTAAGTGGTAGATTTGGGGTCGCTAGCTGTACTTAATGAAATTAAGTCACCTGACTCAAATGAACTACATTCTCAAACATTGAAAGGCTGGTAGTATGTAACTGATGGGATATCATTAATGACATCTGAATGATGCTGGAGAAAAGGGAGAGGTTCTGCAGGCCTACAGGAGGTCTGGTGTTTAATGTTCTAAAAAGGAAAAACAACAATCTTCCAACTCTAGTCCGAGTACCCAGGTGTCAACCACACAGCCTACAACACTCTCAAGTGCAACTCATCCAGATTAAAATGCAATTGAGGGGCAGCTAGGTGGTGCAGTGGGTAGAGCACCAGCCCTGAAGTCAGGAGGACCTGAGTTCAAATTGCACCTTAAACCAAACACTTGACACTTACTAGCTGTGTGACCCTGGACAAGTCACTTAACGCCATTGCCTAACCAAAACCAAAATGCAATTGGGAAATATTTCATAAAATAAATAAAAATACAATAAAACATAGATCATCTTAATATCTATGTTAAAAGATATTTGTCAGTTAGCTTATTATTAAGCTAATGGGAATAACAATGTCTTTCTAAGTCAATGCACATCCACCAGAATCCTCACAATAGAGTGCAGTGGCCCCCATTTCTACTAGAGTTGGATGCCACTGGTCTAGCAAGCTTGACTTTGATAGCTGGAAAAATTCTCAATTGGAATTCTCTCCCCTATAGGATTACTCTGTAAACACAACACTTTATCGCTTCAGTATTTTAGCTTAATCTACTTTAAGGCAACCTTATTTCTATTGTCTTTCTTCCCCTCACCCTCAAGGCTTAACCCCCACCATTTGTTACCCCTTTCCCTAGTTTAGGAGTTTGACTTAACTTAGTTCCATTCTTCCCTGCCTTTATATCTAGCTATTTAACTCATTCCCTCCTTTTTTCCCCTCTAAATTAAGTAGTCAAGTAAAATCCTCTCTTTCTTCTCCTTCAGCTTGTTTTTTTTTCAGTCATTTTTCAGTTGTGTCCAACTCTAGGTGACCCCATTTGTAGTTTTCTTGGAAGAGATACCAGAGCAGTTTGCCACTTTCTTTAATTCATTTGGCAGGTGAGTAAACTGAGGCAAACAGTGTTTATTGACTTGCCCCACAGTCAGTGTCTGAGAACAGATTTGAACACAGGAAGATGAGTCTTCCTGACTCCAGGCCCAGCACTCTATCCGCTACATTACCTAGCTTCTTTCAACTTATTTTATTCATTAGTTTTTTAAAATCTCATTTCCGTTACATTTTTTCCAGAAAGAATTTCTTTCCTTCTTTCTCTTCATTATTTATCTTTCCTTTCCACCTGTTCTAGATTTTATTCTTTGATTTATGGACCTTCTGGTTATTTAATCCTTCAGTCTCTGTATTCTTCATAAAATTAAAGTTCTGTAGTACCTACTTGGAGTTCCTTCTTCTAAACAGTTTCAATGTTACTAACTTGTTGATATTTTCCCTGCCACCTTTTCTCTGCAGTGCCTCACTCTTAGAAATAACAATTTCTGCAGGTGATAGAAAAAGATATTATCCCATAGTAGGAATTTTCCTATACCCTAGATTGTGCATTTCATTAATAACCTTTACCTTTCCTATGATCATCCCTGGACCACCTCTCCCATTTGCCATCAATCTCCTATCTGATTCCATTCCCTTCCATTCTTCTGGGTGTCAGTGGTCCCCAGGATCTTTGATTCCTTATCTCCTGAGGCAGAATGAGAGAACTCTCTAAGCATCAAACCCCAGCAAATTATGCCCATTGTAAGGTCCCTAGAATACCTCTTCCCTGGAAGCTTTCATTAGTGACACACTTTACTTACCCCTGAAACAAGATAATTCCCTTTTCCCCCCTTGTTTCAATCCCTCTCTTTGTCTCTTCACTCATTCTCCTATAGGCTCTCTTCTTACAGGGAGCCTAGAAGAGTTATTTTCCCTTCATTGTTAACCTTTGATTTCATTAGAATATATTGCATATTCTCCTCTATTTTCTTCCTCCCCATCTTCTTTTATGTGCCCTCTGATTTTGTAGTTTAGTCCCAGAAAAATGAGTCACCTGTCGGTGTTGGCAGGTGTTCCAGGCTTTCCCCCCATCACTTCTCTGATTTTTGCTTTCACCTTTGCTTTCTTGTGTACTTTGAGAAAGTAATCTCTTAATGGTCTCCCTGTTGTTATTTGGTTGCTGTCTTTGGTTGCTGCATTTTAAAAAATCTTTCTTACATTTCTGTTGTCCAAGATGTTTGCAAAGCACATAGTTTATTCCAGACTGGTTTTCTTTCTGGAAATGCTTCAAATTCTCTTTTTAATCCACCTTTTTTTTTCATTAATGATTAAGCTTAAGTTTGCAGAGATGTTACTTTAAATTGTATTTTGAATATCTTGCTCTTTGGAACACATTATTCCATTCCCTCCTGTAGTTTCTGGTGGGTACAAATTAGTTTTGTGTTATTTGAATCTCTTTTCCTTTATAGTTAAAGTCTTTCCCCAGTTCCTTGCAGGATTTATTATTTGCCATTGAGATTATTAGATTCAGACACTATATGTTTTAGAATTTTCAGCATAAGGTTCCCACACACATATACACACACATACACACACAGACACACACATACACACATTCTTCCCATTCTCTCCTTTATCCTCCCCTTCCCCTGCCCCAAAGTGGCGATCTGTAGATTCTTTTAAGTGGGACTTTATTTTCTATATTCAGAAGTTCTGGGCAGTCTTCCTTTATTATTTCTTGTATTATATTGTTTAGGTTTTTTTTTACTTTTCATGTGTTTTTTTTTTCTGGGAGACCTAATCCTTAAGCTGTCTTTGTGCATCCTGTCTTCAAGATTAATATGCCTTGCCTATATAAAGATCATGTTTTCTTTTAATGTTATTGCTTTATGTTTCTCTTTTTCCAAATTGTCCTTCATTTCTGTGTATTTGCATTCCCAACCTTTCTCTTTTGTTTCTTTGGTGAGTCTTGCCACCATGAATTCAAGTCTTTTTTAAATATATTTCTAATTCTGCCAATTATTTCTGCCACACAGGCCACAAATGCTGCTTTCTAAATTCTTATTTCTCTTTTAAATCATTTGTAAGTATTTCGCTGTGGTTCCGTGATCTCTTGGGAATCCAAAGGTACTTCATCAAGAATTGATTCATTTTTCTTTGTCTTGCATTATTTATTCATAGATATCTGGACTTTTACTTGCTCTGGAGGGCATATTCCCTTCTGTTATTAATATCTTCACTATTGAATTATTTGCTTACACTCAAAACTTTTAACTGAGTTTTTTCCTACTAAAATCTTTGGTAATTTCAGTCTTTCCCCTGTTATTTCTCACTTTCTGACTCCTTTCTCTTTGATGGGTGGCTTTCCTAGAGGCTGGACATCAAACCATCTCTGCTTTTTTCCACAATGGACAATTCACATTTCACTGGCCTCATTTTATGTCCCAAATAGCATGTGGGGGACAGAATAGGCCCAGGTGGATTTTGGGATTCCTTAGCCTTAATAAAGTCACACACACACACACACACACCACACACACACATCCTGCCCTAGTTCCCTCTTTTCCTCAGTTCTCCCTGGCTAAGTTCTGTTGCTATGCAGAGTGCCACCACACCCTACTATCTGGGTAAGACAATCTTTTGTCCTTGGTTTTTTCATGACCCTTGGGGTGGGGGACAGAGTTGAGTTCTGTTGCAAGCCCTTGCTGCCCTGCCAAAGTATGTCAAGTGGTGGGGGAGGGATGTTGAGTGAATGCATTAGGGACTAGGGATTGGTTTTATCTACTGGTAATTCATTGGATTATTACCTTGTCAGAGTTCTTGGTATACTATACCAGAGGTATCAAACACACTTCTAGTGAAAGCTACATTTGGCCCACAACACTCTCAAGCATGACCCAGATAAAAATATAATTGAGAAATATGTAACAAAAGAAACAAAAATAGGGCGGAGCCAAGATGGCAGAGTGAAAGCAGTGACTTGCTTGAGCTCTCCCCCAAACCCCTCCAAATACTCACAAAAAATGGCTCTAAACAAATTCTGAAGCAGCAGAAACCACAAAAAGACACAGTGAAACAAATTTCCAGACCAAAACAACCTGGATGATTGATCAGAAAGGTGTGTCGCGCCAGGCTGGGAGCGCAGCGCAGTGCGGCATGGGTGCACAGGCCGCAGCAAACCTGGAGCAGGCTTCAGAGGACTGAATCGAGGGCAGCTGTGGAGGTTTCCAGACTCCTCAATCCACCAATGCCAAAGACAAATTAGAAGGTCAGTGGGAAAAGTCTGTTTCTGTTGGTGCCTGAGAAAGGAAGGTGGGGTTTCAGCTCCATTCCCCAAGAGCGTGGCCCTGTGGGGGGGCAGCTGCTTCCCGAGCTTCCGGCCCACAGACTGAGGGGGAATCCAGTGGCTGATCAGAGAGGCATTGCAGGGATCTCTTTGCCAGTGCTGAGGCAGGAATCTCTTGCTTTGCCCGTGTTTGGATCTGGGTCACAGTTCTGGGCAGCGGTGCTGGGGTGAGGAGGAGAGAGCTGGCTTGGTGGAGCTTGTAGTGGTTGTGGAGAGGACAGTTACAGGACAGAAAGGAGTACTTGTAGTCACAGGCCAGGAAAGGAGTAAACACCTTGCCCCTTATCATACCACCTTGGAAGAACTGAAAATTTACAGGTCCCTACAAGTATCTCTGAAAACAGCTGTACAAACCCCGAAGCTTGGGACAGTACATTCTCCACATTGGAAGCAGATTTGTACCTTAACAAAGAGTTTAAAACTCAAGTAATTGGCCGGGATCATGAGCAAGCAGCGCAAAAAGAGTCAGACTATATTATCTTACTTTGGTGAAAAAGAAGACCAAAATATACAACCAGAAGAAGACAACAAAGTCAAAGCCCCTACATCCAAAGCCTCCAAGAAAAATATGAATTGGTCCCAGGCCATGGAAGAGCTCAAAAACATTTTGAGAAGCAAGTTAGAGAAGTAGAGGAAAAACTGAGAGTGATGCTAAAGGAGACCCAAAAAATACTGAAGAAAATAACACCTTAAAAAAGCCTAACCCAAATGGCAAAAGAGGTCCAAAAAGCCAATGAGGAGAAAAATGCCCTAAAAAGCAAAATTGGCCAGATGGAAAAGGAAGTCCAAAAGCTTACTGAAGAAAATACTTCCTTAAAAATTAGAATAGAGCAATTGGAAGATAGTGACTTTATGAGAAATCATGACACAGTAGAACAAATCCAAAAGAATGAAAAATTAGAAAACAATGTGAAATATCTCATTGGAAAAACAACTGACCTGGAAAATAGATCCAGGAGAGAGAATTTAAAAATTATTGGACTATCTGAAAGCCATGATCAAAAAAGAGCCTAGACATCATCTTTCAAGAAATTATCAAGGAAAACTGCCCTGATATAGTAGAACCAGAGGGCAAAATAGAAATTGAAAGAATCCACAGATGTCCTCCTGAAAGAGATCCCCAAAGGAAAACTCCTAGGAATATTGTAGCCAAATTCCAGAGTTCCCAGGTCAAGGAGAAAATATTGCAAGCTGCCAGAAGGAAACAGTTCAAGTACTGTGGAAACTCAGGATAACACAAGATTTAGCACCTTCTACATTAAAGGACCACAGGGCATGGAATATAATATTCCGGAGGGCAAAGGAGATAGGATTACAACCAAGAATCACCTATCCAGCAAAACAGAGTATAATCCTTCAGGGGAAAAAATGGTCATTCAGTGAAATAGAGGACTTTCAAGCATTCTTGATGAAAAGACCAGAGCTGAATAGAAAATTTGACTTTCAAATACAGGACTCAAGTGGAACATGAAGAGGTAAACAGGAAAGAGAAATCATAAGAGACTTATTAAGATTAAACTGTTTACATTCCTGCATGGAAAGATGATATTTATAACTCATGAGACCTTTGTCAGTATCAGGGTAGTTGGAGGAAAAAAATTATATATATGTATATGTAGATAGATAGAGGGCACAGGGTGAGCTGAAGATTAAGGGGTCATTTCTGGAGAATAAAATTAAGGGATGAGAGAGGATTATACTTGGAGAAGAAGAAAGGGAGAGGTAGAATGGGGTAAACTATCTCACAAAAATAAACCAGAAAAGTCTCTTACAGTGGAAGGGGAAACGGGAAGGTGAGAGGGAATGAGTGAATCTTATTCTCATAGGATTTGGCTTAAGGAGGGAATAACATACACATTCAGTTGGGTATGGAAATCTGTCTTACCCTACAGGAAAATAGGGGGGAAAGGGGACAAGAGAGCAGGGGGATGATAGAGAGGAGGGCAGAATGGGAAAAGGGGTAATTAGAAGTAAATACTTCTGAGGAGGGACGGGGTCAAAAGAAAGAATAGAATAAATAGGAGGGCAGGATAGGATTAAGGGAAATAGAGTTAGTTTTTCACAACATGTCTACTATGGAAGTGTTTTGCATAACTGCACATGTACAACTGATATTGAGTTGCTTGTCTTTTCAATGAGGGTGGGTGGGGAGGGAGGAAGAGAGAAAACTTGAAACCTAAAGTTTTAAAAACATATGTTTAAAAAAAAAGTTTTCACATGCTACTGGGAAATAAATATAGGAAATGGGGTACAGAAGTCTATCCTGCCCTACAGGAAAATAGAAGGGGAAGGGGATAAGAGAAGGGGAGAGATATAGAAGAGAGGACAGAGTAAGGGAAGGGATATTCAGAATGCATGCCATCTTGGGGTGGGTGGAGGGGGGAGATGGGGTGAAAATTTGGAACTCAAAAACTTGTGGAAGGGAATGTTGAAAACTAAAAATAAATAAATTTATATTAAGATCAAAAAAAACCCCAAAAAATACACTAAAACATAGATGATGCTAATATGTGGTTTTCTAAGTCACTATGCACCCAGAGGGATCCTTATGTCCAGTTTAGTGCCTTCAACCTCCAAACCCTTCATTTCTCTATTTGGGTTTGACACCACTTCCCTAGACTATGGAGGTAGCTGAAATTGTTTTATCTCTTGTGCATAATTCCTATTTTGGAGATGCTTAAAAAAACTTGTAAATATAGAAGACATAGTCTAGTCCTCCATCTCATTGGTCACATGACCCAGAATTCTGAACAAGTCTAAATGTATCATTTAAGATATGATGAGGGTGGGAAAGGAAAGGAAATAAGTATTTACATGGCACCTGCTAGGTACCAGGCACTGCGCTAAGTGATTTACAGATATCTGATAATCACAACAGCCCTACTTTACAGTTGAGGAAATCAAGGCAGACAGAAGTTAAGAGACTTTCTGGAGTCATAAAGGTAGTATCAGAGGTCAGATTTGAACTCAGGTCTTCCTGACTCCAGGCCTAGCACACTATCCACTGTGCCATGTAGCTGCCTCATGCTAGATGACTAGAGAACATCTAAGAAAGAAAATGGTTAGCTTCATCAAGAACATTTATATCATACCAAACCTAATTCCTTTTTTTGAAGAGTTACCTGACTGGTAGATTAGGGAAATATTGCAGGTATAGTTTATCCATATTTTAGAAGTATCTCATACTATTCTTGTATAAAAGACTGGTAGGTAGAGATGATGATAATATGGTTAAATGGAATTAAAGGAAGCAGATTTCGAAGAGTTTACCAATGGTTCTTAGCATTTTTTTATATTATGCACTTCTTTGTCACTCATATCACCTGTCACCTATAGGTGAAGCCTATGGACTCCTCGGAATAATATTTTTAAATAATTGAAGGATATGCTAAATTTCAGTTAGAGGTAGGTAAAAACAAATGTGATATTTTTTCTCATCCAAGTTCACAACCCCTGTAATCTGCCCCGGGACCCCTTAATGGGGTCAATGGACGCCAAGTTAAGAATAATAGGTAGGAACCCATGTAGTTAAAACTTTTAAGGCAAGTTAGTCAGGAATGATGGAAAACTCATGGTGAAATTCTGAGTGCTGGTTGAATATGTAGACTCAGAGAGGAGTAATCTATGTGCTACCTTTATTCCTAGCCTCACTAGACATTATTTCCCCCTTCTACATTTTGTGATCTAGTCATACTAGCCTCCTTCTCTCTCTTCCTCATACACAACATGTCTCTATAGTTTTTCAACCGCCATCTCCCATAGCTAGAACCCACTTTGCTCTTTTCTTTACTTCATAGAATCTTTCTCTTCCTTCAAGATGCAACTAAAACATAATTTTCTCCATGAAGCCTTCCTTGATTCCCCAACTACTAGAGGCTTTTATCCCTAATTAAATCATATTTAATTGTTTATATTTATATTTATTCTGTTCATTTATTCTGTATATGTTGTTGTCTTCCCCATTAGAATGTAAACTCCTTTCAAGTAGAGATTACTTTATCCTTTGTTTTGTTTTGTTTTGTTTTTTGTCTCCAGAGCCTAACACAAAGTAGGCATTTCATAAATGTTTGGTGATTTGTTGATTATAGTTCATGCCATCTTGGCCGAAGGTCAACAGTAAAACATCCCAGCCATCTGTACTTGGACCTTTGCCATGAAAAATTTTTATTGATGACTTAGATAAAGGAATATAGATGGCATGCATTTGCAGATGACACAAAGCTGAGAAACATGGCTAACCCAGATGACTGAGTCAAGATCCAAAATACCTTGGCAGTACAAAATATTGTACTGAATCTAATAAGATAAAATTCAGTTTGGATAAATGTAAAGTATAACACATGGGTTCAAACAACCAATTCTAAAAGTAGAATGCAGGAGAGACAATAGTTAAATAGCAGAATATATGAAAAAAATCAGTGGTTACTATAATGTAGTATACTATAAGCTGCTGCTACTGCTATTACTCATACTACAACTGCTGCTATTGCTGCTGCTACTGCTGCTGCTACTGCTGCTGCTGCTACTGCTGTTGCCGCTGCTGCTATTATTTTCACTACTACTACTTACTACTACTACTACTGCTACTACTGCTACTGCTGCTGCTGCTACTACTACTACTACTACTATTACTGCTGCTGCTGATACTGCTATTGCTATTGCTGCTACTATTATTACTGCTCCTGCTCCTGCTACTACTACTACTAGTATCAGAGTGGATGGAGCACTGGACTTAAGAGTCAGGAAGCCCTGAGTTCAAATCCTGCCTCATGAACTTACTAGCTGGGTAACCTTGAGCAAGTCCCTTAATGTTTGTTTGCATCAATTCCCTCACTATAAAATGAGGTGAATGGTAGCATCTAACTCCCAGGGTTGTTGCAAGGATCAAATAAAATAATGTTTATGAAGTCTGTTGCAAACCTTAAAGCTCTATATAAATACTGGCTATTCTTACTGATGATGATGATGATGACAACCATGATGATAGCTAGCATTTAAATAATACTTTACATCATCAGTGTGCTTCGGTCACCAAGAAAGCTAATGGGGTCTTGGAGTGCATTAAGAGAACAAATGCTTCCAGGAATAAGGAGGTGACATTCCCTCTCTACTCTGCACTAGGCAAACCACATCTCGAGTACCATCCATACGTCATACAAAGATCAATCGAAGGCACTCATGTTTAGCCTGAAGAAGAGAAGATGAAAGAGGAACAAAGTAATTGTTTGAAAGTATATGGAGGATTGTCGTAGAAGCTGCAGAAGAAAATTAAGGCTCAGTGTTGGAAAAAACTTTCTAACAATTGGAACTATTCAAAGAGAGAAAGAATGGACTACCTGGAAAGAGGTTGCCCCTCCTTTCAGGTCTTTTAATGGAAACTGGCTGACAAAAACCTTGGCAGAGAAGTGCTAGAAGTAATGCCTGTTTCCTTGTGCATTAGATTGAATGAACTCTAAGGTTCTGTCCAGCTCTGATCTTTTGTCACCTTTGGGGTCTGCCTACCTAGCTGTTGTCTTTCTGGAAAGCAGCTGATTGCACTGCCTTTGCAGTGAGCCTGGGAAGAGTCCCTTCTCCCAAGGCTTGCCCCAAAGTCTGGCTACTGTTTGGAGCCAAGGAAATGGAGCTAGAGTTGCGAAGTAGAGAAGTCACCTTTGCAGCACTGCTACCTTGGTCTGCATATCTCTCTGGGCTTCCTGCTAGCAATTATTCAATGCAGAACCTCAGAAGAAATCAGAGAAAGAGCTCTCTCCCTGGCTGCGGGCTGAATCATTCTTCATGTAAAGCCCTCTTCTTCCTAGAAAATTCACTCGGCAGGGATTATTTCCTCAATGTCAATAAAATTCTTTCAAAAACAAAGAAAAAAAACAATTTCGACACTCACATGCCAGTCCTGCTTATTCCTTTTTTCCCAAGGCTAATCCTCCAGCCATCCATGTAACTGAGAATAGTAGGAGAATCCCACTAGAAGTCACAAGGGAGGCAGCTCAACTATTTGGGTGGAAGGGTGTGTGAAAAGTCCTTGCCTCTTTTCAGTTAAATGCTTACTTACAATACAGTAACTGAAGCCTATAGACTTAAGAACATTAACCATGTCCAGTTATCTGACAGGGGAGTTTGCTTCCATGCTACCAAGAATGAACAGAGAGTATAGATTTATGGGATGGAGCTTTTTAAAGTGTGCCCTTTGTCCAAAATGTAGTAGTTTTAAAATTACTCACATTCAGCATCCTTAGGGCTATGTTTGAACTCATGTTCTGAAGTAGGCACAGGTCCATAATATGAATTGCCTTATTAGTGAATCTGGTCATATTTACTGGGTCAAAGCCAGAAATACAAGTGTTCAGTCTCTCCTCCCTCTCTCTCTGCTTTTTATTCTTGTCAAGTCTTTTCTGGTGGGTCATTCTTTTTTTCCCCTCATGCTTTCCTTAAAAGAAAGGAGGCCATATCAACTGGAGGTCTATCCTCTCTGCTTAGAACAAATGTTCACAACTGAATTGAAATCCACTAACTCAATTTGGGATGGCCCATGGAATCTCAGGGATATGGTGGTATCATCCATCTTGGGCACACAATTTTCACCTCTACTGGAAGAGAAAACTGCCCAGATGCTACTGCCTGATGGATGGTGCCTTATTCCTCGAGGGCACCAGAAAAGAAGTGCTTGCTCTCCACACACACACACACACACACACACACACACACACACACACACACACACAAATTGTGAAATAGATGCAAAAGGTTAGCTTTGGGGAGACCCACAAGAAAACAGTGTTGGGTCTTCCATCTGCTGATTCAGCCAACCCATAGAACTGGCATAGTGTCTGAGAAACCATACTAATGAGAAGAATATGCTGGAACAAGGGCATTGGAATTCGGTTTGAATGCCATGTCTTCTGTTTACAATCTGAATGTCATTGACCAATTCAAGGGGAATAGAAGCTCCTTGAAGGCAGGGACAGATTGTTGTTTTTTTACTTTATATCCCCAGTGCCTACCACACTGCCTGGCACATAGTAGGTACAGGCACAAACGCCTGTTGATTGATTAATTGTTGAATTGTTGGGGGATTGCATTAAAGTAATTCACTTTTCCTCTGCTGCTAGGCAAGGGGTTTAGAGTAGATCAGAGATGCTTAGCCCTTTGAGGGGATATCATTTTGGTAGTCTGGTGAAGCCCAGAATAATGTTTTGAGATAATAAAAACAAAATTAAATTCACAGGATTAAAAAAAGGAAACCAATTATATTGAAATAAAAATGTACCTTTTCCCTTCCTAATTCATGGAAACCCTCAAATCTATCCATGTCTTGTACAAGGAACAGCAAAGAAGGCATAGTTTATGGATGGGGTAGGGAGGTGGGGGTGGAGAATAAAGCTTAAAGAGACTGAACAGTAGGAAGGGTCAGGCTATGAAGGACTCTACAAGCCCTTTGAAGAAAATTATCATGTCCCTTCATGTTTTCTCATCCTCTTGAGTTCTTCCTCCTCCCACCTAAGATTTTGATGAGTTATTACTACTGATAATTATAATGAAAATGAAAATAAATATTATTATTCATAAAACAATTTAAATGTTAGAGTACTTGGTGGGCAATTTCCCTCTTCCCTCTCTGCAGAGTCTCAACATGATCTCTTTAATGTAGCTCTTTGACATCATCATAGACATAGGAATGACCTTGGAGATGATCCAGTCTAACCTCCTCATTTTACAGATGGACGCTTGAGGCCCAGGGAAGGGAAGGGAAGGGAAGGGAAGGGACTCACCCAAGTTCACACAACTAATTGGTGACAGACATTCTCACTACAAGTCCAGTGCTCTTTCTACCCCCATCTGTGGGAAGAATCAGGTTTGGGCTGACAGTTAAAATAACTCTCCCTGGTTTCTAAACTAGAAAAAGGGCTGGTGGCTGCTGCCGTCCACATGTGCCAGCTCAGACAGCTGTTTTCTGTCCTTCTCTTGGTCCTGACACTCACCAGATACCCCTTGGCCCTACACTCTGCTGGCTTTCTTCTTCTTTCAGATCTCTCTAGCTTTCACCCCACAGAGGAGCTGATAAGGAGGGATAACTCAAGGTCATTGTCTTTTCCCAGCCCAAAGTCGCTCTGCAGTGCCGCAGGAAGGAATGTACCCCCAGGGCCCCTCCCACCATCTAGGTCAACAATTTAGCTGCAAGATGAAGAGGGTGGAGGATTTCTGGGGGGAGGGGAGAGAGCTGTACTATGAATGGTAGCTGTATGATTTTAGGCATCTACTAAAACCCAACCATCAGATTTTTCATGGTATTGTATTGTGTTGAATCATACTTCTAAAGTATCAACATTTCAGTTCACCCAAAGGGTATTTGGAGAAGTGTGTGGCTGCTTTTGTTTAAAGTGAGGATTCCCTTTAAAAAATAAAGGTTATTTTACATTATATTATTAACTACAAACTGCTCACAAAAACTGGCACGAGATGTTATCAAATATATAATTAGCCATAAAAAAGAGGTAGGCTGGTCATGTATTGAGAATGAGAGACAGTAGACGGTTAATGGTGGGTGTCACCAAGGCTCTACCCTGGTCCCTCTTCTCTTTTCCCTCAATAATATTTCAACTGTGATCTCATCAGCCGCCACGGTTTCAGTGATCATTTCATGAAGATGACTCTCAGCCCTGTCCTAACCTCTCCCTCCACTTGCCTTTTAGATATCTCAAACTGTATGTCTCAAAGTCATCTTAAACTCAACATGTCCAAAAGTGAATTCATTATTTTTCTCCCTAAACTCTCACCTCTTGCTGACTTCCTATTACTGTTGAAAAAATCACCACCCTCCCAGTCACCCACAGTCCCAACCTAGGTAACATTCTTGACTTCTCTCTCACCCCTACTCATCCTCCCAGGTGCCAGCACGTGAATTCCCTACTCATTAGAAGGAGCTTTAGGACATGGAAAGAGTGCTGAACTGGAAATCAGGAGACTAAGGTTCCAGTCCCAGATCCCTTGTTTACTACACATGTGACCTTGTCTCTCTGGACCTCAGTTCCTGAAATAAGGAACTTAAGGTAGATCTTCATTACAATCCATTTTAGCCCTCACATTAGATGATTCTAATATGTTATCTCAAAGGAGGCATTGCTGATTCCATTTAAAACCTACTTACATTCAATTGGTTGGTCAGACTCACGGTATAAAGGGAAGAGCACTGGGTGTGGTATCAGGGGACCTGAGTGGGAATCCCTACTTTTCTGTTTATTACCTGTGCGGCTTTCCATTGATCCTCATTAGTAATTCCAATTTTTACAGTGTTTTAATACGTAAAGCATGTTTTCCTTCCAGCAGCATTGTGAGGCAGGTGCTACAAACGTGATAACCAAGACTCAGGAGATAAAGTGAAAGCCATTTTCACATCAAATTCCCTTCAATTAAACAACTCAATTCGAAACATAGTCAATGAACATTTATTTAGTGTCCACTTTGTGTAAGGCAGGCCTGCCCAAGATGACATGTTGGTGCATTTGTTTCTTTTTTAACTCAACATTGAATACATCAATGCAACCAACCAAAATTTCTTAGTTTGTATTTATATTTAAATTCTTAATTTCAATGCCTAATGTGTCATAATAATTTTTCAGTTGCTCTAAGTACTCAGGATTCTTTAACTATTCATTCTCATTCAGTTTTTTTCTCCTTTATGGTCACAGTTAACATAGACTCCATTCTTCTCATTCTGTTTTTTTTTTAATTTTACACTATTTCACAAAGATTTTTCCAGATTTCTCTGTTTTTTTTTCACACTTGGTAATAATCATATTATAGTATTCCATAGTATGAATATACCACAATTTATTTAGCCGTTTCCCTATTGATGAACATTCAAGGTTCCAGATTTTTGCAATTACATGTAATAACCGCTAAGAAAATCTTTCAATAGATAGTCCTTTTTTGTTTGTTTTCTGGTCCATTTTCAGGTAATGTGTCCAACAATGGAATGATTGGGTCAAAGGG
Source organism: Phascolarctos cinereus (assembly GCF_003287225.1). Taxonomy (NCBI): domain Eukaryota; kingdom Metazoa; phylum Chordata; class Mammalia; order Diprotodontia; family Phascolarctidae; genus Phascolarctos; species Phascolarctos cinereus. The sequence goes on along the minus strand of NW_027555625.1, from coordinate 56,053,774 downwards.
TAAAATTACTTTTTGTAACTTTTACTGCATACTATCAAGGTTGCTTTCTAAAAAGGTTCTGAAAATTTGCAGTTCTTCTAGAAATAAATGAGTAAATCTGCTCCTCCACAGCCAACCATGCTGGCTGATTTTCTAAGTATCTGAAAGTCCCTCAGTATTTACAAATGACATCATCCACATTGTCTCCCACCTTCCCTAACCAATGACTTGGAGAAATGAGGGGATTGTTGCACCCTCACCTTGGAGAATTAGTGCTCTTCTCCTCCCCTACCTTGAAACTACTGCTCCCATTCAAAACTAAAAGAAACAGGCCAGCAACTTGGCATGATTTTTTAAAATTTAATTCAATTTTTTCTGGTAAAGATGTATTTTCTCTCCCTCCCACCTTTCTACTGTCATTATAAAAAAAGAAAGAAAAACAAGTCATTCTAGTAAATATGAATAGCCAAGCAAAATAAAGTCCTAAGTTGGCCATGTCCAAAAATATATGTCTCATCCTTCACCCTGAGTTCATTACCTCTTGGTCTGGAAATGGCTAGCATGTGTCATTGGCAATCTTCTAGAATCATGATTGGCTGTTCCATTGATTAGACTTCCTGCATCTTTCAGACTTACCCGTCTTTAAAATGTTATTGTCATTGGCAGGACACTTTTGTAAGGTGTTCCCTCACATAGAACAAAAATCTCAGTTCGTAAGACCACAGGATATTAGTATAGCAGGACTTTAACCTCCAGTTCAGCCCCCATACTTTATAGGTGATGACTTTGAGGCCCACGAATGGGAAGGAGTTTGCCAGAATTTAAACCCAGAATTTCTGAATCCATGCACAGTGTTCTTTCTACCATATCTTATGACCTCAGGGAGCATCTTGTCTTCAGAGCTGTCAGTAGAGATTGGTGTCTTCCTTTCTTTCCGGTCTTCTTACACTTTATTGCCCTCTGGGAACTCTAAGATTCAGCTACACTGGCGTACACAATGTTCCTTGAACACCACCCTCCATCTCTGGGCCATGTCTTGTATTAGCCATCCCCCATGTCTATTAATTCTCTGTCCCATCAACTCTGCCCTGCCTTCCTTCAGCTCAAGTCCTTTCTTCTGCAGGAGGCCTTTCCCAGTGTCCCTTCCCTTCAGACTTCTTTTCATCTATCTTTATATATCTTGCATGTACCTACTTAATTATGCATTGTCTCCCTCATTAGAATGTGAGTTCCTTGGAGGAAAGGACTGATTCTTGCCTTTCTTTGAACATCTAGCACTCAGAATATAGTATATAGAACATAGTATACCAGCACTGGAATAGAGTAAAGACTTAATAAATATTTATTGACTGACCAACTAACTAGCTAGCTGGCTGGTACCACACAAATATCCTCAGTACAAGCAGTGCAAAAGGCACTTTAAGACAGAATAAGTTAAAGGGAGAGGCTGTACTTTGGTGAAAGACCTCAGAGCCAGGGATGTTGCCTTGGTGAAGGGGAACAGAGTGAATCAAAGACCCCAAGAAACCAAAAGGCTGCTGCTGGAGAGGCCCCTGCCAAGGTGAGGTGAAGGGAAGAACTAGGCTAAGGTACCACTCACTTAAATGCTTCTTGTTACCTAGCTGCTACATTCAGTTGTTTACTTATTTCATTTTTTACCTTCTAAAAGAGTACCAAGTACTGGAGTGTCATATAAATTTTGGCACCCTGGCACAAAGTCCCAGTCACCCTACCCTCGTTATGGCTCTACTAGTCTCCTACCAGGATAAAAACACATGCCCAACCCAAAAGTTCTTAAGCAGTCTGGCCCTACCAGCGTTTTTCCATCTTTACTTAAGTGCTCCCCAAACTTGAGCCTTCAACTATAAGAACTAAAACAATATATATTCCAAGATAACTAAATATAGAAAAGAGCCAGTGCTTCTCAGAACATAATAATCCACAGACTATTACCTTTTGCTGGGAAACTCCCAGTTCCCATTAGAAGAACGCCAATAATTCACAGCACATGGAGTCTTCTGCAGACATTTTTGTCCATAACCAGATCGAGTCTGCCGCTCCCTGGACACCTGTCCAAGAGGAACCGGTCTTTGAAAAATAAACAAACCTTTGGGGGACAAGCTCTGGAAGAGAAAGGAATCTGCCAAGTTCCGGATATCCTGGACAACAGTCAATATGCTTCCTTCCACTGTCTTTGAGAAAAATGGCATCTTCCTTTAGCCAATTCCCATTTTTTGTCCTCCACACAAGAGCAGCAGTTAGAATTCTTTCAGAGATCTTGGGAAAATCACTCTGTTTTAGGAGGGGAGCGGGTAGAGTTTTTCTCCATCCTCTTTGTCACTCTGAAAGTTAGTACAACATGAGGGGCCATGCCCCTAGTACGGGTTTCCAGAGTATGTAAATCTGATCCGCTCTACAGGGCTGGCTAGGCTAACTCCAGCCACTATGAAAGTGCTCTAGACTAGTCTTTTGGCCTTGATTTAGCCTCCTAATTAGTTTCTCTGCCTCTAATACTTCCACCATCCAGTCACATAACCATCACCCTTATTTAAGTCCTTCTCCTAAACACGAATCCTAACTAGTCTCCCCAGATCCAGTCCCACCACTATCGTAGCCATCATCTACACAATATACCCAATTGATTTTCAGGCATAAGTCTGACTGCCCCCCCTACTCCTGAAGCTTCTCTAGCTCTTCGTTACCTCTAGAATGAAATATAAATTCCTTGCTTTGGCATTTAAAACCCTTTATTTTTTGCCTCCACTTTACCTTTCCATGCTGATTTCACTTTATTCCTCATCACACACTCTATTTTCTTTTCCAACTGACTTAGACTTGCTTTCTGTGTTCATAATATTTCATCTCCAGACTCAAGCCTTAATCCAGGAACTCCCCTGCATTTCTCTTCATCCTCACTTCTACCTCTTGGAGAATGATAGCTGCCCACAAGGTTCATGTCAAGTGTGACCTCCTATATGAGATCTACTCTAACGTCCCCCGGTTATTAGTCCTCCCCCTCCAATAAAAAAATTAGTCTTCATTTGCTTTGTATAAATGCTGTATTTATTTGTCTGTAAACACATGGCATCATCTTAGTAGAATGTGAACTCCTTGGGATCAAGAACTGTTTCTTTTTTTGTCTTTGTGCTTACTACAATACTTGTTCCCTAGGAACAACTTAATAAATGACTTGGGAATTGTTCATTTGAATTCATCCTTCTTGCTGACGTCATGGCAATCTTGCCCCAGTAGAACCCTCCAAAGGCTTCCCATTGCACAACATACCCCTTAGCCTAGGATTTAAATTCCTTGACAACTGGTCTCAAAACTCTCCAGTCTTATCTCCCTATCACCATCTCTATGTGCCAGCCAGACAAGATGGGTTCACTGTCTTATAGACATGTTTCCCACATCTGCACGTGTGTACATTTCATCTTCTGTATCCAGAGTCCCTTCTGCCCCATTTCCATCTGTTGAAATGACGTAGGTCACTTAGTAGTGGTGAGAATGGAAAACCCAAATCTCTTGACTTCTAGTACAGTCTTCTTTCCATGTGTTGCCGGTAAGACATGTAAGATATTACATACAAAAATTGATGCCAGATTAATGATAGACCTTAAGCTCCAAGTGTTCTGTGCAAAATTTTATGAATGAATGAATATATCAGGAAGGAGAAATTATTGTGGGCTAGGGTAATCAAGGAAAACTTCATGAAGCAGGTAAAACTTCGAGCTGGGCCATCATGGATGAGTAGAAAAGTAGCACTGGAGATGATGTTAAACCTAAGAAATGCTTCCTGGATTGGATGATATTGGATTCAATGGTAATCAAAAGAGTGTTTTCTCCAAGAGTAAAAGTCAATACTTGGAAAATACTGAAAGAAAGCTACCTTCAAGAACTTGACTCTGATGATGATAATGACAATGATAATGGTGATAGTGGTGGCAGCAGTGTTAGTAGTGATGATGATGATGGTGGTGATGAAGATGATAACTAGCATTAGCATTTATATAGCACCTACTATGTGATAGGGGTCAGCAAAGAGACACAGTGGATAGAGGGCCAGGCCTGCAGTCAGGAAGATTCATCTTCTTGAGTTCAAATCCAGCCTCAGACACCTACTAGCTCTGTGATCCTGGGCAAATCACTTAACCCTGTTTGCCTTAGTTTCTTTGTCTGTCAAAGGAGTTGCAAAAGGCAAATCATTCCAGTATTTTTGCCAAGAAAACCTCAATGGGATCATGAAGAATTGGACATGACTGAAATGAATGAATGACAATAATAAAACTATGTGACAGACACCATGCTAAGCAATTTACAAATACTGTCTCATTTTATTTTCACAACAACCTTGGAATTACTATTATTACTATTACTATTTCCCACTTTACAGTTTAAAAAAATGAGAGGTTGTTAATTACCCAAGGTCATATAGCTAGTAAATATCTGAGGCCAGATTTGAACTCAGGTCTTCCTAACTCCAGGTCCTGTGCTCTATCCACTCATGAAGCTAAACCAATGTATTGATCTCAGATTTTTCTGCTAATCACCTATATCATTGCTGCTTCAGTGTGCTGTGGTTTCTAATACTTCAGAATCACATGGATACTGCCTCTTAATAATGTGACAAGACTTTCTAGACCCATTTTTGATGTCTCTTACTGTGTAATGAAATAATTCACTTAGCTACTGGCATTCACTTTTACTTTAATATTATCACTAGTCAATTTTTAAAAATTAGTAGTAGTAGTAGGAGTATTTTGTATTAAGAGGGTTATCATTGTGGAGAAAATTCTGGTGTGGAAATTCCCTCCATCAATTCAAATCATTCACTCATTTGTAATTCCTACTTACCTAGGGGACAGACAAATTAAGTGACTTAATGGTCGCTCAGCTTATATATATCAAAGGTCAGATTTGACCTTAGGTCTTTATGACTCTATAGAGGATCCCCCCATCTGCCATGCTGTCCTCCCTTTCCACTACTCCATATCACACCTGAAATCCAGGAACTCCAGTCAATTACAAACATCTTTAGGTTATCTCTATCAAAATGCAGAAAGATAAAGTCTAGTCCTAACTGTACCATGAACTCAAAGTAAGCCTGGACAAAGACTTTCCTTTGTCTGGGTCCGTAAAATGAGTGGCTGGACAGTGTAGTTTTCATAGAATCAAGTCTTAAGAGAGCAGCTACTCTAATCCTTTATTTTATAGATGAGGAAGCTGAAGCCCAGAGAGGTTAACTATAGTTCTCAAGTTGCATAGGTGGCAAACAGAAAAATGGGGTTTTAAACTTGGGTCTTCTGGTTCCAAACCTAAATCATCTCTAAAATCCATAAAAACTAAGAGCTGAGTAAGTGGTAGCCATGTTAAGTGCCCTAGGAACTCAGAGGAAGGCAGTATGGCATATTCAAAGGAACAATGTACTCAGAGTCTGAGGGTCTGGGTTTAGGTACAAAACTGTTAACAAAAACTATTATAATGAGATTAATTAATTAAATTAATTAAGCAATTAAAATGAATAAACCCTAAGTCGAGGTTGGCTTCTAAGGTCCCTTCCAGCTTTAACTCTATAATGATCCCACCTCTGTGACTTTGGCAAGCCTCTTAACCACTGTGGGCCTAATTTTCTTCATCTGTGAAATGGGAGGGTTGAAGCAAATAACTTCTAAGTTATCTTCCTCCTCTAGGTCCTTTTAACCACTTGCCATGGGTTGGAGTCATGACCCTGGGCAAGTCCTTTAACTCAATCTTCCTTTTTCTTTTTTTTAAGGAAATATCTTTTTTTTTTTCTGAAGAGGCCCTGGATTCAAATCATGGCTTTGATCAATATTTTCCTATGCGGCCTTGATCGGGCCTCAGTTTTCTTTTCTGTGAATTAAAAAAAAAAAAGTCTTCTAATTCTAGAGCCTGTGAGGTAAGGTACAAAAAGGCCAACAAAATCAGCTGCTTTAAGCTGCCAGGTTCTATGGGGGCTGTTTTCCTGGCAGGCCTGGCACATTAGCTTCATTCTGCATGAGATCCTCAGGGCATTTCATGGAGCAGAGTGTGAAATCCCATTAACAGGGGAAGGTGGGACCCTCTCTTCCCATCCACAGCAGGCACTGTGCAGCCATTTATCCTCAGGCTCCAGGAATATTCCCCAAACCGGCCAATGCTCAGACCAGAGAGGGGGCTTCTTGGCCCCTCTGATTAGCACGAAATCATCATTGCCTGCCTGGGAATAGTGTGACTTTATTCAGCTTGAAACCGACCTACCTTTTTTCCTCCTTTCTTTCTATTTTTACACACACGTGTAGGCGTAGGTGCATATTCACCTTATACATACACATGTTTGGCTTGGCATGAGAACCATGGAAGAGGCCAAGGGCAGTCATGGAAAAGTTTGGAACACCTAAAGAGACAACTTTTGGCTTATTTTTAAAAATTCACCTCCCTGCAAATGAACTTCTCTATGGGCTGGATTTGAAAAGAAGGCTTATTCTTCTCTAGATATTGGAATTCAGTCCCTAAGGGATATTGGCTTCAGTTCATCAATTTTTGCCGTATATGTCATGTAAATAACATACAAACAATAAGAGACTGACATCCCACTTATCATTAATAACTGTTCACATTTCTATAACAATGGCAGACATTGCTAGAGTATTTTAAGTTTTACACAAAAAGAAACCTTACATAAAATTCTCATTTGAGCCTTGAAACTGCTCTGTGAGGTAGGGGTTTGAATTACCACAGTCTGCAGATGAAGCAGAGATGTCAGGGCGACTAGGTGACGTCGATAGAGTGCCATACCTGCAGTCAGGAAGACCTGGGTTCAAATCCATTCTCAGTCACTTACTAGTGTGTGACTCTGGCAAAGTCACTTAGCCATGTTTGCCTCAGTTTCTTCATCTATAAAATGAACTGGAAAAGGAAATGGCAAACCGCTTCAGTATTTCAGCCAAGAAAACCCTGGATGGGGTCACAAAAATTTGGACATAACTGAAACAACTGAACAACAACAATGAATGAGGAAACTGAGGCTAATATAGAGAATTTAAGTGACTTCTCCAGGGTCACATAGCTAGGAAATGTCTACGATGGGATTTGAACCCAGATTTTTGGCAGGTCAAGTGCTCTATCCACTGCACCATATTGCCTTGATATCTTAGCTGTGTGACTTTGAGCAAATCACTTAGACCCAGAGTTTCATAGGCTTAGAACTGTAAGGAACCTTAAAAGGCATCTACTACAATTCCCTCACTTTGCAAAATGAGAAAACTGAGGCCCAGAAAAGTGAAGTGACTTCATTAAGGTAATCAATCATTGACAAACACTTCTTCCAAAGGTAGCACTCATCCATAAGTCCATTTCCTCACCTATAAAATATCAGATAATCTCCTAATCCAATTCCCTCATTTTATATAATGAGAAAACTGAGCCTCTGAAAAAGTGACTGAAAGTCACACAGATAATCAGCAACAGAGCTGGCCTTCAGACATAGATTTTCTTCCTCCAAAGGTAGCACACCTCTCTGGGTGTTTTCTCACCTAGGAAATATGAGAGTTGAACTAGATCATCACCAAAGTACTTTACAACTCTAAATGAGTTCAATTCAACCAGCCTATCTCAAAAGCAAGCTATACAGACTAGAGACCTGTAGTTTCATCTACAATCCTCCTGTTCAGATCTATGTATATGCAAATACCCACGGCATTTGGTATTTGTTAATTTTAGAATAAACTTTTTTTTTATTTTAAATCATTTCTTAAGCACCTACTTTGTGCAAAGAACTGTTTCTGGCACTGAGAATACAAAGATGCAGAATGAAATGGTCCCTGGTCCCTATGTAGCAATTTCTGATTACAAAGTATATTATGTCCATTAATTGAGTCATTTGATTATCACAAAAATCCTATGGCTCAAGAAGTACAACAATTCTCATCCTTGCTTTACAAAGTAAGAAACCGAGCCTCAGAAGGGTGAGGGGACTTGCCCAATCCCACCATGAATGAATGGCAGAGCCAGAACTAGAACTGGGGTCTCCTAACTCCTAGCCTAGTCTGAATTAGGTCACAATCATGCTTTATCATCAGAGCCACAGAACTTCAGATGTGGAAGGGACTCCAGAGATTATGTAGTTCAACCTCTTTCATTACATAGATGAATAAACTGAGGCCTGAAGAAGAAAAATGATTGGCTCAAGGTCCCACCATCAGTGGAAAGAGGTTTACCAAATCCTTGGGTTGGTCCACCACAATGGCAGCCCTTCTAGGGGTGCTGCTGCTTGTTCAAAGGTAGATATTGGTCCATTGAAAAATCACTGGCTTTAGGTCTCCAGGGTGAGTCATTTTTCTTCACCACTCTTTAAGTAATTCATTTGGAGTTCATTTATATCAGACCTATACCCTCACTAGCAAAGTCCTCTAAGGTCCCCTGATTGGATTAAGGACCCTTACCACAGGAGTAGGAAAACTTTTCAGAGTTGGATCTTTTCCAAGATCAATGTTCCAGACTTGGCAAATTAACGCACAACTCTGGTCTCATTTATGTCCTTTTAATAACACATTTTGTTAAGTAGCTTTAGAATTAACTCATCTGTTTCAGCAAAATTCAGCCCTATCAAAGAAGAGATAAGGGGAAGATAATCAGACCACTCCATCTACCTTGAAGAGAAGACACCTGAGGTCTGTGACTAGAGGGCCAACCATGGAAAGAAGGTGCTGGTGGAGGATCCCCACTCTCTCCCCACATTGAAAATTGTGAGCCCTACTTCTGAAAGAAAAGACTACATAATAAAAAATGTCTGTGAAAACATCCCCTCTGGGGATCTGATGTCTCCTTGAATAGCTGGACAAATAAAGCAATTATTAAATATTCTTTACAAGAAGATAATTGATGGAACCTTATAGATACACTAGTCTGACCTCCTCATTTTACAAAGGTGGAAGCTGAGGCCCAGAGAAGGTACATGATTTGCTCAAGATCACATAGACGGCAAGTATCAGAGCTGAGATTCAAACCTACTTCAACTAACTCTAAATCCAAGGGTCACTCCACTACGTAATAATCAACCAATGTTACACAACCCTTTGTGCAATTCAGGAATTAAAAATGTTCTTGGCTGAGGAATCAGAAATGAGGAAATCTCTTAAATTGAGCTTTCATTCAAGGCTTCAACTTAACTAAACTAGGAGGCAAAAGGAAGGACTCTTCCCCAAGAGGGTCAAGTTGGTTTTTTTTTCCCCCTCACATTCAGTGCTCTTTTCATAGCTTTGAAAATGTTTTAGTTTTTTTAATCATTAAACTGGATCATTTCTCTGACTCCATATGGGATTCAGTTTAATGAACAATTGTTAAGTATAAAGAAGGGACATCTAGATACTTTTCCAGCACTTTCTTTCCAGATGATCGTTCTTTGGAATGGTTAGTACCTGAGGAAATGGAGATCCAGAGTGGATAAGTTCACAGCCAAGTGTGTTTTTTAAATTATATTTTATCTTTTTCAACTGTCCAGCAATTGTTTTTCCTTCCCACTTCCCCCTTCTTACCGGGAAAAAAAGAAAGAAAAACAAAATCCATATAACAAATACATGTGGTCAGGCATAACAAATTCCCTCATTATTTATGTCCAAAAAGTATTGTTTTCTTCTGTACATCATTCCATTACCTCTCTATCAATATATGAGTACTATGGTTCAGTATCAATCTTCTGGAATCACGGCAGATCATTGCATTGATTAGAGTTCTTAATTCTTTCAAAAGTGTCCCTTCTTAAGGTGTTGTGATAGTTTAGATTGTTCTGGTTCTACTCACTTCAGTCTACATCAGTTCATACAAATCTTCCCAGGTTTCTTTGAAACCTACTTTTTCATAATTTCTTGCAACACAATATAGTGTTCCATTAGATTCATATTAGAATTCATTCATGTTCTATAATTTTTCAATCATTACACAATGCATGGGCACCCACTTAGTTTCCAGATCTTTGCCACTACAAAAAGAGCTGTTATTAATATCTTTGTATATATAAGGCCTTTCCCCTCTTTCTTTGATGTTTTTGGGGTATAGACCCAGAAAGAATTATTATTGTTGTTGTTGTTTATCCGTCGTTCTTGAAGAGGCCCAATGATATCATGAGGATGATACCTTGACTTATGTGTGAATTGGATATGAGTGGGCAGACCTGTGCAAAGTCATAAGCCTCATTTTCTCCTCCAGAGTCTTTGAAGTCCAGCGGCAACACAAAGGTTAAGCTGACTGGCAATGATCCAGGACGTACCACTGGATCAAAGGGTGGGTGACAGTCTAGTGACTTTGGGGGCATAGTTCCAAACTGCTTTCCAGAATGTCTGGACTAATTCACAGTTTCACCGAAAGTGTCTTGTTTGTTAATCAGTCCATCCACGAGAATTTAATAAGCACTTAATACTACGCTAATGCCACAGAAACAAAGTTTAAAAGAAAACAATCCCCACCCTCAAGGAGCTTATATTCTAAGGGGGGAAATATGACATATACAGTTACATTTAAGATCCATACAAAGTAGATACGAAGTAACCTTAAAGGGGAAGCTATTAGCAGCCAGGGTAACCAGAAGAAGTCTTCTGCCACACTTGTATTTAAGATGGATCTTGAAGGAAGACAGAGATGTCAAGAGGTGGAGGTAAGGACAGAGATCCTTCCAAGCAAGGGGAACAGCAAATGTAAAGGAACAAAGATGGGAAACAGAGAACCACGTATGAGGAATAGCCATAAGGGTGCTCTGACTGGACTATAGGGTGTGTGCAGGCGAGTAATGTTTAAGGGAAATGGGACGATTGAAAAGAACCGATCAGTTTGGGAAGACCTCTAAATGCCATGTTCGTATTTGGTCACAGAGGTAGTGGGAAGTCAATGAATAGAAGAACAACATGGTGAGACTTGCATTTTAAGAAGATCTCTTCGGCATCTGAGTGGAAGATGGATCACAATTAGGAAGGATTGGGACAAGGAGACTAATCAGCAAGCTGCTATAATAATCTAAGCAAGAAGTGAGGAAAGTGTAGCCTGAGTGAGTGGAGAGAACATAGATGAGAGGTGTTGCGAAGATGATATTAATTATTTTTCTCTTCAAGCTCACGAAAGATCACCAACCAACTCCAATGACTTTATACAAAGATTGTGTGTGTGTGTGTGTATGTGTGTGTGTGTGTGCGTGCACACATGTGTGTGCCCATGAAAAGCTTTGTTGCTCAAGAAAATTGTTTTTACTATGCCATTTTGCAAATAGCCAGTAATCTGGGAACAGAAACTATTTTCAAAATGTTGCCAAGTGAGTCCTTCACCTGGGCTGTGTACTTCCTGCGATGAGGGCTAGGGAATTTGAAATTATAAAAAGTAGCCTCTTTCTAGAGGCCACAATGGCATGACCTCATTCCTTTCGCCCTTAAATTGCTACAGACAAGCCCAGCTGCACTTTCTCAAAGTAATTGGTTTTTTTAATTAATTTAAAGCTTCCTATTAAGCAAATAAATGAAAACAGAGTCATTAGGTTTTGATTTCATCAGAGTAATTGCAATGCCATTTGTCAAATTGGTAGGTGCATTTGATGAACTGCCTCAAACCAGGGGGTCCAAGGATGGCAATGTTCTGGGACTCAGGAGATCTGGGGAGAAGCCCAGACTCACACAGGAGCCTTGGGAGCCTCTCTGAGCCTCAGCTGCATTCCCCTCAAAACAGACAGAACCAAAGAGGTTTGAGGGAAAATTGAGATCATTTGATCAACCTATCACAGGAACCAGAGCTGGAGGGGACCTTGGAGATCGTCTAGTGCATCCCCCTCTTTGACAGACAAGGAACTTAAGTCTCAGAAAGAAGCTTGTACTACTACTACTAATCGCTAACATTTATATAGAGCCTACTATGTGCCAGATACTGTGCTAAGTACTTTACAATTATTATCTCATTTGATCCTCGCAACAACCCTGGGAGATAGATGCTTTTACTATGCCCATTTCACAGTTGAGGAAACTGAGGCAAACAGGATTAAGTGACTTGCCCGGGGTCACATACTCTCTGAGGGTGAATTTGAATTCAAGTCTTCCTGACTCCAGGACCACTGTTCTATCCACCACCTCTTGATGCTTACTAAATATTTGTTGATTGACAGATCAGTTGCTCAAGAACACAGAGCAAGTTAGTAGAAGAGCAAGATGAGAACCTGGGCCTCCTGACTACAGTGGAAAGAACATTGGGCTGACAGTCTATAAAATGGGAAATTCAATGTCTGCCCCACCAGGTTATTGTGAGGATCAAACGAGATAATATTTCTAAAGTACATTGCAAACCTGAAAGTGCTATAGAAATGGTGGCTATCATAATTTCATAGTACTCCCCTCTGTGCATTCAGTGTTCTCTCCAGACCAGACGACTCTCTATTCCTTAAACAGCGTCCCCAATTGTCTTGCCACAACACTTTGCTCATGCTGTTTCCCATGCCTGAAACATATGTCCTTTACTCTACTCTTTGACTTTTGAATTCTCACCCAGTCTTTAAAATGGTGGTTTAAAACTTTTATGATCTCAAATGCCTATAAGTTTCCAAAAATGTTGAGCATATATCATTGATATGTGCTTATTTATATAATTATAATTTACTTATAAATTATATGCATTTACTACTCTACTAAAATTATGTGCCAAATCATCTCTATAATTAAATATATTTTAATAATAATCAATGTGTTAACATATTATTTGTATTATATATTATTATTTTAATTAATAAAGCATATAGTTTATATCATATTTTTATATTATATTAACCAATATATCATTAATGATATATATCAATATATAATAATATATATAGCCAAAGTTGTGCCAAAAATAGATATTTTAAAAGGATGAGATCAAGGTGGAATAATATTTGTTCCTAGAGTCAATAAGAAATCACTAGAGTTTATTGAGTGGGGGGGTTGATGTGATTAGAATTGTACTGTAGGAGAAATCACTTTGGCAGCTGCATGGAGGATGGATTGACCAGGGAAGACTGGAAACCAACTAGGAGGCTTTTCCAATAGTCTAGAAGGAAAATGATAAGGTCACGAAGTAAGGTAGTAGAGGACAGATGTGAGAGATGTGTAAAGAGAAAGGACAAAATCCGACAATGTATTAGATAGGAGAGAGAAAGTAAGGAGTCAGATGTGACAATGAAGTTGTCAAAACCTGGGTCACTGAAAAGATAGAAACAATAAGAATAGAGAATTTCCCTCAATAATAAGGAAATTTAGAAGATGGATGGGTTTTGACAGTTGGGGAGAAATAACATAATTTTATCTTCCCATCCTGTGTGACTCACTCTGTCCCACTTAAAACAAAAAAGTGGGAAACAGGGCTCTTCTACTCCTCAATCACTGCTCCCAGGTATAGAACTTGTCCTAAGAGAGGACCATGCTACAGCCGGGAGGTGATCTGAGGCTGGGAGGGGAATTAAAATTTTGTCAGTGACACCTGGGCAGCTGTTAGTATACATTTTAACTTCTCTGAGGGCCTCCTCTAAAGAAAGAAGGAAAGAAAAAACAAGAAACAAAAAAGAAAGAAAGAAAGAAAGAAAGAAAGAAAGAAAGAAAGAAAGAAAGAAAGAAAGAAAGAAAGAAAGAAAGAAAGAAAGAAAGAAAGAAAGAAAGAAAGAAAGTGAGAAAGAAAGGAAGGAAGAGAAAGAGAAAAAAGAGAGAAAAGAAAGAGGTAAAGACAGAAAGAGAGAGAAAGAGAGAGAGAGAGAGAGAGAGAGAGAGAGAGAGAGAGAGAGAGAGAGAGAGAGAGAGAGAGAGAGAGAGAGAGAGAGAGAGAGAGAGAGAGAGAGAGGAAGACAGAGAGATATGAAGATTCTGGAATTATCAAGATTTGGATTAGCAAGCAATTTCCTGCATTTCCCAACTTCATAAATGAGGTCAAAAAGGTCCATGTTGAACGGACCTCATCAATCTCCCTGTTGTTAGCAAGGAAACGTTGGAAAGTGCAGGTGTTAACAGTCTTGGTGTTATTTTTGGGAGAATGTGAATTGAAACACTCTCAGGAAGTGTCCTATTCCCCTGCCAGCATCCTGGAGTATTATTTTAGGCAGCAGAACTGAGGCCTGTGCACAGGAGTCTGCTTTCATCACACCTTTAAGGCCTGGGCACTTCAAGTGCAAGAATTTTGCTTCAAGCTTTGGGAAAAATTAAAATAATCAGTGTGTGTCTCACAGTGACCAGGAAAACCTGACTAGAGGGGCCCCGAGCAAAAACTAAGCCAAAATTGATAGTAACCAGCCCTGGCTGACTCTTGAAAATCGAATGGAAAACTGAAAATAAACTTAACATTGACACTTTTACTCACGAAGCCTTTCTTCAAAATACTTATGGGATTTTTCAAACATAATATACAGGGAAATACTAAAATTCCCCATAGCCAAATCTGCAAAAATCCACTGGGACAACAGTGTGCCCCCCACTCCCACCCTCATGAATCTGTGCTCTAGGATTTAGGGCAAGAAATGACTCCTTCATTTGACAGGCAATGAAACTGACGTCCAGAAAGTTCAAGTCATTTGTCCAAGGTTACCCAGCTAATGAATTGAAATCAGGATTTGAACCCAGTTCCTCTGATTCCAAGTTCAGTTTAATAACTGATTTTAAATTTCCCCATGTATGTATATGTACATGAATACACACATGTATATACTTTTATTATATGAATACATAAGTGGGCATATTTGTGTGTATGGGTGAAATTTGACTATAAATGAAAGTACTGAATAAAGAGAATTTTTTTAAACACATACAAAAACAGGAATTTCTTCAACTTAGCAAGCTTTTCCAAGTACCTACTAAGTGCCAGACACTGTGCTGTGCTGGAGATACATAGAAAGGGAAAGGAAAAGACAAAACGATTTCAGTCAATAAACATTTTTAAACACCTATTGTGTATCAGGCACTGTGCTAAGTGCTAGAGAGATACAAAAAGAGGCAAAAGAGTCCATATGTACATATATCTATATCTATATCTATCTATATATCTATATCTATATCTATCTATCTATATATCTATATATATATAGATATATATATAGATATATAGATAGATAGATACATATATCTATATCTATATCTATCTATATATCTATATCTATATCTATCTATCTATATATCTCTATATATATAGATATATATATATAGATATATAGATAGATAGATATACACAAGTCAGGATAAAGAGGAAATAATTAAGAGAGGGAAAGTACTAGAATTACAAGGGTTTGAGGAAGGCTTCCTGTAGAAAGTGGGGTTTTAGTTGGGAGGTTGAGACCAGGGTTTTCCCACTATACTCTCCTCAGAGAGAGGGTGCCAGCCTAGAATTATATCTATCTCCTCCCTTAAATACTATTAATCTAGAAAACAGTTTTCAGGTTCAAGCTTATTTTTTATTGCGCTTGCATTAATGAGGGGAAGGAGCAGGATTTTATATCCAAGGCTGGACCTCCTTCCCACCAAATACTAGTTGTGCAATAAACGTAGCTAGTAGGAAGCTAAAAAAAAAAAGCCATTTATCCGAGTGAATAAAAAAAAACCCAATTATAGAAAGTATACATGGGAGAATATATACTAGACAATACAAAGTCAATGAGCTTTCCCACCGGGAGCAAGGTAATTCAGCTCAATAAAGAGGGAGAATCCTGAATTTCACCCAAGGGGAAGTTCCCCAAAGCCTCTAGTACAGCACTCTGGGGACTGAGACATGATGTCAGCTTCTTTCCAAGCTTTTCCTTCAGTGACATGAAGTGATGTTGGCATCTTGCATCTTCTCTCTCAAAGCTGGAAGCCAATCAAGCACCCAAAATAACAGCAGCCCCAAAAGAACCTGGACAGACTAGCATTCTTTTCTCTTTGGCTCTTGACAACTCCATACTGACTGTCATATAGATGCAGGGCATTGATCTTGATCAATGAAGAGAGGGTCCCGTGCCAATGAGCTTTAGGACTTGCATTGCATTCGGAACTGGAGGAATCAGGGAAAACCTAGTGATGTGATTTTAAAAGGTCCAAGGATTCCAAAAGTCAGAAAAGAGAAGAGGAGGTATAGGAGTGTATTCCAGATATGAGAGATAGGAAATGGAATGCTATTTAATATGAACTTCAAGTAGGAGAGTTTGGTTTTTTCATAGCGTGCATGAGAAGGCAATGAGAAATCAGTCTGGAAAAACCAGTCAGAGACAGACTATCAAGGGCTTTCATTGCCAGGGAGAGTAGTTGGTACTTTAGCTTAGAGGCAATATGTCAGATTTATCCATCTAAATGAGTGTGATCCTTCAAAGTAGTCTCCTGGAGAGGCTATACACTTATTCCAAGGAAGCTACTCATTGCCTATATATCTGGACCTCCTGTTAGAATGATCTTCAAACCACATGAAGAAATCAATATTGTTATCCTTCATTTCAAATCCCATGCTATTCTATTCCGGGTCTGATTGTCACCTAATTCACTAAGCTTGGCTTCCAGGAACATGTGACTGTCCTTTGAGGGTAGATTTGATTTTGGGGCACCACCTCTGCAACCATTTAGGATATCAAAAGAAAAAAAAAAACAAATATTTGTTGACTACAACTCAATTCAACTGAATATACTCAATTTGACTTGACTGTCAAATCATTTCCTGAAGAAGCATTCCAGGTAAAACAAATGGAATAATCTACCAAGGAGATTACTTTGGAAATGGAGTATATGTGTAGACTTGATTATGTTCAGAATGGTCCTATCTCCTTAAGAGTCACCACATGGTGTAGAGTATAGAAGTGGCCTTGGGTGTTCAAGTCTTGTCTCTGACACATATGAATTTTATGACCCTGGGCAAATCATTTAATCTCTATTTGCCTCGGTTCCTTCATCTATAAGATGGGGGTAATAATAGCTCCTACCTCGTAGGGTTATTGAGAGGATCAGATGAGATAATAATTATAAAGTGCTTAGCACAGTGCCTGGCACATAGTAAGAGCTATGTAAATGTTAGTGATGATGATGATGATATCATAACCACCCAGTGTTCTAGGCAACTGAATAAAATTATAAGTAAAAGAGAAGGTACAGACACACATTGGTAGAGGGAGTTTTCTCGTCTGGGAATACCTTGCATGAATGACATCAGAAGTCCAATCCTTGCCCCCTACCTAAATCATACTTCATAAGCATCTATGTAAACACACACATACACACACACACACACACACACATATATACACACACATATACACGCACAATAACAATGCATTTCCATAGTGCTACAAAGTTTACAAAGCATTTTTTTTCAGTGAGAT
This sequence comes from Phascolarctos cinereus, assembly GCF_003287225.1. Lineage (NCBI taxonomy): Eukaryota > Metazoa > Chordata > Mammalia > Diprotodontia > Phascolarctidae > Phascolarctos > Phascolarctos cinereus. Next base: position 56,036,481 of record NW_027555625.1, on the reverse strand, counting down.
AGGAAGGGAAGATTTTGTTGTTCCAGTTTTACAGATAAGAAAATTGACACTGAAGAAATTGAAAGGGATTGTCCAAAGTCACATAGCCTCTAAGTGGCAGAGTCAGGACCTAGATGAAGGTCTCCTGTCGGTAAGCCTAATGCTCCTTCCACTGTAGTACAAGTCCTTCGTGTGTGTGTGTGTGTGTGTGTGCATCTCTCATCCTTGTGTGTTTGCATATGTGTGGGAGCATGTATGCCAGTGAGGATCCACTCCTTCTCAGGTTGCTTCCATTTCCTTCAGGATAATGCAATTTAGCAATCTTAAGATGGTGGAGGAAATCAGATTGGCATGAATTAAGGAGGTTGAGTGACATGCTTCTGGATTCTGATTTTCCATCCCTGACTCCCTAATGTGGAGCTTCTCATGGGTCAGGACCATGTCTCTTCAGTTTGGATTTGAATCAGGAAGCTAATTTGTGTATAGGCAGGCCACGAGCCTACCATGAACACTATCCCCATGCCTGCCGACCAGCACAGTTTCCTGAGCATGCCCTCAATCATACTAAGCGGATTGACGCTGTCCCCTCTCCAGCCATAGCACCACCTGAAATCTGTGGAAATGGCAGCCAAATTGGCTAATAGAAAATAAGCCTCAATTATGCAGAATGCAAAATAGAGAAGGATTTCAAAGCAGCAAGGCAGCCTCTCCTTTCTGAGAGACTGTGAACTGCTAGCTATTGAAGCCTGACAAAGTATGGTTTGAATTTGTTCTCTCTGCTGTGGAATCGTTTGTTATTGCAAAGAATGAGTGCATGTGGCTTTTCTTACATTGCCAGATGGCATTAGCACAGCCACATCATAGGGCAATCATCAACGAGCATTGGCAGATAAGTGGATGTACTCGATATGGAAACTTTCTCTATTGACTTTCATTACACTGTCGTAAAAGGAACCATTTCCAAAGAAATTTGCTGTAAATCCACCCCTAGTCTTGCATTAAAAGTTAATGACTACTGAGGAGATGGCGTTTTGGTTAAGACTGGAGATTACTGAGGTTAATAAACTCTCTTCCATGTTACCAATATATTTTACTTTATAATGCCTTCCACTGTGCCCACAATCACACTCCCAGACTTATCTAAGCTTAGCCCAGTGCCTGGCACACAATAGGAGCTTAATAAATGGTTTTTGACTGACTAAGGACACCCAAGATGGTGATGATGATGATGATGATGATGATGACAACCACATTTATATAGTGCCTACTGTGTGCCAGGCACTGTGCCAAGTGCTTTATAATTATTATCTTATTTGATCCTTACAACAACACTGGGTGGTAGGTGCTGTTATTAACCCCATTTTGCAGATAATAATAATAACATTACATAGCTCTCATCATATGGGAAGCACTTCATTAAGTACTTTAGAATTAATATCTCTTTATCCTCACAACAACCCTGGAAAGTAGGTGCTGTCATTACGCTCATTTTACAGATGAGAAAACTGAGGCAAAAAGAGATTAGGTAACTTGCCCAGGGTCGCATAGCCAATAAGTACTGGAGATCATATTTGAACTCAGGTCTTCCTAACTTTAGGCCCCACAATCTGTCCACTGCAGCACCTGACTAAAGAAGGAACTGGCGGCCTTTTGGAAGCAGAATGTCAAAATTGTCACTCCTTTCTGACTGCCATTCCTGGAATGGAAGAAGGCATGGAGTTTAGCTATAAAGTATACTATGCCTTTGACTCTTGTAAGTACTTGGGAAAGGAAGCCATTGTGTAGCAGAAAGAGGATTGGGTTTGGAGGCAAAAGATTCAAATTCAAAACATGTTTCTGTTACTACCTTTGTGACCTTGGACAAGTACCTCATCTTCTCTGGGCCTCAGTCTCTTCATCTGCAAAATTAGAGTTGAACTAGATTATTTCTAAGATATACATCTATGATCTTATTTATGATCCCAGCCCCCCTCGTCTTCTGGTGCCTTCTGCTCCAAGGTTGCTTTCCATCTGCTTGCATGCACATACCTGTGTATATAAATATTGTCTCTCTCATCAGGATATAAGTTCCTTGAAGGCACGAACTGTTCTTGCTTTTTTTTTTATATTTTATTTGTATCTCCAGTGCTTTGCAAGGAACATAGTAATCGGTTAATAGATGCATATTGATTGATTGGTTAATGAGTACTAGGGAAAGCATGCTTTGGTAGTAGAAGAGCATTGCTTTAGGATCAAAAGACCCAGACTGAAATCCCAATATATTCAGGCAACCTCATCTATAGAATTAAGAGATTAGAATACATATTCTTATCTTTTGTAGCTCCTGGCAGTCTTGTGAGCATCATAAAGGCCCCACCTCTCATGGAGAGGGAAGTGATGGCCCATTTGTCACAAAACTGACCACTGACTGATAGAAGAATTACCTCAGAGGACAAAGAAGAAAGTTAGTTTTTATGCCCTCCCTCTACAATATCCCTGAACATACCATTTAACATATCAGTAATATCATTTTGTAATGTGGCTATGTAATGTATGAGGAAGGAACCAGACAACAGCCTTACAATGATTTCATACAAGCCTCCAAATTAGACTGGGTTGTTTGTTTACAAAGAGTCATGAGTTAAACTCTCTCTAAGAGCAAATAGGTGAAAAAATTAATTCTCCCAGAGCACAAGTCACAAGAAGTGATGCTTTCATGGTGTTTACAGTTACAAGGTACATTCATAACCATTCTCTCATTTGAGCCTTGAGATTTCCCTATGAAGTAAATAGTTCCAGTATTATTATTATTTCATTTTGCAGGCAGGGAAGCTGAAGCTTGAAAAGGTAAAATTATCGTGGTCACACAATTAGTGAGCCACAAAACCCAGGGCCCTAAACTCCAAGTCCAGATCTCTTTCCTCAGCATCCTCTTTCCTCTTTACTGTTGGACAAATGTGAGTCTTATCTCAGCAACTAAATTAAAAGCTTCTATAGGCTAATAACACCAAGTCCTATATTTCTTTAACATTTCTTTTGCCATCCCTACTAAGATGTCCGGGCATATAGTGGGCACTCACTGTCAAATGAGTAGGATCAAATAAATATTGATAATAAAAGATGGGGGCAGCTAGGTGGTGCAGTGGATAGAGCATCAGCCCTGAAGTCAGGAGGACCTGAGTTCAAATCCAGCCTCGCTTACTAGTTGTGTGACCCTGGGCAAGTCACTTAACACCAATTGCCTAAAAATTAAAAAAATTTAAAAAATAATAATAAAAGACGAAGGGGCCCCATTTGTAAAGGAAGGTATTATGGTGACATGATAATAGTAGCTGGCATTTATGTAGCTCTTTAAGGCTAACAAAGCCCTTTATAATTCTACTATTCAATTCACACAACAGTTCTTTGAGATAGGCAGTAGGGGTGTGATTATCCCTATTTACAAGTAAGGAAATTCAGAGCAAGGGAAGTTATGTGATTAGTAACACTGAGAGGCAGGTTTCAAACCCAGCTCTCCTGTACTCCAAGTCCTCCACACTACCATGCCCTGAATGGGAAGCCAGGAGACGCAGGGCAGTCATCAGGCCGAGCTCAAAAGCATTTTGAATGCTTTCCCGCAGAACCAGGTTTTTGTTTTTGTTTTTTTAGTTTATATCCCATCCTTCAAGATAACACAAAGAATGAAGTTTGGTTTCCGCAGTATTTAGATCCATGTGTCAGACTACTATGAGTGAAGGAGTATGTGGTTCAACAAAATATATGTAATCAGAGTGGTCTGATTTACTCTTGCCCAGATATTTCAACATATGTCAGATGAAACACATTTCTGTGGGGTCAACACATTGGTTTAATATCTAAAAGGTGGGAGTATTACTGCAAAAATGTTAAAGGGGAAAGTAAGTATTTATGACTCAGGTTGTTGGTAATTTTATCCCCAATTTTCCTGCTGCTTCAGAGGAATCAAGAACATTTATGTCAGGAAAGCAGTAGCTTCTACTGGGCCTGGTGAGTGCCTGCCAAACTTCCCAGCCTCCTGAAATCTCCTTCATCCTAGGAAATGTGCACATGCACCTTGTGCAATGGATTCTGGTAATTACATAAAATCTGTCCTAATCTGGCTAAGGACTGCCTTAGTTTCCAGGCAGAGTAGAATTAGAAAACACAGTCTGGTAATGAAACAGCCATTCTAGAAACAATAATTTCTTTATCTATAGAATGTCAGAACTGGGAGGGACCTTAAAACAGAGAATGTCAGAGCTGAGAGGGACTTTAAGATATAGAATGTCAGAGCTGAGAGGAGGGACTTTAAGACATAGAATGTCAGAGCTGAGAGGTACCTTAGAACATAGAATGTCAGAGCTGAGAGGAACCTTACTTAGAACATAGAATGTCAGAGCTGAGAGGAACCTTAGGACATAGAATGTCAAAGATGAGAGGTACCTGAGAACATAGAATATCAGAACTGAGAGGAACCTGAGAATATAGAATGTCAGAGCTGAAAGGAACCTTAGCACATAGAATGTCAGAGCTGAGAGGAACCTTACTTAGAACATAGAATGTCAGAACTGAGAGGAACCTTAGAACATAGAATGTCAGAGCTGAGAGGAACCTTACTTAGAACATAGAATGTCAGAACTGAGAGGAACCTTAGAACATAGAATGTCAGAGCTGAGAGGAACCTTACTTAGAACATAGAATGTCAGAACTGAGAGGAACCTTAGAACATAGAATGTCAGAGCTGAGAAGGACCTTATAAAATGTCAGCTCATAGGAACAACTGGACCTTAGTCCTAGAGCTTGAAAGAATCTCAGAGGCCATCCAATATATTCATCCCTCTCGTTTTACAGAAGAGAAAACAAAGGCTCATGAGGTTAACTGACTTGCCTGAAGTCACATAGCTGGTAAGAGATGGGGCAGGGTCAGGGCTGGAGGCAATCTCTGCTACTAGGAAGCCCAAGACTGCTCCATCACTTGAGTTCGGGAATTCTGAGCTTCAGGAGGGCTAAAGCTGATTGAGCAACCACACTCTGTCCAGTACCAAGATAGCGAGCCCCCAAGGAGTGAGGAGCACCCAGGCTGCCTAAGGTGGGATGAACCAGCCCAAGTTGGAAATGGGAGCATTTCCAGATTTCTCTGCCAATTGGTGGTGGGGTAGGGCCCATTAGTGATTGTTGTACTTCCAGACTAGGAAGGTTAGGAAGTTCTTTAAAAAATAAGTAAACAAACAAATAAACACATAATAAATGAATAAATAAATAAATAAACAAACAGATACATAAATAAATAAATAAAAGGGATTTTAACCTAGTTCCCCTGATTTCAATCCACTGTACCAACTTTAGAACATAAAATATGAAATGGGAAGGGACCTTAGAAATCATTTAATGCATAGGTTCTTAACCTTTCTTATGTTCAAGACCCCTTTGGTCCAGTGAAGGTCTGGTGAACCCCATGGACCCTTTCTCAGAAGGATGTTTTAAAATGCATGAAAGAAAACAAAAAATTACAAAGAAAAAAATAATTATATTGAGATAGTTATAAATTTATTTTAAATTCATGGACCCCAAGTTAAAAATCCCTTATCTAATCCAAGTATCTTTATCTTGTGGCTATGAAAATTAAGGCCTCAGTATGGGAAGGAAATTGCATGTGAGTACTTAGTGACCTATATGCCTGGAGTGTCTTCTCCTTCTTTGTCCAGTTCCCTCCCCTTCCCTTAAAGGATAACTTAACTGCCATCTCCTCCATGTTGTCTTCCCTATTTTTAATAACCTCACCTTTCATACCTCACAGAGTATTTTTAAGGTATCTTCAATCATACCTGACTTTATCTATGCTTATGTCTTATCTCCTGTAGACTATAGACTATAAGCTCCAGGAAGGCAGGGGCCATATCTTAGCTAAGCTTGCTATTTGAATTTTATTTATTAAATTGTCACATCTTCCTGGTAGATTGTAAGCTCCATGAGGGCAGGGTCCAAGCCACATCTTAACTTTGCCTTATCCCAACATCCAGCACAGTGCCCTACACTAAGCAGAACTTAAAATGTGATAAATGAATGAACGAACAAACACTTTAGAGCTCTTCCACCATACCAGGTAATGAGATAGCACCATCTTTGGATCTTCCCAAGAGCCATTTTGAGATCTCCCCCCGAGAATCCAAGGTTCAAATGGTTTTATTTTCTTTATCGACAAAACCACTCACCTAAATTGTATCATTCCAGCCTGTGCCTTTAATTAGATTGTTGGGAACTTAGCAATGCCAAGTTGCCACACATTTGGCAGCATCTCAGGCAGTCTTACAAATTACTTAGTTAAAAGCTTTAGAAATCCCTGGAATTATAAGGAGGCCCCACTAGGCCTAGTTACAATGAGTCTGCAGGAGAAAACTGTTTTTATTTACTTTTATTTAAGTGTTCATCATGGTGAGGTATGACAGTGCAACCGGATTGTCCAAGCCGGTTGGTTGATATGTTTGTGTATATGTGTTTCTAGGGAGGGATGAAGTACTTTTCAAGGTCAAATACAGTGCAGGAAAAGATCCTCCTCAGCCTTGCGCGTATGATATTGCTGTGAGCTGGTAAGTAAGTTTGTGTGAAAGGACAATCATTGTTCTGCCTCGGGGATTCATTGACACAGGCACATTCAAGGAACTAAGCGGCATGGTTCACTTCAGAAATGACACAGAGAGGAGGTGGAGCCAAGATGGAGGAGTGATAGGAACTTCTGTCCATTAAGATCTAGAAAATGTACCAGAGCAAATTCTGATGCTGGAATTCAAAAAAGGTCACAGTGAATCCTTGGTCCAGCTCAGCTTGATTTAGGGAAACAAACAGGAAGATCTGTGGACATTGGGGAGGAGCTGGGCCAGGAATACACTGAATGGGGAACATTCTAGCATCCAGGGAGGGGCTATGCACCAGGGCGGGAGGAGGTCCCAAACCAGGCTGGCCCACCCCTAGACCCATACAAGGGCACTACAATGGGGACAGATGTGAACTGGCAGCTTTGTTACTCAGTGCCTAGTTTTGCATCACAGATTCAGGGTAAACTGGAGGACACCTGTGTAAGGTGGTGTAGGGCCTGTGGAGGGAGGCCCTAGAATGTCTGCTGAGAACAGAGGAAGTTCAGAAGCAAGCAGCATCAGTTTGGCTCAGAACCCAGACTCAAAGTAGGTTCTTGCTTTCAGCATGTAGCCCAGATTACAGAAGAATAACCAGGGCAAGAATCCCAAACCGCAGGGGAACAGAGATTTCCAGCTGGCTGATAAGGACTAAATCCAGCAGTATTTACTCTTGCACAGATCCAAGTTCAGGTAAAGAAGTTACAGAGCACAGACAAGGGGGCAGCAAATAGACATTGCCCTGGGTTAGACACCTTTGGGAATATGGAAAGCTTTCAGGTTCACAGCTTATCCATGAGATCCTGGAATAACCCATCACTCAATACTTAAAGAAATTAGCAACAGGAACAGCCCAGACCTTCCCTCCACAAGTGTCCAAAGCCCAGCCCTAACATCTAGTTCAGAATCAAGAAGTAGCCTTGAAGAATGAACAAACAAAAGAAGAGCCCCCAAATCCTGAGCTATTATGGTGACAGTGACACTCAAGACACAAACACAGAAGAAAAGAATGACTCCAAAACATCTACACGCAATGCTTCAGAGAAAAATAAAGCTTAGGCACAGATGCAATTAGAATTTCTGAGAGAGATGAATCAAGAAGTTAAAAAAAATGTTTAAAGTGCTTGTATAAAGTAGTGATGGTGCTTAAGGAAAAGAAGGAAAATAAATGAGAACTCCAGTGGCCAGACTGCTATGAGATTCAGTGTAGCCCTAAGGAAATGCAGAAATGCCCCGCCAGTCTCAGACTCCAACACTAGGACCCAGATCAGCACCAGAAACGAGGGTCCCCCATGGGCCTCAGGGCAGCATCATTGTAGCACCAGGTGAACAGCCAGGGCCTGCATCCCTGATGTACAAGAAGCCTGAGATAGTGCCCATTCCACCCTGGGAGCACAGCTCAAATTCAAAAGAAGAGGGAAAGGCCAAAAACATAACAAAATGAGTAAAATGGAGCAAAAAAGAAATCTGACCATAGAAAGTTAGATTGGTGACAGAGAAGATCAAGACACAAACTCAGAAGACAACAATGTCACAACACCTATGGGCAAAGCCCCAAACAAAAACAAGAAGTGGTCTCAAGCCTAGAAACACCTCATGAAAGAGCTCAAAAAGGAGTTTTAAAAATCATGCATGAGACATAGAAGAAAAATTGGGAAAAGAAATGAAAGTGATACAAAGGAATTATGAAAAAAGAATCAACAGCTTAGAAAAAGAAAACAGCTGCTTAAAAAGTAGAATTGGCCAAATGGAAAAGGAGATTTAAAAAAATCCACTGAAGAAAACAACTCCTTAAAAAGTACAATTGGCCGGAACTACAAATGGAAAAAGGAATTACAAAAGCTAACTGAGAAAAACAAGAACTTCGAAGTTAGAATTGGGCAAGTGGAAACTAATGACTCTATGAGACATCCAGAATCAATCAAATTCAAAAGAGTAAAAATAGTAAAAAAAATAGGAAATTTAAAATAGCTCATTGGAAAAAAAAACTGATCTGGAAAATATATCCAGGAGAGACAATGTCAGAATCATTGAACTACCTGAAAGTCATAATCAAAAGGAAGAACTGGACAGCGTATTTCAAGAAGTTACCAAGGAAAACTGCCCTGATATCCCAGAACCATAGTGAAAAATAGGCATTGAAAGAATCCACAGGGGCAGATAGGTAGCACAGTGGATAGAGTTCTTGGAGTCAGGAGGACCTGAGTTCAAATCTGGCCTCAGACACTTGACACTTACTAGCTGTGTGATCCTGGGCAAGTCACTTAGCCCCAACTGCCTCATCAAAAAAAAAAAAAGAAGAAAAGAGAAGGAAAGGGAAGAAAAGGGAAGAAAGAAAAAGAAAGAAAGAAAGAAAGAAAGAAAGAAAGAAAGAAAGAAAGAAAGAAAGAAAGAAAGAAAGAAAGAAAGAAAGAAAGAAAGAAAGAAAGAAAGAAAGGAAGGAAGGAAGGAAGGAAGGAAGGAAGGAAGGAAGGAAGGAAGGAAGGAAGGAAGGAAGGAAGAAAGAAGAAAGAAAGAAAGAAAGAAAGAAAGAAAGAAAGAAAGAAAGAAAGAAAGAAAGAAAGAAAGAAAGAAAGAAAGAAAGAAAGAAAGAAAGAGAAATCATCCACCAGTCACCTCAGGAAAGAGATCCCAAAATAAAAACTCCAAGGAATATTATATCCTGATTACAGAACTATGAGGTCAAGGGAAAAAAAAATGCTGCAAGTGACCTAAAAGAAACAGTTCAAATATCAAAGAGCCATAATCAGGATTACACAGGACTTAGCAGCTGCAACATTAAAAGATTGGAGGCCATGGAACATCATATTTCTGAAAGCAAAGGAGCTAGGACTACAACCAAATATCATGTACTAGAGAAATTAAGCATAATACTACAAGGGAAAAAATGGTCATTCAATGAGACACAAAGATTTCAAGCTTTTGTAAGGAGACTAGAATTGAACAAAAACTTTGCTCTCCAATATCAAGACCCAAGAGAAGCCTAAAAATGGGGGGGGGGGGAACCATAAGAGATTCAATGGAACTGAAATGTTTACATCCCTACATGGAAAGATGATACTTGTAATTCTTAAATATTATACCATTAATAGTACAACTAGGAGGAATATACGCAGCCAGAAGGTATGGGTATAAAGTGAATTTGAGGGAATGACAAATAATTAAAGGATGAGAAAGAGGAATACACTGGGTGCAGAAGCAAGGGAGAGGTAGAATGGTATAAATTACTTCATGTGAAGAGGTGGAGGGAATTATTACAGTGAAGGGAAAGATGGGAGGGTGGGTGAAGAGCATCACTTGAATCTTACTCTCATCAGTATTGGCTCAAAGAGGGAATAATATACGCAATTATTTGAATATAGAAATCTATTTTATCCAAAAGGAAAGCAGGGGAAGGATTAAGTAAAGGGTGTGTGTGTGGGGGGGTGCTGACAGAAGAGAGGACAGACTGGGGAGGAAGTAGACAGAAGCAAAATACTGTCAAGGAGGGAAAAAGTGAAAGGAGAGAGAAGACAAACAGGAGGAAAAATAGGATGGAGGGAAATACACAGTTAGTAATCATAATTTGGAATGTGAATGGGGTGAACTCTCCCATAAAATGGAAGTGGATAGCAGAGTAGATAAAAAACCAAAATCCTACAATATATTGTTTATAAGAAACACACTTAAATCAGAGAGACACACAGAGTAAAGGTAAGGGGCTGGAACAGAATCTGTTGTGCTTCAGCTGAAGTTAAAAAAAAAAGCGGGGCTAACAATCCTGATCTCAGACAAAGCAAATGCAAAAATGGAACTAATTAAAAGACATAAAGGATTAAACTACATCTTGATGAAAGGTACCATAGACAATGAAGTAATATCAATACCAAACATATATACACTAAGTGGTATAGCATCCAAATTCTTAAAGGAGAAGTTAAGTGAGGTACAAGAAGAAATAGAAAAAATACATATATATTAGAGGGGGAATTCAACTGTCCCTTCTCAGAACTTGATAAACCCAATCAAAAAAATGAACAAAAAAGAAACTAAGAAAGTAAATAGAATATTAGAAAAGTTAGATATAACACACCTCTGGAGAAAACTGAATGGAAACAGAAAGGAATATACCTTTTTTCTAAGAAGCACATGGCACCTATACAAAAATTGACCATGTATTAGGGCATAAAAATCTCAAACTCAAATTAGAAAAGCAGAAATATTAAATGTATTCTTTTCAGATAATAATGCAACAAAAATTACATTCAACAAACGGCAGTGGAAAGATGGATTTAAAATTAATTGGAAATTAAATAATCTAATCCTAAAGAATAAGTAGATCAAAGAACAAATCATAGAAACAATCAATAATTTCACTAACGGGAATGACAACAATGAAATAACATTCCAAAATTTATGGGATGCAGTCAAAGCAGTACTTATGGGAAATTTTATTCCTCTAAATTTTTTTAAAATAAGAACAATAACAATTTATTTTGCTGTTTTCTTCAGAATTATTTTCTGTGTTTATAAAGTTCTATTGCTTTTTTTTAAAGTTTCTTATTTAAAAATAGTTGTTTATTTGTAGTTTTTAACATTCACTTTTATAAGATTTTGAGCTCCAAATTTTCCCCTTTCCTCTCCTCCCCCCTCCCCAAGATGGCATGCAATATAATATAGGCTATACATGTATAATCATATTAAACATGTTTCCACATTAGTCATGTTGTAAAAAAAAAAAAGAATTAGAACAAAAGGGAAAAACCTTGTATTTTTCTAAATTCTTACATCAATAAAATAGAGAAAGAGGAGATCAATGAATTGGACATGCAACTAAATAAACTAGAAAAAGAACAAATTAAAAATTCTTAATTGAGCACCAAATTGGAAATCCTGAAAATCAAAGGTAAGATTAATAAAATTGAAAATAGAAAAACAAAGAAAAACTATTGGTCTGGGGGCAGTTAGGTGGCATAGTGGGTAGAGCACTGGCCCTGGATTCAGGAGGACCTGAGTTCAAATCTGGCCTCAGACAATTGACACTTACTAGCTGTGTGACCTTGGTCAAGTCACTTAACCCCCATTGCCCAAACAAAACAAACAAACAAAAAAACCCTATTGGTCTAATAAATAAAACTAGGAGCTGGTTTTAAGAAAAAATCCATAATATAGATAAGTCATTGGTTAATTTGATTTAAAAAATAAAAGAAAGAAGAAAACCAAGTATCCGGTATCAAAAATGAGAAAGGTGAAATCATTACTGATGAAGAAGAAATTAAAGCAATCATTAGAAAATATTTTGGCCAATTATATGCCAATGAATCTCACAATTTGAGCAAAATTTATCAATGTTTATGAAAATATAAATTACCTAGATTAACAGATCAGGAAATAGAATGCCTAAATAATCTCATCTTAGAAAAAGAAATTGAACAAGCCATTAATGAGCTCCCTAAGAAAACATCCCCAGGGCCAGATTGGTTTACAAGTGAATTCTACCAAACATTTAAAGGAAAATTAATTCCAATTCTGTATAAACTATTTAGAAAAATAGGGAAAGAAGAAGTCTACCAAACTCCTTTTATGACACAAATATGACAGATTCCTGATACCTAAACCAGAAATAGTTAAAACAGAGAAAGAAAATTAAAAACCAACTTCCTTAATGAATATGAATGTGAAAATTTTGAACAAAATAACTAGCAAAGTGATTACAGAAATATATCACAATGATTATATGCTACGACCAGGTAGGATTTATACCAGGAAAGCCAGCTTGGTTCAATATTAGGAAAACTATCAATATAATTGCCCATATCTGTAATAAAACTAACAGAAATCATATTATATCTCAATAGATGCTAAAAAATCATTTGACAAAATATGGCACCCATTCCTATTAAAGACACTAAAGAGTATAGGAATAAAGAGAGCATTCCTTAAAGTGATGAGCAGTACTTATCTAACCATCAGCAAGCATTATCCATAATGAGGATAAGCTAGAAGCTTCCCCAGTAAGATCAGAGGTGAAGCAAGGATGTTCATTATCACCACTATTATTCAATATAGTACTAGAAATATTAACTATAGCATTAAGAGAAGAATAGGCAATTAGGAAACAAAACAATCACTCTTTGCAGATGATAATGATGGTATACTTAGAGGACCCTAGGGAATCAACTAAAAACCACTTGAAGTAATTAACAGCTCAAGCAAAGTTGTAGAATATATGAAAAACCCACATAAATTATTAGTATTTCTTTATATGGCCAACAAAGCCCAGCAGCAAGAGATAGAAAAAGAAATTCCATTGAAAATAACTGTAAGCAATATAAAGTACTTGGGACTCTACCTGCCAGGGCAAACCCAGGAACACAATTACTAAAAGCTTTTCATACAAATTACATCAGATCTGAGCAATTGGAAAAATATCAATTGCTCATGAGTAAGCTGAGCCAATATAATAAAAATGACAATTCTACCTAAGTTAATTTACTTATTCAATGCCATATCAATCAAACTACCAAAAGAAATTATAGAGCTAGAAAAAATAATAATAATAATATTCTTCTGGAAGAATAGAAGGTCAAGAATATCAAGGGAATTAATGAAAAAAAAATACAAAGGAAGGTGGACTAGTAATACCAAATCTCAAACTATGTTATAAAGCAGTAATCATCAAAACTACTTGGTACTGGCTAAGAAATACAGCAGTGGATCAGTGGAATAGATTAGGTACACAGCACAGTAGTCAATGACTACAGTAACCTAGTGTTTGATAAACCCAAAGACCCCAGCCTTTGGGATGAGAACTCACCATTTGACAAAAACTACTAGGAAAACTGGAAAAATGATAGGGCACAAACTGGGTATAGACCAGCACCTCACACCATATACCAAGATAAGGTCAAAATGGGTGCATGATTTAGACGTAAAAGCTGACACCATAAGCAAATTAGAAGAGCAAGGAACAGTCCACCTGTCAGATCTATGGAGAAGGGAAGAATTCATGACTAAACAAGAAATAAAGAGCATTACAAAATGTAAAACAGATAATTTTGATTGTATTAAATTAAAAAGTTTTTGCACAAACAAAACCAATGCAACCAAGATTAGAAGGAAAGCAGAAAGCTGGAAACAATGTTTACAGCAACCATGTCTGATAAAGGTCTCATTTCTCAAATATATAAAGCATTGAGTCAAATGTATAAGAATATAAGCCATTCCCCAGTCATAAATGGCCAAAGGATATGAGCAGGCAGTTTTCATACAAAGAACTCAAAGCTATCTGTAGGCATATGAAGAAGTGCTCTAAGTCACTTTTGAGCAGAGAAATACAAATTAAAACAACTCTGAGGTACCACAGCATGCCTATCAGATCGGCTAATATTACGAAAAAAGAATGATAAATGTTGGACAGGATGTGGGAAAATTGGGACACTAATGCATTGTTGGTGGAGTTGTGAACTGATCCAGTCATTTTGGAGAGCAATTTGGAACTATGCCCAAAGGGCAACCAAACTGTGCATACCTTCTGATACAGCAATACCACTAGGTCTGTATTCCAAAACAATTATAAAAAGGGGAAAAGGACCTATATGTACAAAAATGTTTATAGCAGCTCTTTTCATGGTGACAAAATGACTGAGAGGATGCCCATCAATTGGGGAATGGCTGAACAAGCTGTGGTATATGAATGTAATGGAATACTATTGTTCAGTAAGAAATAATGAACAGGTAGATTTCAGAAAAACCTGGAAAGACTTGTATGAACTGAAGCAAAGTAAAATAAGCAGAACCAGGAAAACATACAGTATCAGCAATGTTGTGTGATGATCAGCAATGAATAACTCAGCTGTTCTCAGCAACACAATGATCCAAGACAAGTACAATGGACTTATGGAGGAAAATGTTCTCCATATCCAGATAAAGAACTGATGGACTCTGAATGCAGATCAAACCATGCTTTTTCACTTTACTCCTTTTTTGTGTGTTTTTTCTTTAGATCTGTTTCTTCTTTCACAACTGTGACTAATATGGAAATATGTTTTACATGATAGCACATGTGTAACATATATCAAATTGCCTACCATTTTAAGAAGAGGGGAGGGGAGGGGAGGAAGGGAGAGAAAAATATTTGGAACTCAAAATCTTGTAAAAAAATGAATGCTAAAAATTTTTCTGGACATGTAATTGGGGAAAAAAGAAAGTGATATTAAAAATGAAAAAACTCAGGGAAAGCTAGGTGGTGCAGTGGATAGAGAACCAGCCTTGGATTCAGGACTTGAGTTCAAATCCAGCCTCAGACACATAACACTTACTAGCTGTGTGACCCTAGGCAAGTCATTTAACCCCCTTGACTAGCCCCCCCAAAAAAAAAAGAAAAGAAAAAGAAAAAGAAAAATGAAAAACTTTCTATCTCTGCTCTGTTTAATAATAAACTCTCCCCTTCTACCTTTCTCTTTTCTCTCTCTTTTCTTTCTCTCTTCTTCTCTTCCTCTTCCTCCCCCTCCCTCTCTCCTTTTTCCCTTTCTCCTTCTCTGCCTGTTTCTGTCTCTGTTTCTATTTCTCTCCCTCTTTCTACTTTTCCTCCTCCTCCCCTTCTTCTTCTCCCACTTTCCCTTCTCTGCCTGTCTCTGTCTATTTTTCTGTCTCTCTGTTTCTCTCTCCTCTTTCTCTCTCTTTTTCTTTCTCCTCTTTTTCCTCCTTCTCCCTCTCTTCCTCTTCCTTTCTCCCTTTTCCCTCCCTCCTGTGCTCGCTCTCTCTCTCTCTCTCTCTCTCTCTCTCTCTCTCTCTCTCTCTTTCCCCCTTTCCCTCCTTCCCTCTCTCCCCGACCCCCACCCCCAGGACTCAGGTCTGAAGAGATTATCATTCTTTAACAACAAAAAAAAGTCTAGGGCCAAAGGATTAAGTCTGGTCTCCACTAAGAGTTGTGCAGTGTGGCCTTAAAAAGAGAAAACAGCATCATTCTCATCACTCAACTGCTATGTTGATTAATTGGGTGAAATACTTGGATAGGTACTGGCATTGGGGTCAGAAAGGTGGTAGGCTGGGAGGAGGCCCACACACAGGAACAAGCCATGGTGGTGATTCTAAAGATGCTGTGGACTCTCTATTGGGTTAATATTTTCTTTTTTGCCTTCTAGAAAGAGCTATGACTCTGTGATCAGAGGGGCTGAGTTCAAATCCCACCTCTGAAGTTGACTTTCTTCTATCTGTGTGGACTAGCACAAGTCATTTAACTTCTCTGGGCCTCTGTTTCCTTTTGTGTCAGATGAGAGAGATGGACTAGATCGGGGTGAGGTATGCAAACTTTTAAAAAATGATTTTGATAAATGTATTTCAGGACAATTGGTTTACTTCGTAATCCTCTGCATTTTATTTTATTTTATTTTATTTTAATTGATGCATTTAAAAACATTCCTCTGAGAAGGGGTACATAGATCACCTGACTGTCAAAGGGGTCTATCACACACACACACACACACACACACACACACACACACACACACACAATTTAAGAGCTCCTGTACTTAATTCCTTAATGGGATTGTTTTCTAGCTCTAAATCTTATGATTTTACATATATGTGTGCATACATACATATATATATATATACATACATACACATATACATGTGTGTATGTGTGTGTGCATGTGTATATTGTCATATAGGGCAGCTAAGTGGAACGGCAGATAGAATGCCAGGCTTGGAATTACAAAGACTCATCTTCATCTTACTACCTTTATGGCCCTGGGCAAGTCATTTAACTTTCATTTTCCTCAGTTTCCTCATCTATAAAATGGGGACAATAATACCACACACCTCCCAGGATTTTTGTGAGGCTCAAATGACATAATAATTGTAAAGTGCTTACATAGCACAATGCCTGGCACATAGTGAATAGTGTGTAAGTGTTAGCTGTTATTTCTTGTTCTTTGTTACAAATGATAGTTTGCTGAGTTGGAGAGAGAAAAGGAAATATTTGGAAACGAAGGTGAGAGCAAAACAGAACATAAAGTAAAAGAGCACTTTAAAATAAAAAAGATGATATGTGAAAGGGGAACTTGGGCTTCTGGACCACAGATTAAAATAGAGGAATGATGGACTTCTGGTTAGGGATCTCAGAAACACTGGTAAGAATGTACTTGCCTAGAGTCTTGAAAAATCTTATCAAAAGGCTTTAACTTGAAAAGGAAGAGGGAAGGTAAAAATTGCCTCTCTCTATAGCCACCAAACTCAGTAACTCGGAGAGCAGCTATGATAGAAGGAGAATAGCAATTGAGAAGGCCAGAAGTTCACAGGAGACAAAATCTGAGAAAAGAGGCTGTAGTGAAACATGTAGTTTCAGATCTCCACACACAAATGCCCAAGGTATAGGCAACAAAAAAGATGGATTAGAATTCCTGATGCAAGGAGACAATCCAATAAACATCTATTAAGCACCTACTATGCCTACTATGTGCCGGGCTAAGCAATGGGAACACAATTAATGAAAAGGACAGTCTCTGCCCTGAAGGAGCTTACAATCCAAAGTGGGAGACAATGCAGAAAAACGACAACAACAAAGAAAAAGCGGCAGGAAAGGGAGGGAGGAGACATAGGGAGTACCTGACATGAGGGCATCTTGTTCTGTGGAGCTGAAACCAGACAGGGCAGCAGATGCAAAGTGGAGTGAGCTGAGAGTTCAGTTTCTGCCCTTTACAAAGAAAGGCACTGGGAAGAATTTGGTACTCCAGAGGTGACGTCAATCAAGGCTTGAGTTAGCAGCATGGTGGTGAATTTAGAAGTAATGAGTTTATACCAAGAGGGGCATTGAAACCAGGCATAGCAGCAAATGCAAAGTGGAGTGAGGCATCCCTGAAACCTGATGGGATGAGTCCTATAACTGAAGTATAGATCTAGAATGATACACCTTATTCAGAAGAAACAGGATAGGCAAAAGGGAAAGGGTAGAGAAGGTAGAGATATATCACATATGGAAAATATATTCATGTGAGGAAATCTATAAGGGGGGGTGAAAGGTTAGAAATTTGGGCTAAATGATAGTACAATTAGGTAAATTCAGAGCCAGAATGACCACTCTAAAAGAGGAACCATTAATGGGTTGATATCACCTGGTAATGGCTCCAGTAGAGTGATTCAGGAATTTATGCATCCAAAAAAGACCAAGGAGGATGGCAGGGAGCCTTGGGTCCAGTAAGGACTAGTTGAAGGAAATGGGGGTTTGTAGCTTGGAGAAGAAAAGATCTAGTAGAACATGACTGATATTTTCAAGTAACTGAAAGGTTAATACATGGAAGATGGATTAGGTTTGTTCTATTTGTCTTCAAGTATCATACCTAGGAACAATGGATGGAAATTACAAAGGGGTCAGTTAAGGCTTGATATCAGGAATAAACTTCCTAACAATGAGAGCTTTCCATAAGTGGAATGGGCTGCCTTTGGAAAGTCATAGCTTTCTCACTCATTGAAGGTCTTTAAGCAGAGGGTAGGTAATGTGTAACATGGATTCTCTGGCCCTACTCCTTAAAGTCCAGAGCCTACCTAGAATTGTGTCCTGGACACCCTGGCTTCTCTGTGACTCACTGCTGGGCTGATTGCAATCTCTGGCCTGGAATCCTGGTCTCCAAGATCTCTATGGCTCAAGCTCCCAGGTTCAGGATTTCACTCTCTGCACCTAAAACTGAAAAGGACAAACAAGGGAAGAGGAATCATCCCTTAGGTCAGGGGTGGGGAATCCATAGCCTTGAGGCCACATGTGACCTCAAGGCTACAAGTTTCCCACCCCTACCTTAGATTCTTCTCCACTTATTACATAGTGAGAAATCCTTTCCCATGGATACTTCTAGTAAATAACAAAGTCTATGGCATTTAGGAAAGGTAAATACAGTTCCACCAACACAGTTGGTGGAAGGATGGTGCTCCCAACCGTATGGTAGGCCAACATGGAACATCCACAAATTCTGTCTCCCAGAAGGTCACCAGAAGGTTACCCAATGGTGCCATTTTGAGTGGAAGGAATGGGCCACCTTTGCCCTCTCATTGAAGGTCTTCAGGCTGAGCATGTATACATACTTACTGTATATGTTGTTGAAGGGTTTCTATGGATTGTGTTACATGGCCAATCAGGCCCCTCCAACTCTACAACTCTGTGATTCCTTGAAGATCATGTCAGTGAAGAGCAAATTCTTTCAGATTCTGCCAAGTGAGAAAGGCTGAGAATACAGGTCTAATACTAAAGTATAGGTTTTCCATTTAAAGATTAGGCTGGCTAAAGCCAGAAGGGTTCATCACCATGGCAATCAAATGGTAGTGAACTTTCCAGCCAGAATAATTGATAAAAACTATCCGTTAGACTGAAACGGGCTGCAATCAGCATCAGTGAAGATAGCACCCACTCTGATGAGATCATAGGTATCTGAGGCATGGAAGTGAAAAGATTTTGAGTCTGGGCATTATAAATGAATTTAAAAAGCATTTATTAAGTGCTAACTACACTAAATGCTGGGGAAATACAAGCAAGCAAGAAAATGTCTGCCCTCACGGAGCTTTTGTTCTAATAGGGAAAGACATTACACTGAGGGGAGGAGTGTGCTGGAGAGGGAAGTCAGAACGGTGAGTTCAGTCATAAGAAAAATTATTGGTAGGTTCTTTCCAAGTATAAGAGTACCAATTTGATTATTGTTCCCAAAACTAAAGTTAGAAGGAGGTAGAGGAAGGAGGGGAAAGTAGAATGAGTAAAATGACATAGAGATGGCTTGGAAGTGGTATGGTGGGACTGGGATCAGTACAAGATAAAGTGAATGCTCACCAATTAGAGCCCAGGGTCACAGTGGTAAGAGCATTAAACAGGAAAGAAACCTCATATCTCGGGGGGGGCAGGGGGTGATGCATTGGCTAATGGTCAAAAGAGCCAAATTCTAATCCCAGGCTTATCACTAATTCCCCAAGAAACCCTAGCAAATCATTTCCCTTTTCTGGGCATTTTTTCTCTACTGTAAAATAAGCCACTAACTCAAGGTCAGGGGTCCATGAAATCTTTGGGGTCTGAAAAGATTTAAGTGTGTCCATGTATTTGGATGGGGGTATGTGTGTGAATTATGTTTTAATTTCAAAATAATTGATTTCCTTTATAATTCTTCACATTTTAAAAATACATTTGAAAGCATTATTCTGAGGTCCAAAGATTTTACTAGTTTGCCAAAGGGGTCCAGGACCCAAACAAGGTCTGAAACTCCTGAATTAGAGGATATCTGAGGTTCCTTCAGTCTTTCAAATTCTTTGATTCCATGGTCATTGCTCTAATATAGAAGAAAGCCTAACAGACTACGTGGGACCTTGGCCTTTGGAGGAAACAGTTGGCTGAGAATTTACCTTTCAGCCATAAATTCAGTCTTCTGTCTGCTCAACAGTCATACTTTATAATTACCAGAAAGGCCAACCCAACCCTTCCAGAGCACATGAACCATTGTGCCAATGATGGATTTATAGGATAAGGACAGGTTATTGGCCCCTACTGGCAGGAGAAAAGAGCATTTCAGTTTCATGGAGAAATGATTTGGATGTTCCTGGATGGGAGCCTTGAGGCCAGCCAGGCTCCTCTCTTCTGATTATTGGACTGCTATTGCCTCATGAGAATGCAGCACCTGGAAAAAAGGAGAAGTCACTTTCTTCTCTATGGGAACTTGGACATTAAAAAGGAAGCCTATGGAAGACAAGGTACACTCAAGTCTTTTGTCTTACTAAGTTCATCTGGGTGACAAAGGGCAGTCTTCCTGACCTTGGGTCTATCACTTTAAAGTGTCTTAATGGACATTCAGCCTTGATTCCTCTGCAGCCTTTAAACTCTTCATCATCACTTTGTTAGTGGATTCATCAATCCATCAAGCAATAAGCATTTATTAACTCCTATTATGGGCTAAACAGTGTGCTTAGCACTGGGAACAATTTCCTCTGTTGGCCTCAGAGATACTATGTTCTCTTGGCTCTCTGCCCTCTCTATTTCGCTCTCTATCTTCTTCACTGGTTCTTCATCTTCCACCAACCCTTGAATCTGGATGTCCTTCAAAGGTCTACTCTTTGACTTTTCTCCCTTGGCCATCTCATTCATTCCTATGGCTTCATCATCTCTAAACAGATGACTCTCAAATCCATAGCTCTACTATTCACCTCTCTTCTCAGACCAACTCTTCTCAGCCCAACATCCCTGTCTTTTAGGATATCTTTACCTAATATCCCAAAGACACCTCCAACTCACTATGTCCAAAAAAGAGATTATCTTCCTCAAAAAGTATTTCCTCCTTCTTCCTTCACTCTACCTATCTGTGGTACCACTATTTACCCTGTTGGGGTATATGGTGTGTTCAGGAGGACTAGCACCTCTGGTGTGAAGGCTTACAAGCCCTTTTCAGGGCTGCTCATCCACCTTTAGTGTCTACCAGGCACTCAACTCTTACCATGGCTCCAAGAAGCTGTAACATGTACAGCAGCCACACCCTAAAACAACTCTTGGAAGATGGGTTAAACCAGGCTGAGAGTAATCAACAGGTCTCAAATCCATCAGTGAGGTAGAGAGACGTCTACCCCAACTATTTGAAAACTTCCCCCTGACAGAATGGGTGGATGAGAACAATTTGTTCCATTGCCCATGAAGGAGGCTAAAACAGGCACTGTGGAGCACTTAAGCTTGGTCAGACATGGAAGATGCCAAGGTCATCCACTGCATCCTGGGACATCACCAGTCATCTTGACTTTTGTCTTGCCACTGGACTTCGATTACTTAGGAAGAAAGAGTGAGGCTGACAACTTTGTTTAACTCTGCCTCACTTAAATCCAATTCATAAGCAAGTCAAGACTTTACCTTGTGATGTCATTGGTCTGATTTGAAAATGAAAGATAAACAACAATTTACCTTATCTCTCATGTTGATGACCTTGAGGTTTTCTTTGACTCTTCCCTCAATCCCACTTCTCTTTCCAATTAGTTATCAATTCCAGTCCATTCTAATTCTTAAACACCTCCCCTCTTCTTCTCTTGCCACTGACTCACTCTAGTATAGGCCTATTTTACCACCCTTCTAAATTCCTACAATGGCCTGCTAACAGACCTTCCCACCTCCTACTTTCTCCTTCCTCCCACCTGTCTTTCATTCCATTGCCAGAATAATATTTCTTATTCATAGATTTGGCCATGTCTCCTCTGTTAAAAGTGTTCAGTTTCTCTCTATCATCAATAGAGAAAAATCTAAACTCCTCTTCTGGACATTCAAGGTCCTATACAGTTAGGAGCCACTATATTTACTCAGCCTTATCTCATATTATACTTCTCCATGAACTCTACCCTCCAGCTAAATTGATCTACTCCCTGTTCCATTCCCCAACCCCATCCAAAAAAATAGATCTTCTGCTTTCCTTCTTCTGTATTTGTTAAGCTGTGTTCCTTTACCTGTACTATTCCTATGAATTCCTATATGTCCTTTAAAGTCCAGCTTGCCATAACATGGTGGATTGAGTGCTAGACTTGGAGTAAGGAAGACCTGAATTCAAATCTTGCCTCACACATTGACTACCTATGTGACTTCAAAGAAGTCTCTTAACCTCTCTTGGCCTGAGTTCCTAATCTATAAAAACAGAGGGTTGGATCTTCTAAGGTCCCTTCCAACTCCATCTAAATCTGTGATCTAATTTCCCTTGTAATTAATGATTTGCCCCATGGACCTTATATTGCATTTTATTTAGGATCTTTCTAATGTACATAGGGCATAAAGAAGTGGCTTTGAAACCAAAGAAGGTTCAAATCTCGCCTCTGACATATGATGGCTGTGCAACCCTGGGCAAATCACTTAACCTATCATTATCTAGGCAACTAAGACTGGAAGGTGCCAACCTGAATTAGGTAGAGAAAGTTTGATCACCTGGGAGTTCCAACGAAACCTCAGTTCCAAGCCTTGTCTTTATCCTACGATATTTAAAACATATTATTTTATGTTGCATTACAAGAGATGATGTCACACAGTTGATAGAGCCAACTCAGAAAGGTCAGGTAGACTTGAGTTCAAGACCTTCCTCTGACAAATATTGGCTGACTGACCCAGAGCAACCTAGAGTGTCCTCAAACAACTCTATAAGAATCAAATTTGCAAAATAGTTACTGATCTGCATTGATAAGGGGAGTTCACTTATTGGGAGTTCTCTAGACCAATGAAATAATGAATCTGAGTCCCCCAAATTGTTTATTATAGCTTTCAGTGTTTGAGTTTTTATTCCTCTACCAATACTGGGCACATGGACTTAAGGCAATGATATGTATTTTATTTCAATTTTCCATTTCCCTTGTAAAGCAAGTAGGTTTGTGAGTGGACTGAGTGAGCGAATGAATGGACTCCTTGCTAAGCACCTATCCACCTGGCAGGCGTCTCTAATAGACTGTCTCATTCTGAGGTTTTTCAGACCAAGTGGTGAGATTTAAAGACTGTGGTGAAGGATTTCAGGCAAAAAAAAAAAAAATTGATTTAATAATTTGACCTCAGAGTTTGAAAGTCCCAGAGACTTAAATTCTTGCCCATCACGACATAGTTAACCTAAGCATCTCTTTCTTCCTTAGCACTGTGGGGAAATAAGGTCACCTATGCAAAGCATGTTGGCCGATGGTTTTATAGAGGAAGTCGTGTTAAGGGAGTTTACAAGATTCATGCATCTATCTGAGCGGAGTTTAAGTTATAAAATTAAAGACTGGAACAAGCCAACATCCCTCGGTAGTCATAGACTAACCCACAAACCAAACCTCATCCCAGGTGGTTCTTATAAAATGAGGCCAGCTTCTTTAGCTACATTTGACAGAGTGGGCTGTCAACATGGAGCTTCTAGATTCCAGGAAATCCCTATCCAAAGGGTACAAATTCAGAATCAGGGATCCTGAAACTGACTGAGTCAGTCCCAGGAATATCTGTGTTAAAATCCTTGTTTAAAAAAATAGCAAAATCATTGAAAATTGGAGATGGGACCTATCCCATCTGCATATAGCTTGATGGGACCTGTCCAAGGCAAAGAATTCAAGACAAGCCATAGAAAAATAACTGGCATTTAGTTACAAAATAACTGACACGTATATGGTGCCATAAATGGTTACATCGAATTTTACTCATCTTATCATATTTGATCATTGTGACACCCTTGTATGTTAGGAATAGCTGATAGTATTATTGTCATTACCATATGGAAATCAAGTCAGAATCTAGACTTATACTCAAGTCTTCTGAATCTAAATCCAGTGTCCTCTAAAAATAGTTCTCCTCTTCTTGACCCTTCTTGCCCCCTAGCAGATGGAAACCTCAGTGGTGGAAGGAGTACAATGTGAAAGAAGATTGGGTGGACCCACTAGGTGTGTGGCATAAAATGCTACCTATAAATATCCTTTTGTAATTTAAATATACCCATCCTTTCCAATTCTCCTGCCCCAAAAATGAACAATAGAATAAAAGTAAAACACTCATAACAAACATTCACAGTCCAGCAAAACAAATTCCCACATTGACCATGTCCAAAATTATATCTTATTCTGCATGTAAGTCCATTACCCTTCTGGCAGGAGGTTAAGTAACAGGCTTCATTTATCTTCTGTCCTCTGGCAATTGTGTCTCATCATTGTATTGATGAGAGCTCTAAAGTCTTCCAATATTGTTTTGCTTTAGAATGCTGTTGTCATTGTATGCATTGTTCTCCTAGTTCTGCCCACTTCATTGCATCAGTTCATTTATATACCATAATTTGCATTTTTCACTTAACAAAAATTTATTTTTCTCCTCACCCCACATTGGAAAGAAATATGCATGGTTAAATTTTAAAATTCCCACATATGTCCCCCCAGAAAATAAATTTTCACATATGTCCAAAAAATGTATGTCTCAATTTGTACCCTGAGTCCATCATCTCTCTGTCAGAAGGTGGGTTACATCATCAGTCCTCTGGTATTAGAATTGGTCATTGTGTGGATCAGAGTTCTTAAATCTTTGCAATATTGTGGTACAGACTGTTCTCCTGGTTCTTCTCGTTTCAGTCTAAATCAGTTCGTAAAAGTCTTCCTAGATTTCTCTGAAATCATCCCCTTCACTGTTTTTTATAGCACAATAGCGCTGCATTAGATTTCACATATTTTCAACCATCCCCTAAGTGATGGACACCCCACCCTTAGTTCTTTGTGACCACAAAAAGAGCTGCTATAAATTTTGTTGAACGTATAGTCCCTTTTCCTCTTCTTTAAATCTCTTTGGGATGTAGGCCTAACAGATATATTGCTGAGCCAAAGTGTGTGGCTATCATAGTGACTTTTCAAGCACGGTTCCCACTTGCTTTCCAGAAAAGTCAGACCAATTTCAGCTATACCAAAAGGATGTGTTTGTTTTCCCTCAGGCCCCTCAACATCTGCCACTTTCCTCTCTTGTCATCTTTGCTAATCTGATGGGTGTGAAATGGAACCTCAGAGTGGGTTTACTTTGCATTCCTTTAATTACTTTATTTGGATTCATATTGATTATTTGGATTCCTTCCTTTGAAAACTGCCTATTCCAATCCTGTCACTTTTATCCTCTGTATTCCTCCCTGTCTCTTATTCTGTCATTAAGTCCTTCTCTATCCACAGACTTGAAAGGCAATTTCTTCCTCGCACCTCTAATTTGTTTATGATGTCATCTTTTATTTCTAAGTAGCATTTTATTTTGGTATAGGTGGCAAGGTATTGGTCTAGACCTAATTTCTACCAGTCAGCTTTCCAGCCCAACAGTTTTTGTCAGATGGTGAAAATGAGTGAGGTCTTTGGATTTATTGACCACTAGGCTACTACAAAGAGTTCGCATGTCTATAGGTCTTTAAGGTTCACAAAATGCTTTCCTCATAACAACCAGGACAGAATCACATAATGGTACAGTTGGGAGAGACCTCAGCAGCCATCTGAGTCCACCTATACCCAAAAGGAGCCCTCACTACAATATGCCTGACAAGGAGCAAGGAATCATTTAATATTGTGTGAAGACTCTCAAAGAAGAGCCCACCATTTCTTTTTTTTTTTCCAGGCAATTGGGGTTAAGTGACTTGCTCAGGGTCACACAGCTAGTAAGTGTCAAGTGTTTGGTCTGAGGCCAGATTTGAACTCAGGTCCTCCTGACTTCAGGGTCTGTGCTCTATCCACTGTGCCACCTAGCTGCCCCAAGCCTACCATTTCTTGAAGAGGCCCAATCCACTTTGGGATAGCTCCAATCATTGCTGAATTTTTCCTGACATTCCTGACATTGAGCCTAAGTTAGCCATCTGGCATCCTGGTTCTGTCCTTTAGGGATAAACAGGACAAGTGTAATATCTCTTCCATAAGAAAACCTTTCAAATTCTTAGAGACCAGCATTATGTTTCCTTGGGTCAAGGGTGTGCTGAAACTAGCTCAAACAGGCTCCGGAAAGTGAATAGTTAAATTTTCAGGATGAGCACTTACACCTCAGAAATCAGCAAACATGACAAATTGAGGCTTGATTTATTGTTTTATTAACTGCCTAGACTTATGAAAGTGATGAAGAAAATGTGAATAATGCAAAATAAATGTATAAGCATGCCTTGGGCACATGTTTTTTTTCCCCTAGAGGGCTGGTTGTTAAACATTTACCAGCTCACCATTACCTTGAATCTTCTCTTCCTTGGTTCCTTCCACTAATGTTCATACCATATGAACCTCAAAGTTCTTTGTCATGCTGTTCATTCCCTCTGGATCCTCTCCAGCTTATCAATACTCTTCTTAAACTGTGGTGACCAGAATTAGACATAATATTCAGGTGAGGTCTGACGAAGTCAGAATATAATTGGACTATCACCTCCATGTTGCGCAGCTAGGTGACATCAAAATGCATAAAGCACTGGGCCTGGGGTCAGGAAGACTTATCTTCCTGAGTTCAAATCTGGCCTCAGACACTTGCTAGCTGTGTGACCCTGGACAAGTCACTTAACCCTGTTTGTCTCAGTTTCTTCATCTGTAAAATGAGCTGGAGAAGGAAATGGCAAACCACTCTGTTATCTTTGCCAAGAAAACCTCCAATGGGGTCATGAAGAGCCAGACATGACTGAAAAACAGCTGAATGACAGGAAAGGGAAGCTAGGAGGTAGGGATGAGGGGAGGCAGAGCATTGCAGGCATGGGGACAGCCAAAAGGAATGTCTGGAGGCTAGAGATATAGTGTCTTGTTCACTGAACAGAAGAACAGTTTTACTGGATTGAAGAGTACATGATGAAGAGGAAGGTATAAGAAGACTAGAAAAGTAGGAAGGGGACAGGTTAGGAAGGGCTTTGAATGCCACAAGATTTTGTATTTGATCCTGGAGGGCATAGGGAATCAAATTACTTTTTATTTACCTTGTATGATTTTGTATCGACCTTTCTGTATTCACGTTGTTTTACCCAAATAGAACGGAAGTTCCTTGAGGGTGAGAACCATTTCATTTTCATTTTGTATGCCCACTGCTTAATATTTAGTACCTGGCACGCAGGAGGCATGTTTTTTTAAAAATGCTTTTTGAAGAGAATGTTGTACACGATAACAGCCACGTTGTGAGATGACTAATATTGATAAACTTAACCCTTCCCAGCAACACAAGGATCTAAGACATCTCCAAAGGCCTCGTGGTGAAAAATGCTATCCACATCCAGAGAAAGAACTATGGAGTTTGAATGCAGATTGAAGCATACTATTTGCTACTTTTTTTTCTCTTCTGTTGAGTTTTGTTTCCTCTTTCTGGTGGTTCCTCCTATTGGTTCTAATTCTTACTTACAACATCACTAATGGGAAAATATGTTTCATAGGAATGTATATGTGTAGCCTATATCAGATTGTGTGCCATCTTGGGGAGGGTGGTGGGGAGAAAGGGGGAGAAAAATTTTAAACTCAAAAGCATATGGAAGTGATTGTTGATAAATCAAAATAAATTAATTTTAAAAAATGCTTGTTGAATGCTATGGATGATACCTCTAGCAATTTTCCAGATCTCTTTCATATATAGGGACATAATTTACCTTCTTATGTCCTCTTTCTAGCTAGACTCATCCATTGACTCATCTATTAATGTGATAAAAGGTGGTAATGAATAGCGAACAATTTCTAAACAATATAGGTGCATCTAGCAGAGACCTTTTGGATCCAATGCCTTAACCAAAGTAAGCAGAAGAATTTCAGACCCAGGAGCAAGAAAATGGAGGACATAAGGAAGCAGCAATGACATCTCACTCAAATGAACTATGAGTCATGCTTTTTGTATATGGGAGAATCTATTTTTCTTGACAATGCATATTTTTAGAAGGGTTTTGTTTATCTTTCTTTCCCCTGATAGGAAAGGACAAAGAAAAAACAGATTTTGTTCTTTAAAAAAATCCAACTAAATTTTTAAAAAGGAAAGTAAGCTTAACAGGTTACTGACCTAAGAGCCTCAAGGCCTGGCCCTGCCACTCGCTAACCTATAGTTCCCTCCTCTATCATTTGATAGATGGGCCCTATCTGTTCAGCTTCTGAAGGAAACCGATGGAAATAGCAGCAGATCTGAAGTCCAACAAGTGGGGTGGAATCTCAGCTTTGCTATTTACTACCTTGTAACATTGGACAGTGCAATCAACTGAGCTTCAAACCAGGATCACTACACACACACACACACACACACACACACACACACATGATAGATAGATAGATAGATAGATAGATAGATAGATAGATAGATAGATAGATAGATAGATGGATGGATGGATAGGTAGGTGGATGGATGGGTAGATGGATTGAAGGATAGATGGATGGACAAATGGATGGATGGATGGATGGATGGATGGATGGATGGATGGATGGATGGAGAATACATATATACATATACATGTACACATATATACACATACATGCATATATACACATATCACATACACATATGCATATATACATATACATGAGGCATGATTTGAAAGCAGGTGTTCCTGAATCCACAATCATCCCTCCATCTACTATGCCCCATGCCACTCTGGTATTTTCATTTTTAGAAATCTGATACGTCAACAGCTTATGTCATCAGAACACTTCACAGAACCACTGAAGTAGACTGACTTGGTTGTCAGTTAATAAATATTAAGTACCTACTATGTGCCAGATGTTGTGTGATAAGCACTAGAGATACAAAGAAAGGTCAAGGACCTGATCTTATGATGCTCAAGTCTAATGGGAGAAGACAACATGTAAAGAACTCTGTATAAACAAGATATGTAGCAAATAAATTGGAAATAATCAGCAGAGGGAAAGGGCTGGAATTGAGAGGGATAGGGGAAAATGAGATTTTATCTGGGACTCAAAGGAATTCAAGGAAGCCAGGGGTAGAGATGAGAAAGGAAAGAATCCTAGGCATGGAGCACAGCCAGTGAGAATACCCAGAGCTCAAAGATGGAGGATCTTGTCCAAGGAACAGCCAGGAGGCCAGTGTCACCGGCTCAAAGAGTACATGTCAAGGAATAAGGTAATACAAAAACTGGCAAGATGGGGGTTGGGAAGGAGGAGGAGGTTGGGAAGGGCTTTGAATACCAAACAAAAGATTTTATAGTTGATGCTGGAGATTATAAGAAACCACTAGAGTTTATTAAGTGGGGGGTATGGTGGGGAGAGATATGACAGTCAGACCTGTACTTTATCAAGTTGATTTTGACAACTGACTAGAGGAAGGAAATACCTTTGGCAAGGAGACCAATTGGCAGACTGTTTTCAATAGTGCAGCCCTAAGGTGATGAAGGCTTGCACTGGTGTGGTTGGCAATATCAAAGGAGAAAAGGAGGCACGTACAGGAGAGATGCTCCAGAGACAAAATTGACAGGCCCTTGCAACAGAAAGCAAATCCATGTTAAGGACTTCACCTCCCTAAAGGTTAAGAGATGGATGTAACAGTCTCTTCAGGTTCCCACCAGATTTTTTGAGTCTACATTTAATGGCCATCATATCCTTTGTGGCATCACTAGATTTGCTAAATGTGGAGAAAGCTCTGGAACTTGATATTTTTTCTTAACTTTTCCACCCAAATGGGACTCCTTAAGGAATAAAATTCAATGTTGCGTCTCACTAGACTCTGAGGGCACACATTAACAGTGTGATTTATTTCCCATATGTATTGTTCAGCATTCTGTTTGCCAGCCTCCAGAATCTCCTTCTGGACCCCTCTATAAAATGCATAGAAACTAACTTTCCTGTTTTTCAGGAATTTACCCTTTCAGGAAATGCATCATTGGTGTTCCCTCCAATTTCCATGCTTGGAATGGTTGTGCAAGTCATTACCGTAGGCAGTGGATCATTCCTTTTCACTGATCACCCTACTGTTGGGTGTGCACTTGACACAAATGGAACCATTCTTGAGGTGTAATGGGTGGAGACCATACCCAAGAAAATTCCTGGGCAATGACTCAGGAAGACAGGAAGTCAGAGAGAAGGAGATGGATCAGCCAATGGATGATTTAAAAAAAGTCCTCAGGCTCACATGTGCACAATTAGTACAAAACATTCCCACTCCAACCCCAAATTAATAAGAGAAGGAGGTACATCTTAGAATCATAGGATGTTAGAAATGAAACATAATTAGAACATAAAGAATATCGGAGTTGGAAGAGATCTTAAGACAAGGGATGTTAGTTATCAAAGGAACCTTAGAACACAGAATATTAGAGCTAAAAGAAACCTTAGAACACAGAATGTTGGAGTTGAAAGGAATCTTAGGAAAGAGAATAATCATTGCCAGAAAAGACCAGAGAATACAAAATATTAGAACTGGAATTACCTTAGAAACTAAGTAACCCATCCCATCCATTCTAGAAACCAGGAAATTGATCCTTTTTCCCACTTCTACCCCCAATTCCCTCTCCTCCCTGGACTGCATTTGGCTTTTTCATGACTTATTTTCACTTCCCTTCATGGCCACTGCAACCTAATTTCAACTTGATACAAATGCTAGGGTGGGAATGGGGAACACAACGTAATTTTCTCTGGGTTCTAAACCCCCAGGAACAGCCTTGGGCCCAAGTCACTTTTTTACCATGTGGAAGAAATTCCACATTAAAGGAGAAAGGACTATGGTCATTGGCAATAGTCCAGTAGCATAAGAAAGCTCGAGCTTTCTAGTTTGATGTTTTAAAAACAGTTTTCAGTCTGTGAGCCACAGACATCTCAAAGGCAATGATGATTCTCCAAGCAAAATAATTGAAAATTTTAATGTGCTATTGTTGAACTGAGCCCATCAAATCTCCCACATGCTTAGATTAAACAGTCATGGGGCAAATATAAATATTGACAATTATATAGTTTGCCTAGAAAGCAAAAGGAAAAGGTACTCAGTCAGGTTTCCTAAATGACTGTGATGAAGATTTTTTTTGGCTCCAAATGATGCTGGAACAAGGTAACCATATGAAGGAGCATGGGATAGTAAGCCTCTGTCCCTCATAACCACATCACCACCCATCACTGTTTTTCTTCAAACAAAAACTAGGAGATATGGGGATGCTGTAAGAGAGGATTCATCCATCAGGCAGAGGATTAGACTAGAGAACCTCTCAGATCCCTTTCAACACAAATCCTATGACTTCAGCCCCAACAGCACAGAGCAATCATCCCTTGACGAGGTGGGGGAAGTTCTCAGTTGGATTTCCTGTTGAGACATTGATTGGCTGGTAAAATTTGCACAAATATCAGTGCCTCATTTTCACCTCTTGGAAATGAGGGTGATAATTTCTATCTCCTCACAGGGAGACAGAAAGTGGTGGGTAAGAAAGAGATAAGTAATCACTTTAGTAAACTGAGGAATTCTTGGACTGAAATAATCCATCAATTGGCAAAGGGAAAGGAAAAGACTGGAGTTTGTGGGCACAACCTCAACTCATTTGGATGCACTGTAGCCAGAACAATTTTTCTTTGATACAGACACTATTAGAGTGGTTATATTCACTGGCTCACCCAGCTGTGGTCCAGTTGTTTGGCAAAACTACACTGATTCTGAAATTTTTAGTCCCATTGGGTTGGGGAACCCATAGTACTATCACCCAGATCATACTGTGAATTTTCCTGGTTTTGTGTTTTTGCTCATATCAGGACCTGTACTTGAAATTTCTTTCCTTCATCTCTTCACCTGATGAATTCCTACCCAACCCAAAAAGTCCAATTTTAATGTCACTTCCTCCAAGAAACCTTCCTTGATCTCCACCATCAGTAAAGATCTTTCCCCTGTGACCTCACATAATACTTTGTTCCATAACCCTTCAGGTATTTATATGATATTTCCTATTTAGTTATTGATGTCATGTCTTATTCCCATACCAGACTGTAAGCTCCATGATTCATAGTCAGAGTCAGCTTTAATCTTTCCATGTCCTCCAATACATAGCAAAGAGCTCTGTACATAGCAGATGCTTAATAAATTATTTGATGAATAGAAGAATGAATAAATGAACCCAAGAATCCAACCATCAGAAGTTGATAGCTACCCAGAAGGGGCCATGACAACTGTCTTCATATATCTGAAGGGCTCTCAGAAGGAAGAAGCAATGGGCTGAAACTACATGACTCTCAAGGACAGAACTGAGACCAGTGGTTAAAATCTACAAAGAAACAGGTTTCAATTCAGTGCAAGGAAAAACTTCTTTACCATGAGAGCCATGCACAAGGGTTGCCTTGGGAAAGAGTGGTTGTTATTTGTCCTTCATTCTAGAAGAGGACCATGACATCAGGGAGGTGATGCCATGACTTACAAATGAATTGGATTTAAGTGAGGCAAGGCTGTGCCAGGTCACCAGCCTTACTTTCTCCTCCGGAGCCATCTGTGTCTAGTGGCAAGATATAGATCAGAATGACTGGAGATGGCCCCCCAGGAAAAAGTAAGTACCCCTCCAGTGATGGGGTACTAGGCACAGTCATATAGTGACGAGATGGCTGGACTCAGAATTGGTAAGACCCAGGTTCAAATCCTGCTTTAGACGCTTGTTATGTTACCCTGACCACTCTGAACCTTAGTTTCATCAAGTGAGATAACACAGGAAAAGCGCTTTATAAACTCTAAGGCCCCATAGAAATGGGGCCTCTTATTATTGTTTTGTGGTAAAGGAGATTCCAGCATCAGGAAGTGGGTTAGGCTAAATGTTTTCTGAGGACCCTTCCAGGTCTCAGGTTTCAGGATGATGGTGAGATTCTGGGAGGCTAAAATTCAAATGGCTGCCGGGGCAGTGGAGAAGCGAGATAGGGGCTCTGTGAATGAATTCTGGCAAAGCTAAAACAAATAAAGACAGCCACTTCCTTCAGTCGGGGGGAATTTCCTCACTTTCATAAGCACAAATATGCATTCTTTGTCGTTAAAAAAAAAGCCTGATCCCACACATGGCGTGAATGTGCCATTTCTTGACATAAAAGGCCAGCTCTGGGTTGTACTTTTAAGGTAAAACAAGTGTTGCAAGCTTGCCCCAGGCACTCCAAAAGCAGAAAACCTCCCAAGTCAAAAGTTCTCTGTTTTAAATGCATTTCTCTCCTTCAGGTACTAGACAGAAACACTGAAGAAAGGAGAGAGAGCTGAGGAGGGGGAAGGAAAACCGAATTCAATTAAAATTCAGTTTTTACAAGGCAGAAATACTTTGGATATAGAATATAGCAGGTAAAAATATTTCACATATGGAAGGTAGAAATTATTCTTAGTAAGGAAAACTCCTCTGGTTTTACCCAGGCTTACTTTTAAGATAATACTAAAGGTGATTGTTGGGTTTTGCTCTCTAATTATTGGTGATGTGCTCTGGTGGATAGATAAAGCCAGCCCAAAGTCAGGGAGACCTGAGTTCACATACCACCTCTGATGGTTACTGGCTGTGTAGAAGGTTAACTTAACCACTCTGTGTCCCGGGTAACTGCCTGTAAGACCACAAACTTTCACGAAGGTGTTAAACTGCATGCTGGAGAACTTTTGCTCCTATCTCAGGGAAATGCAGGACCAAGAAAAGGAAAAAAACCCCACAAAAATAGCATGAATGACATGGTTTGGGGCATAACACAGATTCTACATTATACAAAATGTCAGAGCTGGGAGGGACCATAGAACACAGAATGTCAGAGCTGGGAAGGACCCCAGAACACAGCATGTCAGAGCTAGGGGGAACCTCAGAACAGAGAATGT
Source organism: Phascolarctos cinereus (assembly GCF_003287225.1). Classification (NCBI taxonomy): domain Eukaryota; kingdom Metazoa; phylum Chordata; class Mammalia; order Diprotodontia; family Phascolarctidae; genus Phascolarctos; species Phascolarctos cinereus. The sequence continues at coordinate 56,002,734 of NW_027555625.1, read as the reverse complement.
CAGAGATAGATGGGACCTCAAAACACATAATGTCAGAGCTGGAAGGGACCTTAACACCTGGAACATCAGAGTGGGGAGACAGCTGGGAGGCCATCCAAGCCACATTTCTACAGCCCTTCCAGTCTGTCTTATAAAACGATCTTTTCACATAATCCCTGTGAAGAAGGTGGTGCCAAAGCTGTTACCCCACTTTTACAGATGAAGAAGCTGTATCTCAGAGAGGCAGTATCTTTCCTAACTTTCCATAGCTTTTAAGGATATGATAGAGATTCAAAACCAGATTTTCTGACATCATTTCATATGTACCTCCCACTACATCAGGTCTCTCATTTTAAATAGATAAAGAAGCAGAGACCTGGAGAAGAGCTGATCTGTGCAAGGTCACATTCAGTCAGTCAATAAATATTTATTAAATACCATTAAATATTATTGAGCACAATGTATCAGGCACTGTGCTAAGCACCAGACATACAAAAAAAAAAAGATAAAAACATTCTTGCCCTCCAGGAGCTCACATTCTGAAGACAACAGCATGAAAACAAGATATATACAAGATATATGAAGTGTAAGTGGAATATACTCTCGGAGTGAAGGCACTAAGGGTGACTGGGGTTAGGATAGGGCTCCAGCAGAAGATGAGCTTTGAAGAGAATATTGAAGGAAGCCCAGGACTCAAAGAGGCACAGATATGGAAGGAAAGCATTCCTAGTATGGGATACTGATGCCAAGAGGTAGAGCCAAGAAAATGTGTGAGCAACAGAAAATAGAGAAGTTAAGCGGGAGAAAACGCAGCTAGTCAATGATAAAACTGGGATTAAAATATAGACTTGCTAACTCCCACAGCCATTTTCTTTCTGTCATCCCATGCTGCCTTCAATTATTCTGGGAGAACTATTGTTAAATCTTTCCTTGTAAAGCATTCAGAACTATGCCTGGCACATAATAAGTGCTCATAAAGTTATCATTATTTTTATTGTTTTTATTATTGTTAAATTCAAGCTCTTTTGAACCACCTTAATTTTTGGCTTTTGTATCTCAACATCGGCTAAGAACTGCTTAAACTACCTGTCCCCAAACAGGCTAAATGGCCTTGGATTGAAAATATCTCATCTGGGAAAAAGACCATTTCAGTGAAAACATTTCCTTTGAGAAACAGGAATTTCCCCATAATTGTGTTCAAAGCCATAGCCCTTGGGGAGCCAGAGGCCTCTTTACCATGAAGGGTTATGCTGATGAATGGGAACCACATGAAATACTCTCCAGAAACCCCAAACTCCAGCCAGCACACTTGTTGCTCCTGCCAAGACACCTGCCAGATGTTCCACAGCTCCTTGGGTGAGCTTGGCAAATAGGCTCCTGTTGGGTAGATTTTTTTTTTTGTGAGGCCTTTGGGGTTAAGTAACTTGTCCAGAGTCACACAGCTAGTGAATGTTATGTGTCTGAGGCCGGATTTGAACTCAGGTCCTCCCGACTCCAGGGCCAGTGCTCTATCCACTGCGCCACCTAGCTGCTCCTCATTCAGGATCTTGAATTTAAGTAGGAGCTAATCTCAGTTGGTCTCTAAAACAGAAGGTAGGGTGATATAATAGAAAGAGTCAGAGTCAGAACTAGGGTAAAGAAACCAGGGCTTTGCCCTAGACAACCCAATTTAGTAGAGGTTAAAATTTGCCTTGATTCTTTCAACAGAAACAATAAAATTTAGCAAGTAGTTAGAGAGAAGAATGAGTAGAAAATAGGAGGCTTCCACATGGCACCTGAGGTGAACGCTTTGCTTATCCCCCAACACATCCCAAACAATGGCTACAATAGTTATATCCACGGGTCTCTATTCCCCTGTCATGGGATAGTATCTCCTTGACCGTTTGCAGATCTTCAAGTCATTCACCCTGGATGTGGTTCATGTTACTTGCCCATGGCACATCAATTCTTAGATATAGCACTGGAGATAAAGATGAATTTTGAATCAAAGAACCTGAGTCCTGGTTCTGAATCTTCTTCTTACTAATGCTTGACCTTGGGCAAATCCCTTCCATGATATAAGCCTTGGTTTCCTCATTTGTCAAATAAGAAGATTGAACTAAAATCTAGTTGAGGTCTCTAAGTTCCATTCAACTCTAAAATCCTACGATTAAACCCAAATACGGGAGGAAAATAACCTTGAGGATATTTGTCAAACAAGTGCCTTCACTCCCTCTGTTCCCTAAACCCCAAATGCCCTTCTACCTCTCCATAAAACAGACACTCATCTCTACCTGTTGAAATCTTCCCCACCCTTTGAAGACTAGCTCAAGGGACACCTCCTCCATGAAAACCTTCTCTGATGTTTCCATCCTCCTCTGAGACAGAAGTGATCTCTTTTGGCTCAGAACTCTCAGAGCCTCTGAAGTAATAAACCTCACTTATTGAACATGCCATATTCTGCCTTATAGTATAGACATCTTTGAATACACCTCATAGGTTCTGAGCTCCATGAAAGCTGGGACAATATACCTTTTTAATTTCAATTCAATGAGCATTTGCTAAGCACCTACTACATGCCAGGCATTGGCACAAAATACTGCCCGACCTCAAGAAGATTAGTTCTACTATGGAATTACATCCTATTCATTTCCGTGGCCCCAATGACATCTAGAGCAAGATGTTGCACATACAACACCCTTAATGAACATCGTTCAATGAATGAATCATAGGGATTTCTGGCACAAAGATCTTTCAAATTCCACATCCCTTTCACACACTTCAATATGAGGCACAGTGGAAAGAACATTGCTGACTCATGCTCGGCTTTAAATCACACCTCTGATGTTTACCAACTATGGGGCCTTGGGCAAATCAATTTACTTCCCAGGGCCTCAGTTTTTTCATTTGTCAAATGGGAAGGGGGAAAGAAGGGGCCTAACTTAGACAGCCTCTGAGAAAACTTCAAACTCCAGATCTAGGATCTTCTGGTCTTACTTCAAATATTCATGAGATATATGTGTAAAATGCTTTGCAAACCTTAAAATGCTATATAAATGCTAGCTACTTTTACTATTAGAGTAGACAGTCCCTCCACCAGCATAGATAGCAATCCCTTAGTAGACTATCTTTGTGTCTTCTGATAGCTAAAAAAAAGGCACCACCTAGTCAGTGTTGGCCATCTGGTAATGGGTCTCTCTGCACTTAGCTGGGCTGGTCTTCAGTGGGTAGATACAGTCTGCCATTTGGGTATTATTAGAAAATACCGTATTGAAGGCTTTTGCCATGGAGTAAAAATGATATCTGGTATCTATGTAGAGTTTTAAGATTTCCAAAATGCTTTGCTTAAGTTATCACATTTGATCCTCACAACAGCCTTGGGAGATAGGTGCTGTTATTATCTCCATTTTATAGAAGAAGAAACTGAGGCACAGAAAGCTTAAGTGATTTGCCAGGGACACACAGCTGTCTGTCCAGTGTCTGTCAAGATTTGAACTTTGTCTTCCTGACTTGAAGTTGAGTGCTCTATCCACAGCACATATCTGCTCCTGCACATATCCTTGAAAGGGCTTCAAGAACCCATGAGCACCTCCATGCCATAAAGAGGCACTGGGAAAGAATTTCTTTGAAATATGTGTACACACAAATATATATGTATATATATATATACACACATGTGTGTGTGTGTCATATACATATAGATTGTCTATATATTCCATGTGATCAACAAAATAACTCAAAACAACTCAGAAGCTTCAGATCTGATGAAAATGTTTGGGAGGTAAGCACATTAAACTTCAAGCAGCATTAAGGTACATGAAGGTTCAGTTTACCTATGGGAGTACAAGACTGTTTACCTGATGCCAAAATCCAGCTTAAGCCCCCAAAAGCCCATCATGCCTCCCCACATTTCCAAACAACCAGATGTTTGGCATTGGGCAGACAAACATCTGGATGACTGGCTGAATCTCTCTATTGCCATCCAAGCGTTTGGTGCTGTAAAGACGGAGGTGGTATCTCTGTCGTGCTCCTATGTGTCCAAGGAGGAACGTCTATCCATATCCTGCCCTTGGGAGAGTTCTGCTCACTGATTTGAGGGCAATGATCATTCTATCCAGGGCAGAGAGCACGGTCCAATGTGCAAAGTCTTGGCTGCTGCCTCAATCCCTCTTCCGTATATCTTTTAGGGATTTTGAATGATTACAGTATTAAACTAACAATCTGACACATGAACAAAATAAGCAACAAGTAAATGCAGTACAATCACAGTAAGACACGCAGCCTGAATACACATATGGTTTCATCATACATCCCCGCCTGCTATGGACAAACGGAATTTCAAAATGATGTGGTTTACAGTTCCCTTAAGTAACATTATCTTGTTAAAGACATTAACCTCAGGCCTCTACTGTTATATATTTGCTTTTATTGTTTTCATCCCGGAGAGCAAACCTGTAGGAGAGACACTCAACAGGAAAAGAGGGTTCGAAGGTCATCAAAACATTGATTTTCAAGATGGCTGAATGGCTGCCTTGGGAGTATTCTATAATTATGAAAAACAGACATTTCTTTTTAGGCCTTTTTCATTAAAAAATTTTCATGAAAAATCTAAGAGCTAATCACAGTTTTCATGATTGAATCAATCATTGTGAGGTCTACATGGAATATTTTCTTCAGTTCTGTAAGCTTACAAGAAGAGAATTAGGCTACTCATTTCCTTTAGCCATGTTGACAGCAGTAATGGCAGGTGAGTGGATGAAGATGAGGGTACACGGTCCTCAGGGATAGCCTGCCCCCCAAGCTGAGGCCCACAGAACTGATTTCCTCTTTGCTTGGGAAATTGTTGGGGGCGAATTATAAGTGCTGGCCATGGAGTCATCAAACAAAGAGGATACTTGGAGATCAATCATTCAATCTGATTCCATCATTGTGTGAATATGTGTGATATGTATGTATGTAGGTAGGTACATATGTGTGTGTGTGCGTGTATATATATATATATATATAAATGCTCGTGTGTGCACACACACACACACACACACACACGCACACACACACACACATACATATAGGGAAACTGAGACCCAGGGAAAGGAAATGAGTTGTTCAAGTTCCCAGAGCAAGTTAAAGAGCAAATAGGCTATTGTTGCCAAAAATCTGCTAGATCTAAAGCCAGGAAAACCTTGGGTTTAAGTCCTGTCACTAACATGCTATCAGTGCGATGTTAGGCAAGTCATGTAAGGTTTCTGAGCCTCCCTTTCCTCATCTATAAAAAGAAGTTAATGATGCTTTCATAGCCTCCCTCACAGGATTTTTGTGAGAAAATGTCTAAAAAAACCTTGAAGAGCTACAGAAATTCAAATTATTCTGCAATCACAGGATTTAGAAACCTTAATCAATGTCATTGGTCCTCTTTGAGAATAAAGGACCAACCAACAGGGATTTATTAAGCACCTACTATGTACCAGGTGCTAGAGATACAAAGACAAAAATGAAACATTCTCTGCCTCCAAGGAGATTACATTCTATTGGGAGAGGCGACATGTGGGGAGAAGGGCTCATTGGTTAGACCCCTCAGATACACATATGTAGATATATATGAAATAAATGCAAGGTGATCTTAGCAGAGAGGAAACATGCAACTAGGGAAATCAGGACATGGCATTTGAACTGATCCTTGAAGTTTCCTTCAAGGTATTCTTAGTAGTATTATTCTTAATAATATAATAAATATTATAATAATTAAATAATATTCTAAAGTATAACATATTATTTTTAGTATTCTAGGTATCTTGGAAATCTTCTAGTTTTAACTCTACACTCCATTTTACAGATGAGGAAACCAAAACCCAGAGAGGGGAAGTATCAAAGGTCATATATCTAGCAAATAGCATAGCAATCAACAAATTTATTAATAATCACTTCTATATGGCAGCTGTTGTACTGAGCTCTGAGGATGCCAAAAAAAAAAATGCAACAACAGTCCCTGCCCTCAAGAAGCTTACATTATAATGAAGGAGACAATGTGTACATAAATAGGTATGATATATACAAAGTAAGTATAAAGTAACCCATAGGAGAAAGTACTTATCATCTGGGAAGACTGGGAAAGGCTTCATGTAGAAGGTAGCATCTCAGCTGAATAATAAAGGAATCTTAATTCTAAGAGGCAGGAATAATAAGAGAGAGTATTCCAGACATAAGAGACAGCCAATGAAAAGAGACTGAGATAGCCCATGGAATGTCACATTCAAAGAACAGAAAGGAGATCAGTATGGTTGGCATTTAGAGAACATGAAGGGGAAAATCAGAAGGGAGTAAATGTCAAAAAGAGAAATGGGTTTATATTTGATCTTGGTCGTTGGAGTTTGAGGGAGAAGGTCAGGGAGTATGGTCAGAACCATGCTTTGATAGCCAAGTGCAAGATGGATTGGAGCAGAGAGAGACCTGAGGCAGGAAATCCAAAATGAGGAGACCTTTGCAACACTCCAGGTGATGGGTGCCTGAACTAGGGTAGTGATGTGTGAACAGAGGGAAGAGGTGTTTTTGTCAACAGAAACGGCAAGATTTGACAAGCAATTGGAATGTGGGGTAAGTAAAAGTGACGAACTGAGGATGACTGAGGTTGCAACTCAGTGACTGGCAGGACGGTATGGCGGTGCCTTCAGAAGCCAAGATCCAAGCCCAGGTCTTCTCTTGCCAGTTCCTGTGTTATTCTCCTTTCTATCACCTTTTGGTCTTTAGACACAGCTTTCACCCTCTGAGCCATGTCTATCTCTACTTGTTTTAAAATATTAGAGCCAATTATTCCATTTAAATTATTTGACTAGCTCCTTTAAAACCCTGCTTTCTTTTACCTACACTTGCCAAGAGTCTCTTGAGTTCATGTTTAATATTAAATGTTCCTGGGGCTTGACACATAGAACATATAAATGGTCTTCTCTTTGCTAGCACAACCTGGATAAATGTCCTGATTAAATCTACTTCTCTGCCTTGCTTTAGTTGACAGAGAAAGAATACTGAGCTAGAGTCCAAAGACCTGAGTCTGACTCTAAAATGTCCTACTTACTGGAAGGGGGAAGGGAAGAAGGGGGCCAGGAAGGGCTAGGATTTCATCAGTGAGAAAACTCCTAGGGTAGAAATTTAGTCTTCGAGTACTACCATAGACCCTGAGAGGGTTAGGTGACTTCTCTGAGGTCATATAGTAAACATATATCAGAAATAGGACTTGAGCTCCATTCTTCCTAACTCCATGTCTGGCCCTTCCTGCCCTACACTATTTCTCTCTCTCTCTTTTTAATTTTTTTAGGCAATTGGGGTTAAGTGACTTGCCCAGGGTCACACAGCTAGTAAGTGTCAAGTGTTTGGTCTGAGGCTGGATTTGAACTCATGTCCTCCTGACTTCAGGGCCGGTGCTTTATCCACTGTGCCACCTAGCTGCCCCACACTATATCTCTCACATGAGGCATGAGCACTATGACTGTAGAGTTAAGTTAGATAGTATATAACAGGTCTAGTCATTCAGAGGAGAGGAGAAAGACTAGCCTATTTAGGAAGGCTTCATGAAGGAAGTGGACCTTGAGTTGAGCACTGGGTAGAATTTGGATGGAGGGAGTAGGAGGCTTGTGGGGAGGAAGGGCAGTAAAACATCTTCCAGACAAGGGAAAGAATCTGTGTCTCCTCTGCCCAAACAATTCTTGATGTTTCCACCATTAGACTGTAAGCTCTTCAAGGGCAGAGACTGTCTTTTGTATCTCTAGCACTTAGCACAGTGCCAGGAATATAGTAGGTACTTAATAAATGCTTATTGACTGACTCACAAAGCAATCTTTCTTGTGCACAGACCTTGTCCTCCAACTGAAAATCTTCAATAACTCTTTTTTACCTACTGAGATTGAAGCCTTTGCCAGCTCTGCCTCACTTGAATCCAATTCGTGCACGAGTCAAGACATCACCCTCATGATGTCCTTGGTCCTCTTCGAGAGCCAAGGACAAACAATAACCCAGTAAAGTTCACAGTTCTTGGCCTATGGTTTGAAGTCCTTCACTGACACAACCCCGTAAATGTCCTGATTACATCTACTTCTCTGCTCTGCTTTGGTTAATGAAGAAAGAACACTGAACCTGGGTTTCTGTATCATACCTCCCCCAAATCTTTACACTCTAGTCAAAATGGCAGCTCTCTCTGTCCTGAGCACATCTTATGTGATCTTGCCTCCACACCTTTGCCCAAGCTATTCAGCATTCCTGGAATGGCCTTCCCATTTTTTTTCAATTCCTACCGAGCCTTTAAAGTCCAACTAAAATGCCACCTACTTCAGGAAGCTTTTAATGATTCTTCTCCATACTCTCATGACCTTTCCCTCCAAGAAGGTCCTTGTTTGTGTGTTTTGATGTACTTGCCATGTTTATGGTATGTTATGCTTATCTATGTGAATGTCTAATCCTCTCTCACCGCCCGCCCCCCCAGCCCTTTTTTGGCATCTAATTCCCCCTACTATACTTTAACTTGAAACTCTAGGAGAGGAACGATTGTGTTACCTAAGCTTTATAGCTCTCTCATCTCTTAGCACAGTGCTCTTTCTAAGGCAGATGGTTAGTAAATATTGCATTGTACACCAAATGAGAGACAGACACTGCCCTCAGAGAGCTTATAGTCTAGTGGGTGAATGAACCACCAACATGGACACAACTATAACACACAGCAGAAGGGTGTTAGTGTGATGATAAGCAGAATTTCAGACAAGTTCTGGAGGGAAATAATTACCTAAAGAGTGAGGAATCAAGGAAGACTTTCTACAGGAAGTAGTATTTGGGTGGAAATGATAGTCTTTAATTAGATGTAGCTTGAAAAGCAAGATTATTTGAAAATGTTATTACTGCTGCCTAGAAAAAAAAAGTGACTGCTTCCATGAATTTCCTTGCTCCACAGACTCAAAAAGACATACAGGCGGAAGGACATTGTGCTACATCCCTCTTCCTGCTCTGTCATTGAACAGAATTTACTTTGAAATGCTGGGTCAGGTTTCTATTAGCTATCCATCAACTCTGAGGGCCTACTGGGAATGGAGGGGGAGTGGACTAGAGGGAGTGAGATGGGGGAGGGGAGGGAAAGGAGAAAAGAAGACAGCTTGAAGACAGGTGGCACTGTGGGGAAAACATTGAATTTGGAATCCAGCAAATTTCTACTCTGCTATTTCCTACCTGTGTGATCTTGGTGAAATAATTTAACATCTTAGGGCTTTCTTCTCCTCCACTTATAAAATGAGAGGGTTAGAATGAATGATCACCAAGGTTGCCTCCAACTTAAAATTCTATGATCCCGACAATAGGTGTAAAAGACTAGGACCAGGGTCTCTTTCTAAACAAAATGTTTGAGGTTGATCAAGCCTTTCCCCATCAATGTCCCATTTCCCCCATTCTGTGAATCTCATCCCTCTTATCACCAGTCATGGTTTGGCTGATAAGAGCATAAAATGTAAACCTTGTTGTTTAGCAATAAACTCGGATAGACTTTTAAAAACCTTTGATAGTCTAAACCACAGTAGGAAAATAAGAAGCTATGGAGTGGGCCTAAACATCCCTTACATGGAGATTCTCTGTCTAGGAAAGGAGGGTCTTCTGCACTATGTCCTATGCAACTTTACAAGAGGCTAGAATATTCTCCAAATGTCCCTAGAGGTTTTTGCAGTCCACTTTCCCCTTACCTCTGCTCAAATGGCTGAACTTTCTGGGATTGGGCAGGAAAGGGAGGTACACTCAATGACAGGGTTCGAGAGAAGAGCCTGGGAAGTACGGGTCTGCAGGAAGAGTGAAATGCATACAGAAAGCCATAACCTGGTGCCAGTTCAGTGAATGCCTACCCACTGATTAGGTAGATGAGGGATTCCTGATTTGTGTGTGTGCAAGAAGACCTCAATTCCTAAAGGGGAAAAAGGGAAGCAAATAAATCCTCTCCCCTTACTCTCTCTCCTATCTGGAAACCCAAGGGAAAATTGGTGTTGAATGTGTCCTGAAAAAGAGAACTGTTTCTCCTCAGGTCCTCTTTTAACCCTCTAAGAGGGCAGTCCTTCCTGGCTCAGCTGCCACCGATCATGTTTGCCATGATCCCGGGTCACAGAAACCAAGAGATCAGCCAGGAGCCATTGGGCCATGTGTGTCCTTCAACGATAGGCATAAGTGCATACTCAGCTCCACGGGAAGAGCTTCAGTCCATCCACCCCCTTGCTATACTTAGCTCCATTGAGAGGCAAGCATGGTGTGGTACATGGAGTGCCAACAATTCATACTGTACCACGTTAATACATATCCCTTTCTAAAATCTACTTAAGGCTGACTGACTAAATGATTCTCAAGCCAAGTCAACAAATCATCATAAATGTCCAACAAACATTTATGAAGCCCCTACTATGTGCCAGGCTTTTCACTAAGCTCTGAATACACAAAAAATATCTGTGTATATATGTATGTATGTATGTATGTATGTATGCATGCATATATACATGCATAGTAAATTGGAGATAACTCTTAGAGGGAAGGTACTAGCATTGAAATGCCTCTTGCGGGAGACGGAATAAATTTAAGATGGAAGCACATTTATGGGGGTTCAAGCCAATATCATTAGAGAAAATCTGGGATATCCCTAGAACTCCAAGGAAGAGATAAAGACAGTCTAGCTCTGGGAACCCAACTCATCACTAAGACTGGGAATTGGAATGAGGATACCTCAGAGCTCATATGGGCAACACTGTTGTAAACTTTAATGTAAGCACTTTTGTGAATAGGGATTATTTTAATAGTCTCTTAATAAATATTTGTAGGTAGGGGAGGGAGGGAGAGAGGGGAATAAATATTTATATAGCACCTGCCATATGTCAGGCACTATGCTAAGTACTTTACTAATATTATCTCATTTAATCGTGTGATGAGGACAGGGAATGTATTGTATCTAACTTTCTACTTCCCCCAGCTTCTTTTGAAGGGTCTTGCACATAGTATGTGCTTAGGAAACATTTATTGAATTGAATGGAATATTAAAAAGCAAGTTTGAGGCTTGTATCTAGGTTTGACAGCCCAGGTCAGAACCAGAGATTAAATATGACCTGAAGTCCTTTAATCTCTGTGAGCCTGAGATCTCTCCTCTGAAAAATGAGAGTGTTGTCTTGGGCCATGTGAACTCTCAAGTCTGTTCTAGATCTAAATGTAGGCTCCTATCATTCTAATTAGCTGATGGACTTTGCCCAGTTTGGGAGGACCAGGGGGTAGCTGGAAGGAACAGAGATATTCAGATGCTTTTAAGTAGGGTAGTGTTGCATAGTTCAGGAAAGGATATGGATTTGCTGGTCATGCTGTCAGCTTAACAGATTGGGATCTTGGCTCTGAGATTAGTGATGGAAGGCACTGACCTCAGCATGGGTATGTTTGCTGTGAATAAGCATCAACTCAGGGTAAGAAAATGAGTCGGTGCAAGAAGATTGTGCCTGCTGCTGTTGGAGCCCAGAGAGGTCATCAAAGGAAAAATTCCAGTCTATTAAAGGAAATGAAGAGAACAAAAACACATTTGAGGATTAGGCATGAAATTTGGGTTTTAAAGATAGCCATAGACCTTGTAGGCTTCTATCTCTTCAGCCTCCTTTCTGATCTGATAAAGTAACATTTCATGAAGAAAAACATGGGGAAACCCTCAAAGTCACTTAACCACACATACCCTTTGTCCCATTGATACCATATATACAAAAAGATCAAAGAGAGAGGCAAAGGGTCTATATGCACAAAAATACTTATAGCAGCTCTTTTTTGTGTGATGGCAAAGAACTGGAAACTGATGGGGGGTGTGCAGTGCCCATCTATTGGGGAATGGCTGAATAAATTATGGTATATGAATATAATGTAATATTCTTATGCTAGAAGAAATTATAATATGTATGGTTTCAGAGAAAAGTAGGAAGACTTATATGAACTGATGTACTCTGAAATGAGCAGAATGAGGAGAACAATTTATCTTACAGCAACAACATTTTTAAAATTTTGGAAGACTTTAGACCTCTGATCAACACAATAATCAAATATTTTTCAGAGAACTAATAATGACAGAGGGAGGGAGGGAGGAAGGGAGAGAGAGAGAGAGAGAGAGAGAGAGAGAGAGAGAGAGAGAGAGAGAGAGAGATCTAAAAATGCAGAATGAAACACATAATTTTGGACATAACCAATGTGGCAATTTGTTTTGCTTGACAGCAAATATTTGTTACTATGGATTTGTTTTTCTTTTTCTTTTTCTCTTTCCAGTTGAGAAGGGAAAAGTGAAAGGAAAAGAAAATAAATCTTGTTAACTTAAAAAGAAATTGAATTTGACTAAAAAAAGAAAGAAGTAGAGCATGGGAAAGCCAAAACAGTGGGAACTGGACTATATTGTAAAAGTTCCACAATGCTATTATGGTCATGGATGCAGAAAGAATAATTTCAACTGGGCACTGGGTATCTCTCTAGAAATAAAATGGGACCTACGGCAGTGCTAATTCTCTTTTTTTGCTATTTTAGGCAAACAGAACACTGGAATGCAAGCTCTTTGAGGGGAGTAACTTTTTCTTCTGGTTTTTGTTCTTGTATCCCCTGCCCTCAGTACCTAACACAGTGCCCGAAAAAAACAAGTACTTAATAAATGATTATTCTATGAATGAATGAAAGTAATAGTCTCTTGGACCTCTTTGTATCCCTAGACTCCAACATGTACTGTAGGCACTCAATTAATCTTTATTGATTTTGTTAATACTATCTGGATAGCACATTGGGTACTGACTGGAAAAGTCCCATGTTTATCATGTCTCTAGAATAAGAAGTGAAGAGAATACATGTTGAGACACCTGCTCAAAGCTATACTAACACTCAGTCTTATATTGCTGTGAATCATTTTTCTGTTTTCCAACCAATATGTTTTCAAATCTGAGCCCTGGTTTTCCCCATCTGTAAAATGGAGCAGGATGGGATGGAGGGAGGTTCCTTTTATGAAGCATTTCCTTACTCCCTCCAATACCCCATGTGAAAGTGATCAGAGAAAGTAACATGGCCCAGTAGAAAGATCTTGGGATTTGGAATCAACCAATCTGAAACAAATCTTGGCTCTGTCACTTGGTTTCCTAATTGGTAAAATGACGCATTTGGACGAGATAGTCTTCAATGTCCCTTCCATTCCAAAATCTATACTACTATGGATTCATCTGACCTTTTGCCTGGCCATCACCTTTGTACCTATCACACTTTCCTTTGTTTCATCATTGTTTATGTGCTTGTCCTTCTATCCATTAGATTATAAACTCCTTGAGGAGAGTCTATCTGTGTTGGTATTTCTAGGACTGAGCACAGGACCTCATGTGAAGTAGGCATTTAATAAATATTGGTTGAGTTGCATTGAATTGGACTTAAACTGTTCCCTTCCTGGCCTGGGAGCCTAGTATTTCCTTCTTGCAGTCATCCAATTTGATTGGCACTATATACCAAGGTACTGAGATGATGCAGAATTGAATGACTGGGAAGCTGGGCCACTTGATTAGCCAGAATGAAATTATTCTCTCCAAAATAGGAAGGTTCATATTACTATAGGCTTTCTCACTATGGCCAAGCTTCCTGTGATCCAATAAACGAGACCATATGGGATAGCAACATGATGAGCTGGAGCATAGAGGAGATCTCTTGGCCATGGGAACAGGAGACGCAGTGTGCTGTAGTGGGAATGGCAATGGACTCAAAGTGAAAAAAACCTGGGCTTGAATTCTTTGCTGCTTGTTGTTATCTTTGTTTTCTTCTCCTTCTCTTCTTCTTCTTCTTCTTCTTCTTCTTCTTCTTCTTCTTCTTCTCCTTCTTCTTCTTCTTCTTTTCTTCTCCTTCTCCTTCTTCTTCTTCTTCTTCTTCTTCTCCTTCTCCTTCTTCTTCTCCTCCTCTTCCTCCTCCCACTCCTCCTCATCCTCCTTCTTCTCCTTTTTCAGTTGTTTCAGTCATGTCTGACTCTTTGGAACTCTATTTCAGGTTTTCTTGGCAAAGATACTGGAGTGGTTTACCATTTCCTTCTTCAGCTCATTTGACAGATGAGGAAACTGAGGCAAACAGGGTTAAGTGACTTGGCCAGGGTCACACAGCTAGTAAATGTCTGAGGCCAGATTTGAACTCAGGAAGATCCATCTTCTGGTACTCTATCCACTTTGCCACCTAGCTGCCCTTTGCTATTTAGTAGTAGTGAAACCTTAGCCAAGTCAGAGGTGCAGCATTAAAGCATGTTTCAGAGTTTTCACTAGAAATGGAGCTATAGCAATAGCTATAATGGCCAATCTCAGTCCTGGAGAAGAGATGAGGAAATGTACCTCCCCCCTTTTCTTGGTAAGATGGGCAACTTCACTGCATACACTGTTAGATGTGGTTGATGTGCATGGTTTTGCTTAACTACTTTTTCTTTGCCGCAAGGGAATCAGTCAATTAATCAACCAAATAATCATTTATTAAGCACCTTCTATGTATCAGGCACTGTGCTAAGTACTAAGAATACAAAGACAAAAAAATAGTCTCTGCCCTCAAGAAACTTAGATTCTAACTGGAAAAGTTCACTAGAGATAGGGAGGAGGAATAGAAAAGGACCTAACTGGAAATGGTTATGATGGAAAAACAGAAGGCATCTATAGCAGTGGGGCATAGGGGCGCCTGGGGTACAGCATGGACACCTGAAATGGGATCCAGTATTTTTCTCAAGGTTGGGGGAAGAGGTAATTTCTTCCTTTTAGCATGCAGTGGCAATGGTGGCTCTAAGCATCCAGCAGTGAGAATCTTACTTGCTTAGGGAACCCTGAGTCCATGGTGGTGGTTTTATTCTTGTTGTCCTCCTCCTTCTCCTTCTCTTCCTCCTTCTGCTCCTCCTCCTCCTCCTCTTTCTTCTTCTTCTTCTTCTTCTTCTTCTTCTTCTTCTTCTTCTTCTTCTTCTTCTTCTTCTTCTTCTTCTTCTTCTTCTTCTCCTTCTCCCTCTCCCTCCTCCTCCTCCTTATCATCATCATTGTCCTTCCCAGAGCAAAGATCAATGAACAGTAATTCTGAGAAGTGGGCATTTCCAGCCTTGGCCACTACTTTGTGCGAATTTGAGGGTTAGACAGTTCTGGAGTGGAATGCAAGCTGCCCTTGAGCAGTGAGTCTTTACTGGAGTAACATGATTCTTGAGGGAGAAAATGGCTACCATTAGTGATCATTCTGTACCTTGATTAAAGAGAGCTGTGTGCCCTGACTAGTCAGGAGATCTGGGCTTTTGTAAGTTGATGGAAAACCACAGATCTGAGGTGAAAGTGTCTGTAACATGTTCCCATAAAATTGTCTTTACCTGCTGGGAAAGTGTAATGAGTGTGATGGGCCATTGTCTTATGTTTTTGTATTTGCTTGTGGCCAGTACAGTATTAAGCATCCTACATCTTGCTGTAGTAAATAAACTGCTTTCCTCTCCCTACTATTCATATTGTGTCTTGAGTATCTTATCTACAAAACACCCTGTTAATTCCTTTAATTAACATGAGCCATAACTAGGCTTTGTTTAAGAATTTGCTATGGAGTTAGACTGGAATGGAGACAATGAGCCAAAAAGTAAAAAAGCTAGACTCCTCCCCCTTGGGGGGAAGGAAAAAATTTATCCCTAAAATTAGCTCCACATCAGTCCAGAGCCAAAGTCAATTCCTTTGTTGGGTCACTTGGGCTGTGGGTCATAATACATAGGATAGATAGATAGCTATTAGAGATCTTAAATGGATTAGTGAGACAGAAATTGGAGAAACAGATATATATGTATGTGTGTGTGTATATATATATATATATATATATATATATAATATGTATGTGTATATATATAATATATATGTATATACATATATATAACATATATATGTATATATACATATATATTATATATATGTGTATATATATATATGTAGAGAGAGAGACAAAGACAGAGAGAAAGAGAGAGAGGATTAGAGCTTGGATTAGAGAGATACATATAGAAAGAGATTAAATAGAGAAATAGAGATTAGAGAGAGATGAGACATAGATTAGATAAATGAATCGATAGATTGATAGAGATTAGCTAGAGAGATAGAAATTAGAGAAACAAATATAAAGAGAGAGATTAGGTAGAGAAGTAAAGAGATTAGATAGATATATGAATGGATAGTTACATAGTTAGAGAGATAGAGATTAGATAAGAGCTTAGATATATGAGAGTTAGAAATTAAAAAGACATATAGAGAGATTAGATAGAGAAATAAGATAGAGATGAGAGATAAATTAGATAGATATATGGATAAATAGAAATTAGAGCTTAGATAGATTGGAGAGATAGAAATTAGAGAGACATAGCAAAAATATTAGATACAGAGATTAGAGACATGAGATAGACAGACAGACAAATGGATGGATGGATAGATGGGTGGTTGGATAGATCTAGAAATAGATCTAGATAATGATATAGATATCAGTAATGATAATGATATCAGAGAAAAGAAACTATCTCTACTTGAGATAATATTCATCTTGTTACCCTCTCTTGGTAGGATTAATGGTTTGGAGCTTTTCCTCTTCCCTGGATCAGAAGGGGCCATTCTAGACTAGTTCTCATCACTTTGACTTAACAAATGACATGGAGTTATAAAGAGTGTTGTCCTTGGAAGTCAGAGGACAGAATCACTTTATCTCTCTGGGCCTTAAATTTCTTATCCACAAAAAGAAGAGGTTAGACACTAAGGTCCATTCCAACTTTGAATATATGAACATAATGAAACAATAAGTGACAGTGTACTGGTTTTGTATAGACAGACAGGTAGACAGACAGGAAATGAAGGTGATATGAAAAAGTTATCTATAATTTTTTGTTTTAATTAATAAAGAAAAATTGTAGTGCTTTTGTCTCAAAGGAAAAAAAACTTTCTTTTTTTTCTATAAGATAATCTTTGCTTCTCCCTCTTAGGGTTCTTAGAGATTTGTGAGAGATGTTTTCCTATATAGAATTTCCATCTAACAACATAAAAATCAAGTCATTCAATCAACAAATATTTATTAAGTGCCTACTATGTGCTAGGCACTGTGCTAAGCACTGGGGATACAAAGAAAGGCAAAAGATCTTCCTTGCCCTCAAGGAGCTTACAATCTGAAGTGACCAAATATCAAGTTTGGACAGGATAGACTCGTTTGGAGCGTTGGTTTTGTTTCTTATATTAACTTCTGCCACTTGGACAGATGTCTTTCCCAGTACTCTAGTACTTTTGGTTCTTTCGTGAATTGCCATAGCCATCTATGGTAAATTAATTAGTTAGTTCACAAAATGTTATTATATTCATAAAGAGAGGCAGAATGGTGCTGTGGATAAAATGCTGCATCTGGAGTCGAGAAGATGTGAGTTAATCTCACCTCTAACAGTGTGACCATAGGCAATCCACTTAACTTCTCTGGGCTTCAAGCCATTCTCTAAGACTTATCTAGTAAGTAATACATGAGTTGTAACCTGTTTAGTGGAGGAAGTTCACACACCAACTAAATCACAGAACCTTAAAGAACTCACGGAAGCAAAATAACATAGTAAACTTCCCCTTTATCTACAGATCAGAGTCAGGAGAGTATATATTCACTTCACCTCTTGGCCTCAGTTTCCCTATCTGTAAAATGAGGTGGTTGGACTAGATGATTTCTCAGGTTTTTTTTTTCAGCTTCGAAGTCCATGCCTAATCCCATATAGCTTTTCTAGGCTTGAAGGTGTTGAGGGACAAGAATATTACATTCTTTTTTTTTTCATGAAAGCATGAAATATTCACATGGAAAGAACCTAAATATTTTCAATAAAGCTTTGGTTTACAAAGTAGCATTTGCATAGTGTACACAGCCAGCCAAGAGACAACAGATCTTCACTCCTGGGGCACCGCTGCAAAGATACCAACTGGAAGACGATATCTTCTCTTTGATAGGAGAGGTATTCCCTCTAATCACTGGGAATCTTTGTGAAGGACCCTTTTAAACACAATTCATTGCCAAGGTGAAGTGAAATCCAATTTCGGTCCAGAAAGCCCAGATCTGCAAAATAAACAGACTTCCATGTACAATGTCAGTTTTCAGGTCCTGGAACACAGCTAAAAGACAGAACATGACATTACACACTGCCTGTCAGAGAATATTTGCAGAACCCACTATGGTTAGCCAAAGCAAACTCACAGCTAAAATTACAGGTGGAAAAATATTTTTAACAAATCCTTTAAAAGAATTCAAATATACACCTATCATACACACACTGAAAAACACAAGGTTTCTCTTCATGAGCTCATAACTGGACCACTAATGTTCAGAGTTCTAGAGTGGTCTGACTGTTTATTGGAATTAAATTTGTTGTTTTCTCCTGTCAAGCACTTATACACATGTATATCTTATACCTAATCAGTCTCAGAGTCTTTCTCATTTTCTTTAACAGATAAGACTGAATTTCCCCTTCCAAGAACCCTAATTTACATCCAAATGCTTTGCTTTCATGGGTATTTATTTCCATGAGACATAATTTTCATAAGATTTTAAAATCTTATTTTCATAAGATCCAAATTCGAAAAGAATCTTAACACATAGATCACAACTGAGGGGTTTGTGGCAAGAGTATTTCCCCTATCTGGGCCTCAGTTTCCTCATCTGTGAGATAAAAGGGTTAAATCTGATGATTTTTAATATATCATCCATCCTTAAATTTGTGATCCTACTAATAAACATAGAATGTCAGAGCTAGAAGGGACTTGAGAACATATGATATCAGAGTCAAAAAGCATCTTAGGACATTATCAAATCCAATCCAAATAGAATTTTAGATATGAAAGCCCCAAAGCCCAGAAAGAATAAACAGCTTATCCAGGGTGGTACAGTAAGTTACAACAAAGCTGGGAGTAGAACCCTTGGATGAAGACAGAAGACCTGGAATCAACATACAATGAGGCAGGTATTTGGTGTCAACAGATGAAAAATGTCACATTGACCTGAATTTGAACCGATGGTCTCCAAAGCCAAAATGGGATACTTTATGGAAAACTTTTTGTATCTTTAAATCATTCTTAAGGACTTCATAGTAACAGGAGCAATAAGATGACAGACAAGAGATTTTCACTACTTCACGCTAACTTTCAAAAGCTTCCAAATGAGTAATTAAGCACCAAATGCAGAGTGATTCCAAATGACTACCCAGGACAGAAAAGAGAGCCACACAAGGTAAAATCTATATGAATTACCATCAGAGAATGCTAATCCTTAAAATCACTCAGCATCCCTTCCTCACCAGTCTCTATGCTTCTGCTCCCAGCAGGGACAAAATAGAAAAAAAAAACTTATCCCTGGGCTTATGGCTTAAATTAGTATCCCTCCAGCTGCAGAGATTTTGCCAGAAATACACACACACACCCTCTCCTCCAATCCCTCTCCCAACCAGCAGCAGACATTGATTCTGCCCAGCCATGAGTAGAGAGGATAAATCATGCTGTCTTCTGCCTAGAGTGACCCCTAGGTTACATACCTCCAAGGTATACTCATCATCCCCTAATCCTGCAAAAAGTCAGATGCTGATTCAGCCAAGCTTGGAGGAGAGTCAAGGGAGGAACTGGGTAGAGAACCAGTATGAGCAGCTTCATAAGGCCATAAAAAAGTCTGAAACCCAGTTTGGACCAGGCCTTTCCCACCAGAGGCTACTTAGGGCAAGAACCCAGGGCAATGAGCATTAAATCCCTCAATGTAAGAGGAGTCTGAGAGGGCTTTGCAGCCTAGCCTGAAGGCTATACCCATCAGCATAGGGAAAGCAGTCAGGAAGTGAGTGATGGGGGTATAGAAGGAAAAAGAGCTGACACATTAAAGATTTCCAGAAGAAAACTCAATAAAAATGCAGAGCATAAGGAGATAAATCAACAGGGAAGACATTATACTAGAAGAAAGGATAAATACCAAGCCCTCATGGAGATTACAAAGCTTGCTTAAATATTGTAAGACGAAGGAAAGTGAAACAATGCCTGTCGAAATACAGAATCTTGTGAAATCCCAAGTTATAGCTCTCAATGCAGACATTTTGTAAAAATTCAATTAGCAGACTAGAAAAAATACAGTCCATGGTGGAGAGCTTATGGCAAAGTTAGGACTTGGGGAGTGAAAAGGAGATTAACATATAGAATACAAAAATGCTTAGCTGGAGGAAATTCTGGCAGAAGAGAAGCAAATGACAACAATGTTAATAGAGCACATGATCTCTGTACAAGCATAAGCCACTGACCTTAAAAACAGAATGTGCAGAGACAACCTAAGGACCATAGCTATCCCAGAAGAACAAGACAAATTAAAATGAAAAAAAAAAACCTAAGCAACACAATGAAGGAAAAAATGTAATAAAACTGCCCATAGTATTCAAATACAAAAAAACAAAGCACCAAGAAAACAAAAATCTGCAAATCACTTTCAGAAAGAAAGAAAGCTTGTGCTTCAAAATCCAAGATACATAGTGGTTACATTGAACAATTCTCATGACAAAGAACCAATGCTGCAAGTGGTCAAGACTATCAAATAAAAAGAAAAGGAAATTCAAGCACCAGAAAACTTGCACTCTCTAAAAAACTAAAAAAGATAAAAGACAATCACCAAGAGATTTTTAAAGTATAAGAGAAGATAAAGATGAAATCATGATTTAAAGAAATGGAAAAAGTGAAAGGAAAAGAGGTTGAACTGAAGCCCACAGGCTAAACTTAACCTCTCTGGGTGAATCAAGGTATTTTGTAGAACAAATCCTCAGTGACAGTGGAGATGAATGGGTAGAAAGGAGATGGAAGTTAGAGGGAAAATGGGTAATGTAGCCTTATGGAGCTCATTTATGAACAGAGAAGGGATGATGCCTCATTCGTATGGTCTCTTAGCAAGAAGAACAGCTGGGAGGGCACCAGAAGGTAGGGATTGAAAATGGGGAAATAAAGGGAGAGACAACCTATTAGTGGGGAAGGAATCTCAAAGAAGATCACTTCCATAGAGAAAAGGAGGTATACCTGTGATGGAAGATGGGGACCCTATGCTAGTTTTGATCTGGAAAGAGTTAGCACATTAAGAGACCACCTTTCCTGAGAGAGTTTTGTGTCTCCATGGATCACATCCTGCCTTAGGAAAAGAGAAATAAGTGCTGGGGACAAGCAGCAACCAGAAGGAAGGGAGGACATAGACTCAGAGATGAGATCTTACTGCCAATGAGAAAAAGAATGGTCATGGAGATGGCAGAGATAAAATTATAGTTACGACCTGGGACACTGGGAAATTTCTCCCATGGGGCACTGCTTCTATCCAAATAATTTCTCTCATAAATTGATACATGTAAAAGTGAGTCACAATAGATCAAAAAAAGAGGGGGCAATAGGTCCAGCTCTATAAAGGCAATGACAGAAATTTGTTAGAAGAGAGAACTCAAGCGTGCTACATCAGAAGCATTAATTACATGAAGAAAACAAAGAGATTAAAGAAGGAACTAATAAAGATATAGAAAATAAAATTTTAGAATAGAAGAAAGGGAAGAGAATTAATGAAAGTATAAAACAAATACATTTTTTTTCTCAGAAAAAGGCACAGGAAAAACATTACTATTAGAAGTGTTAGCTCTATTTTTGTTATTCTGGTTAGCAAAATCCAGGTCTTTTTCTAGGTTAGCTTTAAAAAGTTTGTAACATGGTCACTAGCCACTGATGAAAGCCAACATATGCATAAAATAACACTCTGCTGCTTTATCAAGCAGAAATGATCTAGAAAGTAATATATCTGAGATGCTAATATCTAATGCTGAAACTAACCAGGATCATGCAGTCCAACGGTGAGAAGCTGTCAGATGCTTACTGATTAGTATGCTTGCTGCTGGGGGGGGGGGTGATAGGAAGAGAAGAGAAGAGGCAGAAAATCTCTGTTACACATGGCTTTGGCAAGTCATGATATACAAGTACAAATGTAGAGGTGAATTTTTAGACATTTGAGCTATGGTAGTATGGAGAAGGGGGAGATCAGCTATAATACAGCAACACGTTGTATTTTAAAGAAGATGGCATTTGTCTTTGGAAACAAGACTAGATGTAGTGACAGAAGACTGGGGTTCAAGTACCTGTCCAACAATTACTATTTGCATGACCTTCCTGTGTAAATTACTCTTCTGAGTCTCATTTTCTTCATCTATAAAATGGAAGTAATAGCATTTCTGCCTCACAGAGTTGTTGTGAAGAAAGATCTTAGGTCATATAATGTTAAAGAAATATGATTAATAATGTGTTATGTCATACATGTATTATTTAGGCAACATGTGTTGCCTAAAAGTTTATTTTCTTACTTCATCTTTTTTTTTTTTACTTCATCATCTTTCTTACTTCATTGCTTTTAATCACCAACTGTTGCTGGAACAAAGAATGTCTTGCCACCCTAGAGAAACACTGTGCCAAAGAGTCAGTCTAATAAATGCTAATTTACTAATAAATGCTAGTTCACTGAGTGACTGACCAAAGAAATGGGTCATGGTGAAACTGGCAGAGGAAGACAGGAGAAAGGATGTTGGATTCGAATTATAGTACCTAGGTTCCAATGTGACCTTGACCAAGTCATTTGACTTATTTCATAAAATGAAATAGTTGGACTAAATGATGTGTAAAATTTCTTTTAGATATGATCTCTAATCCTATGAAAGAAAACCAGATAGAGACTCTGGACACTTGGGTTCTTGTCCTAACTAGCCGTGTGATCTTGAGTAAGTCACTTCTTAGGATCCCTTATGAAAATGGAGAAAATAATCCTTTACTTGAAAACTTCTCGAGGTTACTGTGTGGATCAAGAGAGATAATGTCTGTAGTGTATTTTATAAATATCTCAAAGCTCTTTATAAATGCTGGCTATTGTTAGTATGATTATGTTTATAGCACACAACTCAATATGAATAAACAGTCAAAAAATGGGGGAGGGAGGGAAGGAAGGGTTAAAGTGTTCTGTACTATACTGAGATAATACTATAACAAGGACAAGGAAGGTTCCAGTCCTCTTGTCTGTGTTCTGGTCAAACTGCATCCGGGTTGCTATGTCCGGCTCTGAATGCCACATGTGGAAAAAGACATGAGCCAAAACATGCCTCGAAGAAGGTGGTTAGGATAATGAAATCATTCAAAAATATTCCAAACACTAGGGACATTCAGCCCTGAAGAAGAGAGGACTGAGTTAGGATTGAGGAAGGAGAACATGACTGAATTCTTCAAATATCAGGAGGACTGTGAGATGGGAAGATGAATGATGGACAAGATTGATTCTGCTTGAGGAGGAACTAAGAAAAAAAAGGGAGAGAAAGCAGATGTCCAGTTCAATAGAAGACTTCCTAACAATCAGAGTGGGTTCATTCCCCACCCCCATCCCCACCAGAAGCTGTCAGAGGTGTGATCACTTGTTGGCAGTATGGTAGGGCAACTATTAGTCGGGTACAAATTAGAGTAGATTGCTTCTGGATGGATTTTCATCTTTGAGACTGTGAGTATTATATATACCAGGGAACCAAGGGTTAGCAACCTTTCAAAAGCCAGGTGTCAAGGTTGCAAACCCTGGCTCTCCAGTCTTGTAGGGAAAATGGTGTGGAAGGATCAGAGAGAGAGATGACATGGGGAAGGGTAGGTCAGGACTGGCCTGCATGCCATTACAAAGCAGCTAGTTCACCATCCTGGGCCCAAGCTGAGAAGGCTTGCCAACCAGTAATCTAAGCTCTGAATTGCAGAAGAACTCTGGATTTGGAGGCAGAAGAGCTGAGTTCAGCCTCTCCCTGGGACTATTTCCTTATTTGACAAATGGACATAATAACAACTCAGATTAACTCTGTAAATTTTACAAAGGGCCTTTGTTACTTAGTCATTATCAGGCCATTTGGCAGATGAGGAAACAGAGCCTCAGAGAGGTAGACCCCACATGTGGCCCAGTGCTTGGGAATTGCCTAAGACACAAAGAAGTTAGGAAACTTGTCCTAGTAGTAAGTATCAGAGTCAGCATTCAAACCCCAGTCTTCTATTCTACAATGAAAATTTCCATTACGTCCCACTCAGAGCTGTCATGAGTACCAGATCAAACAATGTAGGTAAACCACTTTGTAAAACATAAAGCAATGTATTCTAGTAACAGGAACATGTGGATAGAGCACAAATAGGGCTTGCATTCAGAAAGGTCTGAGTTCAAATCTGACCTCCTACACTTACTAGCTATATGACCCTGGGCAAGTCCCTTAACCCCTATTTGCCTCAATTCCTCATCTGTAAAATGGGGACGCACTGGAGAAGGAAATGGCCAAGCTCTCTGGTATCTTTGCCAAGAAAAATCCCATGGACAAAAGTCTATGGGGTCATGCAGAGTCAGATATGACTGAACAACAACAAATTCTATTACTGCATTGATATTATATCAATTTAATTATCTATTATTTTAATTGATTGTTGGGATGGTGATATTGATATATTAATTATAATAATATGACATATTAATTGATTGACATTTTGGTTGTATTAATATGATCTATTAATTTCTATGTCGTAGTAACTATATTAATATGATATATTGATTGGTATATTAATAATAACAAGGTGTAATGGTTAGAGTGGTAGGTGGGAAGCCTCAGGCTTTAATCCTCTGGCACTAGCTTCCTTAACTTCTATATGCCTAGGGCAAACCCCAAGGACTTCCCTACTATGGCTTAGACTGCTTTGGAAAATCTGATTTGTTGGAGCAAGTTAGTCCCTACTCTGCAGAAGTCTGTAGCATTTAATTGTCATACCCAGAATTAGGGGCAAGTTTCCTAAAGAAAGCAGTTCTGGTCAGATAAGCCAGAGTACAGAACAGAAAACGGTGTTAAGTCAATGACTCCTGTGCAATAAAGATAATGGGACGGACACAATTCTTTCAAAGCAATTCTTTGGAAAAGACCATTTTTCCTGAATGCCGAATCCTATTTTCCATTCATTGTGCTTAGGAATCCATGCTTAATATAAGAGGCACTCGCTAGGGACCAACACAGCTTCAGGAAATGCAGAATTATTTTTGACATGGGACTACAACGATAAGCTTTGTGGCTAAAGGGAACCTCAGAGATCATCTGGTCTCACCTCTTCATTTTACAGAAAGAGGAAATGAAACTCAAAGAAGGGAAGCCGTTTGGCCAAGCTAGGACCTAGTCAGCTCCTGGGATTCTACATTTCAGGGCGTTAGACATGGGAAGTGGCCGTGCAAAGAGGCATGTTTCCTGGACATAGAGAGCATTCTGGGGAGCATCATAGCTACCAACCAAAAGCAGGGGTCTGAAGGGGAAACAGGCCTACAGGCCTGTTTGACCCGGTTCCTGAAGACCCAGAGGTCTGCCAGCCCTTCACAGCCTCCCAATTCAATAAAACAGCCACACGTGTCATCTTGAACTTGACCATGAGTCAAAAAGAGGTCTCAATTTTTTTCCTCCTTCTTCTTTAAATCAATTTGGTTCCAACAGGTGTTCACCGTGTCTGAGGTCGCTCTGCTTACATAACCCTTCTTCCATTTGGAAGGATGAAAAATGTCACTCGGATTTATTGTAAACAGACTTAGGTTGTACTAAACAGTAAAACCAAAGGTCACCCGATTATTCATATGTTTCCCCCCTTTCCTCACTCTTCCCCAGACTTTAATGCATGCAAGAGCCAACAAAGAGACTTTCCTCCGTTGATGTCATCCCCCACTCCCACCCCCACCTGAGGAGCCTAACGAGGGTGGAAAATGTAAGTGGGAGGAGGGGGGAACCCACTTGGCTGCAGAAACCACAGCCAGCAGTCCGGGAGAGGGCCCAGCGCAGTGGGGGGTCTTGCGTGCTATGTGAACACAGGCCTATCTATCTATTTCCAAGCCTAAACTTGGAATGGTTCTTCAGGATTTTTGTCTACCCTCCCACTGTCAGGATTTTGAAAGAATGAGAGAGAAGAATGGTTGGGGTGGAAAAGGAAAGATAGGAAAAGGTGAGATGAGGGGCAAAAAAGAGGAAGGAAGGAAGGAAGGAAGGAAGGAAGGAAGGAAGGAAGGAAGGAAGGAAGGAAGGAAGGAAGGAAGGAAGGAAGGAAGGAAGGAAGGAAGGAAGGAAGGAAAAAGGAAGAAGGGGAAATGAAAGAAGGGAGGGAAGGAATAAAGAAAGGAGGGAAGGAAGGAAGGAAGAAATGAGAGAAGATGGGAAGGAAGGGAGGGAGGGAGAAAGGGAGGAAGGAAGGAAAGAAAGGGAGGAGGGAAGAAAGGAAGGAAGGAAGAAAAAAGGGAAGAAGGGGAAGGGAAAGAAGGGAGAGAAGGAGTAAAGAAAGGAGGGAAGGTGGGAAGGAAGGGAGGGAAAGAGGAAGGAAGGAAGGAAGGAAGGAAGGAAGGAAGGAAGGAAGGAAGGAAGGAAGGAAGGAAGGAAGGAAGGAAGGAAGGAAGGAAGGAAGGAAAGAGAGGGGAAGGATTTTACCAAGGGCTATGAGCAGAAGTTTGTTAGTGGAAAAATAAAGTTTTGTGAGGATAAATATAGGTCAAAAATTTTATGTCAAGGGGCCATTATGCTCACTGGGGAGGGAGAAGAGGGGTGCCAAAATCTCTTGCTCAAGTATGAGAGTTTGAGAACCAGAGGGATTTGAGAAGGATTGGATTGTGTTAGTGAGGACACAAGCCAGTCCAAGTTGGTGCATCCAGAAATAACTCAGGGAAAGATGGCCCAAGAATTCCCCCAACATCAGATTTGCCTTGTTTCCTTTTTGCCCTAATCACACCCTTACTCCCACCCCCTGGAGTTTAGGCTTTGCTACCTGGGCCTCCGATTCCACCTCAAAAATTGCCCAGATCAGGGTCAGCCATTTCAAGGCAATATTTTGTAAAGCCAATGAAGAGTCTAGAGTTCAGAGGTTCTTAACCTGGGGTCTGAGAACTTGATTTTTTTTTTTAAATTTTGATAACAACCTTTCATTATTTTATTTTATGCCTTTAAAAGCATTATTCCTTGAAGGGATTTCTGGGTTTTACCTGACCTCCCAAAGGATCCGTGACACAAAAAGGGTTAAGAATCTCTGGCCTAGATGGTTGGCCCTAGCTCAGGCACATAGTAAATCACCATCCAGCTAAAAGAATTCCATTTCTGAAGAATAAACTATATAAAAAGACCACTAATTTTACCACCAGGGAACCTGGGTTCAATCCCAACTCTTCTATTTGTCACCAATGGGACTTTGGGGAAATCACTCAACCTCGGGACCTCAGTTTCCTTTGGTAAAATGATGAAGCTAGACTGGATGATCTCTAAAGCCCTTTGCAACTCTAAGACAATGTATAAATTATTAGGTTGGTAAAAAAAAATGTTCTCCTAATACCTGGTCTGGCAGCAAGTGTTTGGTTTTTGTGTGTGTGTGTGTGTGTGTGTGTGTGTGTGTGTGTGTTTGTTTGTTCCCGAAACTGTCCTAAAATCAGATTGGATTGCATTAAGATGAACAGGAAAAGATATTGACTTTGTTTCTCCATTTGTCTGTGGTGTTGGGAAAGAGAAACTGAACTTAATGTACCCCTTCTACTTCACACTTGTCTCCAAACTTACCTCAACTTCCCTTTTCCTGATTTGTTTTTTATTGTCGTTGTTGTTGAAGCCTAGGAAGAGTGCAGCTCCTCTGTCCTCCACTTGCTGTAATCCCGGGATTTGGAGTCAGAGGGGTCTCCATTCCAATTCTCTTACTACATATGTGGCTTTGGGCAAGCTTCACTTTCCCTCCTTGAAACTCAGTTTCCACATCTGTAGGAAGAAGGGGTTGGACTAGTTAAGTGGGTAAAGGTCTGGACTCCATGTCAGTATGATCTGCATTCAAATCCTGCCTGTGACACTTACTAGGAGTGTGACCCTAGGCGAATCACTTATCCTCAATGAGCCTGTTTCTTCTTCTGTAAAATAAAAGGGCTGGGCTAAACATCCCAGAAGGTCCCTTTTAGCTGTAAATCTATGATTCTAGGACTAGATGCCTCCAAGGTCCCAGCCAACCCTAGAACTCTGATCTTGGTTATTAACATAGAATGCCCCCAGACCTCTGGACCCTGGCAGCTTCAACCAGCAACTGCCTGAAGATGCTTCTGTAGCCATGGCCAGGATGCATTTGGTTTGGGTTATTTTGTTGGACTCAGCCTCCTGTTTTCTTTCAGAGTCCAGGAATGTATGGGTACACGTGTGTGCATGTATGCATACATGTGTGCCTGAATAGATACATATATTTATGTATTTATACATGTATATTGATTGTGTGTTTACATGATACCTAGATACACATATTAAAAATGTATGTGTGCACATAGAAACACAAAGACATATACATACATGTGCATATATAACTTAGTACCACATATACACATGTAAACATATGCATATGTGTTTTGTAGGAATGTCTACATGCACATGTATGTTGTCTGTTATAATGTATTATATACACATACATGTGTAAATATATAAACACATATGTATGTATATAGGTGTGTTGCACAAACATGTACATATATCATGTGTGTGGGTGCATGTGTGCATACATATGCATGTACACGTGTGTATGTGTACTGTGAGTGTGTGCGTGCCTACATATGTACACACATGTATACATATACATGTACATGCCTACACAAATATATATAAACATCTTATATATGTATGCACATATATTTATATTATGTATAGAGGTATTGTATAAAGACACATTCATTTATACATACATATGCAAATATCTGCACATACATATATGCATATAACTATGTGTATTTACATATATAAATATTCATATATATATATATGCATCATGCCCACATTTATCTTGATTATCTTTTCTTTAAACATAAATATATCTGTCCCTAAATAAGACACTCCATCTCTAGGCCGGGGGATTTTCTCTGGCCCTGCACCACTACTGGAACGTTCTCCCTCCTTTCTCTAAATCCCAGCTAAAATCCCACCTTCTACAGGAAGCCTTCCTCATCCTCTAATCCAGGGCTTTCTCTCTTTTAATTATTTCCTAGTTATCCTGTAAATAGCTTGCTTTGTATGGATTTGTTCGCATGTTTTCTCCTCTATTAGGTCGTGAGCTCCTGGAGGGACACGACTCTCTTTTTGTGTCCCCAGAGTGTAGCACGGTGCCCAGCACGTAGTAGGCCCTTAATCAGTGTTTACCGTTGATTGATTGAAACAGCCCTTCCCCAGTGAGCCCAGGCACCGTCGCTGCTGGCGGCTCGCACATGCGCGCGCGCACATTCGGCCTCTGGCGTGGGCCCCCATTCCGTGCGGAGCATCCTTTCCCCTGCCTCGGCCGCCTTTCGTGTTTGCTCTTGTGTGAGCGTAGAAAGTGCAGAACCTAGTGGAACCGAACCAAAGCTAACTGAAAGTCATTAGATTTATAAGCGCATTCGGTATATTAGCTCTTTCATCCTCAAAACCTGAAAAGGGAAGCGTTATTGACCTGGGAACTGAATGCGTCCAGAGAGGGACAGTGAGTTGAGGTCGCAAGGCAAAGCTGGAATTCTGAGGCCGGAGCTGCTACGGGTTGCTTGTGTGATCTTGGGGGAAGTCACTTCTCTGGGCCTCAGTTTTTCCTCAGGTTGGACTCCATCAGGGTTCTTAATTTTATTTTTGAGGGGATCATGGATCCCTTTAGCAATCTAGTGAAAACCTTTCTCAGAAGATTTTTGATGTATAAAATAAAATGCATAGGATTACAAAAGAACCCAATTTTGTTTATTGTTTTAAATTTAGGAACCCCTGGTTTATGACCTTGACAGAAGGCTCTTTAGATCTGAAGTCCTGAGACGGCAAGTCAGGGAATCCTTTCCAGTACACCTTGAAAATCATAAGATCATAGATTTGAAGGTGGAAGGGACCGTAAAGGCCATCAGGTCCAGCACTGTCATTTTGCAGATAATGTACTGAAATCCAGACAAGGTCACACAGGTATTGAGCCCAGATTCCAAGTCCCCTGGTTCCAAATCCATCTTGCTTTCCATTGAAGCAGGCTGTCTCTAAGATTGGGGACTGGGCAGGGGGAGGGGAGGAGAGTGGCAGAGAGTCTAGAATTGTGGATTACAACATTAAATGTGTATTCTTTGGAGATTCAGAAAATCCTGCCCCTCCTCGAGAATCAGCTGAATCACTATGATGAATATGTATCCATTCATGTCTTCTCTAGGCAGCCCTTTGTGCTAGGTGTGGGAGGTGGAGGCAGGTAGGTAGTGGAGATGAAGTTTAGATGAATGCCACTGTCTCAGTATCTAGTAGCTGCCTCAGGCAAAGCTCTGGCCCAAAGAGTCACTGCAGCCGGCTCCAGAATGCACTTCCGGTCCAAGAAAATTAGTGCCTGGGTGCTTATAAGCCTGGAGAGTGTTAATATGGCCCTGAATTTTCTTCATAATCCCTGTCACTTTCACCACCCCTCCTTGCTGGAACCCTCCCTCCAAAAAAAAAAAAAAGGATGCATATGTGTGTATGTGTATGTGTATATGTATATGTATATGTGAATGTATGCATATATGTATGTGAATGTGTGTATATATACATATATAATTATATATTATCTTAGAACCACAAAGTGTAGAAAAGAATTTACATGATCTAACTGTATTTTACAATTGCAAGTTACTTGACAACCAAAAACTGTCTCCTTTACTTTATGGTTCCTTGATATTTGCTGAACTGAATGAGGTAATTGCCACTCAAAGAGATTGTGCCTTGACCAAGATGACAGCAAGTTAGTAGGATAGCCAGGCTTAGAGACCCCACCTCCAGACTCTTATGCTAGTGGGTGTCCAATGCACAGCTGACCTCTTTGACAAATTGCATCGGTCCATCACCCCACATTTTCCTTGCCCAGTGCAGAAGTGGACTTGTCATCGCAGAGAGCTGGGGAAACAGAGTAAGATTTTGGATTTACTGCCCCAGGCTCATACACAAGGCCAACACACACCTACAGGCCCGGTAGAGGGGCAGTGGTGCTCAGACCCAGGCACCCAGACAAAGCAGGCAGGACTTCCCACACCCTTATTTCCTTTTTTGTCTTCCACAGGAGCCCCAGCTAGCTACAAAGAACAAAATTCATGCATTGTGAGGTTGTGAGGAGAGAAACAGAGAAGGAAACAAAGACAGGGACACAGAGAGAGAAGGAGGGAGGGAGAGGGGAGAGACAGAGACAGAAAGGATGGAAGGAGAGAGACAGAAAGATAGGCAGAGACAGGAGGGAGGGAGGGAAACAGAGATAAAGAGATACAGAGAGAGAAAAGGAAGGCAGGAAAGAGTGGAGACAGAGACAGAGAAAGGGAAGAGAGAGAGAGACACAGAGACTAGGGATGGAGAGAGAAAGGAGAGGTGGAGGAAGGGAGAGGGAAAAGAAGAGAGGATGGGGAGACAAATGAAGAGGGAAAGGAATTTTTGTTCTAATTTCAGTTCTTAAAATGGGCCCATAATTATAGATAGATTTTGCAGGTCTGTAAATTTGGAGGGGAGAGGGGCAAATCACATTTTTATTTTCCTTTATAAGCCTACAGATTTTATTTTGTACATTTAAAAATATGGTTTTAAGAAGGTCTCCTTAACTAGGCTTTCCCAAACTTCTCAGGGTCCATGACACAAATTAGGTTAGGCCTAGATGACCTCTCACGTTTTGGTCAGCTCTAGATCTTCTAATCCTATGACCTAGCCCCCTCCCCCATTTTCCTCTTCCAGCTGCTTCCATTTCCAGGGAGTCCATTTCCAATGTGACTGGATATGGGAAGAAGGAGCCAGATCTAGTTTCAAACCTCTAACTCCCTCCTCTTGGAGAAGGGGCTCTTTCCTGGGCTCTCTGAGGTTGGTGAGGTGGGGAGCTAGTTTCCTCCTTGCTTACCTTCCCCACATACACACGTACACTTTCTCCAGGCAGAGTGAGCCAGGCCAGGAAAGAACAAGGGTCAGAGGCAGGTCATCGGGAAGGGAAGGAATCCAAACCACTCTGAAGCTGATGGAGTCTAGTGAGTGCACAGTCCTGAAAATAAGACCAAGTCTTATTTTTTTTTTTACCTCTGACCCCATCCTCCCCAGAGCCCAGGTCAATTATGAAAAGTAATCTCACAGCCTAGGAGCCTGGGGCCTGAAAGGGTTTTCATTGGTCTGAATTTGGGAGTTTTTCAATTTTGTTTTCATTCTACTTGATGCTTATACTCACATTTCTAACTTACTACTCACAAAATTGATTGATTTTTATGTTGCTTTAAGGCTAACAAAGAGTTTTATTCTGCACCATTTATCTAATGCTGCTTCTCCGCAGATAGTGCAAGTATTTTATACTTCTTTTACAAATAATGAAACTGAGGCTCACTGGGACCACAGGACTTCCCTCAGGGGTTTACACATGAATCGGAGCTGTAATTTGAACCCAAGCCTTTGGCCTTCAGCAGTCCTCTTCTTACTGTACAAACACAGGAAATGTGGCTTTCTTTCCAGAAATGAACATCCATCTATTTACAAGACGTTTTCTATCCAAGAAGAAAGGGCTAGAGGTTGAGAGGAAAAAGAAGTGAACGTTTTTCTCCCCCAGGCCAGGGCTCTGCCTTCAGCTGGCCTAGAACTACTTATAAATTCGGAAATGGAGACTTGGGTGTTCAAGTCACTTGCTCAAGGCCACACAGGTAGCTTGCACCCGAGCCAGGAATCTGACTCGGTCCCAAGGCTCCGCCTACCTCTTGGAGCTAGAAGGGTCCTTAGAAATCAACCAGCCCCTCCAGATTAGGAGAAAAGGTCAGAGAGGTGACATTAGACCGGGAAAGGCACTGAAATGTCTCTTAATTATTCACATCATTACCGTATTCTCATTATTGTTCATTACTGAAGATTAGACGTTTTAGTGAACACTGAGTGAATCTGTCGATGCAAAGAAGGCAGACCCAGACTCTTACAAAGACTCGTTAGAACTGAAACGGACCTTAGACAAGTATCCTTGTTTGACAGAGGGGAAAACTGAGGCCGGGGAGATTAAGCGACTTGTTGATTGTCACTATCCTAGAGAATGGTAGAGCCAGGATTTGGACTCAGAAGTTTTTGACTGCAAGATCAGAGCTCCTTCTGCAACTTCATTTCACCTCTGACTGCAGGCTTCCCCAGATCGTCTGCACTTGCTTTGCCCTAAGCCCTTTTCTCAGACCAAGGAGTCAAAACCAGATTGCTTGTATATAAAAGAGCAGACTGCGGGCATACTGTAGCCGCAGAATGGGCAGCCTCACGTGTGACTGAGTACCTTAAAATGTAAATGTCAAGAACAAAGGGAGACGTGGACTAGGGTCCCGAGAGCCCTACTAGAATAATGCCGCGGAGGAGGGACCATTACGGCTTTTAGCTAAGAGTTGCTGAATATCCCGGATGATAGCTAGGACGCGAAGGCAAGTTCTAGGGGGTTGGAGCTTTTGGGAGTAAGTTTTAGTTTCTCTCCCGTCCCCTCAGCCGGGCCATAATCCACCCTGGACTCTCCGATATGGTCAACGGCCCATTTCTTCATTCTCAAAGAACAGAATAAGGTCAGATCTCGATTCCCAGTGCGGCATCCAACGTGCGACCGACTGACTCCTGGCGCAATGGGCTCAAGGACCTGGCGCAGAGACTGAGCCGTCTGTTCAAAGACCAATCCTTAGACTGCGGCCACTTCTTAGCTGGGGCCCTGTGCTCCCCCCACCCCCAACCTTACAAGCAAGTTTCCAATCCCCGGATTGCTGATGGCGCCAGAATTCTGGACGTCCACCCAGGGCGGAAACAAAGAATCTTCCAAAGAAACTGTCCATGCCTGATTTCAGGGATGCGACGAATACATTGGGAAACCGGACGCGCTGAACAGAGACAGAAAAACTAGTACCATGGGTGGAATTTGCAGAGGGGTAGTCTCTATCGCGATATAAGGAAAAACTTCCTAACAATTAGAGCTCTCAAAAAATAAAATAAAATAAAATAAACCGGACTGTCTTGGGGGAAAGGGTTTCCCCAAAACTGGAGGTTGAATGACCATTTATGGGGTATATCCGACAGAGATTGGACTAGAAGGTCTTGTAAATTCCTTATGACTCTAGGATTCTGGGATTCTGTGTTGGAATTCTAGCAGGGGGAGGGAATTTCCAGTCACATCTAGTCTCCATAGACTAGCCAAATCTATGTTTTCTGTCTTAGAAGGATTTCCTCAATTAAATTCAACAAACACTTATGCAGCGTGAGAGATCCTAGGTTAGGTTCTGGGAACACAGAAGGGACCACCACCCAGCCTTTGTTCTTTAAATTCTAGGGAAGAAGTCTAGTCTATGTGCTATGGGGAAGTCTCGGGAAGGAGTAACCGCCTTCATTTGGGAGGGAGGGCTTAGGATTCCTAGAGAAACTGGACCTTCAAGACACAGATTTCAATAACTTCATATAGATAGGGGGAGGAAGGAGGGGTCTGAGGAATCCATTAAAGTTATCGGGGATCGTGAGAGAGGAAAGGTTTAGCAAGAGCTGATCTAGGCAGGAAATAAGGATCCTACATTCTGGCTGGGACAGGGATTTGGTGAAGTAAAGCAAAAGAGCCCTCATGTAAGAGAAGCAGATTCGAAACCCAGTTCGGCCACCCCCCGACGTGATCTTGTCTGGCAATTGGGGTTAAGTGACTTGCCCAGGGTCACACAGCTAGCGTCAAATGTTTGGTCTGAGGCTGGATTTGAACTCAGGTCCTCCTGACTTCAGGGCCAGTGCTTTATCCACTGCGCCACCTAGCTGCTCCCCAAGTCCCACATTCTTAAGTGATGGGGAGTAGCATGAGATAGGAATGGACAGATAGTTTGGAAGGAGGGTTGTGTAAGGCACTGAATGCCAGGAGCTAGTGAATCCATAAAGCATTGATTAATAGAGGTGCTAGGTCTAAAAAAGGTGAAATCAACAAGCATTTATTAAGCACCTACTATTTACCAGGCACTGTCTCAGTACTGGAGGTTCAAAAAAAAAGGCAGAAAACAGTCCCTGCTCTCAAAGAGCTCACAGATAAAACCACATACAAACAGCTATGTACAAATGAAATAGATACAGGATAAATTGGAGATAATCAGTAGAGGGGAAGCGCTAGCCTTAAGGGGAATCATGAAAGGTTTCTTGCAGAGGATGGGGTGTTATCTGGGACTTGAAGAAGCCAGGGGGCAGAAATGAGGAAGGAGGGAATTTCAAGAGTGGGGGACAACCTGTGAAGATGCACAGAGATGGAATGAAAAAAGATAGTCTACTGGGACTGTGCTTTTCATCCTTTATCCAGTAGTCAATGAGAAGCCACCGAAAATTTTGTATTTTCCTCTCAATCTAGTATAATAAGAGTCACTCCTGTGAGTTAATATCTTCCTGAAATTGCCTCTGGCCTTCTAGCTAACTGGGCTATCATTGCCATCTTGGAAAGGAGTAATAATATTTACATAGCACTTACAAGGCTTCCACATGCATTTATCCCCTTTAATCCTCAAGACAACGAAATCGAGTTGGGAGTGTATTATTCTCCCCATTTTGTATACTAGGAAATTGACTGAACAGACAATTACAGAGATGAAGTGACAAGTCCAGAAACACAGGGCTATTAAGTGGTGGAGGCCAGGCTGGAAATCTGCTCTTTCTAATGACACCAATTATTTATTGCACTGGAAAGCCCTGAGTTCAAGAGCAGAGATTTTCACCAAAAAATAACATATTCTTGGGAAAGGGCCAGACCTATAGCTCTGGGTCCAAGACTTAAGCCACTGTCTTTGAACCACAGGGTCTTCATTTTCTAAAATTAAGCCTCAGAAATGGGTGGGTGATGTGGGTCTCGGGCTGGATTCGGTGAGTTTCCTGTACCTGAAGAGCTCTGATTAATCACTTAGCCCAAGAACATTTGACTACTTTCTTTAGAAGTGCTTATCCTGTTGTGGATTCTTCTGCATCTAGTCCCTCCTCGAAAGGAAGAAGATGGGATGGGAGTGAGGACAGACAGAAAGAGGCAGAGAGACAAAGACAGAGAAAGAGAAACCGAGACACACAGAGAGACAGACACAGATACAGACAGAGACATAAAGACAAAGGCAGAGAAAGAGAAACCAAGACACAGGCAGAAAGATATAGACAGAGGGACACAAAGGGAGACTAGGAGCTGCCTTGGCCCCTCCAGCCTTGTCTTTAGTGGCAATTTCCACCAACTCCCATTGCACTCCCCTCCCTCCATCCCACCTCCTTCTACACCCCAGTGTGAATTTGAAGGGATATGTCATTATTTTAAAAGGCTTATTCTACGTTTGTTCTGTTACCAACAGGGTCATAATGAATAGAGTGTTAAGGTTCGAGCAGAAAAGATGTGAATTCAAATCCAGCCTCTGACAGGGACTAGTTATGTAACTCTGGGAATGTCACAACCTCTCTGTGCCTCCAGCAATTACCCAGTATTTAGGTACTAAACCACAGAAGAGTCGCCATCTAAGTTCACAGTTTCTCGAACTCTGATAAAAATCTTAGATCCTTAGTGTATTCACATATAATGATAACAACATTTATAAAGTGCTTTAAGGTTTTCATTTGATCCTTACAACAATTTTGTGAGAGAGGTGTTACTATTATCCCCATTTTATAGATGAGGAAATCAAGGCTGAGAGAGGTTAAAATGACTTGCCTAGGGCTGCACAACCAGAATGTGGCTGAGGACTTCCTGACTCCCAAGTCCAGTGCTCTACTTGGCTACCTGATGCCTTATTGCTTCTGTTCACACCTTTCACTTCAGTAGAATGTTAATTGCTATGTTTGCCTTCGATCTTAAATGCCTCTAAATTCCCTATTCTCCTTTAATTGGACTTGAGGAATCATAGGAAGAGCTAGAAAGGCTCTAGAATACAATGCCAGAGCTGGAAGGAACCCTAAAGGTCACCTAGTCTAACTTCCTCATTTCACACCTAATGAAAAGTAATCCAGGGTAATACCTGGAGTGACCAGTGCTGGGCCCTCCTATTCAGCTCTTCTAACTCAGTCCACGATTGCTTCATTTAAGAAAGTTAGGACCAAAAAAGACTCATGGTACAGAATTTGGGGTGCTTGGCAACATTACTTAGGCAAACAATTACAGTTTGACAATGTCTAGACTCAGGTACTGCTGAGAGGTCACCTTGACTCTAAAGTCTCTGTGTTGAAGCTGATCTTGGCTGCTAGCATATTTTCTAAAAAGATTTTTAAAAAACTGCATAAACACAACCTCCACCGTGTCAGGAGGGTCACTATTTCCCAGTCAGCCTTAGCTTGTTTGTGAAAGTACTCTAACGCAACAGTTCAGTAACTGAAGAAAATGGTCACCTGTCCACCTACTCCCATCTACTCTGGTACCATGACATGGGCAACCCAGACAATCATTACATCTATTTAGGGAAAAGAAAAATGGAATGGGGGGTGGCGATAGGGTAAGAAGGCTAAAATAGCTGCAAGCTACGATAAGAGACATTAAGACAACTCTGGGACATGAGAAATGAGAGTCTCTGCTGTCTTCTGCCCTGGTCAGACCACATCTCGAGGTGCTGTTCATGTCCAGTGCCAAACTGGAGCATATTTTGAAGACTCACTGAAGAGGACTCATTGAAGGAACTGGGGATGTTTAAGCTGAAGAAGACTTGGTCAATGAGAGTAAGGATGAGACAATGGTTATAGACTCTGAGCATTGGAAATTCTGAGATAGGAAAGACATTGCTCTGCTTGTAATGTTTGCCCTAAAAGGGTAGTAATAGAAGCAATGGGTGGAAGGCACTAAGATGTAGATTTAGAATTTATATAGAGAAAAATAAAAGTATAATACATGTGCATATATGTATGTACCTCTATATATGTACACACACACACATACACACACATCTGATTAAAGTGAGAGGTTCATACAGAAGAGCTAAGACAGCTAGGTGGCCAAGTAGATAGAGTGCTGGGTTTAGGGTCAGGAAGTCCTCAGCCACATTCTGGTTGTGCAACCCTGGGCAAATCATTTGACATCTTTCAGCCTCAATTTCCTCATCTATAAAATGAGGATAATAGTAACACCTCTCTCACAAAGTGGCATATATGTAAATGTGTATTGTATACGTATACATATTGTTGTTCAGTTGTTTCAGTCATGTCTAACTCTTCTTGACCCCATTTGGGGTATTCTTGGCAAAGGTACTGGCGTAGTTTGCCTTTTCCTACTCCAGCTCATTTTACAAATAAGGAAACTGAGGCAAATCAGGTTAAATGACTTGCTCAGGGTCACACAGCTAGTAAGTGTCTGAGGTCAGATTTGAACTCAGGAAGATAAGGTTTCCTGACTCCACGCCTGGTTCTTGATCCACTGTGCCACCTAGCTTCGTGAATGTACACATACACACACACACACACACACACACACACACACACATGCAATATACACACATACAGTTGTGGTTTCTCCCTTACTGGAAACAGTAAGTAGCATTACAGTAATTAGCATTTACATAGCACTTTAAGGTTTGCAAAGCCTTTTCCATATATTATCTCAATTTGCTCCTCACAACAACCATGCAAAGCCGGCTTCATGATTATCTCCATTTTACAGATAAGCAAACCGAGGCTGAGAGAGTTTACATGGAGTCTTCAATAGGAGGCTGAATGGCCATTTGTCAAGGCTATCAAAAGGAGAATTCCTGTTTAGGTAGGGGTTGGGCTACATCAATGACCTTCGAGGCCCCTCCCTTCCAGCTTTAGGATTCTGGAATTCTGTGAAAGGAGGGGGACAGAGTTAGCACTGATCCAAGAGTAGAGTGAATATGCCCTGTTTGAGGAGTTTCGGGGTTCCTGTTCCTGGGAGATTCCGCAAGGCCAGGAAGAAAAGGAAAAAAGAACCAAGGCGGCGAATATATTCAGTTAATTTAACAAACATTAATAAGCACCGATTATGTGCAACCCATCGTGTGAGATAAGCTTAGGGTCTATTAATAGAGGCATAATGTACAGACCAGAACATATAATTTCATGGTAGGGTAGTAGAAAATGCCCTGACTATAAAATTTAAGAGACTCAGATCCATAGTTTGGCTTTTACTTTACCTCGAGTGTGACCATGGACACGTTTTAGACTTTTGTGGACCCCAGTTTCCTCCTCAGTAAAATGATAAGGTCAGTGGACTCGATGATCGATAAGGTCCCTTCCTGTAAGAGCCTCTAAGGTCAGTGTCCTGAAGTTGAATCTCATTTTTCTAAAGTGCCAACACTCAAGATAAACCCCTCGGTCACAGAGGGCTGGGACTCCGCTTTACCTTCTTCCCCAGAAATGCCCTCTGGCCAAATTTCCCTCTCAGTTGTCTTTGATATTCACTTTAAGGTTTTGCCTCCACTTGGAGGAGGCGCCCTGGCTGAGTGGAAAGTGTGGGGCCAATGTTTTGAGAGCCTCGGATTCAACCATTCTGCGCTATATGGCCCTTGGGCAAATACCGTAACTTCTTAGAATCTGGCTCCTCACCTGAAAAATAGTATAATAATTCCTGCTCCGAATAAAATGAGATCGTGGATGTGAGCGAGGTTTTAAAGCTTTCAAGAATGTTCTGTAGGGAAGGGGTGATTTTTTGGGGGGGCGGGGCGGGGCGGGAATACCTCCTTCTCCCTCCCATCCATAAGGGACAGCCCTGTCCTAAGTAGCGGCTCGATTTTCATCTCCCTTCGAGAAGCAGACGAGCCCGGAATGTGGGCTCAGGAGCGAAGGTACCCTTCGGGCTAAGTCCTCCTTCAGCCCTGTGCCAAAAAAAAAAAAAAGTCCACCCACGGCCCACACCAAAGCTTTGCAACCACCAGGTTGGGTTGAGATGGAGACACGAGCCGCCCCAGTCTCGCTGACAGAGCAATAAATGACTAATTAACCTTTGCGAGAGTTCAATACCTTGGGGGCGGCTGTCAAGAAACGGATTTGACCCAGAGCCCGGCAGAGAGGCCAGGCCACTGGGATCAGGCGAGTGGGGTCCCTGCTTGACCGCCCGAACTACGCCGGGGAAAGCCGGGGATGTAACAGAGAAATCACAGAGATTTCCTCTCCAATCCAGTTGCAGTGCGGTAGGTGCGCAGGCAGTATCAACAATAATAACCCCGTGCCTGAACCCTTGCTGTGCGCCAATCTAAACAAGTCACCAAACAAGTTTGTTTGCACGACTGTTTATGGATAACGGGGCCAGTTTATAAGGCTGCGTCACTTCTATCATAAATACGGTAACATGGTCAGTTTTTATTATAGTTGGCTCTATTCCAGGTCTCAGCGACAACCCCCCTCCCCAACAAACCTCAGCCATCAAGACTTCCTTTCTTGCTTTCCCAAACGCATCTTTTTTCAGCGACTCTTTAAATCTCGCCACGTTTGTGAAAAGGCCACTTGTCCCCAAATGTTTTCCATTAATTTGTAAACCAGCTTCTTTCCTCTCGGATTCTCTTTCCGATGCGGAAAAAAAAAGCACTAGATTAGGAAAGAGAAAGAAATTGGCGACGTAGTCCAGTCTCTGACACTAACTTGATGTGTGACTTTGGACAAGTCATTCCTCTCGCTTGGCCTCGGCTTCTTTTACCCTTAAATTAAGGGAACTGGACTAGATAATGTCTACGGTCCCTTTCAACTCTATTATTCTATGAAAAGCAGAAGAGCCGGAATTCTGTCTCTGATACTTAGTGCTGGGCCTGGAGTCCAAGAAGACCTGAATTCAAATCAGACATTTAGTAGCTGTGTGACCCTGGGCAAGCCACTTAACCTTGTTTGCCTCAGTTTCCTCATCTATAAAATTAGCTGGAGAAAGAAATAGCAAACCCCTCCGGTATCTTTGCCAAGAAAACCCCAAATTGGGTCACAAAGAGTTGGACATGATTGAAAACGACTGAACAACAACAAAAGCTGGGTGACAGAGAACAAATAATTTACCTTCTCTCTGCCTCAATTTCGTTATCTATAAAATGTGGTTAATAATACCTATAGTAACGGGTGATGCAAACATTTTAAGTGTCTCCTTTGTGCCTCCCCCCAAAAAATGTTCCTCTATCATTTTTTTTAGAACTAAAACCTTTGATTTTAAAAATAAACTCAATTACTGTTTTTTAAATGCCTGTTAGTATCTACCTCATAGGGTTGTTGCAAGACTCAAATGACATATTCTATGCAAAGTTTTTGCAAACCTTAGAGGCTATATAAATATTAATTCAAGATGATTCTAAGGTCTCTTCTGGCTCTGATACTCTATGTTGTTTAATTCAACAAACATTAAGCACCTACTGTGTACCAAGAACTGTTTGAGGTTCTGGGGAAGAAAGGAAGAAAAGGAAAAACAAATCCCTGCCCACAAGAAGCTTACATTCAAAGTTCAAAATTCAATATCACATTCACTGTTGGATACTCTATATTCTAAGACCCCCCCCCATTCTGTTCTAAGGTCTTCATAGCTCTAACCTGCATTCCATATGTCCCTTTCAGCTCTGTTATCTTATATTTTAAGGTTCCCCCTAACTTTGACATTCTCCGATGCTCTGATTTTCTCCTTTTACAAGACTGATTTCTTCCGGAAAACTAGAAAGGGCTGAAATGTCTTCCCTCCCCAAAACTCGGAAGGGGGGTGTCAGAGGCAGAAGGACTCAAGAGAAAATGTACCTGATTAACCATTACTTAACCTGGCTTATCTCCTT
The DNA here is from genome assembly GCF_003287225.1 of Phascolarctos cinereus. Lineage (NCBI taxonomy): Eukaryota > Metazoa > Chordata > Mammalia > Diprotodontia > Phascolarctidae > Phascolarctos > Phascolarctos cinereus. Next base: position 55,961,061 of record NW_027555625.1, on the reverse strand, counting down.
TGTCACTGAACCGATTAATGTAGATTACCTTTCTTCCCTCCCTTTTCTTCCTGTTGTCCCTTTTACATCGTCTGCCTCTGTCTCTTTCTGTATCTGTCTCTGTCTCTCTGTGTGTCTCTGTGTGTGTGTGTCTCTTGCTCTGTGTCTCTCGTTCTGTGTGTCTCTCTCTGTCTCTGTCTGTCTCTCTCTCTCTCCTCCTCCCCCTCCATCATCTGAAATTGAAACCAGTATGCTAGTCCCCCACTTGGCCTCTACCTTGATGTGTGACCATGAGTGAGTCATTTCCTTTCTACGGAATTCAGTTTCCTCCTCTATAAAATGAGAGGATCGGATCAAATGATGGTTCAATTCCTTTCTACTATAAAGTCCCAAAATTTATCTGACTGACATTACAGGGGCTTAAAAAAAATCAGGCCTGAAGAAATGGGTGTGAACTAAATTGGAATGTTTGGGGACAGGATTTATTGATGATATCTATTGCCTCCAGGTGCCCACTATTAGTTTCAGACACTCCCAAGGGAATCTAGCGGACTTGGGCGCCCTACCTCCTCCCTCCCCCACTCCGGGTCTCCCTGCTCCGGGTGTTTGAGGCAGCAGACCCTTTCCTCTGGGGGCCTGAGTCTAGCCCGCCTCATGCCACAGCTTCAAAGCCCCCAGGCCCACAGCAAGCGGGGTGGTTTGCGGTTTCCTCAATACAGCAGCTAATAATTAGAGGCGCACAGAGCCACGATTCAGCCGGCTGCGCTATTGATGGAGTAATTGGCCCCTGATCGTTTTCATCCGAAAATGTTTACAGCAATTAACGCTCCGCAGTCTCAACTTGATTAGATCAATTAATCTCACTGGACAGAGGGGAAAGACGCGCTGAGATTCTGGGGCTTTAGCCTTTGAGGGGGTAGAGGGGGAGAGGGGGAGACAGCTCCATTGCCTTTTGTAAATTTCTCCCTGTTCGCACCCTTACAGCTCAGAAAAATCAGAATGCTAGAGTTAGAAGGACCCTAGGACACCAGCTAATAAAACTGTCATCTTATTAACTAGGCTAACTCAATTTTCAATAGCCCTTTCCTGTTACAATGCGTTTCCCGCACAACAGTAGTGTGCCCCAGATGATGCAAATATTAATAGCCCCATTTTACAGAAGAGGAAATCGACATTCATTAACTCTCCTATACTGTTACTAAGTCATACAAGTCTGCGTCCAGCATACGGGTTTCGATTTCAGATAATCCCTAGCCTCTGCTTAGCACAGAAGAGAGAGGCTAGAGAAGGGACAGAGGAAGAAGACAGGGAAGGAAGAAAGGTAATTTACATGAAAAGGTCATACTGCTACTAAGATTGCAAGTGTTATTTCTTCCCATTTTACGGAAAAAGAAATCGAGGCTCAGTAATTGGCCTATGGTTCCAAGTGGTCAGGGTCGGGACTCGAACTCAGAGATATCTCACTTAAAGAAAGACCAGTGGTTTTCCAGTTACACCACACTGCCTCTCCATTTCCGGAAGCTGTCACTGAGAGGGGAAGGGACTTGCCTGAATGTTCTAAAAATGTAAATTATTATCTATACTTCATCACTCTCCCATTTGATTCCGATGACTCTGATAATGTCACTTATGAATAAATCACCGCCTACGGAGAGGCCATTCCCAGGTACCAGCGTAAAAGCTCTTGTCTCTGGATTCCGAGAGAGGTGGGGGTGGAATGAGGAAGAGGTGGTCAGGGTCAGGCCAGGGTGAGAGGGTCCAGGCCTACCCGTTTTCTAGCGGGCAGAAGCTCCAGGTGGGAAAGATCTGATTGCAGCCTGGGGGCCTGGAGGAAGGGGGAGCTGGGGGTCGGGGTCGGGGTGGAGGGTGGAAGGGGAAGAGGAGGCCTCTGGGATGGAACTTCCCTTGGTTCTAGGTAGGACAAAAGGTCCCGGGGAGGCGGGGCTGGGGATTCGAGAAACGTCAGTCATTTGGAACATACCAGCACCAACGCATGGACAACCCAAACCCGGACCAGACACATGGACTCGGAATGACATCACTGTGCTGAAATCCAGCTGTGTGGTCCGGCGCCCAAGACAACGGCTTGCGGCACGCTAAGACTAAGATGCGTCCGCAAGTCTGGAACTTTCTTGGTGATCCTGCCCCTCGGGGACCCTAAGAAAAATGGTGCGGAATGTCCCCAGGCGCGCGGGGCGATGTTGGTCTGAGCGACAAGGCCTTTCCGCTCTCGAGGCCGAGAGCCGAGGCTGGGGAGGACCGAAGCTAGGGGGCAAACCTTCCTTTCCTAGTGGCGAGGCATCTCGTTCTCCGGCCGGGGCGTGTATTTTCAGAGTACATTCCTCAGCACATAACTGCTGATCAAGCAAAGGCTTTGCCAATAGTATCTGCATCAAAGTCTCTTCAGTTTTAATGGTGTATGACATTTCTGAGACCAGATATGGTTCAACTAATCATATTTTAATAGCTCTACCTTTCTAAACGGACTGACTTGGAGTGTATACAGTAATATTTTAATGCCTTAGCTCTGATGAGCATAATTCCAACCAGGTATTCAGTTTCTGCTTTTTCCAATTTCTCTCCCAGATGTTCGATGCCAGGGAACTATACGGGACCACTATACAAATATAATATTTAATACTGAATGTCAGTTTGGGTGTTCCACTCAATTTCCTGGAAAGATCTTTAAAGTCGTCTTATTTATGCTGAATACCCGATCAGTTCCATACCCCAGTCCCAGCCCAGTTGCTATGTAATTCCGCATAACTAAGTTCTCTGATTTCTGAAATGCAAATTTAGAGCAGATGTAGGAGAAGTAGTCTTTTATTTCCAACTGCACTAGTTATCAGGGCTGTTAGGGAAAATTAGTTGGAAGTCAGATTTATTGGCCAGATTTTTTGTTAAGGCGGGGGTGGGTTCTGGCTATATGATTCATTATTCTAATCGGGAAATGTGTAAAGAACAGAGAAGCTCATTGACCCGCCGTGAGTTAGACTGAGGGGCTGCATTGTGAAAAAACCTGGCTCAGGGAAGTCTTGTGCACTTGACTCAGAATCAATGAGACACTGCTCCTTTGAATGAAGCAGACCGGTTCCTTGCAATTAAATGGACTAGTTGCTCTGTATTGGGGGTCTCCTCGGTGACCTGGATAATCTGGAGTTAGACGGAGAAGAGTGGCCAATCCTCCTCCTCCTCACATGCCACTATGATCCCATCACTCCTCTCTGACGTCTTCGGCTGCTTGTCCATGCCTGTGGAATCTAGTATAAACTTCTGACTGCCATTCAAGACCTCCTATTAAATGACTACATCACGGCCAGATTTCACAGGATCACCTTAGAGATAAAAACTAACCCAATCCCCTAATTTTACAGATGAAGAAAATTGAGGTGGTGATAAGTTAAGTGAGTTGGCCAAGGTGACACAGGGAGTATAAATGACAGAGTCAGCATTTGAACCCAGATTGCCTGATGTTAAATCTGAGGTTAACTTGATCCTTCACACTGTCTGCTGTTAATCTTCTTAATTCCTTTTCACACATTCTTAATTAAAGCCTAACTGACTATTCTTCATGCCCCATTCTTTGCTCTCCTCTCTTGTCTCCCAACATTTGCTCATGTAGCCTTCCAACCCCGGCAAGAATGCTTCCTCATCGACACCCCCCTCCCCTGCGCTGTCCTACCCCATCTCCATCTGCTGAAGTTTCCTGTCTTTCTTCAAGGCCCAGTTCAGATATGGAAACTTTTCCAATCCCCTCAGTTTTCTCATCTGAAAAAATAAAAAGGAAAGGAAGGGAGGGAGAGAGACAGAGAGAGACACACACACAGAGACAGAGACAGAGAGACAGGAAGGAAGGAAGGAAGGAAGGAAGGAAGGAAGGAAGGAAGGAAGGAAGGAAGGAAGGGAAGGAGGGAGGGAGGGAAAGAAGGGAAAGAAGGAAAAGTAAAAACCTGTGAAGGTCATCATGATGATATCACTAGGGTAAAGGAAGTAATAATCTCAACATAGAATTTAATGCAAGTAAATTATATGAAATTAATCACATTTATTATTATTCTATGAGGCAAAACATTATTCTCATGTAATATTTAATCCTAAATATCTGTTTAGGTGGTTCACTTCATTTCCTGGAAAGATCTTTAAATTCACTTTTAGGCTAAATATTGATCTGAGGGCAGAATGCAAAGCATGATTATACCAGTTCAGGAGACAACTTGTGATAAAACTATCAGACCTGGGAGGCAGTTGTCCTGGGCTCAATTCTTGGTTCCCCTACTAACTTGGTATTTGAGTCTGAGCAAGTTGTGTGATCCCAGACAAGTCACTGAGCCTTTCTGAGCCTCAGTTTCCTCATCTGTAAAAATGAAACATTGACCCAGAGCTGGGACACAACATCTGAGCAAAGTTTGAAAAGTATGCTCCCTGTGTTTGTTCCCCATCATTTCACGTGACAGAATAAATACTTGCTTGGGGAGCAGTGTGAAAATTTGTAAAATTTGTAGAAACAAATACTGAAGTGTGCCTTAGTCAAGTCAACAAGCATTTATCCATGCTTACTCTTCACCAGGCACTGCCCTAAGCTCTAAAAATATAAAGGCAAAAATGACCCCTGTTCTCAAGGAACCCACATTCAAGTGAGGGAGTCAACATGTAAAACAACTAAATACATACTAGATGTATACAGGGCAGATCCTGGGCTGTTTCATGCCTTCCTTCCCTGCCTAGTCAGTCCTATGCTTGACCTTAAGGGATCTCTAAGAGTTCTATCAGTTCTCAAGGTCAGCAATTTTCACTCATTAACACTAGGAAGTTAATTTCTTTTTCTTTCTTTCCTTCTTTCTTTTTTCCTTCCTTCTTTCTTTCTTTCTTCTCTCTTCCTTTCTTTCTTCCTTCCTCCTTTCTTTTCTTTTCCTTTCCTTTCCTTTCCTTTCCTTCTTTCTTTCTTTCCTTCTTTCTTTCTTTTTCTTCCTTCCTTCTTTCCTTTCTTCCTTCTTTCCTTTCTTCCTTCTTTCCTTTCTTCCTTCTTTCCTTTCTTTCCTTCCTCCCTTCTCTTTCTTTCTTTCTTTCTTTCTTTCTTTCTTTCTCTCTCTCTCTCTTTCTTTCTTTCCTTCCTTTCTTCCTTCCTTCCAGAGAAAACACTAGGTTCCTTAGTCAAGCTGATAGAATTGTAAGATCTAGTTTTAAGAGGATCATTAGGGGTCACGTACTCAAATCATCTATGTTACAGATGGAGAAACTGAGGCTCAGAGAGGTTACCCTAGACCACACGACTATTTAGTAGCAGAGCCTCAATGTCCTGACTTATAGTACAGAACTCTCTTCTGCTATATCATGCTGACACACCTAATTTCTTACCAAAAAATAAAAAAAGAAAGAAAGCAAACTCACGTCCTTAGTGTGTCATGCCTAGTACTTGGCCTAGGGAGCTGCAGCTGCATCTCCATGTGGGGGAAGTGTGTGGGTGGTTCCCTTCCCCCTTCCCCAGCGAGTCCAGCTGGGTTAAGGCCTAAAGCTCCCAGCCCTGAGAGCAGGCCCCCTTCAAGGGTATCAGTTGCCTCCTTCTCTCTCCCCCCCACAACCCTTGTGCTCTTGTCTTTTTTTTTTCTTTCTACAAATGCCAACTATCCTATCTTGCCTACCACTGACCAAGCAAGGAAAACAAATAATTATATAATTCATCTTTTTGTCAGGGGGTCGGGGGTGGGGGGTGGGGGCAAATCTGCTGCTAATTGTATAGTAAAAGATGATCTTATTGAACAGCTGTCTGAAAATCTGGGCCCTGGTGACATAGAGTAAATGAAAGGCAGAAAAGGATGCCTTTCTGAAATTCTGCACTGCAGCCTAGGCTGAGCAAAGGTCCCCTGACACAGGAGTAGAGCGTGGTAATTAGAGCTGTAAGTCAGGAGGCCTCAATCCATCCCAGAGCTGGGATGGAATGAATGCCACGCATGTCCCAGAATCCTCTAAGCACAATGACCCAGACAGAAATTCCATGAGAGTATAAAATGTTGCCTCCTCAAAGATCATAGGATCGTGAAACGTCAGAGCTCATAGCAAACTTAGAACAGAGAACGTCAGAACTGAAAGGGCCCTTAGGACGTCAGAGCTGGGTGGACCTTCAGACACAGAATGTCAGAGTTAGAAGGGACCTTAGAACACAGAATGTCAGAGCTGGGAGGGGCCTTAGAACACAGAATGTCAGAGTGAAAAGTAGCCTTTGAACATAAAATGTCAGAGCTGGAAGGGGCATTAGAGCACATTCAGAGCTGGAAGGGGCATTAGAACATAGAATGTCAAAGATAGCAAGATCCTTAGAACACAGAATTTCAGAGATGAAATTGGCCTTAGAATAGAATGGCAGAGATGAAAAAGTCCTTAGAATGTAAGATGTCAGAGCTAGAGAGAACTTTGGAATGCACAAAATAAAATTATTGCAAGGAAAATACTAGAATTAAAAGGATCTTAGCATATGGAATGTCAAAGTTAGAGTGATGCTTAGAACATAGCTAGAAGATTAGATCTTAGAGACCATCTGGTCCTCCTCATTATATATAAGGTACATTGAGGCACAAAAAAAGGAACATTATTTGTAAAAAAAAAGGTGGGGGTGGGGGAGAGGAGAGAAATTATTTGTAAAACAAAACGCCTTATAATAGGGAGATTAGCTAATGAAGGCCCAGTCCTAGGAGCCACCTCTAGTCCTCCTGATCTGTATCTTGCCACTGGAGTCATCTGGGTGCAGAGGAGAAAGTGAGGCTGGTGACTTTGCACATCTCTCCCTCACTTCAATCCAATTCACTTGCAAATCATGACATCACCTTCTTGACGCCATGATCCTCTTCGAGAATGAAGGACAGACAACAGCCCAGTCCCTAGAACGTGTACTGTGTGCTGCGCCTGGTGTGTCACCCCATGCGGAAGCTCGGTGAACCTGCTGTCCAAACGCGTGTTGGAGGCGCCCCTCTGTCTCTCATTTCAAAGCAAACACCAGCTATTAACGCTGTGGAGATAAGCCTCTCACCTGGCTGCTGAGCCAGAATTGAGCACGCATGCAAAAGATTTGATTGAACAGAACTCTACCTGATGAAAGAACTGCACATCCCTGGTTAGGGAAAGATGTAGCGTCCAAGTGCTGCTAATCTCCAGCAGCCTTATCTCTCGATCTGGTTCATGCCCATAAGGGAATGAATGTTTATGGAGCTGCTAGTTTGTTGGTGGTGGTGGTGGTGTGTGCACATGTGTGTGTGTGTGTGTGTGTGTGTGTGCGCGTGCTTTCTGTTTCTGTTCTTCCTCCTTGCCCGCTTTTAAGTGAATAAGTGTCAGAAACGAAACTAAGTTACTATCTTGTAAGTTGCAGATTGTTTGGGATAGCCACCATAAGTTTAGCAACTGGCACCATAGCAGAGTTCGCTGATGGCCATAGCAGCTGAGCCCAGGAAGGGGCCAGCCCTGTAGAGTGACTTGCTTGGCCCGGTCCAGCAGTGAATTGGCCCAGGGGCCAAGAAGCTGTGCCTTGAAGGCAAAAGAGCAGTTCATCTGTCGGCTATGCCTTAGCTATAATTGAGTCAAATGTTTGGCAGCCACCACATTGTTACACATGCCCCACCGGGGCAGGTAGGTGTCAAAGTGATTAGAGCGCAGCATTTGGAAGACCATTTTCCCGATTTCCAATCTGGCTCCAGACACTCACTAGCTGTGTGACCCTGGGCAAGTCACTTCACCCTGTTTGCCTCAGTTTCATTATCTGTAAAATGAGCTGGAGAAGGAAATCTCAAACCACTCCAGTAGCGTTGTGAAGAAAATCCCAAATGGGGTCACGAAGAGCAGATATGACTGAAAAGACTGAACAACAACACAGATCTCCATTACATATGTATAGCGCTTTGTATCACAAAGAGATCAAAGAAAAAGGGAAAGGACACATACATACAAAAAATGTTTTTAGTAGATTTTTTGTAATGGCAAAGAATTGGGAACTGAAGGGGGTGCCCATCAATTGGGGAATGGCTAAATAATTTATGGTATATGAATGTAACAGAATAGTATTGTGCCTTAAGAAATGGTGAAGAGACTCTGAGGTACCACATCACATCTATCAGATTGGCTAATATGACAGAAAAGGAAAATGATAAACGTTGGAAAAGATGTGGGAAAATTGGAACACTAATGCATTGTTGGTGGAGTTGTGAACTGATTCAGCCATTCTGGAGAGAAATTTGGAACTACTCCCAAAGGGCAAACTGTGCCTACCCTTTGATCCAGCAATGCCACTACTAGATCTGTATCCCAAAGAGATCATAAAAAGGGAAAAGGACCCAGATATACAAAGATATTTATAGCAGCTCTTTTTGTGGTGGCAAAGAACTAGAAATTGAGGGAATGCTCATCAAATAAGGAATGGCTGAACAAGTTGCGGTATATGAATGCAATGGAATACTACTGAGCTATAAGAAAGGATGAGCAGGCAGAATTCAGAAAAACCTGGAAAGACTTACATGAACTGATGCTGACTGAAGTGAGCAGAACCAGGAGAACATTGTACACAGTAACACCAACATTGTGCAATGACCAACTTTGACAGACTTAGCTCTTCTCAGCAATGCAATGATCTAGACAATTCCAAAAGATTCATGATGGAAAATGCTATCTACATCCACAGAAAGAACTATGGAATCTGAATGCAAATTGAAGCATGATATTTTCACTTTTTAAAATATTTTTGTTTGTTTTTGTGGCTTTTCCCTTTTGTTATATTTCTTCTCTCACAACATGATTAATGTGGAAATATATTTACATGATTGCACACATATAACCTATATCAGATTGCTTGCTGTCTTGGGTAGGGGAGCTGGATGGAAGGGAAGAAAAAAAATGGAACTCAAAATCTTATAAAAAATTAGTGTTGAAAACTATCTTTACATGTAATTGAAAAAAATAAAATACTACTCCTCCCCCCAAAAAAAGAAACAATGAAGAGGATGGTTTCAGAGAGACTTGGAAAGACTTATATGAACTGATGAAGAGTGAAGTAAGCAGAACCAGGAGAACAAATAATACAATAACAACTACATGTTAAAAATGAATAAACCTTGAAAGACTTAAGACTCTGATCAACTTTATAACCAAGCACAATTCCAGTGAACCAAAGATGAAGCATGCCACCCACCTCCTACTAAAGAGATAACTCAATATTCAGAATGAGAGACTTTTGGATATGGCCAATGTGAGACCATGTTTTGCTTGACTAAGTATACATTTTAAAAGGTTTAATTTTTGTTCTTTTTTTTCAATCCAGGGGAGTGAATGGGATGGAGAGAAAATAAATGCTTGTTAATTGAAACAAATTAAAACAAAAGTTAAAAAGAAAACATTTCATAAACTTTAAATTGCTATATAAATGTTAATTATTATTAATAAGTACTGTGAGTTCTATGAGGACAGAGTTGTGTCTGATTGCTCCTTGAGTATCTTTTCCCCAACTTGACCCCACTCCAGCACCAAAAACAGTTTGTACTGAATTGATGGTGAATAAATGTTGAATTTGTGAGAATCTGAAAGTTTAAAAATGATAAAATGACTCTACTCCACAGTTTCTAAAGTGTATGTTCTAAAATACAAATTTTAACCATGTCACTCCCCTGTTTAGTAAATTCCAATAGCTCCCTATTTCCTCTAGGATCAGACATCAACCCTTCAGCTTGGCATTTCAAGTCCTTCACAGTCTAACTCCAACTAACCTTTTCAGAATTTTTATGAACTACTCCCTTTCTCCATTTCTTTTCAGGCTCCATTGTGAATTTTCTCTATCATGCCCCAGAAACCTCTTCATCCTGGATGTACATTCCAGCCCTGGTACTATTATTATCCCCATTTTACAGAAAAGGAAATTGAGGCAAGCAGAGGTTAAGTGACTTGCCCAGGGTAACACAGCTAATAAATATCTGAAACCAGATGTGAACTCATGATGTCACGATTCCAAGTCCAGTGGTTTTTCACTGCACCACCAAGCTGCACATATACATGTACGTACGTATGCATGTATGTATGTGTATATACATATGTACATACATTTGTCTCTCCCAATTAAATGGAAGCTCTTTGAGGAAAAGAACTAACTCGTTTCTGTCTTTGCATCACCAGCTCCTAGCCTAGAATATAGTAAACATTTAATAAATTCTTGTTGATTGATAACTAATTGCTATATTTATACTCTTGTGGTCTCCCTTTCTCTTTCACTGTTTCTTCTAAAGAAACTAGTTTTTCCAAACTAATACATTTGCTTATTATATCACCGGCCAGTGTTCATCCTTGGAGAAAATGTCATTGAGAAAGGAGAACAAATGAGTGATGAGGTGCCTAAAGGAGAGACTGAGAGATGTTTATAAACGTAGAAGGTATTCTCTGACAAATGCAGGGGCTCAGAGCCAGACTGAAGAGAAATTTTATTGATTCATATTTTATAACTTCCTAAAACAGAGAAAGGCTGAGGAATTTGGACAAAAAATAATCAAAAGAAGGACAAATGAGCCTAAGATTATAGCATCGTAAGGGAGGGGAGGGAAATAGATCTGGAGTTATCTCCCTTCAAAGGGATTACCTTAGCTGCCCTTGATCCTCCCCCCCCCCATTGTTTAAGGAATCCACTCCCCCATGGGGAAGAGCTAAGGGCAATTACTAGAGAGAAAGTCAAGCCTTTGGGAAGGTTTGAGGGAAGAACTGAGAATGGGCTACCCACTGGACAGTGTAGGGGTGTACAGAAAGAGGTAATAAGCAGCCATCCTACTCAGCTAAGGATCTTCTACCCCCAACAGCTGCTAAACTAGTTTTAGGACCTTAAGCAAAATATTTTTCCTCTATGGGCTCCAATCCTCTGGGCTTGGGGAGAGGGTGTGGCTGGAGAGACTGGGCGGTTCTAAGGTACTTTGTTGATCTAACACGTTACTACTCTGACAAGAGACCAGGAATCAGGATTCTTGGTTTCTATTTCAGGTACTACTACTACTACTACTACTACTACTACTACTACTACTACTACTACTACTACTAGCATTTTATAATTATATAGCATTTATATAAAGTGCCAAGTGCTTTATTAATATTATTTCATCATCTCCTCACAATAACCCTGAGGGGTAGGTACTGTTATTATCTCACCCCTCTTTTTTTTTTTTTTACAAATGAGGAAAGTGAAGTTAAGTGCCTTGCCCAGAGTCACTCAGCTAGTAAATGTCTGAGGTCAGATTTGAACTCAGGTCTTCCTTACTCAAGGCATTCTACCCACTGTGCCACCTAACTGCCTTTTACTGTTTGCCAACTCAGATACATTGCTATACACTTTCTCAAGTTTAGCAACCAATAATACAGAAATTAGATATAATAAAATCCTGTTCTAAAGTGACTGGCTATTATTGCACAGATTCTGATGTACTATGACAAATCCTTCCCTTCTCTCCTCCTTCCCATATAAAGACTACACATTGTATGAATCTGATATATAGCCTGGTTAGCTCCAGGTAGCGATTCATTCCAAAATTCAATTAGAAGAGATCTCAGAAGTCATTTAGTGTAATATATATCTGCAAAAGAATATCTTCTACAATATATCCAATCCATGTTCATTCAGCTGCTGCTTGAGGACCTCTGGGGAGGAGGAGCCCACTGTATCCCAAGGGAGCCCATTCCATGTATAGATAAATCTAATTGTGAGGAAGCTTATCACCATGTCAAGCCTGAAGTTGCCTCTAAAACGTCCACTCATCCATCCTGCCTTCTAGTGTCTTTTTTGTTTGTTTGTTTGTTTGTTTTGGGCCAGGCAATGGGGTTCAGTGACTTGCCCAGGGTCACACAGCTAGTAAGTGTTATGTGTCTGAGGCCGGATTTGAACTCAGGTCTTCCTGAAACCAAGGCCGGTGCTCTATCCACTGCGCCACCTAGCTGCCACCCTGCCTTCTAGTGTCAAGCATAAGTTAAATCCCTCTTCCACAGGACAGGCCTTTGAAAATGCTACTAGCTGTCTTCCATTACCTTCCCATGCCCTCCATATCTTCTCTTTACCAGGCTAAATACCCCCCAGTTCCTTGAAACAATCCCCATGTGGTATGAACTCATGTGGCTTTTCACAATCATGGTTGTCCTCTTCTCAATACTCCAACTTATTTACTGCCTTTTCTAAAATATGGCACCCAACACAATATTCCGGTATGATTAGAGTACAATGAGAGTATCACTTCCTTATTTCTAGAAGCTAATTCTCTGTAAAGGCAGCCCTAAACACAGCCTACCTTTCCTGACTGCCATTCCATATTGTTGACATAGGGGTCCACAAATCCCCCAGGTCTTTTCTGTATCAATTACAGTCTAGCTGCACCTCACTTATCTTATACTTCTGAAGGTGAAGTTTTGAATCCATCAGGAAGACTTTGCATTCATTTCTGCTCAAATTCATCTTATTAATTTCAGCCTAGTTCCCTAGCCTGCCAAAATATCTTTGGATGCTGACTTCTTCTAGTGTATTAACTCTTCTTCAGGTTTTTTTTAATCTTGCATACATTTTATAATGATGATGTCTATGCTTTTATCACTGATTTTTTTAAACATCAAACTACACAAGGACAAGCACAGATTTCTTGGGTATTACACAAGATTTCAAGTTGACAGTAGACCATTAATGACCCCTCTTGGAGTCTGGCAATGTGATCAGTTCTAAAATCACCCAAATATACTATTACATGCACCCCAGCCTGAGTCGGATAGGGAGGTTCCACAAAGGACAGCTTTGGCACTCAGCTCACTGCCTCAGAGGGTGACATAACTCCCAACAGGCTGAGAAGCCTCCCAGCCCAGGAGACTGCATATGAGTAGAAAGATTTTGGAGAAAAGAAGGAAGCAAACAGAGAGAGAGGTAAGAGAAGGAAGGTGAAAATTTTTGAATAACTAGCTGAAGCCACCCAGATCTGATGACATGGGAGCCAGCCACCCAACGTGTCCCTTGATTGTCAGAATCTGTACTTCCAGAGACTGCTAAAAGCAGACTGACCTCAGACAAACTGAGACCTGGGAAGTGGGCCAAAGTCTCCCACTGCTTCTGGGGCCATTGCTAGGCATCTTGAATTATGTCTTGCTACTTGACTTCAGCGACTTTGGAGAAGAGAGTGAAGCTAATGACTTTGCACAGCTCTGCCTCACTTAAATCCAAGTCACTTGCAAATCAAGGCATAATTCTTCTCATATCATTGGTCCTCTTTGAGGATGAAGAATGAACAACAAAAGAAGACTTCCCTGGTGAGATCCCTCTCTCCTTCTTAGATCTGAGGGATTATCTTACTCGAGGATCAAGTCTATTCATCAGCTCTAATTTATGTCTCCTCCTAATTTCTATTTACCATTTTCTTTGAGTTTTTAAAATGTTGGCATCTATTCATGAGTGTCTTTTGTGTAACCAGGGTTTGGTGGAAGGGAATTAAGCTTGAAGGGAATACAGGAAAAAATGGCTTTCATTCAGAACCAATAAAAATGTAGCACCTCTAGACAAATAATATTTTCTTTGTGTGATAGGTAGAAATAATTCTAGCCCAATACCCCTTTTCCAAATAGGAGAGTGAAAGAGGAATTACTCAGCCGTGAATGTCCTGGATCCTGCCAGCTCCTCCCCCTGCTAAGCCGTTAGTAGTACAGCCACTGGCTTCCACCTACATTCCACCAAAGTGGAAGACAGGGTGGGCCAGATCTCAGATCATAGGAATGCATGCCACATGTAGGTCAACATTTTGTTTTAAAAGGCCTTACATATTACAAAATTCTCTCCTATCCCATGTTATTTGCATCTTTTTCCACACACATGGCATGAGAGTCTTGGCCAAAATGCTTTGCTAAAATCTAGACCGACTATTACTTTGACTCACATCCCTCTCTTGGATGACTTTGATATCCTTGTCAAAAAAACCAATAACATCCATCTGGTTTGTCCTGTTGATCTTGCCATCCTGGCTTTCTGACATTGCTGCTTCATTTTCTAGGTGTTCACTCACTTTTCTTTTAGCAATACATTCTAGCTGTCTTGTAATGAACTACGTCCTAAGGATTTAATACCACTTGGCCCTACAGAGGCACACAAGATCATTCCATGATGCTTGCTGCCAACACATGAATAGTATTTAGAATTCACATATCTTCTATTTTTCCAACATTTAAAATCACTTATTCTAAGAATGGCATAGAGGTGGTGCAGTAGATAGAGCACTGGGTTTGGAGTTAGGATGACCCGAGTCCAAATTTGTCCTCAGATCATTACTAGCTATGTGACCATGAGCAGGTCACTTAACCCTGTTTACATGAATTTCCTCAACTGTAAAATGAGCTGGAGAAGGAAATGGCAAATCACTCCAGTATCTCTGCCAAGAAAACCCTAAATGGGGTCATGCAGTGTTGGATATGACCGAACAACACCAACAATCCTAAGAACTGTGCTATCCTTATCTAAAGACCTTATTAAGTAACTGGAGCTTAGGAATGCATTTTGGGCAGAGGTTTAGAAAGCTAAATATAATATAGTGACTGTTCTGAGGTGTTTGAATGAAATGTGCTATAAGATTAAACAGGATCATTTGAATAATATAAATGACATCTCCTATTTTTCCAGAACTTTGTAGGAGAAATTTCTCATACATGATCTTATTTGAGCTTCACAATAACTCTCCTGTGGAGGAAGTGTGGTATATTAGAAAGAAAATTGGACTTAAAGTCATTTAGAGCTCGAAGGAGCCTTCTAGTCTCATCATCTCATTTTACAAAGTAGGAAATAGAAACTCAGATTAGATGACATAATGAAGGTCAGGAGATCTGGGTTCAAATCCAAGCAGCCCCTGCCCCCCACCACACCTGTTACCTGGTGGGGTCATGTCCTTTCCCCACCCCCTTTCCTTCCTCCATTTGAGTCTTTTCTTTCCCTTTAGATTGCAAGCTTCTTCAAGGCAGGGACTAACTCTCTTTTTTAATAATTGTATCCCCAAAACTTAGCACAATACCTGGCATATCATAGGTGCTTAATAAATGTTTATTTATCAATTGATTTGTTATATATAAGTATATGTAATATAAATATAATTTATTATAATTAATTTGTTTATTAATGCCTGTTTAGATTTATGACTCTGAAATCAGTGCTCCAAATCAGGGCTTGATTTATTATTTTGCTGATTGTCTGGATTTAAGAAAGTGATAGAGGAAATGTTAATAATGCCAATTAAACTGGAAAGTGTGTGTGCATACTTTTTTTTTTCAGAGAGCCTGGTTGTTAAACATTTTACCAGCACATCACTGGTTCAAATCCTGGCTCTGACAATGGCTAGCTATGTAACCCTGGACAGGTCATTCGTCTCTGAGTCAACTCTCCATCTGCAAAATGTAAATAGTAAGAACAGTGGTGTAATTCACCTCTTCATAAAGCACTTAATAGATGTGACCCCTCTCTCTCTCTCTCTCTCTCTCTCTCTCTCTCTCTCTCTCTCTCTCTCTCTCTCTCTCTCATATGCAATTGGGGTTAAGTGACTTGCCCAGGATCACACAGCTAGTAAGTGTCTGAGGCTGGATTTGAACTCAGGTTTTCCTGACCTGAGGGCTAGTGCTCTATCTATTGCATCACCTAGCTGCCTGCAGATTTATTATCCTTATTCCTTCATTGTTCATGGAAGTGCATCAATTCTGCTGTGACCAGAAGCTTGATATTACTAAGTGACATTGAGTATTTCCTGTTCAAAGGCTACAGAAGTGATGCATTTCAGTTTGGGGAAATTTTAAAGATACACATAAAAGTCTAACCCAAATATCTTTAGTTGACATTTAAAAAACCCTCAAAATATTAGATACAACAAGATTTAAGGGCAGTTAATTCTCTATGAATTATGAGAGGTGGTACTGGGGAATAAAAGGATTTGGAATCAGGAAACTTCTAGATTCTATTGCTTTAGAGATGTCTAACTTTGGGCAAAAAAAAAATTTAGCTCTCTCAATCTCCGTTTCTTTATCTGTAAAATGGGATTAATAATACTTCCACTATTTCTATTAACAAATATTGTCAGAAAAATGTTTTCAAGACCTTAAAGCACTATGGATAAAGAAATTATCATTATCATAAATGTCTTGAAAGCCTTATAGCTGGGTTTCATGATATTTCCATATGGGTTTAATTATTATTTATTAATGACATTATTGTGAAACAACATTGACTGGGGTAGCATTAGGCAGAGTGAACCAGTGAGAAATTTTTGTATTTCATCCTGAGTGACCTGCAACTGTATCTGACACAGTTTTTCAGTAATTCTTCCTTGTTAAATGTGTTTTGGCCTTGCTTTTGTTAGAAATGTATTAACATTGTATATGTGGTTTTCTTCTTTGATTTCTAGATTGAAAGACAGGATGCTATATCCACTCTTTAAGATGAAGATGATTCTAAATGGCATGCCTATTCAGGAAACAAAAGAATTGGTTCAACATACATAGAAGAGAGCACAGCATTTCAGGAGGTGGGAAGGACCTTAAAAGACAAAATGTCCAAAGTAGAAGGGGCCTTCAATTATAGAATGTCAGAGCCGAAAGGAACCTTAAGACAAAGAATGTCAAAGCTGAACGTGACTTTAGAACATAAAATGTCAGAGCTGGAAGAACTTTAGAACATAAGAAAGGTTTAGCTTGCATAAGATTTTAAAACAGAACGTCAGAGCTGTGAGGGATCTTAGAACACAGAATGTCAGAGTTGGGAGGGGCCTTAGAGCACAGAATGTCAGAGCTAGAGGGGACCTTGGAACACAGAATGTTAGAGCTGGGAGGGGCCTTAGAACATAGAATGTCAAATCTGGGAGGGGACTCAAAACATGGATTGTCAGAGATAGAGTCTTAGAAGAGAAGACATCAAAGTTGGGACAGACCTTAGAACACAGAATGTCAGAGCCAATGGAGCCTGAGAAATCATTCAGACTCTCTCATTTTATAGAAAAAGACACTGGTAAACAAAGAAATTAGGTGACTAGTCCAGGATCACATTAATTGCCAGTAGCACAGCCGGGATTCATACTCTGTCCTTTCCCTCCAGATCCATGACTTTTTCCACTCCATGTGGCTGAGAAAAGAGGTCTCCATGAAATCGCTGTGTAAGGGAGATTCTCAGTGCTATTCTTTGAAAAACACAGCTCTTTCTCTCTCTCTCTCTCTCTCTCTCTCTCTCTCTCTCTCTCTCTCTCTCTCACTCTCTTTTTAATGTGTCCCTCCATTGTTATGAATAAACCATTTTCTCCCAAAACACACACATACAACACAACCCAACACAACCCTCCCTTTTATGGGAATGCTCCTTCAGCTTTCTGTATGTTCTGCCACATGAAAGTAGTTTTGTCTTCATTTGCGGTTGTGCTGATTACAAAGACTAGGAGATCTTTAATTAAATTGGTGGGGTTATGTGTATTTCTTTCAAAGCAAACCATTGAAATAGCATTTGTGACTCATTACAATTATAACAGCAATGTTATCATACTTGTCTTATTATTTTGCCCACTTCGATGAAAATACTTCAGCTAAATAGCAGGGGCTGTCTTCAGTCCTTCCCTGAATCCTATGGGTGAATGGCTCCCATTCTAAAGACTGAGGATTACACAGTGTAGTGGAAGGAGAACAGGATTTGGCCATGGAAGACATAGGTTTGAACACCTGGCTCTTTTCATTTGTTGCCCGTGTGCCCTTGGGCAAAGCTCTTCCCCTCTCTCCTCCTCAAGTCCTTGATCCATAAAATAGAGACATAGGAGTAGGTGATACCAAAAATCCCTTCCAACTCTAAAATCTGTAAACTATGGGTTAAGTGATGTATGCTATGCAAATGGGTTTCTATTCCAACCTCTATTAGTCTATTCTTTTCATTCGTACATTCATTCTCTGGATTTTAGCACCATGACTCAGCTGCTTTCTCCCTCTGCCCTAGAGGCCCCCTTCTCCCATTGGTGAGTCCTTTCCATGACCCCTATATTGAAGAAAGGTCCACATCAGACATCCTCCGTTCTCTGGACTTGACCACCATGACTAGGCTGCCTTCTCTTGTCTCCCATTAGAATATGAGCTCTTCAGCATTTAACATCGTCCATGTCACATAGTAGGCCCTTCACAAATGCTTGCTGATTTCACAATCTCATTATCTTCTCACAACAAACCTGGGAGGTAAGTGCTATTATTGTTCCCATTTTAACAGATAAGGAAACTGAAGTAGGCAAAAGTTAAGCAACTTGCCCAAGCTCACGCATCTAGTTAGCATCTAAGGCTGGATTTGAACTCAGGTCTTCCTGACTCTAGGTCCAGAGCTCTATCTACTGTACCACCTAGCTGCCTTGATTGAAATGATTAAAAACCTACTCTGCATAGGTTCCTGGGCTAATGGTGGGTTTTCCCCCAATAGAACGTGAGGTCCGTGGAAGATAAAAAGCATTGCTATTGTTTCTTTTCATTTCCAGTGCCTCCCACAGTGCCTGGCCCAACCAAAGAATTTAATAAATTCTGTTAAATTAATTGCTCGGCACTGAGGGAGAGCAAACATAAAAAAAAAATAATTAATTAAAAAAACAAACAAATAAACAATTACAGCAGACTCTGCCCATAGAGATTTTACAATTAGAGCAGGAGAGAGATTTCCTCAAGGATCACAATAATAAAGATAACTCACGTATCTATTTCATCTGAAAGTTTACAAGACACTTTCTTCGTTAGAGTTCTGTGAGGGAGGGGATGTGAGTATTACTGCCCCCATTTTAACAGATCAAGGAACAGAGCCTTCAGAGAGGAGAGGCAATAGGTCCAAGGCCACACAGTGACTACATGTTAGAGCCAGGATTTAAACCCAGCTCTTCTGACTTCACAGAGGCAGCATGGAGCCAGGATTTCCTCAGGGTATGGGCACTCTCTGCAAGGGTCTCTTTGTGCTGTCGGAGATCCTCTTTGTGAGGTGGTAGGGCTGAAAAAATGTACCAGCCTGTAGCCAACCCACCATCTGTTGATGAGTGACATGCCATCTGTTGTTGCCAGCCAGGTCTTAGAGGCTGGTAGATACTGTGGCTCTAGCTGAGTCCTCAAGAATCCAAGGTTACCTCTATGGAATGAAACAGAATGGGAGAGCTTTTTATCAAATCCTCGCCGCGTGCCAAACCCTGTGCTAAGGGTGAGGTGATGCAAACAGAAAAGTGAAACAGACCCTGCTTTCAAAGAGCTCATATTCGAATCTGGAGGAGTCAGTACATACAGGAAAATTCAGATGCAGGGTAGATGGAAAGTTCCTGAAGCCCTTAGGATGCAGTAGCAGAATCTATGTCAAGGCCCAGGGGTCCTCAATGGATATCATTTCGAAGGGGAGAGCTGGTAGAATTTAGGCAACCAGGCTAATTTAGATTAGGGCCACTGGGGCTCGTCCAGTGTCCCATAGTAATCTCTCAGTGGGAAGGATTCCAGCACAGGACTATGGAGAGGCATTGAAGGAAGAATTTCATTGAGGGGAAATGAGACACATATATAAAAAATTATAATACATGTTAATGTTATAATATAATATATTATAATATATGTTTATAATGTATTATAAAAATTATAATATTTGTATAGTGCTTTGTTTTGGGCTGGGGCTTTGAACTGCAATTTCATTCAGCAAACTCCAGGAAAGATTTTTTTTTCCTTCTCTACCAACATCCAATATCCATGCCTTCTCTACAATTTATGCTCTTGGAGATTTGTCCAAGGTAGTACTCAACAAAGAGCCAAGTCCAAGGCAGGGTTCAAACCCAGATCTTCCTGATTCCAAGCTCAGCTCTCTATCCATTCTACCTTGTATGGGGCTTTCAGGTTATCAGAACACAACTCTGTAAGAAAACTGGAGTTTGTAGAGGTCAAGGGGACTTGTTCATCCAAGCTAAGAGTTTGGTTTTATGTGGTGATGGGGTAAGGACGAGGTATTCAGTTTGCTCTTAGAAAGGAGAAAGCATTTTAACTTAAGTGCGGTTTGAAGGGGAGTGGTTGAAAAGCCTGTGTTTTCTAAGGGGCTGTTATCCACAGAGTGGGTACAGAGGCAAGAGAAAGCAGGATGTCCTCTTTAGGTCACAAGGAGGAGAAGGAGGGACAGGATTGATGTCTCCTTTCCCCATCAAAGCCCCAGTGGAATCAATGTCACATGTCTTTCTGTAACTGCTTCCAACACAAAAGGCCAAGAAGAGCCTGACACATTAGCCAGGCTAGTGCTGAGCAGAACTTTGGGGTATTTTGTGGTTGGTTTCTTTGAGTATTTCCCTTTGCCAAAACAACCTTGCTGACTTCTGCCCCTCTCACTCTGCTTTAACAAAAAGAAACGGTGGCCAAACCATTTGCACATTTGGCGTCATTGAATGCTTCCATAACATGATCCTGGAGAGCGTGTGAATTGTGTGTGTGTGGGGGGGGGGAAGTGGCTTCTTTGTGTGTGTACGGGAGTAGAGAAAAGAGTCTTGGACTTGGAATTAGAAGGGCTAAGTCTGAGTGTGGGATTTGAGGCTTGCTATTTAGGTGACCTTGAATAAACTTTGCCTCAGTTTCTTATCTGTAAAATGGGGATAAAAATAATTACACTATCTACCCATTTAAGGAAACATTTTATGTATTAGAATCATAGGATTTAGAATTAAAATGGATCATGGCGACCAACTAATGTACTGGAACACAATCTGTGGACCATTGCGGGCTGCGTAATTATTGCAAGGGATCTGGGAAACCTTAAGGATAAGGCGGCTCAAAAGCAGGGAGGTTGGTTGCCAGTTTTCTGTACATAGTAAAGTCAAGAATTTGGAACAAAGGGTTGGGGTGGAGAGCCAGTCTCACTCCACTTGGAGTTGTGTGTTCTTACCCTTTCATTTTCATGGGAAATGCCGCTTGAGAGCAGTGGGAAGCAGCGCCAGACGGAACTTATGTGCCATGCCTAAGGGAGGCAGCATGATGACATTGGCATCATTCAGAATCAGAATGGGAGCTGCCCCTCAATGTGTGTATCATGGCCCCCTGGGGTTCCTATGTAAATATCCCTCTATTTCTTAGAAATGTCCATCTTTCCCAAAGATGTTTTAGGCATTTGCTGGGGGAGAGGGGGAGGGTATCTCAGGGTTATGAAGAAATTTTCTATTGACATTATTCTTATTAAGTAATTTTATTAAACGTCTTTGCTTTGGATTGTGTCTTTTGGCTAATAAAAAGAAATATATTGGTGAAGGTTTGTGAACAGTGGCTTTTGGGTAGATGAGGGACCCACAGAGTGTGTTGAACCTGAGATAGCTTGTCTGGGGATAATCTATACACAATGGTGGGGGGGTATCCCCAGATGTTATACAACTATATCTTCTGCAAAGTAAATATAGAAAATGTCTTTCTCATATGTGTATTACTATTTTTCAGGTGGATGTAGATTCTTTGATTATATTGTAATTAAATAATGTGATTGTGATTTTGTGCTTAAATGCAATTTTAATTTGAAGTGTTAACTGAATTTATTGCATCTTTTTGTAGAGTATTTTATTTGATCCATGGATAATAATAGTATAGCTACTGTCATATGTCATGCCTCTGTCTAGGAGGAAACCCTTTCCTGATCCTTCTGGAGTAGAGAAGAAATGCCTGACAACATGATACAGTAGATCCAGGGCACAGATTTGAGGCAGGAAGACCTGGGTTCAAATCCCTCCTCAGATACTAACTGTGCAATCCCAAGCAGGTCTTTCACCTCTCCAAGCTTCTGCTTCCACATCTGGAAAGTGGGCGATCAAATGAGATAACGTTTGCAAACTACTTTGCAAATCTTAAAGTGTAGCATGTGCAAGTGTCATCTCTTCTTACTATTATCCCATGAGGGGGCTCCAACAAAAAGATTTTGACATTAAGAAAGGGTCAGGTTGAGATCCACTGATCTAGTGCGACCCCTTCATTCTACAAATGAAATAACTGAGGCTGAGAAGAGGGAAGTGACTTACTCAAGGTCACAAAGCTAATAACTAGCAGGGAACTTGGGCCCAAGGCTACTGATTCCAAATTCACTGCTCCTTCTATTAATTATCCCATAATATTTGTCTGTGTTGATACAGTCTACATCTTTTTCCCACTCTGAGTTAAATGTTCTCTGAAGCTGTGCACTTTGTTTTATTTAAGCTTTGTGTCTCTCCCCAGAATAAAATCCCATGTTCTACATACAGTCAGCATAGAAGTGTTTATTCCAAAGCCAAACGCTAGCATTATTTGAAATGGGGAAACACTAAAAGCTTTTCTAGTGTAAATTAGTGTAAAGCAAGGATGCCTTTTCCCCCTACTATGTTGTTATTGTTCAGTCATTTGGGGTTTTCTTGGCAAAGATACTGGAGTGGTTTGCCATTTCCTTTTCCAGCTCATTTTACAGACAAGGAAACTGAGGCAAACAGGGGTAAATGACTTGTCCAGGGTCACACATTTAGGGTTTTCTAAATGACGTCATGTAGAGTCAGACATCACTCAACAACAACAACAACAACAATAAAAGAACAATTTAAATAACAGGAGGAAAATTCATTGTTCATAATGGGGCCATGCTAAGATAATAAAAAAATACTACTGTAATTCCAGATACTGCCTAAATTAATTTATAGATTTAGTGCTATGCCAATCAAATTATGAAGAGGATGCCTCGTAGGGCTAGGAAATGTAATAACAAAATTCATTTGAAGGAACCAAAGGTCTAGATTGTTAAAGAAAATAATGGAAAGAGTAGGAATTAAAATCGTACTTTCAGATCTCAATTTGTGCTTTGGATTGTTCATCATTAAAACTAATTGTTATTGGCTAAAAATAACAAAGGAGATCTTGGAACAGATCTGATAAGGAAGAATCAGAGACAATCAAACTCAATAACCCAGTGTTTAATACATCCAATAACATGAATCACTTTGGGAAGGAATTCCTATTGGACAAAACCTACAGAGAAAACAGGTAAGCAGGCATTTTACACTATATACAACACTACCTCAAAATGCATACTTTATCTGAATACGAAAGTTCATGCTATTAAAAAAATGAGAAAATAATCTAATCAAATATATTTTGAAAGTCTGGCTAGAGAGTTCCTAATTAAAGAAGGGATAGAGAGGATCACAAGATCTAAAATATATCATTTTAATTACATTAAGGTAAAAATGTTTTTGAGTGAACAAAATCAATACAATTAAGAAAAAAAAGCTGTGAGTTGGGGCTAGGGCAGAATCTTTGCTTCAGTTATCTCTGCAAAATGTCTGATAGATGGAGAACTTTTACACAATGAGGGTAGTAATGTCATTCAGAGATTGCATCTGGGTAATAAGACTCCTATCCATTCAACAGATAAGTTTTCCCTGATTATTGACATTTGTACAGGTGTAAAGCAAGATTACCATTTAAGCCTAGGAGTTCTTCATTTATCCCTGGAATATGTGATCCACGCTGTGAAGAGGACAAGTCTAGGGTAAGATCTCTTGTATTAAGTCATTTTTCAATCACATCTGACTCTCTGTAGCCCCATTTAAGGTATTCTTGGAGAGGCATTGGAGTGGTTGACATTTCCTCTTCCAGCTCATTTTCTAGATGAAGAAACTGAGGAAAACTGGGTTAAGTAACTTGCCCAGGATCACACAGCTACTAAGTGTCTGAGGCCAGATTTGAAATCAGAGAAGATGAGTCTTCCTGACTCCAGGCCCAGCACTCTATCCATTGTGCCACCTTGCTGTCAGGCTATGATCTGTGACTCGGGGCTTCTTAAACTTTTTCTACTTTTCACATTTTGGTAGTATTTGTTGCATGGCATGATGTCATGTGCAGTGCAAAGTATGCATGTTTTGTGCTCGGAACAAACACAAATCAAAGGATGCAGTGAAGTTGCGGGGCAAGAGCTGCCAGAAACACCTCAGATTCATTACACATTTAATTTTGAATTTTTGGTCGTTGTGTGTTCAGAAACCTTTTAGCATTGCCAAAATTTTTGTGTCCTCATGTGAGGTCACAATCCACAGTTTAAGAAGCCCTGACTGTGATAGGAATGGGCATCCTGGCTTATGCAGACAGTTATAGTGTCTACAGTCATAGTAATAGTGTGTGATACCTGAGAATCACTTTAAGAACGTTGAATAATCTGACCAAAGGAGCAAACAAATATAGAAGACCATGAGCGTTTCTCCAATGGATAAGTAGTCAAACAATATGAACAAATAGTTCTCAAAAGAATTTCAAACCCTTAACAACCATACAAATTGCTCTGAAACAATAATATTAAGAAACCTACAAGTCTAAATGGCTCTGAGGAATTAGATGCTGGCAATTTGGCAAAGGTGGCAAAAGATGGTAACAATGGATGTTGGAGGTGCCATGGAAGGACAGCTACACTAATACATTGTTGGTAAAGCTATGAAATGGTCCAATCATTTCAAAAAGTAATTTGCAATTATGTTTTTAAAAAGTGATTAAAATATCCAAACTGTCTAACCCACTTGATCACACTCTATGCATATACTCCAACAAGGTCAAAGACAGAAAGAAAGTTCCCATATGCACCAAAATATTCATAGCAATATTTTTCATAACAAAGTAGATGCCCATCGATTGGACAACGGTGAAACACGTTGCGGTACATGAATGTCATGGAACAATATTGTATTATGAGCAAGGAGAAATACAAAGAATTCAGAGCAATATAGGAAGATATATGAATTAATATTGAGTGAAGTTATCTGAACCAAGAAAAGCAATACTGTGTGACTCCAACATTATTAATGGAAAGAACAAAACTATGAAACTGGATATTGTATGATTATAATGACCTAGCAGAGCAGTGAGGAGAAGATGTCCCTCCTTGCCTCTTTTGTAGAGGGGAAGGGGGGGACTCTACATACTTATGGAACATTGCATATACTAAGAGAATTGAGTGATCATTTTTGTTAGTTTGCTGAAATACCTTCCCCCCTCTTTTTTCTGTTATAGAAGGTGTCTCTTGGACTTGAAAAGGAGGAAGGATATATTCAGAAATGAGGGTGATGTAAATACAAAAAATATTGATGATTTTTAAATGCTGGATTATGCTTTTTAAAGCAGTATATAAATTTGAGTTACTACATATAGCAATGATGCCAGCATCTGGCTTGTCCCCATCTGATAGCATCTGCTCCCATTGATTAAAATCATAGAACTAGAAGAGACCTTAGAAATTATCTCATCTGATGCCCTCCCTTGTTTTATCAAAAAGGAAACTGAGGCCTAAAGAAACAAAGTGACTTAACCAAGGTCAAATCAATTCTAAATTGTGAAGCAAAGATTTGAACTCATATCTTCTATCTATAAATATAGGACCCTTTTCGTATACCACAGGACTTTTTTTGTACAACTCTGCTCATAGATTATTTTTGATCATTTTCACAGAAGTAGAATTAGTGATAACAAACACTATAGCAGAACAAAAAGAACCCTAGGCATGGGATAATTTAAGTTTAAACACTTGGAGAATGTAGTCCAGAAATGGTGGATTTGGCACAAGCCTTGAGTATCTGTGAAAGGGAATGAATGCCCTCCTCTTGGGAAGAACCTTAGACTAGCAGGCAGGAGACTTTTGTTTATAGCCTACTTTGGCCTCTTCTTCCCTATGTGACATTGAAGAAGTGAGAGCTTCAGTTACCTTGTCTATGAAGTTAGAGGATTAGGTTAAATTGTCTCAATGTTTCCTTCCATCTTTGAAGTTCTTTATTTTAAGACCTCTCCTAGTTTCAATATTATGTTCTAAAGTTCCTTCCAGCTCTGATATTCTAATATCTAAGGTCACTTCCAACCCTAACATTCTACGTTCCAAGATCCCTGACAACTCTGACATCCTATGTTCAAAGGTCATTGCCAACTCTGATATTTGGTGATTTTTAAAGGATATGGTTTTACTAAAACGACTAGTCCAAAAAGGCATTGGTTTAAATATTGTCCTTTTTAAAGTCTTCTAGTCACTAGGTTCTAATAATGATGTTAATCACCCTGCTAGGTCACTTTCCAAGAATCATTTCTGATGGAAAAAAAGATTTGCAAAGAACAGACAAGGTTGGGGGAAGGTATCCCCTGGATATAGAGTAATCAACTATAACATTCAGAGCCAAAAAGAAATTGCTTCCTCTTTTATTAGAGGGCTCCATTGGAGGCAGTATGGTATAATGGAAATCACACTAGCACTAAAATCAGAAAAATAGTGGGTTTAAATGACTGTTCCCACTTTAGTAGCTGGTTAAACCAAACAAATAGCTAAATATCTCTGGGTGTCAGTTTCTTCATTTCCAAAAGCAGGACAGTGAGACTTTTAGTGTAAATCTCCCAGGGCTGTTGTAAAAATAGGGTTCTACAAACTGTAAAGAACTATTGAAATGTGAATTATTTAAGAGCTTTCATGGAAGACTCTTCTGAAAAGTCCTATGACTTTGGATTGATTCTATTGACAGGGACGACACCAAGCAAAGGAAGCCAAATCCCTTTTCCAACAGGAAATCTGATATATTGTAAAAGGTGCTAGGTTCAGGAGAACTGGGTTCAAGTCCTGGGGATGCCACCACATGACTTTGGCTGAATCATTCTACTTAGCCGTCATGTCCATTTCTTCATCTGTAAAATGGGAATAATCCTTGTCATGGTTACTCATCAAGGGATTTTTGTAAGGTCCAAATGGGATGGCACATTGGCTGGCCAGATCGGGCTGCTGACACATGCTTTGATAGGAGTCCTGAAACACCACAATTCAAAAGAATAACATCAGTGGGTGACCCAAACAGAAACACAAGGTACAAGGTGACATTGGCATATTAGTATATTATTGAGGTTGACTTGTGTATCAGAAACAATACAAAAAACATCAATAGGGAAATGATTCTACATATGAGCACAAAAGAAAGTGGGCCAGTCACATCACAATGTGAAGGAGAAGACAGGGACAGAGTGCTGGCCCTGGACTCAGGAAGACCTGAGTTCAAATTCAGC
The DNA here is from genome assembly GCF_003287225.1 of Phascolarctos cinereus. NCBI lineage: Eukaryota > Metazoa > Chordata > Mammalia > Diprotodontia > Phascolarctidae > Phascolarctos > Phascolarctos cinereus. The sequence goes on along the minus strand of NW_027555625.1, from coordinate 55,934,055 downwards.
CTACGTAAGAGCTGTGTGACCCCGGGCAAGTCACTTAGCTGATATCTGCCTCAGTTTCCTCAACTGTAAAATAGGAAGAATAATAGTACCTTGTTGTGAAATTCAAATGAGCTAATATTTGTAAAGTGTACAGTACAGGGTCCGGCTTATAATGGGCACTTAATAAATGCTTGTTACCTTCTTCCCCCTGTCCTACCCCACAAAAATGCTGCATTAATGTCCACAAAAATGTTAGTTCCAATGCAGTCTTCCAGCACAACTCCTTTATGGGATATTTATGGGAAAATGTGGTTTTTAAAAATTGCATTAGATGAGATGGTATAAATGGCTTGTGACCTGCACCAGTGGAGAGGATTATCTACACCGATGGCTATAGAGCATCAGCTAAATGGTATAGCAGATAGAGCATTGGACTTAGAATCGGGAAACTCTGAGTTCAAATCCAGTCTCAGATAAGCTGTGTAAGCTGAGCAAGTCAGTTAACCTAAGCCTGCCTCAGTTTCCTCATCTGTAAAATGGGGATAATAATAGCATCTCCCTCCCAGAGTTATTGTGAGGAATAAATGAGATAATTGTAAAGTGCTTTGCAAATCTTAAAAGTGGTATATAAATGCTAATTATTTATTGATATGGTGATCATTGATATTATTTTGATGAATCATTGATCTATAGAAGTATAAATATAGACATTAAGTAATATGCAAAAATGCTCATATACTAACAGACTTGAGATCTCATCAATGTAGATATTCCCTCTCATGATTTATGTTACAATCCAGTCACAAAAGCCTTTACCCTGAAGGTTTCTCATCCACGTCCTCCTATAAGTTTGACACAGAGGGTCCAATCAAAGAACTGGGAGCCTTCATCAGTTTTCTTAACGCTACAGGGATACCAGAGAAGCATAAGATCTGTCCACTGGTCATCCTTCAGAACTAACTGGCCCATCTTTGTTTTCAATCATACATTTTCTTCAATGCACCCTTTGTGCCAACTAGCTACGGATGGAGGAAAGCTTGAAGTCAGTTGATTACTTTTGCTTGTTGACACAAACCACACAGGACTGCATTTTTCAGGTCATGTCAGATCATTTGATAGACCAGTAACAAGGCTGGCAAGTGATATAGTATCTGGATTAGATGCTAGGACTCCTTAAAAGTCCATAATCTGCTAGAACCTTGTGGCCTCCCAAATTTCAGGCATCTGGATTGGATAATGGTTTCTCTCTTTCTCTGCCTTTGGGGCACTCAATTTTATACCTATGTAATTCCCCTCTTTAATTTCCACACTTACACCAAATGTGATCAGTTAACCCACAATTGGTCCTACAGCTAGATTTTAACTAGAATATTGTGATATATAGCACAAACCTAATTATAGCAATGCAAAAGAAGAGGACCAAAGACCCTAAGAATGTTCTAACTGGAAGGACCTTGGGACACAGAATGTCAGAACTGGGAAAGACCTTAGAACACAGAATGTCAGACCTAAGGACACAAAATGTACAAGCTGGGAGGGACCTTGGACCTTGAAACAAAAGGTATTAAATGCGGAAATGTGTTTAGTGTGATTGTACATGTATAGCCTATATCAGATTATTTGCCATCTTGGGGAGGGTTGAGGGGAGGGAGAGAGAGGGAGAAAAAAATGAAACTCAAAATCTTATAAAAGCAAATGTTGAAAACTATCTTTACATGTAATTTGAAAAAATAAAACACTATTAAAGTAAAGAAAAAAGTATTAGAATTAGAGCCTTATGAATATCTTAGTCAAAAATTGCCTTGTTTTAGAGAGGAGGAAGTTAAGCCTTAGAGAGGGGGGAGTCACTTGCCCAAGGTTACACTGTGAATTATCATTCTTTCCACTGTCCCACAATGACGCATCTCGAATAAATGAAACAGCATTTTTGGGGTGCTATTCGCATCCCATTTCATTGTTAATTGTAGTGAAATGTATCTCTTTGTCCTTGACCAAGAGGGGAAGGAGGAAGGAAGGGAAAGAATATGCGTTGTCTGTCTGTATGTGCGCATATACGCACCATACATGACATACAATGGTACGTATTGTGTATTATATATAATATCTAACATATATTATATACACACAGACATATATGCGTAACATTATTCCTAAACATTACGAGTGTCTAAATACTATTTAGAAGACCAATTCCTATTGCTCTCACAATTCCTTTTACTGACTCCCACTCATTAAATTTGTGGTTTTCTTTGAGAATGTAACCCTACTCTTGCCTTGAACCTGGATAGGTTTCCTGAAAGACAGCCTATAATCTGAGTTCTCTGGAGAAGGGAGACTTGCTTTCTGATTATCTGAGAGACCTCAAGAACCTGAGACACTCCCCAAGTGTGGGGAGACTTCAAAGAAAGAGAGAATCAGACCTTAGAGTTGGGGGGGGGGATGTAATGAACTTCAAATGACTCAATGGAGACCCAAAGCCACAGACATTTTGGGGGTTATGCTTGGGACAGGAATGGAATAATAATAATGACAATAATAATAGCTAACATTGATATAGTGCTCTAAGGTTTGTAAGGCATTTTATGTTGGAAATATTACTTCATTTGGTAAGGATATAGAGTCTTTAGTTACCTTAAGGGCCACCCATCTTCTTTCATTCATTCATTAATTCACTCAACAATCATTTGTTAAGCACCTACTGAATATAGATGATATTACAGATCTCTTGCAAAAAACAAAACTACACGCAGAGAACTGTGATAGGCACTTGGAGGTATAAAAGTTACCTAAAATATAGTTCCTTCATAGAGCTTACAATCTAGTAAGGGGAAAGCCACTAGCACAGATAACTCTAACAAAAAAGCATAATTTCATTAGAGAGGTGCAGAACAAAGCAGTCTATGAGGTTTATAGGGGGAAATGTTCCTTATGGGAAACCATTAACTTCGTGGGAGAAGATTGTTACTGAGCCAGGAGTCTTACTGGAGGAAGGAGAATTTGAGTTGATCTTTAGAGGAGCTTAATGGGTGGAAAGAAAGAGAAGGTATCCAAGGTATGGGGAAAAGTGTTAGCTCTGACTCACAAGCACAAGAGTACAGGGGGTGTTCCTGGGAACTCCTCTGATTGGAGAGCTGGCTGGAGGGCAGAGCAAAAGACTCTTCCCAAAGCCTCCCTTTAAAGAGGGCACAGAAGTTCCACCAACTCTTTATTCCCATCAGCTGTTTTACTTGGTTTTGATATCACCATCGTCATGCCCCTGCACTGGGTTTACTCCCTCCCCCACCTTTTTCAGCCTCTTTTTGTGTGTGTGCTGTTTTCCCCCATTAGATCGTACACTCCTTGAGGACAAGAACTGCCTTTCTTTTTGTACCCCCAGCACTTAGCACAGTTCCTGGCACATAGTAGGAGCTTGATAGACATGAATTGTATTATATTGATTTATATTGAGCGACCAGCCCATCAGCAAGCATCTTTCAAGCACTAGTATGTGTCAGGCACTCCACAAGGCTCTGAAGCAGTCCTGCCCTCAAGGAAATTAAGCTCCATCAGGAGAGACACGCACACTATAGGATACAAAATAGACGTGAGGTGAGGAAGGAGGAGGAGGAGGAGGAGGGTGCTAGCAGCTGGTGATGGGGAGTTGAGATCAGGAAAAGCTTCTTGTAGAAGGCAGTACTCATGCTGAACATTGACAGATGCTAATCGATTCTAAGAGGAGGGAAGTGCAACATCCCCATGGTGTTGGGGGATGGAGACCACTAGTGCAAAAACCCAGACAGAGGAGATGGAGCATCATTGAAGAGGAACAGTAAGGGAGCAGTTAGACTGGACCATGGAATCCAGGGCAGCCTTGTGAAAGAAGGTGGAAGAGATTGATTGGGGCCGGGGAATGCAGAGAGAATAGGAAAAGTTGAGTTTAGCTGAGTATATGGAAAGGAGCAATATGGGCCAACTCTTGGATGCTATCAAGTAGCACAGTGGAATGACCACTGGATCCGGAGTCAAAGGGCCTGAGTTCTCACCCCACATCTGTCAGTGGCTCCCTTGGTGGCCCTAGACAAATCCCTTCCCTTCTCTATGTGTTGGTTTTCTCATCTGTTGAATGAGGGAGATGGATTCAACGATCTTGAAGGCTCCCTTCTTGCTCCAGTTCTATGATTCCAAGAGTAGTCCTGTTTGGCAGGATGATGATGACAACAATGACAGTGATGATGATAAAGAACATTTCCATAATGGTTGAATGTTTGCAAGGCGAGTTACATATATGATCTTATCTGATCTTCACATTAACCCGGGGAGGAAGGAGTTATCATTACCTACTTTTGGCAGATTGTTAATTATTAATTAAAGCTTAGGAAGGTCATGTGATTTGCCCAGGGTCACACAGTGAGTGTCTGATGAGCGATTTGAATTCAGATCTTTCCAACATGAAGTGGAAGGGGATAATACTCATAACCTCTCCCTTTTTTCCTTTAAAGAAAAGAAAAAAGAATAAAAGAAAAATAAAGGCCATTCCTGCCTCCTAGAACAAAATCTTTGTTTTAATTATCATATTTTCTTGGATGAAACTGCTAGTGGTAGAAAAAGTCATTGGTGGGTTCTAGGTTTGGAGCCTGATGGGATCCCAGAAGTCATCTAGTCAAACCCCTCATTTCATAATTGAAGGAGGCAAGGCAAAGATAAGGGGCTTCTTAAAGTCATACAAGTAATAAGATGGAAGAGCCAATATTAGAAGCCCAGTCTTTTGGCTCTTTGAAACCCATTCTGGGTAGCTAGGTGGCCCAGTGGATAAAGGGCTGGGCCTGGAGTCGGGAAAACCTCAGTTCAAATCCAGCCTCAGACACTTACTAATGGTATGACCCTGGGCAAGTCATTTAACCCTGTTTGCCTCAGTTTCCTCATCTATAAAACGAGCTAGAGAAGTAAATGGCAAATCACTCCAGTATCTTTGCCAAGAAAAACCCAAACAAGGTTATAAATAGTCAAACATGACTGGAAAAATGACTTAACTGACCTTCTGTCTCTAGACCTAACATTCTTCCCATAGCACCATACCACCTTGGACTCATGAAATGGGTGGAATATTTAATTAAGATTAAATGTCAGATAATTTCTTTTTACCACCATGCAAAAACTTGGTACTGAAAGTGTCCTTTTGGGTTTTGGAGGTGTTAGATTTTCTCAAAGCCTTCTACTCTTCTCTGCCCTTTTCTTACATTGAGCTAACCACCTATCGAACTTGGGAACCATCTTAAGTTTAACCCGAAGGTGGGGTTCTATTGAAATCCATAGAGGCCACAGCTGTGGTTTTCTGTGAGGCCTTCCCGTCAACTTCATTTGGGTCTGGGAACCATTTTGTACAAGGGAAGAAAAAAAAGGAGCACATTGCAATAAGCAGAGATACACGTAATGACCCAAATGCAGATGAAATCACTTAACATTTTGAAACTGGCAGCCCCTCGATTTTAATTACATAGCATAGCAATATTCTGCTCAAAGCAATTACATTTCAGATCTTCCCACACACAAATAAGGCCTAGTCATGCTGGGGAGAGGCTAGCAGTTAAGTGGAGCTTAGGCAAAGAGGTCCTTTCTTATTCATTCTCTCTCCTCCCTCTCTGAAATGAGAGTTCTTGGCCATTTATAATAAGAGTTGAAAGGAACAGAGTAGCTTTTGGTCCAGTGAAGACTACAACACTCATCTATGAAGAGGAGGGATTCTTTCTCTTAATTGCTGAAGAGCAAGAACTGCCTCCTTTTTGAAGTTTCCTGTTGCTGAAGTATCCAGCCACTGGAAAGAACTTTCTTATTTTGAAATAAAATAAAAGATTTTCCATAAAAAAAAAAAAAAACCATTCCCTACGTTGATTGGATCCAAGTTGCCTCTCCTTCTGAATTGTAGCTGATGTGCTCAGATCCATTTAGCGTGGCTGATATCCCTTTCCCTCCCTTGAAATTGGTCTGTATGAATGGACTCTTTTGTAACCAGGCAGGAATCAGACAGCAATCACAATGACCTCCTTTTAGCCAGGCCTCCTGTAGCTACCAGTGAGTCAACAAGGCTGGCTGGGGCTGTGTGAGAAGGAAAACAGCAATTTCTTAGTGGTTTCCTTGGCATGCTGGAAGAGGCGGGTGCTCTCTCGGTACGCAGGCCTTCCACCTTAGGCGTGCTCCCTAGCTGTATTCCACAGGCGACACATGGCTACTGGGCCCAGGTTGAGAAAGCGTTCTAGCAAAGAGCTCGAATCACTTGCAGATGCTCCTTGTTGACTTGAGGCCTTGCCGGTTGCTTGAATGGAACAGAGGAAATAACCTTATGGCTTAGTTCAACCAGCTATGCCTCTACCAAAGCCTTTTCCCAGCCAAAGTGATGGCATGTTTGGTTTTCATATAATGATAGAATATCAGAGCTGGGTAGGGCTTAGAGTATAGGATGTCAGCACTAGGAGGAGATTTAGAACCTAGAATGTCAGAGCTAGAAGGGACCTTAGAACATACCATGTCATAGTCGGAAGATCCCTTGGAATGCAGAATGGCAGAGCTGAAAGGGTCCTTTGAGACAAAGGACAAAATTGAAGTTAAGAAAAGAGAAGGAATTTCTCTATATGAGTTACTGTCAGAGTTACAGTTGGAACCCAGGTCCCTTGTCTTGCACTTCAGGATTTGTTTCCCCAACTGCCATATACTTATTATAATTTTTATTGATTTCTTTCATTTTAATATCTCCTTCATTTCCAAGTATAGCACTTCCCTTTCCCTACTCAGAGAGCCATGCCTTATAACAAAAATTTTAAAAGAGAAGGAAGAAATGTTTTCACAAAATTAATGAACAGATCAATGGGGATTGACAACATATGCAATGTTTCATGCCCATGCAAGGACGGGAGGGGAGTGACTTCATTCATCCCTTCATTATAATATAATGTGAGTTTATATAAGTAAAAGTTTATATAAGTGACTTTATTTATCCCTTCATTATAACAATACAGTCTTCAGCTTTCCTTTTTAAAAATTATTTCTATTTACATTGTTGTAGTGACTGCATATACTGGTTTTTCCTAATTTCTCCTCACTTCACTTAGCATCAGTTCATATAAGTCTTCCCAGCTTTCTCTGAATTCTATAGATTCTTAGCTTCTTACAGTATGCAGTCCTCTTTTCCATACATTCCTGTACCACAATGTATTTAACCATCCAGTCCCAGCTGATAGACTTCGACTTTGTTTCTAATGCTTTGCTACTGTGAAAAATGCTACTTTAAATCTTCTGATGTACGTGGAAGCAATCTTTCTGTCTTTGACCTCCTTGGTGGTTTATGTATAGCAGGGGGACCTCTGGATCAAAGGGTGACATACACTCTTGGGGTTTCTTAGGACTGCATATTTGATTCCATTGACATAGGGAACTCCTGGTAAGGAAACTTTCTCTGCCTACATGTGCTAGAATCAGCACAGTTCTCCAGGACTTCTATATGAGCCATCTATAGAGAGGTAATTGGGGGGCACTTAGCAGTTAAATGACTTGTCCAGGGTCACATACCCAGTAAGATGTCAGAGATTAGACTTGAGGGGCAGCTAGGTGGCGCAGAGGAAAGAGCACAGGTCCTGGATTCAGGAGGACCTGAGTTCAAATCTGGCCTCAGACACATTAACACTTACTAGCTGTGTGACCCTGGGCAAGTCCCTTAACCCCATTGCCTAGCCAAAAACAAAACAAAACAAACAAACAAACAAAAACCAGATTAGACTTGAATCCAGGGCTTCCTGACTCCAAGACCAGTTCTCTATCCATTACACTATACTGTTTCCCTTACCATACATTCTTTAAAAAAAAAGCCTTGATAGTATTCTTTTTATACATCATGTCATTATTGCTATGCAATACTAATTAATGCCATGTAATAGCATTTACAATATGTTATAAGGTTTGCAAGGTGATTTACAATTATTATCTCATTTGATCCTCACAATAACCCTAAGAAGTGGGTGCTATTATTATCCCCATTTTACAGATGAGGAAACTGAGGTAGACAGAGGTTTAAGTGACTTGCCCAGGGTCACACAACTAGTAAGTATTTTGGGCAGGATTTTAACACAGGTCTTTCTGACTCCAGATTCAGCACCCTATGCCCTGCAACGTAGCTCAAATTACCAGTGACTCCTCCCTGGCTCCCCCCTTCCAGAACTTTCTCTGGCAACTAATAAGTATCACTGATGTGTCACAGGCTTTTTCCAGGGTAGGTAAGATTCCACCAGAACTCATGATCCTTCACAATGAAATTCAAATCCTCAGTTAGAGGCCATTCCCTCTTCCTTGTTATTCTAAAACTAAGTACTTCACACATTTGGGAAGCATTATTAAATAATGGCCTGACTGATGGTCTGTGGTTGAAGTTAATTTCTTCCAGTTTTCAAAGCATCTAGTTACCCTTTGCTCAATGGAAGCTGTCAACATTGCTTTGAGTGGATGAGCAAGACTTACAAAATGTTCAGGTTGGCCTCTGGAGCCAGACTCCAACCATGTCCAAAGAGACCTTCTCTGGGAGACCCCACATGAAACAAATACACCGCGAGTTTCTCTTGAATTTCCCCTAAATGTACATTTCTCCTCATCTGGGGGTGTGAAAACCAGATCATAGTGTTTAACATTGGTTATCTCCAAACTAATCACATCGATTTTCCTCCCAATATTTGTTCAACCCAATGCCTAGAGAGCAGAGATTGTTTCATTCTCTGTACTTTCATCCTCAGTGCTTAGCACAGTGCCTGGCACAACAAAGGCATATAGTGAATACTTATTGGTTGATTGGTTTAGGTTTATAGCCCACTTTTTTTTGTTTGCTTTGGATTCATAGTAAAATTAAAACAATGGTACCATTCATAGCTGTGTGACCTTAGTCCAAGTCTCTAGATTTCACTGGGCCTTAGGTTCCTCCTGGTAAAATGGTGGTCTTGGTCCAGTTCGTTTCCATTCCAGTGATTCTAGTGTGGAGTGGTGGAAGGAGAAGCGTAATTAAAGGACGTGGGTTAGAAATCTGGCTGCATTACTTCTGTGTGAATCTTCCCTTCTTCAGATGCCTGTGCTTCATCTGTCAAATGAGGAAGCTGAACTATTGATTCTCTGAGGTCCCATCCAGCCTAGTGGTCATTCCACAAACACTTACTCAGTGAATAGCAATGCCTGGCACTTTTATAATTTTTTTTTCGTATTTCTTTCTTTGATGTGCTTTACAGGCATGGACCTTCACAGGATTTGAAGGATAAGAATTTATTATATCTATCTGTGTTTCAATTGTATTGCCCTCTACTAGACCATGAGCTCCATGAGGGGAGGGTCCACATCTTATCTAAACTTTGTCTCTAAGGCAGAACCAAGTATACTGTTCTGTACACAATTGATGCTTAATAACATTTATTGACTGTTTTTGAAGGTTCTTCTGTATATTGAGCCAGAATCTGTCTCCCTATATCTTCCAATCATTAGAGTTATGTAAAGTCCAAGGAGAAGGAGGAGGTAGAAGAGGAGAAGGAGGAGGAAGAGGAGAAGGAAGAGGAGGCGGAGGAGGTGAAAGAGGAGGAGGATGAGCAGGAGGTGGAAGAGGAAGAGGAGGAAGAGGAGGAAGAGAAGAGGAGGAAAAAGAGGAGGAGAAAGAAGAGAAAGAAGAAGGAAGAGGAGGAGAAAGAAGAGAAAGGAGAAGAGAAGAAAGAAGAGGAGGAGAAGGAGGTGGAAGAGGAGGAGGAGGAAGAGAAGAGGAAGAGAAAGAAGAGGAGGAGGAGGAGGAGGAAGAAAAAAGAGAAGGAAGAGGAAGAAGAAGAAAAGGGGAGGAGTAAAAAAGAGAACACTATCCTCTCCACCCAAGGTAGGTTATTTTCCTTCTCAGTTTCCAACTCAGTCAAAGGAAAGGTTTGGGCTAGATGATCTTTAAAATCTCTCCAGCCTTGATATTTAAATGTCCTAAAGTCCTTCCCAGCTCTAACATCCTACACCCTAAGTTTACTTCCAGATCTGGCATCCTATGTTCTAGGCTTCCTCTTCACTCTGGCATTCCATGTTCTAAGGTCCTTCCCAGCTCTGTGTTCTAAAGTCCCTTTCAAGCTCTACTATTCTGTATTCTAAGGTCTTTCCCAATATTGATATTCTTTGTTTTAAGGTCTTTCCAGCTCAAGTATTCTATGTTCTAAGGGCCCTTCCAACTCTACACTCTATTTTGTCACAGAGACAGGCCAGGAAAAGAACAGGATAGTCTAGTTTGCTGTGGGATCTGGCATGATGCTCAGCTCTGCAAGAAACAATTACAAAGGGGAAATTGCTATAGGAAATAGTTGGCCAAAGACCCTCCTATGCCTGTCAATTTCTCTGCCTTAGAGAATATATACCAGCACAGCAAGAGAAGAGGCTGAGTGTTCCAGGTTTCGGAGCGCAGCAGGGAAGTAGCCCACCTTGGAGACTGTCCCCACCTCCTCTAGCTCTCTCTCTACTCTGAACTCCTTCACAGCAGATTCCCCTCACCATTCATTAATGAATGAATTTTTAAAATTTATTAGGTACTATGTGCAAAACACTGTGGTAAGGGAGGACTGCCATACATGTGGGCATGGAAATCATGGCAGCTTGGTACAGAGACGTACCATCACCTCAGGAATAAGGAGAATTGGGCTCCAGTCCTTCCCCTGCTGCTACCTGTCTGGATGATGTTGACCAAGTCTCTTTACCTCCTTGAGGTTCAGTTTCCTCCACTGGAAAATAAGAATGATGATATTTCTAGGGTGCTTTTAAGAGTCTAATGAGATCAGAGTTCCCAGGATTTCGAGATATAAGAGAATTTTGAGATCATCCTGTTCAAACTCTTCCTTTCTCAGATGATGAGATCCCAGAGGCATGACCCGATATGTTGAAGGTCACATAGGTAGAAAAGGAAGTAGCAGAGACAGGCTTGGAATCCAGGTTCTTCCGCTACAGGTCTCCAGCTCTCTCCACTCCATCACATGGATAGCAAAGGAAGGAGAGCACTTTGTAAGCTGTAAAGCACTGTGTACATATGAAGGATTAAAGGATTATTATTATTGTATAAACAAAAATAGCAAAGGGAGGTGGCTGGGAAGGGCAAGCTGTCTGTGTGCAACAAAGGAAGTGTGCCCCCAGCCAGGTCAGGACTAGGGGTCTATGCCAGGCAGAATGGCCCTGAATCTTCATTCCCTCTGTCTGGTCTGTGCCACATATGGCCTGCCTTCTCCTTCCTCTTTTCCCAGAGAGATTAAAAAGCAGTGAGAAGCACATCCCTGTTCTCAGAATGACAAGTCCTACTCCTCCTGTGTGTCCTTACCTCATAACTGCCGGCTGGGTTTGCTTGGGCAGCAAATGGAATGAAAGGGGCCCTCCTCTGCCTGGGTTTTGGAAGGCTGGTGGGGGCTAGGTGACCTTGATTGGCTGCTGCAGCCAAAATTTTTCTTGGCTATTGCCCTGACCTTCAGCAGAGGCAGGTGGCTGGTAAATCCACAAAAGGAAAGAAAAGATCAATGGCTCCTTCAGCTCAGACTCCTAAAGTTCCAAGCTCAACAGAGCAAGGTTCCAGTGCTTTGAACTGGTCTTGCATGGGACTAGATCAGACTGAGAGTGGCACAAGGTGAAGTTAAGAGAGTGCTGGACTTAGAGTCAAAAGACCTGCATTTGAATCCTGGCCCTGACACTTTAAACTAATCATTTAACTTCTCTGGATCTCAGTCTCCTCATCTGAAAAATGGGTGGATTAGAAGGGCTTACCTCTAAAATCCCTTTCATCTTTAATTCCTAGGTTGCTCTTTTTGTGGTAATAAAAACAAGGTCATTGTCCATTGACTAGGGGATGACTGAACAGATTGTGGTGCTCTGAATATAACAGAATATTATTACACCAAAAGTCAGTCACCCAACAAACATTTTACAAGCATGTGCCAGGCATTGTGCTAAGCACTGGGGATAAAAAGAAAGGTAAAAACAGTTCCTACTCTCAGGGAGCTCATCGTCTAATGGAGGAGGCAACAGGCAAACAACTCATACAAACAAGGTATATTCAGGATAAACTGGAGATAATCAACAGAGAAGCAGGAGGCAGAGAGCAGGAGGAGAGCATTCCAGGCTTGGGGAGGCAGGCAGTGAAAACCCTTGGAGACAGGAGTGTCCTGTGTAAGGAGCAGCTAGGTGGCCAGTGTCCCTAGAGGGGTGGGGAGAGCTCTGTAAGTAAGGCATAAGAAGATTGAAACAGTGAGATTAAAAACCATCCACATTTGAAAGGTTAGACAAATATGAGAAATTCGGAGAAGCAAAGGGAAAAAATAGTGAATTTCATCAGACACGGAACCCAAAGAACAATGTGTATAATGACTTAATGATGCAAAAGAAAACAATTCTAAAAGTCACTAAACTCTAATGAATTGTAATAGCCATTCTCAGTCCTGGAGAATAGATGATGACATATTTCTACCTCTTGTCAGTAGGAAGATGGGGATCAATGCATGCAGAATGGTTATAACGTAACACATGCATATAGTGTCTGACTGGGCTAATACGTTTTTTGTTTAAATACTTTTCTTTGTTACAAAGGAGGGTTCCAGAGCAGCTACATGGCACAGTGGATAGAGCACCGGCCCTGGATTCAGGAGGACCTGAGTTCAAATCCGGCCTCAGACACATAATACGTACTAGCTGCCTGACCCTGGGCAAGTCACTTAACCCCACCTCGTAGCCAAAAAAACAAAAACAAACAAACAAACAAAAACACAAAGGAGGGTTCCATTGGAAGTAGGGAGGAGTGTATCTGGAAATAACTGTGGTACAAAAACAAAAGCATCAATAAATCTTGGGAGAAAAAAGCTGTCAACCTCAGCAAATGTGGAGGCAAATACTTTCATAGTGTGAACCAAAGTAGAAAATATAATTTTCAGTCTTTGGCTAACTATAAATATGCATATATGCATACATAGAGATAGATAGATATAGACACAGATTTCAGTCCTTTCAAATAAAGTTAAAGTTTTTTTTTTTAAGATCTTCATTGAAGGACCAGAAACCGTAAGGACCAGAAAGATCAAAATTTTTAAGTCTTGCTTAATATTACTAACAACTCATTAAACTTGGGAAAGGATATCAATTAATCAGTCAGTCCTTTGCTCCTAAGTCATTGCCTCTCTTTAAGTTGGTTTTCTCATTAGTGGGGTTAATAATACTCTCTGGGTAAAAAGTACTTCGTAAAGTTAAGTGTGAGCTATTACTAATCCTAACAACAATAATATCACAACTAATGCTAATGTTATTGTGATTATTATTTTCTGACAGTCTTTTTCTTAAGAGCAGGAAATGTCTGATCTTACAAAAGGTAGTGTTCTTACATGTCTTGTATGTAATTGTTTGCTAAAGCTCAAAGAGAAGTTTTGGCCAATTTTTCTCAGGCTTTCCTCTAAAACTGGTGCTGCTTTTACTAGAAGGCAGGGCTCTTCCTTTTCTTGCTACCCAGCTGCCAAAGCCAAGACAGTGCTTCAGGCCAAGAGAACTGGTTCCATTGTGCTGGATGTTTTGTGGAATATGGAATTGCTACTTGCAGTGGCCAAGGAGAATTAACTCCTACCCAAAACTGAATGGAAGAGGAACTGCTGAGGTCTTGTTGTCCACCAAGTGATTTGGAATACTCTGGTTCATCATGTCAAAAGTTTTCTCTTAGGCCTTTAAAGCTCTTCACAACTTGGCCCCTTCCCTGCCTTTCCAGTCACTTTCCTCCTCTCCACACACCCTAAGGTCCAGCTATGCCAGATTACTTTCTGCTCCTCACACACAATGCTCCATCGGCATTTACGCTGGCCAGACCCCAGGCTTTTCCTTCACACCTCTACTTCTTGACGTCATTTACCTCTTTCAAGACTCAGCTCACATGCCACTTTCTTCAGGAGGCCTTCTTGCTCCCCCAGTCACTTAATCTTTCCCTTAAAGGTTACCCTCCTTCTGCTCTATATGCATCTTATATGTACCTCTTTCCCTCCAGGCTCTGAGGCTGACATTCTGGACTTCAACACTGTGTCTCAGATGTTTCTCACCCTTTTATTGCCCTCTGTGCCCGGGGCCTCCCCAGCCTGGAGCATCCCTCTGCCAAGCTAATTCCCCTCTCCTATTAGTGAATTTCAACCGGGGTGGGGGAAGCCTCCATTTTGGGGAGAGGCTCAGGCTGGCCAACCTTTATCCTACACTGGCTCTGATTTTCAGGACTTGGATACCATGACCCTAAGTAAGTACCTCCCCACTGTCCCCAACCCTAATCTTTTCAGATCCTTTTTGTAAATTGTCTTCCTTCATTAGAATGTAAGTTCCTTCAGGGCAGGGACAGCCTTTTTTTTTCTTTTTCTTTTTTCTTTGCTTGTATTTGTATCTCCAGTACTTGGCCCAGTGCCTGGCATTTTACAAGGACTTAATAAATGCTCTTGGTCTGCCTGCCTGGTGTTTTCTTTCTTTCTCTCTTTCTTTCTTTCTTCCTTTCTCTCTCTCTTTCTCTCTCTTTCTTTCTCTTTCTTTCCTTCTCTTTCTCTCTCTCTCTTTCTTTCTTTCTTTCTTTCTTTCCTTCTTCCTTCCTTCCTTCCTTCCTTCCTTCCTTCCTTCCTTCCTTCCTTCCTTCCTCCCTTCTCTTTCTTTCTTTCTTTCTTTCTTTCTTTCTTTCTTTCTTTCTTTCTTTCTGTCTGTCTGTCTGTCTTTCTCTCTCTCTCTCTCTCTCTTTCTTTCTCTTCCTTCTTTCTTTCCTTTCTTCCTTCCTCCCTCCCTTTCTTCCTTCCTCCCTCCCTTCCTTTCTTCCCTCCCTTCCTTTCTTCCTTCCTTTTATCTCTCTCTCCCATCAATATGTAAGCTCCTTGAGAGTAAAAACTTCCATGTTTTTGCCCTTCTTTGTATTCCAAAGCTTAGGCCTGTGCCCAGAACATTAATAAGTCCTTGTTGATTGATGGATGGAGCTATTCACAGCTTGATGGCATCTTGGCTTTCCTGGTGGTGGTGGTGATGGCAGTGGTGATGGTTGCTGCCCATTTTTGATGAAAGAAGTTAAGGGTGAGGGTGGCATGGGGGCAGGGGGGCATTATGCATGGAGCTGCTACTTTCATGGTCCTTTGATGAATCCACGATCTTATCCATGAGGGTACCTGCTCCCTCACTAGCACATATAGCAGACCATCCAGGACTTTTTACTCTATGTGACTTTTTGGCCATATTTTTTCATAAATCTTCCCTAGAGAATCTTTATATCACAGAGGAGTCCTTCTTTCTTTTAACATTTTATAGATATCTAGATGGTTCAATGGATAGAGCATTGGACCTGGAGTCAGGAAGCCCTGAGTTTGAATCCTGCATCCCTAGTTGTGTGACCATGGACAAATCACTTAACCTCTCTTAGCCTCAGTTTCCTCATCTGTAAAATGTGGATAATAATGTCTTCTACCTCCCAGGGTTGTTGTGAGGACCACATAAGATAATAAAAGTGATTTGTAAGCGCAGCTAGGTGGCGCAGTGGATAGAGCACTGGCCCTGGATTAAGGAGGACCTGAGTTCAAATCTGACCTCAGACACACTTACTAGCTTTGTGACCCTGGGTAAGTCACTTAACCCCATTGCCTAACCCCCCCAAAAAAAAAAGTGATTTGTAAACTTTAAAGCATAATATAAATGCAAAATATCATCATCATCATCATTATCACCATCATACCTGTGCAAGCCTTAAAAGTGTCCATCTGTTATCCCTTATTCTCATTGTATGATCAGCCCACCTCCTTTCCTGGTCATATTTACTCTTATAAATCTACTCATATAGTTAAATACTCACATGGATCTATGATCTCATTGACTTAGGCATTCCCTCTAACTAATGATCACAACCTACCCACACCTGCCCATCCTTTGTCACTCTCTCTTATCTATATCCTTCTGTCTGTTGAGGGAGGTAGCGACAGGGCCCACCTGCCCTGCCAGAGACCTTCCTCACATTCTCCTTACATTCTCCTCACATCTCAAGGATGCCTGTGAAGCACTCTGGCAAGCCACTTGTCTTTCTTCATTCTGGAGTTTTGCCCTAGAGTATTGATGCTGGGGCTGGGGAGTAGGGGAGACAGGCTTCCTCTGGGAGGAATGAGTATCTTTAAAGATTGCTATCCCCCAGACTCATTGTCTTCTGCTGATCTGTGCTGCTAGACACAATTCAAAACCCTTGTTTAGCACTTGGCTATACCCCTGAGGACCAGTCACCTGGGGCATTCCTCTCTGAGGACCCACCTTTCCCTCCCCACCCTACCCCACTCCTCCTAGAGGCATCAACCAGCCTTTCTAGAGAATGGCTGGCTTCTCTCCAAGAGTGACTGCAATGACAGTCAAACTACCCTTTGTACTACCTCCATTAAATTTTCTTCTAAGTGTCATCAGGGGATGACTTCTTCTAAGGTTCAAGGGCTACCCCATGGGTTCAGTTGTCTCAGTCATGTCTGACTCTTTCATGACTCCCACGAATGTGTCAGCCTCAAGCAAAAGAATTTCTATTTATGGATCTGGTCTCAGTAATGTCTTTTATGTTGATAACACTTGTATTTACATCCCCATGTTGGCAATAACTGTTAGTTCACCAGCAAATGAGTTTATGATAGTTAATAATAGTAATGTATGGTAGGGAAAGTATTTTCAAAGGTAGGAATGAAGTGGGAATAACATTTCTGACTGAAAATTGTTATAAAGAACCATCTAATATTGGTTTTAAAAAATGCAGGTAGACCAGACAGAAGAGAATAAGAAACAAATGGGTCACGATAATCCAATTTCAATAAAGCTGAAAACATAAATTACTTAGGAAAAAATTCTCTGTTTCATGAGAACTGCTAGGAAAAGTGGAAAGCAGTCTAGAAGAAATTAGACTTAGATAAACAGCTTGTACTATATTCCATAATAAATTCAAAATGTTTATGCAAGCTAAATATTAATGATGATACCCAGAATAATTAAAAGAGAAACAAATCATATACTGTCACAGCTATGAGCAGGAAATAATATTCTTAAATAAGAGAGAGGGGTGATTTAAAAGTATTATGAGAAATTGAAAAGCTTCATAATAATAATAATAATAATAATAATAATAATAATAATAATAATAATAACAATAACAATAAACCCAGGATAAGAAAGAAAGTAATCAGAGAGAGAAAAAATCTTTGAATCAGATTTTTCTGATAAGTGTTTGGCATTCAAGATATGTAGTTAATTAAGAGAAATATCTAAAATCAAAAGCCTATTCTCAATAAATGTGGTCAAAAGATATGAACAGTTCCCAAAATAAGAGTTATAAACTACTAACAACCATATGAATAAATACTCCAAATCAGTGGTGTCAAACTCAAATAGAAATGAATCCCTGCTGGCCATATATTGATTTAGAAAGCCACAAATTAACATTATCCATGTTGTGTTGTATTTTTTTAAATGTTTGTCTCTTTCACAATTATGTTTTAATCAGGATCAGGACTCACTGGGGAGTTTTGCTGATAACTTGGGGCTGAGGCATGAGTTTGACACCTCTGCTCCAAAGCACTAATAGTAAGAGAAGTGTAAGTTAAAATAACCCTGAAGTTTCACTTCATACTGAACAAATGCACAAAGATGACAACAGACAGGAAGAGTCAATGACGGAGAGGTTATCAAAAAACAGGTATACTAAAGCATTTTTGGTAAAGCTGTGAGTTGGTATAAGCATTTTGGAAACCAATTTAGAATTACGTAAATAAAGTAACTAAAATATCAATACCCTTTGATTTCAGAGATTGCACTAATTCTCAAAGAGGTCGATGGTAAAAAGAAAGTCCACATAAAATTGAAATAGAAGTATTTATAGCAGCACTTTTGTGGTAGCAAGAATTGGAAACAAAGTAGATGCCCATTGATTGGGAGTAGTTAAACATATAATGGTACATGAACATAATGGAATATCACTGTACTGTAAGAAGTTATAAACACAGAGAAGCATGGAAAGACTCATATGGCCTGATGCAAAGCAAAGCTAGCAGAGTCAAGAAAACAACATTCACAGTGACTCAATTTAAGTGGAAAGTATACCATTTACGGAAGAATCAAAAATGAATGCCACAAAATTACAAAGACTTAGCATATGCATGACCCCAAAGAAGAGATATGAGAAGACATCTTCCCCTAGTCTTGAAGGGGTACAGAACACTGTATATATTGTCAGGTTTTCTTGCTGTCTTGATCATTTTTGCTGATCACTTAGCAAAGATACTAGGCTCATGGTGAAGGAGTGTGAGGATTCTGTAAAGAAAGAAAAGGCTTTGCATCCCTGTAGCACTAGAGGTGTTAGTTATTCTGGGCACATATGTTCTCCATATGTTTGCCTCATTACTGATATATTTTAAGTCCTTACCTACTTTTACCACTAACTCTGTATTTTTGGGAAAGAACAGCTTGGATTTGTGTTTAGAATACTTTGTAGTTACTGTTTTTACTATATCATCTTACATGCTTTTGTTTTGAGCTAATTGTGTCTACTGGTTGACTATTAAAGGTAAGTTCACCAGTAGGGACTCATGAAGTATAGTTTTAGGGTACCCATGGGGTAGGCAGCTAGGTGACACAATGGATAGAGTGCTGGGCCTGGAGTCAGGAAGACCTGAGTTCAAATCCTACCTCAGACACATAATAGCTGTGTGACCCTGGGCAAGCCACTTAACCTTGTTTGCCTCAGTTTCTTCATCTGTAAAATGAGCTGGAGAAGGAAATGGCAAATCACTTCACTGTCTTTGCCAAGAAAAGCCCAAAAGAGGGTCATGAAAGAGTCAGACATGACTGAGACAACTGAACCCATGGGGTAGCCCTTGAACCTTAGAAGAAGTCATCCCCTGGGAACTTGTTCTGCAAAGCTACGAGTGCTGCAAAAGGATCATAGCTCTGGAGCTGGAAGGGACCAAAGACACTCTCCAGGGGTGGGGAGCCTGCAGCCTCAAGGCCACATGTGGTCCTCTAGGTCCTCAAGTGTGGCTCTTTGACTGAATCCAAACTTCACAGAACAAATCCCCTTGTTTTTTGTTTTGCTTCTTTTTTTTTTTTGGTGAGGCAATTGGAGTTAAGTGACTTGCCCAGGGTCACATGGCTAGTAAGTGTCAAGTGTCTGAGGCCGGATTTGAACTCAGGTCCTCCTGACTCCAAGGCCAGAGCTCTATCCACTGTGCCACCTAGCTGTCCCTAAATCCCCTTGTTTTGAGGCTCCCCACCCCTGCTAAACCAACCTTCTCCTGTTACAGAGGGACAAGTTGTGGCCCAGAGATCTTAAGTTATTTGTCCAAGATCACACAAATAATTAGCATCAGAGCTGCAATTTGAGCATAGGTCCTGCGACTGCATATCTATTGCTCTTTCTACCATATACATTGACTCCAATACAAATGTTTCTCCTGATGAGCAAATATTATATGATCATTTCTATGAAGCAGTTAGGATTATTCCATAGGATTTAGGGCTGAAAGGGACTTTAGGGAAAATCTATTCTAACCACTACATTTTATAAATACTAATTACAATGACTCCCTTTTCTATTATTTTCCCATTTTAGGTATAAGGAAATTAAATCCCAGAGAAGGTACCTGACTTGCATAAGACCCTACAACCAGGAAGTGGTAGAGATCAGAAATGCTCCCAACTCATCTTTAAGTTATATCTCTGGTTTTAAAATAGCTTTTCTAAAAGATAATAAAAAGCCTTTAAAGCTAGGATCATGGAGCTAGAAGGGAACTTAGAAGGTACTAGTGGAAAATGCACTGGACTTGCAGTTGAGATCTGGCTTTGAATCCCCACTCCAACATTTAGGAAATGACTGACCTTGGATAATTTAACTTATCATCTCTGAGTATCAGTTTTCTCAGCTGTAAAATGGGAATAATAATGATGATGATGATAATGATAATACTTATGCTACCTATGGCACAGGGATCCAATAAGGAAAATGCTTTGTAAGACTTCAAGTATGATTGAACATTATTGTCCCACAAGAAATGGGGAAATGGATAGGTTCAGAAGCAACTAGGAAGCTATGATAGAACTGCTAGAAAGAAAGAGTTTGCAGAACTAGTAGAAAAATGTATACAATAATCACAGCGTTATAGAGAAAAACACAACTTGGGAAGTCTCTAAAACTCTGATCAGTACAATGATAAATCATGAATCCAGAAGACTGGAGATGAGAAAAATCCCTTATCTCCTGACAGTGAGGAGAGAGAGAGAGAGAGACAGACAGACAGACAGACAGACAGAGAGAAAGAGAGAGATACATTTCTGGGCATGATCAATGTGGGAATTTGTTTTGCTAGCCTATACCAGATTGTGAGAGTTTAGTTTTCATTTTTGTTGTTTGGTGACAATGTGTGGTGGAGGGGAAGGTGCGTAGGAGGGACAAATTATAAATTCATGTAAAAATAAATAGTTCTAAAAGAAATTTTTAAAAAGCCTTAAAGCACTATAGAAATGGAAGTCATTACCACCGAAGAGATTAATGGCTCTATTTCGATCCTCTCTCTTCTGTCTTAGGCTTCATTTGCCCCTTAAAAATGTTTGTTCCGTGATTTAAAGATCATTCTCATGTACAGAGAAAATGAAAGCAAAACAAAGTTTGAGTAATGCTCCCTTTGATCTCTTTCCTGTTTACCTTATTCCATTTGCCCATGTGAGAGAGCCATGGAGGTGGTGCAGTGGATAGCAGGCTGGGCCTGGAGTCAGGAAGATCTGAGTTCAAATCTCACCTCAGATACGCCCCTTCATTTTACAGATGAGGAAACTGAGTCCTAGAGAGGTTATGCAACTTGCCCAATGTCACACAGATAATATGGGCAAAATTGGGTTTAAAGCCAGGTCCTTTTGGTCCTCTTCCCCCTATAGTATGCTTCCTTCTTAGTCTCCTATCCTCTCTGACACAGTGATGCTAGAAGGCAATCAGTATATCATCAAATTAGCCATGTCAGGTCTACACATGGTAGCTATTTCTGCCGTTCTTAAGAAGAGTCACCAACCTAGAGCACCAGCCCGGATTCAGGAAGACCTGAGTTCAAATCTGGCCTCAGACACTTGACACTTACTAGCTGTGTGACCTTGGGCAAGTCACTGCACCCCATTGCCTCGCCAAAAAGAAGAAGAAGATGACGACGACTCACCAACCAACACAATTATGCAAGAATAGTTCCTTGGGCTGCCATTTGGCCCTTAAGATCAGTGATGACCTTTCCATCCCTTGGAAACAAATCTGAAAGTCAGGCCAATACACTATCCCAAATGTTCATAGCAGACTTTTGGAAAGGCAATCACCCAGTTATATCCCCTAAGCATCTGGGTTGTTCCTACCTTCATTCCATCCCTTATTTTCCATTTCTTGTTAGACCCAGTTCTTGATATCTTTGCCTCTTTTCCTCCTCTGGGGCCTTCCATGGTCCTAGAGTTCCTAAGCCTTGGTCATGTTCCATGCTGGGTTAGCAGTTTTCTGGGATCCCACAAGCTTTACTAAATTTGCACAGAAATTTACATCGTTAATCAAAAACACATGTGCCATGCCATCCAGCTTGCTCCTCCTGGCATCTTCTTCAGCTGAGAAAGGGATGGCTTGCCCAGGTTGTGCCCCTAACCATCAAACACTGCCCTTGGTTATATCGATCTTCTGCCGGCCATGGAATGGAAGGGTCATCAGGGAGGGAGGGAGGGCTGACATGGGATCCTGGGAGCCCAACTCATGCAAGCCTGGAAAAAGGGAACCTCAGTTTACAAAGCCTGGCCTGGTGGGTGTGCACTTCTCAGAAACAGCATGCTCTTGAATGGCTTTGCAGCAAGTTAAACCCCACATTCCACCAAAAAAAAAAAATGCCACACACATCACTTCTGACCAGAGCCAAAAGTACAATTTCCATTCTAATGAAAACTGCTTTATTCTTTTAAGTACATTGTACCTTCTCTCTTTGTCCTGTACAAAGAAAAGAAAATTTGTTTCAATCACATTCTCTGCTTACTGGAATCAAGTAAATCAGACAAGAACTGATAAATACACAGGATTTTTATATTTAACAGCAAAGAGATTTCATCTAGAAATGTTCTTTTCATGTGTCTTTGTTTAAAATTTTGCACTTTGACTGATACTTTTGCTTTTATATTGCCTTTACTTCTGAATGCATCCCTGGCTTCTACCCTGCCCAGCAAGCTATCTCTTATAACAAAAGTTTTTTTTTTTTAAGGAGAGAAAGAACTTTAGCAAAACTCAGCAACAAATCAGCATAATTTGATATTATGTGCATAGGCAAAGGAGAGAAAGATGTGCATCATCTCTTTCCTAGGGCCAAGTATGCTCAAAATGGCAGAGCGCTCAGTGTTATTTGATGGTCACAGTGGTGTTATAGTCACTGTAAATATTGTTTTCCTGGTTCTGCTCACTTAACTTTGCATCAGTTCACATAAGTCTTCCCATGCTTCTCTGAATTCTTCATATTTATCATTTCCTACAGCTTCATATGATTCCATTGCCTTATTCAACTGGAAAGACAGCATAGATAGCCTTCCAGGAAAGCAAGGAAATGTCTGACACATACAGGTTTGTATGACCCTAGTCAAGTCACTAACCCTATCAATGCTCCAAGCAACTCCATGGAACTCTAAGATGCAGAGAAGGTACCAATCTACATTGGTAGAGGGACTTTCCTGACCCACACACCAATTAAATTGTAAGTCCAGTCTCTATTTCTTTCATTTGTTTGGCCACCCCAATTGATGAGCATCTATTTAATGTCTAGTTCTTCAATACAACAAAAAGTGCTTTGAACCTTTGAACCTTTCGGTATATAGAGGATGTTTCTTTCAGTTTATGACTCCCTTGGGGTATATGCCTAGCAGTGAGATTTCTGGGTCAAAAGGTATGGACTTAGGTTGTAGACACAGTTTTTAAATACCATTTTCATCTTTTTATCTTAAAACATTATTTTCTCCCTTATCTAACCCAATTCATCATCAATATTGCCTAGATCACAATTTTTTTTAGTCTGTGAACATGTAGAGGAAAGAACACTGGATCGGAATCAGAAAGACATGGGAGGAAATCCCTTTCCACTACTTAATACCTGTGTTACCTTACTGCATATGACCTATGTCACTTAACATATTAGGCCTTGATTTTCTTATCTATAAAATGAAGGAGTCAATAGTTCCCAAATTTTTTTGTTCTATGAGCACTGTCATGTGGTTGTAAACCACAAAAATGTGTTGTGAGCCCCCAGGGCAATTTAAAATGGTACTCAGAATATTCTTTATAGTTATTTGTTGCTTAAGGCACCATTAAAGGACTTTTAGTTCAAAATCTTTCTATTATCCAAGGAATCTGTGAACCACCAAATGGAACCCAGTGTGCTACATGATTTGTCTACTGTAGTTCACATTTGGCATTCAGGACATGTTAGTCATATTTCCTCCCACTGGTTATTTTATGTCATTCCTTCCCAGGTAAACTATCTTCATCTGCTAAGCATTGTTCTTTCCCTCCACATTCTATTTGTAGCTGGCTCTACAAATGAATGGGACCAATTGGGTAGGTAGCCCAGTCATGGGTACCATATTGGTCCCATAGTCTTTAGTTCTAAGTAACTGCTTCTACCCACTATCCAATTGTCCAGGTCAGTTTCCACAATGAGTGGAGAAAATACAGAATACATAGCATTAACAACACATAGAAAAGCTACTTTACAGCCACCTAAGAGCACACTAAAGAAGCAGACAAAAAAGTTACACAAAAATAAAAGGTTCATCTAGCCCTTTCTTACATGAAATTCACCAGCCACCTGCTATATATGAGTACTCTCCATGTACTTTCTCACGCCTCTCTTTACTGACCCCCCCCTCCAAAAAAACCAAACAAACAATTTCCAGTTCTGGAGCCATAATCAAATTAATATTGTCATTGTTATTAGAAAGAATGTGCCAATTTGCCCTCTCTACCGCCATAATTCCACTTACCATCCCTATAACTTACATCCCCAAAACGTATTTTCCCTTTATATCTAGCCTTCCCTATTGGAATGTAAACTCCTTGAAGACATGGACAAATTTCATTTTTTGCTTTTATATCTCCAAAGTGTAGCAGAGTGCTTAGCACATGGTAAGCATGTAAGAGACCCCCATTTCTGTTGATCTATGTGGCTGAAAAAACTCTGGGTTGGAATTTGGGACACTTGGGTTTCAGTCTTGGATCTGCCACTAGCTGTATGACCTGGGGTGAATCCTTTCCCCTCTCTGGGCATTAGTTTTCTCATTTAGGGAATGATGAATTAGTATTAGATAAGAATAATAATAACATTTATACAATTTTGAGGCTTAAACTTCTTTCTTAACAGACAAGAGATAAATAAGGATTTATATTCATTTATCTTCAAAGATTATTGTCTACATTTTTCAAATGGGGAAAATAAGTCTTAGACTATTTGTCCATTGTCATCAACACAGCTAGGACATATTTAAGTCTGGTACTTTACATATTAGAAGTAAGGTATGATCTCATGTTTCCTGATTCCAAGATCAGGACTCTTTCCTCTACAACATGACACCTCAGATTCCTCCCAGTACTAAATTTCTATGGTTCTGAGCACCAAATGACACTGAGCACTCTGTAATTTTGACCACACTTGGCCCTAAGGGAGAGATGATACGCGTCTCTCTTGTCTTTGCCTTTGTACATTGTCAAAATCTACTGATTTGCTGCTAAGTTTTGCTGAAGTTTTTTCCCTCCTTAAAATCTACCTACCTAACATTTTTTTTTTTAGTATGCCATAGTAGGAGTCAAAAGGCTTGAATTAAAGTCCCAAATCTGTAGCTACCTAGTTCTGTGACCTTAGGCAAGTCATGTGCCCTCTCCAGAACTTACTCTCAAGGCATAAAATAGAGTTGGATGCCATGATCTTTAATATACCTTCTTTGTCCTTTTTGTTGTTTCAGCTCTAATATTCTATACAATAACATCCCAAGAAACTCTGACTTTCTATGTCCTAAAGTCTTCCTTCCCCAAGACTCTTCTTAATGTCTCCCCCCGCCCCTTAATGTTTGTAACAAGGTTGGTTGTATTGAATTATTGGATGATGTCT
Source organism: Phascolarctos cinereus (assembly GCF_003287225.1). NCBI lineage: Eukaryota > Metazoa > Chordata > Mammalia > Diprotodontia > Phascolarctidae > Phascolarctos > Phascolarctos cinereus. The sequence continues at coordinate 55,908,934 of NW_027555625.1, read as the reverse complement.
CCAAACATTGTATTAGAATCAAGACACATGTCTGTTCTGCTATTTTTTTTAAATCATGTTCTCAGGTTTCTTCCGGCTCTGACATTTAAAGTTCTAACATCTCTCCAGCCTGGCATGCTACAGGGTTAAACTTATTAAAGTCTATTAACAATTAAATTTGTACTTTTATTATTGTTATTGTTCAGTCTTGTCTGACTCTTGGTAACCCCATTTAGGATTTTCTTGGCAAAGAAACTGGAGTGATTTGTCATTTCTTTCTCCAGCTCATTTTACAAATAAGGAAACAGAGGCAAATCAGGTTAAATGATGTCTTCATGGTCACACAGTAAGTGTCTGAGGTCATATTTGAATTCGGGAAGACTCATCTTCCTGACTCTAGACATAGTACGCTATCTACTGTACTACCTAGATGCCCCAACCTTGCACTAAGACATGAAATACCCTGTATGCTCTAAAGCTTCTCCAGCTCTAACTCTTTGATTTGTCTAGGATCTTTTCAATTTTAAAGGCATGGAATCCATTCTTATAGCCAACGTACCTTGTAAAAGATCTCATTGGCAAAGCTCCAAAGCATATCAGCTGACATTGACAATGAGGTAGAAAGGGGTCAGCTTTATGTTTCACCCAAAAAATTCTGAAATGAGCAAATTCTTCACAAACATTATTCTGATAAGTTCCAATTTCAAGGAAAAGAAGCATTGTTGTGCTTTAGTATTCAAAGAGAATGTCTTCTAAAGTTTTAAGCCTCTCCCAACTTCATTAATCACTTTAGTATTCTCAAATCCCTGCTCTGTAATTTTTAATATTTTCCCCAGTTTTTTTTTTATTTTGAAGGAAGAGAACTGTTTGAGGAAGCTGAGAGAGATCACAAATATCTATGTTTGATGTGAATGGCTGAAACTGGATTTGAACTCAGGTCTTCATGATTCCAGGCCCAGTATGTCCACTGTACCACCTAGCTGCCCTGAAAAATCCCATAAACTTTTCAAACTCAACATGTCCAGTACAGAACTCATTCTCTTTCCCCTGCAACCCTTCCCTCTTCCAAACTTCCTCATTACTGTGGAGAATACCATCATCCCCCCAGTAATCAAAGTTCAAAACCTCACTGTCTTCCTCAATTCCTTACTCTTATTCACCCCGTGTTTTTGTTGCCAAGTCTTGTCATTTCTTTTTTCACTCTATCTCTCATATATTTCCTCTTCTTTCCGTTCACATAGCAATCATCCTGGTTCATCTCTTCTTGTGGGCACTATCACAAATTGGTCTCCCTGACTAATGTATCTTCCTACTCCATTCTACTATTCACAAAGCTTCCAAAGTGATTTTCCTAAAGCACGGCTCTGACTCTATGCCACCCTCCTCTTCAGTAATCTCTAGTGTCTTCCTGCAAAATCAAACAAAAAGCCCTTTGTTCAGCACCTAAAACTCATAAAATCTGACCCTCTGCTACCATTCCAGTCTTGTTACATGTCATTCTTTTCTGTACAATCTGTGGATGAGATATATTGGCCTTTTTGTTGCTAATTTCTCTTGACACTCTCTATTCCTGGTCCTTTGCTCTAGTGATCCTCCAAGCCTGGAATGCTCTCCTTCCTGGAATTCTTTGATTTCTTCAAGTACCTCCTTCTCCAAGAGTCTTTTCCTGGTCTTCTTAACAACTAGTTCCTTCTCTTCTGTCTACTCTGTACGTATCATGTTTGTAACTATTTATATACACATTATCTTTTTCATTTGAATGTAAGCTCATTGAGGGCAAGAATGCTTTTTGCTTTTTCTTTGTATCTTGAGCACTTAGAATAATTCCTGGCAAATAGTTAACATTTGTTATGCTTGTTATTATGCTTGTAATGCTTGTTGGTTGATTACTCCTATAATCTTTTGTTATACATTGCTTTTCTCTCCACTTTTTGACAAAACCTGACACACACACAAAAAAGATTTCAACTTCACTTCAAAGTGGGAAGTCAAAGATAGAACTCCAACCACAGAAGTATCAGAATTAGTAAAAAGAATTACAGTTCAGGAGCCTCCAAGATATAAGCATTGTACCACTGCATTCAGATGCTATGCATGTAAGCAGGCACCCTAAGTAGGGTGGATAAATAAGATTCTAATGAAATAAATATTTTCACCATCTAGGACTAACCAACTATGATAAATTTCCCCTTTTGACTTAGTAAAGCTTGATGGTCTGAAAGAGTAAAATCAGAAACATTGAAATGTAAAGGGGAAGCCCTTTCAGATGTAAAAGAAGAATTCTGTACCTCATAAAGCAGAAGCTCTTAACCTGGGCTCCACAGAACTATAGGGCTGTGGAAAGATTTCAGGGAGAACACAGACTTGGATTTTTTTTTTAAATTGCATTTTTATTTTCACTAACCTCTAATTGAAATGTATATATCTTTCAATTATGAATTTAAAAAAAATATTCTGAGGAGTTTATTGGCTTTGCCAGACTGCTAAAGGTCTGATACAAAAACTATTAAGAACCCCTATCATAAAGGCGCTAAGATTTTAATATATTAACATCATTTGAAAAAGGCAGTGAAAAAGTTAATGGGTTTTCTTCTAGAGAACAGACTATCTTTGTCCCCAGACACTTATCTTCTTAAGATGCCAACAGCAACCTGGGAAATGTAACTTGCTAATCACTATAAGGAAAGTTCTTTACTGAGGAGCTTGCACTGAGCCAGGAAGAATTGTCAAATGGGAGAGACTAGAACTCTCCTGTCTCCTGCCTAGACTTGGCAAACCTCAAAGTCAAAGCAATGAGTTAGTCAAAGAGGATAAGCTTAGGCTGTGAGCTGGGGCCCTTGCTGAGACAGCTTGGTAGTATTCCAACTGAAAAGATCCACATAACACTCCAACTGAGGAAAGAATAGTAAGAACTAGATAAGCCAGAGGCTGAAGGTGATGAAGACTGTGATTGCTCACCAAAGAGTGGACTGCAGCAGATTGACCCATCCAGCAGAGATGTCCCATGAAGAGCCTAGAGGCTGAGTCATCTCCCTAGCTGTCTCGCAATGGCTACTCAACAGCAGAACAACTTGCCTTGCCCAGTTAGGCACTAGCCAAGTGACCAAATGACCTGCCTATCCCCACTGACCAGCAACCAATTCTAATGAGAAATCAAATCATCAGCTGCGTGACCTGCTTGACTGGTCCAGCAATGACTGATAGCTGACAGAAGCCATCCTATCTGAGCAACAGAGCAACTCATCTATCAATAATACCCTCAAGGAATTTTGGGTGGGTTCTCTGGAGAAAAAATGGACACTGAGGCCCTAGTACTTGACTGGTGAGTTGTCTTGGCCCTGTGTGTCCTATGTGATATGTCTGTCTTACTACCATTGTATTTAATTTTTAAGTTATTTAATAAGTAAATATTTGTAGTAGTTTAATTAATTTATAATTCTATTATATATAATAATTGAATTAATAATTTAATATTAAAAATAAATAAAATGTTTAGTAAAATATATAAAATTAATTGTAATTAAATTAAGTTCATGTTCTACCTCTCCATCCACCAATCATGTATTCTCTATTTTTTTGGAGAGTATGCACCCAGGCAGAAATGTTTTGTAACTTACTATTCTTGCATTTAAGTAAATGTCTTTTCTGAAAAGCCAATAGGATGTGCTGGCTAATTATTAAGATGAAATATATTTATTGGTATTCATCAACCAATGTGTTAAGAGTATAGCCACCCACAAGGTTAACATTAGAACCCAGGCTGGCAGTCATGCCTCTGAGCACCCAACTTGCCAGTGCCAGTGCAAGTAGGGGGAGTAAGCCCAGAGTCCATCCTTTACACAAGTCACTTGCTTCTGACAATTGTCACCTCATACTAATTTGCTATCTTACATTGAGGCAGTGTGGCATGATGAGGAAATAAAGCTTTGGAAACTAAAGGAGTACTCAGCAACTGGGAAAAGGCTGAAAAAAATATGGTATGTAAATATGATAGAATATGTTTGCATCCATAAGAAATGATGAAAGAGATGGTTTCAGACAAACCTAGGGAGACTTGCATGAATTGAGGTAGACTAAAGTAAGTAAAACAAAGGAAATAAGTTGTGCAATAATAACGTAAAGTAAAATAATTATGAAAAACATAAGAACTCTAATCAATGTGTTAGGGATTTAATTGAACAAATCAATTATTGAGTCACCTTTATCTCATTTAAAGATAAAATATTGAAACCTTAATGGGAGTGGGGAGCAGTGAGAATATGTCTCAATCAATTTAGCAATCAAAGATTTTAGACTAAAGATGAAAAGTCTTTCATCAATTTAAAATGTCTCTGAAAGCCATTGAATGAATTCAAATGATGCCAGAAGGGAAGTCTACTCTCATCGGGTAGGATATTTCTCTATAAAATAGCAGATTAGGTCAGAAACAGCTCCCATCACTAAGCATCCAGTAGCTTCATGGTGGGAATAGTTCTAGGTAAACACTGAAAAAGAATCATTTTGGAGAGGGAGAAGGGGAAATTGGTTTACACACACACACACACACACACACACACACACAGAGAGAGAGAGAGAGAGAGAGAGAGAGAGAGAGAGAGAGAGAGAGAGAGAGAGAGAGAGACAGAAGAGAGACAGAAGAGAGCCTCTTCAGGTTTCCAAGTTTTCAAAGGATTTTATATTTCTATCTTCCCACCAATGTCCTAGCTTTCCCTGGGATAGCAGCAGCTGGTAGCAATGTCTATATCAGGAGCTGAAAATAGACTGGGTACAATTTGGGAAGAAAGATTAGTGGCTTCACAAGGAATCCAAGAAAGAGGACATATTATGCCTAAACGGAACTTCTTCAGGAGAGGGGAAAGGAGATTTCTATCAATCAGGATCTGTGTGTTAGCTTTTTACTCCATGTGCCCTGTAAGCTTGAGCCCACTTTCCCCTAAATTCTGTATTGCTAAGAGAGTATCACAGACTTTTAGGGAAATGTTTTGTACTTACTGCTTTTACTATTCTACCCTATTAATGCCTCTTTCTAAAAGCTAATTAAGTCTGGTTGGCTTATTGATATCAGATGATAATCACTGTGGGGTGGGGCATGCTGGTGGAGGCTTAAGAACTATAACATTAGAAAAGAGATCTCCTTGCACATCAATTGGGGAATGGCTGAACAAGTTGTATATTATGCTAGAATACTATTGTGCTATAGAAAATGACAATCATGATTTCAGAAAAGCCTGGAAAAATTAACATGAACTAATGCAAAGTGAAGTGAGCAAAACCAGGAAACCATCGTACATAGTAATAGCAATATTGTGCAATGATCAACTGTGAATGACTTAGCTATTCTCAACAATACAATGATCTAAGACAGTTCAAAAGGACTCATAATAAAAAAAATGCTACCCACTTCCAGAGAGAGAACTGATGGAGTCTGAATTTGAATGGAAGCATACTATTTTTACTTTTTTTGTTATTATTTTTTGGTCTGTGTTTTCTTTTGCAACATGACTAATATGGAAATATGTTTTGCATGACGGGGCATGTATAACCTATATCAAATTGGTTGCCATCTTATGGAGGGGGGAAAGGTGGGAGGAAGGGAGAAAATTGGAACTCAATTTTTTAAAAAGAATGTTAAAATTGTTTTTACATGTAATTGGAAAAACATATATATATATATATATATAATATATATATATATATATATATATATATATATATATATATACTTTTTTTTTAAATTTGTAGGCAATTGGAGTTAAGTGACTTGCCCAGGGTCACACAGCTAGTAAGTGTCAAGTGTTTGGTCTGAGGCTGGATTTGAACTCAGGTCCTCCTGACTTAAGGGCCAGTGCTCTATCCACTTTGCCACCTAACTGCCCCTGGAAAAAAATATATATATTTTAAAAAGAAATAAAAGGAATATTCCTACATCCTCAAGTCTCCCTCCTCCTAGAGACCTGAGGATGCTGTAGCTACACTCTGGGAACCTGACTCATCAGTAAGAGTAGGAATTGGGATAGTCACACTAACACATTTCAACAAATGTAATGACTAACCATGGTTCCAGAGGACCAATGATCATATGCTACTCACCTCCTGACAGAGAGAAAATGAACTCAAGGCACAAAATGAAACAAGCATTTTCAGACACAGTCAACTTTATGAGTTTGGAGATTTTTTTTTCACTTCCCCCCAAACCCAGAATTAAAAAAAAAAAAAGAAATGGAAATAGTGCTGGAGAGAGTGTGGAAAAGATAGGCACACTAATGCATTACTTACGCATGAATTATGATGTATTGTGAATTAGTACAACCATTTTGGAAAGTAATTTGGATTCATGCAAAGTGACTAAAATGTCCATACTATTGGACCCAGAGATTCTGTTCCTAGGCTTATACCCCAAGGAGATGATTGATAAGAAAAAAAGGCTCCATATACCAAAATACTTGAAGCACCACTCTTTTGTAGTAGCAAAGAACCGAGTCAAAGTAGATGGCCATCCATCAGCAAATGGCTAAACAAATTGTGTTGCACAAATACAATGGAGTATCACACTGCTATAAGAAATGGCAAAGATGAATGTAGACAAATACTAAAAAACTTATTTGAACTGATACAAAATGAAGTATGCAGGGCCAATATACACAGCCACAGAAACAATGGAAATGTAACAGGCGACAACAAAACATTCAAAAATGAATGTTGCAAAATCAGAAAAAAACCAAACATGGTTCTGAAGGAGAGCTATGAGAAGATACCCCCCCCCCACCTCCCTTCACTTCTCTGGAGAGGTAAGAGGTCCATAGATGTGGAACACTGCATACCATTTCTAATTTTTTTCAATGTATCAATGAGCTTCCACACCTGAAATTCCCCATGTGAAGGAAATTATAGATCCTTTGTGTATTTCTGTAAAATATATATTGTGGCCAAAGCAGAACATTAAAATAATTGATGGGCAGCTAGCTGGAGTAGCCAAGAGTCCATACTGGGGTCTTGTAGGAAGGTTGCCTTTAAAGGGGATAACTGAAGTGGGGTGAAGGCAGATGGTCAAGGATGATAAACCCTGAGTGGTCTGAGCACAAGAAGGAACTCCCTCCAGGGCCTGCCTGGAGGGGAGGCAACCTGGCTAGGCAGAGGTCCCTCCAGCCCTGTGCCTTTTGCATAATGCTTTAAGGATCTGTGATTTCATTTGAGAAGGTCTACTGTTTACCAGATGACAACCTGTCTATGACTTGGCAGATGGCTGTTGACAGTTGACATGGCTGGAAGCTTTATCTATTACAATTTATCTGTGCCTTAAGGAAGTGAAGTAGGCACATATCACATTTTTTTCCTTGGATACTTCCATGTGATTCAATTCTTAATAATCAGGAATCTATTAAGCACTTACTATAGTGCCAAGTGCTGTGGTATGCACTAAGAATGCAAAGACAGAAAATGAAGTCATTGCTGTCCAGGAACATCCACAGAGGGGAAAGCAGTAGAGGAAGTGGACAGCATATAAACAGAGTCGTAAATGCAAATATATGCCAAGTAAACACAAAGTAATAAGGGGCAGAGTACCCTAACAATTGGGAGGATCTGGAAAGGACCCATTTGCTATTGAAGTGAATCTTGAATAGCAAAGGTGAAGAGAGAAAACAATCTAGGTGGATACAAAGGCTTGGAGGTGAGAGGTGGAATGTTGTATAGGAGAAAGTCAGTAAGAGAGTTTGGCTAGGATGTAGCATATCTAAAGGCAAAGTATTGTAAATAAATTGGGAAAGATGAACTAGAGCCAGGCTGTGAAGAGCATTAAAAACCAAATAAGTGAGTTTGTATTTTTATTCCACAGGCAACGAGGAGCCACTGAAGCTTGAGAGCCAGTCTGGAGTCAGGAAGACTCATCTTTCTGAGTTCAAATCTGGCCTCATACACTTACTGGCCATGTGACCCTAGGCGAGTCACTTAACCTGTTTGTGTCAGTTTCCTCATCTGTAAAATGAGCTTGCGAAGGAAATGGCAAACCACTCCAAAATCTTTGCCAAGAACACCCAAAATGGGGCCAGGAAGAGTTGGGCATGACTGAACAACAACCACCAAAATTCTAACCCATATCTTTTGGAGAAGGAAATGGCAAACCACCCCAGTATCTTTGCCAAGAAAACCCCAAATGGAGTCACAAAGAGTCAAACACTACTGAAAAACTACTGAACAGCAACAAAGCTTCTTAAACAGAGGATTATCAGTTCCTTCTCCCTTGACCAATTCCCTCCATTGAAATTCCCCCTTGTGGCTCAAGTACCTTTGCAGATTCTCAACCAAGTGATAGAATACATTAGCAATCCTCAGTCCTTCTGAGACTCTCCAGGCCCTGTAGCAGCTCAGCCATTCACTGGAAGCAATAGGTAATAATGCTACATCTCCAGGTGCTTAGATTATTTCTGATTTAACCTCAGGACCAGTCCTCTCTAGCCTTCAGGACACACAGTCTGCCCCTCTTCTCAGAAAGAAAACAGCCCCAGGTCCTCTGAATTAGTTCTTCCTAAAGGACTTGAATTCTGCCTGTCTGCTCAGAAATCAACCAAAGCACCCACCCAGAAGGGGAATTCATAAAATATTGAGATAATGATATATTTTTAGAATCCCTTCTTCAACCCTGGAGAAGGGGAAGATGGCTTGTTCATCCTGTCTGCCAATATGTATGGAAAAATAGGGAAGGAGACTAGATTGGAACTAGATCCCAGATCTCCCTGATTTTTTTCCCAATGCTTCTCCTATTAGACCACACTATAGTCATCATTACATGAATTTCCTAATAATACCTAAACTAAGGAATTTGGAAAGTAAAGTGATTCCCCCCCCCCCCCAGTTCCCAGGGCTTAACTCCAGCAGGCCTTCAGGAAATTGGTGCCTTTAATTCCCCCCCCCCCAGTTCTGTCATTTGGGATGACTGATGGGGGGTGGGGGAACCAGTCTTAAAAAAATCTTTCCTTTTGTTCAGAGGAGGCTATTTTGACGCTGCTGGGTTGTTGTTTTTTTAATCTCCTGAAACCTGAATGAATCTTGTATTTATTTACATTAAGTAGGATCTCAAGTTCGCTAAGCAGGAAGCTTTTCTGAGTTACATCCCCAATCTATTCTTGGAAGACAGGAATCCCCGTCTCTCTGGAAAGAATCAGAGCCCAAAGGAATACAGCTAAGCTTCCTAAGCACTGGATTTGGTGATAGGTGACCTGGAATGGAAGCTCTGCATTGCCATTCACTCCTTCCTCTACTTCAGGTAAGTCATTTAAATTTCCTGGGCCTTGGTTTTGTCATCTGGCAAAAAAAAAAAAAAATTGAGAGGGTTAGACAAAATAATCTGTAAGTTCTTCCCAGTTCTAAGCTTTATAATTCAAGAAGTCAGACCAAGTTTTGGCTCCTATTCCCATGGGCCCCAAGCTGGGGAAAATGCTCTCAAGGGCTCTGAGGAATGAAAAAAAAAAAGCTTTTCCTTCAAAGAGGGAGGGCCTGGAATGGATGCACCTGTAGGCTGAGGAGGCCAGGATCATCCTCAGTTATAAATCGCTAAACTATCAAGAGCTTTTGGTAAACATTTAGACAGGGAATTCCCGCCTCCTGTTTATCCAAATATTTGGAGCCCGTGGGTCACTTGGCCATTTCCTGAGAAGCTAAATATGGGTGTGGTTCTACCCAGCCTTGACGTGATCCTTGAAGGTACCTAAACAAACTCAAGTCCAGCCATCAACATAGTTGAGCACAGGGATGAGCCCTCCAGTGCCACCTGTCTGCTCTGGATTCTTCTTCAAGAATCTGGCTTGCCATAAGTAGTAGGATGAGTCTCTAACCCATTTTGCAAAACCCCCAGCTTCCTTTATCTGGCCTACCAAGATACATATCCTTACATCTAATAAGAATGCCCATTGTGGGCCTTCAGGGTTTTTCATTAAAGGGACACTGACCAACTGAAGTAAGCTTCACTGGCAGCAAAGAAAAGGCTTGGATCCCTCCCCTTGGGAACAAAAGCTAGAAGTTAAAAACCTTATCAGCCACCTGAATATGTCTACCATCCCGATTTTTTTTTCTTCTTTCAGGGAGGAGCTTTCAGAAGGCAGAAAGTAGCCTTGGATGCAATGTTAGTAGTTAATAGGCTTGTCTGGAAGTAAAAACCCGTGTTTAGCCCTCAGTGCTAAATAGCAGCTTTGCTTTGGTGCTAAAAGGATTCTTTTCCAGAACACAATAATTTTAATCTTCTCCTCAATACCACCGGTATTTTATGGCTAAATATACACTATAATAAGCCAGTATACTGATAGCGTAGTTAAGAAGATATTTGACCTCGAGTTTAATTGCAGGATAAAATTGCTAGGGGTATAATATGGCTCCGCCAGTGAAAAGTAATTTTCAGGACTTCAGGGTTTTTTTTTTTTTATCTGTCATATAATATTTAAGGAGAGAGTCTTGGAGAGTAAATGGACCTAGCTCCAGCAGGGACTCGAGCTAGCCCACGGCTTTTTGAAAGTGATCGTTGGTTAATTGGATCTTGGTAAAGCATTTGGCCTTGGCTTTCCTCTGGAAAAACCCACATTTGGGCAGATGGAAGCCTGGTAAACTAGGGATGGGGTAAGCTTGACACTGGCAGACTCCAGCCAGATTGTGAAGATTGCTCTGAGAAACTACCAAACCCAGAAAGCTTCCCTTCAAATATCACCTTCCATTACATGTCCCCCACACCCAACTTGTCCAAGAGCTCCTGCAAGATTGCACAATGGAGGAAGAAGCCCTGAGTAAATCTTGCCCCTGATTCTTAAGGGTAGTAAGACCCTCAACTATTCACTTAACTTATCTGGGCCTCAGTTTCTCCCTCTGTAAAATGAGTTGTAGAATGATAGGCACGGCGGGAGGGGGGAGAGCTTTAGAACCCCGGGTCCGTCTCCAGCTCTCTTCATGCACTCAGAAGTTCCCAAAAGGCCAGAGAAAGTCGACACTGAAGGAGATTCCAGATGCCAACGCCCTTATTTTACAGGTGGGGAAACTAAGGACCATGAAAGTTAAGTGATTTGCCCAGTATGTTCACACAGTGTCCGAAGCAAAATTTGAACCCAAGTTTTCTGACTCCAGAGCTAGAGGTCTTTTGATTTTTTTCTTGAACCCAATGTTTCAGAGGGGAGCTTTCTCCATCAGCACCTTTCTCTGAAAATTACAGCCTTTAGGGAGTTATCTGGGGAGACTGAAAACACGACTGGACTAGGATGCTTCAGTATGTATGTGGCAGGCGCGGTCTTCCTGATTCCAAGTCCAACTCTCTCCCTTTAGTTCAATGTGTCTTTCCACCAGTGGTCTTTCCTGAGCATCGACTGGAGATGATTTCACTGGCTATTAGTTATTAATATGTCAGTTATTGTTGGTCGTTATCTAAGTTCTTTTCTTTAGAGCTAGCATGACATATGGACACTGCCTCACGTGGTCTTCACTCCTGGAGGATGGAAAAACTTCGGCTCTGGGGACAGACTGGAGAAAAGTTCGAAGTCTCTCTTCCCCCAGTAAACAAATAGTTAAATAATGGCTATCTATGGGTGCATTGGCCCGCGCACGGGAGAGCAACGGTCCTTGAGCAAACAACCGAACTGATTAGGGCTAGCTGGGTTGTGGAAGAGGCAGAGAGCACCTGTTGAAGGCTATTTAAGGATTAGCCAAGTGCTGACAGACAAATTGTCAAGATTAATAAACGCAATCAAGGCTGTGTGGGCTGGAGTTGTTGGTCGACATTAATGTGACGCCGCTTTCATCTGTTCCGGCCTCCCGGGGTCTGGCGGGTCCGGCTGCAACCGCTTCGCAGGGCGTGCTCCCCCATCCCCACCCCAGACCTCCCCAAGCGAGCCAGGCTTCGGAGCCCAGCCCTGAAAGGGGGGGTCGGCACAGCGGGAGAGGGGAGAGCTTTAGAACCTCTGGTCCTTCTCCAGCGCTCTTCATGCACTCAGAAGTTCCCAAAAGGCCAGAGAATGTCTACACTGAGCCGAAAGCGCGTAGGGGACAGAAGAGATGGGGGTACGAGAGGAGTTTCAATCCTGTTTCAACATGGCCTCTAATGCCCACGCCTCAACCCCCTTCTTTTTCTTCCCGCGAGCTGCGAAAACGCTGCTCAGCGTCAAAGCCCGAAAGCCGGTGGTGTGTGACATTCATTTGCACAATTTTAAACAAACATCAACTTTTTTTTAAAGGAGAAAGAAAGAAACTTCTAGGCAAATCTTACTTAAGTCATAGAAACAAAGGTGGAAATCATCTAGTCCAAATCGTCTTATTTTACAGAGAACAAAACTGATGACCAAACAGGGGGACTGATTTGCTCAGGGTCAGGTAGCGCGGCCGAGGATTTGAGGGCCGCCGGGTCCTCTCGCTCCAAATGGACACTCTTTCCACTAGGACACACTGCCTCTCAAATCTTATCTCTAACAGACCTGCACAGCCAAATAAAGAACATTTTACTGCATTCCAACTGATTCTTCCGACAAAAATTTTCCTTAGTCCTCTCTGTCCCCAAGGGAAGGGGTTCCCCCAAATTCACTGTTATAGACTACCCCCACCTTGAGAGAGCCGTAGAGGCTAGGTCGAGCGAGTGAGGTAGAGACACTTCACCAATCGGGGTGGGGGAAGGCAATTAAGAACAGGTGGGGTCCTGCAGCAACGCAGTCGCTAGGGATGCTCTCTAAGGAGGCATTAACTACAATGAAATTTGTAAGGCAAATTGGACCTTTGGGGACCCTCGGCTACAATTGCATTTTGTCTTTTGTCAATTGGTCTCTACAAGCCCCATTCTCACGCCCCCAAGGGAAGTTAAATTCTGGGGTGGGAGAACTATAGCTGCCAAGAAGTTAAACACATCACGAAATTCTTGCTTCTATTCCTGCCAAGAGAAAAAAAAAAGATAAAGTTTACATACAAGACTTTAATTCGGTAAAGTAATTATTCCTCTTCCATGAGAAGGATTTTTTTTTAGTTCAGTTAATTCTTTACTGCTTAAATTTCATTTGGATTACCCAGTTTAGGTTAATCTGGTCTTCAAAAGAAATTTGTTTATAGTTGGTCTTTCTTTATAGTTAGGGAGGGGAACCTACGAGTATGCATATATGTGTGTGTGTGTCTAATATGTGTAATATGTATATTACATATGTACGTATGTGTGTATACACATTCACACACATACACACCCTCCCTCTCTAAAGCCACACTTTGACCCTACTCCTTCGTAATACCAAAAGAGAACCTTTCTGTTACCTACAAAAACCCTTTATCTGGTGACTTATTGAGTCCCCAGTTGAAGAGTGAAGAAAATTGATCAGAAAAGTTAGAAAGGGAATTTCAAAGGCAATGTCTTTGTAGATAAAGTTGAGACAAGTGACGGGTCATTCCAAGCTTCTCTTCAGGCAAACCACACCATGCTTTTGAGAAAGGCGGGAATAAGGGTTCCTGGGTTTCCCATTTGTATCGAATTCGCCAACAATTACATGAGCTGTTCTTTATTTTATTTTACCCTTGTAGACACAATCGAATTGTCTTATAAAATCGTTCTGGTGGACAGACCTGGGAGGTCTCGTGGTTCACACTGGAAGCAAGGAGTAGAATTTCCAGCGATAATCTAAACCTTTGGTAGCGTCTGACACCTGGCTGCAGCACTAGCCCTTACTCACCAGACTAACTCACAGGTTCTCAGATCTACCTCACAATTCCTCAGCCTTTATTTCCAGCTGAAGGCAGTTCGAACCTGGAATGCTCAAGAAGGGGATGGTGCAGCCCTCTGTCTCCTCCTGTCCTTCTGTATTTTATTTAATTTAACCTCGTCGAATGAAATTATCTAAGAATCCGCCCACAGCTTCTTCTCCTTTCAGCACCCACCCCCGCCAAAAAAGAAAAAAACAAAAAAATGGGAAGGGGAGACAGAGGGCTGAGCTGGACCACACAATACCCCTTGCTCATCTACCCCAGCCAAGTCGGGTTTTGTGGTTATTATCGTGTTTTTGCTTTTGTCGCTGTTTTTTCGGGGAAGAAAGATTGGTTAAGGTGTCCGGGGAAGGAAAAAAAAATTCTGAAATGAGTATTGTAGTTGCACCTTTCTACCCCCACTCCAAAGAGAGAAATTAAAAGGATAGAAGAAGTGAGAAACTGGATTTTTGTTTTCATTTAAATACCCACCAACTTAAAAAAAACCAAAACACTTTTTAAAAAAGGTCGGCCGCCAGGAGATTCAAATCAAGAGCTTTCCTATTCCAGGAACGTAATTGCTTCTTCTCTGGGAGAAGAATTGCAAACAGAAAGACCCTGATGGGAAAGGGGGAAGAGGAGAGAACAATTTAACCCATAAAAAATGTTTCTGCTAAAAATACAAAAATCATATTTGCTCCCAGAAACTTTGATTATGTTTAAGTATACAGTGCAGATCAATCCAGCAGCAACAATCAGGGCATTCGGTGGTCTGTTTGTAATCTCATCCTTTTTCATTAACATAAACACCACTTGAACAAAAATATACTCGGCCACCTACTTAGCCAGCAAAGTCAGCGGAGCGCCCACTTCCCCGCAGCCAACGGCCCAGATTAGCTGAGCTCTGGGCACATGCGCTGCAGTTTATGGGCTATAACCTGTGTGGTATACATATATCTGGCAGAGCCTCCTTTGCAGGGGTGTGTGTGTGTGCGTGTGTGTGTGTGTGTGTGTGTGTGTATGTTTATGAAAAACCAAACTTCTTGCTTTCATTACGTCCCAGAGATCAACTTGTCATTCCAGACCTGCCACCCTCTAAGCCTCCAAGAAGGTGCTGAGTTGTCAACGTCAATTCCGAGTTAATCCACTTGTTGATAATGCCTTTCTGGTAGCTTGGTTTCTTTTACCTGCCTGCTTTACCGACCGTCGGCCGTAATTGCCAGAGAAACAACTCTCCGGTTCTCTCAGAAGAGAGCTAATTGAATTGGGAAAAGCTTTGTGAGTCTTCATTTGAGGATGAGGGGGGGAAGGGGGAGAAGTAATTTCACTGTCCAGAGATCTAGGCTCCCCGTACACAGACAAACGCACCCCTACTGATTTCCTCCTTCCCTCCACTCCCACCAGTCCCCAGCCCCAGACCAGTGTAGAGCGAGACACTGCAGGCTCCATTCCTAGGAGGCTGAGTTTGTTTGCTTTGTAAGAGTTGAATAAGCAGAGGAGAGAAAAATAGAGGTGTCCGGGGAGAGAGTCCTGCTTTGGGTTGGAGCGTAAGGCATTTTCCTGATGGCTAACTGCTTCAGAGCGGTGCCTACAGTAGGAGCTCAGGCCCAGGCCAGCTCTGGTTTCGCGCACACGTGCGTATGTGTACAGTCCTATGTGTAAATCTTAGCTCCGGCTCTGGGGAAGGGTTATTAAGGGGCCTGCCCACAAGAAGGAGCATGCAGAGCCCTTTTAGTCGGAGCTCCATCACCGCCCAGGACGTTCGACGTAAAAGCTAGGGCTACCGAGCCAGAGTCAGGCAGGTCACCCCTTCAGGCTTTCGAGCGGCATACAACCTCGCTCTCCTCCAGTCTAGCCTTAACCGATAAGTCACAATAGTCCAAGTGCACTTAGGGACGAGGTCCTCCACCTGCGTCCAGAGAGTTCAGACAGCCAGCGGAGATGCAAAACAACTCCGCACCCAGGCGGCGCCCGAGGCTTAAACTCCTTGCCTGGGCTTGGCTTTCTGCCCCCAGTCCCAAAGTTGACAGCATTTGCCCAGCCCAGCCCTGCATCGGTAAAGCTCTTGTGGAGACCGTCCTGAGCTCACTGCTGCCGGTTCAGTGGGAAGCTCTCCCCCGCTCTAAAATCTCACTCTTTGTCTCCGAGTTCCGGACACAGAACGACTTATAGGCTCGGTAGGGGGTTATGGGCCCGGCAGCTACCCGCGGTTTGGCGTTTCCTAGGGAAAGGAGCAGTCAAGGATGAACGGGAAGAGCTAACCCGGGCGTCAGAGAGAGGGAAATCGTCTCTGGTTATTTTAGGACCAATCTAGCCCGCTTCCCCCCACCCCACCTCCCCGCCAAGGCAGGGAAATGAAGAATTGAGGCCGTTCGTTTATAATTTGGAGAGTGAGGAGATGCTGCAAAACACTTTGATCTCAATTCCCTGGTTCTTTCAGGCGCAAAGTTGCTTCCTTGCTTTATCCGGGTAATTGCCTCAATTCTCTATTGTGCTCGGATAAGATTCTCTCCGGATGTTTCTGCAACTTTTTCCAGAAGTGACCCCGGGGAGATCCCAGCCGGCGACAGTCCCACTCCAGGGAGGGCCTGGAGCCAGATACGTCCGGCCGGCCCTTGGGCTCGCCTCTCCGGGTCATTCAGGGAACACCACCCCCAAACACACACACACACACACACACACACACACACACACACACACACACACACACACACACCCCACCTCTGCTCCCTCCTCAGGCTGTGCCAAGGCCTTGTGACTAACTGGATTCCAAAGGTCAGGGCATGGGTGGGGGGCGGGAAGAGATAGAGGATGGAGTTCCATCCAACCTCTCTGCCCCGACCCCTAGGCCTTTGTCCAATCCAGAGTGACCCAGGACTGAAGACCTGTGGAGAGAGGAGGCCGAACACGTGCAAATATGGAAGAGTTGATTTGGTCTCACCGACAGGCCCGGGACCCTAGAAGCCTCTCCCTCTGGGGAGCGTATAAGAAAATTACTTCGGTGCTGCAGCCAGTCCTACGCAGCTGAGAACTGCTAGGGTGAGGCAAGGTTCGGAAGGCTATATACTCGGTCCTAAAGCCTTTCGTTAGGCAGTTTGGTCCGTAAGACAGCGAGTCCATCTGTATGGGACTGACAATTCGATTCTTTAAGTAAGGATCAGAGCCACGTTCACATCTTGGGATTAACATTCATAATCGGCTCTCAGAAAGCCGCTACGTTTACACACACACACACACACACACACACACACACACACACACACACACAATCTTCCAAGTCTTGTAAACAGCGCGCTTAAAGTGAACGATCTTAATTTTCAGAACCTATCATTAACTGGAATCATGGTTAAAATAATTGCTTTCTTACAGAATGCGAACAAGAGTAAAGAATTTGTCCAGAAATCTCTAGGCTCCGCTACTGCAGTGTTTTTCCATTTCACAAATACACTGCGCACCTCCAAACACGAGATCTAGGAAGACTTTTAGTGTGCTAGTGCCCGCATTTTAAGAAACAGGTTTTCAGTCAATTCGAGTTTGAAAGAGCCAGATTCTACCCCAAGCCAGTTCTGCGATTTCCGTTTCTGAAGGCGATGTAAAGAATGGACAAGTTAGAGTCGCAAGTCCAGAGAGAATCCCTGTGGCCCTTAAAAAACTCTTACTTTGATGCAGGTAGGTGGTGATTGATTTGAAGATGCCCGAAGCGGTGTTTCTAAGGGGACTTGCCAGGAGAAAAAAAAAATCAAAAACAAAACAAAACTCCTGTTGGGGTGGAGGGGAACCGAAGCGGGGAGGACAGACTCAGTACAAATGTGTGGTGCTTTTAATAGAGAACTAAATTAAAATTATCTCCCGCAATGGCAGGAAAGTTAATTTGAAAATAGAAGACTGGGGTGGGGTTAGGCAGCAGTATTTGCAGCTTTCCATAACATTGAGGATTCAGAGACAGAGAAATGAAGGAAGAATCAGGGAAAAAATGGAGGGAGAAGAAAAGAGAAAAACCTGGAAAGGCAGAGAAGAAATTAACGTGCCCTGGGCGTGAAAGACTGACTGACATGCTAAAAGCCGTAGGATTAGATTTAGTCGGTGTAATGCCCCTGATTCTTATGTCTGTAACTTTATTTCCCGAGTGTGTCTTGCTCTTGATAATAATGTTGCATTTTTAAAGTTGCTTCTTAGGACACAATAGTTAGCTTTATCCAGAGAAATGGAGAATCTGTAACCCGGGAAAACAAGAAAATGCCTTTATAAAGGAGCAGCTTTCGTTCTCAACTTTAACCTGGATGATCAAAGTCCTGGCTTATTTTCTGTTCATAAATCTGGTATCGTTATGATTATGGCTAAATCTGAAAGGGGTCGAACAAGCTGAATCCAACACTTGATGGATTTTATCTTAAGTTAAAATTCAAAGGACAGTCGACTGAAACTTTAACTTAACAGGTCCCTGAGCTACCTAGGGGTGACTTCTAAGAATCATTGATGGAAATAATAACCTAGAACGCTGAAGGCCCAAACTACTGGCTTCCAACTAACTTTGGGAAAGGGATCCTCTTTTCAATCCAGGTGCCCACCAGCCCACCTCAAAAGTGGACAATTGCCCAAATGTGCCTCTCTGGGCCGAAAAAGACGCGGTTTCTAGAAGAGCCCTTGTGAGATGATGATGATGATGATGATGATGATGATGATGATGATGAATGTACAATGTCAAGGAATGTTTTACTCTTCTTACTAGGCTATCCCCACTAACACAGCTTGTGCTTTTCTTTCTTAAAGTATAACGTTGCGTTTCACCCATATGGAGAAGTCCATTCAATTAACTCAGGCCAGTGAACATCTGTTGAGCAGGAAGCTCCCAGGGACCTCGCCTCTATGGCTTCTGCCCCAGGGTGAGAAAAAAAAAAAACGACCCAACTGCCCTCTCCCTCTGTTACTGTTTTCCACTCAGATCCCTCGTTCATGCTCTCCTAAAATATAGACAGGAGGGCTGGATGGAGGGTGGTCAAACGTGAGTGTGTCTGTGATGCGTGTGTAGGTGTGCATAGTAGTGTTTGCAAGCAATGGGCGTTGATGCATGTCCGTTTGCGTCTGTGTTCTCTCCATGGATTGCTGTCTGGGTCCCTGTTCTGTGCATGTTTTGGTGGTCTGTGTGTGTGTGTGTGTTTATGTGTGTGAGGGGAGCCTACTGTCTGCCTGTCTGTGTTTCCGCGTGTTTCTTTATGTTCTTTCTGTGGGCTTTCTGTGCGCCTGTATTTGTACGTGTCTGGGTTTTGTGTGTCGCTGCTGCATGAACTATATTTGTGCGTGGGGAGAATGAGCCCGTGGTCTGTGTGTCTGTGTTGTGGTTGTGTTGTCTGAGTCTGTGTGTTCTCTGCGTGTGAATGCGTCTTGTACGCGGTGTCGTCGATGTACCTGCTCTGTGTATGTGTCCGTGTGCGTGCGCGTGCATGTACGTGTGCCTGTGCGTGTGCGGAGAAACGTGTGTAAGGACCGCCAGCCGACACAGAGTTTCAGTCTTGGGTGTCTATTATAAGCTCACCAGAGGCGAGCCGGGGCCAAAAGTTCCTCAGATAGCTTCTGGTCCGCAGCCCTAGGGTTCTGCAGTTCAAACCGCAGGCAAACAGATACACAGATTTGCAGATTTATCCGGAACACCTTGGGAGCAGCCGGGGGAAGGAGACCATTTTGTATGCGTGACTAACTGTTTGAACCCCTTGTGCTCTAAAGTTGGGACCTCCCTTCTCTGAACGTCCGGTAAGAGGCGAAGTCCCTGCTTCCGAGGCTCAGTCTAGTTCAGGCTGTACTGACCCGGCCACTGCTGGGCCTCCAGTCAACGCTCCCGCCCCATTGAAAGCCCGGTTGCGTGAGAAGCTTTACCCCTCAGTCTCTACTTCTGGCTCCCTTCCCACCCTCCACGTAGCGCATCACAATACTGGACGGACCCCAAAGAAGGAGGCGGAGGGGGGAGGCGAGATATCCTAAGTTTCTATTGAATCTAAAAAGGGCCAAATGAGGCTCGTTGGTGTTTGTGCTCAGAAGTTATAACCAACTCTGGCCTGAATTGTCCTAGAAAAAATCCTAAGACTTTTTGGAAGGGGACTTAGAACATAGATCATTAGAATTTTAGGTTTGGGGGAATCTTTTAACCTTGCCACTGACGCTTACTACCTGTGTGACCCCGGGCAAATCACAACCTCGCCGGGCCTCAGTCTCTTCATCTGTAAATCGAAGGAGTCGGACTCGATGACCTCTGAAGTCCCTTCTGTCTCTGTGTATGAGGATACTGAAGCTCAGAGAAAGAGGGTTTCCCAAGATCACACAGGAGTCTTTCCCATGTTCTCCCTTTGGGGGTGGGGAGTGGTCTGCACTTGTGATTTTATTAGGATAAGAAGCTCTTTCCACTTCCATCAATGCAGATTGGCAACTCAGAGGATGGTCAAGGGCACTGAGATGTAACTTGCTCCTGCTCACACTACTACTCCTGTCCTGGTCAGAAGTTGTACCTAAGTCTTCCTAACTCAAAGACCAACCAAGCCGCCTCTTTCGATGCTGTTGTCCATATGTAATTATCAAGGAGCACGATGGGTGTTATC
The DNA here is from genome assembly GCF_003287225.1 of Phascolarctos cinereus. Taxonomy (NCBI): domain Eukaryota; kingdom Metazoa; phylum Chordata; class Mammalia; order Diprotodontia; family Phascolarctidae; genus Phascolarctos; species Phascolarctos cinereus. The sequence continues at coordinate 55,888,688 of NW_027555625.1, read as the reverse complement.
ATCATCATCATTATCATCATCCTTACTATCAAGAATTTCTAGGCTCTTTAGAACTGGAAGGGAGAGGCGTTGCAATCAACTAGGAACATCCTCTCATTTTACAGATGAACGAACCAAGGCCCAGCCAGAAGGGGTTAAGACTAAGAACCACCTAGGGCACATCTGGACTAGAAGAGCTGCAAGGGCACTTTTAATATAATAAATATTTATACGTGCCTAGGTCTTTGGCAACAAAAGAAACCACTCTCCACAGCAAGGAGGTGACTTATTTTGTGGTAAGTCAAACCACGAGTGTTAAAGTGAAAAGTCAATGCCTCCAGGGGACAAGGAGCACAATTTTCAAATTTTGGCAGGATCGTATGGTGGCACAGTGGATGGAGCACTGAGCCTCTGATACTTAATAACTGTGTGGCCCTGGACAAGTTACTTAACTTCTGTTTGCCTCAGTGTCCTCTACTGTAAAATGGGGATAACAGCAACTACCTCTCAGTGTGTGTGTGTGTATGTGTGTGTGTGTGTGTGTGTGAGAGAGAGAGAGTTAAATTAAATAATATTTGTAAAATAACTTAGCAAGTATGTAAGCCATACAAATGCTTATTTCCTTCCCTATATAAGGGCAGTGGTTGCACTCAAGGTCACCTAGAAAGTCAGTGACAGAGCCAAGACTAAAGTATCCTAGGATTTTGATTCCCAGTCCCCAGATAGCATTATTTTCATAACGTGCAGGTCAAATAGTGTGCACTGTTGTCCTTACTGGGCTATGGGAATTAAGATCTTTTTTTTTTCTTAAAAGACTTTCCCCTCCCTTTTCCTAATTTGTGATGTTGGAATTCACCTAAACAGAGAGTTCGATTCAGTTAAACACCTTCAATATTTTGCTGCCTCACTACTTCCTTCTGTAATAACAGCTCACAGTTTTGTTTTAAGGATTAGCAAAACGTTATCCCTATTTCATAGATGAGGAAATTAAGACTCAGAGATGTCAAATGACTTATCCAAAGTCACATAGCTAGGGAAAGTGATGGAACCTGCACTCAAGCACAGCCTTTCAAATCCCAAATCTATTGATCTATCTGATAAGCTACTCTTCAACCCCTTCCCTAATCTTCTCACCCTACCCCCAGCCCATTCAGTGGAAAACACTCATTCTGCTGCTGGAAGTTTTGGGTTTAAATCTCACCTCTGACCTTACCTTTGTGATCTTGGTCAAGTCACTTAACCTTCAGGACCTCAGTTTCCCCATCTGTAAAATGAGGGATTTGAACTAGATTTCTTCTGAGGTTCTTACTCTGGATACTGTTAGCCTATGAACTGTCTCCACCTCACTTCTAGTCTAAAAGCCCATTGCCCTCAAGTTCAGTAGGAGGAGGCAATCTGATTCTTTCCTCCAGAAAGCAGGTGACAGTTTTCACCAGACCCGCAGGAGCGCAACCAGGAGGCCTGATCTCCTTGCCAGCAACATCTGGGGGTCTTCTTGAAAGTGTCATCTCTATGAGATCTCTCCAGCAAGTCTCAATTAGCCACAAGGGAGAATAACAGAGAGAGTCCTCTTTCCAATAAACTCCTCCAGCCTGGAGGCCTCCGGGAAACAAAGAGCCTCTCGGATCTTTAAAGACCATTAAGAGGAGTTAGGGGAATGACTTCAGGAAGGATTGAGTTTCCCTTACAATGTTATTTTCACCGCCAAAGAGCCAATATGTACCTCATGTACTTTGGAGAAAATGTGGATGAGATTTCTCTCGTTCCAGGATCACCATGATGGGAGGTTGGTTGGGAGGTAGATAATTTCTTTCTTTTTTTTCCCCTTTCTTTTTCTCCTCTCTTCCCTTTCTTTCCAAGTCATGTCAAATTCAGAGACAGCAGCATCAATATGAATATGACTTAGTTAAAGAAAAATGCCCTAAAGTTACTAAATCTTTGGGGGGGAATTTATTTTGTGTTATACATATATGCAATCTTTTTTTTTTTTCATAGTGGGAAGAGACCTTAGAGAACATCCAGGCTAGTCCCCTCATTCTGCAGATGAGAAAACTGAGGCTCATTGAGGAGACATGGCTTGACCAAAGTCTGACAGCTAGTTGAAGTCAGAATCAAAGACTTTAGGAGGGAATGGGGACTTAGAGATGTTCTATTCTAAACCCCTTATTTTTTCGATGAAGAAACATTGCAAGAGTACTCAAGGTCATATGCGTAAACTGAATCCTCTTACTCCAAATACAGTGCTTTCCATTACAAAACATTCACTCTCTCCTTTTCTGAATCCCACTCCAAGGTTGTTGTTGTTCAGCCCTGTCCCAATCTTGGTGACCCCAAGGACCATAGCATGCCAGCACTGTCCATGGGGTTTTCTTGGCAAAGAACCTGGAATGATTTGCCATTTCCCCCTCCAATGGATAGAGGCAAATAGAGGTTAAATGACTTGCCCAGAGTCACACAGCTAATAAGTGTCTGAGGTCCAGATATGAACTCAGGTCTTGCTGGCTCCAGACCCAGTGCTCTATCCACTGAGCCATCTAGCTGCCTCTCGCCCCAGGATTGGTCCTGTCTAAACTATAACACAGAGTGACAGCTATTCAGTCTGCTGCCAAAAAGTCAAGAAACATGATGTAGCGCAAAGAGGATTGTACCCAGAGACCTAGTTTTGAGTTACTTGCTCTGACACTTAGTAGCTATGCATAACTCACTTAGTACCTCTAGTATCTCTGCCTTTGTTTCCTCATCTGTTCAATGGGGCTAATAGCACATAATCTAACTGACCTCTTCCTAGAAAAGCTGGTCAAATGCTATAGAAATATGAGGTGCAATTATTATTATTATCACCATATCAGTCACTAAATTTCAACTGTTCAATAACCTAGAGCAAGATTTCCTTGGGCTCAGCACGATCCATATCACTCTTTGCAGCCTTTGTTCCCAGATGATTTTAGAGGCCTCCAGCCCCTCTAGTATTGAGGAGCAATTACACACCCCACCCTTACCATCTACATACTCCCCCAATCCCTGTTCAATTTTAAAATGTGAGCCGATCACGCTGGGATTTCTAAATCGCTAGGTTTTCTGTTTGTTCTCTAAGCTTTCTCTATCACAGCTCTATTTCTGGGGAAGGAAAGAGAGGTAAGTAGTACAAGAGACAGTAACACTGATCCATCTTGGAAAACAATAACAGAAGCAACAAAATGGTTGTGAAAAGTAGCTTGGACCAGAAAGCAGAGAGTGTCAAATCTGAGCTGTTAATAATCTCCCCTTTGTAGAGAGGAAAAGGGGAGGTCCTAAAAAGCAACCTGAGTAGTTCAGTCACACCGTTGATAAAGCGAACTCAAATCTAGGCTTATAGAAATAGATTTAGAAGTGACCTGAGTGATCTTCTGGTCTAATGCTCTCATTTTATAGAGCAGAAAACAGGCCCAGTAAAGTGAACTGAGACTGATCTAAATGGTCAGAATCAGTGTCTTGACTACACACCCAGCTCTCGAAGTTATCTCTGAGGTAAAGAGCTGAAAGGGCCTTCCCAGTCCTCCTGCTACTACTTTTTGAGTCCTGACTTTGTTTTTTAGCTCTCTTTAAGATTCTATACAGGCCTGGCTTGGGATCACTCCCCACCCCCTGACTCTGGGAGCTCCATTTTCCCTCTCAAAGAGATCCCAGGCCAATGCTGGTTGGTAGATGAGCCCCTGGAATTGGGGGTTGATTGCAGACAGCAGTGAAGGTGTGTCTGGCACCAGGCACCACCCTGCATGGCTCAGCACTGGGCCGAACTCATCCTGGGGTCAGGGATCAAATCAGGTGCGGGTGGAAAGGAGTGGAGCCGGGCGAACGAGTAGAACGTGGCTCCTGGGCGAGTTCTCTTTCCTGGGCCAACTGTGACGTGGAACACTGTGGTGGGGCCAGTGTACACCTCCCAGGAGGCAAAATCAATTCCATTTCTCCCTGACCCCTTTCTCTTTCTTTCTTTCTTTCTTTCTTTCTTTCTTTCTTTCTTTCTTTCTTTCTTTCTTTCTTTCTTTCTTTCTTCTTTCTTTCTTTCTTCCTTCCTTCCTTTCTTCCTTCCTTCCTTCCTTCCTTCCTTCCTTCCTTCCTTCCTTTCTTTCTTTCTTTCTTTCTTTCTTTCTTTCTTTCTTTCTTTCTTTCTTTCTTTCTTTCTTCCTTTCTTTCTTCCTTTCTCTTTCCTTCTTCCTTTCTTCTCCTTTGTCTCCTTCTCCTTCTCCCCCTCCTTCTTCTCCTTCTTCCGGAGGTTTTTTTTTTGGGGGGCAGGGGTGTTGCTGCTGAGGTTGAAACCTATAAATTATCTGAAACTTTTTCCACATTTAAGTACCTTTTTTTGGCCATCCGATGCCGCAAGAGATTCAAGATGAAACAAAGAATTTGTGAGAAAGAGATAGCATCGGGTTGCCTTACTTTGTTTTCTCCTTTCTTCTCTACCTGCTTGAATCAGCAGAAAACATCTTTCAAATATGGACCTCTTAAATGGATTAGCTTGGTTGGGATCCAGCTTCCTTTCTGTGTGTCTATCTAGATGCTACTTTCTGTGTCCTTTCCTTGTTTTTCACCTTCCCCCTCTCTGAATCTCTTCGAATGCTTATATAGGACTTTGACCTGTGTTGGCAGGTACTTGTCTGTCTCCCTTTCAGCTTCTCCCCAGTCTCTGTGCCCTATTGGTTTTGCTGCCTCAGTCTCTCCTTAAATGCTTTCTCAGAACTGGATTAGAGAGGTCTCCCCCTGTTTCTTGTCTCTCTATATCTCCCTATGCCCTGTCCCTCTCTATCATGCTGTCTCTGCTTCTGCCTGGTCTCTTGTTAAATGCTTATATAGAGAACTTTAAACTGAATTAATTGGGATCTTCTTTGTATGGCCCCTCTCCAACTATCTCTCCATATTGTCTTTCTTTATCTGCCCTCCTCTCATTTTCTGTCTCTCTCTGTCTTGTCTCTCTCCCTCCCTCTCCTCTCTGTCGCTATTTCTCTGTCTCTGTCTCTGTCCCCAATCTTCAAAGTTTTCCTTTCCCACCACTGAGTTTGTAGTAGTATTTTGTATCTGGTACTAAAAATCTGCCTATGTTCCAGGAGCCCTGGGACAAGATGAAGCTGGGGTGGGGCAGGTAGTGGAGTGTTGAGCTCTCCATTCACCATGGAAATATGTATGTGTAATTTACATTTCAACTCAGTTCTGAAAATATGCTGTTGCAGAAAATAGGTAAAATCTGGTGCATACGCACGCACTAGCCCCCCCCCCACCTTTTACTGATGAAGTAAGTGCAAATCCTCATTCTTGTTGGCCTCTGTAACTGTTGTCTTGGAGGGCTAACTAGTTCTTAGGTTCCAGTTCAAACGGAAACACAACTGGGAAACTATAGGGGCAGTGAGTTTGGCCCCTCTTTTTGTGATTACACCTAAAGGGATGGGGTTGAATGTGCACTGGAGACATACGTAAAAGAAAGCGCTTTCTTTTAGGAAACCATGGAAACCATCTTGAATCTCTTACCATTCTCTAATTTTCTCTTTTCTAAGAAAATGAAGTCTTTCTTCCATAACTTTTCACCTCACCTAAACATATGGATTGCACAATGCAACCCCATATGTTTGAATATATTATATAAATATAAATTTGTTAATATATCTATACAGGATGTCCCAAAAGTCATAGTTCATTTAGCTTTAATCACCTAAAACTGCACTAAGATTTTTGGGACAACCTGCATATAATGAGAATATGTGAGAAACCTATGAATAGATACAGGTTATAGGTTTGGGGGCAAATGTCTCTTCACTAGGAATGAAATGCTGAAAATATTTAAAATCCTGGTCCATGCTAATTGATTTATTCATTTCATCTTCTTCCCCCCATCATTTCTTTGAAATCCATTCCCTCCCCCATTCTCTCCCTCACTTCTTTCTCACCTTCCTTCTTTCCCTTATCAGCCACGATTTTTTTGCACTAACTAGGATACTGTAAGTTAACACATGGAAGTAGCTCTGTCTCTTTCTCTCTCTGTCTCTGTCTGTCTGTCTGTCTGTCTGTCTCTCTCTCTCTCTCTCTCTCTCCTCTCCCCTTCTCTCTATTCTCCTTCTTTTATCAGCTTCTTTCATTGTGAGAAGCTGGCCCCAAAATGCTTAAAGGAAAGTATTCTAGGTATCTATCAAAAAGCCACTGTAAAAAGCAAGGACAAAAATACATTGCGATGCATTAAAAATCTCTGTGGGAAGAGATGAAACTCTGGAGGTTGTATATGGGATCGAAATAGTAACGACGTGAGGTTAACATCTTTAGGGCTGGTTTCTGTTCCACAGAGTGGTGTGTGCTGCTAATGCCAGAAAACTCCCAAAAATCTAGCAGTGAAGAGGGCTGTAAATTCCTAGGCTGTAATGTTGTCAAATATTTCATTGAAGAACGTCATGGAAAATGTGTGCTTTCTGCTAAAAGGGCCAAGTGGAAGGGGCAAGCTCAGGACTAAAGCAGCAGAGACACAATGCTTTTTTTCCCCCTGACCAAAAAATGAACCTCTCCTTAATGTAGGGTTGACAGAGGGAGATTAACTCTCCCACCCTGTCTTGTAGGGGAACCCAACAACAGCTGCACCCCATACCTTGGCCCCTACAGTTTGGGGGGGGCAAGTCTCTTTGCTTCTGCCTATTGCTACCATCTGCCATTGCTAGCCTATCTCCTTTACTGATATGGCTTGCAAAGGCCAATTTGACTTTTCAGGCCGAGTTGGGAGGACAGCCTTTTTGTTTATTTGTTTGTTTGTTTTTCTAGCCTGTCCTCCTGGGTTGCAGCAAAGGGGCTTGACCCATTGGAGGAAAGATGGTGCAAATGTCCAAAGTCACCCTTCCATCTCCCTAAGTAAGTCTAGCTTGAACCTGGGGAGGGTGAATCAACAGTGCCTGTGGAACAGAGGAGGAGGGGTGGATGGCCTGGCACTTCCAACAGCGTCTGGACAAAAGAGAGACGAAAAGACCTCAGCTACAAGGCAGAGGAAGAAGAAGAAGAAGAAGAAGAAGAAGAAGAAGAAGAAGAAGAAGAAGAAGAAGAAGAAGAAGAAGAAGAAGAAGAAGAAGAAGAAGAAGAAGAAGAGGAGGAGGAGGAGGAGGAGAGGAGGAGGAGGAGGAGGAGGAGGAGGAGGAGAAAGAGAGAAAGAAAGAAAGAATAATTGCCCCACCTCCTTCACGTACATCTGCCTGGAGGGAGGAATAAGTGAAGCCAGTCTCCTCAAAAAGCAAAAACTCGTAGAGTGACACCCACTGAAATTAACTTGCCGGTTAAAGCAGAGCTCTAGACCTCACTGTCTATCTGTTCCAAGCTCCCTGGCCACAGTTCCGGTTTTTTTTTTTTTTATATTGGCTGGTGGAGCCTGTGGATGGGGATAGTGGCGCCAAGAAAATGCCCTTAATATCTCTCTCTCTCTCTCTCTCTCTCTCTCTCTCTCTCTCTCTCTCTCTCTATATATATATATATATATATATATATATATATATATATATATATGTATGTATATATATATGTATATATGTATATATATACACACATACATGAAGACTAAGACCATTTTATTATAAATACGTCTCCCCTATAAATACGCTCTCTGTGCACATAACCAAGCTACATTATACCCACATTACACTTATTCAGTCTATTAACTCCCTCCATGATGCGTGCACATTCCCATGAAATTCGTTATACATAGTTGTGTGTGGATATATGTATATGATATATATTTATGCCATATATTTCACAGATGTGAAAATATGTCTGTGTATTCTATCGCTTGTCCTGTCAACGCCTTGAAGTCGTGTATAAATTCGCCAAAAGCCAATCTTCTCATCTCCTGAGCTTGAGTTAGCCCTGCCACTCCCGCCTCTTCCCTTCCTACCTTATGTAAACGTTTAGGGATCAATTTGCAAGGGGCTAAAGCTAGAACTTGGGTAGGGGAGGGGGCGCTCCGGCTGGGGAGCGGGCTCTGAAAGCAGGACAAGACGAAGTGGGGGCAGGAGGCTGTTGGGGGATGCGGGGGATGTTTTCTGCGAGTGAAGTCACTGGCGTTAATGAAAAGCAGGGGGAGAGGAGAGGGGCGCGCGCCTGCCGGTGCCCTCTCGGTGGGTGGTCCGCGCTCTCTGATAAACACGCGGCCCCTTCTGCAGGGGAGCGCCCGCTCTACAGACTGCGTGAAACAATACCACCTAGATCCATTTCCATGCTCGGATTACAAGCTCAGTTGCTGCAGAGTCGAGTTCACTTAAGCAATTAGCCAGTAAAAATACCTTCGGTCAAGGAAAAAGGAAGAAGTTTCTGATTTGTCTATTTTTACACAAAACACCCGATCCTCCCACCCCCCCCCCTTTAAATTGAGGCTAGAAGACTGCTGGGCAATAAGACTAATAAGAGTGGAGGTCAGGTTTTAATACCCTTCTAGATTTTTAGGTGAACACTAAACATCTGCCCCTGGGCCTCCCCTATACTTGAAAACCTGGTAAGAGTCTCCAGTTAGCGTATTTTATCTGTCTGGATGTTTTGGGGGAGGGAGGCTCCTGTTTATACGGCTTGGTTGGTTTGTCAAAGAGAGTCTGTGCTCTCCAAGGCACGCCATCTAGCCCTTGGTCTGGTCTGGGGTGAGGCAGGCTAGCAGAAAAAGCATCCATCTCGGCTCTCCTCTCCAGACTTTAAACCTCTACTGGGAAACACCAGTGGTTCTGCAGCTTCTTGAGCTGGTCCCCAATATCCCCCAGACTGACTCTGTCTTAAAGGGTTAGTCGTAGCTCTATAGGCTATTAAATTGTCGGTTTGTTCCATCATGGACCCTTCCCAATGTCTGTTGTAAGGCCTGTGGAGGGGGTGAGGGGTCTCTGAGTAAAACACAGCTTAATGAAAGCGACTTTCCTTCCAAAAGGCTACAGCAGCCTCTCCACCTCTCTCCCTTTGCATCCTCTTTCAGAGAAAGGTATAAAAGAAAGTAAAGTGAAAGAATTCGCTGTAATAGTTGAGAGCACTCTATTAAGAGTCTGGAGAACTAGGTTCGATTTCCTACAACTCTCTCTCTCTGTCGCTCGCTCCCCATCCCGTGTTGTGTGTGTGTGTGTGTGTGTGTGTGTGTGTGTGTGTGTGAGTGTGTGCGTGTGTGCGTGTGTGCGCGTGTCCGTGTCCTCAGGCAAGTTATTATATCCCCAGGTAGGCTTTACTTTTCCCATCTGTAAAGCAAGAAGGTTGACCAGATGTTGTCTAAGGTCTCTTCTGACATTCTGTGAACATGGAAAACCTATGTCCAAGATATCTGCTGAGTGAACTTGGTTTCTCCCTTAACAGCAGAGAACAATCCCTTTTTGACTCCCCCTTTCTCCGTATACTTCCCATAGCCAACCTCGTTAGGCTTTGGGAAGCGAATCTTTCAAGGAAGATTCTCATTGGCAAGGATGCCTTGGAATGGAATGAATTTCCCTGTTGCTCCCTCTCCCCAGCAACGCAGGATTTTTCTGTCAGCCTAGAGGAAAAGCGGCAAACCGCCTTCCAGCACTCCCTCGGCATACGGACTCAAAGGCGGCTATTGAAAGAACGTTTCCCGCCCCGTACCCCAAACTAGACACACATGCACAGTCACTACAACTCCAAAGAGAGTAGGGGCTAAATGCCACCTACAGAGCCTTTCGGATTGAGTCTCCTGAGTAAATAGGGGACGGCAGTGTAGAGGGGAAACCATGAAGGTGATGTTATGGGATAACACAAATCCCACCCTTCTCCTTTCCCCTATTCGGAGCTCATCCGGCCACAGATGTTGCAGAGTGTGCCAGAAACTGGAAACCATGGCCAGGGTGGGACTGGAGGGTAGGTTGGCCTCTTTTTCTACGGTGAACTGTGCTAAGGCCACCGAGACTGGCTTTGGATGTCCACCCGGGAGCAGATGGAAGAGGCCCGGCTTCAGAATCCAATCAGGATGTAGGCAGTCTCTGGCTTCGGGGTTTAGAGACTTCTTTTTCTCCCACTCCCTACAACACAGAGTATATAGTCCAGGCTCCCCTCCCCAAAGTTCCGCCGCGGAAGCCTAGTGAACTTCTCCTCCTCCGTTTGCACTTTAGGACACAGGATTTGCTACCAAGAAACGTCAGCAGCGACCCCACTTCCCCTGGACTCCCCTCCCATGCGCTCCCGTCTCCAACCCTGCTGCTGCCGTTTGGCAGAGAAGGGGGGGGGGAGAAAGTTAAGAAAGCAGGGAGGTTCTCTCTGTCTCTCTTCGTCTCTCTCTCTCTGTGCGTGCCCGCGCAGCACGGCACTGGGGGAGGGGAGGCAGGGGCCCTGATCCTGGGAGGGTTGGTTTAGAATCCGGTCTTTGGGGACATGGTATAACACGGGAAGCCTCCTGCCCTGTCACCGTTGGAAGTCAGGGATCGGAGTTAGGCGCTGGGAAGCCACTCGGGTCGGGCCCTCAGCACAGACTTGCCAGCCGCCCCGAAGGCGACTTCGAGTCTCCCCGCCAAGGCTTTGAGCTACAGAGGGAGGTGGGGAATAAGGGAGGGGGAAAGGGGAGGGAGGAGGGCCCTTGGGGAAATACAATAGGCATCTTTTCTTTTGGAAAACACCGGGGGACCGGAGGAGAGCTCACCTAAAGTGTGGGCGCACACGCTGATCGGGTGGTCTGCGCTGGGCTTTCTCCCCAGCCGGTGCAAAGCAACTGTCCCCAACAATCTGCCCTCCGTTTCTAGCAATGACCCGTGAAAACCCACCTTTCTCTGAGCTTTCCCTGAGCCCCAAGCCTCCCGCCGCTCTCCCCTCCCCTCCCCATTCCGCGCTTTCTCGCAGCTGCGCCTCTAGTCCCTTCTCTAGCCCCAGGCGAAAGAACTAGCAACCGAAGGAACAGTGAAAAGGTCAAACTGAGCACCTATCCAAGCTCGGAATGCCCCAAGTCCCAAGTGACTTACCTTGCCGGGTGAGCAACGGTTGCCTGCTGAGAAGCCCGCTCGGAAGCTGGGGCTGCCGTGCAGCGGCTCTCTTTCCTCGGCCCCCTCCCCCTCCTCTTGCTCCAACCGGCCCCCCCACACACACACACACACACACACACACACACACACACACACACACACGCTCCCCCTTTGCCCTAGAGTAACTGGGTGTGCACACGCGCGCACGAGAGTGTGCGCGGGGCTAAGCGTGCGGGGCGCGCACGCGGGCTGCTCCAGTCAAAGTCCCGACACCCCGCACTAATATTTATATTACAAAAATCTAAACAAGCCGCCAGATAGGCTGCCCAGACGATTCCAGTGTAGCAGAAAGGGGGCATGGAAAGAACTGCCCGTTTTCGCGGATTTTTTTTTCTTTATTAAAGAATCTCCGAGAACATGTTTACACTGGGCTGTATAAACATCCTGCCAGGTTTCCCCCTATCTTAGAAATTAGACCCTTGATTTTTAAGCGGGGGAGCGCCAAGTCTTGGGGCCGGGAGCCGAGCTATCTGCGCACTCTAGGCGGGCCTGGGCCAGGGCTCGTTGCTTTCCTCGGCTTTGAGGCCAAACGGTGCAGTTGCTGCGGCCCGCTGCTCGCTTAGTGGGAACCACAGAGTTCACAGCAGTCTCAAGCCAACTGCGCGGCCGCAGACAAAGAGACTAGCCGCGCTTTCGTTTTCCCCAGGAACGCGGCTCGCCTGAATTCAAGGAACCCCAGGACTTTGGAGCTTCTGAAATTCAGGCGGAATTCAAGGCATTTGGCAGCCACCGGGGAAAGGATCCCTCCGAGCGATCCCATTGAGAGGGTCCCCCTGAGGCGTGGGTGGGGGGTTGGGAGTCGGGGGACCTCCACCAGAGAGGGAGGATTGGAAAATAAAGGGCCTGGACTTCACGGAGGGGACTGCGATCCTGGGACTGTGGAGCAGGGAAGAAAGAACTTGGGGTTGGAAAGTCTAGTGATGGCTCCGCGTTTCCCGGTGGCCTGAACAGTTCAGGAAGGTGGAGTGGGAAGGTGGGGGGCGAAGGGGGGGAGGACGTGGGGACCTGAGCGTGGAGAGAACCGCCTGGTATTCGTTCGTCCATTAAAAATCGTTTGGAAGGCTGGTAGATAGAGGTGGGGGGCGGGATCTGGATGAGAGCCACTGTTCTGTGGGGAGAGGGAAGGGGAGTGTGAAGGTCCCTTTAAGTGCCCACCAGAGTAAGGATGGGGGGTGGGTCGGGGGGAGGGAAGGAGCGAAGACGGGGGAGGTCGGGGCGGGGGAACTCCTCTCTCTAGCTCCTTACGTCTGACTGACTGTCAGGAGCCGACAGATGCAGCTGACAAGAGATAAAGTTAAAGGCGATCTCCGTTGAGAGAGCAGAGCCCAGAACCGCTGTTATGACAAGGGACCTCTTTGGGCAGCAGCGGCTGGGGTAGGAGCCTTAGGCTCTGTGGGGGCCGCTGGGATCCTCAGAGGCTGTTTGAGACTATAGCAGCACAGCTCCCTCTCCCTCTAACTCCCCTTTCCCCGGACTCCCTAAATAGGAGGGGGGGTTCCTTGCTGTACCCAAGGCTTCTGAAAAGAGCCTGCCCCTCTGGCTCTGGCTTGGCTCTCAGCTGGTTCCTGCTCTTCTGGGAGGGCCAGAGCGGAGCGGGAAGAGGAGGGGGTGGGGAGGGAGGAGAGAGAGAGAGAGAGAGAGAGAGAGAGAGAGAGAGAGAGAGAGAGAGAGAGAGAGAAGAGAGAGAGAGAGAGAGAGAGAGAGAGGGAGAGAGCCAACCCCTAGCCGGCTGCAGCAGCAGCAGCAGACCTAGGGAGCTTCTCCGAAGTAGGGGGGTGGGGGGGAGGGCCGCCGGGCTCGGGAAAGGGGGGTGGGGGAGGGGAGGGGTGTGCAACTGAGTGCTCTGGAAAAGTTGCAGCAGATGACGGCAGAGGTGAAGCAGGCTCCCTTCTCTCAGCCCCCTCCTCTTCCTCCCTCCTCCTCCTCCTCCTCCGCGGCGCAGAGCAGCGGCGGCAGCGGCGGCGGCGGCAGCAGCCACCCAATGTCCTCAGTCCCAGAGAAGGCGCAGCAGCAACACGGCGGCCACAGCAGCGGCGGCAGCGGCGGCGGCGGCGGCGGCTCGACTATGGACCCCGCCTCGTCCACCACCTCGAAGGCCAAGAAGACGAACGCGGGGATCCGGCGGCCAGAGAAGCCGCCCTACTCCTACATCGCGCTCATCGTCATGGCCATCCAGAGCTCGCCCACCAAGCGGCTGACGCTCAGCGAGATCTACCAGTTCCTACAGAGCCGCTTCCCCTTCTTCCGAGGCTCCTACCAGGGCTGGAAGAACTCGGTGCGCCACAACCTCTCGCTCAACGAGTGCTTCATCAAGCTGCCCAAAGGGCTGGGCCGCCCAGGGAAGGGCCACTACTGGACCATCGATCCAGCCAGCGAGTTCATGTTCGAGGAGGGCTCCTTTCGCCGGCGGCCCCGCGGCTTCCGAAGGAAGTGCCAGGCGCTCAAGCCCATGTACAGCATGATGAACGGGCTGGGTTTCAACCACCTCCCCGATACCTACAGCTTCCAGGGCTCAGCCGGGGCCATCTCCTGCCCACCCAACAGCCTGGCCTTGGAGGGCGGCATCGGCATGATGAACGGCCACTTGCCGGGCAATGTTGACGGTCTGGGCCTGCCAGGCCACTCGGTGCCCCACCTGCCTGCCAACGGCGGCCACTCCTACATGGGCAGCTGCGCCGGTTCGGCGGGCGCCGAGTACCCGCACCCCGAGGGCTCTGTGTCCGCCTCCCCGCTGCTGGCCAGCGGCGGGGTCATGGAGCCGCACTCCGTGTACTCGGGCTCCGCCTCCGCTTGGCCGCCCTCGGCCTCAGCAGCGGCGCTCAACAGCGGTGCCTCCTATATCAAGCAACAGCCCTTGTCCCCCTGCAACCCCGCCGCCAATCCCCTGTCGTCCAGTCTCCCCACGCACTCCCTGGAGCAGCCTTATCTGCACCAGAACAGCCACAACCCTGCCGAACTACAAGGTGAGCTCAGCAGAGTGGGCATGGGAGGAGAGGGTGGGGGGTGGGAGGCGTCGGAGAGGGGTTTGGGGAAGTGGCAACTGTGGAACCAGGGCTCGTGCTGCGGAGGGAGTCGATGCAGAGATACACATCTCCCCAGGCTTGTCCCCCATATATGTAGAAGAACGTATATATTAAGTGTGTAGTTTGTGTGTGTGTGTGTGTGTGTGTGTGCATGTGTGCGGGGCCCGAGTCCATGACCTTGCCGGTATATACCCCTACTCCACTAAAAAGAGAAAGTTGAGTTGTTCATCTATATACAGGGTGGGTGGAAAAGATGCTGGTGATTCCTAAGCACTCTGTGCATTCCTTCAAATGGCATTCCTTCAAAAGGCATTCCTTCAAACACACATGTGTTCATTCATGTTCAAATCGGCCCCCTTCCCGACCCCTTCTCTTTCCAAAACTTGGAATTTGACCGGCAACCTATGATTCTCAGTTTGAGCCCAGGAAAGGAGTTCCACATGACCTTCCTCAGGCCCCTCTGGACCCTTGCCTCACTGCTGGCCCAAGCTTTGGAGTCCTATTGATGTTTAAAAAGCCCACTGTTAATGGCTTGAGGTTTCGACCTCATGGACTTTTTAGATTTTCTAAAGAAAGAAACTTGAAAGCTAAGCTAGCAGGCCAGGGCCTTTCTGTTCTTCAGGCCCAGTTCCTCCTGAATGACCTGAACAGCCGGGAGAGCGATTCTGCCTTCCCAGGAGTTGAGCCCTGGGTTTGAGAGGAGAAGGTAGGCCAGGGGAGGTCAAGAGCTTTTGGGGGGAAGTTGGAGTGGCCTCAGAATGTTTGTGGATACAGGACTAGACTACTCTATACAACAGCTCAGGGTTAGGAGGGCATCCTTTTTCTTTATTGAGGTTAGGGTAAAGCACAGGCAGGCCTCACCGTCACTCTAGAGGAAGAGGCTGGGTAGATGAGGTCCCACAGCTGGTTTCTTAGGCTCCGGGTTTCAAAACCAAGTGTACCCACCACAGGGAGATTCCCACCCAAATCCAGGGAAGAAAGATTTAAAAATATCTCCCCCTCTTCCTAACCCCCAGCTCATTGCCAATCATCTCCCTTCTGGGGCCTTGTTTTGGAAACTGTCTGAACTTAGCCAGAGGCCTGTCACTTAGGGCTTCCTTGAAACCAGGATGCTCTACTCCTGAGGCCAGGCCTGGCCTGATTAGCAGTACTGAGGGAGTGTAGGGGCTCTCAACCACAGCCAGTTCCTTTTGCTGTATTTTGGGTGGGTGGGTGATTGGGTGGGGGAAACAGCTGTCCTCAAAGAGTAGGACTTCTGAACTGAGCTACAGGACAAAATTCTGAATGTATTCAGGCTGTGTAAAGGGCTTTAAAATCCTCAACCCTCTGCCCTTCTTGAACGTTTCAACTTCTATTGTTAACGTTGCCTGAAACATTTCTGCCTCACCTCAATTCTTGTCCTCACCTCCCCCCCAAACTCCCTCATTCTGGGAGTTGCCCGATGGATTGGGGCATAATGCAAAGGTCAGTCCAGGGTTTGTTAACTGCTGTCCCGGGGAAAGGGGAACCGTCCTTCCAATTGGGGTGTTGGACTCTTTAGGAAGCCATGGCTGAGCAGGGCAGTGGTCTATTCTGAAATATTTCCTCACCCTGGGGCCTCAGACCCGGAGGAGGTGTACCTGGGGAGACGATCACTCCCTTTGCCAGACAGGTGGCCCATGAGACCCATCCTTTTGCCCCCCTCCATCCCCACCACACACACGCAAATAGTTTCCCCAGCCTCCGAGAACCTCAGAGCAATCTCAGAGCAGCCAGAGGCATTGGAGGGTCCAGATTAGCGGCTCCAAGCCTCAATGAGTCCTGCAGACCCCGCGCCGCCAGGTTGACTCCTGCCGGGCGCCCAGGGACAGTGGGGATTAGCAGGGCAGGGTACAGCCAATTCGTTTAGTCCCGGAGCAACCTGGAAAAAATAAAGGTGATAGGTTTCCCGTTCTTTCCCTTCCAGTCCTGACATTAAAACAGTAGCGTGGGCTACTTTCCCTGTCCACATCTGCAGTCTTCACATCTTCCCTGCTCTTCCGTGTGTGTGTGTGTGTGTGTGGGGGGGTGTAATTGATCTCTTTTTTCCTACAACTTGCTTTCTTTTAAGAGATAGAACTTCCAACCCCCCCAAAAAAATCTTTTCATTTCCTTCCCTTTTTCTGTCTCTTTCCCAGGAATCCCCCGGTATCACTCTCAGTCGCCAAGCATGTGTGACCGAAAGGAGTTCGTCTTTTCTTTCAATGCTATGGCCTCCTCCTCGATGCATTCAGCAAGTAGCGGGTCTTATTATCACCAACAAGTGACCTACCAGGACATCAAGCCCTGCGTTATGTGATGACTGGGCAGGCAGCCCTGAGGCGACACAAAAGACGCCCCCTAACCCATCACAGGGTGAAAGGACCTCTAAAAACTGAAGAAAAAAAAGAAACTGATTAATTCTTGAGGTATAAACCATCAGCAGCAGAAGACGAAGAGTTTGACCTTTGGGGCCAACTGGGAGAGGAAATCCGAAGGGAATGCACCAGGTCGGTGGTGAAAACAGTCCCTAACTCCTGCTCCTCATCCCCACCTCCGCCCCCAGGCTCCAATTTCCATTTCTAGTGTAGATTGGGACCTAGTCTGACTGTCAGTATTTGAGAATAGATGTTCAGATCCTTTTGGAACGAACCAGCCCCATCGGATCCGGATGGCAAGGTGCTGTGTTTGGGGAACCCCTAAAATGCGTGAGGAAAAATCTGCTATTTTTTTTTTTACCCCTCTCTCTTCCTCCAGGGACGTGAATTTGGGCAAGAAAGGACGGCGGGTTGGTGAGAGTGGGGATATGTGAAATCCAGTAATTATCAAAGACTCTTTATTTTGTCGGTTTGAATATTTATCTTTTTGTCTTTGTTGTTGTTGAAAGAATGTCTTAGAAAGAGCGTCTTCCCCCAACACCGCATTATGCTGGGTCAAGAAATTGCTCTGTCTTCGCCCCTTTGCCCGGATTCCCTTCAGATCAACCCCGAGTGGAACTTATAGACGAATTATTTTCCGAAACCACTCTCTGCTTAAAAAAAAGAAAAGAAAAAGAAAGAAAGAAAAAATTAAAATTAAACCTAAATTCAAATTACTGCGAGCCAAAGAAGTGAGTCCGTAGCCCGTGTTAGACTTCCCCTCTGTTCTGCTCCCCTCAACAGTCGGTGTGACCTATTCCGCATCATCCGTGGGCCTTTTTGTTTGTTTTCCGCTCTCACAAAACGATTCCTTTCGAATCTCTACTGTAAACTTTCTGGTCCAAGACTGAGCATTGGGCTCTGGAGGCTGAAAATCAGCGGTTGGTTAGGATTTAAGAGAAAAGCTACTAATTCCAAAGTGGATTCAGGATCGCCGGGACACAGAAAGATTAAGGCACTTTTTAAAAAAAAATAGCAAGGCTCATCCTGTTATTTATTCTACTTTTTTTTTTCTAATAATCGAAACACCACGTCGGCTCCGTGGATCAGTATTAAATGGTGTGTACCTCGTTGGCAATATTTGCCGTGTAGATTTTTTTTTTAGCTATCCATTGTAAATTTGAAACAAAGTCGGATCTGTGTAAAGACAAATTTCCATATGTTTTATATAAATATATATATAATGAAGGACTATTTCCCCCTGTTTTGTATGTTGGCTGCGCCGGGCAGCATTTGTGACACCTATTTTAAGCTTTCTTCTGCACTGTATAAAATGGTAACTAATGATGTGCCCCCTGTGTACCCTTTAAAAAAAATAGAACAAAAATAAAAACGTGTATAGCATTTGTACATGGTCTTCACACTTGTATGAACCATAAATAAAACACTACAAGTACTTTACCAACAGTGGGACTTGAGAGTACCGTACAAACTCCTCCAGGGAGAAAGGAGCGTCCCTAGATTTTTTGTTTCCTGTGATTCCCTATAGTTTCAACAATTCTTCCATTATCCCATTCACTTACCATCTTTGGGAAGTCTTGCTTAGAGGTAACAGCTACTATAGATCTAGTCTCTAAAAGTCCCTTCCAGCCTTCAAATTTTGGGATTCTATTACTGGTCTCTGCTCCTCTCTAAATTGTATCTCCTGCTTTAAAGAAATAACTTAAAATTCGAAGAAAAACCAGAGATCTTCTTTCTCCCATTCCAAAAGTGGAAATAGAATCTTTACCGTTAAGTATATCTCTTTCCTGTTAGGAATTTCCATGTTGATTTAGTATTGGAAACCTTCAAGCACTATATAAATGTGAATTTATTGTGATTGTTGTTTAAAAAAAAAGATGTTTTCAGATTTTGATACTTTTTCATCTATGCTCAAAAGGAATTTCCTCGTTGGAAACAGAGAGCCCACTGGCTGCTAGAAATTAAAGGAGTTCTTCCTGTGTCCCTCTTTTTGGTTTCCCCAAACTGGAAATGTCTAAAATCAGATCCGGATCATGGGCCCTTGGAATAAAAAGGGGATGAAAGGGCAGAAGAGTTTCATTTTGAACCAGAGAACATTTCCCCTAAATTATATATATATATATATATACATATATATACATATATATGTATGCATGTACGTGTGTGTGTATATATACACATATATACATATATATGTGTATATATATATATATATATATATACACATATATGTTTATAATGCAGGGAAACAAGATTTTCAAATGCTGCCCGATCCCCCCCCCCAATTTGTAGCCCTTCCGCTCCTTTCCCCTCTAGTAAAACAAACAGAATAAAGTAGATGTCATTGGGTTGCAGCATTTAGACCCACCACAGTTCCTCCCTGTCTTAGGGTCGTGAGCTCTGTACCTGGTTATTTTCAGCCTTGACATTTTGGACATGAGGGTAATTTCTTTCGAGCTCTGTTACATCAGAATTATCAATAAACTCACCCGGACAATTAATGCCCCAAACAAACAGCTGTCTATAAACTAGAGATAAAGGGAGGACCAAATGCAGGCCCCAGTGATCCCTTCTTCCCTTGCCTTCTCCTCTGGGTCTTTCTTTCCCTGTGTGTTTCGGTCTCTCTAAATGGCCCTGGAATTCTTTCCCTCAGACTACCTTCACTTAATTTGAGAAGGATGTTGGGGTCCAGAGGGAAGAAGTCTCATCAAATTGTGAGATTCCCCCCCATTGTGCCCCCTTCCCCCACCTTCCATCAATCCCCAAGAACTCGTGGAGGGAAATTTTTGCCCGACCCCCTCCCACCCCTTAAACCAAAATTTCAGAAGAAAAAACCTCGGATTGTTTCCCCCGGGAATCCCCCAGAGAGCTAGATCTCCCCTAATAATGAGGATAGTGCTGGTGGAAGTTGTGCTTGACGAGTAGAAACCTTAAATCTTGAAAGAGGACCTGGTTGTGGCCATGGGCTCATGGGTGAGGCACACGCCTACACCTTTCTCTAGGTCTCTGACTCTGCTTCCCCTCACTCGGTCAGGCAAATCAGCCCATAGGGTGTTCCCTGTTTATTTGTTCTTTCCCACCCTTTCCCGCCCTTATTTCTTCCAGCAAGCAGAGGCTCAGGAGACATTCTGCTGCTTCTCAGAAATCTTCCAGGAGTAAAGAACTCCTCCCCCTCCCCAACTCCCCGGTATTTAAAATTCAACTTAGCACTTTGGCTTGTCCCAATCCACCTGGTTTCTCATCTTGGCTAACTTCTCATCTCTAGCAGCAAGAGCCCAGGCCTAGTATAGTGAAGAAAGGGATGGGGAGCCAGGGTGTCTGATTTGTCTCAGGAAGGGATGGCAAGAGCTAGCTAAATGGGTTAGGAAGTCCTCTGACCTTCCCCATGTTCGAGGAGCCCTTGCCCTTGTCAGTTAGACTGCCTACACCACGGGACCCAGTGTCTTCTTGTGAAGGAAAGAGTCTGGTCTGGGACCTAGGTTCTCCAACCTAATCCAAAGACTCGATCCTGGAGAAAGAAACCTCTTTCTGAGTTGCTGAAATTCTGCTTGTTACACAAGAGTCACAATCAGGCATTGTAGAAGTTGCTTCCAAACACTGCTTATGCCTTCTCTTGGTCACCAAAGTGTGTTCAGGGATGGGAGTGTCCAGCAGGCCAGCTACATATGAGATAGTGAGATTACATGCCTAAGGTTTACATTCTCTGTAAAGCTGTAAACATATCATTTCTAACACAAATCCCAGAATGCTGCAGTGTTAGGTATGTGCTGGAACACAATGGAGTATATCGGAAATGAGACTGTATGGGCATCAGGAGCTCCACATTCCAGACCTGGCTTTGAGACTTTGGGTAAATCATGTACTCTCTCTGGACCTCCTCTGTAAGATGACAGTGTTGGGCTAAATGGTCAAGGTGACTCCAGCTCTTTGGTATTTCAATAGATCTGTGATCTCATTGCTGTGGGCACAATTTTCACCAATGCAGTCCCAATGTACTTTCTCATTCAGTAGGATTGTTGTGCACGTCTGTCTTTATATTCTCTCTCCAGAGAAGGCCCACCCAACGCAGCTGGAGTTCTTCTGGCACTATTATTGTTTCTAAAGGTACCAGCTAGACATTTCAAGATAGCTCTCTATCAGTTATGCTGGTTTTGGCTATAGGACGGGCCCATGTTCTCTTCTAATCCCACATGTTTTTGGTATTTTCCACAGTTCCTCTTAATTTTAGTTCTAACATTCAATAATTCTAGCAAGATATATGCTATTAAGAAAGATGTGCCAAATAAAATTAAAAGCTATTTACTCTCTGAGACATATATTGTCTATAACCACTATATAATACATAGGCTATAAACATATGCAATATATGCACTTAGTGAAGGTAAAAGGTATTTTTATTTATAGAGATATTAAATCCTTTTTCTAAAGATATATGTATGTGCTATATGTGTATGTGCACGTATACAAATATATATGTTTATATATGTGCACACCCATGTGTAAACACACATATGCATATGCATGTGTGTATGTGTGTGGGTATCCTGGTTAGGTGCCCCAAGGCGGGATCTTCTAGCCTTTAATTCTTGTGTCCAGCAGAGCCTCAGAGACTTGGCAGAAAGCGAAAGACAGCCTTCAGTTTAGTTGAGGAAGTCCAGCTTTGGGATGGCCTCTGGGCTCCCCCAGCCTGAGGGTAGTGGGAACTACAGGGGACTGGCTCACCTAAAGGCTAGCCTTCCTGTCAAAGGAGGAATCAGGCTGGATGACTTCTGAGGCCCCTTCTGGTTCACTAGATATGATCTTATAATTACTGCTTCCCCATAAACAACATTGTTATTGTTGTTGTTCTTTGCTCTCAAAGAGGACCATGACTTCAGGAAGGTGATGCCATGACTTGCAAGTGAATCAGATTTAAGTGAGGCAGGGCTGTGCAAAGTCACCAGCCTCTTTCTTCTCTGAAACCTTCTGGGTCCAGTGACCAGATTCACATCAGAATGACTGGAGATGGCCCTCTGTAAGTAACATAGATGTGTAGAGAAGTGGTAAGTAAAGGATGGCAGATTGAAAACTGGAAGGGCCACTGGCAATCATCTGGTCCACCCCCTCAGTGCGTAGATGAGGAAAAGTGAGGCCGAGAAAGGTTGTGATTATCACAAGGTCACCCAGGAAGTAGATTTAGAATTCTGATCCAAGTTCTTTGGCCCTCCCAATTCAGCACTTTTTGTACCACACAGTCTGCCCTCCTCTGTCTCTGCCCTCTGAGTGGGCAGTCAGAGCCATACCACTCTATAAGATCATAGGTCTATAAGACTGGAGTTGGAAGGAATCTCAGTGGCCATTCAGTCCAGCCTTCTTATTTGACAGAGAAAAATGAGGTCTAGAGAAGGAAGTGACTCATCCCAGGTCACAAACACAAGCAGTAGAGCCACTGGAACTTGGCCCAAGATGCCTCACCCTAAATCCTATATTTTCCCCAAGCCTGTGAGATTCCCATTTTAAACACTTTATATAGAACCTTGTATATATTAGGAAAAGTGCAAAGACACTTCTGAGCTGGAGATCAGGGTGCAAGGAAGGAAGGACATGGGAGGTTCTTTGTTAGAGGGGCAGGAGATAGAGCCTAGAGATCAGTCCTGATAAGAAGGTATGGATACCTACTTGGATGTGAAATAGCTGGGGGCACTGGCACACCCTGTATTCGAATCAAAGAACCAGGGGGATGGACCAGCTGACTGACGTCTTCAGGACTTAGCTCGAGTGTGCTGTAAGGAAAGTACACTAGATCTGGAGGTAGTGGAAGTAGGTTCAAATCCCCTCTGCTTTTTACTGTATGTGATCTGGCAGTCAGTCAATAAACATGTAAGCAATAAATCACTTCACTTCTCTGGTACTAGTTGCCATAAAATGAGAAGGCTGGGCTAGGTGGGTAGACTCCAAGGTACCATCCTCTGATACAGTGAAATGAGATAGTGAAGAGTTCAAGGCATTAAGCCATAGAAGGTTAGATTCTGGCGTCAAGGACATTGGGTCCATCCTTGCAATGGACATATTTGACTTCCCCCAAGCCTTCCATGTTGCCTGGTGGGCTCTTCTATAAATAAGAAAATTAAGGCAGTTAAAACTATATCAACAGCTATGGATACTTCTACACATTCTTATGCAGGATGAGCCTAAATGCATATATTGGATAAAATGTTTGTATCTTAAATCTATCCATATTTTTCATCGATCACTACAATGGCAGGGGAGGAGTTGATATTATTTCTTCTTCTTCTTCTTCTTCTTCTTCTTCTTCTTCTTCTTCTTCTTCTTCTTCTTTTTCCTCCTCCTCCTCCTCCTCCTCCTTCTTCTCTCTCTCTTTCCCTCTCTCTCTCTCTCTCTCTCTCCATGCAGAAGGCAATAGATTGGGATCATTAGCATACATACCCAGAAAGAGCCTGTTATCAGGCTCATTTTGGATGGGGAGCTAGTGACATAATTGTGACTGGCCTCAGTTTCCACATTTGTAAAAGAGCAAAGAGCCTATCATATAAGGTAGAAAACTTGGAGAAAGTCAGATGTCTGCATTTCAAACATGAAACCAGAACCACCCATCCACTAAGATGGTATATGAGTAGTATTCATAATTAATACATCCTAGTGGAACGAATATGGAACTTAGAATTGGGAAACCTGGGTTCTAGCCTCAGTTTTACTAGTTAGATATTTATTTTCTATATGACCTTGAGGAAATCACTTCCCCTTCTCTGGGTCTCTGTTTCCTCATCTGTAAAATCAGGGTGGAGGTCATTCTATGATATTTATGGTCCCAAACCAATTCAAATATTCCATGAGACTACTGTGGTAGCTGGGTCCTCCCTGCCAAAAGTGG
The DNA here is from genome assembly GCF_003287225.1 of Phascolarctos cinereus. NCBI lineage: Eukaryota > Metazoa > Chordata > Mammalia > Diprotodontia > Phascolarctidae > Phascolarctos > Phascolarctos cinereus. The sequence goes on along the minus strand of NW_027555625.1, from coordinate 55,865,461 downwards.
TTGGATGGGTACTGGGTGTTTGATTTTGCTCACCAGTTTGCCAACTTAGGATCAGGCTTTTCTGCATTAGTACCCATTTACTGAGGGCAGCTAGGTGTCACAGTGGATAGAATGCAGGGTCTAAGAAGTGTCTTCTTCCTGAGTTCAAACCTGGTCTCAGACTCTTAGTAGCTGTGTGACCCTGGGCAAGTCACTTAACCTTGTTTGCCTCAGTTTTCTCATCTGTAAAATGTGCTGGAAAAGGAAATGGCAAACCACTTCAGTATTCCCACCAAGAAAACCCCAAATGGGGTCAGAAAGACTTAGACACAACTGAAATGACTGAACACCACCACCACTACCTATTCATTGAACACCTCAGTTTCATTTCATCTGGGGAGAGAGAAGCCAGAACTTGTGAAACACTTCCATGCTTATTTCTACTGAGCCTCACCTTAACCCTATGGGATAGATGCTATCAGCTCCATTTTATAGGCCATAAACTGAGGCTCAGAGATAGTAAATGACTTATCCAGGGTCCCAGAGTAGTGACTATCTGAGGTGGGATTTGAACTCATGTTTGATGCTGTGTTCTCCCCTGCTCAGAGAATCCAGCTGCAACATTGGCCATTCCTTACATAAGAGAATGCAGGGGATAGGATATGTGAGGCAGGGGGTGGGGAAGAGATTTAAAGGGGGAGGAAGTCATACTTTCCAGTATCTTTTAGGCACTTGATAAATACTTATTGGCTTGAATTTGTCCAAACAAGGATGGAAGAGATGGGAAATAATTGATCCACCAGGTGGTGTGATATACTGGAAAGAATACCATATTCTATAGTAGGACCGTAGGACTTAGGTGCAGATTCCAGCACTGTCATTTAATATTTGTGTCATCTCCAGTGAGTCAATTATTCTTCCTGACCTTAATTTCCTCATCTGTAAAGTAAGGGGGTGCGGGTGGAACGGACTAGAAGATCTTGAAGGGTTCTTCCAAGTCCAAGTCTGTGATACTATGATATTGGCCCCCATTAAAGGGTCTCCCTGCAGAAGAACTTAGAAGGATAGATGAAGGATGATCTTAAAGCAAAGAGGGGTAATTAGGTGGAGCAGTGGATAGAGTGCCAGGCCTGGAGTCAGAAAGACTTGAGTTCAAATCCAGACTGAGACACTTGCTAGCTGTATGACTCTGGACAAACTACTTCATCCTTTTTGACTTGATTTCTGCACCTGTAAAATGAACTGGAGAAGGAAATGGCAAACCACTCCAGTATCTTTGCTAAGAAAACCCCGAAAGGGGTCATGAAGAGTCTGACATGACCGAAAATGACTAAAACAAATAAAACAAATACAGCAAAGAAATCTTGGGGACCCAGGTCACTGGCTGAAGGAAAAGGGGTCCCAAAGAATAATTTAATCCATTGTGAAACTTCTTACACTATTATTAAGAAGAAATACCATCCTGCACTCAGAGCTTTAACATATATAAGAGTACAATAGCCAATGACCTAAAGATTCCTTTAAAAGCAAAATGTTTGGTATCATGGAGACCTGTATTCCCCACTTTCAAACAGATTCTTTTTAAAAATGTTATGGACCAAATAAGAACTAGGTAAATCATTTAAGTATTGGAAAAAAAAAAAGGTTTCTCAGCCAGTCACAGAGGACCTGGAAAGGCTGAGCTGGAGTGTAGGCCTCAAAGGGTTGCTAACTATCCATTCTCAGGTTCCTTAGCTGTGCAGGGAATCATGGGCTGGCATGTTGGTTAAGTGTGAGCCACTCAGCTTTGATGCCACCCCCATGACACAGCTCTCACTATAAATTAAAAGGCATTAGTGAGAAAAGCCAGAAAAACTATCACCCTACTAGAGTAGGCAAAATATCTTGATTCAGACCTGGACCAGTCCACATATTTGAAAATCAAGCTTAATAATTTGTTGGATTATGCCAAGAAGATTCTGGTGTAGTGAGATAAACCCTGTTGGCTCATCTGAGCTCTCCTTTGTTAGCTGGGGGACTTGTAGCAAGAAATTTTACAGATAAGGAACCAGGTTCAAAGAGCTTAACTGGAGATCATAGAATAAAAAAAATTTAGTTGCAAGGATAGTAAATATTAAACAGCCCAACTTCACAAGGAAAAATCTTATTGATATTTTTTATTTTTTATATTACTTTCATTTCCAAATATATCCTTTTCTCCACCAAATCTGCCAAGCTACCATTTGGAATGAATATAAAAAAAAGAGAGAGGAAAGCATTTTAGCAAAACCAACACATGAACTAAGTCTGACAATCTAGGTAATATTCCACACCCATATTCCCCCATCTTTGCAAAGAAGGGAGAGAAATACTGTACTCTGGAGCCAAGTTTGGTCATTATAATCATACAATGTTTAGGGTTTTTTTTGTTCTTTATATTTACATTCCAATATTTTCATCTTACAGATGGAAAGACTGAGGATCACAGTAAGAACTGACTTGCTGATGGTCTGATGGGCAGTGAATTGTAGGACTTCTATTTGAACTCAAATCCAGTGCTCTTTCCATAATGCCTCGATATTTGCAGTGCTTGTACTACCTCGGTAGGTCACTGTGAGGATCAAATGAGACACCATATGTAAAAGGACGTTGATACTATAAATAAAACACTATGAAAAGATCAGTTGTTATCCTTATGATCACAGTATGTAAATGCATTATTGTTATTTTTATTCTATCTCAGTCCTGGAACAGTCACAGTATGCATAACAAAAGCTTTTCTGAAAGTCTGCATTGCAATGAAATAGAATAATGTTACAGAAGAGGTATAGGTGACAAATTCTTAGAGGATGCCTAGTAATTAGTCTCTTGCTTCTGGCCGGGTCACTGAATATCCCCAGGCATATTTAGTGCTGTAGTATTTTTGTGCTTCAGAAACAGAAAGCAAAAGACAAGTTCCATTGAAGACAATTGTTTCTGGGAGTTCCTTGTGGCCTGGCTGTACATTGGCAGGGAGTTCTAAGTTAGTTCTTCACCTGGGTTCTATGAAATACATGTGTGTGTATATGTATACACATATATGCACCTATGTGTGTATACACGCATATGTTTCTATAACTACATTTCTACATAGTTGGTTTTTTTTTTAACCCTGTGTAACAACAACAACAACAACAACAGCAATAAGGATGATAAGAGCATTTACAATGTGCCAGGAACTGTGCTAAGTGCTCTACAGATATGATCTCAATTTATCCTTACAAGAATGCTGGGAGTCAGGTGCTATTATTATCCCCATTTTAAGGGTGAGAAAATGGAGGCAAACAGAGGTTAAGTGACTTGACCAAGGTCACACAGTCAGCATGTGTCTGAGGCTTCTTCAAGTCTTCCTGACTTCAGCACCAGCACTCTATCCATGGTGTCACCTATGGCATTTATTTTAAATGTTTAAACTTTAATTTTAAAATATGATTCTGACAAGGGGTCTATAGGCTTCACCAGACTGTCAAAAGAATCCATAGTATTAAAAAAAAAAAAGGTCATGACCCCCTGGCCTAGAGAAAGAAAGGAGAATACATTCCAATAGGAGGCATTTTTTTTTTTCTGGGCAACGCAAAGATTATTTCATGGTAAGGCTAAATTCTTCTTTCATGGAGACAACGCCACCTGCTGCTCACTTAGGATTTTGCAAGGACAAGAATGAGGTGATGACAGTTTCGCGAATAGAATTTAGAAAACAAACTTGTATAGATCAGGGAAAGTAGAAAAGAGGTTACTTTGACTGGGGTATTTTTAGATGCTTTAACCCAAGTTTAACGGGCAAGTGGCTTCTTAAAGAGAGGTGCTAAGTATATGTGGAGGAAGGTGGTATCAAGAGTACAGCGTTTCAGTGCAGGCTTTATCACTGATCAGTTGTACAAGGTGAATGCAACAATTCCCTCTTTCTGAGCTTTGTTATTTTTCCTCTGCAAATTGATAAGATTGAATTAAATGGTCTCTAATATCTAGCTAATATTCCGTGTTCTAAGGTCTTCTCCAGCCCTGACGTTCAATAATTCTGACAGAATCATAGGGTCCTAGATTTAAAGTTGTCCATTCCTTACCTAAGAGAATGCAGGGGATTGGATATAGAGGAAGTTTAAGGTGGTTGGGGGAATGGGGGAAGGGGTGTCTTGCTTTCTGGTTTCAAATGATTGTTCATACGATAATTGTCATTATTCTTGGACTTGTCTCCTGAATTGGCAGCCTATTATCATTTTGAAAAGGAAAAGAAAGGCAGCAACTGAATAATTCTACTTTCACATTCATTGAGGATGTATAGCTATCTGTCTAGACAGATCTATCTACTTACCTAGCTGCTTACATAGAAAACCAATTACGTAAAATTATAGTTATGGAAATATGTAGTATTTTTAAAGTCCATATATATATATATATATATATACATGTACATAGACAGCTATAGACATAGATTATGAGCTTGATCTATCTACCTACCTATCTGCTTAGATAGAAAACCAATTATGTAGAAATATAACTATGGAAATATATAGTATTTTAAATGTTTAAACGTGCACATAAACATACATACAGACATACAGATTATTAGCTTCTTAAGGGCAGGGACTGTATTTTGCCTTTTTTATATTCCCATTACTTAGCATAGTATCTGACATAACTACATTTCTACATAATTGTTTTTTTAGTTAAATAGATAAATAGTCTATTTATTCAGATATACATCACTGATAAAGGGAAAGTATAATTCTTTTGCTCCTTTTTCCTTCCTTTGAAAAATGATGATAACCCACCAATTCAGGAGATAAGTTCAGGTATCATGGCCATAATTATATGAACAACAATAATTTACATTTCTATAGCAGTTTATGGTTTCCAAACACTTTCCTCACAAAGTCCTCATGAAGAAGGTAGTACAGGCATTATTATCTCCAACTGACAGTTGAAGAAACCAGACAGCTGAGGCTCAGAACTGAAGTGACTTGCCAATGTCACAGAGCTAGCAAGTGTTAGATCAGTTTTTTATCATGCACAGCTCTCTGTCTCAAAGTGGAATACAAGCTCATTGAAGGCAGGGAGGGTGCCATATATATCACTGCATACCTAGCATCTAGCACAAGGTCTTGTTCACAGTATGCGCCTAATAAATGTTTGCTGAATTCAGTGGAATGAAGCTGAATTCATTGGGTCAGAACTATTGGTAATGAGGCCAAGGCCATGGATTTGGTCCCTACACTGGCCAGCCAGATCTTAGGACTCTTTGTTGATCTGGGTGGATGCAATCAGTACAATATCATTGATCAATATGAAATCCCTGCTCTATCTGGGCTCTGTGATAAATACACATTGGCAAGGATGTTTTATACTTCATTTGAAATGAATAACCAGAGAGTAGTAGAATAAAGTTATCTCTGTTTTAACATCTTTCAAGGAATCTTGAATGAGGTTTACTTACGAATGAGAAATGCCATATTGGAAGACAGTCTTTTAAGGTCATATTCTGCTATATTAAATCAAATGCTTTTTGAATACTTAACAACAAGCACATTGGTATCTTACATGCTTTGCATGGCTCAGGCAATGTTATGACTATAAGAATGTGGACTGTGGTGCAATACAATTTTCAAAAGCCTGTCTGATTGTCTGATTCCTTCTTATACTTTTTCAAGGTTGCTATTGAAGCACATATAGGTTAATTATTCTCATAAAGATTTCCACTGATTGTATCAATCCCCAGATCGTTACAGAGTCTCCTAAATGAGATCCACAATTACTCAAAAGATTTTGGCGTAACTATCTACATAGGGAAAAAAAATCAAGGGATAGAAAAAGAGCAGTTGTCCAACCCATCACGCTCCTCCATCAAAACCCAAAACACTGGGAGACAATGTATATGGTCAATGAGCTGGGCCCAGCATTGAACAGGAGGTAGAAGAATGAGCTGGCTCACCACGAGGAAGTTGCACCCTTACTTTAACAGCCTCAAGCTTCTTCCTGAAATGAACGTCTATCTTTTTAAGTAATGATATCATTCTGGTCACGTATGGTTTTGAGCCACCAAATACTAGGTACGGTTTCCCAAAGAATAAAGTCAAAGCTCATACAAATGGCAATGTCGAGATTTATGGTAGGGATTAGCAGGCTGAAGCACATTATAAATGAGGAATTATATAGGAAATGTGGCGTTAAGAGATGACAGATAGCCTGTATACGTCACCTGTATCCCTACAGTGGCAAGGGAATGAGTTTTCATAGCATATTAGGTGGCCCTCTTGTGGTGAATTTGCAGGAGCTCACGGACAAGAGTCAAACAGGATAGGCAGGCATGAATGATGGTACCCACATTATACCCACACTGGGGAGATCACACAGCCACTGGAGTACTGGAATACCAGATATTCAGCTTTTCTCCATTCAAGGGTCATGATTAGTATTCACATTTTATAGAAAGGAGTCCTTGGGCACAGGGTTGTCTAGATAAAAGGGTGTAGATGGTTTAGTTTTGCCCCTACTTGTAGAAAATCACTTCAAAGAACATGGCACATCTTTCTGATTGAGTATGAAAATGATCATAGGCATTCTGGTGTGCTCTGGAGCCAGAGGACTTGCTTTGGAAGCCAGCCTTTGCTGCTTACTACTTCATTGACCTTGGTTATCATTTCACTTCTCTGGCACTCAGTTTCCTCATCTGTAAGATCAAGGGCTTTGTTGTTTTTGCTGTTATTCAGTCGATCGGTTGTGTCCGACTGTTCGAGACTGTGCATGAGGTTTTCTCAGCAAAGATACTAGAGTGATTTGCCATTTTCTTTCCCGGTGAATCCTTTTGTCAGGCAATCAGAGGTTAAGTGACTTGCCCAGGGTCACACAGCTAGGAAGTGTCTGAGAATGGACTTGAACTCAGGTCTTCCTGACTCCAGGTCCAATGCTCTATACCACTGAGTCACCAGCTGCCTCCTCAAGAGCTTAGAATAGATGATTTCTAGATCCTAGGAACCTACTGACCCACCACCACAGAACAATACATTTTTGTTGTCCAGATCCAAATGTCCACGTTATGGATTTTCTAATGTACACTGAGTGTGACTTCTCTTGATGTTCCTGTGCTAGCATGGCCTGCCTACTACACTCAAAGATAAGGGGGCTTTCTTGCCAAAATATTGGTGCCACTTTCTATCTGGATGACTTTTTGTAAGTCTTTAACTTCTTTGGGTTTCAGTTTCCTCATCTTTAAAATGAGAGGATGGGACTGGATGATCTCAGAAGTCCTGTCTAGCTTTAAATCTAGGATTTATCATTGGAATTAAAAAAAATTATTTAGAGAATGAGGAACAAAGAAACAGAGTACCTTAATTTCTCAAAGCTAGTTTCCAATGGCAATCATCTCCCAATCTGTCTTGCCTTTGTCTTTGGGATTCTGACTCCCAGATCTGAATTATTTTCTCCTTTTACTCCTCAAAGTAGGAGCAGAATAAATTTATTGTATGCCTAATGAATATTGAATAGCATCTACATGGAATAGGGAGGAATAGGCAATGATCTTCAATTTATTGATAAGAAAATTCAGGTACTGAAAAGTGAAATGATCTTTCTAGAGTCACGTCATCATCATCATCTTCATCACTGACATTAATATAATCTTTTAAAGTTTGCACATAATATTAATGGTAGAACTTGGGCTTAGAGGCATGTATCCATAAATCTCAGATTTCTATGTGTGGTGGAACATGGTGATCTACACCAGGCTGATTGGAGATTGTGAAGTCATTGTCACAGACAGTGTAATTGCAAGGGGAAGATGTTAGCATTCATCTCTCTTAAACCAAATTGGATAAAATTGGATAGGAGGTAATTTACATTGAAGGGGGTAATTGAGCCAAATAACCTGTCAAGAAGATGTCATTTGATTCAAGTAGGTGAACACTTCTCTTCTAGGAGGGAACATATTTTATTTACCTCGCTTTGCTGCCCAAACTGGTGCAACTGAACCAAATAAAGCAACAGATTATGCAGGAAACCTAAACTGGGCAAGAAACAGTCTTATACCCGGGTAGGATAGTGATTATCATCATTACATCCTGCATCCTCTTCTCTCCGGGTCTAGGCTCCATGAAGAAGCTAAGCTGACTAGTACTGCACCTTTAAATTCTGACCAGTCAATGATACCATCTTCCTCATTTTGCCAATTTTTTCCTGAGCCTTAGGCTTTCGTCTGGCAAATGCCTGGTAAATCCTCCAACCAGAATTTTAAATAGGAGTTTTCCTTTCCTTTCCACCCCCTTTTGACAGAAGAGGTTTCTTCATGTGAATGGAGCTCTTTATATCCAATGCCCATAAATCATAAAGGTTAAAATGGATGTTTAAATATGACAATTTAATTTAGGCAGTTTGTACTTCTGAAGGCTTGGAAGTGGGATCGCACAACACTCCAGAGCTCCAGGCATCTCAACTTGTCCAGCAGAGGCCAGGGAATAAGTCTGTTAGTTATTACCAAATTGAATGTTGTTCCCATTTTTAGCAGCTTACTGGGTCAGGTCAGAACAGTTGTTTTGGGGAAAAAGGAAGAAAAGGGCAGGGCCTGTTCTTTAGAGAAGAGATGATTTCCTTGTCACTTTATATCAACTATTTTCTGTTTCTGTCTGACACTTTGGGTTTTGCAGAAGAGCTCTAGATTTTGTCGATGTGATATTGAGTTATTTCTGGAAGACTCCTTTCCTTTCTTAAGCCCTTGGGCAGGGTCTTAGGTTTGTAATGTTTAAGGTAGCTTCTTTATATCTCAAATCAAACTGTCCCAGGGCCTCAGCTGTTCCCTGAGGATTAATCAAGATTCTCCTGGATACTATACTTTTTTCACAAGGCCCCTAACGACCCACTTACTACAAATCCATTCCAAGATTGGATCTCCTTCATTGATTTCAGCCAGAAAGCATCTCTGGGAGAGGAAAGAAAAAAGTCATTGTTGTGATAAGCAGTTTTTCCTTTAAGAATATGAAAAGAACCAGTGTGCTGCAATGGACAGAACCATGAAGATGTGGCTTTTCATTCTGGTTCCACTAGTAATTCACATGGGCTAAAGCAAATCATCTTTCTGATCTAGGTCTTAGGGAAATGAATGAATGAATGAGAAAGCATTTATCAAGAGATTACTATGTTCAAAGGACTGGGGTTACAAAGAGTAAAGTAAGACAGTCTCTATTCTCAGGAAGTTCACATTCTAATGGGCGAAACAAAACATATAGAAGGTTTCTGCTAAAAGTCGAAGGGAAAGATGCTACGGTCCTTGGGGGCAGCATCAGCAAAGCACATGGTAAGGCACCTTCTTAGTGATGAAACCATATCTACAGGAAACATAACAGGTCTAAGCCTTTATATAAGAGCTTACAAGAGGAGAGCGAACTTCTTTCAACGAACATTCTCTGACTCATAATATCACACAGACAAAATTTGAAGCTCTTCTGCAACACAGATATCATGTAATCTAACCTCTCATATTACAGATGAGGAAATTAAAAGCCCTTCCAGGCCTATGGTTTGGATAGACATTGAGACAGAAGCCTAGAAATCTTTTAACTTCATCTTACTTTCTAAATGCTTAACCACTTCCTTGGCTACACGGTTTCAGGTTAGTTATTACACAGTTCTGAATCTCAGTTTCCCTATCTATCAAATGGAGAAAATAATACTTGTACGACCTAACTCAAAGAGCCATTGTGAGAATATAATCAGATCATGTGTGTAACTTGCTTTGTTACCATGCTATCTTACATAAACATGGGCTTTTATTATTGTCTTGGGGTTCCATGAATAATAAACCACATTCTTCTCAGAACATAACACCTTGAAATGCAATTACCTTTGGTAGCTGCAGTAACTGACTCCATCTACTAAGTGGACCATTTAATAAATCAAAAATAATAAGATTCTGAATTCTAAGGAAACTTTGAGACCATTTTATGTAATCCACTCACTTAAGATTAGAAAACAAAGGCCAACAGAAATAATTTGCTTTAGGCCCCACAGCTAGCTAGGTGGAACTCTAATCTAGATTCACAAAATCATTGGAAGGGACCTTAGAGATGATTTAATCCAATGACTTCATTTCATAGAAGATGACGCTGAGGGAGGGCCAATCTATTATCCTCAGCTGTTAACTTTTGAATCCAAATGTATGTGTTTTTCACACCTTCATCCTATCTCTTCTAATGAAAATTTAAATATAGTTATCATTGAACTAGTGCAGTATCCCTATTCGAGATGACACATGAAAGCAGCAGCCATAATGCTTAGGTGGGGAAGGACCAGTCATTCCCTCACCCTTCCCTGAAAGTCTAGGAGTGACAAGATACCACTTGGAGGAAGAGAGAGCCAGCCAAACAATGTCTTACTTTTAACTAATATAAACATCTCCTCACTTCTCTGTCCCTCCAGGACAGGAGAACCAAGGGACCACTTGGGGTTTTTTGCATCATACCAAACCTACAAGTCTTTTCAGTGCTCTGCCACTACATGGTGGGAAGCAATCAGTAAGTTATCTCCAATGTAGCCAAGCACTGAGTCATCAAATCCCCATAGACCCCAAAAGTTTCCAGAGTGCATGCTCCCTAGGATGGCCCCTTTAGATCAATTCAACCTCCACTATATTTATAACCCCAAACCTAAGATTTCAATCATTTGTCCCAAGGGAATCAGGATGAAGGTTTAACAAGCCAAAGAATGTGAGAAAAGGGAATCTATCCTCCTCTCATGGGAAACCAGGGTCTCTAGGACTAAACCAAGTTGGACCACATGCTTGGGTCTAGAACAGAGGTGTCTGTTAATAGAGAAGGGAGTAGACTCAATACCTCAGACCCTATAGGTCCATCAGGAGTATAAATTATTTAGCTACTAACATTCTACCTTAATGACCCTTTTCAGTAAGCTCATGCTTATCTTGGAGACCATATATACTCCACCCAGCACCAGGGAAAATGCCAATTTCTCTATGATTCTTAACGAGCTGCTACTTTTTCTTTCATCTCCATCCTTTTGCAGATAGCAGGTGTTCCACTAATTCAGTTAGGAGTGTGAAGTCAGTGTGGATTTATCACATTAGAATCTCTAACCAAGCCGATATCCACTGGGAAAACTCCATTTCTTCTTTGGTTTACTATATTTCACTGAAGCTTAATCATGTGAGTATAGCATAATGGAATTGACCACAAACATAGTTTACCTATATAGTTTTTATTAATGGCTAAAGTAGCATAAGGAATACAATAAAAACATATTAAAATAACTTTGGCATAGGTTACATACCCACGGCCTCTCTCAGATGCAGGTCACTTACATTCCTGTCTTCAGGCATACCCCAAACCCAGGAGTTTCTGGACACAGTTTAGATACCTAAATACAGTTGCTCCCATTGGGAACTGCAGATGTTTCAAATGTTGGATTTAGCAAATACTCCCAATGCTCACAGTGGACAGAGTGTCAGGCCTGAAGTTAGGAAGACTCATTTTCCTGAGTCCAAATCAGACCTCAGACACTTACCGGCTCTGTGATCCTGGGCAAGTAAGTGAACCTTATTTGCCTCAGTTTCCTCACCTGTCAAATGAACTGCAGAAGGAAATGGCAAACCACTCCAGCATCTTTGCCAAGAAACCCCCAAATGGGTTTACAAAAGAGTGGGACACAACTGAAACTACTGAACAACAAAAGGCAGACTGAAGGAAATCTTGTTGATATATGTTAAGGTTACCATTAGAGGACTTCCTGGAGCCAAGATAGCAGAGCAAGTAGCAAATTGCCGTAACTCTCCCATACTTACCTCCAAACAATCATAAAATAGCACCCCAAAACAAATCCTGGAATAGCAGAACCATTTAAAAATACAGAGTGAAACAATCATTTGGCCCAAGAAACTTGGAAGATTGGCAAGAAAGGTCTCTCTCACTCAGCTAACACAGTCCAGCAAATGTAATCCAGGGGAATGCAGTCCAGGATAGGAAGCATCGCAGCAAGCCCCTTCTCAGGAAACATCTCAGGAAGATCTTGAGCCCCAGTGCTGCGAGCAGGCAAACGCCAACACCAGGCCCCATCACAGGCCTCAGCACAGCCAGGGGAATGGGCAGACTCCAGCTCTGAGAACCACCACGTGCGTCAGTGCAGCTCTGGTGAAATGCAGAAACACCCTAGTGGCCTCAGCACATGCCAGACACCAGCACTAGGACCCCAGAGCAACACCAGGTAAGCTGTCAGACCCTTATAGTCTCCAGACACCCCCCCAAACCCCACCCCCTCACTGTAGCACCAGACACGAGGGTCCCTGTGGGCTTCAGGGCAACAGGTAAAAATCCAGGGCCCACAGCCCCTGGTGTAAGAAGCCTGAGATAGCGCCCCTTCTACCCTGGGAGCAGAGCTCAAATTTAAAAGAAAGGGAAAAGGCCAAAAAAGCTGAACAAAAAACAACCAACAAAAATAATAATAATCTGACCACAGAAAGTTATACTGGTGACAGGGAAGACCAAGACACAAACTCAGAAGAGGACAGCAATGTCACAACACCTGTGGGCAAAGCCCCAAACAAAAACAAGAAGTGGTCTCAAGCCCAGAAAGATCTTATGAAAGAGCTCAAAAAATAGCTTAAAAATCCTATGAGACTTAGAAGAAAAATTAGGAAAAGAAATGAGAATGATGCAAGGGAATTATGAAAAAAGAGTCAATAGCTTGGAAAAAGAAAACAATTGCTTAAAAAGTAGAATTGGCCAAATGGAAAAGAAGACACAAAAATCCACTAAAGAAAATTACTCCTTTAAAAGTGCAATTGGGGGCAGCTAGTTGGCTCAGTGGAAAGAGCACCGGCCCTGGTTTCAGGAGGACCTGAGTTCAAATCTGACCTCAGACACATAACGCTCACTAGCTGTGTGACCCTGGGCAAGTCACTTAACCCCATTGCCTAGCCAAAAAAAAAAAAGTGCAATTGGCCAAATGGAAAAGGAAGTAAAAAGCTAACTGAGGAAAACAATTCCTTAAAAGTTAGAACTGGGCTTAAGTGGAAGCTAATGATTTTATGAGAGAGCAAGAATCAATCAAACAAATACAAAGGAATGAAAAAAATAGAAGAAAATGCAAAATACCTCGATGGAAAAGCAACTGACCTGGAAAATAGATCCAGGAGAGACAATGTCAGAATCATTGGACTACCTGAAAGCCATAATCAAAAGGAGGACCTGGAAAGGTCAAGGAAAACTTCCCTGATATCCTGGAGCCAGAGGGAAAAATAGGCATTGAAAGAATCTACTGATCACCTCAGGAAAGAGATCACAAAATAAAAACTCCAAGGAACATTATAGCCAAATTACAGAACTGTCAGGTCAAGGGAAAAAAAAATACTGTAAGTAGCCAGAAAGAAATAATTCAGATATTGGGGAGCCACAATTAGAATTACACAGGACTTAGCATTAAAGGATCAGGGGTTACGGAACATCCTATTCCTGAGGGCAAAGAAGCTAGGACTACAACCAAGAACCACCTACCCAGAGAAACGAAGCAAAATGCTTCAAAGGAAAAAATGATCATTCAATGAAATACAAAGATTTCAAGCTTTCACAAGGAGAAGACCAGAACTGAACAAAAAATGTGATCTCCAATATCAAGACCCAAGAGAAGCCTAAAAACAGAAAAAGGGAAAAGGAAACATAAGGGATTCAATGGAGCTGAACTGTTTATATCCCTACAAGGGAAGAAGATGCTTGTAATTCTTAAAAATATGATACCACTAATAGGTTTGAGGGAATGAAAAAAAATTAAGAGATGAGAAAGAGGAATACACTGGGTATAGGAGGAAGGGAGAGGTAGAATGGAGTAAATCAGTTCACATGAAAAGGTGTGAAAAACCCGTTACAATGGAGAGAAAGATGGGAAGGTGGGCAATGGGCACTGCTTGAAACTTATTGTCATTAGTATTGGCTCAAAGAAGGAATATACAGAATCAGTTGAATATAGAAATTTATCTCACCTGACAGGAAAGTAAGAGGGGATGACATTAAGTAAAGTTGGCAGAGAAGGGAGGGGGAAACTGATAGAAGAGAAGACAGACCAGGGGAGGTGGTAGATGGAAGCAAAATTCTGTTGAGGAGGGAAAGGGTATAAGGAGGACAAACAGTAGGAAAAATAGAATGGAGGGAAGTACATACAGAGTAATCATTATTGTGAATGCAAATGGGATAAACTCTCCCATAAAATGGAAGTGGATAACAGAGTTTATAAAAAACCAGAATCATATAATATGTTGTTTATAAGAAACACACTTGAATCAAAGAGACACACACAGAGCAAAGGTAAGGGGCTGAAGCAGAATCTATTATGTTTTAGCTGAAGTTAAAAAAAAAAGGGGGTAACAATCCTGATCTCAGACAAAGGAAAAGCAAAAATATACCTAATTAAAAGACGCAAGGGAGTAAATTACATCTTGCTAAAAGGTATTATGGACAATGAAGTAATATCAATACTAAACATATATACATTAAATGATATAGCATCCAAATTCTTAAAGGAGATGTTAAGTGAATTACAGAAGAAATAGACAGAACAACTATATTAGTGGGGGACCTCAACTGTCCCCTCTCAGAACTTGACAAACACAACTAAAAATAAACAAGTAAGAAACTAAAGAGATGAACAGAATATTAGTAAAGTTAGATATGACAGACCTTTGGAGAAAACTGAACAGAAACAGAAAGGAATATACTCATTTCACAGCAGCACATGGCACCTACACAAAAATCAACAATGTATTAGGGCATAAAACCCTCAAATCAAATATAGAAAGGCAGAAATATTAAATGTATTCTCTTTTGGATCATAATGCAATAAAATTATATTCATAAAAGGGCAAGGAAAGATTAAAAATTAATTGGAAACAAAATAATCTAATCCTTAAAGAATAAGTGGGTCAGAGAACAAATCACAGAAATAATCAATAATTTCATTAAAGAGAATGAAAATAATGAGACAACATTCTAAAATTTATGGAATGCAGCCAAAGCAGTACTTAGGGGAAAAATTTATTTATATCAATTCTTACATCAACAAAACAGAGAAAGAGCAAATCAATAAATCGGACGTGCAACTTACAAAAACAACAACAACTAGAAAAAGAACCAATTAAACATCCCCAATTGAGCTCCAAGTTGGAAACCCTGAAAATCAGAGGTGAGATTAATAAAATTCAAAGTTAAAAAAGAAAAGCAACTGTTGAGCTGGTTTTATGAAAAAAAACCAAACAATAAAGTAGATAACTAATTGACCAATTTGATTTAAAAAAAGAAAGAAGAAAACCAAATATCCAGTAATGAAAAGGGCAAAATAACCACCAATGGAGAAGAAATTAAAGCAATCATTGGGAAAATTTTGCCCAATTATATGCCAATAAATCTCACAATCTGAGCAAAATCAATGACTATTTGTGAAAATATAAATTACCTAAGTTAACAGATCAGGAAATAGAATGCCTAAATAACCCCATCTTAGAAAAAGAAATTGAACAAGCCATTAATGAGAAAAAATCCCGAGGGCCAGATGGGTTCACAAGTGAATTCTATCAAACATTTAAAGAAAAATTAATTCCAATACTACGCAAACTATTTGGAAAAACAGATGAAGAAGGAATCATACCAAATTCCTTTTATGATACAAATATTGCGCTGTTATCTAAACTAGGAAAAGATAAAACAGAAAAGGAAAATTATAGACCAATTTCCTTAATGAATATCAATGCAAAAAATTTGAACAAAATACTATCAAGGCAATTACAGAAATATGTCACAAGGTTCATACACTATGACCAGGTGGGATTGATACCAGGAACAAAGGGTTGGTTCAATATTAGGAAAACTATCAACATAATTAGCCATATCAATAACAAAACCAACAGAAATCATATGATTATCACAACAGATGCTGAAAAAACTTTTCACAAAATACAGCACCCATTCCTATTAAAAAACACACACATTAGAGAGCATAAGAGTAAAGGGTGTATTCCTTAAAATGATACGTAGCATCTATCTAAAATTATCAGTAAGCATTATCTGTAATGAGGATAAGCTAGAAGCCTCCCCAATAAGATCAGGGGTGAAGCAAGGATGCCCATTTTTATCATTATTTTTCAATACAGTATTAGAACTGTTAGCTACAGCAATAAGATAAGAAAATTAAATTGAAAGAATTAGAATAGGCAATGAGGAAACAAAACTATCACTGTTTGCAGAAAATATGATGGTATACTTAGAGATCCCTAGAGAATCAAGTAAAAACAACTTGAAATAATTACCAACTTAAGCAAAGTTGCAAGACATATAATAAACCCACATATTTCATCAGTATTTTTAATATGACCAACAAAACCCAGCAGCAACAGATAGAAAGAGAAATTCTATTGAAAATAACTATAAACAATATAAATACTTGGGAGCCTACCTGCCAAGACAAACCCAGGAAGTATAAAAACACAATTACAAAACACTTTTCATACAAATAAAGCCAGACTGAAACAACTGGAAAAATACCAATTGTCCAGGAGTAGGCTGAGCAACTATGATAGAAATGACAATTCTACCTAACTTAATTTGTTTATTCAGTGCTATACCAATCAAACTACCAAAAAATATTTTATAGAACTAGAAAATATAACAACAAAATTCATCTGGAAGAACAAAAGGTCAAGAGTGTTAAAGGATATAATGAAAAAAAATACAAAGGAAGGTGGCCCAGCAACACCAGATCTCAAACTATATTATAAAGCAGTAATCATCAAACTATCTATTACTGGCTAAGAAAAGAGTGGTGGATCAGTGGAACAGATTAAGTATACAACACTGTAGTAAAATGACTATAGTAACCTAGTGTTTGATAAACCCAAAGACCCCAGTCTTTGGGATGAGAATTCACTATTTGACAAAAACTGCTGGGAAAACTGGAAAATAGTATAACAGAAACTAGGTATAGACCAACATCTCACATCATAATACCAAAATAAGGTCAAAATGGGTACATGATTTAGACATAAAGGCCGACACCATAAGCAAATTAGAAGAGCAAGGGATAGTCTACCTGTCAGATCTATGAAGAAGGGAAGAATTCCTGACCAAACGAGATAGGAAGCATTATGAAATGTGAAATAGATAATTTTGATTATATTAAATTAAAAAGCTTTTGCACAAACAAAACCAATGCAACCAAGATTAAAAGAAAAGCAGGAAACTGGGAAACGATCTTTAGAGCAAGTATCTCTGATAAAGGCCTCATTTCTCAAATATATAGAGAACTGAAACAAATTTATAAGAATGCAAGTCATTCCCCAATTAATGGTCAAAGGATATGAACAGGCAGTTTTCAAATAAAGAAATCAAAGCTATCTATAGGAATATGAAGAAGTACTCCAAATCACTTCTGAGTAGAGAAATACAAATTAAAGCAACTCTATGATACCACCTACCACCTATCAGATTGGTTAATATGACAAAAAAGGAAAATGATTAATGTTGGAGAGGATATAGGAAAATTGGGACACTAATGCACTGTTGGTGGAGTTGTGAACTGATCCAACCATTCTGGAAGCAATTTGGAACTCTATACCCAAAGGGCAACCAAACTATGCGCACCCTTTGATCCAGCAATACCACTACTAGATCTGTATCCCAAAGAGATCATAAAAAAGGGGAAAGGACCTACATGGGCCAAAATATTGATAGTAGTCCTTTTCATGGTGGCAAAATATTGGAAGCTGAGGGGATGCCCATCAATTGGGGAATGCCTAAACAAGCTGTATATGAATGTAATAGAATACTATTATTCCATAAGAAATGATGAGCAGGCAGATTTCAGAAAAACCTGGAAAGACTTGTACGAACTGATGCAAAGTGAAATGAGCAGAACCAAGAAAATACTGTACACAGCAACAGCAACATTGTGGATTAACTATGAACAACTCCATCTTCTCAGCAACACAATGATCCAAGACAAGTACAATGGACTCAAGAAGGAAAATGCTATCCACATCCAGATACAGAATTGATGGACTCCACATAAGATTGAAGTATATTTTTTTCACTTTTTTGGGTATTTTTTTCCCTTTTGACCCATTTATTTTTTCACAACTGTGACTAATACGGAAATATGTTTTACATGACAGCACATGTATAATCTATATCAAATTGCCTACCATTTTAGGAAGAAGGGAGGGAGGGAGAAAAATTTGGAACTCAAAATCTTGTAAAAATGAAAGCTAAAAATTATCTTGACATGTAATTGGGAAAAATAAAATACCATTAAAAATT
Organism: Phascolarctos cinereus; assembly: GCF_003287225.1. Classification (NCBI taxonomy): domain Eukaryota; kingdom Metazoa; phylum Chordata; class Mammalia; order Diprotodontia; family Phascolarctidae; genus Phascolarctos; species Phascolarctos cinereus. The sequence continues at coordinate 55,847,171 of NW_027555625.1, read as the reverse complement.
AACTATAAGAATAAAGGAAACTAGTATTAAAAAAAAAAGATTGCCATTAGGGTGTTAGGGAGGCGATTCATGAGTCTGGCAGGGGGATGGGCTCATCTATGACCTCTCAGATCCCTTCTTACTTGCTCTGGGGTTCTACAATCTCTGAAAAACAATTTAATTGGAAAAATGAATAGGCAGGTTTTTGCATTTGTGTATTTTTATAATCTCGGTCAGCACATGGATACTAGTGGCTACTTCGTCACTGATACACTTTTGTCAATCACTTGAGGATCTGAAATCCAGAGTAAGATAAGGCAACTGGCACAATGTGACCTCAGGCAAATCAAAGAGTCACAGAATGCCAGATGCAGTTCCTAAGTCATTTAGACCAACCAATGCCCAAAGAAGGATCTTTGCAACATTCTTGGCAAGTGGTCACTCAATGTTTGTTTGAAGACCTCCCAAAGTAGTGCAGTTCCACTTCTGAAAAGCTCCAATTGAGTCAGTTTTTCCTTCCACCAAGCCTAAATCAACCTCCTGATAACTTCCTCATACAGCTCCAAGCTCTGCCCATTAGGGCAGTCATGCAAATCTAAGCCTTATTCCATTTATTGGTGCTTCAATTACTTAACTATGTGTGCCTCTACTTCTTCCAAAGTCTTCTCTTCTTGAGGCTAACCATCTTTTGTCTTGCCACCTGGTCCTCATATGGCATGGTACCTTATATTCTTAAAGTCACTTCTCCATGGTCTTCAGTAACCTTCAGTTACCTCTTCTGCAAAAATGAGCAACTTGGACAAAATGACACCCAAAGTCATTGTCAGCCCTAACATACTCTTGAGTCCATGAGTATCTAGGAGGACAATTCTGGCAAGTAGAGGGGCATACCTTACAATTTAATGTCTAGCTTGCTCTGTGATTAATGATCATCTTAATTCCTTCTTTGCCAAATCTCCTTCACGACTAGAATGAAGTTTGGCAAACATAAATGCTCCATTAGCATCTAACGTAGGGAAGACTTTCAGCATAGACCCAAATTTCACTTAATTCAGGTTCTGCAAGGCCTAATGTTATCATGTGCATAGGAACACACAGGTGGTTCTACAAAGTTGGTAGGCATTATGCCAGGCTGCACATATCCCTAATACAAGTAGTTTCTCCCAAGGTTTGCCATCTAACTGGGTTCCTCATGAACTATACCAGAGTTTACATGCCATGTTAGGTCATCAGGACTGTCCTCTCAAACTAATGAATAGGGTATGCAGTGCCCCTGGGCAGGGACAGTCTCAAACCATTGCTCTTGACCCAGAAAGGCAAAGTCCTGAGGGATTTACGTGTGTGTGGATGATACTATGCCTGGAAAGTAACCCACAAAACCACATCACAGAGACTCCTCCAATTTACCCCATGAGGCAGTGAGCTTCAGGCTGAGTAGGGAATTCACTTCCTTACAAACTTTCCTTTCAAGAGGAAGCTTAGGGAAGGAGATCTTATGTGGTTTTATGATAGAGCAAGCACTTTAAATAACCTGAAGTGCCTTTTATGATTTACTTTCAAAGACAAGGGAACTGCTAAGCACTGCAGAAAAGGATAAGATACAGGACTGAGTAAGTATACAAATAACTATATAAAGAGGGGCAAAGGGCTATAGGGTTCAGAGGAAGAAGTTACATCCAGTTGGGGAGATCTGGGAAGGCTTCATGGAATATGTAGGATTTTAGCTAAGCAATATTTTGATAGATAGCCTTAGGGAAGGCGGGGAAGAGAAAGTATAAGCAAAAGCACTGATGTGGGAAAAAGCCAAGCATTGCAAGAGAAATTTTGAGCAATCTGCACCCCACCATCCCATCCTCAAAGCACTATAGCAAAAGTTTAAAAAAATTTTTCAAGAACCTTGTTTTCTCTTCCTCCATCCTTTCTATCAGTGGTATTTCTTCCTCCAGACCTCCCCTCCTCCAATATACTCATACACAACAATAACAATTTTATCCATAAGGTGTTGAGAAACCCCTCATCTTTGCTCTCCCTCAACCTCCTACCAGGTGCATCTCAGAAAATTTTCAAGCATTGCCAGTATTTAAAAAAAAGGTTGAGGTGCTGCAGGCACCATATTAGCTTGTTCTCTAGCACCCCCTTCTGGCCCAAATGAGTTAATACAGCTGTCAAAGGTAGCTCATTGATGTCCAGAATTCCCGGGCAAATCTAGCATGGCATCCTTACCTTGACAGTTCAAATGTAGGGGCAGAGAAGAAATCTTGAAAGAAATCTTGATACATTGAAAAGAGCACTAGGTGAACATGGGCAAGTCACTTAATCTTTTAGCCTATTTCCTCATTTGTAAAATGGGGAAAACAGAGTGTTCCAAAAGTTTTGGTGCATTTTTAGGCAATTAGATAAAGCTTAAGCACCAAGAATTTTGGTACTCCCTGTACCCTTGAGATCCCTTCCTGCCAGAGTTTTTGTGAGGAAGATGTTAGGACAGTATAGAAAAGAGGGTACCGTTAAAGGAAGGTTGGTAAAAGAAAAGAAACAGAAGGATAAACATAACCCTCGACCCAGGGTCAGAACTACATTAAAGACTACCAACCATAATGACAGCATCTTATAAAAAATTATATGCAATAAGTAATCAAGTTTCTTAAGAAAGATGAACTACAGAGTTCATAGCAAAGTCTTCACGGCCCAATTCTCTCCCTTGTTAAAGGTACACCAGTGAAAGAGCTTATACTGGCATTTGAGGTGTTAAGGAGGACCAGCACCTTTAGTGTGAAGGCTGCTGGTCCTTTTCAGGGCTGCTCATCTACCTTTGGTGTCCATCTGATTCATCCAACTCTCATTTGTGGTTCCAAGAAGCTGTAGCATGCAGAAAGGTCACCCCTCCGTAAACCGGCTCAGCAGACAGGCTAAACCAGGTTGAGGGTAACTGATGGGCCTCGAACCCCGTCGGTGAGGTGGGGGGGTGTCTACCTCAAACATGTGAAGATCTCCCCCCAGCAGAATGGGTGGATGTAAACAATTTGTTCCGAAGCCCATGAAGCCGGCTGAAGCAGGCATCGTGGACTGCTCAGAGCTTCATCAGACACTGAAGACACCAATGTCATCCACTGCATCCCAGGCCATCTCTAGTTGGTGATTTTCGTCCTGCCCACTGGACTTCAGTGACTCTGGAGGACAGAATGAGGCTGATGACTTTGTGCAGCTCTGCCTCACTTTAATTTCACAGCACAAATCAAGACATCACCCTCATGATGTCATTGGTCCTCTTTGAAAGCCAAGGACAAAAAACAACATGTAAATAGTCTGTTTTGTATTTAATGGAGAAATAATGAAGCTATGGTAAGTGTTAAATGATGAATACAATCCTGCCATCAGACCTTACTGTCCAGCATCCTAAGGACTATTGGAACTTTTACCATTTGCCCTGCAGCTATGCTCTCCAACCCCCAGGCACTGCCACCTGGTCTGCAAAGAAACTTGGATGGACTAGCCTTTCCATCCATGCTGCTGCTGACCTTCTTTTATGGGCTGTCCTCCTAATCAGGTACTAGGCGTGGAAGGATATAAGGCAACGGTGTTCAGATACAACCTTGGACGCTTACTAGTTGTGTGACCCTGGACAAGTCATTTGACCTCTATTTACCTCAGCTTCCTCAGTTGCAAAATGGGGATTATAATAATGGCACCTATCTCCCAGGGTTGTTGCAAGGATAAAATGAGATATGTGTAAATATTATTTTAAAGCCTACACAAATACTAGCTATTATTATTAGGTTTACAAATTATGCCTCTTAGTACCATGTCTGTTTGACAGAAGGGAAAATCAGGGCTCAGAGAAAGAACTGACTTCCCCCTAAGTGTCAGAACCAGAATTCCAATCCGGGCCTACCAATTCCCAGCCTAGAACATTTGGCACCATGTTATTTAATCCGCTCCTGTCCACATTTATTAAGCACCTACTACATGCCAGTCACACCATGCTGTCTCACGAACAGATTCTTTCTGGCAGAAATAGAACAAGTCACAGGATGGTAACACGTGCGGGCTGAGGCCAACAATGCAGATACAGACATATTTCTTACAGAAGATTCCCAAAGGAAGGTAGGGGGAGAAAAGCTTTAAAACAAGTCCCATTGAGTCCTTTCTCCTTTTAACATGACACCATTCTGGTGGGACCTATTCTGAGGGAATGTGGCAGAGAAGAATAGAGAAGACTGAGGACAAAGATTTGGGTTCGAGTCTCAGCTCTGCTGCCAAGTAGTTGTGTGACCTTGAGACAGTCACTTCGATCACTTTGGGCCCAAGATTCCTCACATTTAAAATAGGGATGTTATTGCCTTGCCCCATACAGGATTGATGTGAAGGTTAAATGAGATAACATAAATGAAAACATTTTGTCGAGGATTCTATAAAATCAAATCACTTAGTAAGGGTCCTAGGCGCTGGGCATAAGAGCCTAACTTTTACTAAAGCCTCTTTTTTGTCTTATGCAAGGCAGTAAACTAAGAGAAAAAAAAATCCACATCAGTTTCTGAGTCACTGCTATGTGGCTGCCAGCTGGTTATAATGCAAAAACCGTGGTTACCACTATTTTCCTAAAACAAGGATCTGCTCAAATTACCCTGGGACTCATGCTAGGGAGTAACTCTGCTTGGCTGAAAAGTTTCTAATGTTTGAGGTCAATGTGACAGCTCTTCTGCTGTGGAGACGGAGGGGGCTACCTGATAGGAAGGTACGCAAGAGGCTTGGGCTTGTGAGCAAAGGGTGCTGTCTGCTCTGCTACTACAGGGAAGCCTAAAAACTATATTTATTTCCAGGAAAGGCAAAGCTTCGATTCCCTTCATTTTTGTTTTATTGTGCTAGTTACACAGCAATCAGGTTGAGGGGAAATGTGATTTTTACTTAAGTCTAAGGCATAACATTAAAGAAAATTAAAACTAGGCATCCACATGGATATGAATAATGATGATAATAATAACTAGCATTTACACAGTGTTTGAAGGTTTGTAAAATGCAGCGTGTACATCACTGTATCTGGTGCTCCCCTGGGAGGCAGGTGCTATTATTACTCCCACTTTACAGATAAGCAAATTGAGGCTGACAGAGGTTAAGTAACTTGTCCAGGGTCATACAGCCAGTGAGTGCCTGAAGTTTGATTTGAACTCGTCTTCCTGAATCCAGGCCCAGCATAAGACAAAAGAGAGGACCACTGAGCTCCTGGAGTGCAGACATCTAATAGGCAGGAAAGGGGTTGCTATGGGCAAATATCTCCTTTCATAGTGGTCGACTTGGCAGAGACTGGTGTCTCTATAGCTGGCTTGGCTGACCCCTAGACAGCAAACAGTCTGTTGACAAGTCCAGACCGGTAGGTTTCCACCTGGATGGACGTCAGCTGCCTGAGGCTACAGTTAGAAGAATCCTGAGAACCCAGGATTGTCTTTTCGGAATGAGAAGGCCCTGAATACCTTGTTTAGGTGACTAAACTTCTCTGAATGGAGTTTGTACAATGGGGAGAGTGCAGGGCTTGGAGTCTTGGAGATTTAAGAGCCACGGACAAGTCACTTCAACTTTCTGGGTCTCAAAAGGGACATAATGGCTTCTGCCTTCCTACTTTCAAAGGGATGCTTGTTGTAAGAATGAAACAGGAAATGTGAATGCACTTTGTGATCACAAGGCAATGGTCCTGTAAACTACTACATCCACCTTCTTTAAAAGGACACCAGAACCTCAATCAGTAGATTTATCTCCCTTCATTTTATCCAGGAAAATCAGGAAAAGAACTCAATATTTGATAAGGAAGATAATTTGAGGACCCATTTTCTTTCCAAAGTATCTTCTTTATGTTTATTATAAAAATGGAGACAAAATACTTCTTAAGAAGTTTTTTCCCCCCTTAGGGAAAACCTGATAGGTTTGAGAATGTTTATTCACTGCTGTATGAAAGGCCTGACCCTCTGGAGGCATAATAATCTACTTAAAATACACTTAGCAATACCCTCTGGCCGAAAAAACCTTTCCAACTCATATACATTTAAAAAATAATAATAAAATGTCCCTCTAGATGCTTGTTTTGACTTTCTGCCCAGGATCAATTGCAAAAGTGCTTCTGTTTAGAAAGTACAGTTCAGCCAAAATCCAGCTTGTTTTTCAGGAAAAGGGAACTGGAGAGAAAATATCGTGAGGTATTAAGCAAGCATGTGTATGCGAAGGGTTCTGTTGTTATTATGATTTTTTCAAAACCCATTATTTAAAGCCCTATCTCCCTTTAAAGACTCACCCGTTCCTGTCTAATTGCACACATAAGCTTAGCTCTCTAGCTGGCATCATCAGGCCCGCAGAGGAAGTCTGGGGGCTAGCAAGATGATCCACCCAGGTAAAGAGTGGGCAAACCTGGCCCATTTCTGTGCAAATACCACCAATGTCCCAGCAAAGATCCAGCTCAACTCTGCTCCGCTGAGTCTGTGTGTTCCTCTTCCCAACTGGCTGTTGGTCTTTCTAGGACTGCCTGAGGGCTGCTGTGGCAAAGTCTATCATTTCACACCATTTGCTTCCTCATCCTGGCCTCCCTTTTTTGATATTCACATTGAAGGTGAATGGTTTTCAGTCTCTTTGAATGGACAACCAGACAGCGATTTTTATGTTTTATTTTCCAGTCATCAGAAAAATGGCAGGCATTAATTAAAGTTTAATAACCCCCAGGACATCCTAACCTTCTCCTGTTTATTGCTTGAGAAACTTCAGTATGAAGTACCAAGTGGTAACTGTGATCTCTCCAAGAACAGAAAGTGAGTCACAGAGCACTCTGGCCTTGGGGTTCAGACACACAGACCTCCAACGCCACTGACTATCAAAGGAGGAAAACTATTTAAATGTCTGAAGAACCTTTACAAAACAAGAAGAAAGGGGCATGCTTTCCCCTTCACCACTGACGGCTATCACTTTTGCTTCTTCGCTAAGTTGACCCACAAAGTATTCCCACTAAAGCTCAAGGCTCTTAAGGAAGAGACGACACCCTCTGCAGTAGCCCGGTCCTTGTAATCAAGGAAAGCCCTGCCCTGTGCTCCTTGCCAATTCAGCCTCAAAGGCACTGCATCACATTCCCTAAGAGTTCTCTTCATATCACTCACTCTAGCGTCCTGAGGGATGTTACCCACATAAACAGTGGTGACGTCGGAGGATTCTGTTTTTGAAGTTATGCGCTCATCATCCCGATGAGAAGAATGCACCGTGTCTGGAGGTCTGACAGAGGCTATCTGGCCAGGGTTCTGGAGGGGTGCTCGCCTCTGGCTGGTCTTCAAATGTGCCAAGTGTTCCTTCTGCAAAGTGATGTCTTTCCCTGCTTTCTTCTCTCGGAAATGAAGATTCTTTAAGATCGGGATTCTTTTCATCATCTCGTCACTGACCTGAAAAATTTAAAGCAGTTGCAGCTTTTCCTGGTTAATTCCAAAAGGGAACACAAGGTTTAGAACTGAACCTTAAAGTTCACCTAGTTCAATCCCCTCCATTTTACAGGTAAGGAAACTGAGTTCTTAGGTCAGTCACTAGGGAAAATGACCCACAGCAAAAATCTGTGGCAACTGAAAGATAGTGGGGTAGAGAGAGAAAAGCACTGGATTTTGAGTAGATTTGGGTTTCAGCCAGAGCCCCACTGGCCATGTAATACAAGCAAGTAATCTCTTAGAGGTGCACTTTCGTTATCTTACAGAATGGGAGGATGTTTCACGCAATCAGTTTGGAAGGGCTGTTGCGAAAAGTGTTTTGCAAATTATAAACCAGTCTGGGAGCTATTAGTATTCTAAAATACCTCTACAAATTTGACCATGTTCATGGATTTGTTATCTCAGAAACCAATTCAACCTCCTATTGCGTGGAGCTCCCAGTGGTTTAAGTATAAGCCTTCAAGAAGCTAGGTAAGGTATATGTTAACTGGCTACGACTGAATGACGTAGGATTTCCCACAGAGCTTCTCTATGGGTCTGCCCTCCATGGTTGTGCAGAGGCAGAATGGGGATTCCCCAGCATCTGGAAGGCCTAGGAAGTGCAGAAAGGGAAGAGCCAAGGATCCTCTGTAGCTCCATCCATCACTGGTGAGCTTGTAAGGGCTCAAGAGGGAATTCCCCTTCTGAGTCCCCCAGATGAAGTTCAAAGGTAAGATGAATTCATTCCCTCCATTCACAGCCCTGTAACTCCCGGTGGGCCTTCATTTAGCTAACGTTCTCTCACTAGTCGGAAACCGAGCCTGAGGCTTTGAGACATGGGCCAGAAGCCAAATTCTTTTACTAGAGAACAGAAGGTACTGAAATAAGGCATAGCCAGGGATGAGGGCACAACTTTTTGAGCTTCCAGGTTAACTATGATCAGAGCAGTGACTTTGGTAATATTTTATGGCACCTACAGTTAGAGTTGAGTTCCTCTAGGCTTACAATTCAGCTAGTTCTGAGTTCCTCAAGATATACAATCAGTCAATCAACAGATCATTTGGGAAGCATCTAACACACTCCAGTTATTGGTGGGAGTACAAAGGAGGACAGGGGACATCCACTCTGGATATTCCAGGACCATAGCAATATTTCAAAAAGAAAGTAAACTGTTAATGAGGTTTTGCAACAGGAATATCTTTGTCATATGTTCTGACTGTTGGTTTAGAAAATATGATTGGGATTTTGGATAAGACACAATTCTTATATTTAGGAACTTTCCAGAAACTGATACTTGCATGTTTTATTCATTTCTTATCCACGTAAAGATTATCCATATGTCAGAGCTTCAGTTTGAAAGGTAGCTAATATCTATAATAAGTCAAATGGGAGATGGGTGAATTCTGTGTTTCTTTAAAGCCCAGCTCTCCAAGCTTCTGCTTTAATCATGGTTCTTGCAAACACGATTTTCAGAAGTTCACAAAGTTAAGTAGGCTAGTCATGACATACACAGGGTAGCCGAGTCAGGAAGCGTTTACTGTGCACTGTGCTAAGCCCCTGGGGACACAAGGAAAGGTAAGAAGAGCCCCAGCTCTGCAGGAAGGAAGGCAACTGTACAAACAAGTATGTACAAACAAGACCCACACAGGAGAAGCCGGGAGGACGTCGGTACCTCGGCCAGTCAGTGAGAACTAGAGTGACTGAGGTTTAAGGCGTCGTCCAACTACGAAAGCAGCTACGTCTCAGAGAAAGAAGAACAACTAAGAATGAAGTTAGATGCACAGTCTACTATGTGCTGGGCACTGGGGAAACAAGGACAAAATGAAACTGCCCCTGCCCTCCAGGTCTCTCCATCCCATTCTGGGAAGTGTGCACCTATGTAAGGAAATGTCAGGTACATACAAAGGAGAGCACGATGACTCCCAGTGGGGAAGAGAGGCCCTAAGCAGCTGGGGATCTGGAAGGCCTTATCTTGTAGGAACTGGCACCAGCACTGAGGGAGCTGGGGATGATGCACAGCACACTGGCCAGTTTGGTTTGGGTAGAGAGGGCCTGTAATGTGTAACAAGACTGGAAGTGTAGTCTGGAGCTGGACTGTGAAGGGCTTTAGGTGGCAGAGGACTGGTATTTCATTCTGGAGGCACAGAGAAACACTCATTTTTTTTGAGACACAGAGGACTCTAAAGTCTAATCTGTCCCCATCCCAACTCTGCTGCTACGGCTTCTCAGTAAACAGAAATGACTGTTCACAGAGCAGTTGAAAAATGGAGCTAACAGAGGATATGCATTCAAGAACCAAGAAAGTCACATGGCCACCTTCATAAATAATATTTCTTTTAAATATGATTTAAAGTCAGAAGGGGCCATGGAAATCATCTAGTCCAAGGGTCCTTAGCCTTTTTTGTGTCAGTGGGACCCTTGGGTAGTCTAGTGAAGCCTACGGACCCCTTCTCGGAATGTTTTTAAATGTGTAAAACAGAAAGGATTAAAAAGGAAGCCAATTATACTGGAATACAGCTATTTAAGTATTTTTAAAAACCAAGTTCATGGACCTCAGGTTACTCCCTCCCTTCACCATTTTGCAAAAAGGGGAAAGTAAGACCCACAGATATTAAATGACTTTCTAAAGGTCATAGACCTAGGAAGTAACAACTCAGGCCACAGAGTTCAAGATCTTAGAGCTATTTCTTCAACGTTCTTCTTCTTTTCTTGTTGGAACTGGAACTCCAATAAAGCATGGAATGAAAGCCAAGTAAATTTTCAAATCTTTTAGAAAGAGGAGGTTGGGAATAGGGGAAATTACCAATTGCCAAATGGAAGTAGAAAAAGAAAAAAGCACAAACAGGAAAGCAAAATTCTAAAAGTAGACTCTAAACAACAGAAAGTAGACATATAAATAAAATGCTTTTCTAAAAAAGAACTCGACATTGTTCTGCAAAATCTCTAGCTACTCTAAAGAAAGAAGATGACCACCCTCTCTCTGGTGTAGTCGTAAGTCAGCTCTGTAGAACAAAGGATTTAGAGGTGTGTGATTCTGGGCGAGTCACAGTCCCTTTCTGGGCCATGACTATCTGACTCCCTGAAAGTGTCTAAAAGTGTCTGCTGCTCAAAGGCTCTTCAGACTCTAACATCCATGGCAAACTGATAAGCACTTATTACGTATCTGTTATGTGCCAGGTACTGTGCTAAGCCCCAGGGAAATAAAGAAAGGCAAAATCAGTTCTGTGTTTCAAGGAGTTCACAATCTAATGAGGATACAACTTACAAACAACCATGCTCCAAGTAAGATATTTACAGGATAAATTGGGAAGTAACCTTAGAGGAAAAACCCTAGGAGGACCAGGAAAGACTTCTTGTAGAAAATGGGATTTTAGAGCTGAGTCTTGAGGGAAGGCAGAGAAAGAGATGAAAAGGAAGAACATTCCAGGCCTGGGGGTGGGGCAGCCAGTGAAAATGTACACAGCTGGGAGATGGAAGGTCTTTTTTGGGGAACAGCCCGGAGGCCATTGTCCCTGGACCCTGCAGTGGAGGAGAGTATGGTATTAGAAGACTGAAAAGGCAGAAAAGGATCAGGTTAGGAAGAACTTCATGAGCCCAGAGCATTTTATATTTGACACTGGAGGTGACAGAGAGCCACTGGATTTGACTGAATATGAGGATAACATGGTCAGTCTTGAGGGGAGGAAGGACTGGAGTAGGGAAAGACTTGAGGCAGAGGGGTTGAGCAGGGGATTACTGCAATAGTCCAAGTGTGAGGTGATGGTGGCCTGAATCAGGGTGGAGGCTATATCAGAGGGAAAAAGGGGGTTATTAAAAGGTAGAATTGAGAGGATTTGGCAACAGTTTGGATGTAGAGGGAGTGAGAGTGACAGAGAGAATGATGAGTCAAAGATGACAATCTAGGTTTAGAGTCTGGGGGATGGGAGAATGGTTTGGCCCTTAAGAATAATCTATTTGATCCAACCATTCTGGAGAGCAATTTGGAACTATGCCCAAAGGGCTTTAAAATTGTGCATACCCTTTAACCCAGCAATACTACTTCTAGGTCTGTGTTCTAAAGATCATAAAAAAGGGAAAAGGACCCACATGTATGAAAATATTTATTGCAGCTTTTTTTGTGGTGGCAAAGAACTGGAAATTGAGGAGATGCCCATCAATTGAGGAACGGCTGAACAAGTTGTGGTATATGAATGTAATGGAATACTACTGTGCTGTAAGAAATGGTGAGCAGGCAGATTTCAGAAAAACCTGGAAAGATTTACATGAACTGATGCAGACTGAAATGAGCAGAACCAGGTGAACACTGTAACAGGAGAACAGTAATATTGTTCGATCACTGACTGATAGACTTGGCTCTTCACAGCAACGCAAGGATCAAAGACAACTCCAAAAGACTCCTGATGGAAACTGCTCTCTACATCCAGAGAAAGAACCATGGAGTCTGAATGCACATGGAAGCGTACTATTTGCTCTCCTTTTCCTTTGTTGTTTTGTTTTATTGCTTCTTTCTTGTCATTCCTCCCATTAGTTCTAATTGTTCTTTATATCATGACTCATGGGAAAATATGCTTAGTACGAATGTATAAGCAGAGCCTTTATCAGACTGCACACCTTGGGGGAGGGGGAAAAATTTAAAACCCAAAATCTTATGGAAGTGAATGTTGAAAACTAAAAGTAAAATAATTATTTTTTTTTTAAAACAGAGAATAATCTACTTGAGTCTCTTCCAACCTAACAATCTGCATTTTAAAGCTATGCCCATTCTCCTCAAGCACTTGGAGTGAGGCCCCTTCGTGCTGCAATTGGTAAATACAAGCTCATTTTACAGCTCATGGATATTGGGTTTGGGGCCTCATACTAGTAGCTGAAAAATGTGGATCTAGAAGAAAAAAAATGCAAAGAATTGCTATACTTCCCAAAGCCATGTCACATCTATCAGCTGCCATCCTGAATTCCCTACACGCCTCTACATGACAGAAAGGAAGGCAAGGTATGAAGCACAACTAAGACCTCGGGGCTGTCCTCGAAGTTCCTGGAAGAGCTGAGGACGTAATGCAAAGTTTCCAGTCCAGGCTCATTTGGAATGCTACCTCAAACGAGAATGCTAGGTCATCTTCCCTGGCTACAAGGGCCTAGGCCTACTACAAGCCATTGGGAATGATGACGTCTCCAACTAAAGAGAGGGACGTAGGCAGAACTCCTAATTAGTTCTTTCCTTAGCTCTAATCTTTCAGGCCCCTGCTAACTCGTGAAGGCAGAGGAGAAAGGACCCAAAATGCAAAGCCGAAAAGTCTCAATTAAATGAAAATAATCTCCTCTTCCCGACATATGTTTTCCTCTGTAAGCTGTGACTGAGGTTTGATGTCCTTCACTGCTGTACTCTTCCCTCCTCTGCAAACAAGAATGTATTCACAAACAACTCCAGCATTCTAAGAAATGTTACCCATGTAAACAGTGGTCATAAACAAATCCTTCCTGAGTGCCTACTTAACTTCCAGGCACTATGCTTGGCAGGGCTTTGCAAAAAGCAGTGCCAGGGAAGGGCAGCCCCACCTGCTCACACGAAAGCCCTAAGTCACCACGGACCCAATGATCCAGGGCTTATTCAGGACAAGCAAACCTGTGGATATACTAGGTACTGAAGTCGCTCCTCAGGGGCCAATCAAGAGCTGACACCACGCAAAGATATGTGGGGGGAGGGTCAACAAAGAGGGACAGATTTGTTTTTTAATTAACTTTTCCCTCCCACTACTTCCCCTACCTCACCCAAATTAAGCATATTAAGCGCACGCGCGCGCACACACACATACATACACACACACACACACACACACAAATAAAAGAACTTCTTCAGTACGTATTTACTTGGTCCAGAAAAACAAATTCTCACATTAGCCATGCCTGAAGCTTATATGGAAGTGACTTTTCTGTCATCTAGGCTAGCGTGTATATGTGTGTGTGTGTGTGTGTGCGCGCAGGTGTGTACACATATACATATTACCTATATATACACATATACAATGTTTAAGCCTGTTTTCTAAAAATGTTCATCAATAAAAGGGTCCAGCCAAATATAAGAATTAGGGATGAGAAAATGAATGAGTTCAACACAGATGTTCATTTCTTCTGACAGGCAGAAATAAGCTGGGACAGCCAACAATGGAAAAAAGATAATAATTTCCCTTTGAGGTATAAGGAAAAGTAAATGTTTAGATGAATAGAACTTTTATTAACTATATGCAACAAGGATACTTAATTTATACTGAAAGCAAGGATGAAAGGAACTACAAATACCTAAGTGGGATATGAAGATGCTCTGCTCTCTGCTGTTAGGAATTCTGAGCCCAGAGCAGGGGCCTTCCACACCAAACCCAGAGGCAGTGGCCCCAAGATGGCAGACTGGGCTGGCAGGCCTGGAATGGCAGTGCAGTGAGCTACTGCTCATCGAATTCTCTCTCCCCTGAAGGGACAGGACACTACATCTCTTGAGCTGAGACTGTCATAGCTTTTGCCACTTTTACAATCCCTGTAGCTCCTATTTGTCGCTGTCTAATCGAACACAAGTGCTCTCAAGAAATCTGAGCTACGGTAGAAGGTTTTTGCTGCAGAAATGCATTTTCAGATTATGTCGTGAAAAACCAAAATTCAGCCTTCTTGCTCACATCACAGGAGTCTATTTTTATCCTCTGTTGGCACATACACAAAACATAATCAACTGGAAGAATATTAGAAATTTTAAAACCCCCCACATAATTACATATGAAATACTATAAAATAAAAACCACACTCCTACACCCTTATACATGCAATAGTATCTTTAGAGTCAGAAACACATTTCCTTTTATCTTAGACTTTTAATGTCAGGTACATCTGGTCACTTGCAGGTGCAAAAATCCCTTATTTTCTCCCCCAGAATTTTAAAAGTCCGTAAGGCACTGGCTGCTTTTTCCACTCTTACCAACAAAATCAGAGGTAGAAAAAGCTACCTGACCAACACGTGGCTCTTTGCAGCTGTACAGATGATGGCCATTTTTATATTTGAAAAATGACGACTCTCCATTAAAATTCTTAGAGTTAGTCACTCTGGATCAGCTGACAGACACTCCCTTTGTAAAACAAATGGACCTCGAGACTCCTGACTAGTCTTTAGCCATCTTACTCTCTTTTTCCTGGCCAGCAATTAGGAACATTTGTTGAGTTCTGTCAATTTTCCATGTGAAATGAAAGTTTGTTGCTTATTAAATTAAACATGAAAAACTTTTTATTTTGTTCTTCTGTAGCTAATCACTGTATTCTAAAAATGTAGTAAATATAATTTTCTTATGTGCTAAATTATTTTGGTTGAAACATATGTTTAGTAATGATTTTTAAAATGTCTTCTTTTTAAAAACAGTAATTACTTACACAGATAAGAGAAAATCTAGGCTTTGTTCTCAACTCTGTGACAAACCAGCTGGGCATCTCTGGAAGTGTTACCTTCTTTAGGTCTGTTTTCTCATCTGTAAAATGAGGGGATCAGATTAAATTGTCTCTAAAATCAAGAAGCTGCTAGTCAGTCATTTTAGTCACGTCTGACTCTTTGTGATCCCATTTAGAGTTTTCTGGGCACGGATATTGGAGTGGTTTGCCATTTGCTTCTCCGGCTCATTTTACGGATGAGGAAACTGAGGCAAACAGGGTAAAGTGACTTGCCCAGGGTCTCATAGCTCATAAGTATCTGAGGCTGGATTTGAACTCAGGAAGATGAGTCTTCCTGACTCCAGGCCCGGTGCTCTATGTACTATGGCACTACCTAGAAGAGTTCAAGTTCTGCCTCAAGCACTTACTAGCTGTGTGATCCTCGGCAAGTCACTTCATCTCTCTGTGCCTTGGTTTCCTCATTTGTGAAACTTTTTGCAAACCTTAAAGCACTAAATAAATGCTAGCTCTAAAGACCCTATAATCAGTTTGGCAATGATGACCAGAGATGGTAATAGTCCCACAGAGCAAAGCTAACGTCCATTCCAGGAAACAACAACAAAAACCCAGCAGAAGGAAATTCTTCTGTGGGAGCTGAGCATAGGAAATGTTTGCTGCAGAGATGAAAGATATCTGTAGTCCTCTTCTAAGCACACTTAGAGGCAGAGAAGCATTGGTGCCCTGTCAGGGGGCCGCAGAAGAGAAAATAAAATAAACTGAATTATTCTGTATCTTGAAACACCTATAACTTCACAAAACAGCCAAATTTTGTTAGAGCGCAGATCATTATCATATATGCTAATCAGCAAGCAATTATTAGGTACCTGCTGTTTGCCAGTTCTGTGGCAAGCACTGGGAGTATAACTACAACAGAGAAATAGCTCTTGTCTTTGAGGAGCTTACACTCTAACACATGCCGACAACCTAACATATATTTTAGAGTTTTAAGATGGTACCAACAAGGTCTAATTACGTGCAATGAGGTATCAAGGACGACACAACGGTGGTAAACATCAAGCCTTTAATGGTGGTAGTGGTTTTTCCTGTTCTCAAACAATAAAATCATAAAGAAGATATACAGCATCATCACTGGACTAGATATACTGAGGCAGGAGTACAATGACCACCTAAAAATGTTTAAGATTTAAAAAAATTTATTTTTAATTTCCAATATTTACTTTTATAAGATTTTGAGTTCTAAATTTCCCCCTCTCTCCCCTACCCTCTCCCCAAGATAGTCTGCAGTCTGATATAGGATACACATGTACAATTATTATACATATTTCCACAATAGTTACATTGAGTACGAAGAATCAGAACAAAAGGGAAAAAAAAACACGAGGAAAAAAAATAGTATGCTTCAATCTGTATTCAGACTCCTTAGTTCTTTCTCTGGATATGGATAGCATTTTCCATCACGAATCTTTGGAACTGTCTTAGATCACTGCATTGCTGAGAAAAGCCAAGTACCACAGTTGGTCATTGTACAATGTGGCTGTTACTGTGTACAATGTTCTGGTTTTGCTTACTTCACTCAGCATCAGTTCATGTAATCTTTCCAGGTTTTTTTGAAGTCTGCCTGCTCCTCATTTCTTATAGTACAAGAGTATCCCATTACATGCATATACCACAACTTGTTCAGCCATTCCCGGATTGATGGGCATCCCCTCCATTTCCAATTCTTTGCCACCACAGAAAGAACTGCTATAAATATTTTTGTACATGTGAGTCCTTTTCCCACTTTTATGATCTCTTTGGGATATAGCCCTAGTAGTGGTAATGTTAGATCAGAGGGTATGCAGTTTTATATCCCTTTGGGCATAGTTCCAAATCGCTCTCCAAAATAGTTGGATTAGTTCACAACTCCACCAACAATGGATACAATGACCATTTTTTGAGAGCTGCAATACTCACTAAGGCCACTAAGGAACACAGGACTTAGACCAGACAGCCGAGCCCACATCTTAGCTTAGATGCATACTAGAGGCAGCTCTGGTATGGTGGCAAAAGTACTGGACTGAGAGTTAGAGAATCTGAGTTTAAATCTGGACTCTGTTATTGACACTGTGTCACCGTGGGGAAATCAAGTCCCTCTTGGGCCTGAATTGCCGCATCTGCAGAAGGAGGGGATTGTGCTAAACAATCTCTCAAGTCTTCCAATCTAAATCCCATGACTCTATAACTGGGCAACTCAGGCTTTTCTCACCTAGAAAATAGGGATGATAATATACTATCTACTCCACAGAGTGATTATAAGAAAGTATTTTATAAAATGTCAAGTGCTACATATGAAGTGACCTACTATTTAGCAAATAAGTTATTTCTATGAAAATGCAAATTGTCACTTCCTTGTCCTGATCTGTCTTACATCTGTAGCAACTACAGGAAGGGAAGCAGTTGCCGGTGGGCTTGTATGAAGAGAGGTTGCAAAGGGGTCTGCTTTCTGACTTGCACAGCTGGCACAGAACCATTAGTGTAAATAAACAACAACTACTTAGTGTCTCTCTCATCTTCTCTTCCTGTCATACATGATGGAGTCAGAAATCTGGAGATCATGAGACTTGCTCGTTTCACTTAAAAATCTTGTTGCTCCACAGAGTTTTCCCCATCTATTTTCCCTGTATATATTTGGCTAACTTATGTGCAATAGTTTATATTTACACAACATATTAAGGTTTATAAAATACACAAATTAACTCACTTGATCCTCATAAAAACCCTGTGAAAGGCAAACTAAAATTATCATTTTCATTTACTGGTAAGGAAACTGAGGCTCAGAAAGGTTAGATGATTTGTCTAAGGCCATACAACTAGAGAGCACCAGAGGTGAGATATGAACCCAGGTTTCTCATATCCTGACTCTCCTAACTCCAAATCAGTACTTCAGTACCCTTTTTACTGCGCAGTACTACCTCTGAGAACAGGACCTTATCTATCACCATAATGCTATGTAAACTCTAGAGACATTCCTAATGTTTCATAGCTATTAATGGAGCCATACAAAAGTGTTAATTGAATCTGACATAAAATATATTACCTATATTATCCATTTCAAGTTACATGATGCAGAAAATAGGAAATAGGTTATCCTCAGCTCGATGTTGTTTCTGGCTAAGGTTCATCTAGGCTTACAAAGAGTGTGCCTGTAAGAAACCCAAAGTTACACTTTAAATGAACCTCATCTTGAAAGCAAGTACTTCTAGGACATTAAAGATTCCTTTTTCCGTTGATGAGTCAGTCATTTGGATGAAGTAAATAACCTCACCATATTGTGAACATATGGGTGAGAAGTACCAGTCCCAAAGAAGGTCATATGGTGTTGAACATGCTAAGCTTTTAAAATACATGAAATTATTTATTTCCTTAAGCCTAAAGTATGAAGATGACCCTTATGGGGGAAAAACTGCTACAACTGCCCTAATTAGGGAGCTAAATGAATCAACTTGGCAAGTAAAAACTCCCCAGATTCTGTTCTTCAATGGGCAATGTGCCATTGGCCTCCATAATCAAGGATGGAGCTACTGATGGTGTGTATGTAGGAGTGGCTAAGATGATCCATATGTGACTAATAGTTCTTTCCACTGTGGGGACATGTGATGACTGGTCTTTGATAATGCAGTTTTGGTGACTGTTAGCAGTTCATGGAGGTTTGTAGCTCCACCTATAAACATCTTGCGGTTACTCTGAAGAAATTCTTTCAAAAACAGACAGCTCTTTCTTGAATGCTGCACACCAGGCTGGCATATCTGATGGGGCTGCTATTTCCCAGGAAGCTGTATCATGTGGTGGCTGAAATATATGCCAATGTATTTTTGATAGAATTCCAAATTGCCCTCCTTTCTATCCTCATTTTAACTTATTCAAAAGATGCTTGGGCATCCTGCATTCATTCTCTTCAGAGGTAAACATAACATGGTAAAAAGAGATCCAAGATGGGCTTGGGAGACACGTTGGACGAGATGACTTCTGTGATCTCTCCAACAATGAGATTCTGTGAAGGTAGAATCAGTGAACTGTGTGCTCTTGGCCAAGTCACGTAGTTTTTCAGGACCTCAGTATCTCCATTTGTAAAATGGGAATCAGAATTCTACCTAGCTCAATAGTGCCAGCATGAAAAAATACAGTTTGTAGACCTTAATGTCTTGCATAAATGTGATCTATTATTATTATTGTTATTGTCTATTCTCTTTGTGTGTACAGTACTGCGCTGTGGCACCAGTGGTAGGTTGATTAGAACACAAGAAAGTGCTGCCAGGAACGCCGCCTAGTAATTCAATGTTTAGTGAGCTTGACAGATGGCATACATGGAACGGCATCATTACAAGAGCTAACATTTATATAGCACCTCCTATGTGCCAAGCCCTTTATTAAGAGCTTTACAAATATTACCTTGTTTGATCCTCACAACAACCCTGGAAGGTGGGTGCTGTTATTACCCCCATTTTACAAGTAAGGAAACTGAGGTAAACAAGTTAAGTGACTTGCCCAGGGTCATACAGCTAGGAAGATGAGTCTTTCTGACTCCAGGCCCTGCACTCTATCCACTGTGCCATCTAGCTGCCAAAAGAGCCAGGTCAGCATCCTTAATAAACTTAAAATTCACAGCTGTGTAGACATGACTCCTACTTCAGTCTTTCCTTGAGCTAAAGCATTGTATCAGCAAGGTGACATCATACTGCCAAGCATTTTGCCCGAGATCTGGAATATATTCTTCAAGTAGATCAGTGATCTAGGCAATGTGGACGTGTCCTCTACCGTAGTTGGCTAGAGAGAGTTCACCAACGCACCAGGGGCCTTCCTTGCAGGCTCCCGAGAGAGTACATGGGATGTCCACTGGGGACACATGAAAAAGCCTTCATCCCCCTTCTTTTTCAAGGTTCTGGAGCTGTTCCATGTTGCAGCCTGTTCTAACCCACACAGCTTCTCTATTGCCCTCAGTAATACTAACCTTAATTCTTCAGAGAACATCACGTTCCACAACTTGGAGCTATCCAACACTGATAAGACAACGGAATGAACAAGCTAGACCTTTGTTTGTTGGCCATTAAAGCAGCTTTTCAGTTTCTTGGAAGCAATCCAGCTTGCTCTCTCTTTCTCCTGTTTAGTTCTGCGTCCAACTCATTCTCTAAGTTTACTGTCTTTCCAAGAGACATCTATTGTGATAGATGAGTTCTAAGCCATCCAGCTGGCCACATGGCATAAAGGGCATTCTGCATCCATTTGGTTTTCTGGTGTGAATGGTCATGGATTTTTTCCAGGAGACACTGAAGGATTCTTGGGCTCGTCAGCTATGTCATGCGCAAAAAGGAACACCTACAGGACCTTAACACGGATGGGGCACCTGTAGAGATTAGACTATCAGATCTAATGGGAAGCCTCTGACACTGTCATTCCCCTTACCTCCCTGATTCTCTTTTCCCTCTGGGTTCCTGGGACGCCACTCTCTCCTGGTTCTTCAGTCCTGTCTACTCAATTACTCCTTCTCAGTCTCCTCTGCTGGATCTCCACCCAGGTTTCCCTCCCAAACCACTGGGGTCCCCCAAGGCTCCGTCCTGTCAGACTGCTCCCTTTTCTTTATGAACATAACAACACAAGGGACTTCTCCAATATCTTGTTTAACTTCTCGTGATGTATGTGTGGAGTCAGTTTTGACTTTGAAGCAGTAGCTTCTCACTTAACCATCTCTGCAGCTAAGCCATTAGCTCCTGGAGCACATTTCCATCAATGCTCCCAGGGGCTCTGACAGCTGCACTGATTTTTCCAAAGCTGGAATAATTCTGCAAAATGCTCTATGTAGCCTTCTCAGTGAGGTGGAATAAGGAAACCACACCAGCCTTTGATACTTTTCTAGCACCCTTCTTTTAGATATCGGCTTTAAAAGCCTAGAGACCTGTACCACAGATGGGGGCTGACTTATTTGATCTTAAACATAGATGATTAAAGATTATGCTCAGACAGACATTTAAGCACATCAGAATGTGCTGGCATAAACTGACATGAACTATCAGCATCAACTTCTCCCACTGACCCCGGCTGTGACAGTTTATAAATCTCTGTAGCCAATTTAACGGCGAGCTCCCCCACAAAGTCCACGCTGGGGTCCATCCCAGAAAGCTGCTTGAGCCTCACAGTGCTACCAGTGTGTGCTCTATTGGTGTAGCCACTGGGGGCCCAGTGTCCTGTGTTAAGTATGCCACAATAAGAGAGAGGAAGAGGGCTTTAATGGGGACAGAACAGATATAGGCCAGGGATAAATAAATCGGCATTTATGGTCAGAGTGGCTTGAGAAGGAGCTATGACTCACCTTTAAATCAAATTCACACAAGCATTTTCCTCGCAGATATTAAAGTAGGCTCACTTAGACTAGACAGCTAACAAAAGTAAATAAGCAAGTTCAGGGGCTCTGAATAGAGTGACTGATGTACTACAGGCCGAAGCACAATGACCAATACAAGGAAATCATTACTGAGTAAAAGAACTGATGATATCTCAGTTATGGAATTACTTTTTAGAAAAATATTAGAAGCTACAGTCTTCCTGGAAAGGGAATGGGAGAGCTCGGGTTTCAGCAAACAAGTAGAACAAGCAGCCTCTGAAGCCTGGGCCTGAGTTTGATTTTCTTTTATGTAAGTAGGATCTCACATTTTTCTACCATGTCTGAGTGACCACAATTTGCATTGTTGTTTTTCCCCCAAAATCCACAACATCAACTATAGCTCTTCCCTAAGGCAATGCATGTCTCTCTGCCCTTCTACAGACAGCTGCTCGAACTATAAAATCTTCCTAATATGGAATATTATAAATACTCTTTTATGAAATGGTAATCTTGGAATAGGAAACTAACGCCAGCTTCAGTGTGGTAGATCTGCTCTCACAAACTGACTCTAAAGATTGGGCCTCAGCCTGCACAGAGAGAGCGCTCTATAATCTGGAACAGTTCTGTAACCTATTCATCCATCTTCACTTAAGAGTGAGTTGTGGCCCAAGATTCTGAGGTAACCCACCTTCTTAAGAAAGATGCCGGGAGATTATTCATGTCCACTAAGCATGGAGACATTCTCAATTTACTTTCTAGAGCTGACTACTTCCACACTCACAAACTTGAGCTTTTAATTAGTATAGCTGGAGGGGCCTAATGAGTTACTGATGTTTATTTCTAGTGTCTTTAAAAAAATTATTAAGGATTAAGATAGAGGAAATTGACATTTTAGTTCCACAGAATTCTCCTTCTAGGGTACATGTAACAAAAGGCATTTTGTATGTCAACAATGAAAAGAAATAAGCAAATATGAAAACACTGGCATGCCCCATTTCGATGCTCATATTTTGGGGTGGATTCTATTTATTTTTCCATGTCCTAAGGCTTCTGAAAAGCTTTGGAAAACTCAAGATGAAGGATGGAAAATATGGACAAAAATGCTTATTTTTTCTTAGTTTCATTCCAAATTAAGCAGAACTTCTTAATGCCTTCCCAGCCATTTGTATATTTGCAAATATGAGATTCCTAATTTCAAGAAATCCCTCAAATCTGATTGCATCAGTCTGGTTTCTGAAGGGTGAAAATCTATTGCAAACTAATTAACAAATGATCTCACTATTATACTTTGGAAAGAAAAATTAAAATATTTCAACAACAGGGCTAAACACATGTGCCAACAGCTGCTTTATCTCCTGCCTCTAAGTGAGTTTATTTTTTGTGGGAGATCAAAGAATTCAGAAGCAACATCAGGATTTGTAAAGGTGAAAACTATATATAGTAGATGGTCAAGACTGATCACACTGTACCTGAAATGTAAATATAACACTGAAAAATCAGGAACAGTTGGCCAAATTTGGATCAAGATCACTTTTGGTAGGGGGTAGGAGGTGGTAATTCTGAGAGTAAAGCCTTGAGGAAAAAGAGTATGCTATGTACTATATGAAGCAAAGAACAACACAGAAGAAAAAGTCCTTGGCCAGCTCCAAAAGCAAGAACCAGAATTCTGAAAATCTTTCATGGCAATTACCTACCATGGACCATATGATACCCTGTGGCTTTGGCCTCGTGCAGCCGGTCACAATCACTCTGGTGGGAGTGAGGATGTAATCCACAGTTAGATCATGGTCACCAAGCAGCTCTTCAGGTATATCAACCACCTGATGGGACAAAAATGTGTCAAACTTCAACAGAAACAAATCCTTATGGGCCAGAGATCACCTTGGAAAACCTCAAACTAATGTTATCTATGTGGTTTTGTATTTTTATTTATTTTGTTAAACATTTTCCAATTCCATTTTAATTTGGTTCTCGCCACACTGGGGAGTTTTGCTGACAGTCAGTGAGTTTGAAACCTCTGGTGTGGATGATCTGACAAGGCCTGGTGCCCAACTTAAGTTTACTGAAGGAGTCATTAGTAGGAACAGAACACACTGGTTACAGGAAATCATACCCAAATTTACATTTTGATGGGGGGCCCGCTTGTGGTATCACTAAATGAATCCAGCCCTAGCAGCTTAAAAACAACACATGGCACAATCACAATCAGCGTGAGGGCAGTAAAACAGATGCACAGATAAACACACTCACACACGTACAGAACAGAGAAGGAGGGTGATGGTGTTACTTAGTTCAGCTGACAGAAATTACCTGGCAGTCATGCACAATGGTCACTACTGGGGTCTCCTCCCGGACTGCTCCCATGGATACCATCATTGCATATTCCATGTCAGCATAACCTTCTCCCTTCCCAATTCTCCATCCTGCAAGTAAACAAGGCCATGACACCAATGACAGCTTATAGGGTGTGGGAAACAGCAAAGGAACAGTTTTAATTTTGTTGTGTCAGCGCTAAAATTCAAAACGACGCTTGTCCCTGCCAAACGAGTCCATGCTCACAGGAAGCTAACTTAAGGTGGACCTCCTATAGTCAAAAGTCCATGATGTAGCTCGAAACGCTTCTGCTACATGATATCAGAGGCACAGTTCCTAAGAATGAGTATTCTGAATGCATATTAGAAAGGAAAATGAATTTCACAGAAATATCTCACCACTAATCTATGGCAACAAGGATTCTTTTTAAAGATAATGAAATAGCAATTTAGAAACATACTTGAACAGATCTCTAACAAAATGTTAAATGTTTTTTTAAAAATAATTTCCTGGGAAGAAAAAGTCAAGCCTTCAAAAGTGAGGATGTGTAGCCTGAAATGATGGTAAATGACAATAGTTACACTTACATATTATTTTAGGTGAAGAAGTACTTATTGTACATTATCTTGTGTGGTTCTTTGGAACAACCCTGTGAAGTAGGCCAAATAAGTATTGTTATCTTTGTTTTACAAATGAGGAAAGTTCTGATAGGTAAGGCAGCCTCTCTGATGTCACATAAGGCAGAGCAGAAACTGGACTCCACATCTTTTGACCATGTTGCCTCTCAGACATATGTCTTCTAAAAATCACTCTACATTATCTTAATCACCAAGAAATGCTCCAGTGAGACATGGGCTAAGTAGAGCTGTGCTGTTGCTCAGTCAATTCAGTTATATCTGACTCTTTATGACTCCATTTGGGGTTTTCTTGGCAGAGATACTGGAGTGGTTTGCCATTTCCTCCTCCAGCTCATTTTACAGATGAGAAAATTGAGGCAAACAAGATGAAGTGACTTGCCCAGGGTCACAACTAGTAAGTGTCTGAGGCCAGGTTTGAACTCAGGAAGGTAAGTCTTCTTGACTCCAGGTCTCCCACTCTATGCACTATGGCGCCACCTAGCGGCCTAACCAGTACTCTTTTTTAAATAGGGAAATGGAAGTTAAGAGTAAAAGGATTTATCTGAATGAAATGTGGATTCAAACCCAGAATTCTTAGATTCTTAAAGAATCTATCACATCAAACTTCTACAAAGACAGCAAATACGAAAAGAAAGGTTTTTGGTTTCTTTGGTTTTTTTAAATCTCAAAAGATCCATTCTTTTATATTATTACCATTCTAGGACACTAGCTATTTTGGAAATCTTGCGTATAGCCTAATATGGTTCACAAGGACCTCAAATAATTCTGATCCTGGGAGAGGTTAATATAAGGCCTCAATTTACAATGTTCACTCTTTCTCATCTCTCCCATTTCTTTAGTCTCTCTCTCTCTCTCTCTCTCTCTCTCTCTCTCTCTCTCTCTCTCT
Source organism: Phascolarctos cinereus (assembly GCF_003287225.1). Lineage (NCBI taxonomy): Eukaryota > Metazoa > Chordata > Mammalia > Diprotodontia > Phascolarctidae > Phascolarctos > Phascolarctos cinereus. The sequence continues at coordinate 55,822,163 of NW_027555625.1, read as the reverse complement.
CTCTCTCTCTCTCTTTCCGTAAAAGATAAAAGAAAAGGCCTTGCTAGCCACAGTCAAAACATTACTTTACAAGTGCATCTCTGCTAATATGCTGACCCCAGGTGGAACCTACCGATTCTCCAATTTAAACAGATTACTTTCAAAGTGCCTGGGTTTGAAGCATACAAGATGGCCTTGTAGAGTGGAAATAGCAGCATGAGGAAAAAGTCCACCATAAACCACAGGAGCTTAACTGCTTGGGGCAGTTGAGGGGTGAGCTGCCTGGCCAAGGGAGCATAGCCTTGCCAGAGGCTGTCCTGAAGGTGGCACAGCTCTGTTCCCCTGGCAAAGGACCAAAGGCTTCTGAAAAATTGGCGAGGAATATAAGGGACACGCTGTGCTGTTAAAGACACAACTGATTACAAGAAAAACAAAGCTCAGAAGCTAAGGCTTTTCCACTGTTCAAGTCCCTCACAAACCAATGATTTACTGCAAATATATTCAGCTTCAGGCTCAGGTAACTTGAGAAAAAAGAGGAGGCTTATTTTAAGACCTTTTCCTTAAAGTAGGTGAATTTGAAAATGATGAATTATTTGAAGAGTCAACTTAATCCTCAGTAATCTACCCACGACTGTTTTAATTAGGAGGACCATACAATACAGTAAAAGAGTGCTGTGCCAGCAGGTTCAGCTCTAACTTCTTTTTTTTTTTTTTGGTGAGGCAATTGGGGTTAAGTGACTTGCCCAGAGTCACACAGCTAATGCGTGTTATGTGTCTGAGGTCGGATTTGAACCCAGGTCCTCCTGACTCTAGGGCCAGTGCTCTATCCACTGCGCCACCTAACTGCCTCATAACTCTGACTTTAGGTAGATTCTCCAGGGGTGGGGAACCTGCAGCCTCAAGGCCACATGTGGCTCTCTAGGTCCTCAAGTTCAGCCCTTTGACTGAATCCAAACTTCACAGAACAAATCCCCTTAATAAAAGGATTTATTCTGTAAAACTTGGACTCAGTCAAAGGGCTGCACCCAAGGACTTAGAAGGCCATGGGTGGCTTCCAGGTGGCAGGCTCTGCACCTCTGCTCTAGGCTAAACTCAAGCTCTAACTTTACTTCTCTCACCAAACAGGGTTAGGGGTGGGGTAGGCAAAGTCACCACTATTCTGCAGCAGTATTTCCTCATCTATAAAATGAGGTGGCTGGACTTCAGAGCCTCTATATGTCCACAGTAATGATCAGTGGTGACTCAGGCATGTGTCCAACAATGGGCTGATTATCCCGGGGTCATGATCGTAGAAAAATCAATATAGAATACTTTGAGAATAACAACTGAAATCACAGCTATACTAAAAAACATGAATGCAAAAATACCTTAGAAGACAGCATTAACAGAAGTTTCTGAACACACTAATTAATGTTGTTTATTCCTACCTTTTACAGAAACAGCCACTGATCCCACCACTATCAAATCCACTAGGACTCTGGAATCCAAACCTATGGGTACGCTGTAGTTTTTTACACCCTAAAAGCAAAAACATGTTTAAAAACTTCAAATACAATAGCAAAAACAAGGTGGGCTAATGAAACATTGTTGCTTATCACCACAAAATAGAGAGGAAATTCACCACATACTATTTAATAATCATCATTTTGGGTGATAATAAGCCATAGCTATATACTCAAGTTACAAAACTAATTCTTGTGTACCTGAATAAAATTTCTCTTGGTCAAGGGGAAAAAGGATCATTAAGATGTGTGTGTGTGTGTGTGTGTGTGTGTGTGTGTGTGTGTGTGTGTGTGCGCGTGTGTGTGTGTGTGTGATGTATAATATATGTACGTGTATATATATACACACACATATACATCTGTGTGCATACATATCATTAACGAATGAAAGCCTACATTAAAAACAATTAGACTAAAATGTGGTATAATACAAGAAGGACAAAACCAAAGCCTCCTAGAAAGTCTAGAAAAATATAAATTTCAATTTTAATTTAGCATAACCTTCAAAAATTGGAGACAGTTATGAAGTACTATATTGGGCCATGTATGTAAATAGAAAACCACTTCTGAAATTAGCACATATAGTTCATTTTAAAGTTCATGGCCCAAACCACAATGATCATTTCCTCTTATTATTGTTGTTCAAACTGTCACCATCTGTTATCTCTAGATAGCTATTTCCAACAAATCAGGTGAATGATGCTTGCTGAGTCAAAAAATGTTTGCATTTCCTTGGGTGTTAGCCGCAGTGTTCAGTGACTGACCCAGTGATGGGCTGAACCATATTCTTCCTTAATCTCCAACTCCCTCTTCTTAGACTTCCTTTTCTTAGACTCCATCCCTTGGACAGATTTCCCTCCAATATTACTGTTACTGGCTAGGGTTTTCTGTTCAGTTACTCTGAGGAGCAGGAAGGGCTCTGAGCAACTTAAAGACCCCATATACTGAGGGTGATGCAGGAGGCAGGTGGTGAGAGATATGGGCTGGCTCTGTGGGCTATGACAGGTATGGGAGAAGGGAGAAGATGGGTAAATATGTAGGATACTGAGGACAAACTTTAGAAATGCAATCTGCCAAAAAATCAAAGTAACACCAGAGTTTCTGGGACAGATGCACCAGAAGAAAGAGTTTTAGCCATGAAGACAGAACCACCTACATAACTGTCTGACTGTCCACTTGTCTGCTTGTTTATCCCTGTGCTGATCTACATTATTAATTTTAAAAAAAAACAAACCAAAAAACCCCCCAAAATTCTTGCCACATGGTCATGGCCTTAATAGTTACATGTTGTTTTCTATCAATTTTTTTTTTACTAAACCAGCTTGCACCTTAGCAGTAAAATGTTTTAAGCCATATAATAGGCCTTTAATAAATGTTAAATATCTGTTGAAAGATTCTGGATCTCTTATTGTCCTAAAAACTTTGTTTTATAAATTATTAAATGGGAAACTCTATCTTGAGGCCAAGAAGATTATAGAATTCATTAGAATACATATTTGGAAGTGAATGTCTTTGAATTTCAAATTCTATAAACTGTCCATTTTGCAACTAACTGTGGCAAAGGGCCTCTCATAAAATGCACTAATATGAAATTATATATAATGTTAAATAGACATCTTCAATTTTACATCACAACTATATTATATAACATGACAAATCTGAGACTCAAACCTAGGGCCTCCAACCTAGAATTTATTCTTCTTTCTACCGCACCACATTGCCTTGTCCAGAATGTTAGGCTACAGCTAATAAGTGAGCCTTAAAATATTGTGATTCTGATTTTTACAGGGCTGATGGATAGAAACACTTTGAATTTTACAATATGATAGAGAGTGATTGAAATTCTGAAGATACGATACAGGAGAGATTCCAATGAAAAGGAAAAGAGGTAGTCATATAAAAGGCCTATATGGCTTGTAGGGAACAACTGACTTAAAGGCAAGTAGAGATGACGGCAATAGGGGTGGGGGATAAATGAGGATGAATAGAAGAGTAACATGGTCATGTAAAAACAGTCATTGGGCTGCAGCACAGCACAGGAAGAGCTGAGGCTCACGATGAACGCTAAAAAGAACAAGGGCTTCATCAAGTGGGAATGGCTAAAGGAGTTGTAGTATATGATTATGATGGAATACTATTGTGCTCTAAGAAATGACGAGCAAGCAGATTTTAGAAAAACCTGGGAAGAATTATATGAACTGATGCAAAGCGAAGTGAGCAGAAGGAGTAGAACACTGCACATCGTAACAGCAATATTGCAATGATGATCCACTGTGAAAGACTTAGCTACTCTGATCAATTCAAAGATCCAACACAATTTTGAAGGACCCATGATAAAAAATGCTATCTACCTCCAGAGAAAGAACTGATGAACTCAGCGCAGATCAAAGCAAATTTTTTTCACTTTATTTTTCTTGACTTTTCTTTTTTTTTTTTTGCAATCTGGCTAATATGGAAATGTTTTGTATGGCTTCACATATGTAATGGGCATTGTAGTGGTTGCCTTCTCAATGGGCGGAGGAGGGGCTGGAGGAAGGAATATAATTTGGAACTCAATTTTTTTTTAAATGAATGTTAAAAATAAAAGAACAAGGGCTTAAAATATCTGTTTTGAAAGAAAGAAGATGATCACAGAATTCATTAGAAGTTAGAAATTAACTTTAGGAAATTAGGAATTATCTTTCAATTTCAGATTCTATAACATAATTTTTTTTCGGGCACCTAAGCCAAAGGATATAGAATAAAAAGCATCAAGAAGTAAGGCATTATATATAATGTTAAAGAGATTTTCAATTTGGAGTTACAACCTTATGATACAAATTAGAAAAAGTTAATATAGGTATGCTAATAATTGGGGAATTTGGGACCAGATCTGCAATTTCATTGCAGATATGACAGCTGAGCCTCTATCAGTGACCTCTGAAAGACCTTAGAGAAAGGCAGGAGGCTTCAGAACTATGATGGGGTGGACTCTCGCACCTCACTCTTTGTCCCGGGCAGTTCTGTCCACTTCCCACCTTAGGTGGATGGACTATTGCAAACACATCTGAAAGTGACCACATCTGTCAGTATAAATACTATTCTGTTCTTGTTGTCTTTTGCCTCTTTACTGTGATGAGCAAGAGAAATCCTTCAAGTAGAGCAATGAGAAGAGAAAGGATATTTCTTTTCTTTTCTTTTTTTTTCTTTTGAGAAAGGATATTTCCAGGAGTGTTGGTCTAGTTCTAGCCAAAAAGCCAGTCAAGTAACCCAGCTGAGTCATGTGCTCCAGACCAGACTGGATGAGTGTGGTAACAAAACTACCACAAGGCAAATGCTATGCTCCAATCATTAAGGCAAAACATCACCCCCTGTTTTGCAAATCTACTATGCTTCAAATAGTTATCCTAATCTTGACTGCTTGGCAATGACACTGCCATTACCCCATACCCCATATTTTAAACATGGGGCAGGGCATGGCTAAACTCTGAACATTGAAATCAAAAACAAAAAACAAAAAAAACTATGGCGACAGCCTTTCCCTTAACTTGCCCTGCCTCAGGGCCAGGGTAACTGCTGTACCTTTAACATCTCCTGAACAATGTGTTACACCACCATGGGGCCTCAACCGTTGGTCACAGGTTCCCAGGGGCCCTGAGAACCTACCCAAAGTTTTACACAGCTATGTTACTCTAGCTGAATGACACCTCAACCAATAAACCACTTTCTGACCACTGGACTGAGAGTCCACCATTCACAGAACTCAAGGCCCCAACTGTACCCGTAACCAGGCCAAGGATGCACCTGTGCCAACAAACCCTCTCTCACTCTCTTTGATCCCCTCTGTCCCTCAACTGGCGAAAGCCTGGCAAAGGCCATACACGAGCCAGGTCTATAACTATCTGGAACAGGACCACAGTTGCAACACTGCCCTGACTGCTGGTTCAGAGGTCCAGTTTTGAAAATACTGGACGAGCAAAGTAACAATATGTGCTATAATGAGATTTGACCTATACGTTATCTCCATTTGTGTTATTTAAATTAGGAAATAAAATAATTTGAATTAGAACACATTTTATCAAATTCTCCTTTTACCCCTGTTGCAATGGGGGCTGCTTATAAATCAAATTTCCAACTAAATGCTAAAACAGACGTTTCAAAGGCATTTGTTATATATACCACATTTTAACACTAGAGGACAGCAGAGGGGCATCTAGCTTACAAAAATGCTTTTTTTTTAGAGGTGAGTTCATAGAATCCTATGGCATATGCACTCCTCTGGTCGCCCGAAGAGGGGTTTAAAGATGATATAGTCCAACCTGAGTAATCTCCCGTTAGGAGAAACTGAACCCTAGATTCTCCCAATGAGACAAAACCATTTTGAGCAATGGTGAACAGAATCTGGGTCTCTGTACTTGCAAGATTGCTAGAAAATGGAAAATCTTTTATGTGAACTGAACAAATACGGTAAATTATTCATAGCTTTTCTGTCTGAATTACTAAATTCAGAGTTAGTACTTGACATTCCTTTTTGTGGAGCACTTAAAAAATGAAACCACAAATCTCTTTTAAGTAAATTTGACATCGAATTTTCTAAGCTGTCCTGCTTGTCTGCATTTCCTTCTGGATTTCCTTCTATTCATTTATGTGTGTTTAAAAATACTTCAAGGAGGGGCAGCTAGGGAGCGCAGTGAATAGAGCTCTGGCGTTGGAGTCAGGAGGACCTGAATTCAAATCCAGCCTCAGACACTTAACACTTACTAGCTGTGTGACCCTGAGCAAGTCATTTAACCCCAAATGCCTCCCCAAAAAGCAAAAACAAAAAAAAAGCTTCAAGGAGTCATTTTTAAAAATCTTTTTCAGTTTACAAAAATCTATTCTCTCCTTCCTACTTCCACTTTCCACTGAAAAAAAGAAAAACAAAACCCTTGTGACAAATATGCAGTTAAGCAAAACAAATTCTCCTATTAGCCACGCCCCCAAGATATATGATATGTTCATTTTCTGGTTTGCTTTTAAAATAATAATTTATTAATATTCATTATTTTTACATCACCAGAATATTCTCCCTTCTCCTCTCTGAGGACTATTTCATTTAACAAATAACACTTTTTTAAAGAAAAAAAAGGCAGAAAAACAATTATCAACACTGATACATAGAACAAGTCAGAAAATACACGCAATATCACTGTAAAGTAGTGGGGGTGGGAGTATCTTCACATTTATCTTCACTGGGGCCATGTGTGTTCTTTTAAATTTTGCAACATTTATTTTTCACTGTTTTGTAATTGTTCTTTTCTTTCCATTCCTGTGGTTGCTATTTCCGTGGCTCTGCTTACCTCACTGTGTATCAGACTGTGTGCATTTCTCCACACTTCTCTATATTCACATTTATCATTTCTTAGAGCATGGTAATATTCCATTACATTCTTGTATAATTTGTTTAGTCTGTCCTCAATCAATGGACATCCATTTTATTTCCAATTCTTTGCTACCACAAAAAGTGCTACTTTTTGTGTATATGGGAACTTTCTTCTTCCCACTGACCTACTTAGGGTACAAATCTTGTAGTGGAATCTCTGGGTCAAAGGATATGGACATTTTTGTCATTTTATGTGCATAATGTTTTCCAAAATGATTATGAGTCACAGCTCCGCTAACAATGCATATTTCCCCCAAATCCTTCCAACATTGATTATTACCATTTTTTGGTTGTTTTTTTTGCCTATTTGCTAGGCACAAAGTGAAACCTCACGGTTGTTTTGATTTGAATTATCTTATTATTCATTTAGAGCATTCTTTCATATAGTTAGAAGTTTGTAATTCTTCTGTTGAAAAACTGTTCATATTGCTATGATCGAAATGAAGATAAACTTAGGCACAAAGTTTCAAGCACGTTTAATTTACTGGTAAGGCAAGCAATTACCAATAAAAGGGGTCTCTCAGCTCTTCAGTAAGCCAAAAGACCCTGAATGAAATATTTTTTACAGAAAAAAAGGAAGAGTATCCAAAAACTTGAAGGAAGCATCATAGATAGGTAAAACAGTATGACTGGTTACAGGGCTTGAAGCTTCACAGGCATGAGGATCAATATGAGTGTCTGGAAATTAGGAATGAGGGGTTAGCAATGACCCCTCCTTCCATCCTAGAGCTAAGAAATGCTCATTTTTTGAGTCCACTTCCAAGGACAGTTTAGCAAGAGCGGACAAGACTACCTTGGATAACAGACCTGGTGTTCACCTGAATCCCTCAAGGACAACAGATTTCTTTGACACGAGAACAGAACAGTGTAGCTGGAGATCTGAACTTCTAAATGTAGCTTAGAGACAATGAGTAATTTACAAGGAAGCTGAATTTATAATTTTAACTCTGAGACAAATCAAACATGACATTGGCAGTTACAAAAATGTCTGCAGTGAAACAGAACTGAATCAATAACAAAATAAAATCAATTTGATTTTCCCAATTTTCAATATCTTTTGTCTTTATATCTTGGATAGCAAACCCTTATCTGAGAAATTTGATACAAAGATTTTTTTTTCTCCACAGCTGACAGTTTCCCATCTTACCCTAGATAACATTACTTTTGTTTGTGGAGAAGTCTTTCAGCTTCATGTAATCAAGGTGTCTATTTCATCTTTTGTGACTGCCTCTGTCTCTTGTTTGGGTTAAGAACACATCTCCTACCCATGGCTGTGAGAAGTACATGATCTTCTTCTGTTCTATTTTTTTAATGCTGTGATCTTTAATATTAAGGCCACACATCCATTTGGAACTTACTGGTACAGCATGTTGATCTACACATAATTTCTGTCAGACTGCTTTCCAGTTTTCCTAGTAGTTTTCATGAAACAGGCAGTTCTTTACTAAGAAATTTATGTTTTCTAGTTTATCAACCATTAAGTTGTTGAATTCTATTGCTTCTGATTCTCCCATGTGTCATGTTCTGCTGATATCTCTTTTTTAAATATGATTTTGATGACTTCTGCTTTAAACTATAATTTGATGTCTAGAAATACCATTCCCTCTTCATTCCTACCTTTTTCATAACTTCCCTTGATATTCTAGATTTTTTGTTTCTCTGAATGAATTTTATTATATTTTATTAAGTTCTGCAAAGTAGCCCTTTGACAGTTTGATTGGCATAACATTAATGTTATCATTTTTATTCTATTTACATGGCCCAACTGTGAACAATAAATATCCCTCTATCTAATTAAGCTGCTTTTTATTTAAGTATTTTATAATTGAATGCATACAAGTATTTCATGTGTTCTAGTAGATTGATCACCAAATGTCTGATGTATTTTGTGGTTGCTCTGAATGTTATTTCCCTTTGCATTACTATCTCTTGGATTGCTATTATTATGTAGAAATGATGATCATTTTTGTGGGTTTATTTTTGAAGCCTTCAATTTTGCTGAAGTTACTGTCTCAATTAGTATTGTGGATTCCCTAAGCAAACCATCATGTCATCAGCAAACAAAGTTTTTATCTCCTCTCTGCCTACAGAGTATCTAGTTTTAAACTGCACTAAGATTTCTGGGACCTGAATTTATGCCTTTATTTTCTTCCTCTTGTCTTACTGCTACTGCTAGCATTTCTGGAACTACATCAATTAATACTAGGTAGAGAAAGCATCTTTGCTTTATTCTCGTATTCACTGGGAAAGTGTCTAATGCATCTCCAATGCACACGATATTTACTTTTAGTTTTTGATATGTACCTTTTATAATATTAAAAAAGAATTCCTCTGTGTATATTTTTATGGTTTTTAGCATAAATGAATATCGTATTTTGTCAAAAGCTTTTTCTGCATCTATGAGATAATCATATAGTTTGAGATATTTTTGAATACAAACTACTAGGGAAAGACTCCCTAATGAGAAGAACTGTAAGGAAAACTGTAAAGCACTTTATCAGAAACTAGGCTTAAACCCAATGCCATATACCACAATAAGTTCTTAAAATGAATACTTGAAGGACAGCTAGGTTGCTCAGCGGATAGAGCATCGGTCCTGGATTCAGGAGAACCTGAGTTCAAATCTGGCCTTAGACACATAACACTTACTAGCTGTGTGACCCTGAGCAAGTCACTTAACCCCATTGCCCAGCCCCCCCCCAAAAAAAATGAATACTTGACACAAATGTAAAAGGTTATATTATAAAATAACTACAGGAGAATAGGATAGATATCTTTTTGTAACCTTAGGTATGGGGGAAAATGCTTAACCCAAAAAGAAATGAGGGAATCATGGAAGATAAGATAAATAATTTTGAAATGAATGAATGATAAAAGACAATTAGAAAAGTGCTAGATTAGTAATAATTAACTTTTATATGTCACACTTTAAGGCTTATGAAGCACTATCCTCATAGCAACCCTTTGAAGAAGTCAATGACTCTGCATTTATTGCTAATTATGTGCTAAAGTACTCAGGATACAAAGAGAAAAGCAGAGATAGTCCCTGCACCCAAAAAACTCTCATTTTAAAAGCTTTTGCACTAACAGAATCAGTCCACCTAAAATAAAAGAGATTGTTGAGAAGGGAATTTTTTGCATCAACTATCTCAGATACAAGCTGGTTTCCAAAATATACAGGAAGGTTGCGTGAGCTCTCAGGTGGAGTCCCCATGTTGATTGTTTTTACTTAACTGTACTTGTTACAGGAAGGGCTTATATGGAGGAACACACTGAGAAATGACTACAGCATTAAAAAGGCCTCAAAACCTTTTTGTAAAATCCCATATGAATACTAGCTAACGACACATGAAAATCCCTTTTGTACTATCCCACTACTGAAAGCCTCAGACCAAAACAATTCTGATTCTATTTTATCTGACATGTCCATTGTTCACACTTACCTGAGAAGTGGCACATTTTCTCAAGATTTCTTTTGTTGCTCCTGGTGGTGGGACAATCTTATTAAATAATCCCGTTCTCAATCGTGGCGTAGGAACTAACAAAGTTTTTCTGCCCTTTTATAGAAAAAAGCAGAAAGAGATTACAAATGGAAACGCATCCCTTATTTCTTCAAACTACATCAGACAGAGAACCTACTCTACATGTTGTTTTTGCGCACGACCAGGACACCACCTCTTTAAAGGAACCAATATACAAAGTTAAGTACAGTAATTGCTTTGGGTTTTTGGTACCTTTTTAGTTGAAATGTTTACAGGACAGTCCATTATACATGATACCATATCAAACCAATGGCATGGATTTCATGTCTTATATAATGGGTATTAATTTCTTAAAAGACAGCACAGCACTTACTAAGCTGTTCAGTCATATTCAGTTACCCATAAGGATTTTGAATAATTATAAGTGATTTGTTTAAAATTACTTTAATGATACAAACTCTGATCAAATTGTTTATGAATTTCAATCACAATATTTCTGTGCTTCCTATGCTCTCATTCATGTTCAGTATAGTCTTTGGCATTTCATGCCTTGGTTGTTATTTTCATTAGAAAACTATGTGCTATATTTATTCATTTATTCACAAAAGTATAATAATCCACCAACCCAACTAACTGTTAATAGCTGGTCTAATGATTAACACTATCAGTATTTGTGGGTCACTATTTGTTATGTTTATTAAGAGCTTATAAATTCCAAATCCAGCACTCTGGCCACTCTACCTCTGACAACAAAGGCCCCTGTCCAAAAGGTCTCTGCTGGCCTGTCACTGATACTTAAAACTATACCATTAGAAATTCAGTTTGTTGGGATTAAGGTATCATTTCCTATACAAGTATCCTTGAAAAATCTATTATATTGACTCAGAGTGCAGAATGAGACATGTAGTTTTTGGAAATGGCTAATGTGGGAATTTATTTTGCTTGATTGGTATATTTATTTGTTTGTTTGTTTGTTTTTAGGCAATTGGGGTTAAGTGACTTACCCAGGGTCACACAGTTAGTAAGCGTCAGGTGCTTGGTCTGAGGCCGAATTTGAACTCAGGTCCTCCTGACTTCAGGGCTAGTGCTCTATCCACTGTGCCACCTAGCTGCCCCTTGACTGGTATATTTATTACAAGGATTTTCTTTTCTTTTCTTTTTTTTCCAGTGGGGTTGGGTTAGGGGCAAGGAAGTGGAAGGGAGAGAAAATAGGGGTTTTTTTATTTAAAAAAAAAAAGGGGAAATAAAGATCGATCCATAAAAATAAAAGAAAAAGCTGTTATTGCCCAATAACTAGGGTACAGTGATTTTTCTCGGGTGTTGTCACACAGTGGGGGGCATCTACTAACAATGATCCAGAGACCACAGTCCTAAATTTCTTTAGTCTTCCCCCAACTTGTAGCGTGGGGTGGGAACCCACTCCTGATATAATTGATTGCGCTGCCTTCTGCAAAGCTGTTGTACTCACTCCCAGTTGTTTTTGCCACAGGGAGGAAAAAAGGTCTAGTTATGTATACGAGCTATGACAATGAGTAAGCCATTACTAATTAATTACAGCATGGTATAAGTCAGTTTTTTGGTTCCTTCCTAACCTGAAAGGTACCTGAGAGCAAGTTTTGATCCACAGGGATGGCGCACTGCTCAGGATAAGAAAGGCTAGGTGAGGTGCTCATGACTCCTCAAAAGAGGAGTCAACAAAAGGGAAGGGGGAAAGACCTGAAGACAAAATTCACCAATCTCAAAATTCTGCCTACGTCCTTTTTCTCAGTTATTATTAGAAACACAAACTACTATAAGCTGGAAAGAATCTCAGAGGCATCAGTTTCAACCTCCTCATTTTGCAAGAGAAGAAACTGAAACACAAACTGGTGAAAAGACTTGCCCAGAGGCACACAGCTAGCATACATCTGAGGCAGGATTCACACCCAGGTATTCTGGACTCACAGAACACACCATGAGGGGACTGGGCATTTGTAGTCTGGAGGACTTGCCTTAAAGTACTGAAAAGATGCCGAAGGGGTCATTACACTAGAAGCAGTGGGTGGAAGCTGTAAAGAGGCACATTCAACCTAGATGTAAGGGAAAACGTGCTAACCATGAGAGCTGTCCAAAAGTAAATGCCTGTCTGATCCAGGAAGTAACTGATTCCCCATTAATGGGGATCTCTACTAGCTGGGGCTATCATAGAAGGTAACCCTTGGTCAGATACAGATTAGATTAAATGGCTTCTGAGCTATTTTCAGCTCCAAGAATTCATGGAGCACCATCTTATTCAAGCAAAAGATACTGACTGCTTAGAAAATATACTGATTTTATCTTAGCAAAGTATCCACTTTAGGGAAGGTGTGATTACCTGTAGTACTATTAGTCGAACTCCTTCCAAAGGTTTATCAGGATCCACTTTAACTTCTTGCATTCTGGAGTAGCCTTCTAGCTCTCTGATATTTTGGCAAGCCTCATAAGACCCCTACATAGGTAAAAAAGATATACCATCATCTTACTTACATCAAGTGCAAGGAAGCGAGCATTTTTCTGGGGAGCATCAGGATTTACTTTAACAGTCCTGGACATTTTAAATTCCTGTAAATGCAGCAGTCTTTCAGCAGCATGAGAAGAACCCTAGTTTTAAAAAAGAACAGCACATTACTTAAGGGCCTCCTAGACTTAAAGCTGAGTAAAGAAAAGCTTCTAACAACCCCATCTTATGACACATAGAGATTAAGCCAACTTCTATTTCCCCAAACCAGCAACTACAAATTATAGGACCATACATGCTCAGGCTTGAGCTTTCCATAGGTAGCTAGTAGGCCTCTATGCTACCATTCTCATGTCCTTTTGGCTTAAAATTGGTTTAAAAATTGTTGGCTTAAAATTTGGACCTTTTGACCAAAACTTCCTTGTGAAGAATTATGCATTCACTAAGTATGTTTACTTAGGGGGGTATTTATTGTCTTATGGAGGGGGAGTTCTGAGGCTCCAATGAGAAAATGGGCATAAAGTATTTTGTATACTTGTAAATCACTAACTGTCAGTTATCACTATTATTAAAACTGGATATAAATTCAGAGGATTTAGTTTCTGGAGTAAATAGGTTAGTTTTGAAGTCAGGAAGATCTGGTTTCAAAAGTCTAGCCTCTGACAGAATCCATTTAACATCTCTATGACAGAAGGAAGGATGGAACGAAGGAAGGAAAGAGGGAAGGAAGGAAGGAAAGGAGGGAGGAAGGAAAAGAAGGAAGGAAGGATCAATTATGTGCCAGGCACTATGCTAAGCCCTTTACAAATATTATCTCACTTTATTCTCACGACAACCCTAAGGGTAGGTGCTATAATTACTCCCAATTTACACTTGAGGAAAGTGAGGCAGACAGAGGTGAAGTAACTTGCCCAGAGTCATACAATTAGTAAGTGTCCGAGGCTGGATTTTTTTTTTTTTGGCTAGGCAAGGGGGTTAAGTGACTTGCCCAGGATCACACAGCTACTAAGTGTCAAGTGTCTGAGGCCAGATTTGAACTCAAGTCTTCCGGACTCCACGGCTGGTGCTCTATCCACCGTGCCACCTAGCTGCCCCTTTTTTGTTTTTTGCTGTCCCCCCCTCCCCTCAGGCTGGATTTGAAATGAGACCTTCTTGACCCCAGGCTAAGTGCTCTGTATCACCTAGCTGTCTCCAAGACTCGAAGTTACCCACTGAGTTCCCAGTCTTCATCAGTGGAGGGAATGTCCATATTAGTTCATCATTATGATGAAATCGCAGATCCAGACAAAAACCAACAATAAAAACAATAACTGCTCAATTGTTTATAATTGTCAGGAAACAAGATGTTCCCCAGAATGGGGCAGCAGAGATGGCACCCTTAGATTGACTCTACTTAGCGCTTGTGTGAGCCCAGGCTACACAAGTCCCTGAGTCTCCCTGGATCTCTATAAAATGACAGAAATGTACTAGACAGCCATTAATGTCTTTTCCAGCTCTAAAGTGTATAGACTTAAGTCAGTTTGCAAGGTCATAGAAGCTTACTCCTTCAAGCATCAAGGGCTTTTAAAAATTTTGGTGGAAACTTTTCTAAGAGCTAGAACAGGAGTGGGACACCTGTGGCCTCAAGGCCACATGTGGCCTTCAAATGCAGCCCTTTGACTGAATCCAAACTTCACACAACAAATCCCCCTAATAAAAGGATTTTCTAGCTGCTAGAATACCCTTGGTTGATTTTATTTTTTAACATAAGTTCTTATTGCTACCTTTTTTTTTTTCTATCATCATAGTTATCCCAAGGATCTCTTCCCCTCCCCCTTCCCTAGGGCCAGCCTATAACAAATAGTATTTTTAGAGGGGGAAACACACACACACACACACACACACACACACACACACAAAACTGATCAATACACTGAAAATGTCCAACAACCTGTGCAATCTGTAATACCTATGGCCCTCCTACCTCCAGCAGGGGGTAGAATGTCTTCTCAGATACTTTCATTTGAATCCTGTTTGATCTTTCTAATTTTGCAACATTCACTTTTGATTTTCTAGCATGTGGTTGTGGTTTTCCATTTCTACTGTTGTAGTCAGTCACTGTACGTTTTGCTTTCTTGGCTCTGCTTACTTCACTCTGCATCAGTTCATATAGATCTTTCCATGCTTCTCTGTACTGATCACACACATCACTTCTTACAGCACAGTAATATTCCATTACATTCATATATCACGATTTGTTTGGCCATAACCCATCTAATGGGCATCTACTTTGTCTCCAATTCTTGGCTATTACATGTATACACACACACACACACAAAAGCTGCTATAAATATTCCCCCCCAAAACGCTGCTTATTTTGGTGTACATCGGGACTTTCTTCCTTGGGGTCTAAGCCCAAAAATGGAATCTCTGGTTCAAAGGGTATGGACATTTTAGTCACTTTATTTGTATAATTCCAAATAACTCTCTAAAACAGTGATTCCATTTCATAGCTCCACCAACAATATGTTAATGTGACTATCATGCCACAACTCCTCCAATATTATCTATTGCTACTTGTCATTTTTGCCAATTTGCAGGGTGTGAGGTGAAATCTAAGGGGTTTTTTTGATGTGCATTTCTCTTATTATTAGTGATTTGGAACATCGTTTAATGTGTGCATATTTTGCAATTCTTCTTTTGAGATCTGTTTGTTCATATCTTTAGACCATTCATTCTATTTTATATATTTTAGATACCAAAGCCTTATCAGAGAAATTTAATACCAAGCTTTTATTTCTGATTTGACTACTTCCCAACTTATCCTAGATGTATTAATTTTGTCTGTGCAAAAGCTTTTCAGTTTCAGGTAATCAAAGTTTCCAGTTTTATCTTTTGTAATTGCCTCTTTCTTTTGTTTGGCTAAGAATACATCTCCTACCCATAGCTGTAAGAGGTATGTGATCTACTTTTCTTATAATTTTTGACAGCATGATCTTTAATATTAACATGGCATATCCTTTTTTAAAGTTTAAGTACTATTATTTTCTCCAGCTAAATGTAAAGGCAATTTTAAACATTCATTTAAAAAAATTTTGAATTCCAAATTTTCTTCCTCTCTCCCTTCCCCTCAACTTCCCTCTCCCTAAAATGGTAATTTGAAAAAGGTTATATATGTGCAACCATGTATAACATATTTCCATATTAGTCATGTTATAAAAGAAGAAACAGCCCAAAAGGAAAACACACACACATACACACAAATAAAGAAGGTGAAAATAGTATGTTTCCATCTGCATTCAGACTCCATAGTTCTTTCTCTGGATGTGAATCCATCACATGTCCTTTGGAATTGTCTCTGATCACTGCATTGCTGAGAAGAGCTAAGTCAGTCATAGCTGATTATCGAACAACATTGTTGTTACTGTGTACAATGTTCCCCTGCTTCTGCTCACTTCACTTTGCATCAGTTCATGTAAGTCTTTCAAGGTTTTTCTGAAATCTGCCTACTCGTTATTTCTTATAGCATAATAGTATTCTATTACATTTATATACCACAGCTTGTTCAGCCATTCCCCAACAAATGGGCATTCCCTTAATTTCCAATTCACTGCCACCATAAAAAGAGCTACTATAAATATTTTTGTATATGTAGGGTCCTTTCCCCTTTTTTATTATCTCTTTGGGATACAGACCTCGTGGTGGTCTGTTGGGTCAAAGGGTATATGGTTTGACTGCCCTGTGGGCATGGTTCCAAAATGCTCCCAGAATAGCTAGATCAGTTCACAACTCTATCAACAATGCATTACTGTCCCAATTTCCCCACATCTCCGATATTTACCATTTTCCTTTTTTGTCATATTAACCAATTTGATTGGTGTGAGGTGGTGCCTCAGAGTTGTTTTAATTTGCATTTTTCTAATCAATAGTGAATTAGAGCATTTTCTCATATGACTATAGATAGCTTTGATTTCTTCATCTGAAAACTGCCTGTTCATATCCCTTTGACCATATATCAGTCAGAGAATGACTTGTATTCTTGTATAACTTGTATGCTTATATATTTGACTTTGTTCTCCATATATTTGAGAAACGAGGCCTTTATCAGAGACACTTGCTGTAAAAATTGTTTCCCAGCTCTGTTTTCCTTCTAATCTTTGTTGCATTGCTTTTGTTTGTGCAAAAACCTTTTAATTTAATATAATCAAAATTTTCCATTTTACATCTTGTAATGCTCTTTCTCTTTGTGGTCAAAAATTCTTCCCTTCTCCATAGATCTGCCAGGTCAACTATTCCCTGCTCTCCAAATTTGTTTATGGTATCACCCTTCATGTCTAAATCATGAATTCATTTTGACCTTTATCTTTGTATGTGGTGTCAGATGTTGGTCTACAACTAGGTTTTGTGGCAAATCCATTTAATGGTTTGTGGAATATGACATAAGTCAGTTTAAGCCTAATTTCTGGCAGCCTGCTTTGCAGTGTTCCCAGCAGTTTTAACCAAATAAGGAGTTTCCCCCTAAGTAATTTATCTTTTCCATTTTATCTGGGTCAACATTAGGTTATTGAGTTGTAATGTATCTGAATCTCCCTTACCTAGTCTATTCAACTGATCTATATTATGTCATATACATGTATGTATCTATACACATACATATACATACACATACACACACATATAAAATAATATCTAGCAACACCAGATGGTATTGATGACTGTGGCTTTGTACAATAGTTTGAAGTGTGAAACACTATTCCCCTTACTTCATTTCTCTTGATATTCTAGATCTTTTGTTCCCCCAAATGAACTGTTGCTATTTTTATCAAATTCTGTAAGGTGCCCCTTTGATAATTTGATTGATACAGCTTTAAAAGTATAGATTAATTTTGGTAGTATTGTCATTTTTATTATATTGGCATGGCCTAGCTGTGAGCACTGAATATTCCCCTAGCTATTTAAATTGTTTTTTTCTTTACATTTATTTAGTTTTCAACATTCACTTCCACAAGATTTTGAGTTCCAAATTTTCTCCCCATCTCACCCCTCCCTCACCCCAAGATGGTGTGCATTTTGAATACCCCTTCCCCTAATCTGCCCTCCCTTCTATCACCGCTCCCCCTTTTCTTTCCCCCTTTCCCCTTTTATTTTCCTGTAGGGCAGGATAGATTTCTATACCCCACTGCCTGTATATCTTATTTCCCAGTTGCATGTGAAAACAATTTTTAACATTTGTTTTTAAAACTTTGGGTTCCAAATTTTCTCCCTTCCTCCCTTCCCACCCACCCTCATTGAGAAGGCAAGCAACTTGATACAGGTTATACATGCATAGTCATGCAAAACACTTCCATAGTAATGTTGTGAAAAACTAACTATATTTCCTTTCATCCTATCCCACCCCCCATTTATTTTATTCTCTCTTTTGACCCTGTCCCTTCTCAGAAGTGTTTGCTTCTCATTACCCCCTCCCTCAATCTGCCCTCCTCTCTATCATCCCCCTGCTCTTTAATCCCCTTCCCTCCTATTTTCCTGTAGGGTAAGATAGCTTTCCATACCCAATTGAACATGTATGATATTCCCTCCTTAAGTCAAATCCGATAAGAATAAGTTTCACTCATTCTCTCTCACCTTCCCCCACTTCCCCTTCACTGTAAAAGCCTTGCCTGTTTTATGTGAGATAATTTACCTCATTCTACCTCTCCCTTTCTCCTTCTCCCCTTAATTTTATTCTCCAGATATCACCCCTTCATCTTCAACTCACCCTGTGTCCTCTATCTATACATACATACACATAATTTTTTTCCTCCAATTACCCTAATACTGACAAAGGTCTCATGAGTTACAAATATCATCTTTCCCACATAGGAATATAAACAGTTCAACCTTAATAAGTCCCTTATGATTTCTCTTTCCTGTTTACGTCTTTGTGTTTCTCTTGAGTATTTTATTTGAAAGTCAAATTTTCTATTCAGCTCTGGTCTTTTCATCAAGAATGCTTGAAAATCCCCTATTTTACTGAACATCCATTTTTTGTCCGGAAGGATTATACTCAGTTTTGCTGGATAGGTGATTCTTGGCTGCAATCCTATCTCCTTTGACCTCCAGAATATCATATTTCATGCCCTCTGGTCCTGTAATGTAGAAGCTGCTAAAGCTGTGTTATCCTGATTGTGTTTCCACAATACTTGAATTGTTTCTTTCTGGCTGCTTGCAATATTTTCTCCTTGACCTGAGAATTTGGCTACAGTATTCCTAGGAGTTTTCCTTTGGGGATCTCTTTCAGGTGATTGGTGGATTGGTTTCAATTTCTATTTTGCCCACTGGTTCTAGAATATCAGGGCAGTTTTCCTTGATAATTTCTTAAAAGATGATGTCTAGGCTCTTTTTTTTGATGGCTTTCAGATAGTCTAATAATTTTTAAATTATCTCTCCTGGATTTATTTTCCAGGTCAGTTGTTTTTCCAATGACATATTTCACAATGTCTTCTATTTTTTCATTCTTTTACTTTTGCTTTACAATGTCTTGATTTCTCATCAAGTCACTAGCTTCTAATTGCTCCATTCTAATTTTTAAGGAAGTATTTTCTTCAGTGAGCTTTTGGACTTCCTTTTCCATTTGGCCAATTCTGCTTTTTAAGGCATTCTTTTCATTGGCTTTTTGGACCTCTTTTGCCATTTGGGTTAGAGTATTTTTTAAGGTGTTATTTTCTTCAGTATTTTTTGGGGTCTCCTTTAGCAAGCTGTTGACTAGCTTTTCATGATTTTCTTGCATCACTCTCATTTCTCTTCCCAGTTTTTCCTCTACTTCTCTTACTTGCTTCTCAAAATCCTTTTTCAGCTCTTCCATGGCTTGGGACTGATTCTTATTTTTCTTGGAGGCTTTGGACGTAGGAGTTTTGACTCTGTTGTCTTCTTCTGGTTGCATGTTTTGATCTTCTTTGTCACCAAAGAAAGATTCTATGATCTGACTTTTTTGCAACTTTGTTTGCTCATGATCCCAGATAATTTCTTGAGTTTTAAACTCTTTGTTAAGGTAAGGGTCTGCTTCCAGTGTGGAGAATGTACTGTTCCAAGCTTCGAGGGTTTTGTGCAGCTGTTTTCAGAGATACTTCTAGGGACCTGTAAATTTTCAGTTTTTCCAAGGTGGTATGATAAGGGTTGAGGTGTTTCCTCCTTTCCTGGCCTGTGCTCTGTTCTATGAGTTACCACAAGCACTGTTTTCTGCCTTGGAACTATGAGGAGGATTTCCTCTTCTCCACCACCACCACAAGCTCCACCACTCCAGCTCTCCTTCTTGCCCCAAGATCACCACCCAGAACTGTGACCCAGATCCAAGCACAGGCAAAGCAAGAGAATCCTGCACCAGCAGTGAGACCCCTGCAATCACCCTTTGATCAGCCACCAATTGCCCCTCTACCTGTGGGTTGAGAGCTCCAGAAGCAGCCACCGCCCGGGGGTTATGCCAGCACTGAGATCCTCTCTCACTGTGGTCAGATAGACCTTTCCTAGTGACCCTCTAAGCTGTCTTTGGTGTTTGTGGGTTGAGAAGTCTGGAAACCACCACAGCTGCTAGTGATTCAACCTGCTAAGGCCTGCTCCAGGTTCTCTGAGGCCGATCTTTGCCTGTGCACCATGCTGAACTATGATCCTCTCTCTCTCAGCCTGGCGCAACAGATCTTTCCAATCAACCATCCAGGTTGTCTTAGGCTAGAAATTTGTTTCACTCTCTTTTTGTGGGTTCTGCTGCTCTGGAATTTGTTTAGAGCCATTTTTTATAGTTATTTGGAAGGGTTTGGGGGAGAGCTCGAGCAGGTCACTGCTTTTACTCTACCATCTTGGCCTTGCTCCCAATTGTTTTTTTTCTTTAAGGAACATTTTGTAATTGAATCTATAAGTCTTTTGTGTGCTTTGGCAGGTCGATCCTCAAACGTTTTACGCATTTTGTAGTTATTTGGAATAAGATTTCTAATACTGCTTCATGTGCTTTGTTATTATATAAAAATGCAGTTGATTTTTGAGTATTTTGTAGCCTGCAACTTTACTGAAGCTATTGCCTCAATTAGTAATTTTGTAGATTCCCTAGGATTTTCCAAGTAAATCATCCTAGCATCAGCAAATAGGGATAATTTCCTCTTTACCTATCTTTATGCTTGAACTCATTTACTAGATCTGGAGGCCATAGTTCCTTCTGTTGTTAATGTTTTCCCTATTGATTTATCTGCTTCCTGAGATCTTTGGTAATTTCAGTCCCCCCTCCCCATTCCCCTTCCTCCAATCTGTTTTCTCATTCCCTCCTCTTTCATGATGGTTTCTTTGGGAGCTGGATTTCAAAGTGTCTCAGCCTTTTCCCATTCGGGACAATTCACAGTTCAACAGTCTAGGCCTCTGCCCCAAGTGACTTTTAGATAGACAGAACTGGCCCCAATTGGATGCTATGCTCTTTCTCTCAGGCTTAGTCAAGTGCTGTACAACCACCCTTTTCCCCTTCTCCACCCCCAAAACACCCAGTGTCTGGTCATGGTGACCTCCCCCACTCCCTCTATTTCTCAGTTCTCTGGCTCAGCACCAGCATTTCAGAGCTTTGTAGCACTGGTACCACAGGGTTGTGACCCCTGGTAGGTTTTTGCTCCTAAAGTGTTGCCACCATGCTGGCTTAAGTGGCCCAGGTAAACTTCCACAGCCTAGAGCTGGGGTCTCTATGGTACTGGAAAGAAGGGGGGTAGTGGTGGGTGGGTTTTATTGTAAGCCTATATGTTATATCCCTGTATCTGTTAGTGAAACTTTACTGCAGGCAGCATGGGAGGTCAGGGAAGGATGGGTGTTAAGTGGACTCAGGGACAGTGAGGGCTTTTTTTTAACCTTCTTTTGGATTCTGGGTGTCCTACACTGTAGAGATGGCTGAAGTGTCTCCATTTTTGGTGTATGATTTCTATTCTGAAGGTGTGTGATAGGTCATAAGGATCAGGAAAAAATGTCTAGTCCTCCATCTTGTTGCTCACATGACCCAGAAGTCTACCTTACTATTTTTTAAAAAATGTTTTGTTTTGTTTTTTTGATTAAATTTACTCATATATTTAGACTTTGACAGATAATGGAGGACAGAAAGATCTGGCATGCTATGGTCCACAGGGTCACAAAGAGTTGGACACAACCAAATGACTGAAGAACAAACTGATATATTTTATTTTATCACAACAGATACTGGGGAGGTAGTGTGGTATAGTGAAAAGAGCATTAAACTTGCATCATGGGACCTGAGTTTGAATCTTGGCTTTGCTATTTACTACTTGTATGACCTTGGGCAAGTCACCTCACCTCCCTGGGTCTCCACCTCCTCACCTGTAAAATGAGAGGCCCTCTAAGATCCTTTATGGGTCCAGATTTGTGATCCTGCTACCTAATAACTCTCCTTGAAAAATCTCCTTGGAAAAAAATGTAACATGTCTTGATGACACAGAGTCCTTATTTTGAACATGTCACTACAGGCCCTGTTGGTCCCTACATTACTAGTCCCAGGCTACGCTCCTCATACCTGGAAGCTCTTCCTTCCTCAAACATCAGCTGACATGTAGCCTCCTGTCTACTGCCTGGTAACGCCATACTTCCCTGTGGCCCAGAGATAACCCTGGCTGCTCAGAGGCTGTACCAGGTCAAACCAGAAAGGCTTAGAGTACGGCCCAGTGACCCACAAGGCCTGGCCCAGCTCTGTTTAGAAATGTTCATCACCTGCAGGGGGACAGCTCCTGAAGACCACAGCATGCCTATGGATGTGCTCACTTCTCAAAATTCTCTCCTGAATTACTTTCCCATGCAGAGACTTGTAGGAGCTCAGGACCATGCTGATCATCTTAGGAGTGTATGTCACAGAGCTAGAGCTAAGAGGGACCTCAGAGATAACTCAGTCTAGTCCCCTCATTTTACAAATGAGGACACTGAAGGCCCAAAGAACATAAGTGACTTCACCAACATGAAGCAGGCTGTTAAATGTGAGAGGTATAATTTAAACCCAAGTCCTCTGACTCCAGACTCTGGAACTGTTTCTTCAGAAGAGCACTACAACTCCAGGGACACAAGCTACCTGCATAGTCTAGGGTAATTCCACTATGTGTTGCCCCCATACTCAACAAATCAAAAAAACCCACTTCTCTGAGGATTCACAGCTATACTTTGCCACAAACTTCAAGGCATCCACATCTGACATGCCCTTAAACTGCCAAGGACCACCACCTAAACACCAATTTTTTCTTCCACCTCCTTCCCCCTCCAATCAACAAAATGAAATTCTCTCTTGCCCTTGGACTCACACTACTACATCATGCATCCACTAACTACATGCATGCTAATGCTCCATCCACACTCTTCTCCATATTCTCTGTATTACACTCTGGACACACACTGTCACAAATAGCTAGGGGCCAGCTCTCTTATGACCATCAAATCACAATGACTGGCACTGAAAGGATGTCTTGACACTGAGTAATAGTTGAGGAATTAGGACATAGTAAGTAACTACTGGCAATGGTTTTATGCCCATGCTCCCCTCCTTACACAGATGTTTGCATTTTAACTTGGGCGTCCCCAGAGCTATTAAGCTGTATAGACAGGTTATAAATTGCATGAGGAGGGGAAATGTTCACATAGCCAATAGTCTCAGATCTTTGAATCACTGAAGTAGGCGTTTGCCACAAGCAAGTATAAATGACTCTATTTTCACCCCAAAGTGTACATGGGGCACATATGAGAGCTATTTGCCTTTTCAAGGTCTTTTTTCTTTTTTTTTTTCTGGGATCACAGTTATGTTATAGAGATGACTAACATAAGAATTCTGGCTTCAGATAAGTAGGGCATAATATGGCAATTTTCTTATATTGCCCCTAAAATATAAAAACCACACAATAATGATAATGCTACATTAAATTTAATGGAACACCTTACGCTTTAAGTGTTTCTTAAAGAGGATCTCAGTACAGTGGTGAAGATCTAATGGGGAAGAGGCAGAAAAAAACCACTTTGGGGGAAAAAACAAACAATAGCATAGCTAGGCATGGTGGCATAGGCTTGTAATTGCAGATACTAGGGAGGCAGAAGCAATCAGGTCTTGTGGGAATTCTAAGATGACTGGGTGTCAGCACCAAGTCTGGCATCCACAGAACAAGCCCCTGGCACTGGGTGGCACCACGTTGCCAAAGGAGGCCTGAACCAACTCCGGCTGGAAATGGAGCAAGTCAAAGGCCCTGTACAGTCTCAAAGTCAGGACAGGGCCCATGAGTAGCCATACACTTCCAGTCTGGGTGAGATGGGGAAACCCAAGCTTTAATTTAAGGGGAAAAAAAATGGCCTTGATAACTTAGCAATCTCTTCCTGTAATTTATTTTAATAACATACCTCAACTTTTAAAACAGGTTCAGTTTTTTAGATCACTTCCCCTTTTAGGTAGTCTACTTTCTTTTCATGGGAATTAAAACAGTAGTAAAATAAATCAGCAATCTTTTGCAACTGGCCCAGAAAGTTACTTAGTCTAGAGAGCCAGTGGTTTTATCCAAGAGAGCTTGTTTTAGCCTAACTTGTACAAAACAAACTCTTCAGATCTCAGCTTCTAACAAAAACAACAAAACAAAAACTTCACTCTAATACCCAAAACCACATTCATCCCTCCTCTTGGATCCTGACACATAAAAAGGCATCAGCCTGGTCAAAGAAAATGATGATTCTTTCCCTCTGAAAACAAGCAGACTGAAGGATTTCAGTTAGGACTCCTTCCTTCTTCCTTGAACTCAACTTTTCCTACTCTTCTATTTAGCACTAACAAATTACCAGATTGGATCAGGTTAAAAACTTTGTTTTCCCACAGCACTACAAGAACAACAATAAACATTTCTGATCCAAATACCACATTTTCCCTTGCGAGGGCAGTATGGCCTAGTGAAAAGAGGACTGAGCTGGGAGTTAGGAGAACTGGATTTGAATCCTGCCTCAGCCACTTCTTAGGTCTATGCGACTATAAGCAAATCATTTAATCTCTCACAGCCTTAGTTAACTCATTGGTAGAATGTGGATGATCACAGTCCCTTTCTCATGGGATTGTGTGAAGTAAGAACTTTGTTGTTGCTTTGGTTTTCCCTGATACATTCTTATTTCTAAAAATATTTTGCAGTTGTAAACTGAGGCTCAGAATAATAAATTCAGCAATAATGTCCATTCAACAAAGACTTATTGAGCTTCTGCTGTGTGCTAGTTACTTTGCTCAGGAGGACTGAAGAGTAGTAAGCGACTTTCCCTGCTCTCAAGGATTTACAATCCAGTAGTTAAGGTCAGACAAATCACTCTTAGCTTTTCAAAGGAGCCCCTTGCTGGGCTTTATCTTGACAGGACATTTTTCCATGAATTTCCTGAGTAAGGCCAACTTTGTGAAAATGGCATCATGAACAATAACAACATGCTCCTAGCCAGGACCAACATCTTATTTGCTATCAAATAGTAAGCGGCAGCTTTAGCTGAACCTTATATGCAGGACCTGCCCAGCTGTGCTCATAGATATACAATGATTAGTCACTGCAAATGAAAGTTAAGTAACATGATAAGAGATGTCAGTAAACATAAATGCTCTACAGACATAAGGTTTTAATTTTACAATGCTACCAAATGTTCACTGAATTCTAATCCGCCAGGAAGAGACAAAGTAACAGTAATACTAATGTTACTCATTCAGGAATGTGTTGTGTTTGTTTTCAATATTCTAGGAAGGCTTAACTACCTTGAAATTAGGAATCCTATGATGGACAGGCCTCGGAAAATCAGCTATATTTTGTGCTTCCATATAATCCCAAATCTTTTCACGAATTTCTTGTTTGGAGACACCTAAAACATTAACAAAAGAGGTTTGAATTAACTGTCAAATAAATCATTAGGAATCCCATGTTACAGATGGTCAAAGACTACCATATAAGCCTTTAATACACTATAGTCAATCAATCAATAAACATTTATTAAGTGCCTAGTAGGTGCCAGGCATTGTGCTAAGTGTTAGAGGTACAAAAAAGAGGCAAAAGATAGACCCTGTCCTCAAGAAACATAATCTAACAGGGGAGACAAGATACAAACAAGCTATATAATGGGATAAACAGGAAATAATTAACAGAAGAAAGGCACTAGAATTAACAGTGATTGGGACAGGCTTCCTGTAGCAGCTTCTTACACTAAAACATTGTTCTATTAAATCTGATTCAAAACCAAAGCAAGTACTTAAGACACTAGTTTATCTCACAGTGATATGGGCAGCATATCACCATATCATCTCTCCCTGGGGACTGGATTGTTCAACAGTGAACAAATGAATATTTAGAGTTTAGTGGGTCCTCCTATCTAATGTGGCTTCAAGCTGAAATAATGTAAGGGATATCCCTTCACCTCAAGTTACCCACATTATCTTCAAATATATCCTGGTGATGAGAATGACTTTTGCTATTCTCTTTGACAAAACACATGCCTGCTCTGCTCCCTTTCAAGCACTACTCTGAAACTTACCTTCTCAGGAAGTCTTCCCAAGTGAACTCTATCTGACAATGATCACTACATTAATTGCAATCTTCAATCCTCTTGAGGTGATAATGACTTTTTTTAATGGCAGAACTTACATAACCAAACTACAGTTGTACTCTTTTAAAAAGTTACCTCTAGGAAACTATGCATTTATTCCAGTGTTGCCAATACTCAAAACAGTTTCTAGACTCCTCAGCTGAAATTGCTTTCTGAGTCTGTACTACATTTTCCTGAACATCCTCAATGGTGGCAAATACCCATCCTCTGAGGAGAAATTTGATTTTTCAAAATAGACAGAGGTCATTTGGAGACAAGGCTGGTAAATACAAAGGGTGAATAAAGTAGGTAAATCCTTTTGGGGGCCAGAAAAAAAGTTCCCCTATAATGTCACTAAGTTTTATTTATAATTCATACGATATCCATAATGGTTGATTCTAAAGACATGTGACAGCACTACCTAAGTAAGTAAACCATCATCTTCCAAGGTAAGATACTTTGCGTATACAAGTTCTGAGACATCTTTTTAATAGTTTCATTATTGATATAGTTATGATTAATTTGTACTTGTTAATATTTCTCTGTATGTGTTCCATTTCTTTCATACACATTGGATGAGTCCACTCTAGAGTATTTATTTAAAGGAGCTAATAAATCTATGCCAAGAATCACCCAGGATGAGAAGATAAAAGGGTTGTGATCTGCTACAAAGGAGGAAGTATTCCACAGCACCATCTCTAACATAAATGGCTTATGATTGTTTTGGATGATTTCCCACGATCTTTTCCATAAGTTAGAAGGCTGGATTTGAATTCAGGTCTTCCTGACTTTATGTTCAGTGCCCTATCCCCTTGCACCACCTAGCTGTTTCTATAGATGCACAATTTCATAGAAGTGGGTACTCTGCCATAATGTCGACCAGATGCACTTCATCCACTGAGGTCCTCCCAACACGATGAAGGCCTGCTGTTAACCTGCACTCTATCTGAGGGGTCCGCTTCCTTTTCCAATTACACATCTTCTGAATGATCTTTTACAACATTCTCTTGCAAGTCACTGTTGCTAATATTTATGACCCATTCACTGCTACAATACACATTACTGAATGGTCTTTGGGCTACTTGCAGTTTTGATTTTCTGGAGGTTGTGCTGTCCTATCACTAGCAGTGCTTTAACATTTTACCAAGGTAAGAATACTTGGGTTAAAAAGATGTGGGGTTTTTTGGTGGTGGTGGTTGTTTCCAGGAGAAACACAGGAATGTCCTAAGAGCTATACACCTTCCCAAATGCTTTCCTATTAACCAAATGTTGGACTCGACTCTATCCATTGGCAGTGTCTTGACAATGGGCCAGCTCAATAAGCTGTCCACATTTAATTGCATACAGTCTACATCAGGCATATATCAGACAGATTTCAGGGGGTCCATGAACTTGAATGGGAAAATATATCACATAGTTATTTTTCCTAATCTCTACCTCAAATGTAGCACTCCCTTCGATTATGATTTAAAAAAACAAAACATTATTCTGAGAAAGGGTCTATAGGTTTTACCAGACTAAAAGTGAAAGGGAAAAGGAGGAACTGCTAGATACATCAGTGCTGGAGGAGAGTAGACTATGTACCTTGGGCTGACTGTGTTGAAAGAGGCAGAGGTAAGTGTAGAATGGGGAGCTGTATGGAGATCTCTTTGGAAACCAGGCACCATTTGTACTTATTGTACCCATATTTACTAATGTCCATATAACGGGCATTATCCATTTATTTTCCTGTATGGATTATTATGATGAACTCCTCTGAGGGGTTATGAAATTGATTTAGGATGTTCTACAGTATTTGGGAGGTGGATCCAATAAACAACAGAAAAAAGAATATGGAAGCCCTTATGTTCTATAGGAGATACTTCTTTCACTGGGATTATACACTAGACTTTCTCTATAATGAACTACTCTAACTGGATTCTAACATGTCAGGCCTCAATGAACATATGTGAAGAAGCATAAATGACAGTAAAGAAGAGGGACATAGGAAGGCTGGCTGGACCAGACAAGTATACACAAAGGAAATCCATGTTGCAAGTGGTACAATTCAAATTATTATGGGATTAATTCTCAAGACACTTGAAAAAAGGAGAAAATACTGAACAATTGGGAAAACATCATGGGTGGTAACCATTTACTTGCTGTGTGACCTTGGGAGAATCACGTAAGCCTTCTGCAAATCTGAGAATTGGCACCAGTATGGCCTTTAAGCTCCCTTCCCACGCTCGGCCTGTGACAGGATGCACTGCTTGCGTGCAGTATGGGGTGGAAGCAGCAGGGGGGTGGGTCGGGACCTATAGTAAGAGTCAGGGTCGACAGATGGCTGCCCCTGGGATCCCCTTAACGAACCTAATGGGCCTAGGGGCCGAGCAGACCTCACAGGGGAGTCCTTTATGGGGAGCACAGGGACAATGGGGGGTGGGGGCAGGCTAAGAAGAGCGAGGATGTCTGCGTATTGCCCCTCCCTCCACATCTCCATCGCTGTCACCCCGGGAGAGTCACTTAACCTCTGCCTCAGTTTCCCCATCTGTAAAATAGAGACACGAGTACCTCCCTCCCACGGTCACTGTGAGGGTCAGAGGAGGTGTCTGCAAAGCGCTATTTACTCGCTTTTGTTATTAATCATTATAAGACCGAGCATGTTTCCCCGCCCCCACCCCCACCCCGCCCTTCCGAGAAGAAACGATGGCTCAGGGAAGTGGGCACAGCTCAGGCCCGGCCTCCAGACCCACGCCGCGGACCCGGGCGCCCTCATTCTCACTCTCGTCCCCAGCCTTCGCCCGCCCCCTGCCCACAGGCCCCCTACCCGCTCCCAGCCGCAAAGCCGGCTCCATGGCTGCCTAGTCAGTGGCGCGACGGCCGGGGAAGGGCGGGGCTCTAGGCTCGGCGCGCTCGATAACGTCACGCGCCCCGGCGCCTCTTTAATGCGCAGACTCAAAGAAGGGCGGAGAGAAAAGGACAAACCGCTCGCGCCCTGTACAGAAGCCCACAAAGGACAAAAATCATAAGGACGCTCGGGCTGAATAGTAGCCTGCCCGTGAGTGCCACCTTTCGGTCTAGTTTTAGTGCAGGGGAAGGAAGAAACGGAGTTCTCCAGCAGAGGGCGATGAAAAAATGCTTACCCAGATGGTTAGGCTAGAATAGGAAAAGATAGATGATGGATAGGTGGATATATAGGTACATATGATAGTATACATAGATGCAGAGATACATCGACACATAGACAGTCAGGCATATAATTAATAGATGAGATTGGGTAGGAAGATGATAGAGATAAAATATATAAAATAGAGGCTAGATGACTAAGATAAATGAATAGATGATGGATGCGTTAGCTAGGTCTACAGATAGCTAGATAAATAGATTGATAGATAATAGCATTGATAGCTATGTAGATAGATAAGATGAATAAATGAGTAAGAAAAATGACATATTAAATAGATAAGATAGAGATTAGATGGATGAGATAAACGGCTAGATGGATTAGATGGACAGATACATAGATTGATAAATAGATTGATAATTACATAGAGGGATAGTTGTTGTCCTTCATTCTTGAAGAGGACCAAAATGACATCACTATGTTGGAGTCAAGGTACAATGTGTCCAAGGTGGCTGATCAGACCAATAAGAACGGGTCAGGCACAAATAGTTCATATGAACATTTGGAGTGGAGATGTCTCTAAATTTGCACATCTCATATTTCTTTTGAGCTATTGCAATTCTGCTTTGCTCAGAAAGTACACCTTCTTTGATGTGCGGACACCATGCTGAATGGTCCTGTGCCAATGTCTCCCATGTCTCCCATGTCTCACAATGGATTCCAAAGTTTTTCAAAACAGATGATAAATATTAAGTAGATAAGATAAAGGTTAGATGGATAATATAGGTGTATCTATAGGTAGGTGGATTAAACAGATATATAGATAGATGAGATTATGTGGATAGATGGATAGGAGATGATAGAGATTAAATAGATAAAACAGAGGTTAGATGTCTAAAATCAGTAGATGAATTAGCTAAGTATATAGATTGATTAATAGATAATTGGATAGTTAGATGTGCATATATGTAGCTAGAGAATGAATGCATCAAATAACCCCACCAAAACTAAAGAGCCAGAGTGAACTTTAAAAATAAAACATTCAAAATTTCTTATTTTACAAATAAAGAAATTGAGGCTTTAAGAGAGGAAGGGACTTGCCTAGGGTCACACAATAGCTCACAGTGGGGTCAAGAGCTATTCTAAACAAAAGATGTCTGACTTTAAAAACCAGTTGTCTTTCCATTAACCCATGCTCTCTGAAATACTTTCAAGATCTAAAAAACGTTTATGATGATGATGATGATCCCATTTGTGTTGAAGAATAGGGAGGGGGGCTGAGTAGAGAGGATTCTCTCCCCAGAAATGATCTACCAGAGCCTCCTTCCTTCTCCCAGATCTTGCTTATTGAATTGTCTCATGCAGAAACTGGAATCTTGCTTCAAGAACAAGTTAGGAAACATGACCAACATGTTCTCCTTAGCACTGCCTCAGTGACCAGGGAGGAGGCAGGAGCTAAAAGTGAAAGGGAAAAGGAGGAACTGCTAAATACATCAGTGCTGGAGGAGAGTAGACTCTGTACCTTGGGCTGACTGTGTTGAAAGAGGCAGAGGTAAGTGTAGAATGGGGAGCTGTATGGAAATCTCTTTGGAAACCAGGCACCATTTGTACTTATTGTACCCATATTTACTAATGATCTCAGCTAAAGTTAAAGTTCTCATGAGTTTGCCTGACACTGATATGCAAGAATAAAAAAAAATGTTTGGGGTTGGAAGACGCTTCAGAGCTTATCTGATGTATGGATTTCATTTTGCCAGGAAGAAACCTGTAGCTCAAAGAGGTCATCCCTTGTCCAGCCACAAGTTAATACGTAGCAGAACAGAGATTTAAATCAAGGTCCAAACTCAAGGCTTTCCACTATATTACACTGCCCAGATTGGCCCATTGATATCTTGTGGATGTGGGTAGAATTATACTTTTTTCCCTCCTCTCCATTGCGTGACTCAAACGGTATCTTGTGGTAGGGCTGGGAAGTCTTTTATCAGCACTATAGATCCCAAAATCTCTAAGCTAGAAGGGACCTTTTAAGTTATCACTCTAACTCCAATCACTTTAAAGGGGAGGGCATAGGTTTCTTACCAACATGCCACACCATCCTCACTGCCATGAACAGCTCAGGGCTGCTCACCTGAACCTTTGCAAACATATCCTAACTGATCTGGCTTCTAGTCTCTCTCCCCTCTGAATTGCTGCCAGTGACTCACTGGCTTGGAATGGTTCAAATCATCCCAGGGCTATCCCTCCCACTATGACAGAGTTCACTTTGACCTGTATGTGTGCTCTTGCCAGTCATAAAGAAGCTCAGCTTTTCCTGAAAGCCAACATTGTCCATTCTTAACAAGGTAAAATAAAGAGGCTATGGAAAGATTTTTTTCCTTGCAAGAAAGCTCAGTTTCCTAATATCAATAATGTATTAATGTAGGGTACAATATCACCCAGGGCCAAACTCATGCTGAGGCAACTGTTTGTCTTAGCAGGTAACACAGTTCTAAACAATAGCTCAAATACCATATATCCAATCTGTCATAGCTGTTCAAACCAGTAATGAGACACCATGGAAAAGTTGCCAGTGTCAATATCAAAAGGCAGGTGGTGTTAGAAAGAAAGAGATTGCCTTTAACTCTTTCAAAAAGTGTCCTTCAATGGAAAATATCTCAGAACCCCTTTGCTAAAAGGTCATTTTGGAGCAACTCTTTCGATTTTTTTTTTTTGATGAATCGGTAAAAAGAAATGATACAGACAGACAGATGTAGACAAATAGATTTACTTTTATTTCCTAAAGTTTAAAACACTGGATCAGACTAAGGTCCCTTCCAATTCTAAATCGTATGACCTCACATTATGAAACCTTCATCCAAGCTCACATCATAATCTCACTACTCTTTGCAGATTTTGATTAATTCCCACAATTCTTCTAGAATGTCTATCTGAATATTATTGAACAGATATGGGACATAAAGAAGTGAGGTCTGATGCTTTTCATTGGAAATATTCATTGTCATGGGTACAGAGAGAAAGAACAGTTAGTCATTGCACAAGTATTTATTAAGTCTTTACTGTGTGCCTGGTACTGTGCTAAGCATTGGAGGTACACAGAAAGGCAAAAAGCAAACAGACCTCTAAGTAGAAAGAGGGGAATCTTTTATCTTCAGTACTTGTTTTGCTTCAATTTGTTTTGTTTTAAGGATTAGTTCAGAGATACTGTAAGTTTTATTCTAAGCCTCTAGATCCTATCATGCTACATTCTTCACATATATTAGTGGAAAGAACAGTGGATTGAGAATTAAAAGCCTTAGGCTGGGGTCCCAATTTTCTGGCTGGTGACCTTGCAAAAGTCCCTTTGTCTCCCTCAGTCTCTGTTATTTCATTTATAAAGTGGGCATGATCCTGCCTGCCTTGGAAGGTTGTTGTGAGCAGATGAGATCATATTTGTCGAAGCACTTTGTAAACTGTGAAGTTTAATCAACATGTGAATAATAATTATTACTTATTATTAATAATAATTATTAATAGTGATTCAGGTAAGGTTTTCCCTAAGACTTGACTTTTTGTGTGTGAAAATGTTTTTCATCAAAAGCAAAGGTCAGAGAAGTGTCACTAATCATGTGACCTTAAGTAATTTCTCTATTTGGCTCTTACTTTTTTTTTCTTCTAACATGAGAGGGCTGAATTAAATTGTTTCTAAAATCCTCCCCCTTTTCTAAACTTCTGAAATTACATCTTTTTTATGCATGTCATCTGATCATTAAATAGTAGCCACAGCCTGATTTCTTTAGTGAGGAGCTCCTCCCCTGTTGGAGGGGAACTTATTGGGTACCACTGTAAGTGCCTCTTTCTCCTGTAATAAATGCCCTGAAGCTCATGGGTCTTTCTTGCAAAGGACCCAGCTTAGTGCCCAACATTCCTTTTGGTTGCTTGGAGAATCTGGTTCAGAATTCTAATGCTTTCCAAGACTGCTTAATTCGTATCCTAGCCCTGGTTGCAGAACACTGGTTGGGAGAAAGCTTTCCTTCCCCCAGACGCCAAAGATGGGCTCTTCTGAATCAGAAAAACAAATACTCTTTTCAGCTCAGTTCCCCGCCATCCCTCCTTCCCAAACTCAGGGAATTGTAGCGTGGCAGTGAGGGGGGCAGGAAGCAGTGAGGGAAGAGGGAGAGGTGGGGGAGGTCTAATTCATCTTTCTGACCGTTGTCACTCAAGAAGTTAGTACCTGGAGGCCACGAGGAGTCTTTTTAAGCCCTGAGGTTAATTACAGGATTCAAGGCAGTGCAATTTAAAAGATGGCTATTTATGAGCTTTGAGTCTCTATATATTCCAAAAGGCATTTCTCCCTCCTAATTATAAGGCATGCTTTTAGAGCACACACCTATGGTATATGACTTGAGTGTTTGTGCCTGTACGCAAAGATGCAGTTCTTTATATAGTACCTTCAATTTTAACTATTTAAAGAATCTCTAATTTTCAGGAAGTTAAACATGTTCGTAGAATGTACAGGAGTTTAAATATTACTTCTCTTCTCTTCTCTTCTCTCCTGAATCCTATCAACCTTGGTTTAGCCACACAGTCTGACCCAGAGAAATCTATTACTTTAAAAACCAACTTCACTGCTGTGGACACAATGAATTAACACCAGTTGGTACAATAAGCACTATAGCTTGGGGTTGTTGTGTTTCACCAATTTTAGGGAGAAAGGGGGGAAAGTGATGGGCTGCTGCAAGTAGAAAGAAGGACCCCGAAGTCAAGTGGAGGGACCTCCAGTTTACCACCAATATTCTGGTGACCTCAGGAGGAGCTACAGTGATGCTGCTATCTTCTGGAAAGACCCTCCCCCTCCCCCCCCACAGAGGCAGGAGTATTTACAGATCCAGGAGTGAGTAGAATCGCCCCAGATGTCTACATGTGCCGAGCAACTTCGCGGAGTCAACAGTAAGAAGTTTGACGTTTCAACGGCCGCGAATGCAAAAGGGGGTTTTGTATGGAATGGGAAGAACAAATGTTGAGTATTTCCAAACGTAATAATACTAATTCGCAATTTTCTAGTGATTTAATGTTTACAATCCTCTTGCCGCACAACATCCCTTTGCGGGCAGGAGGTTATTGACCCCGTAGTTGGGGTAGGTTCAGTAGGTTGGAGTCATTTTGCGAATGTGCGGAAGCCGGACTTGGACCCAATTCTTCTGACTCAAAGACCAGTCCTTTTTTCACTGTCACGCTAAAACATCCGTATGTTTAAAATTAGATGGTAGAATTCAATGGAAAGGTTGAGAGAGAGAGATAGAACTCTCCCCTCTCCTCCTCCCCGGTAAGTCCTCTTCGGGCCGACGTGACTCAGAAACTGAAGATCCAGGTTTTGCAATTCAAATCCATGTCAGAACCTCTTCTACTTAGATAAATGAAATAATGAGCAGAAAAATCTCTTCGCCCATTTCTCCCTCAAGTCGGTTCCCGTCTAAAAGACCAGAGCTGAGAGGACAAGGAATAGGACCCGCGAAACCCTGGGGAACCCCCGCACCTAGCATCCAACGCGCCTTGCCTATGTATCCCCCTTTAAGGCCTGGGTTCCCAGCGTCAGATCCAACAGGAGGAAATTGTCGAGAGGATCGGTTCAGCTCCGCTGCGAAGGTTTTGCCGAGATCCCGTTGGCTCAAAGATCGGACGTAGTCACCCAGTAAAGACTTTAGATATGCTTGGGGACGGACACCCAGGATCCCTCCTCTGTCCCTTTCATGTGATTCTTAGAGTTGTCTTGGTTCCAGGTACACTTGAAACGACACAGTGTGATTTTCCTTTAGAGAAAAGAAGAAGAAGAAGAAGAAGAAGAAGAAGAAGAAGAAGAAGAAGAAGAAGAAGAAGAAGAAGAAGAAGAAGAAGAAGAAGAAGAAGAAGAAGAAGAAGAAGAAGAAGAAGAGAAGAAGAAGAAGAAGAGAAGAAGAAGAAGAAGAAGAAGAATCTATCCATTCAGGGCAGTTTACACAATCGTTGAGCCCC
This sequence comes from Phascolarctos cinereus, assembly GCF_003287225.1. Taxonomy (NCBI): domain Eukaryota; kingdom Metazoa; phylum Chordata; class Mammalia; order Diprotodontia; family Phascolarctidae; genus Phascolarctos; species Phascolarctos cinereus. The sequence goes on along the minus strand of NW_027555625.1, from coordinate 55,786,681 downwards.
AAAGAAAGTCTGACAGGCAAAGGTCTTTCCTGCAGGCTCGACGGGTGTTGTGCATTACCAGCTAAATCCATAAGGTGCCAGCACCTTCATTTTGACCGAAGAAACCTTTGGTATTCTACTCCCTACTCCAACTGTAGCATACCTCAGGTTACCCTGTGGGAGGCGCCAACACCCAGAAAGTCAGCCACTGAAGTAACTTCAGGTGAACAGCTACCAGGCGACGAGCGACACCGAACAGAGAGAGAGCGAGAGCACGCCCTGGGACGGGAATGAAATGTTGCTAATGTTTGAAAGTCAGTTGTTATTTCAGATACAGATGATTCTTCCAGGGTTGGATACCCCTTTTAGTACATGCAGTTCCAGAGAAAGAGGAAGAAAACTAGCCCGTGAAAGCATTTCGTGGGCAATTTTAGCATGATGTAGTGAAAAGAAGAGACTCGGCCTCCGAACCAGGAGACCTGGTTTTCAGAATCAGCTCTACGTCTAACTAGCTGTGTCACCTTGGGCAAGTCACTTCTACAGAAGAAAGAGACGTTTATTTTCTGTTTGTTTTTTAGTTAACATAAATAAGAAAATAAACTAAATGACTCTAATATTCCTAACAGTTCTGAAATTCTCTAAGATGCCATGTAGGTTAAATAAAGAGGTCGAAAGCGTAGCTTTTGTGAGCTCCAGGTGTGGGGAAGGTGTTGTTTTAATAACCTGAACAAACATCTTTCTTGGAGTCCTACTGAGACTTGGAGAGAACTAATTCCAGGGGAAAAGGACTATGTCTCTCTCACCTTTTCGGTCTCTTGGTTGTAGGGATCCCCCTCCCCCACCCCACCTCCTATGGCAACTGGGCCTTCTACTTTTAAGATTATATTAGTTTAAAACTAGACAAACTTACAAATGCAAACTCACTACGTACTTTCCACAGCCTTTACATTTTTATTTTGGATATGTGCTGGGGATAGGAGGCATGATGTGATAAAGCTATTTGTTAGAAAACACCTCGTAAAATCAGAGAAAATAATATTTCAGGAAGTCTCCAAACCAGGAGTGTTTATCGATCAATATTTTTGCATTTCCAGAGAAAATTCTCAAAGAATTCAGGATGCCTGTCACGGACTTCATGAGAAAGGCACTATTATTTGGTAGAGTTGGCTTTTTGTTGAGAATCGACTTTAAAATTCCATCACCAAATGTGGTGATGTTGATGATGGGAGGGGGAAGGTGTGGGGGGGATTTCTCTCTTATTCTCTTTGCTTATGAACTGGGAACTCTTACTCTAAAGAAGTTTTCATTCCCTTCATTGCAAAAAAATGACTGTCAAGTTAGAGAAAGTACTCATACCTCTCATAAAAAAATCTGAAGGACAATGTTCAACATATCAAGAACTCGGTGTAATTTCTCTCCTTATTTTGCTTTTATCAGTGGGAGCATTTCATTAAAAAATAAAAACAAAATCCCTTCCCTCATCCTTCTCTATTTTAAAAGGAAGAAAGAAATTAACTTTTCCCAATATCTGTTACCCACCTTTGTGAATCTTGGGAGTTTGAAAGGTCGGTGCTATACCTATCCTGTGGGACGGAAAATTCAATTGAAGGAAGAGTTGACAGTATAAACTGCAGCAGCAAGTAGGAGCAATTTATCTGCACCCATCCCAAAGAGCTGATAACCTCCCTCAGAAAGAGCCTGACATTTCGCCCTTCCAGCCATAGAATCCTAGTGGAAAGGAGGGAAGAAGCTCACATTAGCAAAGGTGTGATGGGACTAATGCTAATAAAATAAACACACGCGTAAACAAATTGCCAAAGGGTGATTTGGGGGGGTGGTGGGGAGTTGAGGCAGGGAGGTAGCTGGATATTTATTCGTATGTTTGGACAAAATAAAACCCAAGAAATCTCTATTTAAAGGTATGGGGGTGTAAAGAATTTATAACCCTGATATTTCCATCAATTTAACTTTGAATCCCACCCTCCACCCACTCTCAATATTTGAATCCTAAAGAGATTTCAGGAGGAAGGGAGGTTTGGGACTTTCTCCTGAAAAACATTTGTTTGCTTTAGAGATCAGTTGTTTGCACAATCAGCCTAGAGTAGTTCTTAGCAGCCCTGCAAAACTTCCAATTTGCACTCCGCTCAGTTGCTTTGCTAATTAACCCGATCTTAATTGTCTCTAATGGAACCATTACAGAAACAAGGAAGTCGGATTTCTTTCTACTGCGGAAAAGTTATCCAGACCTCCTTAGCCTCCAGCCTCGTTCTCCTGGGCTTGCAACAGACAGAAGCTGTGGATGATTTGGTTTTAAAATTAACATCTACAGAAAACACAGGAGTTATTTGTCAAAAGCTGTCTAGTTCCTTCACAAAAGGCAGAAAAAGCTGAATCGACGTTCATAGGCTTTGTATGAACAGGCGAGAAGTGAAAAGTAGAGGCAATGATCTAGATACATATTGGGCACTCTTATCTTCTCAGCTCCTGAAAAAAAAATCTTGCCCTTGGAGGAGAAATAGCTTGAAATATTCAAATGGTTTCTCAATATTGATCGAATCCTCCGGATAATTACTATATTTTCCATTTCACTTCTGCGTAGACACGGCTTTATACACCTCGTATGGACAAAAGTGAAATCCAGTATGATCTTAATTAAAAAAAAATAACTCCCACAGTTAATTCTTGTCAGGCATTTTGGGAAGCCGGACAAATGGCTGTCGATGATTAATTATCATTTAATTAACATCGCGAGAGAAAAACTGGGAGGCCCTTTGAATGTTTGCTCAGAATGAGGGAAAAGTGGATCTTAGTTGAGTCGGGAGTAAGGGGAGCGAATTCTTCTTAGGATTATTTACTAATCAGAAAATGATTCTCTAAATCTGTGCTCCTAGTCAGGTCTTAAATTAGTAGTCAAATAAGTCCAAGAACCATCAATTTTTTTTTTGGATTGAACGTGTTTCAGGGATAACAATAGTTTGATAAAAGATTAGCCTAAAATATTTTAGTCTTGAATCTTTAAATATTAGTAACAGCCAACAAAATATAAGAATAAGAATAAAAATTTAAAATATAACAACAACAATAATAATATAAAACCCTTTTCGCATTAAGACGCGAATCTCCAAATCCCAGGTCAGTGTGGAAAAGCCGGGTCTTAGCGCCGCCGTGTTCTTAGCGCTCCTGGTCTTGATTGGTTACAATTTCCTGAGGCTGATTGGTGATAGGCCTAAAGTTGAGAAGAGGGGGTGTGGCCAAAGGAAAGTAAAAACTGGCTTTGAGCAAGAAGAGTTTTGAAAACTTTCCCAAACCCTAAAAAGGGAGTTTGATTTTTTCGGACTCGCAGGCTCCTCGCAGATAGACGCACTGGACACAGACGGACAGACGGCCTCCGTTCGCGAGCTGCCTTGATTTCTCGAAAACTGGGGGTTCTTTTCCGCGAGAGTTTTAAATTCTTCTCCCACTCCTCACCCCATTCCCCCGCCCCGTCCTGCCTTTTGGCTTTTTTTTTTCCCCTTCTCTCCTCCCCTTCTCCTTCCTACAAGCCAGCGGACTCCAGGCTGCGACCCTCCCGGCAAATAGTCCCAGAGCTCTAGATTTCCGTGAACCAAACCAGACCTAAATCTATTTCGATTTGGTCGGCGCTCCTCTTTGGGTCACTCCAAAGGATGCTGATTCTTCGCTGCGGGGGCCTCTGAAAGAGTTCCGCTTGGATTTGGGCGGCGTGTGCCCGAGGCTCGGTCTCCCCAGACCCGCCAGTGCTCTCCGCAGACCGTCTCCGCGGCTCTCGCACCGACGCTTTGGGCTCCCCAGCCTCCTCTGGGGCTCTCTCGCCCCCTCCCCTGCCCCCCTCCCCCCTGCCCCTGCCCGCAGTCCCTGTGCCGCCGGCGGGGGAGCAGTCTTCCAGGATGCAGGCTCGCTACCCCGTGTCGGCGGATCCCAATGCCCTGGGAGTAGTGCCGTACTTGAGCGAGCAGAATTACTATCGGGCTGCGGGTACCTATGGCAGCATGGCTAGCCCCATGAGTGTCTACTCGGGCCACCCGGACCAGTACGGGGCGGGCGTGGGCCGCTCCTACGGGCCTTACCACCACCACCAGCCCACGGCGCCCAAGGACCTGGTGAAACCGCCCTATAGCTACATCGCTCTCATTACCATGGCCATCCAGAACGCACCAGAGAAGAAGATCACCCTGAATGGCATTTATCAGTTCATTATGGACCGCTTCCCTTTCTACCGGGAGAACAAACAGGGTTGGCAGAACAGCATCCGTCACAATCTCTCGCTCAACGAATGCTTCGTGAAAGTGCCCCGGGACGACAAGAAGCCGGGCAAGGGCAGCTACTGGACCCTGGACCCGGACTCCTACAACATGTTTGAGAACGGCAGCTTCCTACGGCGGCGGCGGCGCTTCAAAAAGAAGGACGTGCCCAAGGAGAAGGAGGACCGGGGGCACCTCAAGGAACCGCCTCCCCAAGCGCCCAAAGGCCCCGCTGCCCATGCCGGAGCCCCTCTTTCCAGCTCCGACACCCCCAAGGAGGTCGAGAAGAAGGTGGTGATTAAAAGCGAGGCCTCGTCGCCCGACCTGCCCGTCATCACCAAGGTGGAGACTCTGAGCCCGGAGAGTGGCAGCGCGCTTCGGGACAGCCCCCGCAGCGTGGCCTCCACGCCATCAGGCTCCACCGAGGGCTCGCTGCCCGACCACCATCCGTCGGGCAACGGGCTTTCGGGCTTCAGCGTAGAAAACATCATGACCCTGAGAACTTCGCCCCCAGGCGGGGACCTGAGCCCGGTGTCCGGCAGGACGGGACTGGTGGTATCCTCGCTAGCGCTGCCCTACGGTCAGGCGCCTCCGGCAGCCTACAGCCAGTCCTGTCCCCAGGGCGTGGACACAGGCGGGAGCTACCAGTGCAGCATGCGGGCCATGAGCCTCTACACCGGAGCGGAGAGGCCGTCGCCCATGTGCGGTCCGGCAGTCTTGGAGGAGGCCATGTCTGACCACCCCAACGGCACCACGTCGCCCCTAAGCACACTGGGCCTCGCGGCTAGCCAGGAGGGCGCGCTAGCCGGCTCTGGCCACCACCACCCCCAGCACCACCCTCACCACGGGCACCCGCAGCCGCCACCGCCACCGCCGCCTCCACCACCACCTCAGCAACCCCCGCCCCAGACTGGCGCGGCCGCAAGTCAGGCAGCCTCTTGGTATCTGAACCACAGCGGGGAACTGAACCACCTTCCCGGTCACACGTTTGCAGCCCAGCAGCAGACTTTCCCCAACGTCCGGGAGATGTTCAACTCCCATCGGCTGGGAATCGAGAGTTCGGCCCTAGGCGAGCACCAGGTGAGCAGCAACACGAGCTGTCAGCTCCCATATCGATCCACGCCCTCTATATACCGCCACACCAACCCCTATTCCTATGACTGCACTAAATACTGAGTCCCCGAACCCTCAGCCCGCCTCGATGGCTCCCCACCCCCCAACATTCCCAGCAGGTGGCTTTTACAAACTCTTAAGGCTGCAGAGACGAACAATATTTGGACAAACTTACCAGCGGACCCGAGAGCAGAGAGCCCTCTGAGACTTGTGCAGGTAACTTTAAATTGCTGTCCCAGTTTCTGGGATTCCAGACCAGCCAATTCAACTTGCCAAAGACAAACAATTAACCCAAATGAACCAATTTTATATTTAAAAAAAATCAGCCCTCCCGCCTTTTAAGCAGAATGGCTTCATTATGCTCAATTCTGTGGTCTCAGAAAGTAAGTTACGGACCAATACCTTAGCGATCGTTATACGACTTTTCTCTACACCCGTACATTGCTCTATGTGCGAGTATATAGAGTATATGCGTATGTATATGCTGTGTCCTTTTACGTTCTCTTACTGTGCTGTAAAGTGTGTGGAATTCTAATCAGGCTAACTCAGAGCCATTAATATAATATTTAAAGTTGAGTTCACTGGATTTTTTAAATGTCCCCCAACAATCTCTAACTGCCCAGTCGAATACAAGTGATTTGTACTTTTGTTGTTGTTCAATTATGCAATAGACTTTCTTTCCACTTAGGGTTCTTCTCATAGAACAAGGAAATAATTTATTTTTTGTTGGTGGAGAAAGAAGTCAAGCATATGGTCATTTTTATTTACAAAGTGCGATGTTTTATACAGTAGATTCGACCCTGAGCATTCCTGAAAAAAAAACCACCCTAATTTTAAAAAATATATATACATATATATATTTTTTTGCTTCACCTTTGTTTGTCTGATGTGGTCTTGACTGTTGTACTTACTTTAAAATAAATCCATGTTGTTTTCCTGCTCAAAGCTTGGCCAGTGTGTTTGTGTCTTTGCATTTCCCGAAAGTTGCTCTAAAACACACCTGTTTTTCTTATTTCTAAAAATATGGGTGTATGCATTGTATGATGCACATTTTCTATATAAATACTTTGTGTGTGCCCATCTATCTGTATCCATCTTTACTCATCACACACAGATGAGGGGAAACAGCCACAATTTTATTGGTTAGTTTCTTGGTTTATTAAAAATGTAAAGGATTTGATACTCATGACAAATCCCACTTAAAATAAATTAGACCAAAGACAAAATACTTTTTTTTTGGTCAGAAATCAGCCTGAAGACTGCATATTGATCAGTTGCTGATTTTGCAAATGTGCAATTGAATAGAGAAATGATGCCACCAAATCTGGATATTTTGAACAGTCCTCCAATGAGGGAATGAGATATAAAAATGATAGAATACTATGGACCTTGCCTGGTTGCTTTAGTTCTCTCCTGCCTTCCTAAATGGATTCGGGCTTACAATCCTAGGAAGCTTTTATGGTAGTAACTGACGTGCACCAGAGTAGGCCTAGATACTTACTCATTAGGGTTTAAATCTCTTTCATTTCAGTGACAAAATCAGTGCTGGACCCTTTCCTGAAGCCAGAAATCTGGTGGGAAGTATTTGTTACTTTTGAATTTGATTTAAAAATTCCTTACCCTGCCATCCTCATTCCCATCCCACAGAAACGACTCTATTTTTGTCAGAAAAATGATTTTCTAGATTTTAAGAACTGAGAAGTCCATTTTTTTCTGGGCTTAAAGCTCAGTTCTTTTTGTTCTCTCTCCTCCCTCTCATCTCCTCTATCTTGTTGATCCCTTCAAATATCCTGTGTAAAGCATTATTTGAAAATAGAGGATTTTATCATCTCCTTCATTCTCTGGGTGGAAAAAAGTTCTCCCACTTTCCTTCACTCCAGTGAATGCTTCTGCCTCTTCTTTCCCAGTTAGAATCTTGACCTATTCCCACTGAAACAGGTGAAACCCACCTCTCCAAAATTATGTTGTTTGTGAAAATACCATTTTGATGGCAAAATGATTTATATTTTAATGGATTTTCCCAAGATGGGGGTGGCATTTTTTCTCCCTGAAAGTAACTTGGGAAATTATCTGAACCTGGGATTGGTCTTTAAATGAATACATGCCGAACAGATGCTGCAATCGCTAAAATAGCATTGGAAAATATCACTGGAGCAGAGCTCTGTGCTCCTATCTTATATGTTATTTAAGGGAGTATGAGAGAGATCACATCAATAGGTCTCAGGTGCTTTAGAATGGGATAGGTGGGAAGATGTCATTGGCAATTGATGGTCCAGTTTCGGTTTGATGCTCGATTTCTTCAAGTTTTTGAAACATTCAGTGGAAGAGAATAATATGACTATAGGACTTTTAGTGGTGGAAACTTTATGGTTCCTGGGATGCTCCAGATTGGTCTCCTGGAAAGTTTTGCTTTGTATTAGATGCCAGGAAAGCTTTCCAATTTTAATTATCTGGAGATCCCACGGATAAGTTTAAGTAAGATGGGAGGGGTGAAGAAAGAAGGAAGATTGGGGTGGAAAAGAAAAAGATCCACTCACAGCTACAACAAAAGTATTCAAGGTGGTTAAACTGCTGAGAATTGATTCCAGAGAGTTTTTTCTCTCCTCGGTCCCAGTAGCTGCAGCTGCCGAATTAATATATATTGCTCTAGTTAAATGGGTGGTTCAAATGGCGGAGGGAGCATGGCAGCTGCTCAGGGCCAGCCTGCCCAGGCTTACAGTTCCCTGTAGAAGGCCCAGCAGAAATGTTAAAAAGAGTGTAGCCCACAACCTCTTGGACCCCGAAAAGACCAAGACTAGAGCTCTGGGGAAGGTGATAGGCTGTGGGGGACCTTTTGGATCGGACAAACTTCTCAGTTCTCTCAGCTGCTTTTCACCACTCCTTCCAACCAGGCCCTTCTTTCCCCCACCCTCAGCCAACTACAGGTGGGGCTGGTCACAGATACGAAGACTAGAAGAATCTTTATGTCTCAGGAGCTTCAAGGCCCCTGGCCTCCTCTTTGGCCAACCCCCAGGGACTTGGAAACATATTAAAGCTACCCCGGGCCAGACTGGAGGCCCAAATCTGTTCTGGGAAAGGAGCAGGCCCCTAGCAGACTGAACCCTTGGCCCTCTGGCCCTCAAGCTGCGAAGGCTGGGGTTCTACCTAGGGAGTTGTTCTCAGCCTAGAAATCCCTGACAGCTATAGCCCTGAGAATAAAAAGTACTTTCTGCTGGACAGTTCCGACGGACCCCCTCCCTTGTATTTCCTTCCCACCCCCAACCTCCAATCCCGCCACTTCTTTCCTCTCTAGCTGTTGCACTGGACCGAAGAAACAGGCTGCTAAGATCCTTGGAAAACTAAAAAAGAAGCCTGTGACTGGAGGTGGGGTGGGGAGTAGGGGTGCAGCATTCACTGGGCCGCAGACAGAGACTGCAGCCGGAGAGGGATCTTCTCCACACTTTCTTGAAGCAGCATTGAGACTTGAGCCCTTCTCTAGTTAGTCACCCTTGGGTAGTACTCAAATGTACCTCAAATGAAACCAAACAGACTCCAAGACAATACAAGTAATTATTCTGGCTAGGGGAGAGTTAACTCTTAGGCTTCCAAGTTCTGAATCTCTGGACCAGTTTTAAAGGAAAAAAAAAAAAGCTCCGCGACGGCTTAAAAATACGGCTGATCACCGAGCACCGGAACTAACTCGGGAGCCTTGGGATCAAAGTAGTAACAACTGTTTTTTTTTTCCCAGGTCAGTGTCCTGGACAGTTATAGCTTTAGGAATTTGTCACTAGGCCTGGGTTTCTCTAGCAGATCCTAAAAAGATCTAATGGAGGGAAAATTTCCAGACTCCACAGTCCTAGGGAAGATAGTGCACGGACGTGAGCTGGTAGAAGCCTTCGTTTCTCTCAGGCCTACAGGGTAGTTACCCGGCATGGAGGCTCCTCATACCCAGCTCTGACTCAGGGTGTGGAAGGGATGTGATTATCCTTTAATAGCTAGGATGGTGTGAGTGTGTGTGAAGTAGGGCGAGACGGGTAGGGGGAGAGAAGAGGAGCGTTATAGAGGAGACATATTTACCATAATTAGCTCAGTAGCTCAGTCTTTGGTTTGGCTCCTCCAGTTCATTTTCGTGGTTTCAGGGAAAGGCCTTGAGCGGTTCAGCTCCTTCTGTCCAGCTTCCCCAGGAAACAAAAGAAGAAGCTGAGGTTAAAATAGGAAGAAAAAGGAAAAGTTCACATAATTTCCTACAGAGCCTGCCTACCGTCTTGAACAGGCCCTTATTAGAAGGCTAGCTGCAGAATTTTATTGAAGGATGGGGAGGGGGGAGGGTTAGGGAAGGAGAGAAAGGAATGCAGAAAAAAAAATCTTCCCTTTGAACTGAGCTTTCCTCGCTAGTCTCTCTGCTCGTTCACTTCTTTCCCCACGATCCAGCCTCAGGAATTGGATCGATAACCTTAATCGAAGTCACAGACAGAGCAATGACGCAGGACTTGAAGAGGGGCTTTTTTTTTTCTTTTCTTTTTTTTCCTGCGGAGGTTCGTGGCCATGGATCTGGTGCAATGCAAAGTCCCGGGTCATTCGTTTTCTTTGTGTGACCGTGCGGTACAGAAACAGACGCACACAGGCACAGAGAGACTGACTGATCGACAGATTGACAGAATATTGCAGACATATGTCGTTGTGAGCAATACCCAGGTCAGAGGAGGTTTTTCACTGGCTCAGCTCAGATCATTCGAGTACCTGGAGCAGGGTTTGGTACTGTGGAAGGCAGACTTCAGACGGCCATCACACACGTCAGCGCGCCTAAACTCCTCTGCCCTCCCAGTGAAGGTGAAGGATGCTTCAGCTCCTTAGGAGTTCCTTGGACAGTGGCTTATTCCCCCTTTCGCGGCAGATTTGGCCGAAGTCAGCGTATTCTTCACATCGGCTCCACACATATTTGACATACCTTCATGTGACTCTGTTAACTGCTCTGGTCTTTATTGTGCTGCGCGCCCACAATGACCTCTCTGAGGCGTTTTAAATGTTTTGTTTTCAGAAAGGAGCTCGCTTCGGAGGGAACGTTTCTCACCGTGTGCAAAGACAGGTGATTCCGCCGTCCTAGAAAGCTACTGGAGGGTGATAAAAATAACACATCTTAAACCTTTAAACCTTTCCCTTCACATTTCCCGAATTCTTGCTGTGCAGCGAGAAGAAGAGGGCGACAGTCTTTCCCAAGAGCTAGGCCCCCAATCTAATTCGGAAAGCATTTATTAAGTGCTTACTGTGTGTAAGACTCTGAGACTAGACCAGCACAGAGAAATTTGCAGGAAGTGAGGGCTGCCTGTATTCCCACCTTCTTATATAAGAGACTGAGCTACTTAGTTGGCTAACCTCCATATTGTTTCTTGGGATTAGGTATGATCAAAGATTAAGGGGAGAAAAGTAGATACGGAAGGGGGGGGGATTTCTTGCGTTCACATACTGTTTCTAAGGCAGAGATTTTTAGCTTTTTTGTGTGTCCTGGACCACTTTGGAAATCTAGGAAGCCTAATAAAGGACATCTACTCAGAATGTTTCTAAAGTCATAAAACAAAACACATACGATTTGATGCATAAAAGAAAACAAATAGGAAAGAAATTGTATTGAAATACAGTTACACATAACATGGTAATGTTTATATATATGTATATTCATGTATCTGTATATTTATGTGTGTGTCTATATGTTTATACAAACATATATCTTCATCACTGCCAGTGAGAAAGTGTGTACTTAACGTATGAACATGTGTGTGAAGTACATCCAGGGGGGTTGGTGTATTAGTGTGTGTGTGTGGGGGGGAGGCAATTGCTTCCAATGTAATCTTTAGAAAGGTAAGACTAAATCTTTTCCTGTTCGAAGTAGATAAAGTCCTAGAGGTGAAAACAAAAACTTCATTTTTATCTCCCCCCCCCATTGTAGAGTGAACTTTTTTCTCTTCCTCTCTTTTGGGACCAGTGAAGATCAATCCTTTCCCTGTAGTCTATTCTGATGACCAAGCTGTCCCTAGCATCAGGTGGTCATTCACAATTTTTTTTTCCAATTTCAGCTGGTTTCTACACAAAGTGAAGTGGAAAATGGTGGCATGTATTCAGATGACAAGAGAAAAATTATTTTCTGCTTCTATTGCCTGGATATTTCAGGCCAAAAATACTCTGTGTGTATGTGTGTATGTGTGTGTGTGTGTGTGTGTGTGTGTGTGTGTGTGTGTGAGAGAGAGAGAGAGAGAGAGAGAGAGAGAGAGAGAGAGAGAAGCTAATGGTGTCTTCCACTTCACATTGGGTGTATAGGTAGAGTTAAAATGGAGATTATAGGTGGCACTTTTGGTTTTTAAAAATTCCTTAACACCCAAAGAAGAGCTTCACTTCAAACTCACAGAACATGGGGCAGAAAACCCAAGTGTTTCCTTTCCTTCCTAAAGTTTTATATCTTTCTTGAGTGTCAGAGCTGGCTCTAGAGCCAGGATGATATGGATTTAAGTCCTTCATTTGACACATACTGGCTGTGTGACCCTGGGCAAGTCACTTAACCCCAGCTACCTCTAAGGATATATATTGCAGATATATGGTGCCAATATGAATTAAAAGAGGTAGTTTCCTCATGCATGAATTTCCTATACCAATGAATCACTGGATTAGTAAAAACCCAACAAAAGAAATCTTCTTCTCCCCCCCCCCCCGTTATTTTAGATGGGAGAAAACTGAATCTCAGGCAGGGTATGTGACTAATCCAAGGCCACAGGATTATTCAGTGGGAGAACCAGAATTTTAACCTAGGTATCTAGTACTTTTCCCACCCCATCACCATTTAGCTTTCTTATTCTTCCTGAGAAAAAGGCCACAGTATAAGGATACTGCCTTTGGATTCATAGGCCGTATTGTCCCTTCAGATCCTGCCTTTCTTCCCAGCTCTTCACAATTCCTTTTATTGTAAATTCACATTGATATACATGAATGTGTGCAGAGCTTATTCTCGATGCTGTGGGAAATACAAAACATAGCCAAGATATAGTCTTTGTCCTCTACTTGCTTATAGTATAGTAGGTGGATAAGAAACATAGACAACTATAAACAGCACCATCCTCTCTTCCCCCTTTCCCCCCACAGGCCAGGCCTAGGCCAAAACTCCAAATTATGTTTGAACATTTTAGTATTCAAATGTTTCAAACATCTGTACATTGGCATAACTGTAGAGGGAAGACCAGGATTATTTTTTAGTTTTCTCCCAAGTAATTGGCAACCTAAAGATACTGCCTCTCTGTTGTCCATATTTTCCCATACATCTTTCACTATTATTTCTAAGAATGATACAGAATGCATACAGTCTGGTTCTCAGTAGTTTCGTTCTAATAAAGATGACAGTTTATTTTTCACTTAAAAACAAAGCACTTTTGTTCCTAGAATTACTGAAATTAGAAAAAGGAGATTAACAGGGCTTTGGTAACTCAAAATTATATCATTCAGTCTTCATAAAGCATTTTTAGTATGTTTTCTAGTATTGTGCAGAGGGGATGTTATTCAGGTATGCATTGGACTGGAAGATCTCTGAGGTTCCTTCCAACTCTAAGAGCCTAAAAAATTCAACCAAAAATATATAGTCATCCCCATACCCCTCCTGGAAGTGACTGTCATGGAAAGAGCCCTGGGTTGAGCGTCGGATGACTAGGGTTTGAGTTTTGGTTCTGCTACTTACAAGCTAGGAGATCCTAGGTAAATTGCTTCTGTTCTCAGGGCCTTTGTAAAATGAGACAGTGATAATAGATCTCCTAGGGCCTTTCCACCTCTAATAATTTATGAGCTCTCATGTGGGCTGTATGATGCTGCAATGATTATTGGTTATAGTCTTTTAGACTTCAGCAGGGCAGCATTTCATTGACCATTCTTATGCAGTCTTTCACCTTGTACAGAATTGAGCCCACTGCCCTGACTCTTCTTCCTCTCCCTCCCACCTAGGAGACTAGAGCAGAATTGGAAATTGCCTCAATGACATTGTTTTGAAATCCTGCTTGGAGATGAGGAAGGGGAGAGTATACCTCCTCTCAGACACAGGAAGTCTGAGATCTCTGGGCTCCCAAGCAAGGTGCTCATGGCCATTTTGCATCAGTTTGCAATTGTGATTTGACCCTGGCCAGCAGCAATCACTCTAAAACTTTAGCTTCAGCCTCAATGACCACAGAGCCCAGGGGGCAGGACTCTGCTTCCTTGAGACATCAAGCAGCAGGAAAGAGACAATCCCCACTCCCCCCCCCTTCAATATCCCCCAACTCACCAGCCAGGAACAATCAGATATTTTTTTCTGATACCTTTTGAGTCAGAAGGTTCTCACACTGTCTCCTACCCCATCTCTTATTACTCTGTGACACTCCTCTCCTCTTTATATTTCCATCCCCAAACTCTAGTTCAGATCTCCAACTAGGTAGACATAGAAGGCCACGCAGACCAAAGAAATGAAAATCAAAGAGGGGGAACTGACTTTGCCCAAGATCACACAGCTAGTAAGTAGTGGAGTCAGAATTCAAACTCAGGGGCTCTCCACATCTTTGAGCTACAGATCACGGAAAAAGGAGTGACTCCTCTCCCAGAGAGAGAGTGGTGGTCTTTACTGACACTTAAGGGTAGCCTGGGTTACAGGCAGTTGCAGCTCCTTCTCCCTGTGCTCGGAGCTCCCCTATTTCAATTAGTGCAAAACTGTAGGTTGGGCGGGGTAAAGAGAAAGACTTTCTTTGGGCTCAGATGTAACGTGGCGCAAGCTTTGAGAGGCAGCTACATCAGCGCTGCTAACTCGAAAGCCTCTGGGAAACCCGCAAAGCAGGGTGTCTTCCCAAACGTTAACTGTTAGGTTCTTATCTACTTCTCTCTCTTTTCCTCTCTCTTTCACCCAATACCTCCCGTAACTTCTAGTGTGTCTCCGCCTGTATCCGGGCTGTGACCATATAGGGCAGTATTTATTATTGCAATAATCCCCGCTCAGATTCTCTCCAGGAGACACCCAAAGTCAGCTAGCATCGAAGGCAAGAGAAGAAAGAGGTGGGGTCAGTTTCCTTCAGCTTGGCTGAGAAGCCTGTAGAGGGGACTCAGCAGAGGCGTTGGAGTAATGCTGAAATTCCCAGGGAGCTACCTGTACCTTTCCCCTTCTGCACTGGGCTGTGCAATGTGAGTTTGAAGGGAGGTGAAGCGGCTTGGTAGATGTGACAGTCACCTTCGGGAATGGACATGGAATTCGTTGTTGAGGATTAAGACCAGTGGCCACTGCTGCTGGGGCTACGAGACATGAAACAGGGCCTACGTGGCCTCTTGGGCAAGTGATCTTACCTTTCTGAGGCTCGGTTTCCCTAACTATACCACGGGAATAATAATAATACTTGCACTACTTACCTCACAGGGTTGTTATGAGGAAACTATACGAATGTGAGTTATTATTACTGTTATTTTTGTTTTGCCTCTCTTAGCTTCCATCTCCCAATTAAAATTCCTTCTGGCTACAAAAGGATTAATGGAGAAGGTGGTAGGGTGGGTGATTCCCAGTGGCCCATCTGGTATTCCTCTTTGTGATGCCATAATATCCAATATTATCCAAGCATATACTTTATGTAACTATGTTATTATGTAATTGTGCATTACAGAATATCACGGTATAATACTTGATATTATAATATTATTATTTGTCCAAACCTGTGATTTTCATTGGGAGCTTTCAGTGAATGAACTCCTGCCACTGGAGATATGGCAACTTTTCTACAACTTGCAGTATTAGAAAGTTGTCAGGGGGTCACTGAGAGGCTAAATGACTTGTCCAGGGAAGCACAGCTGTCACATGTCAAAGGCTAGACTTGAATCCATGATTCCCAGGTGAGCTCTCCACCTACTAAAGCACACTGTCTTTTTTTTTTATTGTGCTTATATAATAATGATGGTGGTGGTGGTGGTGGTAACATCTCACAGCTCTATAAGGACCCAGTGAGATGTCTAGTGAAGTGTGACTTTCTCTAATTTTTTTTTAGATTAAAAAACTGAGAATCATAGAGCTGAAATGACTTGACCTTGAGCCCCAATGTCAATTCCCACCTGAGACTGTGTGAGATTGGACTCCACCTAGGACCTGGAACTCCAAGAGCACCTTTACAGGAATAATAGCAAGACTAAGAGGGGAACTGCTGGATGGTGAAACTAACTGGGTCTGGGACATGCTGAAAAGACTCTCCCACATCAAGTAGATTTTCGAAGCTAAAGAGATCTGTTTTGGACTGGTCTATTTGGACCAGAGTCCCTGAGAGTTCTGTGAAGGGGTCCTTCCATTTAAGGGACCCAGTACAGCAGCTGCCAAGGTGGCATTTAGCTCAACTTCCTCTCAGCTGTTTCTGGTCTGTCCCTACCAGGGCTCCTTGATTCAGAGAGAAGCCCCAACCTAATCCCTCACCTCTTGGGCAAAACCACCAAGGCAATGTGGTTTAGTGAAAAGAGTCATTGTCTGGATAACTGTGTTCGATTTGCTCCTGTGTGGCCTCAGCAAGGCCCTTCTCTGTGCCTCAGTTTCCCTATTTATGAAATATGGGAGTTGTACTAGAATCTGGCCCATAGATGATCCCCAATTCCTTTCCACCTTTAAAATACGCTGACCCGAGGAGCAGACAGTCCAGATCATCGCCTACCAAACTGCACTCAGCCTCTTCCCTGCCTTTGACTCTACTCCTCCCCTTCACCCTGGGGTCCCCTCTCATTTTACTGAGTGAGGCACTAATTAAGTTTTCGTATGATGTTTAAACTGACCTGAATCCCTGGAATTACCGAAGACCTAGGTGTTGCTCTTTGCATTTACTACCCCTTTCCCCTCTAGGGAGTAGAGGAGTGCTGGCGAGGGAAGGGGACCCTGACACCTCTTGAATTGCAGTCATTCGGGACCTTTGATTGAAACCGTGACACCGGCAAATTAAAAAATAGAGAGGGAACATTTATACCCCCCAAAAAGGGGAAAAAACGCACGCAAGCATCCCAAATGTTTAATGTAATCACCGGCCAGCTGTGTGCACTTGTAAAGTTGTTATAATCCCCCTCCTTGTTATAAACAGGAAAGGACAGAATATAAAGCAACAGGCCTGCATTCACAAATACCAGCTTTCCCCCTGAAGCCTGCCAAATCCCCCTTTTATGGTGCTCCTCGCTTGCAACCTCAGCCTGGCCAGAGACCTCACTTTTGCTCCCCCACTCTTAATAGATGGGCTATCAAACCTCTCTCAGGCTCTTGATTCCTTGATCACCCCGGACCACCTCCACCCTTCCAGATCACCAGAGTCTAACGTTATCTAACTCATCTCCTTCTAAACTGGACACTGAGGCTTTGCCATTTCCTTCAAATCGGCTTCACCCCTAGGCTTCCCTCTATCTGGCTGCACCCCGAGTTAGTTATCTGGGATTAAATTTATTTACACTGAGACTCGACAAATGTGAGAAGCCTGGGAGTTATGCCGCACCCACATTTCAACACCATCACCCTTGTCAATTCCCCGGGCACCTCGAAAGCCAAGCACCATCCCCTTCCCACCTCTCAAAACTCGTGGAATTTTTCCTTCTCTCCACTTCCCGCCCTGCCGGGTTTCCTTAAAACATCTTCTAAAGTCCTTGAAAGCTTTTTATAAGGATCATTCATCTTCCCATAAAATTGGGAGAAAAAGGAGATTCTCTGTCCTTGGAGTGGGGGTGGTTGGGTGCCATGAGAGCTCTCTCCCAGCCTGCACTGGTTGTGGTCCGCTTCTCTCTTGATTAATCTTTTCGCCCCCACCTTCTCTCTCTTCGGCCTGCTCGGACCCCGCGCCGAGTCGTAGCAGTTAACATCCTGCTTTGCTGAGTTGTGTGTGCTTACAGCGTCAAGGGGTGGACGTGATATTTCAAACATCAGATCAGTGCGTTTATATATTGGGTGCCCGGAAATTTTTCCAAATAAACACAGCTTGATTCAACTTGGGTGGGCAGACTTATCAACAGACTAATTCTATAAACAAATGAAGAAATAGCCCAGAAAACGATTGGCTGGTATCAAAAAGACACGTGGAGAAAAGCTTGGAGTTTTTCAGCAATGAAATTTTAATTAATGTGGGTGGGCTGAGAACACAACGATTGTTTATCATAGACAATTTATTTTCCAGTGCTAAGTCAACATATAATAGCAAACTTACAACAATTATTTAACATTTTTAAAGGCATGAAGAAGGGACACAGCGAGAGCTGGCTGGGGAAAGAGGCAGAGCTGGAGGGAGCTAGAGCTGCAGGCTCGCGGCTGGCTCTCCCGGGCGTGGGGAACCTCTCCCTGGCTCGCCCTCGCCTTCTCCCTGCGGGACAGCCTGGAGCTCTCTTAGCCTCGCCATGACCCACCTCTACAACCATCACCTACCTCCTCTGGTCAGCCCCTCGGTGTTGTACGTGTACGGCCCCGAGCGGCCCGGGCTGCCCCTGGGCTTCTCTCCTCCCGCTACTCTGGTTGGAGCCAGTCGGGCCGAGCCCCCCCAGAAGCCTCCCTACAGCTACATCGCCCTTATCGCCATGGCCATCAAAGACGCCCCAGATCAGAGGGTCACGCTCAACGGCATCTACCAGTTCATCATGGACCGTTTTCCGTTCTATCACGACAACAAGCAGGGCTGGCAGAACAGCATCCGCCACAACTTGTCTCTCAATGACTGCTTCGTCAAGGTGCCCCGGGAGAAGGGCCGCCCCGGCAAAGGCAGCTACTGGACCCTGGACCCCCGCTGTCTGGACATGTTTGAGCACGGCAACTACAGACGGCGGAAGAGGAAGCCCAAGCCGGGCCCCGGGGTCCAGGAGGCCAAGAGAGGCAAAGGGGAGGCGGAGGAGGCCGGAGCCCAGGTGGGCCGCAGAGGCAGGCTGGAGGAAAGGGAAGACAGCACTGCAGCAACTGGGGGAGGAGGGGAAAGAGAAGGAGGAGGGGGAGGAAGGAATGGAGGAGGGGGGACTGAAGGAGGAGATGGAGGAGGAGGAGAAAGGAGTGAAGAAAGAGGAGAATGTGGAAGAAGTGAAGTAGGAGGAGGGGAAGGAAGAAGAGGAGGGAGAGGAGGGAGAGAAGGAGGTGAAGAGAGAAGAGAAGGAAGTAGTGAGGACTATGTGCCTAGCCCAAAAGGAGCTTCCCAGGGGCATGCTGCCTTGGCCCCCACTCACCCCTCCACCAGATGCTCTGCCCCCCTCTGCTGGCCCAGCCCTGGCCTCCTTTCCGTGGTCCCCAACGACGCCGCCCAGGACAGTATCCAGCGAGATGCTGCTATCTCAGGCCAGTCTAGCGGACAGCCAGATGAGAGCACAGCTACATTGGGCTCTCCTCCGACCCCTGGCCCGCGAGACACGGACCCGGAGGACCCTGCCCCTCCAAAAAACGACGACAAGCCCAAGAGTTTCAGCATAGACAGTATCCTGGCCCGGACACAGAGCCAGAAGCCAGCCAGAGGGGGAGAGCTGGCCGGGGCAGCCAAACATGCCGGGGAGTCGCTATCCGGGGGATGCTTCAGCTCTGCCCTCTTTGCTAGCTCTCCCGGTCTCTGCCCGACTTTCAGTAGCTCCCTGATGCTCGATTCTCAAGTTCAAGGGCGACTTTACCAGCTGGGGATCCCTCTTCTGTCATATTTCCCGCTCCAACTCTCTGACGCTGTATTTAATTTCCAGTAATAAGAACAGAGGCGGGTTTATTTTTTCTCTTTCTGTCTCCTCGAAGCCTGGAACCTGTCGCTTGCAAGGGACGCCAGCGACTGACCACCGAAGCGGGTGTAAAGCATATTATTTTAACTTTGCTTGTTTATTTGTTTGAAAGGCATTTGCCAACCTGTCCGTTCAGGGAAGTTTCAGCGACTCCTACGTGGAGATGTAACGGCTCAAGAAATTCTCCCATTCTGGGCTGGCTGGTTTATCTTTTGTAATCCGAATCCCTGTTCTCTGCACCCTTCCTCCCTTTACTGCTAAGATTTTGAATGTTTTTAAACCCAATTCCAAGAGGCTGATGTTTGCTGTTCTCCCCTCCGTCCCCACCCCGTCCCTCTGAAAGTTTTATTATAGGCTACCAAGAGACAGCACGCACACCCAAGACCATATAAGTCTATCTCAAAGCTACAGTTTAGGTCTCGAATAATCCCACTCCCTGGCCTCCCCTCCCCGCTACTCCCACCCCTTGCCCTTGCTTCCGGACCACTTAGGTATGAAACAGACTATAAAACAGAATGCAGTTGTAGCACAATATGGATCAGGGAGCCAAGACAACTTCAAGTTCAACTGTAGGTTCCCACTGGCCTAGGGGATTTAGGGCTGTTTATAGAACAGGTCAGCTGGGCTGACTTCGTGGGCCGCTTGGGTGGCGAGTGTATCAGGCTGAAGGTGCCACTCACTGAAACAGGTCCCACAGAAAACTCCGCTTGTTTGGAGCCGATTTACGACAGATGTTAAGGTGGAAGTTGTCATCTTACCATTTGGACAACAACCAAGATCAGTCACGACTTTTATAGGGCTGTTTCCTTTCTTTCCAGATATAGGGTTCAAGGAACATGTTTTATTTCTGCTATAAATAGTGGACTTTTTTTTTTTATAATCGTAACTGACCTTTGAAAACTTCTATATTAGCAACCTTCACTATAAATGTGCACTCCAGCCAATAAAATGTTTTGTCCATTTATACAAATGCATTATTGAATACCCATTTTGTTGTTTCTGCAACTAGAAGTAGTCATTTAATGCACTGTTATTTTTGTTTGGCTTTCAAAAACATTTCAAGGGACTCCTGAAGAAGGGGAGGGGAGAGAAGGTGCCTCATATCATGCCAGATTCACTTTTTTTAAAAAAAGATCTAGGAATTTTTTATATTGTTTCTGAATCTGGTAATAAAAAGGCTTACATTTTTGTTAAACAAGTTGACATATATACAGAGAGAATTAAAGAGAGACAGATGGAGAAACACAAAAAAGCAATACTGAGGAATGTGAGAGTGAGTGAGAAAAAGAAAGAGAGAGAGAGAGAGAGAGAGAGAGAGAGAGAGAGAGAGAGAGAGAGAGAGAGACAGAGAGACAGAGAGACAGAGACAGAGATAGAGACAGAGACAGAGACAGAGACAGCACTTTGTTATGTTTCAACAGCTTTGGGAATTTGTTTTCTGCAACTTCGCATTTCTCTTATTCCAAAGGGGAAACCTTTCAAAGTTCTTTGAAAAGATTGTTTCCTATCTTTTGTCCCAGTCACCCACTCCATACCTGACTCCAGCCTTTAGTTAACTACCTTTATAATAATAATAGCTAAACATTTATATGGTGATTTATGTTTGCAAGTTGCTTTAACAAGCATTGTTTCACTGTATACGGAGAGGCAGATAGTGTAAATATTATTATCTCCATTTTACAGATGAAGGAACTGAGACTTAGAGAGATGGAATGATGTCTCAGGGGGACACTCGTGGCAAAGCAGGGAGAGGAATCCAAGGCTTCTGACTCTAAGACCAGCAATTCCTTTTCCTTCTACCATTGATAGCTAAATACTTTGACCAAGTGATTGGAGGTCTTATTGAGTAAAGACCCCTGTTTGCAACAAAGATCTGATTCAGAAGTGCAAGTTTCCCAGGGCTCTGCACAGCCCAGGCTGCCTTTGAAATGTCTCAACTTCTTATATTGGATATATTTAGGTTTCACTGGAGTTCAGAGCTTGACTTCCTAAACCTTCAAATAACTTTTATCTGATGTGGGAAAGTACAGAAAGTCATAGAATTTTTGGAGGTAGGAATGACCTTCAGGAAGTTTGAAAGGAATTTCTAAAATAACTTCTTAAATGGCTACTAGGACATTATTAAAATAAATACAAAAGTTAAATGAAGTAGAGGTCTGATTCTGGCTATATTGAAAAGGACTTTTTTCAGGGAAACATCTTTATTGGATAATTAAAAGGTCTGAGAAGATGATCTTCCATTTATAAATCAATAGGACATAGTTAAGCCTGACCTAAAGACTGGGTTCCAATGGTTGTTCATGAAATCTGCCTCGGATTTTGACAATAGTTAAAAAAAAAAGATGAGTTTGATGATTTTCAGGGGCATTTTTCCTTTTAAAATCCTACAGAAATCTTCATTTATCAATCAATATTTATTAAGCACCTACTATGTTTCAGGCACTGTGCTAAGTGTTAGATTCAGCTTGATTCTCACTGTGGTTATCTACAACACCATGAATATGCTTTTGTCATCCTTTTTTTTTTTACTTTTTTTTTTTACTTCCAAATGAGCAGCGTCTGGTGAATAAAATTGTTTTTCCATTAACCGTTATCTGTTTGGTTCAATGGGATTACTGTGTGAAATAAACAAACAGTGTAATAGGAATGAGGTTTCAGTTACAGCTGTGATTCCTGATGCCACCCATCTCCGGAGATTTCCAGCCATCAGAAAGACTGCATTTTCAATTAAGCACAGAAGGGAGGAGCCCAACTCAGAACTCTGAGCAGTTGCCTAAATTGTGAAAAATGCATTATTCTACTTGGCAGGTACAATGCATGTGTTATTTTGAATATGTTGAAAGTATTGTTAATTCTTACATTTTTGTGTTTGCTTTCCCATCATATAGTATTAGAGGGGGAGAGTGGTGTCTTGGTAAAGCATTGAACTGGGAGGGAGGAAGACCTGGCTTAAATCTTAACCTCACAAACTTATTACTTGTGTGACCCTGTGCAGGTTCCCTAACCTCTCTGTGCCTCAATTACCTCATCTGCAGCAGGGGAGACATTTGATTCTGTGGCTTCTAAGGTCCCTTCCAGCTCTAAATCTATAAGTCCCATGTTTTAGTCATTTATGGCACAAGTCTTTCAGTGAGGTCATGGGGCACTTAAAAAAAAAGAATGTGATACTTAGAGAATTACAATATAGTTTCAATTATAATACAAGGAGTTTCCTACATAAATTATGTTTATGCCAGAAAAGATAGGTGTGACTGGACTCTGGGTCAGAAAGAGGAATATAGACTCATTGATTTACAGTTGGAATGATCTTAGAGATGTCATCTAGTCTAAACATTCATTTTACAGATAAGGAAACTGAGGCCCACATACTTTAAATGTTTTATTGGAGGCTGTAAGTAACAGAGCTGGGATGTGAGCATCTTTCCATTGCCGGTGAGGGACATCTGGGTACTTGTCCTATTTCCAACACATCAGGATGCTATAACAGGGTTCTGGGTTTGGAGCCCAAGATCCTGGGTTCAAATCCTAGCTCTGCAGCCTTCGGTCACTTTGCCTCTCTAGGCTCAATTTCCTCATCTATAAAATTAGGGGATTGGACTAGATTATCTATGAAGTCTCTTTTGGCACTAAGTCTATGATTCTATGACCCCCATACTATGAGTGACCATTAGCAAGTCACTTAACCTTTCATTGCCCCAAGAAACTCTCTAAGAGTTGCTGATCTTCATTGGTGAAGGTAGTTTCCACATTGGAAGTTCTTTATATTGATGAAATCATAGATCTAGGGACTCACATATAAATATCAGTGTGGGGTCATAAAATTTGTACTAGTTTTGGAGTCTTGGAAATCTGGGTTCAGACCCCAGCTCTTCCCCTTGGGAAAGTTACAGAAACTCTCTGGGTTTTTTTTTCTTTTCTCAGATAAAGTGTGTATGGGGAATTGGAACTAGATTAGAAGATACTAAAGTACCTCCGAACTCTAAAATCCTATGCACATCTATGTCTGCATATGTAAAAAAAAAGATTCTATGATCTTATTCCCACTTAGAACATTCAGCTTTGAAGCTGTGTCTATCTTGGACACATATTTTTCGAATAGTTTAGGGATGTCCTAAGGTATTGAAGAAAGAAAGATTTTCATTTTAATTCACTGGTTACCTCCATATTAATTCATACCTATTTTCCCATGTTACTAGTAATTCTTCACATTTGTCCTTTTTATGGCACAGTAGTATTCCATTACATTCATGTATCACAAGTTGTTTAGCCATTGTCTAATCAATGTTTTTAGTTCTTTGCTACTACACAAAATATTGCTGTGAATATTTTGGTAGACATGGAAACTTTCTTTCTAGGAAACTGAGGCCCAGAGTGGTTATGTGACTTGCAGTGTCATATAGTTGGTGTCAGAAGTGGGATTTGAACCCAGGTTCACTGATTCCAAATCCAATGTGCTTTTCATTGAACCATGCTACCATCTTTGATCCCTTTGGGAGTATGTGCCTAGTAGTAGGATCTCTGGTCATTTTAGTTCTTATTCTCAATAGTTTCCCAGGACACATCACTTTATGACTATCCCAATAGTACACTAGTGTGCCTATCTTTCCACAGATCTGCCCCTTCCCCAACTTTGATTAATCCCATATTTTGTGATCTTTGCCAATTTTCTGGTTGCTCGAGGAAACCTCAAAGTTATTTTGATTTGCATTTCTCTTATTTCTGATTTGAAACATTTTTTCACATGGTTGTCGTTGTTAATAACTTAACAATTCTTTTGCAGAATATTTTTAAAAATATCTTTGGATCTACTGGGGGAATGGTTCTTGCTTTTATATATTTGTGTTAATTCCCTTTGTATCTTGGAATGTATTTAATTTTTTAAAAAATGCCAGCCCTTTCAGCAGTGAGTCAAATGCAAGCAAGTGAAAAAAAAATCTCAGCTTTCCTCTTTTAGACCAGCTGATGGTATGCTATTAAGTCTTTTTCTTTCTTCAAAATAAGGATAACATATCCAAGAGCCTGTAAATTCCTACCTGATTTGAACTCATGTTTATATGAATATGTATGAAAATAGCAGGTGTGGGACATGATCTATATCTCATACATATATACATATAAATGTACATATACATATGTCAGTATCACATTTAGATATTTGGAAATCTTCCCATTTGCAGATAGGCAAGCCTGAAGGGCCCTGTGCAAGGCTGAGTCATTCTAAATCAACCCAAGCAACAACACTACTTTGAAAAAGTTTGTTTCACTGTCCTACACAGCTCAAGTCAGGGGTAATCTGATATTGGTGTGACTACAAACAAAACAGCAAACTTGCTACATGGCATTTGGGACACAGACAGACCTTGGGAATTTTACCTTTCCCTGACTCTGGAAGACATACATAGTTAGAGGGATTCATTCTCATTAGGCCTGAAGCTTGCTTTTCTAGATGCTCATGGTTTTGAGTGGGCTTATCTGGCTGTCCTAAGACAAGCAAGACTACCTGTAAATTCACAGATTCACACATATTATAGGAACACAGGACTGTTAGAGCAGGAGGGGACTTTGGGAGCTTCTAAAAAGTCAAATAGGAGTTGATTGCATGTATATGAAAAATGAAAGAAAAGGATGCATGTTCAAATATGTATGTTTATACATATGTATGGATATGGATTATACTCATGATTTTGTTTTTACAGAGAACCACTACTTAAATATTATGCTGAGGTTTTATGTTATCTGAAGGCTTTAAATCACTTAGATCAGAGGGGTCAGACACTGGCTCTGCCATGGCATGCTGCCAACAGCATTGCTGAATACAGTCTTTATCAAATCAAAATATAATTATCGATATTTAACAAAATAAATAACAATGAAATGGAGTATTAGGTAACATTGCTATGTAGTTTTCTAAGTGAATACGCAGCCTTTGGGGATCTTTATGTATGGTTTAGTGGCCCCATTCCTATTTGATTTTGACCCTACCAACTCAGATGATTTCAAATGCAGTAATCTTTTCAAAACTGCCTTTCATCCTTTTTAAATTTTGTGCTTTCCTCTGCTGCTTCTCATCCAGGTAGAAGTTCTAATACTGTCAGTAAGTGGGTGGGTCTGTAGTCTCTCAGCTCCTGGAATCTCTAGGTGTAGAACAGGAAATCAGAAGGAATGGTCCAATATGGTCCATGGAGTGTATGGTTATTTTTGCTTCCCAATTACTGTTGTAGTCTACTTGCCCCACCCTTTGCCCAGGTGACTTCAAGCATGGATTTATACGCATGTATGTATGGCATGGTTTTTTTTTTTCCAGATAAAATTGAGAATTAGCTCGTAGCAACAGTCAAGTTTTGACGTTAGGCAAAATGATTACTAGAGTGATTGAAATAAAAGAGAAAATTTTCATGCTAGCCAGTTGAATAATATTAATGCCTGCTAAGTGGTTAATCTTTATACTAACTGGACAAAGACAGACATGTTGATGTCTTGGATATGCACATTCATGATTTCCATATGTACATTTCCAATGCACATATACGTTGATGAGAATCATAGAATTATGGAGCAAGCACTGAAAGGAAATAAAGAAAGTAGAGAAATCTCTGTCAATCTCTGTTTCTCCACAGTAGATGGGGTGGACAATTATGTGGTCATTTGGTTGGGATCCATCTTGACTATAAACCATTAAAAAGATAAACTGCAATCTTATGGCCTTTTTGAAATTCTGTTGCATTACATAACAGAGGCCTTGTATATGCTTTTTTCTGAGCATTCAGTCACCTCTCTCTTCCCTCTCTTTCCTCTCCTCCTCTAGTCCTTAAGTATAGTTTGGAGATCCCTTGTAGACTCCTTGTTCATATCTTGGAAGAAAGAGGGCAGGTCCTGAAAGCCTGGCATGTACCAGGCATGGGTTTAGCTGGTCTAAGTCACCCCTGGTGAAACAAAATCTCTGCCCTTGTAGCTGCTAAGTGACCAATGAGAGGTGATGGCTGTTTTGCCGAAGGGGTCACAGGGAGAGAATTACTGAGCTGGATCAGAGAAAGGGATCTCATCAGTTTGTTGATCCCTCAAGCCACAATTATTTGAATAGAACAGTGTTTAGAAAGTGCTTCAAGCTACAATATTTATTATAATTGATTTGTATAAATGGAAATTAATCAGCCACTAATAGGGACATTTTCAAGCAGAAGCCTACAAGAATTAGTGAGTCCTGAAGGAAAACCTTTCCTCTGCAAGAAGACAATACATAAATGGGATCTTCTTCAATTCGAAAGGCACTCAATGTTCACATCCTGAGTAATATTAACATAGTATCTCACTACACCTGATTATTAAATTTTACAAAATCTGTGATCAATCCTATTTTAAGATGTTATTGATTTTCCTCAAAGCATGCAACCCAAGATGTTAGATAATTCCCAACTTTTTTTTTATCTCGAGACAGAGGTTAAGTGACTTGTCCAGAGCTACACAGCTCGTGTCAAGTGTCTGAGGCCAGATTTGAATTCAGGTCCTCCTGATTCCAGGGCCAGTGCTTTATCCACTGCAACACCTAACTGTCTCCCAAATTCCTTAAGGAATCACATTTTTTCCTCCTCTGTAAAATGGGGTTAATAAGCTCTTCTCTGACTATCTCACAGTAGGGGTGGGAGGGAGGAGAAGTAAGGGGTATTGTTCCCAATTTGGAAAGGTACTTATAAATGTAAGGTATTATTCCTGTTGTTATATAATCCTAACGAGCTGTATTCATCATATTTATTCTCTATTTCTGTCCTTATCTCTTTATAACAAGCAGTTTGACACCCTCTCCCCTTCCCCACGTACAAAAAGAAAGAAACCAGTTGGATCCAGTCAAACAGTTGGTCAATCTGTTTTTGTGCATGTGTCAGACTTGTTCCATTTGTCCTTAGAGGGCAGAATTTAAGAATAATGATCGGAAGTCACAGACTCATGGACTGTTTTATGTACGGACAAACTTTCCTAGCACATACAGTTGTCCAAAAGGGAGATAGAGATGTCCCTTTCACTAGAGGTCAAGTAAAGGTGAATGATCTTCAGTCTGGGACATTGGAGAGGGAATTCTTTTATTGGCACAGGCTGGACTAGAGAGCCAATGGGTTCTTTTTTGACTCTGATGGGCTGTTATTTAGTAATTTGTTTTATACTTCATAGTAAGGGAGGCAGCATAGAATAGCAGAAAGAATATTGCCTCTCTGGAATTAGAGGATCTGGGTTCAAATCTTGCTTCAGATAGGTATTACCTGTGTGATCTTGGGCAAAACCCTCCTCCCTTCTCTAATCAAATGGGTTTGAACTAAATGACCTCTTAGGTCCCCTTTAGATCTAGAGTTAAAATACTATAATCAATTACTTAGTTCAATCAAGTCATATCTTCAAATAGGGGGGCGGGAAAGGAACACAATCAATTAAATGCATCTATATGCCAGGTGCTGTGCGAAGCATTTTACAAATCTTTCATTTGATCCTCTCACAATGCCCCCGGGACACAGGTGCTATTATCATCCCCACTTTACTCTGGGGGAAACTGAGGCAGGAAGAGGTTAAGTGACTTGTTTGTCTAGGGTTATACAGGTAGTGTTTGAGGCTGAATTGGAATTCAGTTCTTTGTAAACTGTGGGCCAGCACTTGATCCATGGTACCATGTAGATGCCTAGGTATTGGAGTGGAATGGAAGAATCCTGAACTTGGATTTGGGTTTGCCTCTTGGCTAGCATTTTAACCATAAAGGTCATGTATCCTTTCTGGGTCTCAGTTTCCCTGTCTGTAAAATGAGGGGGTTGAATTAAATGGTCTTAATGCTTCCTACAAACTGTAACATTCTGTAAAGTTTGTATGTGTCAACTAACTCTCTGAGAGCTTGTTAATACACATTTCCTGCAGATGGTCCTGATGTACAGGGACAGTATCTAAACTCTTCTTTGGGATCTATAGTGAAACTCATGACTCAGAGTCTTGAGTTTGAGTTTCAGCTTTGCTACTCAGTCTCTGAGCAAGCTTGGCCTTATGTCCTCTGGGAGTCTCAGCTTTTGATTCTAAAACAATGAAAGTGAACTAGATGATCCTGAAGGCATTCTAGGTCTAAATCTTGCAGAAAAATGAAGAGCTATCATAACTGTTCTAGTGTTCCATTTTCAGTCAGCAGCTCTGATTGAAAGACTGGAGGGTGGAGCACGAAAGTCCTTCCAAAGCCTTCCCATAGAAAGGGCTCACAACATTCCTGGTAACTTTGACTCTGTAGAATAACATCGGGTACCCTCTAGTACAGCCCCTTCCCCTCACCCCAGATTGTAAGCTCCTCAAGGAGGCAGGCATTATCTCTTTCTTATCTGAATGCCCTTCGTACTGTGCTTGGCACATGGTAGGCACTTAATAAATGTTTATTGAATCGAATGAATTGTTCAACAATATTGCATCAGTTAGTTCCTGTTGGGTTGAAGTTTATTGCTACACATTCTCTATATAAAAAGTAACCTATTCCCACTCGTGGTTTCCAGCTTTATAGATCTCAGGATAATATATTAAGTCTTAATATACAAAAAGGAAACAAATCAAGACTCTCCCAACATGGCAGTTAATCTCCAGAAAATGGCTGGAGGTGATTGGTTTGGCAGGCTGAAGAGCACAATTCACATAGAGCTCAGCTGATATTTTACTCAGCCAGGAAGAGGAACATAGGGTCAAGCCTTTGGTTGCCCTAAACCCAGAGATGTCGATTTTTGTTCATTTGTTTGTTTTTAAGTGATTGTGGAATCTGATGAAGAGGACAAGGAAAGACAAGGAAATGAATGAAGTCTGAGTTTCTCCTTCCCCAGCATTGGGCACTGGTCAAGTCACATGAGTGCAGCACCACCTCATGGTACAGAGAAAGACAGTTTTTTGAAACTAGGCTTCAGGACCTGCTTTATACAGTGTAAAGCACATTTATTTAAAATTGTATTGCTAAATATAGCATGAGTTTGGTCATCTAGAACTTGGTTACATTTTTAGAAAGCACATTATGAATCAGGAATGTTCAGAGAAATAAATAAACTTTCCCACATTTCTGAACATCGAGTCGACTTTGAGACTTATATGCTGCATGCATGTTTTGGGGGTAAGCTGAAAGGAATCATGAATAATTCATTTGGCCTAAAACAAATGGATCTGTCTGACAGGGCAGTAGCTAATAGCACCAATGATGATAGCACCTTATATTTACATAGAGCTTTAAGCTTTACAAAGCCCTTTTCTTACAGCAACCTTGTGAGGTAGGTAACACAAGAGTGATTATTCTCATGTATAGATGAGGGAATCAAGGATTGGCACAGTGAAATGACTTGCTCAGAGCTCCTTAGCTGGTGAATATTAGTTGCACCCAATTCTGTGGCTTATGAGGCAGCTAGATGACACAGTGGATGTAGTGATGGAATTGTGAAAACTTGAATTCAAATTTTGCTTCAGGGGCTTATTAGTTGTGTGATCCTGGAAAAGTTGTTTAATTTCTGTCTGCTTCAGTTCCCTCAATTGTAAAATGGGGATAATAAGCACCTTTACCTCACAGAGTTGAGACTATCAAATGAGATAACAAATGTAAAGTCCTTTGCAAACCTTAAATCTCTGTACAAAAATGACCTTCCTCCTCCTCCTCTTCCCCTTCCCCTTCTCCTTCCTCTTCTTCCTCTTCTTCTTCCTCTTCTTCCTCTTCTTCCTCTTCTTCTTCTTCTTCTTCTTCCTCTTCCTCTTCTTCCTCTTCTTCCTCTTCTTCTTCTTCTTCTTCTTCTCCTTCTTCTTCTTCTTCTCCTTCTTCTTCTTCTTCTTCTTCTTCCTCTTCTTCCTCTTCTTCCTCTTCTTCTTCCTCTTCTTCCTCTTCTTCCTCTTCTTCTTCTTCTTCTTCTTCCTCTTCCTCTTCTTCCTTTTCTCCTCCTCCTCCTTCTCCTTCTCCTTTTTCTTCTCCTTCCTTTTCTTCTTCTTCATCTTTCCTTCAAGTCCAATGTTCTGTCTATTACGTGGTTACTCCTCAAAGAACTGCTCCCTTTGGCTTTTTTGTGAATTAAGCAGCTTTCAAGTGTGCTGACTTAGGAAGGTAAAATTGGGTTAAGTAGGAGAGTCAAGTACAATATAATAAGGGGAGGGGCATAAGAAGTGACAGTAGGATAATGGTTCACAAATCTGTTTCACTTCCTACTTCTGCTATTTCCTATGGGGTTTTCTTATAAGATGGCATCTATGTGTAACAAAAATAAAAAAAAAATACAAAGGGGAATAGTAGGGGATAGCCTTAGAGATAAAGGGTCATAAGAAGACTACTCTGCTAGTACATGGAACAGCCCATTTATTTTCTTTTTTGTATGAGGAAGAAATCTATTGATTTGACTATAAATTCAGTTTATAAAGTGCCCTATGGGGGAATCAGGTTCAATGAAAGTCTTCTGATGCCTCACTGGGGCAAGGACGTAAATTTGGGTTCACACAGCTCTGCTGGTTGTGATAGGTGCTAATAAACAGCAAAGGCTCTGAGCATGGGCCATGTCTCATCTGGGGACCAGCCTAGCTAAGTTTGGAGAGGCTTATCATCAGTTAGACTGTAAAAAAATGATTTTTTAAAAAGCCCTAACTCTTTTAAAAATGTATTCAATTTATTTACTTTCTCCAAATTAATTTTGTTATTTTTTTTCTGATTAACGCACATTTATTTTCTCTCCCTCCCATTCCTCAATTGAATAATAGAATAAATATACAGATCAAAGAAAACAAATTCCCATGTTGGCTATATCTAAAAATATATGTCTCATTCTGTACCTTAAGCCCCTTACCTCTCTTAAAACAAAAGCCTGTGGTGGCTGTGAAGTCACCACAATAACTAGGAGGATGCATGAGGAAGCTGCAATGATCAGAGAGTCATCCAGTTTGATACTCCATGGTCTTGTGGGCTCTAGTTATTAGTTGGTATACAGTATGTGGCAGGCAGGAATGTGTGAAGAGACAGGATCTTAGATGAGGGCTGGTGGATCCAAGGAGCAGAGACTTCAAATTGAAAGAGATTTTAGAGTAAGCAGACTTTATCCCTGGTCCTCTAGAATCACGGTTGATCATTGTGTTGGCCAGAGTTTTAAAGTCTTTCAAAGTTATTTTTCTTTGTAATGTTGTTATCACCGCATAAATAGCCCTTCTCACTTCACTTTGCATCAGGTCATAGAAGTCTGTCCATTTCCCTCTGAAAGTGTCCATTTGATTATTTCTGATGGCACAAAAATTTTCCTTTGTACTCACATACCACAATTTCTTTAGCCATTTCCCAATTGATAGCTACCCTTTAGTTTCGTTTTTGCTATTACCCAAAGAGCTGCTATAAATATTTTTATAAATTGATCTCTGCTCTCCTTTAATCACTTTGGGCTATAGCTCCAGCAGCAGTTTCCCTAAGTCAAAGGGTAAATACAGTTTAGTGACATAATTCCCAAACAGCTTCCAGAATGGTTATAATCAGCTCAATAATCAATCAACAGTGCCTATTTTCCCTCAGTCCTTCCAATCCTTGTCATTTTTCAATTTTGTCATCTTGTCAATAGGATAAATATGAGTAGGAGCCCCAGGGTTGCTTTAATGTACATTTCTGTATTGATCTGAGCATTCCCCCCCCCATATGACTGTTGATAGTTTAGATTTCTTCCTCTGAAATGCCTGTTCATATCTGTTGATCATTATCTATTGGGAAATGGTTCTTAGTCTCAGAAAGTTGAATCAGTTCTTCATATCAGACCTTTATTACTCTAGTAACTCTTAAAGGTCATCTACTAAATCATGGTGAGTTGTTTTTTGTCTGGGGCTTCAGTTTCTTCATCTTTAAAATTAGGCCAGATGACAACATAACATTAGAAGATTTACAAAGTATTTTCTTCATGGCTACTGTATGAGGAGGGCAGTGGGAGCATTATTATTCACCTTTTACAAATGAGGAGGCTGAGATTCAAAGAAGGACAGCCATTTGTCCTGGCTCACAAGGATAGGAAATGGTAGAGCTGGAATTTGAACTCAGATCCCTTGACTCAAAGCTCAATACTCTTCCTACTAAGCTGTCTTTTAAGGCATGCTTCCAGTACTAACATTCTGTGGTTCTGTAATTCTGTGATTCTAGATGATTTTATGATGATAGAATCACCCTAATAATAAGCTATGAGAGTTCATGGAATCTCAAATCCCAAAACATAAAATTACTAATGTGAAGAAACCCTCTTTCCCATATCCTGCTGTTACTGGAACTTGGAAGTCTAGAGTGTTATGGCTGGAAGGGATCTAGAAGGTCATCTGTCTAGTCCAACCACCTTATTTTTTTACTGATCAGAAAGCTGAGGCTCAGAGAGGTCAATTAACTTTTTTTTTGTTTTCTTTTTCTTTCTTTTTTTCTTTTTAACTAGGCAATGGGGTTAAGTGACTTGCTTAGGATCACACAGCTAGTGTCAAGTGTCTAAGGATGGATTTGAACTCAGGTCCTCCTGACTCCAGGGCTGATGCTCTTTCTACTGCACCTTAATTAACTTTCAAGTCAAACAGCATTGACTGACAGTGGCAGCTCCCAATTCCCAGTCCAATCTTCCAGCATTTCAGGCTACAGCCTGTGAGAGGGAAATTAATTGGAATAAAATGTCTCTGCCTTGGAAGAACTTCTATAGGCCAGGTCGTCCCTGTGGAATGGAAGAGGAAAGAGAGCTTTAGGCAGCTAAAGAGAGACCTAGAGTTTAGTTTCTAATGCTGCTTTCTGCAAAGCTGCTTCCCCAAGGGAAAGGGAGTCCTTCTCAGACCTCCAGTGTGAACTCACAATTTATAGGCTTTCAAATGAGCTATGTTTCCTCCTCTCTGGTGGGAGGGGTGCTATCTGGGAGTTGAAGTCTTGCTTATGGGGAGGATAAAAAGGAAAAAGGACATATATGGTCTGTGAGAACCTTGGGAAATCCTTTGTGATCCATTAAGGAGATAAAGAGTCCCTTTCCCAGTAACAGAAAATTCTCCCCAGACCACAGAACTCCTGCTGTGAAGCCATCACAATAACTAGAAGGATGCATGGGTCAGCTGCAATACTCAGAGAGCCATCCAGTTTGAGACTCCATGGTCTTGTGGGGTCTAGCTATCATTCGGTGCCTAGTATGTGGCAGGCAGGAATGTGAGAAGAGACAGGATCTCAGGTGAGGGCTGATGGATAGGAGTACAGACTTCAAATTGAAAGAGATCTTAGAGCAGGGGCTCTTAACCTGAGTCCATAGACCTCCAAAGGGCCCATGGATAGGTTTCAGGGGGAACTTGGATGGGGGAAATGGCATCTTTATATTTATTAATCTCAGATAACTGAAATTTAGCATTTCTTTCAATTATGAACGTGGGCAACAAACATTACTTTGAGAAGTCATCCATAGGCTTTGGCAGACTACCAAAGTAGTCTATGACACAACAAAGACCAAGATCCCCTGCCTTAGAGGGCATCCCCTCCTTTTACAGAGAGAGAAAGGGAAGCTCATAACAGAAGTGTTTCACCCAAAGTCATGCAGGTAGTAAGTGGAAGTACCAGGATTTGAATTCAGATCTAATAACTTTAAACTCAGTGTTCTTATGACGGTTCCATGAAGTGAGATGTGGGAAGGGCTGATGTCCTATAAGTTTTGGGGGTGGAATAGGATGCCATTGGCCAGTGTAGATGAAGAGAGTCAGAAAGTTGAAAAGGATGGCAATCCTAACACTGGCCTGAGTTTGGCAGGGCTCTGCCTTGCCTGGGTTCTCATTCCCTCACAAAGGGTGGCAGAAAGAGACATTTCATCTCTCTCTTTCTCTTCTTCTTTTTAAGAAACCACAACTTCATCTTAATCCATTCAGAATTAGTCAGACTTTTGAAGGCATCCCAATGCCCTAATGCCTGGGTCCACGATGAGATGGATCTCTACATTCCTGACTTGGTGTCTGAAATAGCTTCACCCAGGCTTTGTTTTCACTAGAGAAGCAATATGTAATAATAGTTGTTAAAATAATTGTATTTCTGTTTTTACATCTGTAACGATTAAGTTAAACAGTATGAAGCCCATTAAACTATTTCATGACGTGCTGCCATAAATTTCCTTCCTTCCCACTGCTACTATTATTCCAGAGTAAACTTTTGAGATCAGGCT
This sequence comes from Phascolarctos cinereus, assembly GCF_003287225.1. Classification (NCBI taxonomy): domain Eukaryota; kingdom Metazoa; phylum Chordata; class Mammalia; order Diprotodontia; family Phascolarctidae; genus Phascolarctos; species Phascolarctos cinereus. Next base: position 55,752,489 of record NW_027555625.1, on the reverse strand, counting down.
CCTGCCACAGAGAGTTATTTATAGCAGCTCATTCATCAATAAAAACTTCAAAAAGAAATCTGTTACTCTTCTATGGGGAAGCCAAAGAAAACTAACATAGAGACAACCCTGTTAAGAAACAAAGCTAAGGAGACCACAAAGACACTTAGTTAAGTACAATCATGACTTCTAACAAATACCATGAAGCAGGAAGATTGTTGGCAATGTGAATCCATTTAAGGAGCTTGGCTCTTATTGGTAGATTAAAATAAACTGTTAAACAGTTGTATTTATGTTGGCTTCAAAGCCACCAGCCCCCTCCTTGGGTTTTATACATATAATAGATTTGTGATCTTACCATATTTAAACAAGCCTTTTCATCTTGAGCAAATGCAAGTATGGTCACATCCTATTACTTATTTACTACACACTGGACTCACAGGTCTCAAGGTTGTCATTTGAAGGGCAGTGAAGAGCACTGGATTGAATGTCAGAAGACCTGGCTCTGAGACTCATCTCTGCCACCCGCTAGCAGTTCACATTGTTTTTTTTTTTTTCAGCTTGTTTGCCCATCTGGAAAATGAGGATCCTATCACTTATACTGCCCACCTCATCAGGTTGTTATAAGTATTAGATAAGATAATATATATGAAGTGCTTTGGAATCAGAAGATGATACATAAATGAGAGCCATTATTTTAGTAAATCAAGATGAAGGTGCTTCACCCCATACCTCCACCCAAAGCGTTATTATTTCAGAGAAAGGTTAAACTGAAGCATGGAGATAGGAAGGTCCCATGACTAGCTGGTAGCAATGTTAGAAACCTATTACAACATAGGGCAGACCTTCACAGACAGCTGGATAGGGGCAGTTGCTGGTCTATGATTGTGATGGGGTGGTTCATCATCCTTCATCCATTGGTTGAAGCCTAATTTTTCAGGATCTCTCCATACCTCTTGAAGTGAACATCTGACAAAGAGGTAGACAACAATTTCAGCACCTACCAAATCCTTGCTACTTTCTTCTATCCCACAGTATTCATTTATTGAGCATCTTCTGTATGTTAGCCAAATCAAATGACTTTAATATTTGGAAAGTGCTTGGCAAATCTTATAGCATTCCATAAATGCCTAGCTACTGTTTCTGCTGCTAATACTACTGTAGTTGGGGTTTAAGAGATGAAATCACTTGATAATGACTCTAGAATGAGGTCTTGTGTTAGTGATTCTTGCCAACAAATCATCCTGTTTCTTGAAGTGCTATAGAAGTTATGTAAAAATTAGAATCCTTATGGGATATTTTACAGTGATCTATCACTATTTGGGAGTGGTTTAATCTCTTTGGGAGGATAGGAGACCAAGTGCTATAAATTCTGAAGCCTGGGTATGAAAACATGGCATCTAATCTATATCTGTCTGTCAATCTCTCTTTTCTCTCTCTCTCTCTTTCTCTCTCTCTCTCTCTCTCTCTCTCTCTCTCTCTCTCTCTCTCTCTCTCTCTCTGTCCCCCTCATCTGTCTGTCCATCCATCTATCTAATCTATCTAGACCAAGTCTTTCCATCCGTCTATCCCTCTTTCTCTCTTTCTCTCTCTTCCTTTCCCTCTCCCTATCCTTCCCTCTTCCTTCCCCCCCCCCATGGATCCTGGACCCTTTTTTATCCCTACCAAATATACTTATCAACTGGCTCTCACCACTAGAGATCCATGCTCTTTTGGGGAAACAAAAGATGAAAGAATCTTCCTTGGGAGCTTCCAGTGTACTGGCCTAGAAGGAAACAAACACATTCATGACACAAGGGAATAGCAGAACCAGCTGCTAGCCAACATGGGGTAGAGTTTCCTGGTTACAAAAGATCTGACCCTTCTACTGCTGTGCTCAGAAGCATTGCTTTCCAAATAAGTCCCCAGGTACTTTATACCAGAGGCATCATAGCTGTCTTTAGCTAGGAGGGCCAGTTCCACTTTGGGTATGCTGGTAGACATAGGACACTGCCAATCATTTACAAACATCCCAATAAGATTTAGTGGAAAAAGTAAACAGGTTCATGTCTAGGCCTTGCCACTTATTTGCTACATGGCTATGGGTAAAATCCTAAGCCTCATTGGCTCTCACTTTCTTCATCTGTAAGAAAGAATATAATACTTACTCTACCTTCCTCACAGGGTTGTTATGGAGAACATACTTCCTAAAGTGCTATGTAAATGTAATTTGTTGTCATCATCATTGTTACTATTGCTGTTGTGAAACACCGGATTGTCCACAATGACAGCTCTGAATTGCTATTATGTATTCAAATCATGTCCATAATCATGACATTGGGGAATGAATGAACTCAGCTGCATTTTGGATTCCCTGAATGTCTCGTGCTCTTTTTCAAATGTCTGGGGTTTGCTAAAACCCCAAAGATATTTGCCAAGCCCCTTTCCCCTTAATTTTTAAACCCATGTGTATTTTAAGGGATATTTAATCCACATGTTTTTTATTCATTTGCTCTTAACTCATCAAATTGTTGTTTGGAAAGGGCTATTTGATGTTAAAGGAGCCTTTACAGTCAAGTTATAAGTCTTTTAAAGTCCTCTTTGCCCAGCTCTGAAATTTAAAAAACAGTTGTATTTTGCCAATCACCAAAGATCCCCCAATCCAAAAATGTTCATGTATGGTTCAAAATTTCAAAGCTGTCAATTCTAAGTGGGTTGTGAAATTGGCAAAACACCACCCCAGCCCCTATCATTCCATTTCATGTCAATTTCTATTCAAAGGATATGGTACCATGACCACAGCTCCCCTTGTTGCCAGTAACCCAGACCTGCCAATAACCACTTGTGTACTCAACAAGGGCCAGTTACAAATCCACGCTGGAAGAGGCATAAGGAATATTTAAATCCATTTATTTGTATTACTTTGGAGAAGGGAAAACTGGAAAAAAAATTTCATGCTTTAATTTTTTTGGGGGGGAGAAGAGGTCTTTTTCACAATCAAGTTTGAATCCATTCAAACAACTTATCTATGGAATTAATAAAATTTCTCTTCCCATGGTTCACATTTATATCCATACTGATGGAGGTAAGCATAGTGTAGGAGAAAAACTAGAGTCTAGGGCTAGAGTCCTGTTCTGTCTTTTATGCACCTCAATTTCCTCATATGCAAAATGGCAGTAATAATAGTTATACTACCTTCCTTATAGGACTGCACCAAGGAAAGCGCTCTATAAAGTTCTGTTTAAATAGGAGCTATTATTGTGCATAGTTATCACCATAAGGCCATAGGGTCTATGAAAGGAGGAGGAATTCCTCCATGGGACAAAGTCAGAGCACTAGGATGGAGAGAATTTCCCTGGAAAGCATTGCCTGGGAACTTAGAATTATATTTCCTTTATGGCCTGTCTTCTTTGTCCATTGTTTTCTTTACATGTCCTTCCTTCCTTCTTTTCTCAATTCTCCATGTCTTTACTCTTTAATCTACCTACTTGCTCACCTTCCAGTAGCTCTCCCTGTATCCCTACTTTCAATTCTTTTTCCCACTAAATTATCTCATTCCTTTCAATTTCTCATTTGAATTGCCCCTTAATGATATTAGTCAATGATATCAATGGAACTACAAATTGCTAGTTCCGCCATCTAAATCTTAAATGCTACCTCCCTAATTGTTACCAACTGGCACTACAGTATGAAAAGACTAAATGATAATGATATTTTGCATTTAAATATCTCTTTGTAATTTCTGAAATGTTATTTCATTTGGCTTTGGACTCAGGGGACTTGAGTTTAGATCCCAAATCTGTCACTTATTATCTGTGTGACCTTGAGCAAATCATTCACAGCCAGCTCTTGATTACTACAAATAGGAATCCCCTGAAATGGTCATATCTTTTTGAATTTGTGCTATTTGAAGTTATGATTATATAAAATATAGCAGTTGGTTGTAGCCCAGTGGAAATATTCAATGATAATTTGAGTAATGTGACCATTTCAGGAGATTCATTATTTGCACTAATTTGAAGGCAACTTAAATGAGAAATTGAAAGGAATACAATAACCCAGTGGGAATGGGAGCTGAAAAGTAGGGGAGCAGGAAGAGTAAGAAAGTGGATAGGTTAAGGAAAAAACTCTTTTGGCCTCAGGTTCTTAATCTGTAAAACGATTGGACAGGATAATCTCTAATCTCCCTTCCAATTTTAACCCTATAATCCTGTGATGCTGAGATTCTTACATGATTTTCATGAGGTAGATAGAAACTATGCAATGTTTAAGAGAGGAGGTGATCTTATCATGGAGTCACAGGGTGTTAGAGATGGAAAGGACTTTATCAGAGGTCTTCTGGTGCAATTCATTCATTTTGAAGATGGAGAAAATGAATCCCAGAAAATTTTAAAGCCTTACTCAAGATCGAACAGCTAGATAATGACAGAACTGAGACTAGAATCCTGGTCCCCAGAATTCCAGCTCAGTGTTTTTTTCTACCAAACTATACTCTTACTGGAGCAAGCATTATTGTCCTCATTTGACTAATAAAGAAACTGAGTTCTAGAAAGAGATTAAGTGATTTACCTAAGGTCACACACTGGGTTAGCAGTGGAACTGGAACTAAACGCAGTCGTCTATAAGCAAGGTTTTCTTTGACAACAACACATGGCCTGTTTGGATGGATGTTTGAAAGACACTCTGAAACTTTTTCCAATTTCCTTTCAGTAACTAGTTTAGCTGTGTGGCTTTGAGTAGGTCATTTTCCCTTGGGATCTCAGTTTCTTCCTTTATAAAATGCAGGGAATGGGGTAGACTATATGATCTACAAGGTCACTTCTAGCTTAAAAAACTCAGATTCTAAGATACTCACAGAACTGCAATTAGGGTGTGCCAACTGGGGCTTTGTCCCGAGGTGCCAAGATGAGAGGGTGCTGACAATACTTATACTACTTCAGAACTGAACTCAGCAACAAGTCAGGAAAAACAATTAATTAAAATGGGATACCCATTTGAGCTCCTCCCTACTCTCTTCCTTTCCAGAAGCTGCCTCTGTATCTTGGGCTCTCTGTCTCTTTCTTCCTCCTCCCTACCCCAGCATGATGACTCAGGTTTCTCACCTCACATGGTATTGGGTCTTTACAATGAGGTCTCTCAGAGCATGACTCCCTGGACTATTGGCCAACTCCTACCCTAGTGGCCTTTATTTGCTGGTGGCTCCCCCACTTTTCTAGCCTCCTTGACTTCATCCCCAGAACCTCTATTTGAGGAAGCACCACAGACTAGTTCTCTAACCTATGGATTGGTAGCGTCCCCCCTGCCCCTTATTTCTCAGCTTCCATTTGAATGTTGTCTTTCCTGTTAAAAGCTCCTTGAGGGCAAGGATTGTCTTTCTTTTCATTTGTATTTGTATTCCGAACACTTTGCAAAGTAGTTGGCACAGAGTAAGTGCTTAACAAATGCTCTATCTACCCATCTGTCTACTGTCTCTCTCCTTTCATTTACTTATCTGTCATCTATCTACATCATCTATCTACCCAGCTATCACCTCTACTTTATCTGTTTTATCCATTAATATCAATCATCTATTTATTCATCTATATCTATCTACATCTTATCTATCATTGGTATATCTGTAATTTATCTATTCTATTTGAAGACTCATCTATTTTATCTAGCATCCATCTACCATCTAACTACCATCTCTCTCTCTTTCCTCTCCTGTCCAATCTACTTCCCTGCTACATTCAATGAATTTGTCTTTAAAAGTTCTTTTCATCACAGCTTTCATCTTCTTTGCCTTAAGGAATATCATGTGGTGCTTGCTTGAAGTTCCAGAAATGCTTTCCCCAGCTCAAGCCTTGATTTTGTACAGAGCTGTTCCATTTCCCACAGAACCAGGGGAAAAGGTCTATTATTATATTCCTACATCACAAGAATTCTGTAAGAATTAAATGAGACAAACCTTTGAAAAGTATGAGGTAGCTCCTCAAATCCCAACGATCCCGAACTTTTGCTGGGGGGAACAACCCACTCATCCCACATCTCTTATCAGCTTGTCTGGCAGGCTTCTGTAGGAGTGAAATTCTTTTTAGGCAATTCAAGACTTTTTAGACAGTTTAGCTTCCCTACGGATGTCTCATAAGGCAACAGCCTGGATGTTTATAAACGGCCCCTGGGTCTTTCCAACCTCTGGCCTCTATTGACAAATAAGTGACTGACTCACTGGATTAAAAATATGCTTCTGGTTAAAAGTTGTGTGGAGGTATTAAAAGTTTGTTGTGTCTGCTCAGATTGTACTGCTCCAGCCTCCGTATGGGGCAGCTGACTTAAATATAAATATAAATAGAGATAGATGTTTCCTTCTCTGTTTTAGTCACTACTGTATATTCTGAGTTCCCAGTGAGAAAAGGAAGTCACGGGGAGAAGAAAGAATTAATTGGTTGCAAGAAGTATTTTTACTTAAAGCCTGTATATCAAGTGATAGGTAGCTTCCGAAGCCCAGCAATTGTCTTCAGAATGAGGCAATGGAAAAGGCTCCAAATGTCCCATGTGCTCACCCTGGGGCCAATATTTTCATCTGGAAAGAGCACTGGCCTGGTATATTATGCATTTGTCAGGCAATGGTTTTGTGAGATTTTATCTGATGGTTTCTGCAAGTCTTGACCTTGGCAATGGACAGTGGGTGGTGATCAGGGTCAGAGACATGGTTAGGTCCTGTTGCTCTAGGAAAAATTTTGTCTTTCTGCCTCTCTTTATTTTCTAGCTATGTCATAACATTCTAGAATTTAGAGCTAGAAGGAATTTCATCTTGTCCTAAATCTCTCACTTTATAGATAAGGGAACTGAGTACCAAAGAAGAGAAATTACTAGACTAAAACCAGATAGACAGTATATAGTAGGTCCAGGATACAAATCAAGGACGTATGACAAGGATTTCTGATTTACCCCTGGAGGGTATCTCCTCCTGGAGGACTCTCTCCTTTCCCTACCAAGCCCCCTTTGCTCTTCTGTTCTCTCTTCTTTCTCCTTTCCCACTCAATTAGTTATTCAATTGGAAGGGTCATCATAAATTCATTCACAATGGAGTATTAATAGCCATTAAGGCTGAATGTGCTGTCTCTTTCAGTCAGTTTTGCACCTTGTCAGGGGAAAAAAGTCTTAATTCAAAGAAATAAAATGCTAATTGTAGTACAGCATCCCCTCTGGAATACTCCCAACTTACCCTTGCAGTTTGGGCTCCCCAGTAGACAACTACTAAAGAAGGTACTCTGTGGTTCTGCATTCCTAAAGTTATAGCTCCAAGCCCCCACCAATGCATTTATCTTCAATAGTCAGCCAGTTCACACAATTTGATCAATATGAAGATATTTATTGCAATCACATAGCATATTTCCCCTGTAAACCTGGGACATTCTCTGCGATAGATAGTATCAGTGGGAAGAGTAAGGATATATCTGGGATATAATAGAGAAGAGAAGTACGCATAAAGTATACATACATGGCTAAGGCAATTCACACCCTTGGCACTATAGGGTCTTTATGTCTTTTCTCCTGGTTCCCTCATGTGGCTTGCTCTAGGTGCAGCATCTCTGCTAGAAAGGATTTTATGGTCATATTCTCTGCTGGGAGCACTGTCTCTTATTGTGCAAGTTGCTCTGCTATAAGACGTTGACAATACGGTGGGGAAAAGGGAGAGGAATTTCTTTTCCTCCACTCTGCACTCTAGAACGAGCATAAAGTGAAAAGGGAAGAATAATTCCCTCTCAAAAGCAGAATTGTTCTTCTGAAGCCAGATCTCTTCCAGGCTGCAGTGATCACTCTTTGACTGTCTTAGAGTATATCTGTAGAGCTGGATAACCTACTTTCTAAAGGCCACCAGGGGTTATACAAGAATAACTAACATTTACGTAGTGTTTACTATATGCCAGGCACTGTGCTAACTGCTTTACAAATATTGTCTCATTTAATCTTCAACAAATCTGAAAGGAAAGTACTATTATTATCCTCATTTTACAAATGAGGTAGCTGAGGCAAACAGAGGTTGGGTGATTTGCCCAAAATCACACAGCTAATAAAATATATGAGGCTGGATTTGAACTCAGGTCTTTCTGATATCATGCCCATCACTTTATCCACTGAGCCACCAAACTGCCCCTGTAATTCCATCAAATCAACTGAGGAACTTCTTCATAATTCTTACAAGAGTAAATAAGTTTAAACACTTCTATCTCCTTTACAATACCCATTTAGGCTGAGATAGTCTATGGACTATACATGGAGTCTACGGAAATATCCTTTGGGAGCTTTCTAATCATAACATGTAAGTGGCTGTGTAATCTAGTCATTTGTAAGATCAGTCCTGGGCCTGCCTCCACGTAATGAAAATACTTGGATAGCTAGGCACAAATACTTTCCCAAAAACCTTCACAGTGCAGACACCCTATAAAAAGAGATCTTATTCTGAAATTATCAAAAATAATAATCAAGTTTGTCTTCATTGGTGGGGAGGAAGGCTAGTGCTGCTAGACTTTGACAAAAATATTACTATGCCTTTTTATCAACACCCTTGGTAGTGTCAAGAAAGAGAAATTAATCTCTAGGCTTCTGTATTATAGTATGAGAGATACCACACGTACTGTCCATGATGGACATAAAGTCATAAAATCTGAGAGTTGGAAGGGCCCTAGAAGACAGAATACTTGAGTTGGCAAGTCGCCTTAGAACACAAAATGGCAAAATATAAAATATTGGAGCTTGGAGGGTTCTAGATTTGGTTCAAGAAGGGACATCAGAGATCATCTAGTGTCCACCTCCAACCCCTGCCCATTTTGCAGATGAGGAACCTGAGACCAGAGCATTAAATTGCCTCACCCAAGGCCTCATAGATGTAAATGGCAGAGTTGAGATTCAAACACAGATTATCTGACCCCAAATCCAGCAGCCATCACATGATTCCATGATGTCTTGTGAATTCTAAGGCTCCTTGAAATTCAATTCTTTTCAACAAGGATTTATTAAAGCAACTACCTTGTTTCTCCTTCTCTACTATTTTCTCTCCCCCCCTTTTTCTCTCTCTCTTCTTGCTCATCTCTATCTTTCTCCTACTCTCTCTGTCTCTCTCCTCTCTCTCTGTCCTCTTGCTCTTATCTCTGTCTCTCTCCCATTCTCTGTTTCTGTCTCTCTTGCTCTCATCTCTCTTTTATTCTCTTTCTCTGTCTCTCTCTCCTCTTTTTGTGTCTCTGTCTGTGCCTCTGCCTTTCTGTCTCTTTCTCTCCATGCTCTCCTGCTTCATGCCATTTTTAATAAATAGAGATTATAAAAGCATGAGGTGGGGACAAGGAGAAATAGTGACCTGCTGTGCTGAGTGCGAATGCTAGATTTTACAGCTGTGGTGAGACAGTATTTAACATTTTAGAGACAGAAATGGCTGTCAGTAAAGCTAAAATTATATGGTTTGGCCCTGTGTCTAACCTTTGGAACATTGCCCAGCTCCTGACAGCCTCTGATGATGTCTCCGTGGAGGAAATCCTCTGCTGAAGGAAAGCACATTTCTTTCTTCCAAAGTTATATTCAGCCTTTTGTAGCTTTCATTTTAGAGGCCACAAAATGCTCTTTCTCATAATGGCACAGTCCAAATATTCTGGTCTCCAAATGGTATCATTGCCTCTAAAAGGCTGGACAAAAACAACTCCATTCAGTAAGCATTTATTAGGCCCTCACTACATGACAGTCCCCACAATGAGCATTGAGGGAGGTGTGTATACAATGATGAAGAACAAATGTTTCCATCCCTCAAAGAACTTACAAGAGATAGAGCATGCACATATATCATTGAACCTCATAGTTAGAAAAGACCTCAGAGAAGTCAAGCCAACAAGCATTTATTAAGTCCCTACTATATGCCAAGTATGCTAAGCACAGGGAATGCAAAAACGGGCAGCAACAGTCACTGGCTTCAAGGAGCTTACAGTCTAATGCAGAAAATACCATGCCAACAACTATGTACAACCTCCTTGCAGAGTAAATTAGAGATAATCACAGAGGAAGGTCATTAGCATCAAGAGGGACCAGCATGGGCTTCTTACAAATGGTAGGATTTCAAATGAGACTTGAAGGAAGCCAGAGAATCCAGGAGGTAAAACTTCCCCTATTTTCCTGTAGGATAAGACTTATTTCCATACCCAATTGAGTGTGTATGTTATTCCCTCCTTAAGAGGGAAAGCATTTCAGGCACAAGGAGCAGTCAGTGAAAACTGTCCAGAGTCAGGAAATGTCTTGGGTGTGTCTTGGATGGCATTTGAAACCTAAGCAGGAATCCCACCTATTAGGGTCATAAGGATCTTGTCACTTACCTCTGGCAGTCAATGTCATGAGGAGTCTCTCCCACATTCTCCCACTGGGTTGCAATTTCATTGACTCAGAGAGTCTCACTGTTGTGAAACACCTAAAAGGGAAGCCAGGTCAAATTGTACTTGAGAAGAACTCTTCTCTAGAACAGGTCAAATGAAGGGTTCTAAAGTTTTTGCTCACGCATCTCTAGAGATAGGGGGCTCGTTATCTCTCAAGATGGTCCATTCCGATCAGATTTAGTCTCACTCCCCACTTTATGAAGCTGGGCTTCTGAGACAAAAAGCTTAAGCTCTTGGGTCTGAGGAGAGGAGGGAGGGTAGAGGTAGGGAAGCAGGATGCCTGAGTCTTCAGAGCATTTCCTGTATGAGAAATTGGCCCATGAATGAAGGTAAAATAGAATACATGCATAAGGGAAGCATAAAGTTCTATAGTTGATCTGAGAAGAGGTTTGAAGTTTGATTTTTTTTTTCTAGTTGGAAGTAAGCTAGAAAAAAATTTCTATTAAAATGGATATTTAAGAAGATACTGACACCATTATCTGCTCCACTAAAGTCTTCCATCATCTGATGCCTCTGATGCTCCTGTGGATGGTGGAGATGACCTTGGCTTCTCAAAAGCAGATTTCAAGTTGTGGTAAATGTTATCAAACTGCAAAGGCTTCCTTTCCACAGGAGTCTGGAGACAGAGTGTGCCTGGCATCTGTAGTCCAGCTCAACTAAGTATAGAGATGAAGCTTATCAGCTAGGGGTTACTTACCAGCTGATGTAGGAATATGCTTTGGTCACAACAACTCATGAAATACTCTTCTAAAGTGTGGAGAGATTGAGACCCAAGCCAGTGGATGAGGAAATCTCATATACTTTATAAGGTCATAGACTCTATCATGGCTCTACAGATGGAAGGGACCTTAGAGATGCTCTAGTCCAACATCTTAATTTTGCAGATAAGAAAACTGAAGCTCATAGAGGTTAACTGACTTGCCCAAGGTCACACATACGTAAGTGAAAGAGATAGGATTTGAACCTAGTTTTTCTTAGCCCAAATTCAGCTCTCTTTCCACTGAACCACATACTTTTTCTTTTTGAGGCAATTTTTTTTGAGGAAGTGAAGCTGGATTTGAACTCAGATCCTCCTAACTCCAAGCCCAGGGTTCTATCTCTTGTGCCGCTTAACTGCCCCTACTACATACTTTTAATTACATTTAAAACCTTGCTATCTCCAAAGATTTGTGACTTTAAGATTTGGGGCAATTGTTTGCTATAGTGAACTTATGGGTCTTTCCCCGTCAAGAGACAGGACCTTACCTCATCAACTTATTATCTGCAAACAGCTGCTAAGAGTCTGGTCTCCAAATGCTGCTGGTGGCCCTGATAGTGCACTTTTCTTACAAGGGGTTACAGCTCTGGACTCATGTTAACAAGATTTAATTCTGCAGCAAATATGGACCCAAAGAGGAAGGATTCAGGAAATTTATGAATACTCTTTGGCTCATTATGATAATAGCCTAGGTTAGGTATGGTTCATGTCTACAGTCTCCCCTAAAAGGGAACAGGGAAATTAGGTATGGCTCATGTCTATGGTCTTTCCTAAAAGTGAATACAAGGTCTTTTCTAGCAATATTAATCAGTATACAAAATAGTAGATATGAAGCATAGAACAATTATGGAGAAACCTCTGCTTCGATGCCCCACTTTCCGGATGGGTGTCTGCCTGACTGCCACACTCTTTCAGGAAGGGTCCCAGCATTCCCTATTCCACTCAGAACTTCTTTCTCCTTTTTTATGAGTTGTCTGTCCATTAAATGCAAACTCCTTGAGGGCAGGAACATTCAAGCTTGATTGTATTTATATGCTCAGCACTTAGCATAGCATCTGGCACACACTAAGCATTTAATAAATGCTCTATCTTAAAACACAGATTACTTACAATCACACATTAACCTATATTTAAAATATGAAACATTTTGGGGAGAAGATCTCATCTGTGCCAGCTGAACAAATCACAAAGTCTAGACCTCCTGACAAGCCAAGGTCTGACTTGTGTCCTATACCTTTGGCTTCAGAATTCTCCTGAGTGGTTTCTATTGGTGATAATGTCTTTCCTTCCTGGGGCCAGTCAGCACCTAAAAACTCCCAGTGTCTGGACACATGAGATTACCATTTGGCCTGGAAATATTTATCTCTCAGGATTGCTGTTTGTTCACCTGTGTTTAGGGAAAGAAACACTAAGGAGAAGAATGAGCTGGTCTTTTGAGATCCCATGCCAGGCTTGCCCAGGGAAGTGTACATTTTTGCTTTCATGTGCTTATGGCTACTTTAGCTGCTGCTGCAGAGAGGAAGGAGAGAGAAACCCCCTTCTTCTCTCCACTAGAAATCTAAGGAAGAGCTGTTTGTTGTATTCCAGCAAAGGGACTACTTTGAAATAGGTTGGAACCCTTCCCTGTTTGCTTCATATGTCTCATACAATGGGCAGATCTTTCTTACTCAGTTACCAATCTTCTTTGACACAATCCTCCTCTGTCATCCCACACCTATTATAGGGATCAACAGACCAACTTGGAGCTTCTGCTCATACACTGTCTTCAGTAAAGGATTAGAACATACATTGTTCCCCATGGGGTCTTACTTACTGAGTTTAATGGAAAGTACTCTAATCTACAATCCCTTTCCTACCATGCAAATGATAATAATAAGCATTTTTGTAACTCTTTTAATTTATTTTTAGTTTTCAACATTCACTTCCAGAAGATTTTGAGTTTTAAATTTTCTCCACATCTCATCTCTCCCCCATCCCAGAATGCCATGCATTCTGAACACCCCTTCCCCTAATCTGCCCTCCCTTCTATCTCTCCCCCCATTCTCTTATCCCCTTCCCCTTCTATTTTCCTGTAGGGCAGGATAGATTTCTATACCCCATTTCCTGTATTTCTTATTTTTGCACGTGAAGACAATTTTTTAGCATGTGTTTTTAAAACTTTAGGTTCCAAATTTTCTTCCTTCCTCCATCCCCACTCACCCTCGTTGAAAAGGCAAGCAACTTGATACACGTTATACATGTGTAGTCATTCAAAACACTCCCATAGTAGTCATGATGTGAAAAACTAAGTATATTTCTCTTCATCCTATCCCACTCCCCCATTTATTCTATTCTCTCTTTTGACCCTGTCCCTCCTCAGAAGTGTTTGCTTCTGATTACCCCCTCCCCCAGTCTGCCCTCCCCTCTATCACCCTCCTGCTCTCTTGTCCCCTTCCCCCTTATTTTCCTGTATCCAATTGAGTGTGTATGTTATTCCCTCCTTAAGCCAAATCCAAAGAGAATAAGATTCACTCATTCCCTCTCACCTTCCCCCATTCCCCCTCCACTGTAAAAGCCTTTTTCTTACCTATTTCATGTGAGATAATTTATCCCATTCTACCTCTCCCCTTCTCCTTCTCCCAGTGTAATCCTCTCTCACCCCTTAATTTTATTCTCCAGATGTCACCCCTTCATCTTCAACTCATCCTGTGCCATTTATCTATCTATCTATCTATCTATCTATCTATCTATCTATCTATCTATCTATCTATCTACCTATCTCTAAAAATCTATATCTATCTATCTATATCTATATCTATATATATATATATAAAATTTTTTTCCCTCCAACTACCCTAATACTGACAAAGTTCTCATGAGTTTAAATATCATCTTTCCATAAAGGAATGTAAACAATTCAACCTTAATATGTCTCATATGATTTCTCTTTCCTGTTTACCTCTTCATGTTTCACTTGAGTCTTGTATTTGAAAGTCAAAGTTTCTATTCAGCTCTGGTCTTTTCATCAAGAATACTTGAAAGTCCCCTATTTCACTAATGACCATTTTCCCCTGAAATTATACTCAGTTTTGCTGGGTGTGTAATTCTTGGTTGTAATCCTATTTCCTTTGCCCTCCAGAATATTATATTCCATGCCTTCTGGTTCCTTAATGTAGAAGCTGCTAAATCTTGTGTTATACTGATTGTGTTTCCACAGTACTTGAATTGTTTCTTTCTGGCTGCTTGCAATATTTTCTCCTTGACCTGGGAACTCTGGAATTTGGCTACAATATTCCTAGGAGTTTTCCTTTGGGGATCTCTTTCAGGAGGTGGTCGGTGGAGTCTTTCCATTTCTACTTTGCCCTCTGGTTCTAAAATATCAGGGCAGTTTTCCTTGATGATTTCTTGAAAGGTGATGTCTAGGCTCTTTTTTGATCATGGCTTTCAGATAGTCCAATAATTTTTAAATTCTCTCTCCTGGATCTATTTTCCAGGTCAGTTGTTTTTCCAATGAGATATTTCACATTGTTTTCTATTTTTTCATTTTTTTTGGATTTGTTTTATAGTGTCTTGATTTCTCATAAAGTCACTAGCTTCCAGTTGCTCCATTCTAATTTTTAAGGAAGTATTTTCTTCAGTAATCTTTTGGACTTCCTTTTCCATTTGGCCAATTTTTCTTTTTAGGGCATTCTTCTCCTCATTGGGTTTTTGGACCTCTTTCGCCATTTGGGTTAGGCTATTTTTTAAGGTGTTATTTTCTTCAGTATTTTTTGGGGTCTCCTTTAGCAAGCCGTTGACTTGGGTTTTCATGATTTTCTTGCATCCCTGTCAGTTTTTCCTCTACTTCTCTTACTTGCTTCTCAAAATCCCTTTTGAGCTCTTCCAAGGACTGGAACTGATTATATTTTTCTTAGAGGCTTTGGATGTAGGAGCTTTGACTTTGTTGCCTTCTTCTGGTTGTATGTTTTGCTCTTCTTTGTCATCAAAGTAAGATAATATAGTCTGACTCTTTTTGTCCTGCTTGCTTATGATCCTGGCCAATTACTTGAGTTTTAAACTCTTTGTTAAGGTAGGGGTCTGCTTCCAGTGTGGAGAATGTATTGTCCCAAGCTTCGGGGATTTTGTGCAGCTGTTTTCAGAGCTATTTCTAGGGACCTGTAAATTTTCAGTTCTTCCAGGGTGGTATGATATGGGGTGAGGTGTTTTCTCCTTTCCTGGACTGTGCTCTGGTCTATGAGTGACTACAAGCACTCTTTTCTGCCTTGGAACTGTGAAGAGGATTTTTTCTGTACCATCACTACAAGCTCCACCACACCAGCACTCTTCCTTGCCCCAGGACCACTACCCAGAACTGTGACCCAGATCTAAGCAAGGCAAAGCAAGAGAATCCTGCACCAGCAGAGAGATCTCTGCAATCCCCCTCTGATCAGCTACTCGATTTCCCCTCAGTCTGTGGGTGGGAAGCTCCAGAAGCAGTGGCCCCGGGGCTGTGCTAGGACTGGGATGAGAGCTCATCCCAGTCACAGATTTTTCCCACTTCTAAGTTGTTTTTGGCGTTCGTGGGCTGAGAAGCCAGGAAACTGCCACAGCAGCCCCAGATTCTGTCCTCTGAGGCCAGTTCTAGGTTCACTGAGACCTGTTTTGCCTGCGTGCCAACCCTGAACTGTGCTTCTCTCCTAGCCCATCATGATATACCTTTCTGATCAAGCATCCAGGCTGTCTCGGGCTGTAAATTTGTTTCACTCTGTCTTTTTGTGGGTTCTGCTGTTTTGGAATTTGTTTAGAGCCATTTTTTACAGATATTTGGAGGGATTTGGGGGAGAGCTCAAGCAAGTTCCTGCTTTTACTCCACCATCTTGGCTCTGCCCCTCCTTTCTTCTATAACTCTTTAATACCCTAGACACTTACTAGCTGCATGACCCTGGGCAAATCACTTAATCCTGTTTGCCTCAGTTTCCTCATCTGGAAAATGAGCTGGAGAAGGAAATGAGAAGCTGCTCCAGTATCTTTATCAAGAAAATCCCAAATGGGGCCACAAAGAGTTGGACACAACTGAAAAAATGACTGAATGACAACAATGAAACTCTTTAAGGTTTACAAGATGTTTTTCTTACAAGAGTTTATGTAGTTGTTATCTTTATTTTGCAGATGAGGAAACTGAGGCACAAACAAGAATAGTGATTCTACTATGGTCATGTAGCTTGTAAATGAGAGTCAGAACCATGACTCAAAGCTAGGTTTTCTGATTATAGGCCTAATATTCTTTCTACTTTACCAAATTGCCTCCCAAGCTAGTTTTTTCCCCCCTAAATTTCCCCTTTCCTTCCCTCCCCCCAAATAAACTCTGTATATAGAAACATTTGCCATGAATTTGTCTCCCAACATAAGAATTTTGGGATACTTAATAAAAGAGAGAGAAGGGGCAGTGTGGTACAATGGATAGGAGACTGGCTTTGGTGTCAGGAGGGTTTTAGCTCACAATTCCTTTCTTTGACAGTGAGGAAGACTTCTGACCGATAGGGAAGTTTGTAAGGAAGAGGCACTGCCAGTAGGAGGAGAAATTGAAAGCAGTATCTTTGTCTCATGGTCACATTCATGGGGATATTTGTTCAAAAAGATTTGTTTAAATCCTTTGAAAGCCCAAAGGGTTGCTATATTGAGATGACTGAAATCAATCTTTCCTTTTCTGAACATTTACTAGAGAACCCCAGATTTGCTTCCGAAATTGATGAATAAATCACTTCCTGTCTCTGGGCCTCTGTTTTCTCACCTGTAACAAGAAATGACTGGATTGGCTATATCCGATATCCCTTCCAACTCTTAAGTCCTGAAATCTTGTGGGGCTTGCATTAAATAATAACAAGACATTGGGCAAGTAATGTGACCTCAGAGAGTCAACTTACTCTTCTGAAAAATGGTAGATGGTGTAGTAGTTAGGGGGTCAGGCTTGGAATTGGGAGGAACCAGTTAAAATCTGGCTTCAGGCATTTAGTAAGTGGTATGACTTTGGGCAAATCATTTAACTGCATCCTGCTTCACTTTCTATCTGTAAAAGAAGAGGGAAGTTCAGATTTGATGACTTCTGAGGTCCCTTCCAGTCTAAATTTGTGACTCTGTGATTGAAGAATCTTTCTAGGTCTAATAATTCTATGATTCTATTGCAAGCATGTCTGATCAAGCACATGTTTCATTTGGGAAAAGCTTGTCTAATTAGATAGAGCCTCGTTATACTGCTTCAGTTCCATCCTGTACCCATTTGGAATTTTTTTCACTGGCCCATCCTGAAACTGAATTAGTTACCAGTACCATAGACTAAGATAATGTGTTTTTATTTATCATTTCAAAGTATATGAAGTATATTCATCACAACTGTGTGAGATCCAAGTACTATTATCTTTCCTATTTTACAAATTAGGAAACTGAGTTTCATTCATTCAGTAAGTCAGTCAAGCAGCATCTATTAAGTGCCTGCTATGTTCTACTATGGGATAGCTAGCTGATGCAGTTAAGTAGAGTACCAGGCCTGGAGTCTGGTCTTCCTGAGTTCAAATTTGGCCTCAGACACTTACTAGCTGTATGACTTTGGACAAGTCACTTAACTCTGTTCCCCTGAATTTCTTCACCTGTAAAATGGGCAGGAAGAAAGAAATGGCAAACCATTCCTATATCTTTGCTAAGAAAATCCAAATGGGGTCATGAAGAGTCGGGCATGACTGAAAAGTCAGAACAATAACAAACAGTACTATGTTCTAGGCTCAGTGGGGTGATCGGCACATGGACATGTGGCTAGCCATTTTTAGGCCTGGGATTTGAATCTAGGTTTTTCAACTCCAAGTGTAACATTTCTTTGTACCACTCACACTTTTCTTCTCCATTTACAGGGAAAGCATCTTTAGATGTAACTATTTACATCTGTGCTAACACCTAATATACTGAAATCTGATCCATTCTCCAATTTATGGGCCAATTGTTTTCTTGTGTGAATAATCAGATCATCAGGACATATATTACAAAACACAATTTTTTTTTGGCCAATGATGATTCTACGATTCCATGAGGAAGGTCTTATAAGTAAGGAGAGAGGCAACAAATGCTTATTAAATGCTTACTGTGTGCCAGGTACTGTGCTAAGCACTAGGATATAAATATGAGCAAATAGAAAGGTGGTCCCTTCCCTCAAGAAGCTTCCATTCTAATAAGGCGCTGATATTTTCTGTCCACATGACCTCAAATACAGTACACAAAAAAGGTGAGGGGGAGAGAGGTACCAATATAGGGACATGGTGGCAACAGTCCTGAGTCAGAAGCAGAGCCAAGAGGTGACTGAAACTCCCCCCCCCACCAAGATGGAGGCCCCAGGAGGAAATCACCAATGGGAGAAGGGGCCCAGAAAGCCAGGGTGAAAAGGTCCCCAGAGTTGAGGGAAATCCTAAGGTGAGCAGGCAGCTCAGGCATGGTAGAAAGTCTTGAGTCAGAAGCAGAGCCAGTAGAGGATTGAATTATTATCCTTATTTAAAAAATTCTTTTTAAAATTCTTTTTTTGTTTCTTTTCCATAGTATTTTATTCTTTACACATAAAGAAAAAAAATTATCATTCTTAAATTGAGTTCCAAATTTTCTCCCTCCTTCCCTCACCTCCCCCCTCCCTAAGACTGTAAGCAATTTTATTACCCCAAGTTTTACAAAAGAGAATATGAGCTCAGAGACATTAAATGACTTAACCTGAGGTCAAATGGCCAGAAAGTACCAGAGCCTATGCTCAAACCCACATCTCTTAACTCCAAGGCCAGGGCTTTTTCCACTGTGTGCTATATAACCTCTCAAAACTCCATGACATTAAGTAACAAATGCTGCACTTCTTTTTGCCTCAATTTCTTCATCTGTAAAATGAACACATTGTATTAGATATCCTCTAAGATTCCTTCCACCTCTAAATCCCACAATAAACTTAAAGTAAAGCGAAGGGTCACTCACCATACCAGAGAGGGGGAGCAAGAAGAATCTTAGAAAACTGTCTTTAAGAACTGGAGGGAAAACCATCTTTACTACCTCAATAATTAGGCTTCACTATCTCTCTGTTTAAACGGTTCCTAAGTCATCATTATTGACAATGTTAAATAAGCTTCCTTCTCTCCTTTTTCTTTCTTTTTAAGGGGTTTAAGAATACCCGAGAGGATAATATAGCCTATGACTTATGTTTAATTGGCAACACGTTGAGAAGTCCAAGTAGCTAACGATAGTCCTGTGTTTATAATAACAACACCTGGTTTATTATTCTAGATCAAGCCCACGGATAAGGAAAGCTGCATTATCTCATAGCTTGGTAGCTTTTCTTTCCCCCCTGACTGACATGCAGTTCGAGAGACGGGTCAAGCAAAATATTTGGCAATCTGACACTCTGTTAAGACTTCTCATTTGTGGCGATGCTGAGAGACCAACTCAGGGAGAAGCTATCTTCCAACACACAAACAAATACAGCGAGAGCTGTTTTAATGAGGACCGGCTACTTAAGAACCTGCTGTAGCCCATTTTACACTAAGCAGGCTCCTTAAATCTCTCTCTGTTTTATTTGACGTTTTCTTGATCTCACCATTAATCCTAATCTGCTAACAAGAGCTCTCAAGACTTCTGGGGCTCAGCATCGAAAGGTCCCTTCACACGGTAGCGGTGGGACTCCAGCCCCACTATGGGTAGTCTTAATAACTCCCCTTGGTATGGTGATGGATAACAAGGCAACTCTGTTTTCTTTTTAATACTCAGTCATCAAACACTCATTTCTGAACAGGAGAGAGGAAAGATTCCAGGGAAGTGTTTGGTTTCACAAAACGGAGAGAAATTTGCCAAAGATTTTTATGAAACAGATTTAGATCTACAATTTTGTTTATTCCGACAAGTGGGGGGAAGGTTTCTCCTAAGAGCCTCCTAGTCTTCTAATTCTCCTTATATTTTCCAGCCTCTTGACTTGTCTTTGCTCATTCCCTTGCCTTCCTATCAATAAGAATTCTACATATCTCATGTCCTAAACTTTTCTATAAAGGCTTTCATGACAATTCTAGTCCACGTTGTTTTCTCCCTATTTTGATGATATTATACCTGGAGTTTTTCACATGTTGCAACAGGAAGTGCACCAGATCTGGGCCCCAGATAGGTCAACAAACATTTATTAAGTACCTACCGTGTGCCAGGGACCACAGTGCTAAACACTTGGGATATAAAGAAAGACCAAAAACCAGCAGCTGCTCTCAAGGACCTCCTAGTCTAATGAGTTTGTTATAGTACCAAAAATCGTTCTGAGTTTGGGGAACTTGTCTCAATTTATTGCAGCTGCTTCTGCTCTAGGCATGCTCTTACCTCCTCCTTGGTATCAATTTCCCTTCTCTACTTTCCTGGAATCTTCCATGCTTGAAACTTCCATGCCCCTGCCTATAAAACCAGGAATGTATTGACCCATTCCTCCTGCTCATGACATCAGAGATGGAAAATTGATTAGATGCACCTGAGTGAGACCCTGCCTACCTTCCTCCACGTAAAACTCCTGACTCTAGGCTTCATCATGAAGCTATAGACATCACTGATCTGCCTTGGTTACAGTTGCCTAGATGTAATCCCTTCTCTGCTCTGTATTGAAGATATCAGTCACCAACCAATTGATTGACAAACACCAATTGAGTACCTCCTTTCCTTCCTTTGGAGGTACCAGTTGGCAGCCCTGGTTGAAACTTTCTTTTATTGCTAGACCCATATGTCACCTTAATCTTTGAGCCTTTCTTTGTGTTCACTAATATAACTGGAAGAAAGGCTTATTCCTTTATGCATTTACTGAGTAGCCCAGCTCTTTCATAAAATACCAGCCCCCAAACCTGCTTCAAGAGACTGATATCCTGAATCTTGGCTCTGCTGCTCATTCTCTGAGCTTCAGTCTCCTATTTGTGAAATGAGGGAGTTGGGGTATATGATCTCTAAGGTATCTTCCAGCTCTGGTTATGGTCGTATCTCCCAAGTGTTAGACTGCCTTTGCTTGTACCACACATTTTAGCAATTGTTATATAGCACATGCTATGAGGTGACTGTCCTAATATCCCCCTACATCAACTCATATCCTCAGAACAAGCTACTACTTCTCAAGGTTCTAGGATAGGCTGAGAGTGTTCTGGTCTCCCTGACTCCATTTGTATATCATGGCCAGACTAAACTTCCCAAGGCACCACTTTTAACATGTCATTCTCTTCCTTAAAAACATACAATGGCCACCTTTACTCCACAGACAGTGATGTACCGATCAAATTGCCAACAGAGTACTTAATAGAAGGATAACACAATATCTAAATTCATTGGGAGGAACAAAAGGTCAGGAATATCAACAGACATAATGAGAAGACGGTAAGGGCCTTGGTGCTACCAAATTTTAAACTTCGCTATGAAGAAAAATTATTCAAACTATCTGGTACTGAATTTAAAAAAATAGAAAAGCAGATCAATGGAATAGATTAGGGAAGCAAGACTGAAAAACATGTATATACTGATCTAGCCTTCAATGAAGACAAGAACAAAGATCTGAGGAAAAGGACTCCTTTTTGGATGAGAATCTCTGGGAAAACTGGAAAGCAGTCTGGAGAAAACTAGCTCTGGATGAATATCTTAATACCACAACAAATTCCAAATGGATATTTGTTCTAAATATAAATATAAAAAGTCACAGCATAAAAAATTTAAAAATGAATGAGAGGGTCTATCTCTGATAATTATGGATGGAAAGAAAGAAATATGCAAACAGACAAGGAATAGAGAGAGATCATAGAAGACAAAGGTGAGAGTTTGGATTCTATAAAAACAAAAAAGCTTTTGATTTTTCTAAAAAGAAATTTTATTTTATTCCACCATTACAAACATTTATTTCCATTTTGTGAGAGGCCTGTTGTAATAAAATAAAACAATTAAAACTAACAATAGAGTGACCTCAGTTGAAAGTATATGAAGCATTTCTCATCTGTAGCACTCCCCATTTAAAAATGTTTAAAAAATTTAACAGAAAACATTTTTTCTTCTTCCCATCTCCCAAGCCATTTGGAAAAAGAAAAGAAAGGTGAATTCCTTGTAACAAATAAGCATAGTCTAGCAAGACAAATTTCCTCATTGGTTGTATAAAAATATAACTATTTCATCTTTATCTATATCAAATACAACAGAGTGTGAACTGATTCTCTGCTGCTTGTGCTACTTTTGGCCTGACAATTAACACCAAGAAAACAAGTTCTCTACCAGCCAGCACCATACCATCCATATGTGGAGAAATCATTGGTTATAGCTAATGGAGAAATTTTGAATGCTGTGGAGAAGTTCACTTACCTTGGCAGTATACTTTGCAGGGATGTACACATAGATGATGAGATTGATGTGGGCATTGCCAGACCTAGCTCAGTGTTTGAGAGGAAAGTGTGGGAGAGAAGAGGTATTAGACTGCCTACCAAACTGAAGATCTACAGGGCCATTGTGCTGACTTCATTGTTGTATGCCTGTGAAACCTAGATGGTCTACCAGTGCCATGTTAGGAAAATGCATCACTTCCATTTAAACTGTCTTAGGAAGATTCCAAAGATCCCCTGGCAAGATAAGGTACCAGAGCTGAGTTCTTGAGCTGAACTACCAAGCATTCAAACTCTACGGCAGAGAGCACGGCTCTGATGGGCTTGCCATGTTGTTGGAATGCCAAAATTACATTTGCCTAAAAGATGATTTTACAGAGAACTCATACAAGGCAAGTGCTCACACACAAGTTAGAAGCAATACAAAGATACTCTCAAGGTCTGTATAAAGAACTTTAGAATAGATTGTGAGCCATGAGAGACATTGGCACAGGATTGCCCAGCATGGCATGCCCACATCAAAGAAGACTCTGTGTTCTATGAACAAAGCAGAATCATGGTAGCTCAAAAGAAAAATGAGATGTGGGGGACAGCTAGGTGGCACAGGGGATAAAGTGCCAGCACTGGAGTCAGGAGAACCTGAGTTCAATTCCAGCCTCAGATATATAACACTCACTAGCTGTGTGACTCTGGGTAAGTCACTTCAATCCAATTGCATCAACAAAAAAAACCGCGAGATGTGCAAATTTAGAGACAGACATCTCCACTCTAAACATTCATGTGGACTATTTGTGCTTGACATGTGGTAGAGCTTTCTGAGCTTGTATTGGTCTGAGTAGCCCCAATCAGACCTAGTGTACCTTGACCCCAACGTAGCGATGTCATTTTGGTCCTCTCTGAGCATGAAGGACAACAACTATCTATATCATATCTATATCTAATTGTATATCATCTCCTTTCCACCTTTCTCTCTTTCTCTCTCTCTCTCTCTCTCTCTCTCTCTCTCTCTCTCTCTCTCTCTCTCTCTCTTCATTCTTCCCTTTGTTTTATTCATTTTTCAAGTCTCTGATCACATCCCTCCATCCAACTGTGACCACTACTTTTTCTGAATTCTTGTTTACTGTCATATAAACAAAGTTGTTTCTAGGAAGTCTTATGAGTCCTGGGGAGCTGTCCACCATCTAAAGTTCATTCAGACAATCTAGGAAAGTGGAATTAGTCCTAAAAGATAGGGCTCAAAAGGATGTAAGTGGGGATGTTGTGTTGAGTGAGTCAAATGGGAAATAAATTCCTATTTCATTTTATAAGAGAAACTATCCATCATAGCGGATAAAGGAAGAAGGAAACAAGTTTTTCTTAAGTGCCTACTCTGTGCTAGGCACCATGCTAAGTTATTATCCTATTTTACCCTCACAAAAACCCTGGGAGGTAGGTCCTTTTATCATCCCCATTTTGCAGTTGAGGAAACTAAAGCGGTGGTTAAATCCACAGTCACACAGCTAGTAAGTGTCTGAGGCCGGATTTAAAGTCAGGTCTTCCTGACTGCAGACCCAGAGCTCTATTCACTACACCAGTTAGCTGCCTAAACAAGTGTTTATTAAGCTCTTACCATGTGTCAGGCACTGTGCTAAGCACAGTTGATACAAATTCAGGCAGGAAAAAAGAGACAATCTTTGCCCTCAAGGAGTGCGTATTTTAATGGGGGAGGACAACACATAAAAGGAAGCTGAAAAGTGAGGGGAGGGTGTGCATGGAATGGAGAAGTGGGAATGTAGGTACCAGGCAGCCACGTATGGTTTTGAAGTCCAAAAAATCAGGAACAGGGTTGGTAGGGGAATGAGAGCAGGCTGCGGCACTTCCACAAAATAGAGGCTCTTGGAAGAACAAGGCAATGGGAAAAGGGGATGGGGCTTGAGGAGGGCTGTCCTAGGGTAAATAGGTCGCAGTTACTGAGGGAAGTTATAGGATGAGATAGCAGTAGAGACATGGCTTTGAAATTCAGAAATTGGGCCAGGAGGGGCAGTAACTTCAGTGTCAGGAAGACCTGGGTTCAAGATCTGCCTGTGATCTGTAACTAATTGTGTGACACTGGGCAAGTAACTTAATCACTCAATGCCCTGCTGAATTCCTTAAGCCTATAATAAAGCAGGTGCTTATCTGTCTAGGTAGGAGTTTTCTTCTTGAGAATTCTGACTTATACTAGTATAATCACAGCGCTGGGCTAAAACTGTTTACCACGTGTTTTATTTGTATTACTTCATTCTTGATGCCTTAGAGCACCTGGTTTAGTTCTTGATATATAATTGGCACTTAGTAAAAATACCCATTGATCCCAACTGAGTTCACTCCACCAAAACGAAGACAATGACTAGCCATACCAAACAGTGAGAAGAGATAGTCACAAGCTAGGTCAATAACGGCAGCCAATATTAAATTATTGCAGCTGCAATGTCACTTTGAGATCAGCCAGTCCAACCACCTCGACTTACAGGTAAAGAAATTGAGGCCCAGAGACATTAACTTACTTGCCCGAGGTGACTTTTATATAATATACTTTATATTATATTATATTATATTATATTATATTATATTATATTATATTTATATTATATTATATTATATTATATTATATTATATTATATTATATTATATTATATTATATTATATTATATTATAATATAATATACTTTATATTATATTATATTATATTATATTATATTATATTATATTATATTATATTATATTATATTATATTATATTATATTATATTATATTATATAAATGGGAGAAGTAAGATTTGAACTCAAGTCCTTGTCTTAAAGTCTATTGCTTTTCTTATACTTATGACTTAATCTTGGATTTCCCCATGTTTTATAGAATCCAGAAACTCTTTCATTGACTAAAAGTAGCTTATCTTCTATTCATTGTCAGGTGATGACAAACAGAACTATCTGAGATAAGCCAGAAAGACTTCCAGCAAGAATATTTCAGTGTTTTGATAGGTAAATGTCTTCCCTACTCTCAACAAATTTGACAAACATTAGGGAGCAGCCCAGAACTAGATTTAATATGCTGATTCAACTCTTTCAGAAATTCAAGGCTCCAAATGAGTGATGCCAATGCTGTATCACTTACATTTTCCTGAAATGTTTATTTTGCAAGAATCTTAAAATCATATTTTATTCACTAATTGCTATCTCCTTTTAAAAACCATCAACATATAATTAAAAGCTATCTGAATACAGGAAAAATAAGATGCAAGCAACTACATCAACTATAATTCTTCTGGTAAGATGGAGGACTACTGGACCTTGCAATCTACCTTGAAGACCCCTGGACTTGTATCTGACCTGCTGACATGCCCATGGATCTTGACATCTCCCTTGGCAGTGCACCCTAAATCAGTCCTTTCCTTTTTCCCCGAAGCTGAGCCCTCCTATTACATGTTGTCTCCCCCTAAATAGTGTACGAGCTGCTTGAAAGCTTGCTTTTGTCTATTTGTATCCCCAGTATTCAGCAGAATGCTTGATGCATAGCAAGCACGATGTAAATGCCTTTTAAGTCATTTATTTATCAATGAGAAAAGCTTGACTCTTAGGGCTATAGCAAATTATTTGATTAGTGGAACCAGAGGTAACTTACTGAATGTCAGGAGATTGGGATGCTATGTGGGAGATGGTTGCAGAGTGTTAATGTTGATGATGGAAAGTTCCTTCCACAGCTATCACCATTCTGAAACAGCTGGGGACTGGGCAGATTTTCCAGTCCATGGCCAAAGGTAGTTGGTGTGGTGATCAGCCTGGGTGTACAGAATGCAGAAGTGTAGTGGGAGAAGGAGTAGTTGTGGTGAGCTATGCATTATGTTCATAAGAAGATTGAGTGATTGCTGGGAAACAGAGGCAGAGGTTCTGGGATGCAGCAGCAGTGACCCTGTACAGCTTGCCTTGGGTGTCATTCTTAGCTGTTGTCATGGCGCCATGTATTTCAGGGTGTTTGCCTTGGTAGGGGTATGTGGTTTGGTTGCTAAAGTACTCCCACATATTATATACCATTGCCCGAGTGCTGATAGCTGTGAGATCAGATTTGTTCTTGCCACTGTTTATCTCAATTGTATCAGCTAAACCTTGTTTCTGATTCCCATCACCAAAGGAGGTTGCTGGTGGTGGTGATGAGGGGGAGGGGGAGAACACTAGATAGCTTCACTAGATAGGCCTTCTGAAGCTGATGTTCCTGATATGTCTACAAAGTCTTTAGTCTAAGGAATTTTCTTGAAGTCTTTGAAAAGTTATCACATAAGACAATTTCAATTTTCCTTCCTAATCTGTGTGTGTGTGTGTGTGTGTGTGTGTGTGTGTGTGTGTTAGAGCCTTCATTTAGCAGTCTAATGAAGCCTCTGGACTGGGATGTATGGGGTGTTCAGGGAGCACTGGCACCTCTGGTGTGAGTGCCTGCCAAGCCCTTTTCGGCTGCTCGTCTACTTTTGGTGTCCACTTGTCCCCCAACTTACCTGTGGCTCCAAGAAACTGCAACATATGCAGTGGCCACATCCTGGTAAAACTGTCTGGGCAGATGGGCTAAATTGGATGCAGGATAACCAATAGACCTCATGTGTACCCCAAGCATGTGAAGACTTCCCCTAGTGGAATGGGTGGATGAGAACAATTTATTCCCACAGCCATAAAGGTGGCTGAGCAGTCTCTATGGAGAACTTAGAGCTTGGTCAGACATTGAAGACTCCAAGGTTATCCACTGCACCCCAGAGCATCACCAGTCACCCCAACTTTTGTTTTGCCACAGGACTCTGATGACTCTGGAAGAGAGAATGAGGCTGACAACTGTGAGCAACTCTGCCTCACTTAAACCAATTCATTTGCAAGTCAAAACATCACTCCATGATGTCATTGGTCCTCTTCAAAAATCAAGGAAAAACAACAATGGATTTCTACTATCTACTTACGTCCAAGGCTGGCCTTGTTCAATTTCTCCTGGAATCACCTCTGCCTTTTAATTTCCAGGGATGGAAAAAATAATGCTAACCTGAAGAAACAAAAATTCTTTTTTCTTGTCAATAGGGTTGGGCCCACTACAGTACACCTAAGACCACTCTTCTGCATTGGCCAGGTATCTCAGAGGTTATTAACTCATGAGTCAAGTATCACTTGTTGGCAGAGCTTAGGAGGGACCTCTTCGACCATCTCATCCAACTCATATTTGAGAAAGAATATTCTTGACTATACACCTGCCAAATGGTGATCCAGCCTGTGCTCACACACTTCCAGGGAGAGAGAAGCCATTACTTTCTGAAGCAGGCCATTCTACTTTTGGCTAGCTCTAATTGTCAGGAAGATTTTCCTTACATCAAACATAAATCAGCTTCTCTGCAACTTCCATGTACAGCTCCTAGATCCAGGTCTAAGCAGAACAAATTAAAGCATTATTTCAAGGAACAAATTAAGCTTGTTGAATGTTAACTTTATAAATGGAGAAACTGAGGTAAAGAGGGATGGGTTTACTCAAGCTTTTACTAAGAGTCCAAGGATTCTTTCTTACCAATGACCATTTGCTGACACCCTTAACTTCAATCCAGTCTGCCAACTTCCTTTAAGGCAAGAAGCCATGTTTTGCAAAACATTCAAATCTCCAAAGTTTTGGGTGGATTTGAAACACTAGACACAGATATCATATTCCAAACTGAACAAAATAAGCTTCCTTGTTCCCTAAGGAAAAGTCATTTTCAACACCCACTGTGTCATTTCAGCTGAAGATTCATTGCAAGGCAGTGAAGGAACATTTACCTTTGGTTTTCTGCTATAACCAACCAGGATCCAAACAGCTCAAATGATATGGTTCAGTCGTTACTCATTTGGAATTCCGACTCATCAACAGAAAATAGCCCAATTGAGGTGCAAGGTTGATCCAGTGGATATTAGACTGGTGGAGGCTGGGTGGTCAAGGGCATTTAGTCATTAGTGGTGAACCATGATTGGGCTGTGGGGTTGGGAGGGAGATGCAATTAAAGAGCTATTTAGGGTTTAAAACTTAGGAGAGGTAAATGCATATCATCACTAGCATACTTTGTACGCTCGACCCAACAAAATGGGTGTCTGAGAATGGAGCCTTGTGGCTGAGTCAACAGGAGGGGAGCCAAATTGTGCTTTAAGTTGGAACCCCAGAAGAATCCATTGGACTCATTGGAGCTTTCGTAAGCTTCTGTTTCCTTTGTCTTTTGGGTTTTAGTTTGTGACAAAGACCTCCTTCATCCAAAAGACTTCATTGTAAAATGGCTGCTTCTATGAGGTAGTCTCATGGCATGGACCCTAAGGACTTCTATGCACCTCCTCTTGCCAGGGAAAGTACCAAGAAGAAGAATCTTCTTGTAGAAGACAAGGTCAACATTTTTATGTCAACATCTCTGCTTCTTGCTTTAGCTTCCTCTTTGAAAAGGAGCCTAGCTTCATATCTACATGCCTTCTTAACCTTTTTTGTGTTATAAACCACTTTGGCAGTCTGGTGAAGCCTATGGGTTATTTCTTGGAATATATATTTTTTAATAAAACACAATAAATTTCTATACTTATGGTGTTCAACCTCACAGAATCCAACAAGAAAGTTCTTCAGGTTGGATTAATACAACAAGGTAAAGTAGGGCCAGCTCAGAGTAGCCGCATCTAGTTGACTGGGTAAATTGTTATCTCGTCTAAAGTTCATGGTCGGTAGGGATGATTCCATGGAAGGGCTGTTAATGTTCTCTGTGATAACACTGGGAGGTGAGAGTGAGGAAGAGATCTTTCTAGTCCAGGGATTCTTGATCTGGCATCCCCAGACCCTTAAAGTGTCTAGGGATAGAAGTTGAATGGGGAAAAAAAATCATTTTTTTAAACCTCCGATTGGTAGACTTGCTTTGGCAGAGGGAGTTTCCTCACCTGGAATTTTCCTAAGCCAGTAAATCATAGGTCTACACTATCCCATATTCCTATCCTGCTTTTTTTTAATTAAAAATTTAATGGCAGACATCAATATGGCCAACTTAAACTCTCTGAATAATTCTCTGTGTGTGCACATGCAAGCCTGTGTGCATGTCTATTTTCACTAGATCTAAAATTTCACCGGGCTAGGGAGCTTCCAGGGAGGAAAATGTCTCTATTGCAGTACAGATTGGCACCCTTTCTGTAACTTATGGTCTTAGAGAGCTGATTAGGGCATTTAGAAGTTGGAGCTTTTTCAGGGTCACCCAGTATGTATTAGAGCTTGACAGGGCTCGGACCCAGGTCTTCTGACTCTGAAGCTAGCTTTCTATACCCTATGACCTCTGCCTCTCTCGATCTTATGAATTTCAGTGAATAAAGCATTGTCACCTGGTAGGGTTTGATAAATGTTGATTGACTATTATTTAGTATTTAGGTCTTTGCTTTGCAATTATTACATGTTGCTCAATCAGCTAGTGTTTATTAAGTACCTACTCTGTGCCAGGCACTGTGCTAAGTGTTGGGAAAGGCAAAAACCAGTTCCTGCTAATAAGGAACTCCTGGTCTATTTGGGGAGACTATATGCAAACAACTACATACAAATAAGACATATTCGTACACACATATACATATATAATATATACGCACATATACATGTATGTATATGTAGATATGTATGTGTACACATATATATTGTGCATATAAATGTAGGGGGGGTAGACTCGGAGGGAAGACACCAAGATTAAAGAGAATTGGGAAAGACTTCTTGAAGAAGGTGAGATTTAGCTGAGCATTGAAGGAAGCCAGGGAACCTGGGAGGTAGAGAAGAGGAGGAAGAGAGTTCCAGCCATAGGGGACAGCCAATAATGATGATGCTTAGAATATGGTGATGGAGTGTGATGTTTAAGGAATAAGAAGGAGGCCAGTAGAACTGGAAGGCAGAGGATGTAGAAAGGAGTAAAATGTTAGAAGATTGGAAAAGTAGGAAAAGGACCAGGTTGGGAAGGGTTTTGAATGCCTAAAAGAGAATTTTATATTTGATCAGGAAGTGGTGGGAGTTTATTGTATGGGGGGTGGGGTGGGAGTCTGACAGAGTTTAGGAAGATCAGTTTGACATTTAATGAAGGTCTTTGAATTAGAAGTGTGTGTGTGTGTGTGTGTGTGTGTTGTTACTGTTTGTTTGAGTCCTATGGTTTCATACTAATAGGGATCTTTTCATGTGGAAATGCCCTCCACCAATATAGATCTATAACTGTTCTACAACATAGCCTTAGAGAGTTACATAGAAGGACAGGGAGGCAAGAGCCCAGAGTCACACACCTAGTATACGTCCAAAGTAGCACCCAAACCCAAGTCTTCCTGACTTCAATCTTTGTTTTTGTTTTTTTGGTAACACAAGTTATGTTTACAGCAATGAAATTATTGGGTTAAAGGGCAAGACCTTTTTTTTTTTGGAGGGGGAAGAGGTAATGTTTTTCTGTCCACTGCTGATTTGCAACCCTCTCAATTTTACTAAAAAGGGAAACTGAGATTCAGGAGAGGAAAATGACTCGCATAAGGTAATCCACACAGTTAATGGAAGAGCCAAAAGTGGGAACCAGTCCAGGGTGCTTTACACTATCCTACATTGCCTCACCTCTCAGAAAGAGGACTTTTTTCCAGTTGATCTGGCTTTCCCGGGGAACTCCACCCAAGCCTCTCACCAGCAGGATGTGAAGTTGCAAAATAAGGAAGGACCAGCTCTGATTGGTGGCTCCTACCCTGGGGACACTCCTCCCAGAGCTATGTAGCCCTTCAAAAGGTGTCATGTACGCCATCCTATCTCTCTATCTGGTTTCTGAGGGTGCCCTTGTTGTTAGGGGAAATCAAATGCTGGCACCCACACAATCTGATAGGACCAGCTCTGTCTCATGCAGATTTCAGCACTTAATTATTCTCTCCTGTCCCTGGCGCCGATGGAGCTGGTTGCTGCTTTCTGCCAGATGGAGCTGTCAGACCTGGTAACTGAATTTCACATGCTGGAACACGGCTCATGCTGCACTGATGCAATCCTGAGCACCCAAAGAAAACAAACCGACTTCTGGACTAACTGGATTGGCCTTGACTTCTCAGGGGCTGGGACCAAGGAGGGGCCTGAGAGCACTGATGCCCATTTATTATGCCTGAGAGGCCATCGTGGGCAGGCTCTGGGCTCTGAGGCTGGAAGTCTCTAGAGGCCCAAGTCATGGCTCCTGTCACTCACTTACTTTCCACTAACATTGTAGATTTTGGACACTCACAGTTGTTTGCATGTGTCTCCTCTATCAGAATGTGTGCTTTTGGAGGGTTGGGGCTTTTAAAAAACCTTCTTCTTTTTCTGCATCTCTAGTGCCTGGCACATAGTAAGTGCTTAATAAATTTACTTGTTGACCCCTAAGGGGAAGGTTGCTTATCTTCTTAGCACCTCAGTTTCCCCCTCTGAGCAATGAAGTGGTTGGACTAGATAATCTCTGAGGGACTTTTCAGGTATCATATTTTAAATATTAAAATGCCATTGTCAGGAGTTTCTTAACCTGGAATCTGTGAACTTGTTTTTAAAATATTATAATAATTGCATGTCAATGTAATTGGTTTCCTTTTATAATCCCTGTACAGTTTATGTATTTAAAAACTTTATTCTGAGAAGGGATCCATAGGCCTCATCAGAATGCTCAAAGGGGTCCATGACACACAGAAAAGTTCAAGTTGAACCTCTTTCCTATAAATAAGTTCTGGCATTCTAGAATTTTATTAGTCGTATCTAGGTGGTATAGTCGAAAGAGTACTGGACTTGGAGGCAGGAAGACCCAAGTTCAAATCCTATCTGAGCCTCTTCTACTAGTTGTGTGTGGCCTTGGTCAAATTGCTGAACCTCTCAGCCTCAGTTTCCTCATCTGTGAAATAGGGAAAATAACAGCACTTCCCTCATGGGGTTGATGTGAGGATCGAATAAGATGATTCCCTTCACTCTGTATCAATTCATGCAGGGCGCTTTGCAAACCTTGAAGAGAGTTTTCTCTCTTTAAAGTTGGAATTGTGTGTTTAATTAATGGGAAAGCATTAGGGACTATAAGGCTAGGGTGAGGGGAAAACGAAGAAAAAAAATTGTCCCTCAGAGGAATTTTAAAATGTCTTTTCAGAGAATTGAGAATATTAAGTTTTTATCTCTCAAATCTTTCTTTCTTTCTTTCTTTCTTTCTTTCATCCTTTCTTTCATTTGCTGTTTTTTCTTTCCTTTTCTTTCCCTTCCTTCCTTCCTTCCTTCCTTCCTTCCTTCTTTCCTTCCTTCCTTCCTTCTTCCTTCCTTCCTTCCTTCCTTCCTTCCTTCCTTCCTTCCTTCCTTTCTTCCTTCCCCTTCCCACCTCTGTCTGTCTGTCTGTCTCTCCTCACCCTTTACCTCCCCCACCTCACATTCTATATTCTCATGGTTAGCTCTGACATTGACTTCTAAGGTCCTAGTTCCTTAGTTTCTGTCCTAATATTCTATATTTCTTTGTGTGATCAGTGGCTGGCACCGAAAAAAAAAGAAAGACCTCTTAAATAAGCAGGGGAAGGGCGATTGGCAGATTGATACCAATGACAATCTAGATGTAATGAGATGCAAAATTCAAAGGTCCAGAGCCACAAACCTTCTGGATATATAGTGGATAATAAAGGACTCAGGGAGAAAAATAATGTTTTTCTTAATGTCTTCAGTTGAGTTCAGCAGAACAACATTAGATGAAGTTGAAGACTAGCAATTACCTGGGGAAGTGGGATGGTGTTGACAGACAAAGACAGACAATAAATGGGGTGTCTGTCTGAGTGATCTAGATTGACTGTCTTTATAGCCCCAATTTTAGAGATTAGCTGGTGGGACCCAGTGTCATTTTGTGCTGTGAAGGCTTGATGCTTTTTAAAAAAGGCAGTATTACAGGTTGCCTTTTAAAAATTCCTTTGTTTTAAAAAAATTACTGATACGTTTGTTTTTTACCTTTATATATTTTACAGATTATCCCCACTTGTAATCTCTTGTGATAAAATAAAACAATTAGATAAAACAGTAATCTCATCAGAAAGTGCATGCAGGATCTGTAAAACCTCTTCACCTCTATTTTTTTAATTTACAGAAATCTGTTTCACTCTCTCTCAGCCTAACCCCATTGGAAAAAAAAAGAAAAACAAATTGTTTTTAATAAATATGCAAAGTAAAAAGACAAATTCTTTCATGGCTATCTCTATATGTAATACATACATTTCACGTGAGATGAGTGTACACACACACACACACACACACACACACACACACATATGATTCCAATGAAGATGTCTCATGCTGTACCCTATATCCATCACACCTCCACTACTTTTCTGGATAGAAAGTCATTTACTGGCCCTTCGGAATCGTGAATGGTCATTGTAGTAGATCATAATTCTTACAGCTTTCATTTGTTTTTTACAATGTTGTTATTGTAGAAAATATTCTCATGTTTCTGTCATATTTCATTGTTCATAAGTTTATAAAAATCCCCAAAATGTTTTTTAATCATATTGATGTTAATTTAGTATATAAATTGTTCTTTTGTTTCTGCTCACTCCCCTTGGCACCATGAAATCATCTCTTTCCTCATTTTTTATAGCACAATATCACATACATATGCCACAACTTATTTAGCCATCCCCAATTTGATGGACATTTCCTTAGTGTCTAGGTTTATTTTTTTTTTGCCATTACAAAAAGAAATAGTTTTGCCCATATAAGGAACTCTTTCTTTGATCTCTTTTGGGGGTAAGACTAGTTTTGTATTTAAACAATATACAACAAAAGCATTGATTGATTGCTAAGTTGTTCTTTGAGACAGGACATGATTTCTCCCCCCACCCAATTCCCTGCCATTTTACTAATTTTCTTCTTTATCTCACAAGGTTGTAGAGAAAGAAAGGTGTTTTGTAAACTCTATAGAAATGTGAGTAATCATGTTACTAATGATGGATGACCATTGATTTATATAGGCTGGAAGAGATCTCAAAAGCCATCTAATCCAACTCCCCCACCTCCCTCAGGACACTAAGGCCCCAAGGAATTTAATTGACAAGGTCACTTCAGAGGTAGGATTTGAATCCAGATCTCCTAATGTTCTATTTATAGAATATGTGGTTGATTATTTATAGAATCTGACATGAAAACATGACCCTTCCTCTTAAAAGTGAAGTAGGAATAGGAACCAGACCTGTGGTTTTTTTTTCATTAGTATAGGTAGCTCTTATATGAGGAAATATTTTTAATTATTGGTGGAGGTCAGCATTAGCAGCAGAAAGGTCAACTTATAATAATCTTATAAGGATGCCTA
Source organism: Phascolarctos cinereus (assembly GCF_003287225.1). NCBI lineage: Eukaryota > Metazoa > Chordata > Mammalia > Diprotodontia > Phascolarctidae > Phascolarctos > Phascolarctos cinereus. Next base: position 55,717,725 of record NW_027555625.1, on the reverse strand, counting down.
GAGTATTGAGGATTAAGTGACTTGCCCAGCGGTTAAGTAGACAGCCAGGGTGAGTCAAAGGCAAGCCTTGAAATCATTGCTTCCTGGAACTGAGGCCAGTTATCTATCAGTGGAGTGTTTACAATGTTTGAGAGACGTAGTTTCCGGGTAATTAATCACTTTATTAACAATGCTAGCAATGTTATTAATAAAAATGTTCAGTGGCAATAAAAGAGTTCAAATGCCAAACACCCCTCATGGAACCCACTCAATAATTCTATGCCTTTGGAGGGGTGGTGTTCTTGAGGGGGCAATCAAATCTGATTGGTTAAATTAATTAGAAAATGAATATTCATAATGAGATGTGGGCTCATTTTAATGAGGGTCTTGGAAATATGTGTCTTGGGGGTATGTAGTCCAAGGATCACCCAAGTCTTGATCAAAGAGACATCAATTTCCACATCATCTATCATGACAAAAACTGCAGAGAGTCCACATTTTTCCAGATGTGTCTGAAGGTAAACACAATGAGAAGTCATCATACCCATGAGCCTATACTTAGCATTTCTTTTACTGTCTTTGGTTAGATCTTAGAACCTGGGTTAAGTCTTTGCCTAAGATTTCCCACACTGGTTGATTTCTGGATGAGGAAAATAGAAGAGTAGAAAACCCTTGCCTAATTCAATATTAGTTATTAAGTACCAGAGAGAAATAATAATTTCTCTCACAGTCTGTTTGAAAGTAAAATAAGAATCATAAATCTTCCCTTTATATACTATGTGAGCCCCAGAACCTTTTCCTAGACTGTCCAGACCTTTTACAATAATTAGTCTCTTGTCTCTGTCTCACAAATTCTTGTCATGGAGAAGGTTAATTCTTCTACCTTCATCCTCACAGGTTATGAGGATTTCTGAGGGTGGCAATATGGCAAACAATTCTAAAGCATTCTGGATTTCGAATCAGAGCATTTGGATTTGAGTCCTGACTAAAACAGTCATCCTTTGGAAGTGGGTCACCTTAAATTATCTGAACCCCCTTTTCCTCATCTAGAAAATGGAGACTTGAAATAATTTACTTAATAGAGTTGTTGGAAAGATGCAATTACAATGAAGATTATGTTTTTGATAATGATTAGAAACATCTGTATGTATGTATGTGTGTGTATACGTTTTGAGCCAGCATTTAATTTTTTAAAGCATGTCTTAGCTAGAGAAGAGAAAGGAGCCAGATTAGACTTTTCACGTGGTTTTTTTCTAATGATGACTGAAGATGGATTTTTCAGTCTGGATTTGTATGTGGTGTTCAGTGAGGATTAGCACCACTAGCGTGAGGGTTTGCTGAGCTCTTTTTAGGGCTGGTCATCCACCTTTGGTGGTCACCTGTCACCCAACTCTCACCTGTGGCTCCGAGAAGCTGTAGCATGCTCAGTGGCCATACCCAGTGAAACCGTCTCCTCAGATGGGCTGAACCAGGTTGTGGGTAAACAACAGACCTCAAAACCCATTGGTGAGTTAAGGGGATGCCTACCTCACCCATGTGAAGACTTCCCCAGGCAATAATGGGCTGATGAGAATAATTCCTTCCAATTGCCTTGATCAGGATACTGAAGCAGGTGCAGGAGAATGCTTAGAGCTTGGTCAGATGTGTCAGAACATACCTCTGCACTGCATCCACTGCGTCCTGAGCCATCGTCAGTCTCTTGACTTTTGTCTTGCCACAGGCCTGGAAGCATAGGTAGGCAAGAGTGACTGTAACATAGTTCTCAATTCAATTTCATAAGCTTTTATTTAATAGTTGTTAACTATCAGGTGCAATGTCGCTTCTAAGTACTATAGAAATCAAAGACAAAAAATGTGTAGTTTCTGTAACATTCCTACTTAAAGATAATAAAAAATATATGACAAAACAAATAAATAAAATAATTTTGGTGGGTGGGTGGGGACCCGCAAAAGAATGAGAAGGGAGGGCATTCTCAGCGTTAACAGTCTGTGCAAAAAGGCTCACAGGTGGGAGATAAATATCCAGTCTTAGGTCAGTTTGGTGGGGCATAGAGCATGTGAGGGCAAGCTAAGTTGGAGTTGAAATATGTTGTGAAGGGCTACCAAACAAAAGAATTTGTATCAGATCCCAGAGGCTTAAGGAGCCACAGAAACTTCTGACCTAGAGATGATGATGATGATGATGATGATGATGATGATGATGATGAGAGCATCTATAGTGCTTTAAGCTTCACAAACATTTTTACAATCTGTAATTTATTTTGTAGCAATTTACAATTTAATTTACAATAAAATATTTATAACATATAACAGTTGCACTTTGTAATTTAAATCATCTCTCCATTTGATACTAATAACAACCCTGAGAATAAGTGTAATTATTATTATTGCAATTTTACTCACGGGGAAATTGAGGCAGAGAGAGATTAAGTTACTTTGCCCAAGATTGTTAGTAGTGTCTGAGGCAGAATTTGAATTCATGTCCAGAAGATAGAGAAGTCCAGACTCAATGCACTTGACATTTAAGCTGCCCAGTTATGATCAGAGGACACTATTATTGTGTTGACCCCTAATCAGGGCAGGATTTAAAAATTTAAATTTAAAAATTTAACAATTTGTACAATAAAGCTATAGAAAAGTTGCCCATTGCCCAAAGGAATTGACCCATTGGAGGCCACCTTGTACAAAATCCTCCCAAAGTCTGGGAAGATGGCCGAGAAGTTCAGAAATTTCCAGGCTTTCCAGATTTCTTCCATAGACAGAAAATTGTCACAAAATGTACATAGAACAGCAAAAATGAAGGAGTAGAGTAGTTGTCCTCCTAACACAACTTGAGAGGACATCTCAGGAAAGACAGGACCTCCAGGGGTTGAGGTTTGGCTTGATTGAAGTGAAACCCCTCTGAGTCACACTGGATTCTAACTACAACATCCCTAATAAGTGGTCATTCCCAGCCCCATTTCTGCTTGAATAGTGAAATAGTCCACTCCATTATTGGATAGCTCTAAGTGATTTATGTTGGCCTTATGTTGAACTGAAATCCACTACCCTTTGAACTCTCTCAGGCTGAGCAAAGTTCATCTAATGCTCTCTGGGGTGCCAGAATGGATTTGAGAATAGGGTTGTTTGTATATATATCCCTGGTACCTTAGCACAGACATGGCATAGGGATTGAATGACTGAGATGAATTTGAGAGTAGGATTGTTTTTGTCCTTTGTGATTTATATCCCTAGTACTAATTTAGCATGGTGCCTGGCATATGACTGAATGACTGATTGATGCCTAATATTTTTCCCATGCTGATAACCTTCATATATTTAAAGACTGTCGATATTCACCCTTCAAGTCTTGTCTTTTCCAGTCTAAACATTCCCACATTTCTTTAACCAAGTCTTTGATATTATGTGGTTTGAGGTGCTTTCTGTTAACATTCTGGTCACCATTCTCTATATGTGCCACCTAAAATACCCTTCTCCCTTTGATCAGGATACCTTGAACTTCACTCAAAGACCTTCTTAAAAAGAAGACACCTAGACAACTTAACATACACTAACATTCCAGATAGGAGATCTGATCAATGGAAATTTTCACACAGTGGAACTTTCAGTAACCTCCCTTGTTCTGCATTCTAGACTTATTAATCTCTGAGATATGGGTGATATATAGTTTCTGACCTCAGAGTTGCTGCTGCAGATTGATTTAATGAGGGCCAGAATTCAGTTAGAAACAGATTGGTGGGGCTGGAGGAGCACAGATAGCTAGATGGTACAGTTGATAGAGAACTGGCCCTGGAGTTAGGAGGATCTGAGTTCAGATCTGGCCTCAGATAATTACTAGCTCTGTGACCCTGGGCAAGTCTTTTAACCTCAATTGCCTGTAAAAAAGAAAGGTAAAGAAAGAAGTAGATTGGGAAGTATGGAACGTGAGACATTGTGCAGTATTTTTAATAATTCTTAACTGCTCAAAAAAGCCATCCAAGATACCAACCACCATGACCATGAGTGAATTAAAGCTCCCATCAGTCTATGCCTCTAAGTATCTCCTCTTCCCCGCCATGTGAAAGTTGGCCAAATATCCTCCTGTCACTGTTCTGATTGCCAGCCCCAGAGAGACAGTAGACTAGGGATAGAGTTGACTGAGTAGAACACCACAAGAGAACTTTCCATTGTTACTGACATTCACACCTGTGGCTGGAAAGGAGGTACCTGGTGGGAATGCCGCTAAGTTGGGCACATCATTCATTGTGGGGACTGGCTTTTTGCTGCAAGGGTTTGCTTCAATCACATCTCCCACCCAGGGAAGTACCATCACACAGCAGAGGAAAAACAAATGCCACCACAAAACCTGAGCAGTTGCAGCCAAGGCTCCCCAGATTAACCAAGTGTGTGGTGAATCATGGGGACCCTTTAGTGGGAACGGACAATGAGGACTGTAATATTATAGCTCAGAGGGGCTAACTGTTGTGAAGACCAAAAAGAATATTCATCACAATTAGCCTGCCAAAATGTCTTTGCTAACCTAATTGAAGGAGACCACCATGCAGATTGGACATGGGGCAGGTGACCCATCCCCCAGAGGAACTTCTTAGGGATGGTCCTTAATGTGTATGTTTTCGATGAGGATAGAACAAGTCCCGTGGAGGGATTTTCTGGTCCCAAACTGAATTTTCATTGGATTTGCCATTGGGGTTCATCTGGATCTTCCCATTTTAGGAAAAAGGCATGGAGGGGAGACTACCCAGTCATACAGGTTAGTAAACATAGGCAATGAGGTCATGAGGTCCGCTAGGAACACGGAGTCAGGAGCAGTTGGAGTTCAAATCCCTATTCAGATACTTACTAGCTTATGTGAGACTGGGCAAGTGACTTTAAAACTCTCTTGGTCTTCAATGAGGATGACAGTAATAAGCACATCTACCTGTCTCCTGCAGGCAGGGTTGGCAGCGAGGGAGGGATTCAAATAAGGTAACATCCACAAAGCCCTAGAAATCTGTTGTTGTTCAGTCATTTCAGAGTCAAGTCAAGAGATCCTGAATATCAAAGTCCCCTTCTCTGATACTTATGTGCCACAGTAGGAAAATCATACTCCCTCCCTGGGCCTCCGTTTCCTTACTATAGAAAATGAGGTTTCTGGACTAGGTGACTTCTGAGGGAAGCCCTCTAGGTCTAGACTGGTGATTCTACTCTTTTTTTTTATCTAAAAATTTAATTATGTATTTGTTTTTGGTGATTCTGTTCTTATACCTTCTTAAAGTAAGCCCTCTGGGGATAGAGAGGAGGTTTTCATAGATAATTTGGGCAGGCTGTAATGAGTAAAATAACAAGCCTTTTTTTCTCTAATTTTAACTCACACAAGGGAAGACCCCAAATCCCAAGATGAGCCACTCAGGGGTGGAAACATGGAGGTCAGAAGGCCAAAGAGGATAACTGAAAAGAAAGGTGGAATCTCTGGCCTGAGTCTCTAGGCCCCTTCAGGAAGAGGAAGGGATGGGCTCAGTGACTGTCCACAGGGGAGACTGCTCTTAGCAGTCTTGGCACAATCGGCTTTAACATCTCTCCTGGTTGATGTGCAGGCCATCTGAGGTCCTGTCTCCTCCATACCAGGGCGGCCTGTGGAGACAAGCAAGACCTGTGGGGTTTTATAGGGTGGGGGCCCTCATTCAGGCACATTTGATTGTTTACCCATCTCTGACGTCGCAGGCAAGGGAGAGGCAAGCATTGTGTAGAGGAGACCTTAGTTGTACAAACATGGTACGTATACTTTAAAAGGACAGGGCAGGGCTGTTAGGTAAGAGTGGGATGGGGAAGGGGGAAGGTCGAGAGGAGAGATTCTTAACCTTAAGCTTTTTTGGTGTATTGGACACCTCTTTGGCAGTCTGGTAAAGCCTGTAGACACTTTCTCAGATGTAATGTTTTTAAATGCATAAAATAAAATACCTAGGATTATAAGGGAAACCAATTATCTTGAAATACATTTATAAAAATGTTAAAAAACGAGTTTACAGATCCCGGTTAAGAACTCCTAGTCTAGAGTAAGGTCATTTTTAAGCCCCATAAGTCTCAGAGAGGTCCCTCAAACCAGAATAATTTTTGGGGGGCTATCATAGGCTTTCTGTCTTAATGAAATTTACCTAGAGGGGAGGGGCATAGGTGAAGCAGGTAGTCATCTCTCTAATATGATGTCTTCCAAAATACACTCTCTATTTTCTCATTGATACCTTACATAAAAGCTTTTCCTTCATAATGAGAAGTTCCAATTTCTGAAAAGGTCCAACTTTTCTGGACATCAGAGAAACTATATTGTAGAGAAGCTCTTTATAAACATAATGAATTTGAGAATATCTTCAGAGCTCCAATTTTGCTGTTCATATGAGAAGTGACAATCAAAGAAACCTTGTAGCTCTAATTAATGTGAGAATGCCTTTAGCTAAAGTTCAGATCCAATCAGACATCAGGAAATTCGTTCTGTAAGAGGTGAATACATAGAAATGTAATGGTTTTTTTTCCCCTCTGAACTCTTTGGTTCATTATTTCTTGCTGTCCTACAAGAGAATGCCTCAGCTGAGATTTTGCCTCTTAACTGAGAAAATTGAGCCAGTTCAATGTGAACTTGTTTTCTTTTCTCTTTATCTCTAAACCCCTTGACATCAACCTACACACCCTGCCCTCCTTTCCCCTCAGTCACTGACTCTGAGTGGGCTCTTCTCCTTGCCAAGGTCAGCCCCTCTACATGTGCCCTTGATCTCACCCCCTCTTATCTTTTCCAGCAGATTGCAACCTCAATCATTCCCCCACGATATTCAGTCTTTCCCCTAAAAAGTGGTTCCTTCCCAATACTTTTCAACATGCCAAGTTTTCTTATGCAATCCCTTCAACCAAATAAAAAACAAAAACTACTAAAAACCAACCAATTTTTTTTTTTCGCTAGACTCTGCCATCTCCTCAAGCTATCATTCTAGGTCACTCCTTTTTTCCTCAGCCTAGCTCCTAGAAAAAGCTGTCTATGCTGATGCTTCTATTTCCTTTCTTCCTTCCTTAACCCTTTGCAATCTGCTGTTCAACCTCATTCATTACTTGACCCAAACTGCTCTCTTCAAAGTTCTTTTAAAAAAGATTTTTACTGATGTCTTTACTTTTACATTATTAAATTGTAATCTCTCTTCCTCTCCCTGACAGCCAAATAATTTTTTAAAGGCAGAAGAAGTGATAAGAAAATTCATCAAAACCAACACATCAAAAAAAAAATCTCACGTTGTATGCAATGTTCCCCAATTGTTTATCCCTCCTTCTGCAAAGGAGTAGGAAGAGGTATTTTTTCATGTCTCAAATCCAGACTCAGATAGTAGCTGTGTGACCTTGGATAAGTCACTTAACCCTCTGTCTGCCTCAGTTTCCTCATATGTAAAATGGGGATTGTAGCACCAACCTTACTGTGTCCCCCCAGTCCCCACCACCACCACAGGCAATCAGGGTTAGGTGACTTGCCCAGGGCCACACACTTAATAAATGCCTAGATTATAATATATAATATATGTGTCTGCATAATAAACACACTAGATTTGAACTCAGGTCCTCGTTACTCTAGGGTCAGTGCTCTATGTACTGTACCACTTTGCTGTCACAGCTTATGGGGTTATTTGAAGATCTGATGAGATAATTGTAAAGCACATTGCAAATCTTAAAACTTTATAAAATGCTATTATTATTGTTGTTGTTGTCGCTATTATTAATCTCTTCTTTTTAGCCAAACTTTGTCATTACAATTTTGCCTTTAGTTTCTTAAAAACTGAGTTTTTAATATATATATTTTTTAAATTGCCTAATTTTCCATATTATTCTCTTTATATCTTTTTATATCCTTTTTAAAAAATCCCTTGAGACATATTTTTCTAAAGAAAAAAAGGAGAAAAAAATAAGCAAGACCAAACAATAAATATAAAAAATCTGACAATATATGCAGTGTTCCCTACCCCCCACCTCTACCCCCTTATTTCTGCAATAGAAGAAGGGGAGGAGTTTTCTCATATCTCTTCACTGGGGCCAAGCTTCTTCTTTGTCATTTTGCAACTTTCAGTTTTTGTTGTTTCTGCTTGTATTGTTTTCTTGGCTCTGCTTACTTCACTCTGCATCCATTCATTTTTTTTGAATACCATGGTAACACTTAGTCTTAGTCATGTGCCACAGTTTGTGTTGCCATTCCCCAATCAATGGACATATACTTCGTTTTCAGTTCTTTGCTCTAAAAAAAAAGTTCTGTTATAAGTATTTTGGTGTGTATGGAGCCTGTCTTTCATCAATGACCTCCTTGGAGTATATGTCTGGCAGAGAAGGGCATGGATATTTTAGCTACTTTGTTTCCATAATTTCACATTGCTTTTTGGAATGATTATACTGATCTGCAGCTCCATGAACAATGCATGAGTATGTCTGTTCTTCTATATCCCTTGCATCATTGACTATTTCAATCTTTTGTCTTCTTTGCTAATTTGCTTGGTATAAGTTGAAACCTCCAGGTGTTTTTGGTTTGAATTTTTCCTCTTTTTAGAACTAGAGAATTCTTTCATGTAGTTGATACGTAGTTTATAATTTTTTGAGAAATATTCATATTGTTTGACTAATTAACTATTAGGAAATGACTTTTGGTTTTATATGTTTATTTTCTGAAAAATTTAAATACATTTTTTATTGATATCTGTTATATTGTCAACTAAGTTTCCTTCTTTACACCTCATGTTTCTTCCTCCCAAAGAGCCATCCCATAGAACCAAGAATATTTTTAAGATAAAAAAGAAGATAAAAAAAACCATCAAGAAAACTGATAAATATATAAAAATGAAAAAATATATAATGGTCTATACCTGTGGATATACTACTTCTGCAAATAGAATGGAAGTAGGTGTCTTCTTGTATCTACTCTTTGGGGATCATTTCTGTTCTTAGAAATTTTGAAACATTCACTTTCTTTTTTTTTAATTATTGCTCTTTCATTTTTACTTCACCAACATTTTCTGTAGTGTTCCACTCTCTTCATCTCTTAGAGAGCCACCTCAAATAAAAAAAAAGCACAAAAAGAAAATAGGAAGAAAAAAATCCACAAAAATGATCACTATATCAAAAAAGTCTGAAAATATATGCAGTATTACATACTTGTGGACCTCCCAACACCACAAAGGAATGAAATGGGACCATGTTTGTTCTTCATAATTTTGCAATATTAATTTTATTATTTTGTAGTTGTTGCTATTTCCATTCTCCCTCCCCCATCAAGTACTTCACTTATTATCCTAGATGCATTAATTTTGCTTGAACAAAAGCTTTTCAATTGCATGTGATCAAATCATTTCATATTTAAACCATATCTATCTATCTGCTATATCTCTACCTACTGTCTCCCTGACAAGAATGTAACATCCCTGTGAATTGGAATTGTTTCATTCTTTTTGTTTGTATCCCTTGCACCTATCACAGGGCCTGACACACAGTAGATGCTTAAAAATGCTTGCAGATTTATGTTTTCTTTATTTTTTTCTCTCTAGCACTATTCTTTATAAGATTTTCTCCATTCTTGTTTTAAGTTAGTACTTCAACCCTACAGTTTGCTTAATCTACTTTAGTGGAATCTAGTTTCTACAGGCTCTCTTCCCAATCTCATTTTTATCCTCTCATGCTTCTGGATGCCAGTTGTTCACAGAAGCTCTAATTTCCTTTCTTTGAGGACAGGATACTGTCCACAGAACCACAAAACTTTTCATTGGGAATGTACTTTCACTGTGTAACAACTCCTTTCATACTAAGGACCTCATCTCCCACTGCAAACATAGAACATTTCCACCATGGGTATTCTTTTCAGTAGGATCCTCTACTCCCATTGGGCTACAATTTTCTCCTTTGATTTTCCCTATTTCAATCTCTGCCTTCTGTTACCTCTTCAGTTTTCCTTTGGCATATTTTCTTACTGGGAGACCATAGGAGTTATCTCCACTCTGTTTCTAATTCTTTGCTTTTCCTATTATTCACTCTCCCATTCTGCAATTTTGCTCCACAAAATACATTGATTCTCCTGTAATGGGGCTGTGAAATTTTGGTCCATGATGATTCAGGCCTGCCCCTTTACTGTCACTTCTCCTTTTTCTTTAATCTCTGCCTTCATTTTTATCCCTCTCTGTGTGAGTATATTTAAAAATATTTTAGTGATCCTTACCTTTCATTTTTCTTTTAACCTTGATTGTAAATTTTTTCCTCCTTTCCTATAGTACTTTCTGGAAACACAGGTCATTTACTGATTTCATTGCTCATTGGTAGTTATAATTGAATACCATTTCAATCATAGTTATAAATACCATTCTTCTGTTTCTGTTGTTCAGGGTGTGTGCAAGTCATATATTCTCTTCATGTCTTTTTTTTTTAATAGGAATGCTTCACTATTCATAATATATTATTCCACTTCTTTCTCTAGTTTTCAGTAATTTCCTTAATATTCTTGACCTTTTGTTCTTCAGATGAATTTTGTTATTATTTTTTCTAGCTCTATAAAATTGTTGTTGGTAGTTTGATTGGTATGGCACTGAATAAATAAATTAATTTAGGTAGAATTATCATTTTTATTATATTAGCTTGGCCAACCCATGAACAACAGATATTTTTACAATTGTTTAGATCTGACTTTATTTGTGTGAAAAGTGTTTTGTAGTTGTATTCATATAGTTCCTGGGTTTGTCTCGGCAAGTACATTCCCAAATATTTTATATTGTCCACAAACATTTTAAATGGAATTTCTCTTTCTACATCTTCTTACTGAGACCTGCTGATGATTTATATAGATTTATTTTATATCCTGCAACTGTGTTAAAGTTGCTAATTATTTCAAGCAGTTTTTTAGCTGATTCTCTGTAATTCTCTAAGTACACCATTGCACCATCTGTAAAGGGTGATAATTTTCTTTCCTCATTGCCTGGTCTAATTCCTTCAATTTCTTTTTCTTTTCTTGTTGCTGAAGATAACATTTCTAGTACAATATTGAATAATAGTGGTGATAATGAGCTTCTTTGTTTCACCCCTGATCTTACTGGGAAGGCTTCTATCCCTATTACAAATAATACTTGCTGATGATTTTAGATAGATATTACTTATCATTTTAAGGAAAGCTCTATTTATTCCTATACTCTCTAATGTTTTTAATTAGAATGGGTGTTGTATTTTATTTTAAAAAAAGCTTTTTTCTTCATTTATTGAGATAATCATATGATTTTTTATTAGTTTTGCCATTTATATTGTCAATTATGCTGATAGTTTTCCTAATATTCAACCAGTCTTGCATTCCTGGTATAAATTCCACCTAGTCATAGTGCATTATCTTTGTGGTAAATTGCTGTGATCTCTTTGCTAACATTTTATTTAAAAATTTTGCATCAATATTCATTAGGAAAATTGGTCTGCACTTTTCTTTCTCTGTTTTGGTTCTTCCTGGTTTAGGTATCAGCACCATATTTATGTCATAAAAGGAATTTGGTAAAACTCCCTTTTCACCTATTTTTTCAAATAATTTATATAGTATTGGAATTAATTGTTCTTTAAATTTTAGGTAGAATTCACTTGTAAATCCATCTGGTCCCAGAGATTTTTTTCTTAAGGAGTTCATTGATGACTTGTTCAATTTCTTTTTCTAAAATAGGGTCATTTAAACATTTTATTTCCTGTTCTGTTAATCTGGGCAATTTATATTTTTGTAAATATTCATCAATTTCACTTAGATTGTCAGGTTTATTAGCATACAGTTGGGCAAAATAGCTCCTAATCATTGCTTTAATTTCCTCTTTTTCACCCTTTTTCATTTTTGATACTAGTAATTTGTTTTTCTTCTTTTTTAAAAAATCAAATTAACCAAAGGTTTATCTGTTTTATTGCTTTTTTTCTCGTAAAACCAGCTCTTAGTTTTATTTATTAGTTCAATAGTTTTCTTACTTTCAATTTTTTTAATCTCTCCTTTGATTTTCAGACTTTCTAATATTTAGTTTGGGATTTTTAATTTGTTCTTTTCCTAGATTTTTAAATTGCATGCCCAATTCGTTGATTTGCTCTTTCTCTATTTTATTCATGTAAGCATTTAGAGGTATAAAATTTACCCTAAGTATTGTTTTGGTCACATTCCATAAAGTTTGGTGTGTTATCTAATTATTGTCACTCTGTTTTATGAAATTATTGATTGTTTCTATGATTTGTTGCTTGACTCATTTTTTAGGATTAGATTATTTAGTTTCCAATTAATTTTTACTGTATCTGTCCATGACCTTTTATTACATGTAATTTTTATTGCATCATGATCTAAAAAATGTTGCATTTAATATTTCTGCCTTTCTGCAGTTGATTGTGAGAGTTTTATGTCCTAACAAGTGATCAATTTTTGTAGATACTACATACTGCTGAGAAAAAGGTATATTCCTTTCTAACCCCACTCAATTTTCTCCAGAGGTCTATCATATCTAACTTTTCTATATTTTATTCACATCTTTAACTTTTTTCTTGCTTATTTTGTGGTTAGATTTATGTAATTCTGAGAAGGAGAGATTGAGGGCCCCCATTAGTACAGTTTTGTTGTCTCTTTCTTCCTGTAACTCACTCAATTTTTCCTCTAAGAATTTAGATACTATACCACTTGGTGCATATATGTTTAGTATTGATATTACTTCATTGTCTATGGTACCTTTTATTAAGATGTAGTTTCCTTCCCTATCTCTTTTAATTAGATCTATTTTTGCTTTTGCTTTGTCTGAGATCAGGATTGTTAACCATGCTTTTTGTTTTACTTTAGCTGAAGCATAATATATTCTGCTTCTGCCTTTTACCTTTACTCTGTATCTCTCCATTTCAAATGTGTTTCTTGTAAACAACATACTGTAGGATTCTAGTTTGATTCTGCTATTCACTTCTCTTTTATGGGAGAGTTCATCTCTTTCACATTCATAGTTATGATAACTAACTGTACATTTCCCTCCATTTTATTTTTCCCTCTTTTCATACTTTTTTATCTCCTTTCACCCTGTCCCTCCTCACTAGTGTTTTGCTTTTGACCACTGCCTCCTCCAATCTGCCTTCCCTTTTGTCAACCCCCTTTCCTTTTCTTTCCTTTTTCCCATTCTACTTCCCTATAGAGTAAGATAGATTTCTCTACCCAACTGAGTGAGTATGTTGCTCCCTCTTTGAGCCAAATCTGATGAGAGTAAGGTTCAAATAATGCTCACTCATTTCCTTCTTTCCCTCTACTGTAATAGATCTTTCATGTTTCTTAACATGATATAATTTATCCCATTCTGTCTACCCCTTTCCTCTTCTCCTCTCCCACTACTATATTTTTTCACCCTTCAATTAATTATTTTTATCATCACATCGAAGTCAACTTATACCCACACCCTTTGTCTAAGTGTGCTCCATCTAACTACCCTAACAGAGATACAGTTCTTAAGAGTTACAAGTATCATCTTCCCATGTAGGGATATAAAGAATTTAACTAACCTTATTGAATACCCAGTTTGTTTGTTTTTTCTTTTCTGTTTGCCTTTTTATGCTTCTCTTGGGTCTTATATTTGAAGATCAAATTTTATGTTCTGCTCTGGTCTTTTCATCAGGAAAGTTTAAAAGTCCTTTATTTCATTGAATATCTATCTTTTCCCCTGAAAGATTGTGCTCCATTTTTCTGGGTAGTTGATTCTTGGTTGTAATCCAAACTCTCTTGCCTTCAGGAATATCATATTCCAAGTCTTTCAGTCCTTTAACATAGAAGCTGCTAGGTCCTGTGTAAACCTGACTGTGGCTCCATGATATTTGAATTATTTCTTTCTGGCTGCTCGCAGTATTTTCACCTTGACCTGATAGTTCTGGAATTTGGCTATAGTATTCCTTGGAGTTTTCAAAATTTTGGGATCTCTTTCAGGAGGTGATTGATGGATTCTTTCAATGAGTATTTTACTCTCCTGTTCTAGGATATCAGGGCAATTTTCCTTGATAATTTCTTGAAAGATGCTATCCAGGCTCTTTTTTTGATCATGGTTTCAAGTAGTCCAATAATTCTTAAATTATCTCTCCTAGATCAATTTTTCCAGATCAGTTGTTTTTCCAGTGAAGCAATTTCATATTTTCTTCTATTTTTTCATTCTTTTGATTTTGTTTGACTGATTCTTGATGTCTCATAGAGTCATTAGTTTTCACTTGCCAAATTCTAATTTTTAAGGAATTCTTTTCTTCAGTTAGCTTTTGTGCTGTTCCCCCCACCCCCACCCCAATTTGGCCAATTCTATTTTTTAAGGAGTTGTTTTCTTTAGTTAGTTTTTGTGCTTCCTTTTACAAGCTGTTGACTTTTTTTTTAGAATTCTCTTGCATAATTCTCATTTATTTTCCCAATTTTTCTTCTACCTCACTTTCTTGATTTTTAAAATCCTTTCGTGAGCTCTTCCAAGGGGACTTTTTGCTCTTAAGACCAATTCATATTCCCCTTTGAAGGTTTTTATGAAGGCATTTTGACATTGTTGTGCTCTTCTGAGTTTGTGGTTTGATCTTCCCTGTTGGCATAGTAGCTTTCTGTGCTCAGGGTTCTTTTTTGTTTTTTGCTCATTGCAGAAAGTTATGCTCTGCTCCTGGGGCACAGGTGGCACTGTCCCAAACTTCTTGAACTGGTGGCCAGGGGCCTGGTCACTGTTTTTCTGGACAGGGCCTCTGAGATTGGTGGCTTTCCCTTTGTGATAAGGTGGGCTGGCCTAGTCAGGCTTGTGCCTTGTGTTCTGGGCCTGCCAGTTTGCCTGCTGCGCTGGGGCTGGAGGCCTCACTGCTGGTCTGCTATGCCACTGGCCTACTGATCCAGAACTTCAGGGCCTTGGCTGCTGATCTGGGCTGTGACTATGAGCCTCCCACTGGCTTCCTCGGACACCACTGCTGGACTGTGCTCCCCTTTTACCCAAGTGAGCAGAACTTTCCTAAAGTCTTTCTAAGTTATCTTAGGCTAGAAAATTGTTTCACTCTGGCTTTTTGTGGATTCTGTCCTCCCAGAATTTTTTTAGAGGCTTAATTTAATGTTGTTTCTGAGGGAAACTGGGGAGAGGTCAGGCAACTTCCTGGCTTCTCTCCACCATCTTAGATCTGTCCCACCCCTGCCACCTCCTCCTGTTTATTTATTGTTAATTGATAAAGGCTGTTAGGTTGTTAGGCTTCTAATTTTCTCGTCTTGTAGATTCAACTGTAATTGTTCTACTTCTGTTGGTTTTTCTTTTTTTTTTTGAGAACTAGTGGGAATCAGAGAAAATATCTACTCCACCATTTTGTTAGATGCATAACCTCTAGCTTCCTGAAGCCTCTTAACTGCCAAATCTGATGGTCTATTTTAAGTCCATACCTTTATTGACCTATCTTCTATGTTTGGCCATCGATCACCTTTCCCTCCTGGTCTCTCTCTCTGGGATTTTATGACACTGCTGTCTCCTGGTTCTTCTGCCTGTCTTAATACATCTTTTTTGCTAGTTCATCATCCTCATCATGTGTCCTAAATGTGGGTGTTTTGAAGGCCCTGACTTTGTCGCCTCCCTCTTCTTTTTATACATTCTCTCTCTTGGTGACTTCATCTGTTCCCATGAGTTTAACTATCATGTTTATTCCGACGACAAGTTGTGGTATATAAATGTAATGAAATATTTTTGTTCTATAAGAAATGATGAGCAGGCAGACTTCAGAAAAACCTGGGAAGACTTCAATGAACTGATGATGACTGAGATGAGCAGAACCAGGAGAATATTATATACAGTAACAGTAACATTGTGAGAAGACCCACTATGATTGACTTAGCTCTTCTCAGCATTGCAATTATCTAAGACAATTTATATCTAACCTAATTTCCTCCCTTGAGTTTTAAATCTTTCATAGTCAATTGTTTGTTGGATATTTCAAATTGGATGTTATAGAGACATTTCAAACTCAACATGTTCAAACCTGAATTTATCTTTCTTTCCAAAACTACCACCCTTTCAAACTTTCCTATTTCATTGTAGACCATCATATTTCTCTAGCCTCTGATATTTATAGCCACTCCTCTCTCTGTTTCACACCATATGTACAATGAGTTGGCAAATTTTGTCATTTCTCCTTACTCAATATTTTTCATATCTGAGCCCTCCTCTCTGTCATGTAGCTGCCACTCTGTTTCAATTAGAATCATTGGATTTGGAAGATTGCAATGGCATCCTAAGTAGTCTCCCTGCCTCAAGTATCCCTTTAATTTCATACACTGCTGCTAAAGGCATTTTCTTTTTTTTTTAAATTTATTTTTAGTTTTCAACATTCACTTTTATAAGATTTTGAGTTCTAAAATTTCCCCCCTCCTTCCCCTTCCTCCTTCCCAAGATGGTATGCAATCTGATATAGGCTATACATGTAGAATCATCTTAAACAGATTTCCACATTAGTCATGTTGTGATAGAAGAATCAGAACAAAAGGGAAAAACCATAAGAAAGAAAGAACAACACCAACTAAAGAGAAAAAACTATGCTTCAATCTGCATTCAGACTCTAGTTCTTTCTCTGGACGTAGTTAGCATTTTCCATCACGAGTCTTTTGGAATTGTCTTAGATAATTGCAATGCTGAGAAAAGCTAAGTCAATCATAGTGGGTCTTCTCACAATGTTACTGTTACTGTGTACAATGTTCTCCTGGTTCTGCTCATCTCAGTCATCATCAGTTCATTGAAGTCTTCCCAGGTTTTTCTAAAGTCTGTCTGCTCATCATTTCTTATAGAACAATAGTATTCCACTACATTTATATACCACAACTTGTTCAGCCATTCCCCAATTGAGGGACATCCCCTCGATTTCTGATTCTTTCAAAGGCATTTTCTTTAAGTGTGTCTGACCAGATCACTCCCCTATTCAATCAACTCTGAGGCTCCCTGACCTCTGGAATCAAATATAAGTTCCTCTGTTTACCTTTTAAAATCTTTGACAACCAGACCTAAACCTATTTTCCTAGTTTCATTGTACTTTACTCCCTTTTCTATACTCTGCAATCAGTCAAACTGGTTTCCTCTCTGTTCCTCATATATGACACTCCAAACCCCAACTCTTGCCTTTCTTGGCTACACTCCATTCTGGGAATGCACTCCTTCATCACCTCTAGCTCATAGAATCCTTCTCTTCTTTCGTGATGTAGCTTAAACGCTACCTTTTGCATGGAGCTCTTTCTGATTTCTCCAACTACTAGTGCTCTCCTTCTCAATATATCTGGTATTTAAGTCTTCTGTACTTATTTGTATATTTGTTCTACATGTAATTAGGCAGAATTATAATTGTATATGCACTTGCTGTTCCTCTATTAGGAGATAAGCTTCTTGTGAGTAGAGCTATTTTGTTGATTATGCTTACGTCCTCAACACCTACTACAATGCCTGACATGTAGTAGGTAACCTAATAAATGTTTGATTGAATTATTGGGGTGATATACACTTAAGCCTTCACACACATGAGGCAGAGTATGGCTAAGGCAATGAAACTATGATTTCTTTTTCTGTTTCAATTAAGCCAAAGATGGTGAGATCTATGAAACTCATTATAGCTTCTTGAGGTAAGAAGAATTGTGTATTAATATATGAAGAAATAGAGAAACTATGATTGAAAAAGCATTTATTAAGTGCTCACTGTGTGCTAGGATGGATGATATAATTTATGCTGCACCTCAGGTGCAAATCCTTATTGATGATCTTTTATAGCCTCTTTATACCCATGAGTGTAGCCCTGGTAGCATAGGATATCTAAACAAAAAAACAGAGATCTCTTCCAGCCTGTTGAGAGACTATTCAATGGTGGATTTGTGGAAAGACATAAATGAGAATCACACAGGATGAAAAGGCCCATTGGATATGTTGTGATCTCCACTTATGGAGGGAGAGGGGGGGAGGGAGTACCTATACAGATGAGGTTGTATATATATATTGAAGTATTAATGAGTCATTAATTGTAGGGCATAGCTTATAAATTATCCTGATGTCATATATATTTTTAACTGATGCATACAAAGTTACATGTTTGTACATGTTATATGCACATATGAATTGGTAAGCTCCACAAATAATTCACACTGAAGGGTGTGTTCTATTTTCTTGGTATGTGCACTCTCTGATTCCCAGAATCTCTGAGGAACAAAGGGCTATGTTCATACTTCTTGGGAGCCCTACAATCCATAGAGAGCTACACAGGTCTGTGTCTATCCAACCTGGGACTATTGAGCTCTATATGGGACTTGTTACCTTGGATAATGCCTCATTGATAATAGCCAGCAAGATGCAGTGTTGGCATGTATGGGAACACAGAATGTATATACACATATAGAGATATGTGCAACTACATATATATGTATACATATAGCATTCCACAGACATACATACATATATATATATGTGTTTGTATATACATTTATGTACACACATATATGCCTATAGAATGCTAGGTCTCTTTCAATTCTAATGTTGTATGAATATATCTCTGACATTCATTGAACCTGTTTTCCAATAACAAGAAAAAAAAGCAGGGAAATATCATTCCACTAATATATTAATATATAAATATAGTATATATGACATATACTAACATTAATTATATTTTATTACACAATTACATTAATTACATACATAAGTACATTACTAATAATATACTTTAGTATATTAATAACATCTATATAATATATGGATATTTTACCTATATCCTTATACTAGTATATTACTTGTAATATTTGAATATTTAACATTTGAATGCCAGCTGGAGGGGACCTTAGGACACAGCATCTCAGATTCAGAAGGAACCATCTGAGTAAGAAACTTCTTTTTTGTCTCCCCAGAGCAACTAGTTGGGGGCTCTGCACATAGTGGACATTCATTACACACTGGGGATGGACTGGCCTGACAGTTTAAAATCTCAGTAGTGACTTGGAAAGGCAGTGTACAAAATGGAGAGAGGGCCAACCGTGGAGCCAGGAAGGCTTGGATTCAAGTCTTAACCTCTGTCAGGTTGTATAAATCTGATTGGGTCATTTAACTTCTGGCTACCCAGGAAATACTTTATGAGTTCTGGCTACTCTGGAAATTCCCCAAACTGAGAAAATCCCAGGTCTGGATGCTCCTTCCCAGACATCCTTCACCACCAACCAGAGCCGTGCGATATAAGATGATCCTCTCTTGGTGATGGCTCTGTGGGACAATGAATTCTCATTTCAGTGAAGAGGTCAACTTGTTGGGAGCTTTGGGGCTAAAGTCCTCCTTGGAGGCCATGAATTCCTCATAAAAGATTTGTATTTCAGAGGGAGGAAACTCTTTGTCATTCTGGTGAGTCCATCTTTCCCACACAGTCCTACAGAGTCTTCCCAGGATCCTCAGTTCCACCCTATGGTTTAGAGCCCTGGAAGGTAAACATACTTTAGGAATTGTTGAACAAACAAGCCCCTTCTCATCATACCTGCTCTGCCTGAATAACACCCTGGCTTTACTTCTCCAAGGGTGATACTGTGGACAATCTGCTTCTTTTTCCAAGGAGCAAGTAGCTTTACTCTCCAAGTCAGATGCCTGGCAGGCACTATAAATTTTAGATGAATTTCTCTTTTTTTTAGTTTTCTCCAAGGAATGTGCTGCACCAGGAAAAGTTTGGAGTGCTAGATTAGAATTAAGAAAACTGGGTTTGAATTTCAGGCCCCACCACTTAATGGCGATGAGACTTTTAGCAAATTGCTAAACTCTAAGCAGCAGTTAGTTGTTTCATGCATAAAATGAGGATAATAATAGCTTGCATTTATATAGCACTTTACATATATTATCTCATTTAATTCTCACGCCAACCCTGGGACATAGGTATTATTGCAATCTCCATTTCCTAGAAGAGGAAACTGAGGAAACAGAGATTAAGTGACTTGTCCAGTGTCACATGGCTAGTAAGTGTCTGAGGCAGGATTTGAATTTAGGTCTATCTTGACTTCAAATCCAGTGGTCTATCTACTGCAGCTAGGGATAATGATATTTTCATTACTTCATAGACTTGTGAATCTCCAGTGACATAATGTAGGTCAACCCTAACCTTCTATCAGAATTTCAGCTATTTTTTAAAAGAGCATTATATATATGGTATAAGATTTTCTTCACCCATAGAATACACATTTGTCCCTCCCCCCAAACTAAGAGAAGGGGATTTCTTGGGAGATTCCTTCAGAGCTTCCAGGAACACAACAGTCTCGAACATATTTCCAACCATGGCTGTACATTAACAGCTTACTTTTTTCAAAAATTCAATTTTATTTTGTTTTTAGTTTTCAATCTCTCTCTCCTCCTCCCTTCTCTCACCCATTGAAAAGGCAAGAAAAACAAGACCTATTACATATATATAAAACAAAATCTATTACATACATACATGTATGTACACACATATATTTACATATACATATATTAATGCAAAACAAATTCCCACATTACCCACATACAAAAAATAAAGAAAAAGAAAGAAAATAAAATATTTCTATTTGTAAAATGAGTTTATTACCTCTTTATTTGGAGATGAATAACATGTTTCATCATTACTCCTTTGGAGTTGCGGTGGTTCATTGTGTTTAGAGTTATTAATTCTTTCAGAGGCATTTTCCTACAATATTGTTACTGCATAAATTATTCTTTTGTTTCTGCTCACTCTCCTCTGCATCAGTTCATTTAAGGCTTCCTGGTTTTTCTCCAAGCCATCCCCTTCATTATTTCTTAAAGCACAGTAGTATTCCATTGCATTCATACACCATAACTTGTTCAGCCATTCCCTAATTGCTAGATATCCCCCTCAGTATCCAATTCTTTGCCACCACAAAAGAGAGTTGCTATAAATATTTTTGTGCATATAGGCCCTTTTCCTCTTTCTTTGATCTCTTTAGGGTTTAGACTTAGTATCACTCAAGCAAAGGCCATGCATAGTTTAATAGCTTTGGAGGCACAGTTCCCAACTCTTTTCCAGAATGGTTGGACTAGTTCATAACTACACCAACAATGCATTACATGCTTTCCCACAGCCACTCCAGCATTTGTCATTTCCCTCTTTTTCCACCTTAGTAAATCTGTTGGGTATGAGGTGGTGCCTTAGAGTTGATTTCCATGATTCAGAGCATTTTTCCATACGGCTATTAAAACTATGTATTCTAGGCGTGGGGAACCTGCAGCCTCAAGACCACATGTGGCCTTCTAGTTCCTTAGGCTGCAGCCCTTTGACTGAATCCAAACTTCACAGAACAAATTCCCTTAATAAAGGGATTTGTTCTATAAAACTTGTACTCAGTCAAAGGGCTGCACCTATGGACCTATACGGTCACATGTTGCCTTGAAGCTGCAGGTTCTCCACCCTTGATTACATCCCTTGACCATTATCAATTGGGAAATGGCTCTTATTCTAACAAATTCAGCTCAGTTTCTTATACACTTTAGGAATAAACTTTCATCAGAGAAATTCGCTGCGAAGATCCCCCAGTTTCTGGATTTTCTTTAACTTTAGCTGCATTGATTTTGTTTGTGCAAAATCTTTTTAAATTTATGTAATCAAAATAATCTATTTACCCCCTAAAAACCTCTTAAGCTCTTATTTGGTCATGAACTCTTGCTCTATCCATACATCTGACAGAAAATTTCTTCCATATTTCACAAATTCATTTATGATATCACCCTTTTTGCCTAAATACCAATTTGACACTTACTCTTGTATATGGTGTGAAATGTTGGACTATGCCTAGTTTCTGACAGACT
Source organism: Phascolarctos cinereus (assembly GCF_003287225.1). NCBI lineage: Eukaryota > Metazoa > Chordata > Mammalia > Diprotodontia > Phascolarctidae > Phascolarctos > Phascolarctos cinereus. The sequence continues at coordinate 55,695,965 of NW_027555625.1, read as the reverse complement.
ACTTTACCAGCACACTCTTAAGCACTAGAATTTTGTACTTCAAAAATGCCAAAGATGCCACTGGAAGCTTGGAGCTGTCTCATCTGGTGTGAACTAGCTCACTTGTCCTACCTGTCCCCAAACATCTCTCCAACCTTCCCCCACCCCCAACCCCTTCACATTGCCTACCTCCTCCTTCTCTTTTTTTACCTGCCCTGAAATTGAGTCAGTATGTAGTGGAGAGAACACTGGACTGTCTTTCTGGGTGAATGGTCTAGTTTTGACACTGACGGTTTGTGTGAACTTAGGCATCAGAACATATCTCTGATCCTCAGTTTCCTTATTTCTCAATAAGAATAATAACACTTGTAAAGAAGCCTCCCTGGCTTCCTTCAAGTCTTAGCTAAAATTCTTCTTTGAATCCCTAGCACTTGGCATACATACAGTAGGAACTTAATAAATGCTTGTTGACCTAACTTGTACTCCCTACTTCATAGGACTCTTATGAAAACATGCTTTGTTAAAATGTAAAACCTTATGGAAATATGAATGGAACTCACATAGTACTTTGTTTTATATCTCTCTAATGTACTTATCAGGGCGGCTAGGTGGCACAGTGGATAGAGTGCCTGGCTGGAGTCAAGAAGACTCATCTTCTTGAGTTCAGATCTTGTCTCGGACACTTACTGGCTGTGTGACCCTGGCCAAGTTACTTAACTCTGTTTGCCTTAGTTTCCTCATCTGTAAAATGAACTAGAGAAGAGCAGGACAAACCACTCTAGCATCTTTGCCAAAAAAAACCCCAAACCTACAAAAAGTAGGACATAACTAAAAAATAAACAACAATGCACTTATCTTGTGTTCTTATGTATTATAGTTCACCTGTGTTGCTACCTGATTCTTTCACTAGATTGTAAGCTCACTGAGGGCAAGAACTATGTCTTATTTAAACTCCTAGTACTCAACAAAGCATTCTGCCCACCTTAGGCATAATACAACACAATACAATACGATATGATACAATACAATACAATAAGATACAATATAATTCAATACAATAATTCAGCACAAATTGAATTGAGTTAAATGTTACTTTTGTGGTCCCATTGATGCAAACGTTGACACTGAGGCAAAGCATGCTAAAACTGTGATATAGAGACTGCCTATAATACAGAGATAGTCTGGCTCCAAAGTCTTCTTTCTCATGCTAATTTCTTTTTTCTTTTTTCTTTTTTTTTTTTGGCTAGGCAATGGGGTTAAGTGACTTGCCCAGGCTCACACAGCTAGTAAGTTCATGCTAATTTCATGCATTCTGTATTTCAGCTAAACAGGTTTCCTTGCTTTTTTTTTCAAAATCAGCATTTACTTCTGTGTCTTTGGAAAGGTTGGTTCTCCCATGCCTGGAATGTGCTCTTCCACACCTCCATCTCTTAGAATCCTTAGCTTCCTGCAGGCTCCCCCTTCCTGAAGTCATTAGAGCTTTCTCTCTCCAAGTGATATTGCGTTGATGTGTCTGTTATATCCTCCAGAAGAACATAAGCTTCTTGAGGGCAGGGGATTGTTTTTAGTTTTACTTGATTTCTCCAGTTCCTACCATAGTGCCTGACATATAGCAAGTATTCAATAAATGCTAGTTGAATAAATAAATGAATCAAAGAGTGAGTGAGTGAATTGTTGTTTGTCCTTCATTTTCAAAGGGGACCAATGACGTCATAGGGTGATATCTTGCCTCGCATGTGAATTGGATTTAAATGAGGCAGAGTTGCACAATGTCATCAGCCTCACTCTCTCTTCCAGAGTCATCAAAGTGCAATGGCAGAGCAAAAATCAGGATGACTGTTGATAGCTCAGGATACAGTAGATGACCTTGGTGTCTTTGATGTCTGATCAAGCTCTGTGCATTCCACAGCACCTACTTTAGCTGCTTTTATAGCCACTGGAATAAATCGTTCTCATCTGCCCCTTCTGGTGGGGAAGTCTTCACATCTTAGAGGGAGACATCCCGTTAACTCGCTGATGGGTTTGAGACCTATCAGTTACCCTCAACCTGGTTTAGCCCAGCTGTGGAGATGGCTTTTACCAGGGTGTGGCTGCTGAACATGCTACAGCTTCTTGGAACCACAGGTGAGAGTGAATGAATGAATCAATGAACAGAAGGCATCTTGGAAATCATTTTGTCTAACTCCTTTCATTTTACAATGAGGAAACTCGGATCCAGAGAGGGGAATGATTTGTCTGTGAACATATAAGTAGTAAGTAGCAGAGACAATCATAGAACATTTTTAGACCTGGAAAGGGATGTTGGGGATCATCAGGGGTTCTTAGCCTTTTTTAATGTCATGAATTTCTTTGGAACTTTGATGAAGACTATAGACTGTCAGCATAATTTTTTTTAAAAAAAATCTTAATTGAAGGAAATGCTAAATTTCAGCTAAAGGTTAGTGAAAATAATGATGATTTTTTTCCCTCATCCAAGTTCATGGCCCCTTAAAATCTCTCCATAGATCACAGGCCTAAATTCCCTGGACTAGATATTGTCTATAGGTCCTTCCATTTGGGGATTCTCCGGCCCCCAGACTAAGAGCCCCCGAGCCAGTCAACGCCTCTCACTTTATGATGAGGAATCCAAGGCTCACAGGAGGGGAGACACTTATCTGAAGTCACATACCAGAAGAATGAGTCCTAGAACCTGAGGGCCCTGAGTCCCCCAGGGCCGTATGAGGGAGTAAGCATAAGACATTTAACAAGAAAAACGCTTTTTCCCAGGCTATCACACTCCCTGCAAGATTGATTCTCCATTGGGTACAGTTAATCAGTTGAGGGAGAGGAACGGGAGAGAATTCCAGGCACTTTCCCAGGCCTCAGAGGTGGAGACATTAGATGCCTCTTTTGATCTTCCCATGATAGGCTCTTACTGGAGTCTCCCCACTACGGGACCAAATTGTTTTTACTGCCTTGTGGCTTCCCTGTGGCTCATCTTCCAGCCCTGCTCCCCTCCCTCTGTTTGAAGGTGCTCTCCCCTCTCCTGCACATCTGCAGATTCACACATGCAGAATTCTCTTAAACAGTAGAAAGAACTCTTGGAAAAAAAAATTAATAAGCTAAGCTCACTGGGGGGGGGGGGTTGGTTTGTGGGAAGACTTATCTTGACAGGTGACTTTAATTTGTTCCTGAGGTCTCAAGGAAAGTATCATTTCATGTGAATAAAGTTACATTTTCATGATTGATTTTGGTCCAAGAGAAATACAGAGGATCTTGAAATGGCATGATTCAGGCCTCATCTCATCTCCTCCCTCCCACCTCCTCTTAAGGAGAAAATCTCTCCACTGCTCCTGATATTTGGTAAGAAATACTGCAAAAGTGATCATTGCTATGATGGTGAGCCCAATAAATAACTTCCATCTGTGTGATCTGTCCAAGTTCCTTCCCCTCCCTGGGCCTCAGTTTCCTTTTCCTGTCAAATAGGGAAAATAGTATCTGTGTTCCCTGCCTCACAGGCTTGTCCTGAGGGAAATACTTTGTAAAACTTAAAGTGCTATAGAAACAGGTGAGGTTATTTTATCATTATCATTAATACAGCATTTGAATTGAGAGACAGCATGGTGAACTGGCCTTAAGCCAAAAAGACCTGGGTTCTAGCCCTGATTCTGACACACACTGGCTGTGTGACCCTGAGCAAGTCACTTCAACTCTTAGTTCTCTAAGATTATAAGCTGCAGAAGACACCTAGAATTACAGAATCAGGAATTATAGGCCACTTCTCCACTCTAAAAAAAAAATTATTGCTCATTACAGTTGCATGATATCATAACAGATTTTAGAGTTGGAAAAGACCACAGAGCTCATTGGATTTTAAATGGGAAGAAACCTTAGTTGTCATCCACTCCAACCCACCACATTACAAGATGTCATATTTATAGGCTAGACCAACAGTGTCAAACTAAAATAGGAACTAATCTGTAAATAAGCATCCCCATGGGATGCATACTGATTTCATTTTAAAATTTAATGTTATCTATTTTTTTGTATTTTTACTCTTTTGTTAATTTCCCAGTTATACATTAATCCTGATGTTGGGAGGTTGTAGGACTTCGTGTTTGACACCTCTGGTCTAGGTGCTAGGGACAAAAATTAACTCAATCAATCACACAGTTAGCAAATGACAGGGCAGAGATTCCAATTTCAGTTTGCTGATTCCAAATCCATTGCCATTTCCATTGAACCATGATGGATACTCAGAGACTATGGGAGACCTGCTGTTGAGGTCTCTTTCCCAGCTCCCTTTGCCCTAATGGATAGAAGGAGCTCCTTTATCTAGGTTATTGTTATTATTGTTCAGTTATTTCAGTCACGTCTGACACTTTGTGACCCAATTTAGGGTCTTCTTGGAAAGGATACTGGAGTGATTTGACATTTCCTTTGCCAGATCATTTTATGAATGAAGAAATTGAAACAAGCAAGGTTAAGTGACTCATCCAGGGTCACACAGCTAGTAAGTTACTGAGGCCAGATCTGAGCACAAAAAGATGAGTCTTCCTGACTCCAGGTCTGGCACTCTATCTACTGTACCATCTAGCTGCCCTCCCTTATCTGGGTCCCATCCCTATTCTTACCTCTAGAGCACTGACTTGTCCTGAAGTCAGAAGTCAGCTTACATAATTTTCTCACAGTCACATGGCTAATAAGAGCTGAGGCTCAAACCTAGGGCTTCTAGCTCCATGAGCTGTCCAAACCATTAGATGCTTCTCAATCTAACCTGCTGATCTTCTCACTGAAGCTCTCTAGTCTGGCTCTTTCTTGTGGGACTGGTTTCCATGTTGTGATCAGTTACACCTTCCTCTAGTCTTTTCTCCACTGAATTCATCTTCTCCAGGTAATCTGCTGAGTAACTGGTGCCCAGCTGATGACTGTGTTCTTACATATCTCAGTGATGAGGTGGATGTCACAATTTGAGGATGTGGTAGTGAGGTTTACCTTGTTTTAATAGAAAAATCAAGAACCAAAGAAAATTATATAAGAAATTCGTATGCACTGGAGTCTCTTATCCTGAAGGAATTGGAGACTTTTGGATGTAATCATCGGCATGATCATCAGGTTTAGAGCTAGGGACTTTGATATCATCCAGTCCAATCCTTTCATTCATAAAGGAACTGAGGTCCAGAGAAGTCACACAAGCAAGAGCAGAATCAGAATTTGAATCCAGATCCTCGAAATCAAAATTGATTACTTTTACCACTATAGCAGAAGAACTAAGAGGTTGATTTGGTGTATTGGAAAAGGCAAGTTGGGAAAGAGACTTCAACAGTGGGTCTCCTGTAGTATACTGGTATGGTACAGAGGAGAGATAGATTTGGCATCAGAAAACCTAGATTTGAATTACTACTACTGTTACTACTACTACTAATAACAATAGCAATAACTACCATTTATGTACCTCCTACTATGTGTTAGGCACTGTGCCAAACACTTTACAAAGATGATCTTTCTTATTTGATTCTCACAACAATCCTAGATGGTAGGTGATATTATTACCCCCATTTTACAGATAGCAAAATTGAGGTAATCATTGCTCTGCTAGTTCTGCAGCTAGATATCTCAGTGGATAGAACACGGGAACTGGAGTCAAATCCAACAGCCCACACTTCCTTAGCAGGGTGACCCTAGGCAAGTCACTTCACTGCTGTCTGCCTCAGTTTCCTCATCTGTAAAATAGGGACAACAACAGCATTAACCTCCAAGAATTTTGTGAGGATCAACATGAGTTAATATTTGTAAAGTCCTTTTGCAAATTTTAAAGCACTATAAAAATACTAGCTATTATTATTATGTACGTGATTCTGGACCCATTATTTCATGTCTCTGAATCTCTATTTCCTCATCTGTAAAATGTAGGGTTGGATGAGATAACCCCTAAGGTCTCTTTAATTCTATGCATTTGAAAGTCTCTTCTAGCTATAAATGCCATTATGATCCAGGGTTGTTCTTTTGGTGGTCTAGAATTCTTTTTGCGGAGGGGGTGGGAAGAGTGAGAAGTTTACAATTCTTGGTTCTATGATCCTTGGCAGCTTTCTGATTGCAGCCTCTTGTTCAGTAAACATTTATTGAAAGTTTCTTGTATGCACGATTCTAGACTAGACACAGAGGTGAGGCAGGAAATGGTAAGAAATATAGTCAGGTTCTGATGAGTGCAAAGAAAGAATCCCATAAAGTGGGACATTATTTGAATTCTCACTGCATATTTCCATTGGGCTGGGGGAAAATGACCATATTTTACATAATTATAGCTTCAAAGAAGGTGAATTCTAGTACCCCGGGCCACATCACAGGATTCATTATTCACGCTGATTGGGACTAGCTGCATAAGACAGTCTCTTCTTCAAAGTGCATATTGTGATTTAGGGTTGATGCTACAAGGTGTTGTTTTGTTAACAATTAATAGCATTTGTAGAATACTTTAAGCTTTGCAAAGTGCTTTACAAATGAAATATATATACATATATATATATATATGCAATTGGGGTTAAGTGACTTACCCAGGGTCACACAGCTAGTAAGAGTCAAGTGTTTGGTCTGAGGTCGGATTTGAACTCAGGTCTTCCTAACTTCAGGGCCAGTGCTCTATCCACCACACCACCTAGCTGCCCTGTACAAATGATATCTTGTTTAATCCTCACAACTATCCTGATAGGTAAGCACTATTATGATCCCTATTTTATGGATGAGGAAAACCAAGGCAGACGGAGATGAAGGGATTTGCCCAGGGTCATACAGCTAGCAAGACTCAAACCTGAGTCCAACATTCTACCACTCGACCACCTAGTGAGTGTAATGGAATGAGTATAGTTCTAGACTCTAGTCCCAGCTCTTCTTCTTATTTGCTGTGTGACCTTGACCTAGACCCCTTTCTTCTTGGGCCTGATAGGTGCAGTGCTAAACCTAGAGTCAGGAAGAGCTAAGTTCAAATCTAGGCTCAGACAACTTATTAGCTGGGTTACCCTGATTAAGTCATTTTACCTCCATCTGCCTCAGTTCCCTCATGTGTAAAGTAGAGGTGATGAATGCACCTTCTTCTGAGGGTTGTTGCTGTGAGGATAAAATGAAATAATGGTTATGAAGTGCTTTGCAAAACCTTAACACACTATGTAAGTGCTAGCTTATTAAATGGTGGTGTTGGACAGGAGAATCCTTGATGGCTTTCCAGCTCTGAAACCCTCTGGAGCTGAAGGTCTATGATTCAAAAGGGCAGACGGAAAGGTATTAAATGTGCAGGTTGGCATTATCTACAGCTGGGAAAAGCACTGATTTGGAGTTAAAAGCACGGGGTTTGCACCTCAGCTGTCCTAGCTGGGTGACTTTAGGCAAGGCACTTCTCTGGGGCCTGGCTTCCATATTTCTAAAATGAAGGAGTTGGACAAGATGACTCCTGCCTGAGGTCTCTTCCGACTCTGAAAGCCTATGACCCTACAAAGGAGGCACTTCTCCCTCTCCCCTCCTATTGCCCAGCCCAGGGGAAATGACCAAAATTACCTACAATGCCTGTGGTAAAATGAAGAGTCTCTTAGCGTGACCCTTTTAAAACTCATACCAATGAGATAATTAATGGCTTACATGGTCAAAATAATTCTAAGCTTTAGACCTTAATCTCTCAATAGTAAAAAGTCCTTTAAAAAGCTTGCTAATACTGAGCAGAATAGTCTGGCTCAGGTAAAGCTCCTCCCCCCGGTCCAGTTTCTACTGTCAGAAACTGAGGAAGACAGAAAACAAAAAACAAAAACATCTGCCAGCTTCCCCCCAGTCAGAGCAGCATTTTGCTTGCTCTGTGTAAATTAGAATTGGCCTTTTTCTTTCTTTTCTTTTTTTCATTTTTAAAAAATTTCCTATTCTGTAAACTGTGTTCTGGTCTCCAATTACATAGACCAACAGAGCCCCCAAGGCAATTTCCAAATCTGAACAGAGAGTGGTGTTGTGAGATGTTGGCCCAATTCAGCAGGGTACAAAGAGGTGAGATAAAAGCCAGGATATATGAAATACATACTCCCATCCACATAAATGCCAGCTCTCAGATAATTATAGTTTCACCTCTGCTAAAAGGGGGAGCTTATGGTGTATGGAACTGCTGGCCACCGCATGACAGGGATCAATGCCTGTACTCGGGTCCAATCTGATAAAGCCTGAAACAGTCCAAGGGCAATACATGAAAGTGGACTGTCAGGCCTCTGACAGAGCTTCCTCAGCCAAAAACAGGGCAAAGACTCAAAAAATATGAGGAAGAGAGGTTGTGCAAGCCGAATGAAGAAACTTTCCATAAGACAGAAGTCATTCACCACCCTACCAGGAGCCCTTCCCTCTGTGTGCTGGCAGCTACCTGGAGCTCTTCATATATGCAGGTATACACACACTGTCCCCTCCCACACACTCTTACACACATTTGTACACCTATACTCTCACATCCACATTCATACATCCATTCATACAACATACACACACTCACACGTGCACACATTCACACATATACTCATCCATACCACACACTCTTATACACATTTGCACACACAGAGTCACATACACACTCATACAACATACACACACTCACACACACTCACATACATTCATACATAGCACATACTCTTACACACATTTGCACACACAAAGTCACATACACACTCACATAACACACACACACTCACATATACCACATACTGTTACACATATTTGCACACACAGAGCCACATACACACATTCACATGCACACACACTCACATATACCACATACTCTTATACACATTTGCACTCACACAGAGTCACATACACACTCATACAATATACATGTACTCTCACATGCACATATACTCTTACACACACGTACACACACAAGCACACTTTGTCCTCTAGAGCTTTGGTTCCCTCTTATAAGGGACATTTGAGAGAAAAGAGATAGGAACTGCTTGCTTTAAAAGTTGAAGAAATCCAGACACAGAGAAATGAAGTAGATGATTTACAAATCCCTTAGACTAGGAGTTCTTAATCTTTTTTATGTCATGGACCCCTTTGGCAACAGTCTGGTGAATATGTAGGATTACAAGGGAAATCAATTATAACGAAATATCATTACTAATGTATAAAAAATAAAGTTCATGGAGCCCACCACTCAGGGAAACTTGAACAAACTGATGCAAAGTGAAGTGAGAAGAACCAGGAGAATAATGTACACAATAATGGTGATATTGTACAGACAAATAACTTCGAAAGACTTAGGAACTCTAAGGGACCAACCACAGCTCCAGAAGACTCATACCATCTCCTGATAGAAAGCTGATGTCCTCAGAGTGTAGACTAAAGCATACACACATACATATGGATGTGTACATATGTATATAATATGCATAAACTACATATTACATATAGTTGTAAAAGTGCATTTTATACCTATATACAATGAAGGCATGCCTCATTTTATTATGTTTCACTTTATTGTGCTTCTCAGATTTAAAAAAGAAAAGATTTTATTTTTTCCCAATTATATGTAAAAATAATTTTTAACATTGATTTTTAAAAACTTTTGAGTTCCAAATTCTCTTCCACCCTCCTCCCCTCACCCCTCTCTGAGATGGTAAGTAATTTGATATGTTATACATGTGCAATCATGCAAAATATATTTCCATATTAGTCATGTTGTGAAAGAAGATGTAGACAAAAAAAAACCCCACACAACAAAAGGGAAAAATAGTATGCTTCAATCTGCATTCAGACTCCATCAGTTCTTTCTCTGGAGGTGGATAGCATTTTTCCTCATGAACCCTTTGGGATTGTCTTGGATCATTGTGTTGCTGAGCATAGCTAAGTCATTCATAGTTACGCTTTTTTACAAATTGAAGGTTTGTGGCCATCCTGCATTGAGCAATTCTATTGGAACAACTTTTTTTTTTTTAACAGCATGTACTCACATTGGGTCTCTGTGTCACGTTTTGGTAATTCTTGCAATATTTCAAATTTTTTCATTATTAGTCTATCTTTTATGGCAATCTGTGATCAGTGATCTTTGGTGTTACCATTATAATTGTTTTGGGGCTCCAAGAACCTTGCTCACATGACACAATCAGCTTAATCCATAAATCTGTGTATTCTGACTGCTCCATTGACCAGTTGTTTCCCCATCTCTCTCCTCCTCAGGCCTCTCTATTTCCTGAGATACAGCAATATTGAAATTAGGCCAAATAATAACTCTACAATGGCCTCTAAGTGTTCAAGTGAGAGGAAGATTCACCAAGGAGGCAAAGTTCATCATTGTCTTACTTTAAGGAATTGCCACAGCCATCCCAACCATCCTGACCACTCAGCAGTTATCAACATCGAGGCAAGACCCTCGATCACCAAAAAGATCATGACTCCCTGAAGGCTCAGATAATGGTCAGCATTTTTTAGCAATAAAGTATTTTTTAAAATTAAAGTATGTACATTTTTTTCTTTGGCATAATATAATTGCACACTTATTAGATTATAGTATAGTGTAAACATAGTTTTTACATGAACTGGGAAACCAAAAAATTGATGTGGCTTGCTTTATTGCAATATTCACTTTGATGCAATGGTCTGGAACCTGCAATATCTCTGAGATACGGCTACATTCCACATATATATCATGTATTATTTATACATACTAAAGGTTCTCCATTATATCCTCCTCAAAGTTTCTTTGATGCAGTATTTTGGTAAATGGATACAAGAAATCTTTAGAGATATATACTATTAGTGTAAAAACATCTTATACATAGACTCAATCTGACTATATATGCCATCATTTCATAGCTCATGTGCATGTGTATACGTATATACAAATATTTACAAACATAGCCGTTAGCCATGTCCTATATACATATATAGGACATTATCTAGCTATCTATCTAACAAATGGCTGATGGCTAATGCATGAATTCATTATCTTTGAATATACATATTTATAAAGGGTTCTGTTTTTCTTGTTATTTTTTTCTTGATTTCTCATCAGGTAAGGGAAGGCAAAAGGGGGAGTAAGAGAATTTAAAATAAAATTGACTGAAAAGAATTCCCACATTAGACCTGGTGAGGCTGACGGCAGCGAACTACCTCACATCCTGACTTTAAATTTGAAACTTTTAAAACTCAGACCCATGAAGTGATGGCATATATGGTCTGAGAAGGGTTGGTCTAGACCTTTTAGTCCCAATGGTATGCACCATTTTAAGATTTCCTGTATGTACTCACTTAACTGAAATGCTGCATAGAAGAAGCTTTGAGGAGCATGTAGTTGAAGTCCTTTCATACATATGTAAGGCACCCAGTTCTTTTCCATCCAGGGTGGTAGGTGGAATGATGGAAATCACTGGTAAGAGTAACTCCTTTGGCCCCATGATGTCGATGGAGGAAGCTCATAAAAGGGAGAATGTCTCAGGTAATGGGTAGACATTTTCTTAGCGCTTTAAGGTTTTGTAAAATATATTCCTCATGACAACATTGTCATGCAAGTGGTCCACCCCTTTTACAAAGTCAACAAGCATTTATTAAACTCTCACTAAGTGGCAGGCACTGTGCTAAGTGCTGGGCATATGAAGAAAGGCAAAAACAGGGTCTCTTCCCTCAAGGAGCACATATTCTCATAGGGGAGAAAACATGCAAATAAATGTACCTATGAGATGGCGACCGTGGGAATGGAAGGTGGTCTTGGAGGGAAGGCATTATTACAGATCAGGAAATGGAGGCTTGAGAAATGAGATGACTTAATTGATATTTCCTTAAATGCTTTTGAATTCATTTCATTTTCTGGCTGACTAATAAAAATAAGCATTTAGATGGAAGCTGGTGAGCTATGGTTTGGAAAATGGAAACTCAGTGAGTAGCTGGAACTTGAGGTTGAATTTTCTGGGGGTAGGATGTATGTGTGAATGTGGGTGGACCAGGTATCATTATTACAATTGTACGACTTTCCTAAGAGGGTCTTTGTGAAGCAAATGCTTTGCAAACTGTGAAACGCTAGAAAGGAGCTGGTTTTTGTTTTTTTTTTTTTGTTCATTGTTACTAGTAGGCTATTTCCAATATTAAAAGAGTAAATTCTTATTTTTAAACCTTGAGTTCTCTATTATTTTTGGAAAACAAAGAAGCAGGCTTACACAGGAGAAACCGTTTTACACAAAGGTATTTCTGAGGAATGAATCCTTGAGTTGGAAGAGGCTGGCCTAGTCAGGTGACCTGAGATTCTAGTCTCAGATCTGCTATGAATATCCTGTGTGATCATGCACAAATCTCTCCCCTTCTCTGGACCTCAATTCCCAACCCCCGCTCCTTTAAAATGCCAACTTTATAATGAGAATTTGGAGTAGATGGCTTCCCAGTTCCCTTCCAATGGCAACATTCTCTTGATTCCACACTAGGAAAACACTTCCTAGAGAAGCTATTTGAGTTGGGTATTAGGCCCTATATTTTAATATGTGGATAGGTAGTCACTAACATGGTATGATTTCAGGGGTGCTGGAAGGCAACTGGATCTCTGTCAATTCCTTTCTCTTCTGCTTGTTCCTTTAACTGGCGGTTCCTTTACCCAGGATAAACCCTTGAATTTCATAACAAGATGTAAGTACAAATTCTCTTCTGGTTGCTATGGATTTTTTTTCCTTTACCTTACTGTTTGAGTGACAAAAATATGTGGTATTCTTGCCTGAAAATATATATGGTGTTATGGATGGAGCTGGTTACTAATGGAGAATGGGTAGGGGTAGTAGAGAGGGGAGAGGAAGAAAAGACTTACCAGTAGTGCCAGAGACAGGGAGAGAACTTTGAGGTGCTTTGCCATCATCATACATGAGGTGATTCAGTTTAATTCAATGTACATTTGTTAAAAACTTAACATGTTTGAGTACATGATTTAGATATAAAGTCTGATACTATAAGCAAACTGGGAGAGCAAGAGATAGTTTACCTGTCAGATTTATGGAGAATGGAATAATTTATGCTCAAACAAGAGATAGAGAACATTATGAAATACAAAATAGATAATTTTAATTACTTTAAATTGAAAACTTTTTGCACAAACAAAGCCAGTGCAACTAAGATTAGGAGAGAAGTAAAAAGCTGGGAAACAATTTTTACAGCCAGTGTTTCTAATAAAGGCCTCATCTCTGAAATATATAGAGAACTGAGTCAAATTTATAAGAATACAAGTCATTCCCTGATAAATGGTCAGGACATGAACAGGCAATTTTCAGATGAAGAAGTTAAAGCTATCTATAGTCATATGAAAAATGCTCTAAATCACTATTGATTAGAGAAATGCAAATTAAAACAGCTCTGAGGTACCACATCACACCTATCAGACTGGCTGAGATGACAAAACAGGAAAATGATAAATGCTGGAGAAGATGTAGAAAATTGGAACACTAATACATTACTGGTGGAGTTGTAAACTGATCCAACCATTCTGGGGAGCAATTTGGAACTATGCCTAAAGGGCTATAAAACTGTGCATACCCTTTGGCCCAGCAATACCACTTCCAGGTCTGTAGCCCAAGGAGATCATACAAATGGGAAAAGAACCCACATGTACAAAAATATTTATAGCAGCTCTTTTTCAGGTGGCAAAGAATTAGAAATTGCAGGGTTACCCATTAGTTTGGGGAATGGCTGGACAAATTGTGGTATATGAATGTAGTGGAATACTATTGTACTATAAGAAATGATGAAGGGCAGCTAGGTGGCATAGTGGATAGAGCACCGGCCCTGAAGTCAGGAGGACCTCAGTTCAAATCCAACCTCAGATACTTGACACTGACTGTGTGACCCTGGGCAAGCCATTTCACCTTTATAGCCCCCCCCAATTGCCTAAAAAAAAAAAAACCCCGATAAGCAGGCAGACTTCAGAAAAACCTAGAAAGACTTTTATGAACTGATACTGATTGAAATGAGCAGAACCAGAAGAACATTGTACAGTAACTGCCACGTTGTGCATTGACTAACTTTGATAGACTCATCTTTTCTTAGCAATGCAAGGACCTAAGACAATTCCAAAAGACTCATGATGGAAAATGCCATCCACATCCAGAAGAAGAACTATGGAGTCTGGATGCAGATTGAAGCATATTATTTGTTCTCTCTCTTTTTTTTTTTTTTGGTTTCTTCTTTCTTGTGGTTTCACCCATTGGTTCTAATTCTTCTTTACAACATGACTAATATGAAAATAGGTTTAACATGAATGTATATGTTGAGCCAATGTCAACTTACATGCTGTCTTGGGGTGGGGGAGGGGAGAGATGAGGAGAAAATTTGGAACTCAACATCTTACGGAAGTGAATGTTGAAAACTAAAACTAACTAACTAACTAACTAACTAACTAACTAAATAAATTTATTATAAAAAAAAATCCTTAACATGTAGGAGGCATTCCACTCAGCGCCTTGAAAGCTCAGCTATTCCAATGCATCTGTGATATCAATGAAATGAACATTATCTCCCATAGTGCCAATAGCAGCCCATCCTTGCCTTCTCATTCTATAGGATTCTTATTCATGTCTTATCATGAGTTTGCTATAGAGGGCTCACTTACCATGTAGGGGGCATTTTTTGTTTAATCTTGACATCATGAAGATACCAATGGAGCATGTAGGCTAACCATTGGGTTACTCCTTGATCTTCCCCAATCTGGACCATCTTCTCCAGTGCTAGGGAATACAAAGACAAAATCTTTTAATATCCCCCATTCTCAAGGAACTTGTTTTCTATTGTGACTGAAAGGCTGGAGAATCAATCATTGCTAGAGAATGCATTGACTGCTGGGGAAAACCAAAGAAAAAGCTGGAGAGAGGGGAGAAAAAGCTCAGATTCCACATTCTGAGGCACCAATTCCTCCTTGCCTTCCCACCTCCTCCCTGTCCTTTGAACTGAAAAGATAATTTAAGGTGGAGTTGGGCTTCTGGGGAAACTCCAACCAGGAGATCCCTTACCCTCAAGGTTTCAAGTGGATTTGATGACTAACATACATCTTTGGGAATAATGGCTGGTCATCCAAGTGTCTTAGCATTGCATTTCTCTTCTTTTTAATGACACTACCCTCTGTGACACTGAGAACTACGTACCTTCAAGTGGGGATTTGGTCTTAGAGAAGTCATAGGATGATAGATTTACAATTGAAATGGACCTTACAGACCATTTAGTTCATCCTCCGTATTTGACAGATAAGGAAACTGAGGTCCAGACAGTTTAAGTGAGTTGCCCAAGAGTCACAAAGGTTGTAAAATGCAAAGCTGATGCTTGAACCCAGGTCCATCTATTCAAAATTCAGAACAATTTTCACTGCATCATGATACTTCCCAGGCATAATTGAAAGAGCACTGTTTGAACCAGGCTTTGGCAATTACTACCTGTGTTATATTGGACAAATTGCTTCA
Organism: Phascolarctos cinereus; assembly: GCF_003287225.1. NCBI lineage: Eukaryota > Metazoa > Chordata > Mammalia > Diprotodontia > Phascolarctidae > Phascolarctos > Phascolarctos cinereus. The sequence continues at coordinate 55,680,576 of NW_027555625.1, read as the reverse complement.
CTTTTCTTAGATTTGGGCTGGGTTTTTTTTTCCTTTAATTTTTTTATCCAGTTTTTCTTATCTGTTCAATACACATGGAACTCATGCTTTTTGAAGGTCCTTTCCAGATGTGAAAATTTGTGATCAATATATTGGCAGATATGATACATGCTTCTCCGTACGGTTCCTGAATGCAGACTGTGAGACAAGATGAATGAAATAATTCACCATCTTGTCACAAGAGTTTCTGACACATGGCTTACACAGACATCACAAAAGCCACATTGTTTGCTGGAAAAGAACATTGCCTCTGGAATCAGAAAACCTGGTTTGGGGTCATGTCTCTGTCACTTATCAACTTTTTGACCTTGGGCAAATCATCTGACCTCACCAAGTCCCAGTTCTCCCCAGTGCTAACACCATCCCATTTAAGGTTACCCCACAGAGGCTTTTGTTTATATCTAAATTTACTCATGTCTCTCCCATTAGAAAGTAAGATCCTTAAGGGCAGGGATTATACCCCTTTTGTCTTTGTAGCATAGAACATATCTTTTTTTTAAAACTTTGATAACTAGTTGTTGTTGTTCAGTCATGTCTGACTTTTCATATCCCCATTTGGGGTTTTCTTGGCAAAGATCCCAGAGTGGTTTGCCATTTCCCCCTCCAGATCATTTTACAGATGAGGAAACTGAGGCAAACAGGGTTAGGTGATTGCCCAGTGTCACACAGCTATTAAGCGTCTGAAGCTGGATTTGAACTCAGGTACTCCTGACCCCAGGGCCAGTGCTCTGGCACTGTGCCAATTAGCTGTCCTGGATAACTGGATTTCAATATAATTGATTTCCTTTATAATATGATTTTTTTTTGTTTCATGAATTAAAAACATAATTCTGAGGGGTCCATAAGCTTCTCCAAACTGCTACCCAAGGGTCCAGGACACAAAAAGATTAAGAACCCTCTAGACAAACACCTAGAACATTGTCTGGCACAGAACAAGTAGTTTAGATATCCTTACTTCCTTGACTGAGTCTAAGTTTCCTAATCAGTGAAATGGGAATAAATTATATTTAATACTGCTTCAAGGTTGTTATGAAGGAAGTACTTTGAAAACCAGAAAACATCACAGAATAGGGGGAAGGAAGAAGAGAATAAGCACTTACATAGCACCTACTGTGTTCCAAGCATTGTGCTAAGTACTCTGCAAATATTATCTCATTTGGTACTGACAACAACCCTGTGTGGTTGGCACTATTATTATGCCCATTTCCCAGTTGAGAAAACTGAAGTAGACAGAGGTAAAGTGACTTGCCAGGGTTCATATGGCTATTAAGTATCTGAGGGTGGATTTGAACTCAAGTCTTCCTAACTCCAGGCATAGTGTTCTATCCACTGTTGCCTATTAAACTATTAGTATCATACACGCACGTCAAAATTTTACACGAGAGTAAAGCCTTTCTTGAGAATGTTTTGATGGGGTTTGAGGAGACAGAGGCTGAGAGAAAGAGAAAGAGAGAGAGACAGAGAGAGAGACAGACAGAGAGAGGAGACTGAGACAGAGACAGACAGAGACACAGAGAGAGAGCAGAGATAGGGAAGCAAACCAGACTTTGACAGCTGCCCACTTGTGTAGAGTGATGGTCTTGAGTGTGGGGATAGAACATTTGCAGAAAAGGACCAGCCAGTCCCTTCCAGGGTCACCCCCTGCCTTGGCCCAAGACTCAAGGTTCTGAAGGAGGGGGACGACCCTGAGTGCCGAAAGCAGCCTAGATTATGGCAGGCTAGGTCAGCTGCATTCAATCAGATGGGAATGGCTTGGACCGCACACTCCAGCTGTCTGTCATGGACTGTTCCTGGATGGGGCTTATCAGAGCCATCTGCCCTATCCAGAGGACCTACATTCTTAATGAGCTGATACAGGAGACAGTGATAGCAGGCAGTTTGTGGATAATGGCATAGGTTCAGAGACACCATTTTTCAAAATGGACAAATTACCATTGAAAAGCTCGATAATTTAAAGTAACAGGTTGTGATAGGATTAATATTTACTACCATTTTCCTGATGCAGTTTCTTTCCTCTCCCACAACATAGAGAGGCCCAGTTCCCTTCTTTTCCTATTCCTTAGAGATTAGCTTTGTGTCCTATAAGGAGACAAAGCTTGATATAGTGTCTTTCCCTCACTTTCAACATGAGGTAGGCTCTGGCCTCTTCTCTGTAAAGGATTGACTTTCCCTAATAGGAGATAAGGCTGTCCTGAGACCCCGTTGTCCCTGGCTTCCCCTGACACAGCTTCCTGGTCACAAAAAGGCATAAGAATGTCTCAGCCACTTGGAGTCTAGGCTTCTCAGACGTGGTGTGTTCCTGAGACCCTGTGAGTCATCATAACCTTTACCATATCCTGCACTGCTGATTAACACATTTCCCTACGGAGAACAGAACCAAGTCTAAGGAATGTGAAGTCTCACTGTGCTGTTCATTAGCTTTTCAGTTGTGTTTGACACTTCATGATCCCATTTGAGATTTTCTTGACAAAGATGCTGGAATGGTTTGCCATTTCCTTCTCCAGCTCATTTTACAGTTGAGGAAACTGAGGCAAATGGATGAATGACTTGCCCAGGGTCATACAGCTAGTAAATATCTGAGGCTGGATTTGAACTCGGGCAGGTGAGTCTTCCTGACTCCAGGCCCAATGCACTGTGCACTATGGCGCCCCCTAGCTGCCCCAAGTTCCACTATATCCTTGTTCTTCCTCTTGCTGTGTGAGGACAAAGTAAACTTCTTATATGAGATGTTCAGTGATTTGCAAAGTCCTCGTTTCATCCACAAATCAAATCTGAACTTAAATCATATCAGCTCATGTTAAAGCCACCTCTGTGGTAGGACATGTGTTAGCTTGCATTTGCTGAAATAAGAATGGTCTTGCCTAATCCTACAAACACACTTGGACCAAAATGTTGATGCTGGTGCATTTAATTCCATTAGAGACAGCTAGGTGGTGCAGTGGAGAGAGTGCAGGGCCTGGAATCAGGAAGATCTGAGTTCAAGACCTACCTCAAATACTTCCCAGCTGTATGACCTTGGGCAGGTCACTTAACCTCTGTCTTCCTCAGTTATTTCAAGTATAAAATAGGAATCATGATACCACCTATCTCCCAGGGTTATTATAAGGATCAAATGAGATAGTGCCTGACACATAGGAAGTATTTAATAAATACTTGTTTCCTTCCTTCCTTCCTTCCTTCCTTCCTTCCTTCCTTCTTCCTTCCTTCCTTCCTTCCTCCTTCCCTCCTTCCTTCTTTCCCTCCTTCCTTCCTTCCTTCCTTCCTTCCTTCCTTCCTTCCCTCCTTCCTTCCTTCCTTCCTTCCCTCCTTCCTTCCTTCCTTCCTTCCTTCCTTCCTTCCTTCCTTCCTTCCTTCCCTCCCTCCTTCCTTCCTTCCTTCCCTCCTTCCCTCCTTCCCTCCTTCCCTCCTTCCCTCCTTCCCTCCTTCCTTCCTTCCTTCCTTCCTTCCTTCCTTCCTTCCTTCCTTCCTTCCTTCCTTCCCTCCTTCCCTCCTTCCTTCCTTCCCTCCTTCCCTCCTTCCTCCTTCCCTCCTTCCTTCCTTCCTTCCTCCTTCCTTCCTTCCTTCCCTCCTTCCCTCCTTCCTTCCTTCCCTCCCTCCTTTCTTCCTTCCTTCCCTCCTTCCCTCCTTCCTTCCTTCCCTCCTTCCTTCCTTCCCTCCTTCCCTCCTTCCTTCCTTCCTTCCTTCCCTCCTTCCTTCCTTCCCTCCTTCCCTCCTTCCTTCCTTCCTTCCTTCCTCCTTCCTTCCTTCCCTCCTCCCTCCTTCCTTCCTTCCTTCCTTCCCTCCCTCCTTCCTTCCTCCTTCCTCCTTCCCTCCTTCCTTCCTTCCTTCCTTCCTTCCTCCTTCCCTCCTTCCTTCCTTCCTTCCTTCCTTCCTTCCTTCCTTCCTTCCTTCCTTCCTTCCTTCCCTCCTTCCTTCCTTCCTCTTCCTCCTCCTTCCTTCTCCCTCCTTTTTCCTTCCTTCCCTCCTTCCCTCCTTCCTTCCTTCCTTCCCTCCTTCCCTCCTTCCCTCCTTCCCTCCTTCCTTCCTCCTTCCCTCCTTCCTTCCTTCCTCCTTCCTTCCTCTTCCTTCCTTCCTTCCTTCCTTCTTCCTTCCTTCCTTCCTTCCTTCCTTCCTTCCTTCCTTCCTTCCTTCCTTCCTTCCTTCCTTCCTTCCCTCCTTCCTTCCCTCCTGCCATATATACAGATAATTAAATGAAAAATAATTTGTAGGTGGGAAGCCACCAGGTGGTGGTGGTACTACTACTGGGCTTTGAATGGAGCTAGGGATTGCAAGAAGGGAAGTGAGGAAAAATAGCATTCCAAGCATGGGAAACAGACTGGGCAAAGGTGTGGAGGTAGGAAATGGCATGTTATATACATGGGGACCAAGTAAGCCAGTCTGGTTGAAATATAGAGTATACGAGATGGAGTCTAGAATGATGGATTGAAACAGGTGGAGGAGGGTTTAAATGCCTAATATATTTTATTTTTGGCTCTGTCACAGCATAGTTCTGTGAAAGGCAGTTTGTCATAGTGGAAATAGTGCTAGACTAGGAGATGTGGTTTGGAACCCAGGCTCTGTCATTCATCAGTTATGTGCCTGGCATGTAACAATGCATAACTACCTGTTGATTGATTGATTGATTGATTGATAAAAGGGAAAATAATTGGCTCTTCCTGAGCCTCAGTTTTCTCGTATGTTAAATGAGAGTGGCATTATTTCCATTATTTACTTCACAGAATTGTTGTGAAAAAGAAAAGCCCTTTGTAAATATGGCTTATTAGGAGGGGAGTGCTCATTTAATCCTCCTCCGATCTGCCCTGCCTTGGGACTGTTTTGGCTTCTAACTACACTTTTCATATTCCTTTTGATTGTTCATACCCAGTTTTCTTCTTCTGTTGTTTTTCTGTCCCTCAGTGAATATGTTCTGTTGCCATTGTATTCTGTCCTTGGCTCTTTCTCTAGGCTTCCACCGAAGCCTGAGTTAATCAGTTGGGATCCCATGGAATGTTGGGCACGTGGAAGGATGACCCTTCTTATCAATAACTTTGGACTTCTGTGAAATGGTCTTAAGCAGGAAGCCTGTGGTACAAGTCCAGGACCACACCATGGAGATCTGTTGCTTGGGGTTTCCAGAACCTTGTCATAGAGTTTCAGTATCCTGGAATTGGGAGGGACCTCCAGAGACCTTTTCATACAACTTGTATAGGACCAAGAATCTCCTTTATGATATTTCCAACAATCATACAGTCTCCATTTGAAGACCTTAAGTGAAGAGAGATCTCTTACCTTGTAAGGCTGTCCATTCTACTGGGGTGGAATGATCTTCTTCTTAGGAAGTTGTTTCTTCCCAATATTATCAATCCTTTCTACAACTTCCAGTCATTACTCAGTTCTACTATTAGAATGCTAGCTTTCTGTGAACCTAGCACCCATCTCCCCACCTCCAAGTTTTTTCTCAGTTTAACACTTTCTTCAATTAATGTTCACATGGCATGCTCTTCAGTCTCCTCACCATTCTAGTCACCATCTTCTGGATGCCCTCTTATTTAAGGAGTGGTTTACAGTCAATGAGGGGCCCTGGAAAGTAGGGGCCTGGGAGTCCTAAGAAGATGGAGGAGACCTGACTCCTTCATATCTCTCCCCCAAATCACAATAAAAACAGCAAAAGGAAATGAAACTAACAGAAACTCTTAAAAGAAAATTGTTTTTTCAGGTGAAAACATTCAAAGCAATGAACAAACAGGAGTTCTTGTAAAGTGAAAAAATGTGAATTAAAGAGGAGCAGAGAAACATTAGAAAAAATGCACCCACAAACAAGAATTGTAGAAATATCAGAGACTAAACTTGACCTTCCTTAGGACTCAATAAAATAGATAATGGATGTGCTGAATGAATCAAAATAGGAAGTGAAATCAGTGAAAATATCATGAGACAAAATGAAGAAGTAATTGAGCTCAATTAAGGAGTCTCAGGACAAAAGGATGATGAAATCCGGCTGTTTGGAAATATCAGTGGAAAACACAAACAAAGCAACCAATTCCTTGATAAAGATAATTATATTGGTGAGGGACAAAATGGTAGAAACAACAAAAAAAGCAGACAATTCCCCTACCCTAAGTAAACCATATACCTGAAAAAAGATTATGAAAGCAGAGACTTTTGAGCAGAAGAGGGTGAGGCTTCATCTCTCTGGGTTTGTCTCCTTATTTGTGGAAGAAATCTAAGATTTTCTAAGGTCCCTTCCAGCTCTAACAATCTATGGTTCTAGAAAATTTACAATAGGCATTCCCAGGATTTTTGTGATAAGGCACCTTGGTCTTAGAGAGGGGAAGGAACTTGCCCAAGGTTACACATCTAGTTAGTAGCAAAGCTAGCAATACAAGCCAGGCTCATCTCCGACATTTTATAAATCCCCTTATTCTAGCCTTGCATTCTTTTTAAATTTACTTTTTAAAATTCTGAATTTAACAAACATTAGAAAAGGACATTTGTATATATGTACAATGGAGAAGAGAAAAAGAGGATTATATGTGAAGCTGAGGATTCCTGTTATGTACAATTTGCTTTCAAAAAAGGTACATAAAAATTCGATGTGTTATTTTCAAAGTTGGCATCTTTGAGTTTCGTTCTGAACTTCCTTCTGTCCTCTTCTGGGCATTTTGTAAATGCTTCAGTGTACTTTTCTTTCTCATTTATTTTTCTGGCAATACTATTGCTAGCTGCCCTCTTCCCCCCCCCCCCCGCAGGCCCATATACATGAGGAAAAAAGGAAAACACAATCCTTGTTGCAAATAAGCATTTGCCACATTCGAAAAATGTATGCCTCATTCTGCGTCTTGAGCCCATCACCCATCTGCCAGGAGGTGAGTAGAGTGCTTCATCATTGCTATTCTGGAGTCATGATTGGTCACTACATCCATCAGCTCTCTTTATTCTTTTTAGGTGAAGATAGGTGGAGCCATAGTGCACAAAATGCCACGCTTAGAATCAAGAAGACATCTTCCTGAGTTCAAATCTGGCCTCCGACACTTACTAACTTTGTGACCCAGGACGAGTCACTTATCCCTATTTCTCTCAGTTTCCTCATCTGTAAAATGAGCTGAAGAAGAAAATGGCAAACCATTTATTGTCTTTGCCAAGAAAACCTCAAATAGGGTCATGAAGAGTCAGACATGATTGAAAAATGGTTGAATGACAAAGGTTTTCAAAATAATTTCTCTTTACAACATCATAGTTATGTATAAATTATTCTCCTGGTTCTGTTCACTTCCTTCTATATAATTTTATAGAAATCTTCCAAGGTTTCTCTGAAACTATCCTTTTCACCATTTTTTAAAGCAACACTATTTCATTATATTCATATAACATAATTTATTCTAACATTCTGTAATTGGTGAGCACCATCTTTGTTTCTAGCTCTTTATTATGACAAAAAGCACTGCTAAAACATTTTCGAATATATAGATATTTTTTTCTCTTTTTTGATCCCTTTTAGTATATAATTTAGTGATATTTGGAGCTACAATTCCAAATTGCTTTTCAGAATGGCTGTAACAGTTCATGAATGTCATCATCAGTGCATTAATGTACCTCTCTACATCCCTTCCAATAATTATATGTGTGTGTACACACACACACACACACACACACACACACACACACACACACCCCTTGATTGACTCTTCCGCCCCCCCCCCCAATAAGGCAGCTAGGTGGTGCAGTGGATAGAGCACTGGCTCTGAAATCCAATCTCAGATACTTGACACTGACTGTGTGACCCTGGGCAAGTCATTTTGCCTTGATAGTCCCCCCCAAATAATTTTTTATATGTACATACATACATAATTGGTCACTGCTGGTCTGGTAGGAATGAGAAAGAAACTCAGAATTGTCGTAATTTGCATTTTCTAATTATTAGTGATTGGGAGCATTTTCTTCCCTTACAGCTATTGATAGGATTTTTTTCATTAAGAAGTACCTATTGATATCCTCTGATCATTATTCTATTGGGGAATGGCTATCATGTTTATGTGCTTGAATCAGTTCCTTATATATACTGGATATCAGATCTTTATAAAAGAAATATGTAAGGACTTTTTGCCCAATTAATTACTTCCCTTTTAATTTTAACTGCATTAATTTCATTTGTTCAAAAAACATTTTAATTCTATATAATCAGAATTTTCCATTTTGTCTCCCTTGATCTTTAATACTTTGTCTGGTCCTTGCTTCTCTATTTTGTTTATGACATAACCTTTTATATCTAGTGCACGTATCCATTTGGAACTTGTTGTGGTATATGTTGTGAAATCTTGGTCTAATCTTAATTTTTGCCAGACATTTTTTTTAGCTTTCCCATCATTTTTGTCAAATAGAGAATCTTTACTCTAGCAGTTTTTTAAAAAAACATTGTATTACTTTGCTCATATGCATCGATACATTGTGTACCTAATTTCACCTTGCATTTTGGCCAGCAACTATATTGCCTGCCAAAAATATCTGAAAATGCATTTATCACAAAGTAAAATTTTAACATCAGTATTCTTCTGATGATGTCATATAGCTGTATCTCATTGAACAAAATAATTTCAATAGAATCACAACTCAAGATGTCCCTAAAAGCAATGGAAAGATATGTAATGAACTCAAGAAGTCTACAACAAAATATTGGCAAAAACTTGAAGGCAAGAAGGGGCATAAAAGATATTGTTTAAGGATGTATATGAGTGACTGCTAAAAGTCAGTGAGAGGGAAAGATAACAGATGGATTGCCCAAGGGCTGCATTTGCATCACTGGAAAAGCTAAAGAAGAATAAGCTGCCAGGACAGGCCTCCAGGATCCTCTGTGGAGAATTTATTGAACGGTGTGCACTAGGACTGAAGATGATTAGAAGGTATAGATGACTTGCAGTCGTTTTAGTTGGAGTGTCTTCCCATTTGTGAGATCAAAAATCCCCTGGAATTTTGAAGTTTTCCATACATGGGCTTGAACAACTGGTGGACTTTAAGTTTTGGAATGGTACAAAAGCATTTTTTCGAAAGTTCAACTTTTTAGATACATTCTTTTCTTTTTCCTTTGCAAACAATAGTCATTGGTAGACATTGAAAAGATTGCATGACATAATTCCTTGTTGAATAGAACTACGCATTTAATAAGAAAGTTTACTTATGGGAGTCATGTTGGGAATTCTAGGAGGAAAGTCCAATTTGTGCAGACATCTGTATTACTAATTGCACATGCACTGCATGGCACAGATTTCAGAGAAATTCTCCAATGGTCCCATGGGAGAGTGCAGTTTTATCTGAGAATGATGGTGAGGTTGAGGCTCAGATTGAAGAGAAATCCTTTGGGGTAGGAGGGAACAGAGAGAAGAACTGCCTGGGATAAGAACTTCCCCTCCTCTCTTTCTGCACTGCTACATGATGAATAATTGCAACACTATCATGACTAAATTCTGAAGAACATTTTGCTCTGTGGCAGGAAGTCTCATGGAATGATTTTTGGTTTATAGTACCATTTATAATTCCATACCACCAAGCTTTGTTTTTGGAAAGCTGCTCCTCCTCCTCCTCCTCCTCCTCCTCTTCCTCCTCCTCCTCCTCTTTCCCCTCTCCCACCTCCTCACCACAAACCATAAAAATACCCTCACCATACTCCATGGGCTCCCTATCTTTCATGGTCTATATCTCTGCCAGGGCCACTCAGGCAATATTGATGCCTCCATATCCAGAAAATCATGCTCCGAGTCTTTAGTGGTAATTATCTCTCTGAAAGAGAAATTTATCCACATCTAGGGGCTTCTTACAGAATTCTAGATTTATAGAGACTATCTGATCTGATTCTCTTATTTATAGAGATGAGGAAATGGAAGCCAAGAGAGATTAAGGGATTTTCCTTAGGTCACCCAGCTAGCGAAAGTCAGAAGCAAAGTGGTGAAGTGGGGAGTGTTGACCTTTCCTACTCAACTTGGAGCCACAGGATCTGAGTTTGAATCCTGGCACTGATATGTAATTAGTTGTGTGCGGCTTACGCAAGTCTCGGAACCATTGCTGTACCTCAGTTTCCTAATTTTATTTTTTTGACGTTTGCCCCATTTAATATAAATTTACTTATTTTTAGTTTTCAATATTTACTTCCACAAGATTTTGAGTTCCAAATTTTCACCCCATCTCGCCCTTCCCCCCACCCCAAGACAGCACCCATTCTGAATATCCCTTCCCCTAGTCCGCCCTCTCTTCTATCTCTCTCCCTTTTCTCTTATCCCCTTTCCCTTCTATTTTCCTGTAGGGCAGGATAGACTTATCCCATTTCCTGTATTTCTTATTTCCCAGTTGCATGTGAAAATATATTTTTTTAAACATATGTTTTTAAAACTTTGGGTTCCCAATTTTCTCTCTTCCTCTCTCCCCACCCACCCTCATTGAAAAGGCAAGCAACTCAATATAGGTTATACATGTGCAGTTATGCAAAACACTTCCATAGTAGACATGTTGTGAAAAACTAACTCTATTTCCCTTAGTCCTATCTGCCCTCTCATTTATTCTATTCTTTCTTTTGACCCTGTCCCTCCTCAAAGTATTTGCTTCTGATTGCCCCCTTTCCCAATCTGCCCTCCTCTCTATCATCCCCCTGCTCTCTTGTCCCCTTCTCCCCTGTTTTCCTGTAGGGTGAAACAGATTTCCATATCCAATTGAATGTGTATGTTATTCCTTCCGTAAATTGAATCCTATGAGAATAAGATTCACTCATTCCCTCTCACCTTCCCCTGTTTCCCCTCCACTGTAAGGGCCTTTTCTTTTCTGTTTTTTTTTGTGTGTGTGTGTGTGTGAGATAATTTACCCCATTCTACCTCTCCCTTTCTTCTTCTCCTAGTATAATCCTCTCTCATCCCTTAATTTTATTCTCTAGATATGACCCCTTAATCTTCAACTCACCCTGTGCCCTCTATCTATCTATCTATCTATCTATCTATCTATCTATCTATCTATCTATCTATCTATCTACATACATATAATTTTTTCCCTCCAACTACCCTAATACTGACAAAGGTCTCATGAGTTATAAATATCATCTTTCCATGCAGGAATGTAAACAGCTCAACCTTAATAATTCTCTTATGATTTCTTTTTCCTGTTTACCTCTTCATGTTCCACTTGAGTCTTGTGTTTGAAAGTCAAATTTTCTATTCAGCTCTGGCCTTTTCATCAAGAATTCTTGAAAGTCCTCTATAAGGGGAGAGAAAAGGTGAGGAGTTGGACTTAATGGCATCTAAGGTCCCTTCTAGATTTAGACCTGTTTGCCTTGGATCCTATAAAATCTCAGATTGGAATGGGACATGCCACAGGTCACCTTGGATAGCTTGCGGATGAGCAGAAAGCCATTATGTGATGTTCCAGACAAGTGGTTCTCAAGCTTCCTTCAGAAGACCTTCACTGATGGGGAACTCCCTAACCCTTCCATTTTTGGATATTTGGAAAGTGAGCTCTTACCTGAGGAGTTGCAATGCCAGAGTTTTGGGGATTCCTCAGGAAATTTTTGATTTTTGTGCCACCATTTCTGCATATTTAATGACTCTATGGACCATTTTGTCAAATTAATGTGCTTGTGTGCTGTATGGAGTCATGTCAAGTAAAGTCTAGTCTTGACTGCCACCAACTAGCTACATGACCTTGGTCAAGCCATATTTGCCTCAGGTCCCCTCTCTGTAAGATAAGGGGGATGAACTAGTGAAAGATTCATATATTTAGAGCTAGAGGGGACTTTATTTCAGTCCATTACATCCCACTGCCTCCGTGACAGACTGACATGGACAGGGTATGTTAGCATAGAGAGAAGTGTTGGACAGAGGTCCAAGAGTAGTAGTGCTGAGCAGGGCTGAGTCAGAGAGCATTAAAGGCAAAGAAAGTGAGTCAACAAGTCAAATCAACAGGAATTTATTAAGTGCCTACTATGTGAAAGCCAAATAGCACAAGGGATAGAGTCAGGAAGACCTGAGTTTAAATCTGGCCTTAGACACTTACTAGCTATATGACCTTGGGCAAGTCATTTAACCCTGTTTGCCTCAGTTCCTCATCTGTAAAATGAGCTGGGGAAGAAAATGGCAAACCACTCCAGTATCTTTGCCAAGAAAACCCCAAATGGGGTCATGAAGAGTTGGACATGACTGAAAACAGCTAAATAACAACAACAAAAATAACAATAACCTGGAGTCAGGATAACCAGAGTTCAAATACAGCCTCAGAAGCTACTAGGTGTGTGACCTTGGGCAAGTCACTTAACTTCTTCCTGCCTCAGTTTCCTCAAGTAAAATGAGGATAATAATAGTATCCTCCTTTCAGAGTTACTGTGAGGTGGTAATGAGATGATGTTTGCAAAGTGCTCCACACAGTACCTTCCATGTAGAAGGCACTTAATAAAGGTTTATTTTCTTCCTTCCCATTTCAGCAATGAAGAAACTGAGGTTGTTAGGTTAAAGCCTGGATTTGAATCTAAGTCATGACATTTGCTGTGGGACTCTGAATGAGTCATTTAACCTAAAAACCTCAGTTTCTTCATTAATGAAATGGGAAGGAAGAAAATAAGCATTTTACATGCTTATGTACATTCTACAGGCAGGAGCTGTGCTGAGCACTTTTCAAATTCATCTCATTACCTCCTCACAATAACTCTGAAAAGTGGATACTATTATTATCCTCATTTTACACTTGATGAAACTGAGGCAGGAAGAAATTATGTGACTTGTCCAAGGTCAGAGAGTCTGGGTTCACATCTCTTCTCTATCATGTATTATATATATGATAATGGACAAATTACTTAGCGCCTCTCAGTCTAAATTTTCTCTGTATAATTAGCAGGTTGGATGAGATGACCTCTCAGTCTCTTCCAATTCTAAATCTATTATCTTTCAGCTCTCGAATCCAGTACACTTTAAAAAAAGTAGCTTTTACTTTATTTCCCTTTCCCCTCAATTAATAAGCATTTATTTTCTCTCTCACTTGTCCCTCCCAAATTAAAAAAAAAGAAAGAAAAAGAAAAACACAGCCCTTTTGACAGATGTGCATAATTGAGCAAAATACAATCCTGCATTGGCCAAATACCTCAAATATATTTTATTTTCTGCCATGAGGCTGTGACCTCTTGGTCAGGAGGCACATAGCATAGACTGTCAGTGATCTCCTGAATCATGGTTGGGCATTGCATTGATCAGAGCCTCATGTATTTCACTGGGTTTCTGTGTGTGTGTCTCACTCCTCCAGCTAGATTATATACATAAGTATGTATGGATATGTATATATAGAAACCCATAAACACACATACATATATATGCATACTATATATATATATATATATATATATATATATATATATACACACACATTCACAGACTATATATATTTTTAGATACATATACTCTATATACATATATGTATATATAGACATATACATACATACATGTGTGTGTGTGTATGTATGTGTATACCCCTGTTCATGGGAACACCATGTTGGATGGAATATAGCCTTCTTCCCTTCATGAATTTGTAGTCTAGCATATGTTTACTGACTCTCACAATTAACTTAACTCTGATTAGGGATACTTTTTAAAGTTCCAGTATACAAACCAGTTCATATTTATATATAGCCTTAAAGTTTTGCAAAATGGTTTCCATATAGGATCTCATTTGATCCTTATAACAACATCCCTGTAAGACAGATGCTATTATTATCTTCACCCCCATTTTGCTGATAAGGAAACTGAGGTTAAGTCTCCAGCCCAGGGTCACAAAACCAATACGTGTCTGAAGTGAGATTTGAACTTGGATCTTTCTGACTTCAAGACCAGAGCTCTGGACACTATGCTGTGTGTACTGCCTCTCAGAGAAGTAGATCTCTCTCAGTGGCAACACAATTTCCTTCAAATTCAAGCTGACATAATCAACCAAATCTCCCATGTGTTCAAGTTACAGCCAGCAGAGGCAATTAAGAAGCCTTGCTCTGAAATGTAACTGAACTCCTTATTAGGACTTGGAACCCTATCAGGGAAAAGAAATCATGAGAGTATTTTTCAAATTAGCAGTATAGAGTGTGGAGTGTTCAAGCCCAGCCCCCACAAATTGGGGAGGAATGTTGGAGTGAGTCATCAGGAACTCAAGACACCCCATCTCCAAACCTTGCACAGGCCCTGCCTCACCTTATGGAGAAGACAAATGGGAAGGCTAATCAGAAAGGATTGGCTGCTAGGGATTGTTTGCAACTGGGAATTTGTGGCTTGAATTATTTTATTGGGTAGGCCTAATGAGGTCATAGGAGAGACTTCAAAACTCAGCTTCAGAGAGATTAAATAGCTAAGGAAAAGTCAGAGATCTACCAAGGCAATTCTGTTGATATAAAACATGCTGAGATGACTAGGTTCTCCCACTAGATAAGTATTCAGAGCATGCAGAAACCTGAGTTTCTATCACTAACTTCACCAAGGGCTCTATTTTCAGGGGTCTCCAGTGCGCATGTCAAGTTGTGCTTGTTACCAAAACAGAACAATGTGGTGGAGGTGGGAGAAAGGGGAGCTAAAGGACCTAGAGTTATGGTTGAGTTCTCCAACACACCTTTAAGATGGCAGGGCAAAGTCTCAGAACAAATGTGGACCCATAGCCTGAAAATAAAGTAAAATAGGTGCCTATTGATTGGGGAATGACTAAATAAATTGTACTACACACAGGGCAGCTAGGTGGTTCATAGAGTGCCAGAACTGGAGTCAGGAACACTTGTTTCCCTGAGTTCAAAGCTGGCCTCGGACACTTCTTAGCTGTGTGACCCTGGGCAAGTCATCTAAACCTGCCTGTTTCCTCATCTGTAAATTAAGCTGGAGAAGAAAATGGCAAACCACTCCAGTATCTTTGCCAAGAAGAGCCCAAACGGGGCTGTGAAGGGTCAGAAATGACTAAACAACAAGACAAAATAGAATATTATTGCTCTGTAATGAAGAATGAATAAGAAGAATTCAAAAAAGCCTAATAAGAAAGTTTTGGGGATGAAAATTTATTATTTTGTAAAAATTGTTGGGAAAACTGGAAAGCAGTCTGGCAAAAATTGGGCATTTACCAAGATAAGATCAAAATGGATACATGACCTAGATTTGAAGAGGGATATTACAAGAAAATTTGAAGAACATGGAATATATTACCTATCAGATTCGTGGATAGATGAACAATTTGTGAATAAATAAGAGATGTGAAGTGAAAAATGGATAATTTCAATTACATTAAATTGAAAAGGTTTGTACAAATAAAATAAATGTAGCCAAGATCAGAAGGAGAAATTGGGGGAAAAATTTTATATACAGAATCTCAGATGAAGGTCTCATGTCTCATATAAAGAACATTGTCAAATCTGTAAGAACATGAGTCACTCCTGAATTGATACATGGTGAAAGGATATGAACAGGCAGTTTTCTGATGAAGAAATCAAACCAATTTATAGTCATATGAAAAAAAAATGCTCTAAATCATTACTGATTAGAGAAATGCAAATTAAAACAACCTTGAGATATCATTTTACACATATCAGATCGGTTAAAATGATTGAAGGGGAAAGCAACAAATGTTAGAGGGGATGTGGAAAAATTGGGAGACTAATTCACTGTTGGTGGAACTGTGAACTGATCCAGCCATTTTGGAGAGTAATCTGGAATTATGCCCAAAAAGTTATTAAACTGCCTATATCCTTTGACCCAGCAATACCACTACTAGATCTGTTTCCCAAGGTGATTAGGAAAAAGGAAAAGAACCTATGTGCTCTAAAATATTTATAGCAGCTCTCTTTGTGGTAGCAAAGAACTGGAAATTGAGGGGATGCCTATCAATTGCGGAAGGGCTGAACAAGTTGTGATATATGATTGTGATGGAATACTACTGGGCTATAAGAAATGATGAGCTTGATGATCTTAGAAAAACACGGATAGACTTACATGAAATATTGAAGAGCGAAATGAGCTAAATGTCATATACAGTAACAGCAATATTATTTTAAGAACAACTTTGAATGACTAAGTCATTCTGACTAAATTATAAATGCCAAATTAACTACAAAGGACATATGAAGGAAGACACTATCTGCATCCAGAGAAAGAACTGATACATAGAGGTATGTGTTTTACATATATATTTATTAACTATTAATTTAACTATATATTATTAATAGGTTATACATTTATATATATGTATGTATACACACGTACATACACACACACACACACACACACACACACACACACATATATATATATATATATATATATATATATTTGTGTCTAATGGTAGCCATCTCTAGGGCAAGGGGAGAGAAAAAAAAGGAAAAAAAGAGTTATATAATAATCATATTATATATTTAAAATGAATTTCAAGTTGTACATCATAGATTTGCAAGTTCATGTACAATCATTTTTTTGTCTATTCTACTATGCTATGGAAATGCCTGTTTTATTTTTTAAGCTCAGAGTAAAATAAATTAAAATAAAAAGTTAAGAGATATCAAGAAAAAATTTGAAAAGAAAAAAGAAAAAATTGTACCTTGGTTTACCTCTGAATATCATTATCATCACAGAATCAGCTGTTACTCAGTAATTGAACCTGCTTACAATGAGGGGCGGTGTGTATAATATTACTGGGACAAGTGTCCCAGGTACGTAATGCCACTGTTCCTTGGCTACCTTCATGCTGCTCAGCTCTCTGGGAATGATAAACAGGAGTAGGACCATGTTATTTGCCACACTCTGCAGCCACACACTTCCTGAGTCTCTGAGGCTTACTTAGGCTGGGGCCTGTCTCTGTGCTGCACAAAGGCACAGGCCTTGTGTGGCCAGCCTAATTACTTCTAATAGGTCTTTCCTACCTGCCCTAATGCTCCCACGGTGATAGCATGAATTCTCAAAATGGATTTCATTTGGTTCCCATGTCTCTACAGGGCTCCCCTTATCATAATCTAGAGTTATAAACGAGGTAGTTTTTTTGTGTGTAATAATTATGAGGTGGCAGGGTACATAGTAGCATGATTACCATGGACTTCAGAGTAAGGAGACCTGAGGTTTAGCTTTGGCTTTGTTACTGACTCATTATGAGACCATGGGGCAAATCATTTCCTTCTCTGAACCTCAGTTTCCTCCTCTGCTGTATTGGCATATAATTCCCAAGATCCCTTCCAAGAGCTCCATATTCATGGCTCTTCCATTTGCATGGCATAGAAGAATATTTCTCCCCTAAAGCCTTCTGATGCTTCATTTTAGTGTGGATTCTTGAAGATTCTTGGGACACAAGCTCTGGTGGAAAGCTTTGGATAATGAAGTGGCTAACTGGTATTGCGGAGAAAGTGCCAGACTTGAAATCGGGAAGGTCTGAGTTCAAATCTAGCTCACTTATTTATTAACTGTGTGACCCTTGGCAAATTACTTAATCTCTCTCAGCCTTAGCATCCTCATCTGTAAGATGGCGGCAAGAATAGCGCCCAGCTCACACAGTTGTTGTGGGGATCAAATGAGAAAACATATATAAAACACTCAGTTAACCACACAGTGTTACGTAAGTGCTAATTTTTAAAATGGTCCTGGTAAATGATAGTATGTCTGTTATATGAGGGCAGACTATTAAAGAGGAGGAAGGCTCACACAAGAAGGCTGACCACCAGCAGCTGAAATTTTGGGTTACAGTAACTTATGAAAAGTCATTGACCAAGGTGTGGAGGGGCTGCAATTTATATTGGAGTAAGTGCCCTCCCTGATGAAATTGTGGATTACTTGAAGTTGAAGAAGAATAATATCTTAAAATTCAATGACTTCTGGCTGCCTATGACCTTTTTAATTGGTAAAATGCCCCCACAAAGGGAAGGTAGTATCAAGGAGGTTGGAAATGCCCCCATCTGCCTGTTCGTGGAATGGATTTGACAACTCTAAGGAGAAAGCAACTCCAGCAATTGAAGACTAATATAGGTGTGGAGTGGCCAATTTGGGGTCAGTCTTTTGAGCATGCACAGATATTCCCAGCTTGGTTTCAGACCACACAATTATGTGTAAGTCTGGGGTAAGTCTATTTCTGACCATGATGATTTGGTGGTTGCTACTGTGTGATTATTTTTTTTTTACTCTTCTAATTGGCTATGGAGCTTGAATAACTAATGGCTGGGGCTGCTGAGTTGGAAATGAGGGTGCATGTAAGAGGAGGGACTTGACCATCACTCACTTTTTTCCTTTGTAACTACAAGACAGAATGGCTTCAAATTGCTTCCTTGAAAGCCAGGTAGAGGAGGGTTTACAGCCTTGTTTCCCACCTTGTCATTATGGCTTTGAGCATATACCTTTATCTTTGGTGTTTGTTCTTTTCTGATCTTAAGTGAACGTGTTTTCTGAGGTAGACACATCCAGGCTGTGACCTCATGAGTTCATGATTTTCAGAGATCCACCAACTTTTCAAGTTGGTCAGTAGACTGGTAGGGTGGTGGTGATGGCTACAGTGGGAGTGAAGAGACAGTTACTTGAGGATAGTGGTAAGACAGACTCAGGAAGTGTGACCTTTCATGGATGAAAAAAGCACCAATCACAGAAAGGTACCCATCAGAGAGATACACTTTAGTGGAATTTCATGATGCCTTCACATGGGGAGATCAGATTCCAGGATTAGAAGTAATCCTTTACTACAACTGTCATTGACATACATTTGAGGGTGATATTTTGTAACAACTGTTCTTATTCTACCTTATTAGTAAATCCCTTTTCTAAAAGCTGATAGAGTTTTGTTGTTGATGGGGAATATATTGGTGGGGGCTTAAGAGCCACGATGTTAGAAACCCCAGCTCCTCAGGGTTACCCTTAGAACACTGAAGTGAAAAGTTGTCAGCTGGCTTCTGGGGACTTAATCTTTTAGGAGCAGTGTTAGCTTTGAGGGTGAGCCCAAAGTAGGAGCTACATTTATAGCATAGTGCTGGTAGGTACTTGAACATCTTCCAAACTCTTGAGGTGGTGCTGAGGCACTGACAGCTGCATTTCTGCTTTTGCCGTAGTAATGGGAAATGAAAATCCCTTAGCACAGGAGAGTGAAGACAAATCAATCCACTGAAGCTGTAAGACATCATGACACAGCCCAAACAATATGTTTTTCATCTAAAAGTAGCTTTAATATCTCATAGAGCGGCCATCCTTCATTTCATATTGGATGGTGATATTAATGATAGAGACAAATACTATTCAGGCTGAACAGTTCCTTTTATCTTTGAAGTATTTATTAGAATATAAAAGCATTTCCCCCCTGTTGCTGATGAAAATAAAAAGCTTGTCTGATAAGGATTAAGGACTACTAAGTTCAGAGGGAGGGAGAACATGATGTCGTGGATAGATGCTAGATTTGGAGTCATGAAGACTGGAGTTTCAAACCTGCCTCAGACACTTACTAGCTCTATAATTATAGGAGTAGCTTCTTAGCTTCAGTTTCCTCATCTGTAAAATAAGGTCATAGAGGAGGATCACTGATGCAGAGCTAGAAGGGTCTGGGGCTGTCTGATCCAACTCCCTCCTTTTACAGATGAGGGAACCAAGACCCAGGGAAATAAATTTTATTAGTTCACACAAGTAGTAAGCACCAGAGGTGTCCTTTAAACCTGGCTCCTCTGACTCCAGACAATGATACTATTTATCACTCAGGGTTGTTGTGAAGAAAGCACTTTGCAAACCTTAAAGGAATATGTAAATGTGAGTTCTTATTACCGTATGGATAAAACGAAACAGGTTTTGTTTTTAATAGGGGCTGATAGTTACATTGCCCTTTAGGTTTTACAAAACACTTTAAACACCCACCATTACTTCATCACAACCCTGTGTGGTAGGTTTTACAGGTACTGTATTCTACTTTGGCAGATGTTCTTCTGAACTCTCGACTCACTTTTAAACTAACAAGATGGAATGTGGTTTGGATTCTGTTGAGGGTCTAGATACCAGGCTGTTTGGTCCCCTGGATTAGTTTAGGACTAGATTCCATAGCCAGCCTGGGAAAGTGGAGTGGTGTGTGATAAATTAATCAGCGTCATAGCTGGGATGTGGAGTAGACTTCATGGTTGTTAGCCATAAGAGTGGAGCAATTTACTGCCCTAGGGCTAGCAAAGCCTTCTCTCCTCTTCCTCTTCTTCATATTGTTGGGATTCCTGGTCCAGAGTCCCTCCTTTCCATGCTGCCTCATCCTGATCCTCTCCTGTGTCCCATTCTGGACCTGCCTTCCCAGTCACTTGTGCTCCTTGGGATATATTGTTGTGTATAGTCATTTTTCAGTCATGTCTGATTCTTTGTAGACCATTTTGGGGTTTTCTTGGCAAAGATACTGGAGTGGTTTGCCATTGCCTTCTCCAACTCATTTTACAGATGAGAAAACTGAAGCAAACAGTGTTAAGTCACTTGCGTGCACACAGCTAATAAGTGTCTGAAGTCAAATTTGAACTCAGGGGCACTCTTCCATTGTGCCATCTAGCTGTCCCCTGGGATATACTATTTTTTTTTTAACAAACTGACCCTCATTTCAGACCTCTTTCTCTCACTCCTTCTATCTCCTTATAATAAGGAAAACCTGGCTTCCCCTATAGCACCCTACGCCCCACCCCCATGTCACCCCCAATCCTGGCTACCTTCTGTAGGATGAGATCCTCCTTCTTTCAAAACTTTCCCCTCTTCTCCCAACACACACACACACACACACACACACACACACACACACACACACACACTGACCAGGGAGGTGGAATGGGCATAGGCGTACTCTTTCTTCTTTATAAGCCACTTCTCCATCCTTCCCTTTGAAATCACTCAGCAACTTCTTCTTCAGAGTTCATTCATTCCAGATTCGTCATCCTTTCAGGAGTTTGGTAGCAATTATCTTCTTGCCCCCAGGTCATTCTTCCTCCTTTCTCAAAGAGTTCAGTACCTGGCTCACAGCTTTTCTCTCCATGTCAACCCTTCCCTTTAAAATTGGGGATTTTATCATATCTCTTGACATCCCTTCAAACATATTGGCTTCTCTGTTCATCAGCCCCTTCAGCTTCTACTGCCTGTACCTTTGCTCTACCTCAGGCACACTCAAAAATCGACATACCTCTGATCTCATCACCAATTACAAGTGTTCAATCTCCAAGATCCAATATTCTGAAATTCTTCTAGCTGGCAATAATCCCTAATCCATCCTTTTATGGCTGTTGCTGTCTTAAGTCTCCTAGGTAGATTCTCTCTCCTCACTGAAACTTCCAGTTATTGCATTTCCAGTCCATCAATCCTTCTTTGGCCTCAGTCTCCTCCCTTTGATGCTATAGTTAACTAGTTGAACCATTATGTCGTTCTATACCCTTGAACCTTTGACCTTATGTCACTTATCTCTTTTAAAACCCCAACCTTGGATAACTTCCACCATCTACCTTCTATCCTACTCAAGCTTCTGCACACTTCAGGAAGAAGTCATTATAGCCATACAATTATAGCCATACAAATTTATGTTGTCTAATCTTGTTTTTATTTGTAGTTTTCAACATTTACTTTTATAAGATTTTGATCGCTAATTTTCCCCCCTCCCCAAGACAGCATGCAAACTGATACAGGCTATCCATGTACAATCATCTTAAACAAATTTTCCTCATTAGTTATGTTGTGAAAGAAGAATCATAACAAAAGGGAAAAACCATGAGAAAGAAAAAACAAATAAAAAGGGAAAATAGCATGCTTCGATCTGCATTCAGACTCCTTAGCTCTTTCTCTGGATGTGGATAGCATTTCCCATCACGAGTTTTTTGGAATTGTCGTAGACCATTGTATTGCTGAGAATAACTAAGTCATTAACAGTTGATCATCATACAAAATTGCTTTTACTGTGTACAATGCTATCTTGGTTCTGCTTACTTTATTTCCCATCAGTCCATACAAGTCTTTCCAGGTTGTTTGAAATCTACCTGCTCATCATTTCTTATAGCACAATAGTATTCCGTTACATTCATGTACCACAACTTGTTCAGCCATTCCCAATTTGATGGGCATCCTCTCAATTTCCAATTCTTTGCTACTACAAAAAGAACTCATGCTGTCTAATATCATCTGAACTCCCAGTGTTGCACAGCAAGCTGTTTCTTCCTTGATTTACTCCCTATCAAACTATGCATTGGTCTGATCATTCATAGTTGGACACACTGTACCTTGATGCCAACATAATGATGTCATTTTGGTCCTCTTCAAGAATGAAGGAAAACAACCAACCAAACTACCCATAACATCTGTTCTACGTGTTTCTTTTCTTAAACTGACTCCACTATTTCCTCTCTCTCTTAGAGGAAAAAAGAGAAACTATCAAAGGATCCCTCTTTTACTTACTTTTGTTCCTTAAATCCCCTCTACATCTTCCCTACTCTCTCCTCCTTTGCTTCAGTCTTGGAGGAAGAGATTACCTCTTTACCAAGGGCAATAACTTTGCCTTTGCCATTGATCTTACCTCTTTCTTCCTCCATGAGCTTGCTTCTTTCAGTCACTTCCTTCCTTTTAATAATTTTTCAATGACTGCCTTCTCTGTCTCCTTACATACTGTCTAACAATATATTTAGATCTCTCTCATCCTTAAACAGCCTTTACTTGACCCTATCATTCCCTTAAATTTTATCAGCCTATATCTTTCTCCCTTTATACTGTCAAACTCATCATCATCATTTTCCACACTCATTGACTCCACTTTCTCTCTTTCCACTCATTTCTCTCAACCCCTTGCCATCCATTCCACAACTCCAATGAAGCTTTTCCAACTATCTATTTCCTCACTGCTAAACATAATTTTCTCCTCTCAATTCTCCTCTTCTTGACCTCTCTGTGGCTTTTGACACTGCTGTCCACTCTTTGTTTCTCTTGTAGATACTGAGTCTTCCTGGTACTGTGACCTCCTGGTTTGCCTTGTACCTATCTGATTTCTTCTTCAGTCTCCCTTACTGAGTCATCTTCTATGTCCCACCCCTTTTATGTGGGTGGACTATGTGACTTTGTCCTGGGCCTTTTTTTCTTTTCACTTTTGTAATTTTATCAGCTTCCAGGGATTCGATGATCACTTCCTAGAACATAGAAGGTGCTTAATAAATGTTTATTGACTGATTGATCTCAATGCAGATGACTCTCCAATCTATGTGATTAGCTCTTATTTCTCTCCTGAGCTGGAATCCATCAACAAGCACCTTTAAAACAAAGTAAGTAGTACAAGTGTTTTCTATTTAGTAAGCCAAGCAGAGGTTGCACATGCATCTTACATTATATTTACTGCCATCTTGGGCCAATAGAACTTGGTTCTACACCTGTTCCAGAGTTTCCTCTTGGTTCGAGTGTCTAAAAAATCACCGTGGGGTGATCTCAAGGCCATAGTACAGTAGGCCTGGTATAGGACCAACCACCTTCTTGTACAATTGCTTATATAGCCTGGTGTAGTATTCCACTGAGTAGCTCCAATTTCTACCATTCCCTCTCCCAGTAACTACCCTTTGGTAAGCTAAGATTGAGTCTCTGAGAATATTTCTCTTGGTCTTTACATTTTATTACAGATATTGATCCCAAAGTGTGCCTGCTGCCTTTGATCTATGGGACAATTGGGGCAGTATTCCATGGATGTCATTATATTTACTTCTACTTATGGCACACTCTCTTGGCGACACTTTAGACCGAGGGTTATGAAACTTTTTTGTGTGTCATGGTCTCCTTTGGCAGTCTGGGGAAGCCTATGGACCCCTTAATGCTTTTTAATTCACAGAACAAAATACACAGGATTGCAAAGGAAAATAATTACATCAAAATATAGTTATCAAAATAGTTTTAAAAACAAATTTAGGGGCCTCAGGTTAAAAACCTTTGTATTTAGACACACAGCTACGCTTTTCTCCAAAAGCATGCTGGATCCCTTCATGTCACAGATCCCCTTCACCTCTCCTATGGGTATTACTATGGATTTGGATACATAAGACCTACCTCTCCATTGGTCTTGATGGACAGTAATTCATGTCAAACTCCTAGCTGGCCAGGGCCAATTTGTATCTCTGACTGATGACACTCAAATTAGCTGTATGACCTTGGGCAAATCACTTAACTTCGGTTTGCTTTTGACCTCTGTTTGCCTCAGTTTCTTTATCTGTAAAATTGGGATGGGTTGTTGTATTTGGGGACTGTGGCTGTGGCCATTGCCAGCTTCACTGAGATAATTGGGAGACATCGACTGGGATGAAGCTATATCTAAGTCTTAGTGATCGGGGATAAATTAGCTGATTCAAACTGTGCAGCTCAGAGCCACCTCTTTGTGAGGGGCCCATAAAAAAGGGGAGGATGTTATTTGTACAGTTGTCCTTTTCCCTTTACAGAGACATCTTGACAAAACTGGGCACAGACTAGGGAAAAGAAGAATTAAGAATAGACTTGGGTACTGTGGGTAGGAGGGACGTCTGTCTCCTATAACCCTCTGCTGTTTGACATGTTTTATCATAAAGTGGATAAAGTAATGGACATTATCATATTTTTAGATGACACAAAGATAGCTAAAATAATGGATGACAGATTAAATATTCTAAAAAGTATTGACTGGAGAAAACAGGGAAGATCCCAATAAAATGAAATTTAATAAAGATAATCTTATATTTGGGTTCAAAAATTGTCTTTAAAAGTAGAAGACGGGGGGAGACATGGCTAGATAATAGCATATCTGAAAAAGATCTGGGAGTTTTAGTGGACTTCAAGGTCAATATGTGCCATTGGGGTATATGGGTATTCAGGTAGGATTAGCACCTCTGATGTGAGGGCTTGCCAAGCTTTTTTCAGCGCTACTTATCCACCTTTGGGGTCCACCTGTCCCCCATCTCTCAGCTTTGACTCCAAGAAGTTGTAGCATGTACAGCAGCCACATGCCAGTCAACCATCTTGGCATATGGGCTAAACCAGGTGGCAGGTAACTAATAGGCCTCAAACTTGTTGGTGAGTTAGGGGGGTGCCTACCCGAAACATGTGAAGACATGTGAAGCAGGATGAGTAGATGAGAACAATTTGTTCTAATGGCCACAAAGGTGGCTGAAGCAAGTGCTGTGGAGTGCTTAGAGCGTGGTCAGACATCAAAGACACCAAAGTCATCCACTGCACCCTGGGCCATTGCCAATCCTCTTGACTTCTGTCTTGCTACTGGACTCTGATGACTCTGGAGGAGAGAGTGAGACTGATGACTTTGTGCAACTCTGCCTCACTTCAATCCAATTCATGCAGGAGTCAAGACTCCACCCCATGATGTCATTGGTCCTCTTTGAAAATGAAGGACAAACAACAGTAATGTGCCATTAGTGTGATACAGCAGCCCAAAAGACCTAATGTAGTCACATGTTCCATGAATATATTGTAGTATCATGAATGGGAGAGATGAAAGTCCAATTGTACTCTGTACTATGTTTCATTCTAGGTGCCATGTTTTAAATGGGTAATCTGGAAGGCAACTGGAAGAGGGCTACCAGGAAGGTATGGGGACTCAAAGTCATGCCCTATGAGTCAATTGAAGGAAATGAGATTTTTAGCTTAGAAAAGAGAAGACTTGGGGCAAAATAATAACTTCCATCAAGTATTTGAAGGGTTACTACACGTAAAAGGGAATGGGTTTGTTGTGCTTGTTCACCAAGACCAGAACGGGGATCAGTGGATCAAAGTTGTAGGGAAGGAGATTTCAGTTCCATGTAAAGAAAATCTTCTGAACATTATAATTATCTCAAAATGAAATTGTTGCCTGGGAACCTCATAATATGGTTTGTATCTGGGGCTCCATAATTGTGGATAAAGTCTTGATCCCATGAAAGCACTTAGGTTAACATTGCATATGGCAACAGTTCCCAAATTTTTCCCATTCATGGAGTCTTTAGTATCTCAGTAATTGTTTTCACAGTTCCCCTAGGCCAAAATAAATACCTAACAGTTCTGTTTATCAAGTAGTTAGGAAGAAATTTTAAAATATCCCATGGTGCTCCTGTAAGTTTGTCGTGAAACACTGGGATACTGTGGTGCACAGTTTGAGAACCATGGGCATAAGGGATATAGAATATCCTTTAATTTACTCCATAGAAGATACAAAACAATATAAAAGGCTCAGAGGATCCCCTAAACATTATTAAAAAACACAAAGTACTCCCAGGAATCCTTTACACTCAGAATACTCTCCTTCCATCCCACCACAGTGTTTTATGTAGACCTTCAACTTTACAGTTCTATTCTAAAAGTTAGATCCTTCCTGGAAGAGAAATAAACTAAGAGTTATCACAGAGGGAACCCACTTGACATTCTGGTGAGTCTTATTTTCCACCTCAGGGACTTCCAAAGGCTTTGCAGCATTCCCCTAAAGGTTTCCCTAGGAAGGGAAATAAACTTGGTAATCCTAGAGAAGAAACCCCTTTCCCAGCAGATCTACACTTTCCAAATAGCCCATGGTAGTAGTGGAAGGTAGATCCAAATCTGTACTTCTCTAAGCAAAGGAATACACTTTCCTGCTCCTCCAGTTTGACAGTCACATGCTTGATCCACTTCTCTCCAAGAGGCTGGTACTGTCCAGGAACTCCTCCATCACTCTTTAGGAAAATGATGTCCAGGAATTCTCCTCTTCTCTCCAGGAGGCGAGTCATGTGGTTCCATCCTTTTGGGGGGGGTGAGAGAAGAGGTCATGTGTGTTAGAGGCTCTGTCACTGTTTTTCATCTATACCACATGTATAACTGCACTGTGCTTCTGCCTCTGTTTCACTAAAGGAAGGGAATAATCATTTATATGGCAACTAGTATATGTCATGAATCATCTCATTCTATCTTCACAACAACCCTGAGAGGTTGGTGCCATTATTATCTCCCATTTTACAGCTGAAGAAACTGACACAAGCAGATGTTAAATGTCTTGCTTTGGGTAGTGCAGCTACTTAAGTGCCTGAGGCAGGATTTGAACTCAGGTTTTCCCAGTTCCAGGCTCAGTGCTCTATCTACCATTTGAGGTATGGGGAAGGGAGGGGGGAGTCAGTGTGAATATGGAGAATGCCATCCCTCCCCAGGAACAGTGAGATCTTTTCTGAGCTCTACTGTAGTTCTATCTCTTTTTATGAGTCTGACCATCTCTAAAACTCCCTGCTTCCTTTTATAAGTCTAAAAAAGTAGTGGATGGGAAGGAGAGAAAAGGATTTGATCCACAATGGCCTCAGGCCAATCAAATTATCCATGATTGCTGAGATAATCATTTATCCTCAATGAGATATGGTTGAATTAAGAAGTACTCATGTCCAGGAGATGACTTGAGCCTATTCACTCTCCAGAGGAATCTCCTTACAGGAGATGGAAAATTCTAAACCCAGCCTTACCACCTCATTCAATTGAATAAACGTTCCTGATCAACCCTGACTATGCTGAAAAATAAAACACAACACTACCATGTCCAGTAGGGAGACCACGTGGTTTAAGAGATAGAAAACATCTAGGAGTCACTTAATCTCTGCCTCAGTTTTGTCATCTGTAAAGTGGAGATAATAATAGCACCCACCACCTGAAGTCATTGTTGAAGATTAAATGAAATAATAAACTGAGGGTGACAGAGGTTAAGTGACTTGCCCAGGGTCACACAGCTAGTAAGTCAGAAGTTGGATTTGAACTCAGGTCTTATTGACTCCAGGGCCAGCTCTCTAGCCATTGTACTGCCTAACTGCCTTATCTATACAGTTGGTTCTTAGCGCAGTGCCTGGCACAGAGTACTACATAAATGTTAGCCATTATTATTATTAATAACTAGAAGCCAGATTTCCTGACTTCTAATCTTGTACTCTTTCCACTGCAATCTCCTCTCTCTGGAGCCAGGACAGCTGAACCATATAAATAGTCTTCAGATTCTGACTTACAGAAACCAATTAGGGATGTTAGAGTTAGATTGCTTTCCACATCAATCAAGACAATAGTGAGTTAGACACTAAATTTTACTCCACAGAAGACAAGGAGAAAAATTACTGTTCCATGTCACCAGCAGGAAGCTAAAAAATGAACCATTTATGGCTGATCTAAATAATAGTCTCTGAAAATCACCATTGGTAAAGCTGGAAAACATAAAGAAAAAAAATGCCATGAACTTTTCACTGAACAAAGGACCTCCCACCCAATCCTAGGGGACTCAGAAACTCAGTGGAGTTTAAAGGCACACTCAGCCTCCGTAATCAGAGATATGAAAGATCTATTTGGTTCCTAGAGCCCTTCCACTGCCAAGGAAAGACAGATTCTCCCCAGGGAGGCCTGGACATTTGTTTTCTGCCAAAAGGACACAGAGAAGCAAGATTGTTCAACCAAGATTACACAAAAGAGGTTTGAACCATGCGTCACAGCTAAGCCTATACGATATGTACTGAGCTGCAAGCATATGGCTTTGGAGTCAATAAGGCAAAAATAATAAACGTAGTCAGATATTTCCTCCCACCATGAAAGTATAATATAAGCCTAATTCCTTTTTTCAATTTGACGTTTTCATTCTTTCCTTGACCAGATATCCATAATAAAAACAGCCATGATTCAGGGAAGTGTTTTCTATTCATGGCGCTTTACAAACTCTCTTGGAGAAGGCTTTGAAATTGAACACCCCTCTTTTATCCTATATAACTTCCTCCCTTGGAACCACTCAATCTCTGCTCAGCCATCCCATTAGACTTTTAACTTCCATTTTTAAAAAAGCTGATAAAAATGTAGATATGTTTGAACTTCATCCAAAGATGTCGACTTTTCAAACTATGCAAAAAGGGAAGAAAGTGCAGGCAAAGGGGAAAGGGGGAAACTCGTTTGTTAGTGAAATAAATGTTTTTGCAAAAGGGGCTTATTTGAAGGATGGGCGGCTAAATGCCCTGGGTAAATGGGCCAATTCTGACTTTTACGCTTCTATCTGCACCATCATTTCTGGGACAGGGAGCTACTGTGTAGATCTGTGTACACTTAAATGTAATGAATCTTTTCTGTAAGTGGCTGAAGTACTGAGAAGAAAGAATTGACTTGAAATATAAGGCCTTAGGATTTGTGACAGAGTCAAATAAAGCCACTCAAAAGTATGGCGAAATAACAACAATATCAACAACAATAGATCATACATTTAAGCTTTAAAGTCTGAAATGCACTTTGAAGACATCTCATTTGAGCCTCATAAGTCAGGAGCTCTGGGTTCTAGACCTGGCTCCATCATTTTCTAACTTGGGTCACTGGGCAACCTACTTTACTTCTCTGGGTCTTAGTTTCCATATTTGTGAAATGGCATACCAATGCCTGGTGCTAGCACTTCCTTATAGAATTATTATGAAGAACAGAGGAGATGATTAAATATTATTTATTTGTAACCACTGGTTCCCCATCCCTGGTCGTTTCTGATCAAGGAGCAGGGCTTGTTCTTGACAAGAATATTCATTCAACTCAACATTACTATCCCCCATTCCCATTTATTTTGCTTTTGAGAAGGATTTGGATCTAAGTTTTCATTAAAAAAATGTTTGGCCTCAGATACTTAAGACTTTGATCCATGATACTCACGAGGAGTCTATTTTCCTAGATCTCTAGGATAAGAATGAAAGAACTTAGGGCTCAGAGAAATTTTAAGAGGTCATACGCTTCATCAGTCCCTGCCTACCTCCAACCCCACCCACTACACTCATGTGGGGCCATCTTCAGTCATCCTGGTCTATATCTGGCCACTGGACCCAGATGGCTCCATAGGAGAAAGTGAGGCTGGTGACCTTGCACAGCCCCCTCCCACTTAAATCCAATTAATTCACTTACAAGTGACGGCATCATCTCCTTTTGCCATGGTCCTCTTTGAGAACAAAGGACAAACAACAGCAACCATATACACTTATAAGGGAAAAGGCTCCATCTAAGACAGGAAAATCACTATATTTGGAGATTCAATGGCTCCTTCAAACTCAATTCTAAGATTTCACAGTTTTCATTCATAGAAAGATTTTTTACCATTTCTAAAAATTTACTCTGTTGAAATGAAAACCACTTCGCTTCATGTGGTCTTCTAGCAATGGAAAGAACTCAGCTACCTTTTGGTATTAGTTATTATAGTCATTAAGCCATTCCTAGACTTTCTCATCTATGGATTAAAATTCTCCAATTCTTTCAATGTTTCCTTATATGTCCTAATTCCCCCCCCCTTCTGCAGGAGCTCTTTTCCGGTCCCTCCCATAATAAGTGCCTTACCCTCTGGGATAATCTTTTATCTTTATAGATATCTTTATAAGATATAGATATCTATATAACTCTTTATAGATCTTGTATCCACCTGTTTACATTCCATCTCTTCCATCGAATATGAGCTCTTTGTGGTCAGCAGCTGTTTTTGCCTTTCTGTGTTACTCCAATGCTTAGCATAGTGTCTGGCATATAGTAAGTACTTAATTAATGCTTGTTGGCTGACCCTTTCCAAGTCATGTTGAATGCTTTCAATATGAATAGAACAACACCAGACAATGTAGCAAAGAGCCATGGTATCAAGAAAAGAACACTAGAGTAACCAAGTTCAAATACTAATTCTGACACTAAATAAAGTAGACTTATGGGAAGTGATCCTACTGCTCTGGGCCTCAGTTTACTTTTCAATGAAGTTGTTGGACTAGATTTCTAAGCTCCCTTTCAATCCTAAGACTGGTGACTTTATTCCTAAATGAAACTGCTGATTCCAAGATGGCTAGCCAGACAAATACAGAATGTAGTAGAAAGACTACTTTTTAGTTCTTGCTGGATACAAATCCTAGAATTTTCATAATTTAAAAAAAAACTATGATTACCTCTCTATGGGTATGAGATTTTATCATCATCCTTCTCAACTTTTTATATGTGGAAGAAGTAAAACAAGGACTTTCCTATTGAAGTATCCTAGAGGGACCCTTATTCCATTTTCTCAGTGATCAAATAACCCATGTCAAGTCATTCATAAAAGTAGCTAAAGTCTCACTGTTTTATTTACTAGATCATTCAGGACAAAACAAAACTCTGCTCTAAGAACTGTAACTCACAGAAAGTGAAGATACATCCTTTTGCTATGCAAGCCTGCTCTTGTGCCAAAATACCATGGTTTCCCAAGGATCCAGGTTCTTAGATGACAGACTTTACGTAAATATGATGGATAGCCAGTCCATCAATTAACATGTATTCATTGAGTGCCTGGAGGAAATAGAGTTTTTTACTAGACATTTTGGAGTGGGAGGGTAGGAATTATTAATCAGTCAATCAACAGTTATTTACTAAGAATACTAGATAACCAGCATGATGCTAGCAACTGTGGGTGAAATGAAAGTATATGACTATTCTTGAGGAGCTTATGAGAATAGCTATCATCCACTACCCCTTTTTGAATCTGGTTCTGTCATTTAATTGTTGAAGGAAACTGTGCATGAAGAAAGTCCATCTGCCATTGTAGATCAACACATTTTGTGCATTATTTTAGAGCTTTGTTTGGAGGCCCTAATAAGTTAAGTAGTAATTAATAATAACAACAACAATAAGAGCATTTGTATAGAACCTACCATGTGCCTGGCATTATGCTAAGTACTTTACAATTATTATCTCATTTCATCCTCACAACAACCCTGTGAGGTACCATATTTTTTTTTATTAATTTATTTTGATTTATCAACAGTCACTTCCATATGCTTTTGAGTTTAAAATTTTTCTCTCCCTTCCTCCTCACCACCCTCCCCAAGTCAGCACACAATCTGATCTAGGCTATACATATGCATTCCTATTAAATATATTTTCACATTAGTGATGTTGTAAGTAAAAATTAGAACCAATAGGAGGAACCACCAGAAAGAGGAAACAAAACTAGCAGGAGAAAAAAAATAGCAAATAGTATGCTTCGATCTGCATTCAAACTCCATAGTTCTTTCTTTGGATGTGAATAGCATTTTCCCTCATGAGGCCTTTGGAAACGTCTTAGATCCTTGTACTGCTGGGAAGGGTTAAGTTTATCAATATTAGTCATCGCACAACGTGGCTGTTACTGTGTACAAAGTCCTCTTGGTTCTGCTCACTTTCATTCAACATCAGACCATACAAGTCTTTCCAGGTTTTTCTGAAGTCAGCCTGTTCATCATTTCTTATAACACAATAGTTTTCCATTACGTTCATATACCACAACTTGCTCAGCCATTCCCCAATTGATGGGTATCCTCTCAATTTCCAATTCTTTGCTGCCACAAAAAGAGCTGCTATGAATATTTTTGTGCATGTGGATCCTTTTCCCATTTTTATGATCTCTTTGGGATATAGCCCTAGAAGTGCTATTGCTGGGTCAAAGAGTATGCACATTTTTATAAACCCTTTGGACATAGTTCCAAATTGCTCTCCAAAATGGTTGGATCATTTCACAACTCTACCAACAATACATTAGTGTTCCAATTTTCCCACATCTTCTCCAACATTTATCATTTTCCTATTTTGTCATGGTGGCCAGTCTGATAGGTGTGATGTGGTACCTCAGAGTTGTTTTTATTTGCATTTCTCTAATCAATAGCGATTTAGAGCATTTTTTCATATGACTATAGATGACTTTAATTTCTTCATCTGAGAACTGCCTGTTCATATCCTTTTACCATTTATCAATTGGGGAATGTCTTGTATCCTTATAAATTTGACTTAATTCTCTATATATTTTAGAAATGAGGCCCTTATCAGAGAGACTGGTGGTAAAAGTTATCAATTTTCTACTTTCCTTCTAATTTTAGTTGCATTGGTTTTGTTTGTGCAAAAACTTTTCAATTTAATGTAATCAAAATTATCCATTTTGCTTGTCATAATGTTCTTTATCTCTTGTTTGGCCATGAATTCTTCTTTTCTCCATAGATCTGATAGGTAAACTATTCCTTGCTCTCCCTGTTTGCTTATAGTATCAGCCTTTATATCTAAATCATGAGCACATTTTGACTTTATTTTGTTATATGGTGTGAGATTTTGACCTATGCCTAGTTTCTGCTATACTCTTTTCCAGTTTTCCTAGCATTTTTGTTTTTCAAAAAGTGGGTTCTTATCCCAGAAGCTGGGGTCTTTGGATTTATCAACTAATAGATTACTATAGTCATTGAGTACTTCGTCTTGCATATTTAACCTATTCCACTGATCCACCATTCTATTTCTTAGCCCATACCAAGTAGTTTTGATGATTGCTACTTTATACTACAATTTAAGATCTGGAATGGCTAGGCCACCTTCCCCTGCATTTCTTTTCATTAGTTCCCTTGATATTCTGGACATTTTGTTCTTCCAAATGAATCTTGTTATTCTTTTTTCTAGCTCTATAAAATAATTTTTGGTAGTTTGATTGGTATGGCACTGAATAAGTAAATTAGCTTAGGTAGAATTGTCATTTTTATTATATTAGCTCGGCCTACCCATGAGCAACTGATGTTTTTCCAATTGCGGTACCTCGTTTTACATTTGAGTTGTTATTGTTGTTATTGTTGTTGTTGTTGTGGTGGTGGTGGTGGTGTGGTTTCAGTCGTGTCCAACTCTCCATGACACCAATTGGGGTTTTCTTGGCAAAGATACTGGAGGGATTTGCCATTTCCTTCTTCAGCTCATTTTATAGATGAGGAAACTAAGGCAAACAAGGCTAAGTGTCTTGCCCAGGATCACACGGCTAGTAAGTGTCTGAGGTCATATTAGAACTCATGAAGATGAGTCTTCCTGAGAGTAAACAGAGACCACGGTTAAGTGATGCCAGTAATGGCCTGAGGCCAGATTTGATTTAGGTTCTTTCTGGATCCAGGTCCAGCACTCTATCCACAGAACCATGTGGAGTTACCTGACTTGCTCTGGGTCACATAGGCGGTATGAGTCAGAGGTGGCATTTGAGTCCTGCTCTTCCTGACTACAAACCCATCTCCCTATTTACCATAACATGATGCTTCTCAACTGCCCTTAAGTAGGGATAATTCATCAAATCTTTGACAAAGTTTCTTGGTCATATCAAAAGGATGGTAAAGAATTGGAGTGAAAAAATCACCCTTATATTATTATTCTTCATATAAAAATAGGCCCTTTTTTACCTTTCAAATGGGGACCCTAAATCAGATGATCTCTAAGGGGCTTTCTTATTTCTGAAACACTCAAAAAAATCTAAAGTTTTATTGTCTGACACTAAAGCAAAGCAAAGAAAAATGGCAAGATGCATGGTGGGAGTAAGTTAGTAGCATCATATTACCAGTGATGGCTGATGGGTAAATAGTTGGATAAAAGACATTATGTAGGACACATATCATCTAAAAAGAGCTGGGTAGGCAGGTCAAATAGGAATATGGACAGCAAGAGTATTGCTGTACAAAGATTTGGTGGAAGGCCTTTGGCTTATCAGATAAGATCCTCTATGGAGTAGTTATTGAATAATAGGGATGAAACCAATAAGAAAGAAAAGGAATGGATGGGCTGTGATTTGCAACAGTGAAGAGCATATTCACATCAGTGAGCTCATGGATCTGTTGAATGATCAAAGACTAGTAAATTACATACATATATTCTTTGGGTTTTTTTTGGGGGGGTCAGTGGCCCAGACCTGTGGCTTCATGGGGAACTATGACTTCATAAGTATAGGATTCCTGGTGAAGAAACTTTCTTTTGCCAGTGTAGATTGTGAAATTTATGGTATTAGAATATTGCCTAAGGCATTGAGAGGGTATATGACTTGCCCAGTATGTATCTAAGCTGGGAGTGGAATGCAAGTCTTCCTGATTCCAAGGCTAGCTCCCAAGTCACTTCAGGAGAGGAAGAAAGAGATAGAGGGAGACAGACAGACAGACAGACAAGCAGGCAGACACACACACACACACAGAGAAAAGAGAGAGAGAGAGAGAGAGAGAGAGAGAGAGAGAGAGAGAGAGAGAGAGAGAGAGAGAGAGAGAGAGAGAGAGAGATGGGGTTTGAGCACACATACACACATGTATAGGAACATATATATATATATATGTGTGTATGAGTACGTGTAAATAGTTTCAAGCTTAAAACTGTACTACATCAAGGGCTATGACAAATACATTCATTCATTCATCCAAAAACATTTAATAAACAATATGAAGAACTTTGTGCCCATTTTGCTTATGGAGAAGAGGAGATCCATATTTAAATGGCCACTGAATATCTTATAAGTCTCAAATTAAACTCAAATCCTCCAAACGTTAGTGCTATTTCAATACACCTTAAAAGTTAAAGACACCAAACAGCCACCAAGCTAGACTTTGCATAATGCTAATTAAGTGTGATGATCATTTTGAGGCTTATCTATCAGGGGGTCACATTCAGGCTGTCAAATCTAGGCTGACCCAATGGCCAAGAAGATCACAACTTTGGATTCCTAAGGATTCCACCTTCTCCATATATTCCCTGCTTATCTACCTTCGATGTCTACCTGCCACCCAACTTTCATCTATGGCTCCAAGAAGCTGTAGTATGCTCAGTGGCCAAATTCTGGTAAAACCATCTTGGCAGATGGTATAAACCAAGCTGGGAGTAACTGGCAAGCCTCAAAGCCATCAGTGGGTTAAGAGAATGTCTACTCCAAGCATGTGAAGACTTCCCTTGGCAGAATGGGCAGATGAGAACAACTTGTTCCAATGGCCATGAAGGTGGCCAAAGAAGACTGTATGGAGTGGTTAGAGCTTGGCTAGACAGTGAAGACGCCAAGGTCATCTACTCCATCCTGGGCCGTGGTCAGTCATCCTGACTTTTGTCTTGCCACTGGACTTTGATGACTCTAGAAGAGAGAGTGAGGCTGATGTCTTTTCTCAACTCTGTCTCACTTAAATCCAATTCACGCACATGTAAAGACATCATCCCTTGATATCATTGGTCCTCTTCAAAAATGAAGAACATATAAAAATAAATAATATAAAAAACAAAAGCAAAAAAAAATTAAAATTAAAAAAAATGAAGGACATACAACAACAACATTCCCTGTGTGCAATCTCCTACTATAGTGTTCTAGGAATTCTTATGTAGCATATACCTCTTACTCTTTCAGCCCTTGCCTCACTGTTTTATTGATGAGTGATGGGGATTTATTTGGGAGTGGTGGCAGGTGAAGGAAATGCAGATGCAGAAGGGCATAATGCTCAAGAGGGAGAAGGAGGAGAGACACGGAAATGGCAGTGGCACTCTTCTTGCTGGGGCTAGCCAATGAGTCTATTTATTCTGCTCTATGATGGGCTAGCTATGGCTGTACAAGATCAGAGAAGTCCCTACTAGAACAAGACAGTCATGATGGAAAACCACCTACTATGGGAGCTTTGATCTTCTCATGAATACAAAAGGATCTGAATTCTCCCAGAACTAGGGATAACCATAAAAATGGAAGAACAGCTTCAGGGGCATCTCATCTAGTTAATCAAGAGTTGTGTAAGTATACCTTAAGATTTCCAAGTCAAACAGCAATAGGAAACTAATGGGGACTAAAGATGTGTGTGTCCCAGAACTATATTTGGAAGGATATCTGGGATTTAGGAGAGCAGTGGGCTCATAGCCAATGGGCAGATGTTCACTGTTTTATAATTTGTTGTGTTCTTATTGTGTACTTTAAAATTTATTGATTGGTTCCATGCTGGGTAAAAAACAAAAACAAAAACAAGAAGCTGTAAGCAATATCCAAGCATTCATTCTTCCTTCCATGGGAAGCCAGTTGCATTAGGTGAGGGCCATGTGACTAGCATTCACTAAAATACAGAAAATTCAAGAAAGGAGGAAAAGTTTGTGTGTGTGTGTGTGTGTGTGTGTGTGTGTGTGTGTGTGTGTGTGTATAGGGGTGCTTGGTAGCTCTGAGTTAAGCATTAACTGAACAGATTCACAAATGGACAAATCCTGGATAACAAGTCGATGCCATTCCTCTGAGACATGAGGATGAGTAATAGAAGTACCACTTCACAATCCTTCCCCCTCCCTCACTCCTTTAAGTGATCTAGGTCACTTGGTCTAATCATCCTCAGCTAGTCTCAGTTTTTTTTTTTCAGATTTAAAATGAGGGGGCTAGCCTAGATGATGTCTACTTTCTTTATAGATCAAATATGCTATGATTTTATATCTATATATATATATATATGTTTGTGTGTGTATGTATGTATATATGTATGTATATTTACATAATCTTTATTTCACTGTGAAGAGCATGCTCATATGCTTATTAATACAATACTATTAAGGGATGAGGGTCTCATTGAAGGAAGCCATTAATAAAAACTCCCAGTAGTCATATGGTGTCAGGGTTCCACATGGAGTCTGATGATGGACCCTGACCTCTTTAGCTTATAGGCTTGTCAAGGATAGGTAGAGAGTGATGGTACCTGATGCATCATTTGCATTGAAGATCACATTAATTCATTAATTTCCTTGTTCCTTTGGTACTGTGGTCTCCTTATGTAATCATGTATATATAATAATAATAATAATTGCTAACATTTATGTAATGGCTACTATGTGCCTGGCACTGTGCTAAGTACTTTACAATTATTATCTCATTTAATCTTCACAACAACA
The DNA here is from genome assembly GCF_003287225.1 of Phascolarctos cinereus. Lineage (NCBI taxonomy): Eukaryota > Metazoa > Chordata > Mammalia > Diprotodontia > Phascolarctidae > Phascolarctos > Phascolarctos cinereus. Next base: position 55,642,999 of record NW_027555625.1, on the reverse strand, counting down.
CTGTGAGGTAGGTGCTATTATTATTTTCACATTACAGATGAGGAAACTGAGGTAAATAGAGGTTAAGTGACTTGCCCAGGGTCACAAAGCTATTAAGCATTTGAAACTGATCTGAATTGCATTGAATCTGACTTGAATTTAAATCTTCCTGACTTCACTATTCACTGTTCTACCTAACTGCATACACATATATACATAGACATACACATGCACATATAAGCACACATATAGACAAGCACACATGTAGATACACACACATACTTTAAATTAGATATTATAGGGTTAACCATAAAAAAAGGTGAACAGCATCAGAGATATTCAGAAATTCATAGCTATTCAGAAATTCAAGAAGCCCATAGTAAAACCCATGGCCTCAACTGTGTATATAGGCAATGAATGAGAAAAAGTAGAGATTAATATGAGAGGAAACATTTGATCTCAAAGGTAATCACTGAGTCCTGATCAGATGAAACCAATGACTGAATTTTAGCTCTTGGTGGGTATATTTTATTGAAAAGAATAACATAGTCAAAGATCAGAGGTAGGTTTAGGAATCTCTGCATAGTAAGATAGCATACATACTCATGTGAGGAAATCCAGGAACCAAAGAAGGGAAGTATCATGGAGAATATTTGGGCGAAGGTCAAAGGAGAGAGAAACAAATGATTTTGTCATTGGAGTATGCAACAGATCACTTGGACAGAAAGAGAAAATAAATGAGCAGTTTGGGAACCAGGTGACAAGCCCATATAGAGACATGATATAGCAGTGATGGGAGAACCAGACATTGATAAAAAGTAGAGTAGCTCATAGATTCCTGACTTGCCTTGATTATAATTTCATCCTTTGAAATTTGGACAAATCAACAAGGACAAAGTCTAATCTGGATCTGATTCTCATTAAAAGTGAGAAACTGATTGCAGGGGTGGAAATAATGAGGATCTTGGGGAGAAATGACCACTATATCCTAGAGATTGTGATAGAAAAAGAGAGGCATTCTGGGCATAGTGTGACACATACCTGGGAAAAGCTGATTTCAAAGGGTTCAGAGCAAGCATAGGATGCCACAGACCAAAATACTTAGGGAAAGTCAAATCAGGAGAACTGGGAGATGCACAAGAATGAAATTCTGAAGACATGAATAGAAAAATTCCAATGAGGAGGAAAAGATATGATTTCTTTGAAGATACTCATGTGGTTGCACAAAGAATTCACTAACCAACTTTGATCTTAAAAATAAATGTATAGAAAATAGAAACAAGAGTAGGTAAAAGAAGATGAATGTAAGAGCATAGAATAAGCCTGTAAACATAGTGTCAGAAAAGTTAAAGTGCCATATGAGCTAAAGCTGTCCAGGGAAGCTAAGGACCACAACAAAGGGCTTTTAAAAATTATTTTGGGAGAAAAAGAGAAGAGTCAAAGAAAAAATTGGACTTTTGCTTGGGGTGGGGGGTTGATGATGACTCACAATAGAGAGAGAGGGGCAGAGCTGCTCATCTTTTGTTTTGTTTGTTTTCTGTGCAAATGAAAATGATCTTTACACAGGAAATGATAGGGAGAAAAGATCAACAGGGAGTTGATACCAAGGATAAATAAGAAGAGAGTAAGTGAATACAGTTGCCCTGGATGAAGTAAAATCATACAGCTTATTGAGTTATATCACTGAGTCCTGAGTCAGTGCGATAGTTGAAAGATCATGGAATATGAAGAACAGGAGAGGTACAACAAGACTGGAGAAGGGTAAAGGTGCCAATTGTGAAAAAAAGAAAGAGAACAGAATTTGCAAACTATAAACCAGTGAACCTGAATCAGATTTCTGGGAAAATTATAGAACAGATTGTTAAAGAGATGGTTGGTGAATAGATAGAAAGGGAAGCAGTGATTAATTACAGAGTCAGCAGGGCTTTGTTAAGAATAGGTCATGCCAGACAAAGCACATTTCCTTTTATTCATATTTTTTTTTACAATAATAGCAAAGTGGCTGGTGAAAGAAATTCTGTGGATATAGTTTACTTAGATTTAGCAAAGCTTTTGATAAAGTATGTCTTATTATTCTTATGGAGAAAATGGAGAGATGTGGATTAAATGGTAACACGATCAGTTTAGTTCAAAATTGGTTGGATGGCCTACCAGAGAGAAAGAGTAGTTGTTAATGGTTTAGTGTCCATGTGATGGGAGGTCTTCAGTGGAGTACCTCGAGGATCAGTGTTTGCTCCCGTACTGTTTAACACTTTTGTCAATAATTGGGATAAAAGTATAGAGAATATGCTCATCAAATTTTCAGATAACACAAAGTTGAGAGCAATAGCCAGTACAGTGGATGACAAAATTTGGTCCCATAAGGGACTTGACAAGCTAGAGTACTGGGCTGCACCAAATAACATGATTTTTAATAGGGATAAGTATGAAGTCTTAAACTTTGGCACAAAAGACGAATTTCACAAGTATAAGATGGGAGAAGCATGGATAGATGACAGTATTCTGAAACAAGATTTAGAGGTTTTAGTAGATTGCTGGGTCAATGAGTCATTGGAAGTTGTAGCAGCCAAAAAACTCATGGACTCTTGAACTACGTTAAAAAGAGCATCACTGCCGAGGAGGAACATGATAGCCCCAGTGTAATCTGCTCTCATCAGATCTTGTTTGGAGTATCGTGTTCAGTTCCAGGCACCACAGTTTAAGAAAGACATTGACAAACTGGAGAGTGTCCAGAGGAGGGTAACCAGTGTAGTGAAAGGACTGGAGTCTCTCACATATGAGGAGCAGTGGAAGGAACTGAACATGTTTATCCTAGAGAAAAGAAGGCTCAGAGAAGACTTGATAGCTTTTTTCAAGTGTTTGAAGGGATTTCAAATGGAGCAGGGATTAGACTTTTCTTTGGTCCCACAGGGCTGAACCAGGAGCAAGGGTTTAAGTGGCAAAAAGAGAGAGAGAGAGAGAGAGAGAGAGAGAGAGAGAGAGAGAGAGAGAGAGAGAGAGAGAGAGAGAGAGAGAGAGAGAGAGAAGGAATTTTAGACTTCATGTCATGGAAATTTTCCTAACAATTAGAGGTATCCCAAAGTGGAATGGGTGGCCAAGTGGTACAGTGGATAGAGTGCCTGGCCTGGAGGCAGGAAGACATCTTCCTTAGTTCAAATTTAGCCTCAGACACTTACTAGCTGTGTGACCCTAGGCAAGTCACTTAACTCTGTTTCCCTCAGTTTCTCATCTGTAAAAATGAGCTGAAGAAGGAAATGGCAAACCACTCCAGTATCTTTGCCAAGAGCACTCCAGATGGGGTCACAAAGAGTCAGAACTGAACAACAACAACAAAACAGAATGACCTGCCTTGGGGAGTGGTGGGCTCCCTTTCCTTGGATGCTGGGTGATCACTTGTCAGGAATATCATAGCAAGGATTCCTTTCCTGCGTGGGGTGAACTGGATGACTGTTGAGGTCTCTCCAAATCTCCATGATTCTGTGACTTCTGGCCTTAAAGTATCACAGTCATGGGGTTGTTGGATTGAGAAGTGAGCATAGAAAACATTGAGTCTGATTCTATCACTTTACCAATAAGGAAACTGACCCTGAAGGGATGGGAAGTAACTTATATAGGTGACTCTCATATATTCATAGTCAGTGAGTGGCCAGCACCAGGCTCAAACCCTGGTCTTCTGACTCCAAGTCTAATGTTCTTTCCAGTACACTGTGCTGTTCTCTAAGGTGGCTTAGATCCTATAATCCTATGAAAATGCAAGCATCTTTGAACTCAATCATATGCATTAACAGCTTTACCAGCTCCTGGATTATCAGGGATGGGACACAGGTTTGGCTTAAGTGTGCAGGGGTAATAAAGAAGACTGATGGGGAATAGGAAGGCACTTATGCCAAATGTTGCAGTTTGGCATAGTGCAACCCTTTATGTTCCCTTTTAGACTGGCCTTCAGATCTGCTTCCTATAGTACTATCAAACACCTCTCATCTGAATGTCCGGACTTAGCCTTGAGTAATATTCTGTACCTCACTTCTTTCTGTCTTTCTAATCTGGACATTTCACAGTCTTACAGGGTGTTTTCCAAAGAATTTTATTATCTTTTTTCCCTTAGGACCTTACTTTTATGTTTTGATGGAGCCATGGTCTCAACAGTGCTAATATTCCCCTTAGTAGTACTGAGTAGTGCAACTAGTTCATACTTTTCTGTCCTATAAAACAAAATGCAGCCCTAAAAGCCCTGCTCTAACAAGGTAGCTTCCATGCATATATTCATATCAGAGAAGACTCCATGATGGATACAGGTATAGAAATAACTTCAACATTTGATCTTCTCTGTATCCACATCCAATTATATGTAAAACATAGAAATCTGTGCTCCACATGATACTTTCTAATGCTATGGAGGGGTTCTTAACCGTTCATTGTATCTTGAAGTCTATTGAAGTCTATGGACCTCTTCTCAGAATCATGTGTGTTGCCTACATTCACAATAGAAGTAAATGATAAATTTCAATTAGAGGTTAGTGAAAATAAAAATGTAACCTTTCTCCATGTGAGCTTTTAACTTCTTGAAGTATTACCTTAACCTACTTGGAAATACATGTATCCTAGGGTAAGAATTCCTTGTTGTAAGGGAATGTTCTGCTCTAGACACAAAGGCTAATTTTTAAAATGAAATTTGGTTGATATCTTTTATTTTTATGGTTTGTGTGTTCTTGTTGTGTTTTCCCCTCTAATACATAATAAATTTCGGTATAGGCCTAATGAAAAGCTGAGAACACACACACACACACACACACACACACACACACACACTCATTCTTCCCATTCTGTAATCAGAGGTCTATCATATATGATTTTTCTAAAATCCTCTTCAAATTCCTTCTTATTTATCTATTTCATTTATTTATTTAATTCTTTCTTATTTATTTTTCTGTTAAATTTGTCTAGATCTGGAAAGAGTCAGCTGAAGTCTCCAATAATTATTAGTTTACTGCCCATTAATTTCTCCTTCTAGTTCTATTGATTTTTCTTTTAAGTACTTAAATAGTATGCCATTAAGTACATATATACTTAATATTACTGATACTCTTCTGTTCTGCCTTTGAGCCTAATGCAGTTTCCCAGCCTATGTTTTAACCATGTCTCTTGAACTATATCTCACATTGTCTTGTCTGAGACTATGATTGCTAACACTGATTTTTTATTTGTATCTGGTTCAAATACACTTTGAAATACATTGTTATGAGAAAGCCAGTGTTTCGCCATAATATAGACATACCCCACATCTTGTCACAATTTTGCAAGGAGTCTTCATTCTTTTATAAAATTGCTTACTCTTGTTAAAAACTTGAAAAATTCTATATATCTCTTCAGGTATATTTTCTGATACCAATGATTGACTATGAAACAGATCATGTGTCCAAATTATTCAAAAGGAGACATTTTTAATGTTTTTAACCATATCATACATGCTTAATATATTGAGTACCTTTAACTGCATCTGCTGTTTCATATATTTGTAAAGCAAAATAGGAAGATTTCAGTTTCTCAATTAGTTGATCGTAAAGGTCTTCAGACACATAGGCATTTTGTCTTCTCACTGTATTATCTGCAAGTGAAACCATTTGACGTGACTTTGCATATGATTTGACAAGTCTTGTTTTGACCACATTAACAGCTGTAGGCAATTCCAGTATTTTTCCTTTCAAATGAAACTTTTTACATGTAGTGATTCTGTGAGCAGCTTTATATAGTACAAGCAATCCTTTTGATGTAATAGATATGGTCTTTTAAAAAGTTTATCTTTACTTCTTAAAAATATCTAATGCTCTCTGGAAAAATTCTCTTGGCTCATCAGTATATTCCATATGTGTACTTTCAAGATATTATTTTAATTTATTAGGCTTCATGCTATCTGCAATAAAAGCATCCATGCAAAGTAACATACAACAGTCTTTCTTTTCCATCAATAATAGTATGTTTAAACATCAATGAAAAAATAGTGGATTACATTTTCTGGACCTAGGCTTTGTACTTTTATGTTTTTGTGTTTCTACTACTTTATTGTTTTTGCTTATACTAGTTTCAGAGATTCCAATGGATTTTCTTTTTAAATATTTCCCTCGTATATAGCTTGTTTGTACACAGTTGTTTGCATGTTGTATCTCTCATTATTTTATGGGCTCTGAAGGGCAGGGAGTGTCTTTTAATTTTTTATTTCATTGTGTCCTCAGCATTTGGCATGGTGCCAGGCACAGAATGTTATTCTTTAGTAATTTTTCAGTCCTGTCGGACACTTTGTGACCTCTATTTGGGATTTTGTTGGCAGAGATACTGGAGTGGTTTGCCATTTCCTTCTGTAGCTCATTTTGTAGATGAGGAAAAGAGGCAAACAGGGATAAGTGACTTTCCCAGGGTCACACAGCTAGTAAATTTCTGAGGCTGGATTTGAATTTAGGAATTCCTGACTCTAGGCCTTGCACTATATTCACTTCACTGCCTAGCTGCCCCATGGTACAAATAGGCATTTACTAAATGTTTATTGACTGATCACTTAATGACTGACTGACTAAAGTTATATATTTAGCTGGCACAAAAAGATATGATTTTACTTTAAAACACAGATAAAATTTTAAGGCAGTTAAATTTAAAATTAATTATTGAAAATTTCCAATAATGATCTATAGCTATTTTAAAGTTATTTCAAATTTTAAATTTGACTTTTTGAAAGCCAATTTTTATATAGCACTTATCGAAGGGAATGATGTTGAGAAATAGAACTAATATGATGAAATTTTATACTTTTACTATACTTCTACACAGAGACCATTTAACTTTTAGTTTACACACTTTATGATCAAGAGTAGTCAGCAGCACAAGACAACTCATTTGTGTCATGAACTTGTACTGAATGACAATGAGAGTTGAAGACTATATCCACACTTTGCGCTGGTGTGGGCACAAATCTGACTCAGATTTGACCTTGTTTGCCCATATTTGATTTGATAATCATGGTAGTTAGAGCAAATACCCCATGTCAATTTTGTTACCATTGATTTGAACTCTCTTTGAAAAAAAAGTGGCTTAGTTTATTCAAGGGTTATGCTAGAACATATCTAATAATTTTACCTGTTGCTTTGTGCTCCGAGGAGGGGATCTCATTCCCTCTTTTCCCAGTGGGGTAGAGCCCATAGTTTGGAAAACTCTGATTTAGGGCCATCTACATCTTGTTAACTAATATTTCTCACTATATATCCCTCATTAAATCCCATCACCAGAAAAATTAATGTTAGTACGCAGAAGGGAATAAGCATTTATATAGCATCTACTATGTGCCAGGCTCTGTGCAAAGTGCTTTTTATACAGCAACCCAGGTAGGTAGGTGCTATTTATCCTCATCTTAAGAAAATGAAGCGAATAGAAGTTAAATGACTTACTCAGGATTACACACCCGAAGCCAAATTTGAATTCAGGTCTTCTTGACTCCAGGTCCAGTTTTACATCCACTGCATGCTTCATTGGTCATATCTTGGGAATCTCCTGAATCCAACACCAAAACTTTGGTAAAGTTTAGAATTGTCCTGCTTGACCTCATGAGATAGAACTAGAAATAATGGTTGGAAATTATAAAGGGGTAGATCGTGGCTAGGCAGGATGATAGGCTTACTAATGATAAGAACTGTCTAATAATGGAATGGATTGCCTGGGGAAGTAGAGGATTCCTCATAACTTAAGCTTTTCAAAAAGAGGGTAGATAACCATTTGTTGGGGATGCTCGAGAGGAGATTAATATTTGGTTATGGGTGAGAGCAATGGAGTCATTGTAAAGTCAGCAATGCCTCAATTGCTATTTAGGGAATGACATCCTTCCAGCTCCTGGTTTCTGTGATTTTGAATTTGTTTTCAAATGTTCCTAGAGTAGGGGAGACTGCTTTCCAGTCTTAGAACTTTCTGCACTATGCTAGGTCAAGCTTTCCTCCTTGTCACTGGTGCTGTGGGGAGTGGAGTGTTGGGCTTATGGGAAAATATGAACAAGAATTGTGGGTGATGGAAGGGGTGGAGGGAGGGCAGGTGCCAGTGGGATCATGGATTTACCAAGGATGATTAAAAAATGACAAGTAGAGTTTCATAAAAAAACATTCACATGGTATTTGCTCCAACAGGGATAGATTACATTCCATCTCCTTCTTGCTGTCCAAGAGTGAGACTCAGTATGAGGGCAGTCAAGACAGCTAATATGATCTTAGGTTTCATTATGAGAGACATTGATTCGCAAGTCAAAGTCAACAAAGTTTTATTAAGTGCCTACTATGTACCAGGTTTGTCAAACACTGGGGATACAAAGAAAGAAAAAACAGTCCCTGCTGCCATGGAATCCACAGTCTAACAGGGAAAACAACAAGTATAAATAAGATACAGTTATCCCTTCCACATTGTGACTTTCCCCATCACAGTTTTGATATATCGCGGGTCGGCATAAGAAATTAAATAAGAATTTTTGGGAGTTTTATGGAAGCTGCAGATGACACATGAAGCCAGCAGGAAAAGTTTAGAAACTCAGAAATGAATAAAATATATGCATAGTATTGTATCATATCAACACATTTTATCTTTAATACTGTAAATACCCCATAAAAGAAAAAGAAAAATTCAGACTTCTTTTCTTGTATGAAGGGAGGGCCAAAAAACTTTAGGTGTATTTTTCCAGATCACAGGGGCACAAGTACTACACCCCTAACCCCCACGATGTGGAAGGGATCAGTGTATATGAAGCATAAATTGGTGATAGTCATGAAGAGGTCCTGCTGTTTTCTGCCCACTCAGACCTTATCCAAGTCTGGTGACCGGTCCTAAGTACCACATTTTAGGAAGGATATTTATAACCTGGAGAGGTTAGGGCCAACTAGGATAGTGAAGGACCTTGAGTTCATACTGTATGATGACTGGCTGAAGAAATTGAGAATAGAGAGCCTGGAGAAGAGAAGACATGAAGAGGAACAGAGAGTTATTTTTGGGTATTTGAAGGGCTGTCACCTGAAGGAGGGATTTGACTTTTTTTTTTAACAGAGCCCTAGGAGGCAAATCTATAAACAATGGGTGAAAGTTGAAAATAAACAAATTTAGGCTTGATGGTTAGGAAAAACTCCAGAACAATTAGAGCCTCCCCAAAGTGGAATGGGATGCCTTGAGAGGTGGGTGGGTTCCCCTCACTAAAGGTTGTTGGGTATGCTGTGGAGGTCTTTTTTGTTCAGTTACAGGTTGGATTGGATTGCATCTGAGATATCTTCCAACCCTGAAATTCTTAGACAGTAATACTTAAATTACTTCAAGTATTAATATATAAATAGCACACTTCTAGTATCATCAAAAAAAAGGATGAAGAATCCTCAATAATCAACATATAATCTATCTGGTGAGTAAATCTGGATTTTTAAGTATTATATAGGGCAAACCTGTATATTTCATGCATCTTTCATTGGAAGATAAATCCCAGACAATTTTTATTCTATATCTATTGGTAAATTTGATAATTTAACTGAGATGAAATTTTTATAATGGAAAGAAGGCAACGTAAACTCTCTGAGGATATAGAAGACCTGAGTTCTTCCCAATGCCATCACCTACTTGAATTATGACCTTAGATATGCCAATCCTGCTCTATAGGCCTCAGCTTCCTCCAGCGTAAAATGAGGAATTTGGATGAATTGATCTCTAAGGCCCTTTTTAGCTCTAAAATTCTGTGATTTTTCTATCAAACTGTAACCACATTTTTAATCTTTCCCCCCTGCCCCAAATCTCTCTTTGTCCCCAGTCCTGAACCCCCTTCCCTTCTTCCACATGCTCCTTGACACATTGTATTATTTAAAATGCTTGGCCCTGGAGGGGGAGTAGGACGATAGAACAGGGAATGGCACCTCTAAACCTCTTTCAGCCTGTGTCTTTTAAAAGAAGGGTTAGGGGAAAACATTGATGCCTAATAATAGCTTTCTTAGGGGTTTCATCTAAAATTGACAGATCAAAAGCTTCTCAAAAGTTCTCTCTCTTTTTTTTAAGGGGTTGGGGATGGAGTCTGTTATATCAAAAGTAAATCTCTGGCAGGTATTCATTTTGGAGAAAAAAAAGAGACATTCTAAAGCAAATCACTGGTAGAAAAGAAAAGAAAAAAAGAGAACTTTGCAGCATGTTTTAATTGTGACATAGAACCTTTATAAACAAAATTCACACATGTATCATTTATAATCACAACCCTGGCCAAAGCAATAATTATGATAAATCCTTTGTCAACTCTGCTTAGAAGTCCTTATGAGGTAGTAGGAAATTCGTTCTCATTCTAGACAATAGTTCAATAAAACCCCCTTCCAGTCTCTTGAACATATGGAATTCCACATGGCCTGCAATCAGATGCTCACCAAATCACGCCTTCTCAAAGCCAAACTCTTTGGCAGTTCAACATAAACAAGTCTTGAATTCATTAAGTTGCATTTTTAGCCTTCTAATTAGCCAGAGTTGTACATTTTGAATACAACATGTCAAGAGCTCCAGTTCTAAGGTACAAAAGTCCAATGTGGAAATCAGAGCTGTGACGTCAATGGCCCTCCATAGCTGTTCATCTGTGATGCTGGAGTGGATAATTGCTCTTTGTGGGATAGGGCTGGAGATTAGTAGGGAGAGGGCAAATTGAGAATGAGAAGTAGTTAAGGAAAAGAGTAAACTCCGCTCAGACTCGTGTATGAAAACAAATGCCTTGTTGGTTTTCATACCAAACACAGACACTTCTGCTAGTATTATTAACCAATCCATCTTTTCATTTCCCACTGGGTGTCATGGGGGGTTGCCCCAGCAGTGTGTGTAGATGCAACAAGTAATTCATCAGTTATTTTCAACTCAACTTGTTGCTTATTTGTTATCTTATTTTGGAAATCTAATGTTGTCTAGTGGAAAGAATTCTGACTTTCAGTTGGGGAATCTGGATTGGGTTCCCAACTTGGATACTCAATATCTGTTTAAGACAAGTAAATTCTCCTTTCTGTATCTTAGCTTTCTCAGCTGTACAATGAAGGGGTTGGAGGAAATGACTTCTGAAGTACCCTCTACCTCTAAATCTATGAGCTTATCATCTCTTTTAGCTTTAACATTGAATGGTTTTTATACTCTCCCTCTTAGCTCTTTATCTTTGATACTTTGAAATCCCATTATACATTTAAGGTTAAGAACAAATGGTTCTACAATAAACCTCCTAGGGGTATTTGAACTCAGGTCTGCTGATTCCTATTTGGGGCATTGGCTTTCTCTTTAGGCTTCTTGCTCGTAACAATATTCAGATAAAAAATACACGGATTTTTTAAAACCTGTGGTCCAGCACCCGAAACCTCGGCCTACACAAAAAGGGTACAACTTTGGCCTACCTCTCAAACAATAACTCCAGTTAATTTTACTCCCCTGTTGAACTTTCCCCTGGGAACTTCAGAGCAATAGCTCACGTCTAGATATCCACTGATGTCATTAAAAGGGCCCTAACTCCGTTGCAAGCATTCAAGCCAACAATGTATACAAGATACAAAACAATATTTGTTTCACTCTATAGACAGAATAACACAAGGGACTCACATAGTCCATAAAAGGTCAGTATAGCTCTATTCTTCTTTCCAGTGCTGCCACCATCACTTTGATCAGATTCCTCTGGTCAAACTTCCTACATTTTTTCCCCTGACCTATGGCTTCACTGTGTAATGAACTCCCATTGA